>NC_133935.1:47715162-49030995 GCF_031877795.1 Strix aluco
ATTACGCAGGTGTCAAGCTCTGCGTTTCAGACATCTGTTGAGTGCTGTCTCTTGTTCCATTGGCAGCAGTTACAGGTGTTGAGATACTCTGGTATGACGACGTAGGACAACTCAACGCAGCTCCACTTTCATCCTCTCCAGTATCTGAATCTGGTGTTACAGAACTGCTTTCTATCCCCAGGATCTCACTAACTGCTTGAGGCAATTCCTAGAAAGGAGGAAGGGAAAAATATAAACATTAAAAATCACTGTAATTAAATGGAAAAAGTCAACAAAAAGGTCATCCGTGTCCCGTCCCCGTCATAAACTGACCTCCGCCCCACTCCCGCAAGTAATTTTTCATTTGAATTTAGCTATACTGAAAGCATCTCTCAGCATCAGTTCCATTAAAGTTACTTTTTTCTGTATCTGCTTTTCAAAAAGACGGCAGAGAGGACAGGCTAAGGATTCAATTCCTGATTAACAATATAATTCTCATTACAAAAATAAAAGTCTGAACAACTACTACAATTACACTTCGTGCTATTGAAATTAGTTTTATTGAATGAACCATCAGTTTCTGCCTAAGTCCGGTATGCTTTCAGTGCAGTGCACCTTTCACCTCATCTTCCTCAAGCACACTGAACATCAAATTACTTGTACTGAGGTTATTTAGTAAGAGTTAAGAAATCATGACCAAAAGGCACAATCCAGCTTTCCCCCAGTGAACAATATTACCCTATAAAATTAATCACTCTTGCTTATAGACTTTTAGAAAATAGGTGCTGTCTAGATACAGCACATCCTTCATCATAGCCAGGCATTTAGTCAACTATTTCACAAGTCATACATGTACAATTACAGCCAACTGCATACTTTTACTGTCTATAAATGCTCACGGTAGATATATTCAAAATATCTTTACCTTGCAATTCATCATCTGCATAGAAATTGCTTCTGCTTTGCAGAGTATATATTCCACGTCAATTTTCATAGACAGTTCATTGATATGCTGAAAATATATTCACAAAGAATAGTAAGTGTGATAAATGGTAAATACACTTTATTGTAAAATACTGTACTGCACTGCTAATAAGTACCACCTTATAAGCTTGACCCTTAAGCTATGAAGTGCTAAACATACTCTTATTTGCTTTGGCAAATGGGTACTGAAAGATGTAGTATGCAACAGCTGCTTTTCACCAGTACCCAAGATCTGCAAGAGGAATCCATGGTACTTCTAAATGTGACAAACTACCTAGCCCTCCTAGGTACTCCCAGCTCACATTTTCAAAGAGATAACAAGTAAGATTACAGAAGAAAAAGCAAAAATTAAGATTAAACACAGTAAGTGGTAGTCTAAAGGGGAGAACAGTTTTCCATTGGATAATGATATTATCACTAAACAGACACCAAATAAACCATTTTGAAAGCACGGAGGACAGACATTCAGTTCACGTTTAACCCTTCACAAGACAGTACACACCTCTTCCTCCCCTCCCCCCCCATGAAATACAAACATATTGCATTAACTCAAAAACGTTAGCTAGTATTTAGATAATGCATAAGAATTTAGTACCTTTAATATTTCATTAAAGCCATAGTGTTTGTCCATTATTTGTTGTTTTTCAGATTCTAAGATAGCACAGCAAAGGAGAAGATGAAAATTCTGGCAAGGCAATTCTGTCCACATGACCTGTTAAAATAGGAAAACCACTTCTGAAATGCTTATGCTTTTCCTCTGAAAAGAAAGGACATTCTTGGAAAGTAAGACCTCAACCCGAGCGGCTTATCTAATAATAAAGTATTTTTGAAGGCAACTAAGTATTTGTACAATTATTTGCAATTTTTCTTTTAGCCAACTAGTGACAGATGCAAGTATGAGTCACCAAATGCCCAGCTGGTTCTTTAAGACTTCTGTGTCTACCAGGCTGTCCGCTATCATGCTATTAAGCTGCCTGAGCTTGCCGTCTTGTGAATGTGTGTGTTCTGCCTCAGCTCATGTGAAATTCTCCTACTCAAAATTACTAACTACGCAGAAGTAATTAAAACTGACAAATTATTTGTGTGGCTTAGTGTGTCTGCATTAAGTGTGAATTGGTAGAAGTATGTCATGTTCAGCAATCCCTCTAAAAGGTTCTAACAGTTATAAATAAGGTGATAAAGTTGTTCCCAGTCCCCCCACTACAAAAGCCCAAAGACGTGTGCATGTAGGTGTTGGGGTGGGTGGGTATTACTTTCTGACTGAAGACACGTTGGCTTTTGATCCCACAGAGGTCACAGATAATCATTCTCAAGTTCACTGGGACCAAAATGTGCAATCTCAGCATTAATAACCTATTTTAGCATGTTCAAATCTTAAAAAAAAAAAAGGTATTTGAAGAGAATGTGTGTGGTGGGCAGAAAGCTGGAGAACAGTTTTGACAACAAAAAAAAAGAAAAAAATTGTTTGCATTAATTACTCTGACAAACAGACAAAGGGATTTAAATCAATGGATTTAAATCAATGGGTTTACTCTCAAAAAAGGGAAAAAAAAGCAGGCTCATCAAGATTGTGTCTTAATTACTACAATTTTCTTGCTTCATTATTCATAGTACACACCCTTGAAGCTCAACAAGAGCTTACTTATACTTGAACATTTATCACTAGTGCATCTAGCCCGTAAACAGAATTGCATAAATCTAAAAGATAGCCAAACCAAGTTCACCTAAAACAAAGTGCAATTAATCTTGAATGTTTCAATTAAGATTCAATTCACTCAGTCCAGAATTAAAATTTTTATCTTTTTCAGGTATCCAGTACTCTGTTAAAGCACTCTCTCACTCCAGAAAGAGACCTGGAATGTAAATAGGCTGATAAACAATAACAATCACATGAAAATGTCCATAGTCTACCAAGTACAGTCTGTCTACATACTACCTTTTTTTTTTTTTTTACTCCTACTTCATAAAAAGGAAGCTGTACATGGATTTGGTTCAACACCAAGCTTGCACATAAAGAGAGCAAACTACTGCTTACACATTTCCAGTACACCCAAATTCTCATGGTATGCATACTCTGAACTATCTACAACAATAACTAATGAAGTACATCAGACAAGAGGCTGCCTCTTGGCATTACATCTACTCCAGAACATAGATGAGGAAACATGACAATGCAGGATATAGGGGTAACTGAACCAAAATATAGATTAGCTTTTTACAGGCATTAACAGAATATTTAACTTTCATATCTACAATTTAATGCTATCGTACTGGAATATCTACTTTAAGTAGTATTTGCTTCAAGCTGTAACTTCAGTGGAAGCTGGATCTAGCTTCAAGAGTGGAAAAAACCCCAGAAATATCAACAAGGATGTTTACAGACATTCTCTCCTCTCTGAGGAAAATCAGCAGCTGTCACTAGCTAATACCAGCTGCAAAAAAATCCATACTTCTTGTTAACATTTTTGATACACCTTTCAAAGTCTGGAGCAGAGCATGCACTTAAGCTTATGTATGTAAAAGCAGCATCACGAAGTGCTTGGAAAAGGATTAAAGAAAAACAGCATTTAAATTAAGAATATAAAAATATACCACTTAAGTGCGATAACTCTTTTCCTCCTATTTCTTTCTGATAAAGCTATGCAAGTAAGGACTCATTTGTTCTAGTGCTACCTCAGCATCCATTAATATTTGTAACCAATACTAGCATATATGTAATTTATCACTAGGTCATTCTGGTTTTACTACGTGAGTTGTACTAGCATAACCCTGGAGGTAACTGTATATTAGCTGTGCAATTCTGTAACAGGATTTTTCTTCTGGGATTCTTTTCTACCCAGTCTTCCTACACCATCTTGAGAATGAAGCGGCTCACTGTGCAAAGGAAAGATTAAAAGCTGGCTGAAATTACTAGGTAATACTGTCTGTCCCTCCAGTGTGAAGGAGGGACTGAACTGCTCTCAATTTTGGGACCTCTAAGCAGTGGCTCAGTGTGCTGTCCATCTGGGTTGAATTTGAGAGACAGTGCTAAGATGTACTGCAAATAATCCCGCTCACAGACAGAACAGTTTAACCTGCATTCATATTTCTGTGGAAAGGATAGCATTGCAAATAACTGCCATCACATCATTTGTCTCAACTTATCCACTGAAGGTAGAATGCCACCCCTCTAGCGCATGCACTGCCTCACACATGCTGCTGTACCATAACCACCCACATTTTCTACCACAATTTGATTATTACGGCTCTTGCTCAGTAAGTGGGAGGGCTTGGTTTTAGCCTCTACTGCAGCTGATGAGGATTGGTATCTCCCATCTCTAAAGTGAATGTCTGATAACCAGACTAGTGAAGAATCTTCTTCATTCCTTTTCTTGAAACACTGGAAGACATGAAGCCAGTGGGAACAAGGAAAAAGTATCTGATGCTACCTTAATGATTCAGGCAACTCAGAGGACAGAAATGGAGATACAAAAGAACACGCTGAAATTCATAGATTAGACAGAAAAAGCCCCAGAAGTCCTGGAAATTAGGACTGGAATCTCAGATGGCACCTCCCCTTCCTCCCATTCCACCCTCTGCAAGTGAATACATCACAGGGTAACATCGCCTTCAAATGGGTTCCCTCAATTCACATGCTATTACAAAACAGTACATGAATTTTGGTCAGACTGAAATTTTTGCTCAGACTGAAATACCCTGAAAGCAGTTCATTTCTCTCTGCTGATTACAACTGGGAAAACGGTCTGCTGTGCCTATAACTTGCCTTTGTAAATCCCACATATACACTCCACTGATGCCAATGAAACTGCATAGCTATGAACAGGAAAAGAAGAAAACAAAAACAAACACTGTTGTAAACTGGACCTCAGCTGTGACAAAGGTGACACTAGCTTTCACATAAAAACATAGGGCCTTAATTTTAAAAAGGAAAACAGGATATCCCCTTTTCCATTCCATATCTCCTTGCAAAGAAATTGAATACCTGCAATAAACATACATTATGATGTGCTAGAAGGAACCTATAAGACTATCATATATCAATAGGTTTCCATCATCTTCGTAAGACAGAAAAAATATACTTAAGACTTAGAAATACAGTGTTTCTTTTCTGTATGCACGCACATACACACATTAAAGCAGAGATGATAAAAACCACGCTAACTTGGGACTATAAACTATAAATAAAAATACTGTTGTCATCAATTTAAAAAGAAAAATTAGTCTTTAAAAAATACTGAGAAGACAACATAACACTAAGGGGGGAAAACAAGATGGGTGATTTTTTTTCCCCTACAAAATCATTATCATTTATACCTTGGAATAAGAGAATTCTTTTGGTTTTATACATTTTGGTTCCCTTATTTATGAATGTTATTCATAAACTTTTTAGTCCTCTTCAGTTAAAATATCTCCTCAATACACTGTGATAGCAAATTCCACCAACTGATGATAAAAAGCTAAAAAATATTTACTTTAGACAGTTTTACATACTGGTCCTCCTCTTTATGTGACTCCTTTTTCATTAGTGGAAAAAGTGAATAAAAGCATCAACATTACTTTTCATTATACCAGAAACAGCATTATTTTTCATTACAGTAGAAATTTTATGCATCTCAGACCCGTTCTTTTCATTACCCTTCTGTTCCCCAGCACTATACATAATGTTATCTCCTAGAAAATACTCCTTCTAGTCATCTGAACATTTATCCTCGTTTGGGAGTTTTCAGTGGATACTGTGCTGTTGTTAAATGCATCTTAGAGAATAAACCTGTACTGGTGACACAGGTCTCAAGTCTTCTTGAATTGAAGAATTAAAGTGTTCAACAAAAACTTGAGTTCATCTTAATTACTCCATCTAATCCCAAAATCACCTAAATCAAAAAGATCTCATTAACCTGGACTTATCAGAACCTTCACATTTTGATGTTTTACATTATGTTATTTGGCATCATGAGGCCTTACCACCAAAATTAACTGGATCTTCTGACATCATCCTCTTTATGGTTTTGGCTAACACAAAAACTATCCTGCCAGTGCTTCATTCCACTTAATCTATAAAGTACTACCAACATCAAGGAACTGATCAGGCACACAGACAAATGGTATTTCTTCTAGCATAAGCTCTTTTCCGTTAAAAGTTAACTGATACTCTCCACTTCCTACTTTCACTTAACAGCCTCATCTGAAGGATCCTGTCCAAACCTTTTTGAAAAAGCCAATTTATCCCCACCAACTCTTGTAAGTAAGTATTTTTTCATTAACTTCCCAAGTTGTTGTTTTGGCTATAAAGATATAACACATGCTAATATGTCCTCACCTCACTGCACTGAATCAGTTAAAAAAAAAAAAATCTATTAGAGTATTAATCACTTTGCAGAATGATCCATGCTTTTTGTTCTAAAGTCCAAAGACTGCTGGAGTTTGTGTGATGAAATGTCTTCTTACCTCCCAGAGTCGAAGAATATCTTGAAAGCTAAATTCCCTTTTAAATCTGATAAGAAGCCATCGGAAGCAAAAATAAAGGTAGCCTGAGTCTTGAGATTCTAGGAATAAGAGTGTTACATTTCATAAACACCAAACTTGGTCAAGACAATGGGGGGGGTGGAGGGAACAACAACCCACACTTTACAGCTACACAGTCATACCATTGATTTTTAAGATGGTAGCCCCTTTTCAGAATCAAAGGTATTTGCCAGAGGATGGCATATTTTTAAAATCAGCAACAAGATGACCCTGTTTTTCAATAGGCATGGAGGAATTATTGAAATCTTTTAGGCATTACTAATTAGAAATTAAGTTTAAAGACTCATAAGGATATCAATGCACACAGAATGCAGCAAGTTCTTTTAGTTATTGTGCATGAATAATACACCTACCTAAATAACTGCAAAATCCACTGTCTAGTAAACGAAGCAAAGTACTCAGCTGAATTAGTTGTGTCTTCATACCCTGCATCTGTTCTTCAAAATTCTGATGCTAGATGGAATAAAATATTAGCACGGTCATTTTTATTAACACAATTATAATTTTGAGATTTACAGCTATTTTTAATTTTTAAAAAAAGTTCTGTTATTGCTACAGTGGTTCTCATCTTTTTAGGTATTTAACATATGGATGGATATTTAACTGTACTTCTATCTAATGAAATGTCTGCCTTTTACTGAAAAGTTTAACTAAAGCAGTGAACTGTGTATGTATGTAATATGTAATATTTATATGTAATTGTAATATGTAATATATATGTATGTAATACAGAGCCTATGCTCTGTACCTCCAAGCAGCACCACTGCACTCAAAGCAGGACGACAACTTTTTTTGTATTCTCATACCAGTCACATTGTTTTGCCACATGCACAATTCATAAAAGCTTCAATTTGTGGAAAGTCTAAATTGCATTTAACAAATCCCAAAAGGTAAGTATGACAGGGAACCATTATCATGAACAAAATCCTGCTAGAGGACTCCCAATTAATACAGATTTGTCTGTGATGGCTCTAAGTTACTTCAGAATCTCCAAAAAGCTGAATTTGTCTGTACTGCACAGTAATAGTATCACAAACCCACCATAACCTGTATCAATCAGAAAAAACATATTGACTTCAAACATAAGATGATTGCTTCAAAAGAATTCAAAAAAACCCGATGAAATTTATAAATTAAAATTAATCCCAAATGCTATCCATAGCTTATCTGTTTACATGGGTTAAAAAAGCCTTATTTTACCATTTGATCCATGTATGATACAAAGCACCAAAAGGCATCTACTTCATTCTCCATAACATACAAGAGAGGTGAAAGCAAGTCACTCATTCCCTGGACATAACCTTGATAGAGAAAAAGGGGAAAAAAAAGTCAAATAGGAATTTAAACTCAGCAGTTACACAGTACTTTTTCAAGTATGTTGAATGACCGAGTGAAACAAATGTTTGCATTCCAAGTTTGTGCAGATACTATCATTTTCCAACTCAACCACCAGTAAAGGCATTTTTGTATTAATAATAACCAACATCCAGCAGATCTAACAAGATTTAACAGCAGTTTCTGCCAGTCTAAAAAGAACATAAAACAAATGTGTTGTTTTTGTAGTTGTTAAAATACGTGCAAACTGAGCTGGCACCAGAATAAATTTTTAGTAAAAAAAGTTCCAATTTAGAGCTCAGAAGCATGTATTGATATTTTTTAAATGATTAAATATATAAACTTGCACCATCACAAATACAGACTCATATTTATTTTCCTCTCCACCTGTAAGTGGTTGCTTTCTTCCATACTTTAAAATCTTTTAACGTCTTCCCACTCCCCCCTCGCCAACTGAAGATTTTCTTTTCAAATAGATTTGAAGAGATGTTGAGTTTCAATTCCAGGAAAACATATGGTGCAATAGCTTTTACAAAGAAAATTTCACACTTAACGTTTCTTTTTTCCGGCACTGAATATCCTTTAAGGATTCCTCTATTTAGGGAAGTAGAGACTGTTCTGCTTGGATGGTATTTTAAATACTTTAAAGCCTAAGACCACCTATGTAAGCAAGCAGCCAACAACAACAAAGACTACTACCTATCAAACTACAGAAGGCTATTAACAACAAAGTATTGCTTATGAGAAGCATGAAAGAAACACGTATCTAGACCTGATTCAGGAAACTGCCTTTAGGTTTCTGTGCCCAGAAACGGTGAATCAAGTTCATATGCCCTAAAAAGTACTCACATGCCTTATAAGAAAAGCTTACATTTAACTGGAGAATAAAACAGCCATTTTTAGAGCATATCATTTTTACAAATAGCTAGAAAATTTAGTGGTATACAAAACATTTTCAAGAGTTTATAGCTTTCTAATGCTTCTTCCAGCTTCCTCATTTGTAATTAACAGCCCAATTAAGAAGAATAGAGGACAAGGATTTTTAGAGCCCTTCTTCCCAACTCTTCCAACTACCTTACCACGGATGCTCAAATCAGCCTATCTACCTCCCTAAGTAAGGGAGAACATGATTTATGTGTACGTCTATCATCAGTTATTGGTTTGACATGACATTCCTCAGACTCAAGCTTGGCTGATTCCATTTCTTAATGATGTAATTGTAACTGAATAACTGAAAAAGAGGATTGGAGTCAATGACTGAAAATATAGAGCCTGCTTCTTATCAGAAGAAAAACAGAACAAGGAACAGAAAATGGGTAAATATTTAAAAGGTCAAAAGAAAAAATTATTCCCTAAACATTTAATACTATAGCCAATTTAAAATACATCCTGAGAAAGTTCTGTTCAAGACAGTTTAAAAGTCTCTTAAAGAATAAAACCAGTCTCATTAATGCAGACTTGAGGAATTCATTCAGAAAAATGTTGTATTAACAGCTGTTCTGTCCCCTCCCCTGTCCAGCAGTTTGTGGCATTATTCAGACCTCTACACAGCTGCTGACGAAGGATTAAGAGCAGTTTTGTACCAATATCTAAGTAGCTTAGGAGCCTTACACAGATACAATATCAAATGTACTATATTTCCATTATTCTTGCTTGTTTATAAAACAGAACTTACCCACTGCATACATTTAAGCCATCTAAACAATGTTTTTAATAGAGTGGGTGGTGAATGTGCTTTAACTTCGCTTATATGTCACTGTGCATTAATGAGGATTGAAGGTGGAAAGATGTGAAACAGACCTACATGTTTAAACAGTCTCTACCAGTTTTAGTTTTTCCCTTGTTTTTCAAGCCAAAGATCAAGTCTCTCTAGAGACTTGACAGAAAGAACAAAAGCTGGCAAGTACTCCAACTCTGCAGCAAGTTTACCAGTGATTAAAGATTCATTCCTACTTTTTGCCTTCAAAATCTGGCACAAAGTGGGCTTTTAGAATCCCAACACTTTTCTGAGACTAAATACAAAAAAACCCACCCAAGTAGACAACAGCCAAATGTCATGCCAGGGGTGGAGGGAGGAACCAGCTAGAATTATCTTTTCCCTCCATCTCTTCCAATGCAATTAACAAAAGCAATGGCTTAGACATCTCATATACACTGTGATTAACACAAGACATTATACGCTCTTCCTTCTGCAACAGATGCATACACTAAAGTGTAATTTTTGACAGACTGTTAAGTGTACTCCTCAAGAACCAGCTTTTAAAGTATTCATAAGAACACTCATGTTTACAAACAGCTGGTTCAGCATGCTGAACTTTAATTACAGCAGTGGCAGCTGGTTTATCATTTTTATTGATATATCAGTCTTAAAAATGGATATTACACTCAAGTTCCAAAGACCTAAACCCATTTAAAACTCCGAAAAGTAAACTTGCATTAATTCTAAAAAAAAAAAAACAAAAACTCACCCAAAAACCCCAAACAAACCCAACAACAACAAAAAAACCAATCAAAAACACAACAGTAAGGCTATGGTGAAGACAAAGTGCCACTTCATTCCCAATCCCACCTCAGCTGACGAATTCAGATGCCTGTGATAATCATCAGATAGAAGAGAGGAAGAAATAGGATGAGAAAGTGAACAAAGTTATCTACATTATTAAAATATAAATCTTGACATTTACAAAAAGCATTGTAATCAATACAAGTTCAGGTGTATTAACAGGCTTTAACACAAACAAAGCCACATATCAGAAACTTAAAAGGTTTTTACATTCAGAGGAACACAACTTACCTAAGTCAAAGTCATACATGCAATAGGTCATCAAAATATCATGAAGTAAAATCAATCCTGGATTATCTTCACCTTCGTAGAATTTATTTGTTCTATCTGTCCTGTTTACATCTTTTTCTAAGAAAACAGTCCAGATTTAAAAACATTTTCAAAACAAGTTCTACAAAGCCAGCATCAAATGAATTCAGAGTGTTTAAGCTGCTTTTTTCCTCAAACACTGTCACAAAGCTTTGAAGTGCTTAAGACAACTGCATAACTGAATGTCATTTCAAAATGAATAATATTTTAAAAGAAAGAAAATCCTTCCTGTCTGCAATAAAAGGATTTGTGTATAGACAGATTTCAAA
The DNA here is from genome assembly GCF_031877795.1 of Strix aluco. NCBI lineage: Eukaryota > Metazoa > Chordata > Aves > Strigiformes > Strigidae > Strix > Strix aluco. The sequence goes on from NC_133935.1 coordinate 47,726,125, forward strand.
GCTTTTTGCCTTATTTTTTGTTAATACTTTTTATGGAAAAATTCCTGATTATAATTCAGTGAAAATGTTTTAACACTTACAGGGATTAAGAACAATTTTATGTGAGTCAGCTATGCAATGCCGTTTATACTTATGCAATGCAGCATAAGCCATAGTAGGAGAGTTACCACATGATCAGCTCAAAGACACTGTTGTAGTTCACAGCAGCATGCTTATAAATTCAGTTTAACAAGTTCCTGTAACTCATAGTGAGCTGAAACTGCCTGTTTCAACACGCAGTTTTCATGCCTCAAACACACCAAGCACACAGTATACTGTTTAATAATGTGAAATTCAAGATTGATGTATTGAAATAAGTAAAATTTTGAGTGCACTTCAATAAAAGGAGTATTTTGTAGTTTTGGACCTATTTGCAACATAAACCTAATATTGCCATTTACATTTTAAACACTTAAAAAGGAATAGAACTGCTTCAACAGAGACAAAACTTCAGCCTCTTCTGAACTCCGAGTATTTTTTTCTTCCTGTTAACACACATACTCTCTAAAAAGGAAGTTTACTAATCTACTAAAATTAAACTTTCTTAAACCTTTCAGCTTGCCTGTTGAATAACTGGCTGAAATAAGTTTAGTCCATATTGCAGAATAACACAAAAATCTTATCCTGTCTCCTGAAATAACTTTAGCAAACCCAAACATTGGTGCCCGAATCTCACTACCAAAGAGATACAGGATACAAAGGATACAAACTGCTAATAGCAGAACTTGATGAAATTTTTAAAAGTAGGTATAAAAACCCTCAAGTCAGAATGCACATATACAAATCCCTGTAAGAAATTTTAAAATATAAACAGAACACATTTTCAGATTTTTATTCTACATCACTATTTTAATGACACTCCCAGTGAAATTACATAATGAAATAAAGAGCCTTTTGGTATTAAGTAAAGGAAGTTAAATCCAGCCATTCTGTAACACTAACACATAAAGCTCTGAATTATTACTCTGGTTAAGAGAGTTTTAGTATTGAGTATATAACAAAGTTTAGACACCTCTGAAAACAGCAACATGTTCTTAGTGATTCTTCACGTAGGTTACTCAAAAGGTTACATTTTTTCAACTTCATACTGAATTGTAAAAGTGTGTGAATTTGTACACTTAGGTATGTTTCTAAATCTAAACTTACCTATAAGACTCCGGTAATCTCTTAATCTTGAGTTTCGTTTTTCCTGTTCCTCACTGACAGATTTCCACTGCAGTTTCATCCTGAAATATTCATCCCTGCAGAAGAAAGATAATTTTGAAACCAAAACATGCTCAATTATTAAATCTCTTCCTTTTTTATTTAAGCATTCATTCATTCCATTTGTTCTTTGTCATAATGGGATAACACCATCCTTGTTTATATATTTTTACTTTAGTATAACAATCATTTTTAAGAACATCTCACACGCTTCTTTGCATTCAACAATCCTTAGCAGCTGTCCTTCAAGCTTCCAAAATGCTTTCTACATCGCTATATGCCTTAAGAAAAAAGCAGCTTTTAAATTTATTTTGTAACAAAACCCCCACTGTACTCACGTTTTCCTTTTTTGTAGATGTGCTCTTTCTTCTTTAGTGCTATTCCAAGGAAAATACCCCAAAAGAAATTTCCATGCCTCTTTTCTTAAAGTATGGCAGAGACCCTAGGGAAAAATGGATATGAAACATTAACAAAAATATTATCTCAATTTTGTGAGGAAATGTTCCTATAGTGATACAACACTTCTTAAAGTAACAACTTATAAAAATTCTCTTTTAAGGAAGCTTATTTTTACGCTGAAGCCAAATCTTATCTGCTAACTAGGTATCACACTTGAAGGAAACAGGAGGAAGAGAATATGCTTAAACAGAAAAGTGCAGAAGCACTGGATTCATCCTCACAGGATAAAAAAGAAACTCTACAAAAGATTTTTCTTCCTATCTTTTTGCTTCACTGCTGGAAATCATAACCTTCTGGGCATCAGAGAAGCTTTAAAATGCAAAAAAGTACCTTTAAAACTTATATATTTAAATATCCTGCTGTTTAACTGCCAAACTTCTGGTCTCACCACAAACTGATCTTGAGGACTAGACTTCTATTTATTTATTTATTTTTAATAAATATTTTCATCTAACAAGACATGGCCAACATGCAGATGAATCTTCCAAGCAATTAAAAATACTAGCATCCATTCAAGGACACCACTTGTCAGAAATCTTTGTAAGTAATGCTCATCATTTGTAGATGACAAATGTACTAGGTGAATCATATCCCACTCTCATCAAAAGAGTTTCTTTCAACCCCAGCAGTATAGTCATGAAAATAAGGCACTTTTGCTGTCAGATTCCCCAGTTTACCAGACCAAGGCCAGCTTGATTCCTCACTATATTTCTTCATTTACCATTAGATTAAGGCAAGGAAGATGGTGCAGCAAATAGCATCAACCACTGCAAAAACAAGTAGCAACTGGAACTTTTCCAGTAACAGGCAAACAGTTTAAGAGAGGCATTTTAACTTTTTTCTTTTTTTTCTTTAATGAGCATCTGCACTTAATGTACTGGAAGTTATTGGTATCTTGAGTCATAAATAACACCAAGTGCTCACTCCTCTGGCAACGGAGAACAGAAATGACAGGGTAATGGGCTACTGGAAGAAAAGGATTGTAGTAATTCTCATTGCAGAAGTGTCCTTAATTGGGCACCTCAGGCACAGGTATATTAAAGAACAGTCACAAAAACTGAAAAGGCCCTCAGTTCCACTCTACCCCCTTCACAGTACATTACTTATTATGCATAGGTCTTTAAAGAAAAGGTAATATCAATGTTATCATCCTCTACTTCTGCTCACACTCCAAGAATGCAAGACTGCATGTTTGCAAACATGCATAAACAGGTACACAGAGAATGCATTAAGGCAGCTGGATTCCCACCAAAAAAAAGAAATACTAAAGTAACATTAGGTAGAACAGCTACAGGACATAACTAAAGCTTTCAAAATTTCCATCACTGAGACTAAATTCACATTCATATTGGAAAAACCCTCAGTCCAATAAAAAATATCAGAAAAAGTGTTTAGGACTGCTCTGATGAAGGCCAAATCCAGGCAAACTGCTGGGCAAAGAAGAGAAGCTTTTGTTGGAGAAGGGTAAGAAAAAACCCTCAAAAAGAAAATAATAAACCCGATACCCTAACACTGAAGCACTGGTGTTCTCCTGAAAGGCACTTTGATTTCTCTTCTTTATCATGTAAGCCTTTGTGTTTTCAACTCATTCACTTAAACCAGACACCACACGATCTCTCCCCTTGTAGAGCACCTTGTCTGTTTGCAAGACTGCTGAGGTATTTGATTAGCATGAAATCATGCTTTATGAAGCTTCTCCAATAATACTGACTGTCTCATGCTCAAAGTCCTGCATGAAGCATTACAAGTATACTGAAAACAGCATAAACATGGTTTGGGAAGGAAAGAAAGAGGCAACCAGAATCAAGCCATAGGTCTTGCTGACTTTAGAAAAACAAGTTACCCCTTTGAATATCAATTGCTTTATGTAGTCGACATTTAAAATTCTTCCTTCAGAATCCATATTCTTAGCCCATTCTTCAGCTGACACAGGCTCTCTTCTACTAACTTCAGGCTGTTTTCCTAGATCAATCTGAAAAACATGCAAATACGTTTTATGAATCCCAGTGAAGTGCTTCAGTAGTTTTAAACAACTGCACAAACAGTACTACGGCTGCCAGTTTCTTATATTCAGTGCAATTACATTTTCACATGTGAATACCTCAGTTAGCAACTAAGGATCTAAGGCTGTGACCATGTTAGCAAGTAGTGTGGACCAACACAAGCAGATCTTTAGAGCAAGACACTCTGTGCTGAAGATCTGGGTACAGACGTCAATATTTCAGATTTTAGAGGAGGATCTATGTGTGTGTCTTAAATAACCTTCTACCCTCACAAATACCTGAGCTAGCTCCCCATAGTCTAAAAGCCTCTATGCAACTGGAAGTGTATTAGGTACGTGCAATACAGCAAACAAGGACAATAGGGAACTTCACTGCAAAAGCACATTCCTGATACACATTAGTGCATCTTAAGAGAGAACTGAAAAATGACTTGGGTTCAGAGATGCCATGCCCCCACAGACCGCACAGTGTGACTGAAAGATCAATTTAAGTACATCACTCCTTAAAAAAAAAAAAAGCCAAGATTGTATGTGCTTTCAGAACTCCTAACACCCACCAAAGTTTCACGGTTTGTGGTTAGTCTCTCTCAATTCCCAAACTGCATGTTTAAACACAGCAGAAATCAGCAGACAGCAACTCCTTACTTTCTAAAAATATTCTGATGATGGCAACCACCAAGTCAATTTGTGTTTCAACTCTTTAGAAGTCTAAGGCATTTGCCAGATTAAGACATACAGATCAGTGTTGTTTTCAGTATGTAGCATTTGTTATACTTTTTCTCACTGATAAATTAACCAATTAAGTGCTAAGCAGTAAATTCTTAGAATTACATAGTTCATACAGCTACTGCTAAGATATTAACACTATTTTGAACTCAAGTAAAAAATAACATTCAAAACAGTTTAACACTCTAAAAACATGTCAGCCTTAGACAGTAGTCACAAGCATTTAAAAATAAACTTCTACCTATCTGTAAGACACCAACAGGAGCCCAAAGTGATTCATAATCCCATTACAAGTTCATTCTAGCTTTGGTTCAAGTCATACATAAATCTGTACACTTATACAACCTAGACATTAATCATCCTATTAAATACTTTGTTTTAATTTTTGGCCCTCGTAAATCAAACCAAAATGTTAAAGTGATTAGCCAAGAAAGTTGGTCGTTAACCTGCATACCCCACTTTTACTTAACATAGCTCTATCTGACCACAGAAGAAACACTAAACATGAAACGGGTCACTTTTCAGGGTAGTGAGCCTAAGATAATGATAATCACCATTCCAGTACTGACGAACTTACTTGCAAAGCAAAATTCATATTGGCACGCATAAAAACAACATTTTCTAGAAGAGGCTGATGATCTTACTCTCATGAACAAATGGTAGGGCAGCATACGCCACAATCGCCAAACATAAACAGTGTAACTCACTGAGCTTCAAGTCCTACCTTGCCTTTAAAGGTGTGCATAATAAGAATCAATGCATCTGTATCATATTCATTTACACACTCACTCGTGTAATGACTTCAAATCCTGGTTCTTCCTGCTGGTTTATCTTCAGCCCTGGAATAGCATCATTGAGAAAGTCTGCCATTTCTGATGGTGGACGCCTTTGACTTGAAGGGTCACTTAAACGGAAACTGTCAAAAATATAGTTTGTGACTTTGGAAAATCTTCCCATTGTTACTGTGTATGGATCTTTCTTCAATTTCTGTGTTATAACAAGGAAAACAAGTAACATACAAAAAACCACAGATTATTTGGAATTCTTGTACTCAAAGAAAGCAAAACAACAGGAAAGGTAGTGTAGGTCTCAAAGTCACTGGAGTTTCATGTATCAGTAGTTTCATACAGTACATTCACTATATGATTTAAAAAAGATATCTTAAGTATTACGATAATACTACTGATTGATTTGAAAGATTGGATAGCAGTGTGCTTAGTAAGCTTGACCTACATATAGAAGTTTTACTTTCCAGTGATTAATGCCACAAAACATCTTCCTTATTACTTGCTTCTCTACCTTAATAGAAAAAACACATCTTGAATCATCACGTACTCTGCTAGGAATCTCACACAAAACTTGATTTAACAACTAAGTCCAGAAACTAATGTAATTCACTCAAAGTTTTTCTTTAATTAAAGAAATCAGTAGGTCAAAACTCTGGCCTCATTCAAGTAACTGGAAATTTTGCTGCTGACTTTCACAAGTCCACAAACCCCACCAAATGATAAGCAGTTTTAGCATAAAAAACACACCTCTTTTAGGCAATATTGTGCTCTTTGCTGCTCTATTTCCAGCATCCCTTCCAAAGTGTCAGAAAATATTAAGGAAAAGAATATTTAGTTGAGGAAAATTTAGAAAATCCTAATTAATATGTTTTGGTAACTCCTAAAATTTTTCGTTCTTCCCCTTTCTAAAATTATCTGTACCCAAATGTATAGAATCACAGACAACATTAACATGAATAGGTTTGAAATGGTACCATGGGGAAGTTAAGAATTATTAGAACACAGAAAGCAACTGATAAGTAAGTGTACTTTCTACAGTAAGCATTTGTTTTAGGATACAATCAATGCTTCTACAATGGCAATGATTCAGGGAATATTTGTGTGACACGGTAGAGAGGGGTTTTTTAATAAAGGTCTTCAGAATAAAAAATTCAAAGATAATACGTACTTGTAATAAGCCATATGATGGTTCATCAAAGAGATTTTCAAAAGATTGGGACAGAGACTTGTTCTGAGAATTCACAAGAAGAATCCGTTTATCCTGTGGAGATCTGCAATAAAATTTAAAAAGGGTTTCTATAAGTACCACCAGTTTTCCCTGAAAATATTTTAGAATGTTTATTGGTTTTTAAAGTCACATTTCAGGTTTTGTGCAAAGAAGACAGGTTTGATGCAAGATCACTCTTAGTTCTTGGCACAAGTTCACAAGCTAACACACTACAAAACAGGACTTTAATTTTTCAAAATACTAGTCATCATCATCATACTCATTCTGAATTGTACTCTTTCATTCTCTGAAAAAAATCATCATGCTTTTGAAAATTTTTTGAGAAATTACTCTGGAAGGTACCTTTTGTCACCCACATGTAAATAAAGTTTTCTTCAACTATAGTTTTCTGTATGTGAAAACGGACAAAAAAAAAAGAGGTGACACAGCAAAGAAAGTTTAGTGAGACATGGTCAACCTCAACACAATATACACTGACACTCCCTTAACATAACAGGGGAAGTGAAAAGAGCCTGTGTCACCACATACAGTTAAGGAATTCTGTCTACCAATTAGTAAATCTTATATTATGACACCCTGTAAAACATTACATAAAGGAATACAAACTGCTTTTCAATATATGAAAGCACATTAACAAATTTCTAACCAACAGTATTACAACAGCTACTGTCAGAAATATTCTAAGATTTATACTGATAGGAGCTTAAAAAACACCATAGCCATCGTATTGTGAAACAGAACCATCTCAGTACAGCCCTGCAAATGTATTCCTGTGGAGACTCCAACAGCTAAGTGAACACAAACCTGATCTGGCCTAACTCACTGTATTTGTACACTCTCATTCTTCAATGTAACATTTGCTTCTCTGAAGGCTTGCACAGGCATAAGAAAACAGTAACAACGAAGACAGTGGAACTGTGCTGCTCCTAGTATTTAATCTGTCCTTTTGCTCTCACTCCCTCTCCTGCAACATCCCATCTTCTCCCCTCCTCCAGCACAGCTACCCCATCAATTCATTAACCAGCTCCTGAACCACCAATTTGCAGCTCAGTATGTGACAGAAAACAGCCCAGAAGCCAGGCTGACTTTCAAGCCTCAGAGTTGGTAGCTAAGCAGAAGAAAGCCAAGCACTTTGCCATCTGACTCTCATACATCACACACATTTATAAAGATACCTCTCTACTGCTCTCTCCCAAAGTTTAAATCCACTACTTCTAGTCTTTGAAAGAAAAATTACTTTTATTTTTATTAGCACCTGCATCACCTACCGTGTTATTAAAGTCAAAGATAAGAACTTTAATATGCCTTATCTCTCTTCCATTCCAACAGGACAGAACACTGTTAACACTGACGGATATGAAATGCAACAAGAGATCTCATTTTGAGACAGCCAGATACCACAGTCATAGTTTTGAGGCAGCAACGGTTAATGAAGCTCACTTGGCTTTTGTTAAAAACCAGTACAAGGGCAAAGGCTGAGTCATGTATTATGTTTTCCTTAACTAAAAGAACAAAAACTTTATACCATATCTCCATTTTAATTAAACATTCTCTCTGGACAGCCAGTTGGGTATCAGCAGCTACTTGAGTAATCTTCAAAACAAATTTGTGAGCTAGTCACTTTATTACACTTACTCAAAATCTTGCAAGTTAGAAAGTGTCGTCTGTACACACTGTGTTTTCTCAATATTAGACTGGTGCCACCAAACCAGGAAGCACATAATCTTTAAAGCAACAAATTACAAACATTTTGTTCAAGTTTAGCCACTTCACACACACTGATTTCAGCAATGACGTGACATTTTATAAGAAATGGTGTTAGAGAAGGGCAAAAACTTTTGAGGTTACAGGAATAGAGGGAAAAAATACCTATGAAAGATATTTTAAAGAAAAGCTAAACTTTCTGCCTTAACATCAAGATCCCATGTATTATAAACTAGAGGTTGGGATAACAAGTAATTATGCTGCCAAGTATTTCCTTGTGGCATCCAGAAAGCTGAGTAAACATCTTTTCCTAAAAGAGGTTGTGAGCTTAGATACATCATGTACCAAAGCATAAATAACCATTAGGAAAGAGAAATGTACAGACTGAAATCTGCCATTTCCACAACTTATGCAGCATATTTGTTCTTTTCTCTTTCCTTAAGAATAAAAAAATCATCACAATTCATGACTAGAACACAGAAAAGAATTTGGTGCCAGAAGCAGACCTTAACTGGAAGAGAAGAATCTAAGTAAGAAAACTAAAACTGGAAGTTCCTGCTCAGCTCAATGCTTAACTTCATTCAATTTTAATTTCCATAGCTGCCTCAACTTTCTGCTTTAAAGTTCCTAAAGTATCTGCTGTTGCATTCATCAACACTTAGAACTATTTAAGGTAGCAATACTATGCAGCTCAGCACATCCAGAATGTTTGAACATCACAAGTTTCCCTGTCTTACTTTAGCAGGGAACTCCATCTGGTAAGCATTCCTGGACATCCCAGTGCACAGCTACTGGGTCAGACTGCACAAATCCTACACCACTGCCTTCTTTTCAAAACAGACACGAGGACATGACTGCCTCTCTTCGTAGAGCTTCTTCCCCCTCTGACAGCTACTGTTTTGCACTGTCCCAAGAGGAATGCCACATCACCTGGCAAGAGGCTAGAAAGGACAAGAACTAAGAATCCACTAGATCAAATAAATTAAGTGCCCACTCACTCACTGCAAGCTATCTGAAAGACACACTGTTTGAAACAGGAACCAAAATCACTACCTATTTCATTTTCATTCAGTGACTCGCCAATAAGCACTACTTTTACATAGCAATGTGAAGTATAATTATTTGCAGCACATGACTCATCAAAACCGGAAATAATGCCTGTTAGTAACACAAACTGTCTACATTATGCACAGTAACAAACTGACAACTAAATGCTGGACAGAACCTAGATGTCTGACTTACAGGAGGTTAACTGTCCAACTTCATAACATGGTCTAAGGTATTCCAGCATGTTAGTTCAGGTACCTGTTTCTTTTAAAAAAATTTTCAACTGTGAAGTCAAAAGATACAAAAAATTTCCTGAATATAAAAAACCGAAATAACTTGTTACATAGCAGAGCATTATCTTCCTGTAAATATTTTACGCTTTTGAGCAAAAATATGAAATATAAAATAAGCTTGGTCTAGGTGTCTCAACATTAAATACACGGAACTCCAAAAAAATTAATGCAAGCATAGCTACAGATCTGTAGTTGCAGTACTGCATTTTAGTTATCAACTGTCTTGTTGCTTATTGCACAGAGATACACATATATATATTCAAATAATAAGCTTTTTAAATAAAAAACCAGCAGCATTAACTCATCAGTTTTAGATGGCTTTTGTTAAAGCCTCAAGTGGACTATCTGGAAAGAAGGCATAAGGGAAAATATTCATCTAAAATTTTAAAGTTTCTAGTTGACAGTTAATCACAAGAACAAAGTTTTGATTAAGTCAATGCAAACCAGTTTGCTACACTGTCAAATGTACTCTCTCTATGCCTCCTTAGAACTTGGTCCTGTTGTTAAATACATTATGGGAATTAGTTCGAAAATTTGAAATAAATTGCTGCAGTACACAGGCAACAGATCACATAGATGGACTATAAGGCTTTCAGCAACTCACCATACAACACAGGTGTTTTTCTGGTGTTTTCTACATCGGTTGCCTCAAAAATCTGCCCTAGCCTAACAGCAACTAATCCAAAAATATCCACAAATAAGTAAACACAGAACACTACGCTCAAAAAGGAAAAATTTCATTGTGGGGGAGGAGGGGAGGGAGGCAAGGGGATGGCAGGCCAACAATAATCCCCTGTGCCTGCAGAAGTAGGGAAATTACAAAAAGAAATGAAAGGAGGTTTAAGGAAGAACTCGAAGGGAACATAGAAAAAAAAACCTCAGGATTTAAGATGAAGTTGTTATCCAGGATTTCCTAATCTACAGTTGTACCAGGAACATCTTACACCTTTATCTTGTCCCCCTAATAGCCTCTCCATTGGTCTTGAATTTTCCCCTTAAAAAGCTTGCATACAATGCTACAGCCAGTACCATTTCACCAACAGGTCACACTGACCATGCTACTTTCTCCAAGCAGTTGACTTCTGCTTATCACCGACTCCAACACCACATCTTGAGAGAAGTGGTTCATGAAGGATTTGACTTTACACTGAGCATTGATGAGAAGCTTCTGTACCCGCTAGAGGGAGCTACTGACGTATTACAGAGCTAATAACACTTCAACCAATTCTAAACTATTTCATTAATAGATCCACAATTTTAAAACTTCAGTCTACATCCCAATGTGTATGTGAAATTACAGTTTCAGACACCTTGAAACTTGATTCTACCAATAAACAAGGGAAGAGAAAATACATCAGGAAGCATTAATCTGAAATTCATTACAGAATTTAAAAAGTAAACAATAATCCATATTTTAAATCAGAACTAAGAGTTGTCTGATACTTACTCATTTAGCACAACATGCTTTTCAAGGCATTTAATCAATAGTTTGCTATCTCCATGATGAAAGTGAAGAGCTGGAAGCTTCACATCATCCTTCAGACAGAACACCAAATAAGACCATCCCATGCCTTCTTTGTTTTGTTTGATTGATTTCAGATCTGTCAAACTGAACAGGAAGGACCACTTGCTTTCTCCATTTGCATGAGTTGTAGCATCTTAAAAACAAAATTACCACATGATTTTAGTTTGACTTCTAGTGTTAGCAATTACAAATGCATTGTATCTGTCACTGTTCCTAAAAAAACCCCAAATCACAAAACCCAGCATTGGTTCTGATAATAAAATGTGTACCATAACTACTGTAACTACTACTCTTGGATTTCTCTTTGTGCTTCCTCATCTTCTACAGACTTCTAAAATAATGAGGAAGTCCATTAGGCTGCTCCCCTAAAGCTCTGCCTACAGTTTAAGTGATCCAGCAGTTAAATGTTTAATTGCTGCACCAAATTTCAGCAAGCTGAATCCCACCAGCATCCCCACCGTGCAGTACTACTTAAACAAACTAAATGTGATATACACTACAATACTGGAGGCCATATATTGCACACAGTATTAGCCATGTGTTGCAAGACTGCTACCACGATAAGGGTGAAGCAATTCAAAGTCTCCCCATCCATCACCCTCTCCCAGGCTGTGCAAGCATGTATGTACCCTGGGCATGACTGTATACATTCCAAGAGGAGGGATTACATTTTACTTCACCAGAGGACACAAAATTGCCAGCATGCCTGGAGGGAATCTGGCACGCCCCCTGGCCCATCCCCATCAAATTACAGCAACTGGGACAAGAAGTGGTGAAGGGCATAATGCAAGTCAGTAGTGCTCACTGACACTCCTTTCTTTGGATGAAGATGTACTCCAACGCCTGAAGATGAAAGATCAATACAAACCACTGATGTAATAAACCACCCTATGCCAGACAGAGATGCTGGTTTTAGCTTTGTATCACGATAGCACTAAAAACTCTCACAGTACTCTAGAAGCAAGGACTGTGCTTTACCCTAAACCATTCATAATCTTAAATCCAAACCCTGCACTCATACATGACATTTAAAACCATCACAGATATGATGAAACAAGCACAATGGTCCCCAGTTATAGGCTGAGAAATAATACAGGGAAAACAAGTATTATAAAGATAAATACTAGGGGAGAATCAGAGAAAAAAAAAAAGATGACTTGAGAATCATTGTCCTTTCTCCTCCACTTTTTTTTTTTTCCACAACATCTCTACTGAGACACTGTTACAAAAATGATGTAACTATAAAATTATTTTGCTGAAGGACATCATATAAAAAAAGACCTATGTACCACATAACTGTACATTCCATCTCCCCCTGCTGTTGCAGTATGGAAAGGCATTTTAGTAAACCACTTATTTTTTTCATTTTCCTTTCTAACACAACATCTAGTTCAAATTCCATTTGTATAAAAGAATGCAAGAGGCTAATGCAGATAAAACTGTGACATCATCTAATGATCGTCACAGCAAGAAGTTAGATTTAGCATTTATTTTCAATAGAATTCTCTAGTAATTTAAAGAAAAAAAATAGATTGGAGGCAGACGGCAGCTATTCCATTCTGAATTTTTTCCACACCCAGAGATTCACCTCTTACCACAAACAACTCCCATCTTTTCAATTCCTTACAAAATCCATTTTACTCATCTAAAAGGCAATTCTTCAGTTACAAGTTACCATGAGGAAAAAACAAAACAAAAAACCCCACAATTATTTTCTAAGTACCTCCATTTGAATGAGGTTTCTTTTTAAAGGAGACTGTGGTGACCATGTCCCATTCTGCTTCATAACTGCTTGGACGGTCTGCTCCTCGGGAACATTTTTCTTTAGGAGTTTGAGTCCACTCCACAACAGAACTGGAATCCTGAGTTAAAAAAAAAAAAAAAAAAGAGCGACTATCAAAAGACACAAGGCATGAAAATTGAGCTAGTTTCTCAGATTCAACAAAAAGAATAAGTATCTTAATTTTCACAGATTAAAAGAATCTGTACTATTAAATCCTAAGAAACCTGATACAGTTCAACACAGGAAATTTAGATTTATGACTAATACTAAGAAAAGAAGTTTTACTTAATAAATTCAACATGGTACTAAAATAACCTAGCCTCTCTTACAGACACCACCAACATAACAAATTTTTTATTTAAATGTAAAACTTAAATACTTCTTCTTTAGTCACATCCCCTTAACACTGCTTAAATACCACATATGACTACATCTTGGAACCCCCATAGACTTCTATTTTTATTTTGCATTAGAACAGTACACCTCTCTGTTTTGAGTCTAATTATGAAGAGTGAATCATCAGACTACAACATAGTAGATGCAGGGGGACTGGTCATCATGATACGCTTACACTCATTTGGTCTTTACTATTCATACAGATAGTCCCCTTCTATTTTATATATGAACCAAGTAAAAACTAAATACAGTCACCTACGCATGTATCCAAATAACCTGAACTGGGCTGAAGTCCATAAATATAATTCCTACACGTAGCTATTAATAACAACGATAATCACATAAATAGATTTTGCATCCAGTTATGAGATCACCTATGCATAAATTAACACAAAATAAAATCTCTGGAGAAACAGAATGGAGAACACCGATAACTAACAAATATACCTTTCCAGCACAGAGGATATTAGAAGTATCCAAAGTATCATCCAGTGGTCTCCAGTCTACTATTACTTCATTTTCCTACAATACAATCATAAAAAATTTCAATACTACACAACAAAGTACACACCTCCCTATTTGCTCACGGTATAATTGTGGTACAACTTACACGTATATATAAATGATGCAGACGATGTGAAACATTATGTGATGTTTGTTCATTTACAAAATCCTATATTTAAAAAGACATTTAAGACTTGCCAAACACATTATATGCTTTGCCAACAAATATATGAAGTTTCCATAACTGTATTATGCAAATACCTTTTCTATGACACGTAATACTCCTGATATTAAGCTGTCCTGGTCATCATTTTTGCCGCAGGATGAATGAATGAAAACTCCTTCTTGCTCATATAAAACCTATAACAAAATGGGTATTGAAATAAAAAGAAACAAGATTTTAAAATTGTTTCTCTTTCCTGTGGTACTCGTCATCATTTTGACTCACCTATGTAAGTTGAAGTGAACACCTCTACCTTGTTAGGGGCTTTGTTACCTTTCCTTCCTCCCTACCCTCAAGATCTCAGACTTTCACTTAAATCAAGAAACAATAGAAAATGGAACTTGTTAAACTTAACTCTCTAAGCAACATACTATTAATACTTCACCAGTAAATCACAAAAATGCATTCAGTATGTAGTACTTTTCAAATCAGCAGGCAAAGGTTCATATGGAAATACCACACAGCTTTTAAAACATTAAAAGGCTTTCTTACATGGCCTGCTTTTCCTCCACTTGCCATTTAAGCATGTTGACATTATAACCTTAATTTAAATTAAAACTGGGCAGTCTAGTGTACAACAGATGAACTCCACAGAAATAAAAAAATTGCAGCTTTAGATTAAATAATGGCCCAATCCTACATTCAGGGTGAATGGCAAAGGTTCCATTTCAAAGGTAGAATATGTGACAGTCAGATGAAAGGCTTGCAGGAGTACACACTGCCCACGTAACTTTTGCATTTAAGCATTTATAAAACTCTTCAGTGTTCTGATCATGCTTTAAAAAAAAAAAAAAAAAAGAGAACTCATCTGTCAAAATTCAGCAGGCTTCTTTAAAGCTACACACACTCTTAAAACAACTCTATAAACAATGTAAACAGTTTTAAACCACTCTCTAAATGAGTGAAAAGTCCCTAACTTAGATTTTGTGTAAGTGAAATATGTCAAATAGTAACAGTAAAATTTTAACAACCATGTTAATTTTTAAACCAGGCTGCAAACACTGCCTTAAGAAATACATATTTTTAAAAGCAAAACCTAATAATTCTTAACTAATCAGAGACACATATGATATTTTAACATCAGAGAAATATAATTATCTCTTTTTCTCAACTTACCCGCTTTTCAGGTTTTTAAAATCATCATATTTGCATCAGGTCAGTAAACTAGAAGTTTAGCTTAACTAGCCAGACAAGAATACAGAGCTTAAAAACAGCAATGAAATTCAGTTAACTCGTCCTTTCTGTGTAGATTTACTACTTAAATTTCTCTTCCCTTTACACAAGCAACAAATTTCTCAAGTGTCCCGTTTAATCACAGAAATATCACTTGGAAGAAACCTCTAGAGGTCACTTAGTATAACCTCCCTCTTGAAGGATTATTAGCATGAAGTTACCTTTCAAATACTGGAAGCCTTCTTTCCTCTTCTCTGTTACAGTCTTTTTCTCAAAGCTATCCTTCTTCTCTATTACAGCTTTTTCTATCAAAGAAGATCATCCCTCTATTTCTACCAATACCTCTTTTTAAATTCAGTCCCTATTTAAACAAGGCAACTTTGGAATTTATTTGAATTTTATCTTCTAGCTATTTGGACCTGATCTATCACCACAACTAGTCAGAAGTATAAACCAAAGTGATCAATCATTGGGACACCTGTTCCAGAAGAAACTATTTGCATCAGAGTTATACTGGTAGAAGCAGCTGTCCATCAATAATGTTAGTATCACAAAGTATACCTTCTCAACCTAAAAGGTATGCAATTTAATAATTGTTTTTATTATTTTCTATTCATTCATCTCAGAAGGACAAATGTCTCCCTTCACTGTGTCCTGGTTTCAGCTGGGGTACAGCTAGGGTTTTTTTCCTCCTTAGTAGCTAGAATAGTGCTGTGGTTTGGATTCAGTATGGGATTTGATATGAGAAGAATATTGATAATGTACTCATGGTTTTAGTTGCTGCTAAGAAATCAAGGACTTTTCAGCTTCCCATGCTAGTGCATAGGGACACAAGAAGCTGGGAGGGAGCACAGCCAAAGCAACGGACCCGAACTCGCCAATGGAATATTCCGTATCGTATAATGTCATCCTCAGTATATACATGAAAGTTGATCGGGAAGCTCACTCCAGCTTCCAGGATTGTGGTTTCAGGATTGTCTCTTCTCTGGGATCACTAGCCAGGAATGGGCTGGGCACTGGTCAACAGGTGGTGAGCAATCACACTGTGTGTGCATTACCCGTTTGTATTTTCTATTAATACTATTATTATTATTGTTTTAATTTTATTTCAATTATTAAATTGTTTTTATCTCAATCTATGAGTCTACCTTACCCCTCCAACTCTCCCCCCCGTTCCCCAGGGGTGGGGGAGGGTGAGCAAGTGGCTGCGTGGCTTTTGGTTGCCAGCCGGGTTTAAACCACAACACACAGAAGAAAACATGTTCCCAATGCCACAGTTGTCACGCAACTGAAAAATTCTACATTGCTTTTCATAACAGATCCAGGTCCCTGCCCCGTGCTCCACCAAAATAGGTGATAAAACCAAAGAAGCAAGAGCATGCTCAAAAGTTTGGAGGGCATCTGTAAAACAGTGGAGTTACCACAATGCAGCTTATTTCCCTCCTACTGTTACTCAAGAGAAAAACTTCTCCAAGCTTCTGGGATTTGTTCTTATCCAACAAGAGATACAATCTTGCAGTTATTTTTTCCAACTGTTATACAGTATTTCATACAACTGAGCATTAAAAGTGCAATTTTTTTAGTATCATCAAAGAAAAATGTTGTCACACGTAGATGAGAGTCTAGACGATATAATAACGTAACTAATTTGAAGAAAGGTATACCATTAATCTTACAAAGTATTATCTAGGAAGTGCTTTAACACTGCGAAACATTTTGGAAGTTACCATCTTTGAATTATCTGAAATATTAAGCTGCTCTGTTCAGCAGTACTTTGTAAGATAACTCCATAACTGAATTTGAATAAGCTGGTTTTGAGAATATGGTTTTATAGTGGTAGCACCTGAAGATCAGCTACACTGGGCAGACTATATTTCACACAATGTTCTTAGCAAGTTGAAAATTCAAAAATGCTACTAAGTATTCTTATAGCACCTTACAGTAAAATGTAGTTTGTGATAGATTTTTGTTTTCTGGTATTATACCACCAGCAAGCTATTAGCCAATTCAAAGAGGGAAAGTAACATTAAATTACACATACAAGTAATAAGTACTAAGGAAAGTATCAAACTGAAAGACAGTATACCAATAGTTAAATTTGAATAAAAAACCATCCATCAGTAGACAACTGCTGTAACACTGTACATCTCAACCCCACACACCATGTGGCCCAAAGGCGCCTCCGCAGCCCAACAGTCAGGCAAATGCCTGGTCAGTCAGCACGCATGGACCTCTCAAGCAGCCAGGAAAACAGACATTTCAAAACCAGGCAATAGCAGCATATGCTGCTGCTTGCCTAAACAGTAGGTTACTGCAGGACATGTAAAATGAGTATCTTGAAATAACATGTGGGAGAACAGCAAATGTTGGAGGACGATCAGAAGCATCATTAAAACACTAAGGACTTGTGTAAGGTGTGAACGCAAAATCTATGTAGTGAGATCCTGGTACGTATGTAGACAGTAGAACGAACCAGATATGAGCAGGGCAGGACAATGAGACCGTTTCCCCCTTACTAGCAGTTAAATTAACTATACCCCTCCCCAAATCCAACCAAAAGCTGCATCAGTATTACCTGTCAACACACCCTACATAGGAAAGCAACCCACTCTCCTTTAAACCTTGATAACTTTTTGCCTTCAATAATGGACGTCTGTGATATAGAAAGGCCACATTATCCACTGTGTGAAAGAATTCAAGAGTTTTAAAGAACGTCATCTGTTCAATTATGCTTCTTGTATTAAGAGACAGGAAAACACGCTACTGGCTCACCTTGGTTTTGTACTATTCATTATTGGTCTCTTTTTCAAAGGTGAGAAGTAGGTAAAGTCAAGCTCAATCCTTAATTTTCATGAGTAGAGCCATCGCTCTTCTTCTAGGTCTACACAACATCAATAAACCCATTATGAAAAAAAGACAAGTTCCATGTTAATAAGTGCACACCACAGGTGACTAAGTAAGTTGCCATGTCACTAGGATTTTTATCAAAACCCAAAGTATTGCTCACCCCGATATTATAGCCCTTCCACCCATCCACCCAGTAAGAATCCTGTGCTCTGCACAGTCAACCCACTGGTCATGGAAATAGAACCCTAGGGAAAAAAAGCAGTGTATGTTGCTTAGACGCTTGCAGCTAAAGAAGTTGTCCAGCCATGAAAGGCCTAACTACAGATTTAAACAATGGTTGGTTTGTTTTCTTCTATACCTATTTACAAACATCTGTTGAACTGTCCACAGACATGCATGTTCCTCAGGTTTAGATGTTATTACATACATGAAAGCCAGACCCAGCCGGTCCCACAACAAAAACACAAATGAAAAAAGAACAGAAGAGTGTTTGTCAAAAGCACACACCAACACAACCAAAGCAAATGAAGATGTAATCTTGACAGGAGCTCAAGAACTTTGAAAATTACTCAAATTTTAATCCTGTCTTGTAGCTAGCTGTACATGTATCAGAATTACTCAAAAGGTTTTCAGCCATCTTACTAGTTTAAAGCTAGTTCTAAGCAAAACAGTTCCCAGATTTATCCATCTGTGGCATCCTTAAGTTCCCTGAAGGCTTCAAATCATAAGCATGACTACCTAAGGAAATTTATCACTGTAAAAGCACTCAGTAGACAACTTTTTTCTATAAATGATTGAGAAAGTAGAGAAAAAGTTTGTATGATTTAAGTATTACTTTTTAACAAACTTACTTAAAATTTTAAGTTTTAAATAATATGTACCCGAGAAGCTTATGTTCATAGGTCTTTCCCGCTTGTCAAGCAAGACCACACTTGCCATCTGCAAGCATGACTTACACCATGTTTATTGTTCCAGTTCTATAGAATGAAAACTAGATCCGTTGCCTATTTGATTCAGAATCCTACAAAAGATAGAAATTGATGCAAGAGTTTCTAAATGCTGCTAAGCCACCTTGACCTGTTTTGTTGGGTTTTTTTTTTTTTTTCCCCATAGGTGCTACGGAAGTCAAAAGCAAATTCACAATTCATTCTAATCAGTCATTAAAGCGCTGTGCTACACAGAGACAGCAGCTATTCTATCTCATATACTGACACAGGGTCTGTAAAAACAGGGAACCACAGCACAAAATTCAGGAAAACTGCATGAAACCATAGTTGTCTACCCACCTACTATAAAAAACAAAGGAAAGCCACTGGACGTAGGCTCAGTTTACATGTCATGGCATATGCTAGTTAAGGTTCTGGAAAACTAACTGTTCAAGTATTTATATTCCATGTCCAGCAGAAAATAACTTTCTGAAGTCCCACGGTTGTCCCAGTAACATTTTCTCAGAAATAAATTCTATCATTCTTAATACTCTAAGGACACATCATGGACAATTTGTATCTCCAGCTCATTGCACTGCTTACAATGAGCAGTCAAGAGGCAATGTTTGTAGCTTTTTATTGCCAGGGCATACATGAGCAGGCAGACTTCAGCATACCTCATACATCAACAATCACAATATATGCAAGAACACAAGCAAAGTTTTGGGATCAAATGCTTGCCATTTGATGGCAATTTATGGCCCTGTGCTACTTGCTAGTGAAAGACGACAACACTGCACATAAAGAC
The DNA here is from genome assembly GCF_031877795.1 of Strix aluco. NCBI lineage: Eukaryota > Metazoa > Chordata > Aves > Strigiformes > Strigidae > Strix > Strix aluco. The sequence continues at coordinate 47,745,799 of NC_133935.1, forward strand.
AAGGGGGTGAAGGCAACAAAAAAGGAGAGCTAGGATCCCGGGCTACCACAGAACAGGGTGGTCCTGCCCTCCTCCCCCATATATTTCCCACCCTGCCTGTGCTGGGCACCTAAGTACTAGCTGATGTCACGTGCACTGACTATTCATACCATATACACTTGTTCTTACCCCTGTCACATGCTAACAACCTGCCAAACGCAGGACATTTGAGAGAATGAAGCAGCACTGCAACTCTCTCAGCTAGTTAGTTAGCCCCATCCTTCAGACACTTCATACTCTCTCCCTGTGTTCTTATCCATCTCACTCTCCTTTTCTGTCAGAGAGTACAGCTCGGGACCAGCACTGCTCTGTCAAGTTGCCATCCAGCTTCTCATGACAGACGCAGCTTGCAGCACTTCTACAGTGAATCAGCCACTGCTCTGGAGTCATCAACTAATTATGGCCCCGTGCAAATCCTGATTCTAACAACTTTTCAATAGCAGTTACTTCCTTTTTGCCTCATATTAGAGAATCAGGTGGATCCTCACTGTGGATTCAACAGTTAAAGCAGCAAGCAGGCATGCTCAGAAAGTGACTGACTAAGAAAGTCTGTATGCTCCACAGACTACAAATTAAGAAAAAATGGGTCTGTCCGCAAACATTAACAACAGATATAGCAGCTGTGCAGCATCTTATTTTCAGATTCTGACAGAAGGTAAACAGAAAACATGCAGCACAGTAAGGAAACAACTCCAGACCAATAAAATAAATTCAATTTAGGCATTGGTTGTCCTGAGAGACCTTACAACCACAAAAGAAAGTAACTTAGTTTAGAGCTGTGCTTTAAGTTAGAAGAACTATAACTGGATTTTAAAATCTGCATCATGTTGCTTTCATTTCCATCTCCCTCTCTGGAATAGCTGAGGTTTCCCCAGAGCTTATTCACACATCCGCTGTTAAAACTGCCACTGGACATGTCACAAGTACCTACCTACATCAATAGTCTGCTTTCAATGACCAGATACCAGCACACTGGAGTGCTCTGCAAAGCATCGAGCTAACATTACTTGACCAACATGTGATCTGCTCCACAGAAGATATGCTACAACTTCTGGCATTTGAATTTTAGTAAAAATATAAAGCCATAATCTTATATGTCTTTTGTTTGCTGAGCCTACAGCTCAACCTTTATCCTATGACACTAAAACTTCATGTCCTGCTAGTCTTAAAAGAGTAAAAGTCTTACAAACACCAAGTTTCTAAGGGGAGCAGGGGGGAATCCAACAAATATTTTTCATGTTGTGACAAATATGAGAAAGCTCGCAACACCAGGAACTACACATAAGAAAGGTTTCCTGCTTGACAACAGTAAGTTTTTCAAGTTCTGTTGAAGTGCACCGAAGAGTTCCTGAACCACAAAGTATTTCTTCGACTTATGCAACAATAGTGGGATATCAGTGAAAATACGAGTCTCTTCAGGGTACCAAAAATAAAACCTTGAGGTGGCAACACACTATTTCTACTGTGAACACTTCTGCAAGAGAAATCCTTAATGAACAGAAAACAGGAAGAATACACAGAAATTTCAGAGTTATCAGCGAACTGCTTTGCATTCAAGCATAAAAAAACTTAACTAAATTCAAAAGAGGCGAAGGCAGGTAAAGGCTTCTGTTCACAAAGAAAACCTATGAAGTACAATATATTCAGGAAGAATTATGATTCTGTACGCAGCTGATGAAAAAGGCTGAAGAAGTTATAATGACGATTTTTAAGTCAAGTGGTTAATAAAATGGCACAACAATGCATAATATAGGAGTCTCTGTGCCCCCAAATTTAACTAGTAGGAGGTGCAGCAAGACACTGCCTACACCACAGAATATATATACATCTAAAATAATCCACTGTATCTGTGCCAGCAAACTACCTGAAGGATGCAAAGTTAATTTTAACAGACCATATTTTAAATCTCTTTGCTGGTCCTGGCTATAAAAATAAAACCCTCAACAGCAAACACACACCCCATCCCCAACACTACAGCATTTATAACACTATTGTTTAGTAGTAGCTACAGTGCTAGTCAAACACTTCTAGTTGCTGAACTGGCCAAACATCTGAGCTTAGACCTGAAGCTCACACGTTTAGCCAGTGAAAGCTCTGAAGCTTTAACTTCAAGACCAAGGGCACAGGCAAGTGAAAAATAATTTCTCTGACAGCCCATGTGTCAATTGGTAACTTGAGAAAGATCTAACAGCCCGTGTGCTGAAGATACTCTGAACTCCAAGAGAATAAAGCAAAAATTGTTACTGTCCAGGTGTAATAACAGTCCATACACTAAAATTGAAGTTTGTAATTCTCCCCACACACAACTTTTTGCCTCATTTTCTAACGTGGTTTTCTGTTATAAGGGTGAGTCCAGAGTCAGTTCTCCAAAATAAGGAAAACAAACTGCCACTTGCTAAGCAACAAAAAGAGAGAAAATATATGTGCTTTCATGCATAAAGTCTGAAAGCGTGCATAAAGCACTGAAAATGAGACCTTACTGCCAAGTTACTGGCAGAAAAAACTGGCAACTCTAACAAAGCGCAAAAAAATGAAGATCACACTGTTCTAGTGCAGATTGTCATTAATAAAGACTGAGTCATGACTCCAGAACTCAACAGCATTAAGTTTTCCAGAATCAAGTTAACCATGTTCAGAAAAACACTGAAAAGAACCTTCTGAGATATGAAAGAGTTAGAAAAAACAAAAAGGACAAAAATCCAAGTAAAGTAGTACATGAGGTAACCAAATTTATAACTCATAGCCCACTAATGTATAGAGCAGAAACCAGAGACAATATGAAATAACCAAGCTGTGAGTCTACTGATATTAACAATGTCTAGGAAATTAAAAAAATGTGATAGAGAAGGGGAAGGCAAACAGGGTAAAAGTATAATAGAAACCACAACCTTATATGGCTTGCTGAAACCAGATTTCATGAAAGCTGAGAGAACGCAGGCTATCCCAGCTGCTTAATATATTGCCATGTTCATTCCATGGGAATTACTTTGCACAATATTTTGCAGAAAAGAACATATACATTAAAACACATTGCTTTCATGTGATAAGAGAGACTAAAGCACCCCACAAACTAATGCTTACTGCTCTTTCAGAAACCTATCACCTGAAACACCTCATTACAACACCGCACAGCCAGAAGGAAAAGTGTAATTAATTTAGGACACCCATAGTTTGAAAACACACCAAAGTGCAAAATACCTTAAGTGAGAATGCTGGGTCTGTACCAACTTACACTGTGTTTATTCCATCTGGAGTGAAGTTTCACTAGTTTGTGAGCCCTTCTAAAATCCTGCTGCCGACCAAAGGAACCATCTGTGATCTAATGTGCTCCCTAGACCAAGAGAAAACTAACCCAGCCAAAAATAAGTAGAACTTTACATATTATTTCAGCTTGCTAAATCAAATCACTGAGAGATCAAATGAGTACAGTCTCTAATCAAGCAGAAGTGCAACACACAGGTGGGGAGATCTAGAGAAGGATGGAGCTGCTCCTAGTGAGAACAGTGAAACTTCAAACCCACCCAGCACACATCATGAAGTTTGAGAAAACACAACTGTTATTTTTTCTCTCTAACAAAAAAGACACCACAAAGATTGTTAATGAATTAGAAGTTGTGTTAACAAGTTGCATTAGTACTGTGGATGTGGAATAACTGAAAGCAAGTTTTGCAACGTCTTAGAGATACAGTCTAAGGCAAACAAAGTTTTTTTTAGAGGAACAATGAATACATAGCAAATAACTTATCCACAATAGTTTTAGTCTCTATATAAATTATGATAATATAGCTGCTTTCAGAAGAAACTTCCTCAAGAAGATCCTGATGTGAAGGTGGGTGGAAAAAGAAAAGCCACAAAATGAAAATATTTACCATCATCCAGTAAACTCTGGATTGAGCTTAAACTGGACAAAACCAGAAGAGTTAACTTTTCTCTGTACACATAAAAACTGGATGTGCATAGCTAGAAACAGCTGGGAGGACAGTGTAGCTATCTTTACATTTACAGCACCTAACAACAGTAAAGAACTTAAAAAAAAGTTGTAACAACTCCAGGTGAACAAATTGCCTGCTCCACCAGTTCTGGTTGAAATGGATATGGTAAACTGGCACAAGCAAGATCTCTACTGAATTTTCCCACTAGCTAAATGCACTCCTCAGCACACTCCGAGAAGCGCAGACATGGCTAATTACATGTTCTCTTATACTGAGATCAGCGTGAGCTGAAATAATCATCAGCTGCCATATACTGGAAAAGTGAAACTGAATACTCTAACCCTAGTTACATATAGTCAGAAAGGGATCCAGGTGCTTGGGAGCCCTGCATTGCAAAGTAACACTCTCAGAAGACAGAGTCATGGAATAAAAATATTTCTACAGTAAAACCATACAGACACATCTCGAATCTATTGGTGAGGGAGGAGGGAAGCAGAGAGGGTTGCCAATACCTTCCCTCCTGTGACCTCAAACCAGGACAGACATTTGAATCCTTGGCAAGCTCTACTGTTTCATTCAAGAATACTCGGCAACGATCGGCAGCATGTAAAAATCTTTACATTACCCAATTACCCGACTGACAAGGCTCTGTATCCGCCCGGGGGCCGGCACTCGCACACTCTCAGCGCGCAGGCCAGCAGAAAGGCCAGTAACGTCAACGAACACCTCTGGGCCACGCGGCCACGTAGGCGGGACAAGCCCCGTTCCTCAGCGCCCGCTCTGCGGAGGCCAACCCCTGGCGCCGGGGCTGCCCGTCTCCGGCGGAGAGCGGCCTCTTCCAACACCGGGACCGGCGCTCCGCGCAGGCCGGAGCCGAGCTGGGCCGGCGTGGGCCGCGGGCCGGGCCGGGCGGCGGGCGCTGCGACGTGCCGCCGCGCCCGCTCCGGACAGGGCCCAAGTCCCACCCCCCAGCCGCGACCCGCGGCCCGCGGCCCCCCGCCACCGCCAGGCCCGCCCCAGGGCGGGACGGCCCAAGTCCGGAGGGGTGGGCCCGGGCCCCGCGGGCCGCTGAGGAGACGCCGTACCCGCGCACCGCGGGTAGGAAAGGTCGCCGCCCGGCCACGCAGAGGCCCGGCCGCCTCCTCCCACGGCTCCCGCCAACTGGGGCGACCCCAGCGCTGCACACAGCGGGGACCCCCGAGAGGAGAGGAGAGGTGAGGAGAGGACGGCGGCCATCGCCACCCGCGCAGGACCCAGGCCCAGCCCACCCCCGTTACCTTGCCGCTCGGAGGCGCCGCCATGTTGCCTACGAGTGTTTATGATGACGTTGCGCTCTTCACGTGCTTCCCGGCCGCTCCACAACAACCCCCGTCAGCCCCTCCGCGGCCGAGAGGGCGGCGCAGGCGCACCGGGGCGGAGACGGGGCTGGGAAAGGCGCGACGGCCCCCGCGGAACGGCCGGGCCAGCGCGGGGCGGGGCTCCGGCCACGGGGGCGGGGAGCCGGTGAGAGGCGGCCTCTCCTCCTGCCAGGGCGCCGCCGGGAAAGTGGAGAAAATGGCGGTTGGTTTTGGTATGTCTTTTTCCCAAAGGCTGCGGTCTTTTTCCTTGGTCTTTTCGCTCATTTTGAATCCCTCGCTCGCAGCGCCCTGCGAAACTGGCCGGTGCCCAGCCGCGGGGAAGCGGCCTGCCCCTGGGCTGGGCGGGCAGGCCCCGCGGCCCGGCCCTGGCCCGTCCTTAGCTGGGCGTCGCGCTGCCCGTTATCCCCCCTCCAGAGGTTTAAAAGAGGGTTGTGGGAGGAAGGGGACAGTGAAGGATAAGGCACCAGTGAGACAGTTATCCAGCAGAGGCACTGCAGAACAGCCAACGCGCCCGCCCGTGCGCCGGGGACGTGCCGGCGTGGGGCCCCGGCCAGCCTCCACAGCGATGGGAGCAAGAGTGACCCAGCTAGATGCTGCAAGTATGGCAGTAAGGAGAAAAAGAGGGGATTTTTTTTTTCCTCACCCTGAAAGCTTTTTCTGAGCCACCTGAGAGTGTAATTACAATTTGAGGACTGTTGAAAATGTGGTATAAAATACAGAGTATTCTCTCTAGTTGTTTCCCTTCCTGCTGTTGCACAATGTAAATATAAAGGAAATGCTGACCCGTAGACACCATTAAGGTGCTCTAATATTCATGGACCAAATTTTTACTGTTAGTAAAAAGTACACCACTCTCAAGATGATGGCTTTCAACACATTCATATTACTCACGGGATAAAGCCAAATCTTAATTACAATCTCATCAGTGTTAGCAAATATTCAGCATTCATACATGTACAGATTTGTAAAGTCTGAAATAAGTCTGTAGCTGTCAACAGGTTTTGATTGGTCTTCGTTACCTGGAAAAGCATATCATGTATGGTATTACTTAAAATTACCTTTCACTTAATGTCTGCAACATTTGATCGTGCTAAGAGCCATAAATAACAATGGGTTTTGAGACATTTGCCATGTTCCAACACCTTAAAATACTTTGAGCAAATAGTGTATCCCCAAATATTGTTTATTTGAAACAGATCAATGAGATGCCCACAGGGAAGTGATTTGCTACTCTGAAGGAGCAAAGATAATTATTTTTTTGGGCTCCACCATAAAATGGCATAATTCACTTCTGACTTCTCATATCAAAAACTCATTTGGCTATATTAACACCCATACTGTACTTTTTATAGAAAAACAGATTTACATTTCTCAAGACAAATACTGATTTGCTTCAGAATTGCAAGAGCCTGTTATGACTCTCTGTAAATAAACATGCATAATGATGAGAAAATAAAACCGCAATCAGAACACAAGTCCTTGTAGTAATACCTAGGTCTGGAAAGCTGTATGGGCATAGCAAAAATGGACATCATAGCTCTGGCGGTCCCTTTCTTTGAATTTATTAAGAGCACAGCTGGGTGTTATGGTGAATACAAAGAAGGCTGCTACACATTAAAAATGCATTACCATAAATGAATTGCTCTGAGTGGTGAAATTGTCACTGTCATCTTCCATACCCACACTGGTTTCATCTCGTTTGGTCTCCCACGTGTTCATTTTCATCCTTTCCCTTTCTTACAGTTTTCCTTTATTTCTTTCCCCTTACAATATAATACATTAGTTAAACACCTACATGTAATCCCATTCCTCTCTCCACTTCCTTTTCATCTCTCAGCTCCCTGAAGTCTCCAATTAACACTGGGGACTTCCTTCACTTAGCTCCATTGCATACTCATTTTGGCCCTCCACTGAAACTGTCAAGGTTTCTTTTGAAGTTCCTGTCTTAGGAGAAGCTCAGAATTAAGATTCCCATCTGTTTTGTTAGCATGTATCACAGTCTACAACAAACTCCTTGAAGTCTGCTCTCTTCACTAGCATGACTGCCACCTTCCAGTTCTCCTCTCTTGGACTTGATCATTAGCATATTCAATCAAAGCTTCCTTCTCTTTGTAGGTAGTTGTGTTAATAAATACAGATTTATCTCATGTCTCACTGCTTTATTTCTACTACAGCTATTAATCCTTATCCAAATTAAACAGGCAACTAATGGACAAGATGGTTCTGTCTCCCTCCAGGCTCTCTTGGCACCCATTCCTCTTCAATATCAACCTGTCTCCACAGCCTACAGCCTGGTTGATGCCTTAGTCTTAGATATCTCTCTGGATTCTCTCTTTCACATTATAGCTAGCTCCCTTGCAGATTTTGCTTGTACAATAGCACCAAAGCATAGCTTTTCCTGTCTATCCACACAGCTAAACATTTTTTTCTTGTAACATTCTGTTTGCTGGCAGTGACCGACACCATTTTGATCTGTTCAGACTCCCGCAGAACGCTCTTGCAAAGATCATTCATTTAGCCCATATTACTTTAGCCCTCTCATCTAGCTCTTCCTGTCCATCTACCAACTCTCACCCTTCTCTAAGGCCCAGTGTAAAATACCCTTCCTCATTCTGAGGACGATTACCTCTGACTCTCACTGCCAAAGGTCCAGCTTCCACATCAAGTCAACTCAGTGCTAGACTCTGCCTATTATTTGTAAAATTTTCACACAAGAAGTTGCATGGAAGACTTTTTCTTCAAGCTGACCTTCCTGGAGGGCAAAAACTCCCTTAGAAGTGCATCAAGCTGTCTCACTATTCTTCTTTGAATCCCATTCTCCCTTTTGCTAGAAAAGGTACCCCCAAAACTGGTATCTAGTAGATGATGAACTAAAATCACCACTGATGCTGCTGACCAATACATTGTCTCATTGTTTCCTTGTCTATTCTGTGTGTCTGCACTCATGTGTTGTTTCTTACCTATTCTTTGATTGTCAGTGGGACGGGATGAAGTCCTTATTTTTTATATGATCATAAAATAATTTAGGTTGGAAGGAACATTTATACATCATCTGGTCCACCTCACTCCTCAGAGCAGGACAAACTTAGTAGTTGGGTCAGGTTGCTCAGGGTCACTTTTGCTTTGTGCATGACCTCTTGGCTGACTCAGTAACACAACTGCAGAGGCACCCTGCAATCAGCTGAGAAGTGCGATTCTCAGCTGAAGGACTGAAAGAGACACCAAAACCAGTGTGTGGTGGTTAGAGACGTGCTCACAGAAGATCCTGTCCTGAGCAAGATAAGTGCTTTCCATTTTCTCCACTGAGGATGGTTGAAAAATCTTGTGTATTCCTGACCTAAATGAGGGTTAATGGCTGCTTTTCAACAAATCTGGTAATTTAAGGGAAAGACAGTTCAAGAGACTGCCATTCAAATTTGCTTATTTACCTGAGTTAGAGACCAAGCTAAAGAATCTTGCACAGCAGGATCTTGTTCCTTTATGAGATTAAGGTACTATGGGAATACTACCACTACTAAAAGTTTCTTCTTTCAGTGTTTTTATTGCTAAAAACATGCTAATTAACAGTTAATTACAGTGTATCTGTAGGCTCACTGAAAGCTAACCTGTGGTCCTCTGTGCATTTTCCCTTAAGTTTCAAGCATTCCTGTATTAGGTTGTATGGTCACCCAATGAGAACAGAAACACTGAGTGGGAATTGGAGAACACCAAGATGCAGACTCCACATAAGATGTGAGCAAGTGAGGAACAGCTACTGTACACCCCTAGTGAGGGAAGAAGGGGTTTAACACAATGGGTTTATGTATCTATACGCAAAATCAGAGCTGCTTTGCCAAACATGGAACTATGATTCAAAATAATGTCAGAAGTGCTACTTCAGAAGAAGGATGGGAGAAAAGGATCACTTCGCAGGGGACAGGCTAACACAGAGAAACTCAGAATAAATTTTTGAGAGAGATGGAGTTGTGAAAATACCCAGGAAATAGTGTATTATTTATAGACTGATTTTCTTAAACATTTTAATCTAGATAAAGATCATATAATTTGTTAGGACTGGTTATTGTTGCCAGACCTGTGCTAAGGTAATCACTGTTTGTATTAGGGAGTTACAGCTCAGAACCTGATCAAAGAGACAAAACTATCCTCCATTATTCTTTAAGAGAAGCAGCAGCTGGAGCTTTGGGGACTAGACTTGGAGAAAAGAGATAGAAGAAAGGTGCAGCTTTTTAAAAATCATTGACCATCAAATACTTGAACATTCCTGATGCTCAAAGAAGCCTGAATGCTTATAGAAGCATCATGGAGTTCTGGATAAGCCTTGAGCAAAAACCACAGAAGAAAAATGACCTAAAACCTTATGTTTAAAACATTCCTGACCTTTGGATCTTGAGTTGTGCCCAGCTCTACTCAACATGCAGTTCAAAAGAGATTAGAATAAGGAAAAGCAGCTCTCGCCGTCTTCAAACATAGACTTGAAAATATACATGCAGATAGGCCCATCGTTTTCCGAATATACAGGTACACTGCAAAAGCAACACATAAGTGACTCTGAAAGATAGCTTTACAGAGAAACTTTGTATACCAATGGAAAAGTGGTTAGAAACATAACATTTATCTTTAACTAAAGATATTTTAAAGCTTTGATTCCCAAGAATTTCTCAAGAAGCACCGTAACAGGGGAAGAGATAGCCTTCAGTGTCTGTGAAACAAGCCTGAGATAAAAAGCTTGCACTCTTGTACAACCAGATCAGGGAGCAGCACAGCATTACCTGAATGAGCTGTCAACTAAGTAAAGAATTAAAAGATAAATCCCATTTGTACTACTGCTGGACATCATTTAAAACATTTCCAAAGGTAATAACGTTTTGTTGGAAAACATCACTGGCATACGCAGTACCAAAGTACGTGTGTAAAGCCTTAAACTTTTGTCATTTATTTAAAGCATTAAAATTCAATACATTTGTTTCTTATCTGGCCTTAGGACCACTCCAATCCTTGGGAATCATCCATTACGCCCAAACACAGGTATCAATCCCACTGAATTGCACCCCTGAGTTTGAAATTAATTCTAAGTGGTATTTTTCACACAACAACCAGGCATGTTCTTTTTGTTTCACAGATAAGTCTTCTCTCAGAGGTGCCTTAAAATCAAACTTGAGACTTCTCAGGCTTCACACTGAAACTTTCCTTTGAGAGACATGTGCTCAGTGTAGTTCCCTTCTCCTTCCACCAAACATAGGAAAGGAGTTTCTGCTCTAAGGTTCTTCAGTGAATGATCAACAGGTCCTACAGGACTCTTCCTGGGTCTCCCAGTCTTGCTGTGCTGCTCTCAGCATGCCAGTTGCCACTTGTCTCACTGTCAAGACAACAGGAGTGTTTCAGAGAGATCTCAGTCCCACAGACCAATTTACTCCATGAGATGCGTGACCACCTTCTAGATAGTTGCCCAATCTTCTCGTTCTTTCACAAACTATCATTGCATAAAAATGAGCCTATCATTCAAGATGGAGAGCAAAATGACTCTTTGCTATCAGGTTGCAAAATCACAGGATCACAGGAAAGTTGAAGTTGGCAGGAAGCTTTAGAAATTGTCTAGTCCAACCCTCCTGCCCAGAGCAGATTGCTCAGGCCCTTGTCCAGTTTGAGTTTTGAGCATCTCCAAGGGTAGAGTCAAGCTGTGCCCAGCATTTGGTCACCTTTGGAGTGAAAAATATTTTTCTTATGCTTAAATAGAATTTCTTGTATTTCAGTTTGTGCCCATTTTGTTTTGCCTTTTCACGGGACACCACTGAAAAGACCAGCTCTACCTTCTTTACTCCTTCTCATAACATTTTTAAATGTTGACAAGATCCTCTGAGCCTTCTCAAGACTGAACAGTCCCAGCTCTGTCAGCCTCTCTTCATATGACAGATGGTCCAGTCTCCTAATCATCTTTGATAGCCCTTCACCGGCCTCGCTCCAGGATGTCCATGTTTGTTGTACTGGGGAGCCCAGCACTACACCCAGCACTCCAGAAGTCTCTCACCAGCACTGAGGGGAAGGATCACCTTCCCCAGCCTGCTGGCAGTGCTCTTCCTGATGCAGCCCAGGGTGCCACTGGCCAACTTTGCTGGCTCACCACCAGCTTGTGCACCAGGACACTCGGAGCCTTCCGTGCAAAGCTGCTCTCCAGCCAGTCAGTCCCCAGCCTGTAATGGTTATGAGGAACTGAAGGAGTTAATGCATCAAACATTCATTGACACAGAAAATCTCAAGGACAAGTTGTGGCCTTTGTGTTTAGTCTAAGGAACAAACTATCAGCCTAGGGAGCGCAGAGTGCATCAAAGGGTGCACAGTTCCACTCCCTTGCGGTTATATTGCCACGTTCCCTAGATAAGCCTCAAAGTGGGGACACATTGAGTAAAACCATATGCTCAGGTTAATGCCTGCACTTTAATTTAGGAGCTTGATAAATTATGTAGGCCTTGCTAACAACTGTACCCTTGCAGAAGAGCTAAAAGACTCTTAAGAGAAACACCCAGCACCAGATGGAGTCAAAGGCTGGATAATTGCCCAATAATCAAAAACTGGGGGAAAGATAAAGGTGACAGGGGGAGATCACGACCACCAGCTCAATTGGACAAAAGGATTAAAGCACCCCATTCCCCCTCAACACATGCACAGAACCCATGCTCCACCTTTTCCTTACCTCTCATGCTAATGAGTTCATGGATTACCTGCCTCTGTCTAGTATGCAAAACAGCCAATAAGATGAACTTAAAAAGCAATAGAAAACTCTGCTGGGTGTGCACCCACCCAAGATTACCAGACCTGAGAGAATGCTAGAACCTGGGGTGGTGATCTGGATTGACTCCCTCTTTTTTTCTTATAGATTTATCAATAAGAGACCACATCACTTACTATCCTTTTCCCAGTTTAAGTTGTTTCTACTGCAAGTAAAACATTTTAATAGGTCATTTGGTGTCATTTCACCTTAATTTAACCTGAGGGGATCATGAAACCTTTATGACTCCCTGGCCTCCCAGTCCAGGTCATACCAATACAGTGCATTACATTATTTCAGTTTACAAACTGAATGTTGCACAACATAAGTTCCATAGGCTGACATATTGCTAGCAGGTTCCTCTCTCTTCCCCATAAACCCGTTAAGAAAACAATGGGGCAGGCTGCAGCAATATGCTTAAGTCCAACCCTTTGCACACTACACAGATGGGAATCTATGGAGAAGGGCATCTTCAGCTTGGTGGCTTACTCTTCATTGGATTTTAAGCAGCCAATTGCTCTATAAGGCATCTTCTGCCACATAAAGGCAGTCACAGCACCCCAGCCAGCATCAAGTGCACAACCAGAAATTGTTCCTGGCTTTCCTGCAGTTTCTGTTGCTGTCACAGCTGCAAGCGTAGCTATTATTGCTATGCCAAGAGCAGCAGCAGCTGCTATTGTTCACACAGCTATTTCAGCAGAGTTCCAAGATCCATTCCTGTATTCAAAAGTGTCAGCTGCCCACATGCTCAACCACATGAAAACCTGGACCGCACATGACAAGTGCGGATTCTGTCAAGTCCTTCCATCACAGGCTTAATTTGTACAAACAAAAACCCCACAGCAGAGAAACAATGATAAACAGTGCCAAAATATCTTCCCCTTTGACATTTTTTTCTGATCACAGGAAATCAATATATTCCAAGCCTTGCTTGGACAGATGCAACCCACAGTTTTTCTAGGCTAATCCAGTCTGTCAGATTATGAGAGCCAACAGTAAATGTGGTGTTTTCCTGGACTCTGGGTGCAGCAGGACACCAGGAGAAAGCTGCAGATCAGGCTTCTCTTGAGTTCCTTGTATTCTAAGAGGTACCAGACCTCAGCGTGAATTATATTATAGACAGTAAAGGAGGTATCCCAGGATTTGTCACATGCTCTTGTTTTCCACATACAAGAGGAAAAGGTAAAAGAAAAATCCTTCTGTCCCACTCCACAATTAGGAGAGCAGGGGGTGGAAATCAGGCTCTGGCTGATTCAGTTCAATTCTTCATTCAATTAAGTAAGCCTGGGGTACTGACCTACAGTCAGCCTTGCTGTGTAATCATTAGCATGCTCTTTTATATATGGCCCATACCATTTAAAGTTTCTCAGACTAATACCTAGATGCAGCATGGGACACAGCACAGCCACTCCAAGCAGGCAGCACGTAAATATGATTTAATGGGCAGAAGAGGACTTTACCTAGATGAAAGCTGTACTGTGCCAGTTGTTCTCGAGGCCAGAGCTCCTTATGCACCCTGGCCTAATTTATTTGCCAGTAAAAAATGTAGCCTCTGGGACCAGTTTGGATTTTCTCTACTTACTAGTTATCTCTACCTCAATGTAGAAACTGAGAAATGAAGATATGATAGGCTTTCTGTTGTTCCTTTAAGAAAACAAAAAAATCTAACCTGCACAAGCAGAGCATGCAGGTATAGTAACATTCCACGCTTGGCTGCCTTCTGCCGCAAGGTTAGGCAAGGATAGAGACAAAGAAATTAAGTACACACAGACTGAAATTAGAAGGAAGGAAATCCCATTCCCCAGCAGCATTTATTTGTATTTAGAGTGTGAAGGCATGGAGATGTAACAAGACATCAAGCTAGTACACTGGATGAGGAGCTTTCTTCAAGTATTTGCACTATGTCACATCTTGTATACCCATGACCACAGCTCTGAGTTCCTGTCTGTGAACCTGGTATTTTTTAATCTATGCATATTAAGTATTAATAGAATCCCAGAATATGAAACAGCCCCAAACATACAAGATTTGTCATAAGAAAACATTACAGTTGGTACAATTGATCACAAGTTTACAATAGCTTTGTTCTCTCAGTGGGACAAGAAATTTTTTCAAATATAAAAGAAGCAGAGCAACATGAAGTGCTCCACATTTGTCATGCAACAAGAGATTCATGATTGCATCAGCCTCCACAGAGAGTAGTTGGAAGCTATCCGAGAGTGATGACTAAACAGAAACTGATCTGTTGTTTGCCGACTGGCACAGACTAGTACTGCCAGAGCTAGGAACACAGAAAGCTAAGACCAACAGTAGTAACCCCATCACTTCACATATGCATTACACCACCACTAACAGGCAACATTTCCTGGAAAGAGCAGGAAACTAGTGAAGCAATTGTTTTATGGTGGGGGCAGTCAATGCTGTATTTCATCCCAGCCATGCAAAAAGCAATGCTAAGGATGGGTCAGGGTTACTAACACAATACTTCCTTCCTTCTCTTAACATACCATCACAATCCACTTCAGAGTCTGATCACTCCATTTCCCATACAAGGCAAAATCCCCAAGTCCCTGAAAAAGAAACGGTGTCCCATGGTGCCTAGTATTCACATACTGAAAGGATGGTCAAGATTCCTTGAAGGCTTCAAAGTACAATTTAGTGTCATTTTAAGCCTCAAACCAACTTCTCTAACCAGTATGGGCACATCTTACAGTTGAGGATTGTTTTGCAATTACTCCACATCACAAACCAACACGAGAGTAGACTGGCCATCAGAGGTGTATTGGATACTCTGCTGCCTCTTGCTATTTAAAACATTCACCATCGGACTCCAACTCCAGGGTGTAACTGCAAGCAGCACACTTGATCTTCACCATTTAATGTAGTCCCTTTAAAGAGATGCTGACAGACTTTGGAAAGACAATCTTTGAAGGAACTACATTTACTCTAAATAGCTTGTAAGATTTTAGTTTCTTGGCCAAAAAATTCTCAAATAGAAAATACACTTTCTGACAAAGATAGTAGGATATAGCTAGACTTTTTAAAAAGGCAAGTGAAAGGGCTAAGAACAGCCAGAGCAGGAACTGTGCAAACTCCTCTTATCTTGCCCCGCTTTTCCTGTTGCTTGCTGTTTTCACTCATAATGTCCATTCAGTTCAACTCCACAGCATCAGCTGAACAGCATTTTTCACTAAGGAAGTGCACACAAACATTCACTGTGGAAGTAGGACATCAGTAGGATACAAACACGTAATTGCTGGAAAATTCCCAGCCTTGAGCCTTGGTTCCATGTTTGACTTGGTTTTGCTGCTCCTTTAGCATACAAGCAGCATGCCTGGGGCTACCATTAAACTGGCAAATGTGGTTCAACAGCAACTGCTTCTTCTTCATGAACTGTTCTAGACTGCCAAAGCCCAGTTTTAAGAATCAAAGCTGCATTTTGATGGGTTCCTGCTCACACTACTGTCTCCGGGGTATATGCTAGCATAATGCAGAGCAACCTCACTCAGCCTGGTTTGACACCTTAAAGCCATCTTTCATCACATCATACTCAGATGGGTTCAGAAATTTGTTACTGTATTTGTAACATACTGCCGTCTCAGTTTTTACCAAATGTCTTTGTAAGCCAGGCCACTGCCCCCAACCTCCAGTAATTTTCAGGGTCACTTTATTACAGATTGTTCATCAGGTTACAAATTCTATGACTTATATTTTAGTAAGACAACAATTTTCAGATATAACAGTAATAAGAACTTCCAGCTCTGTTTTCAGTACACATTTTTTCCCCTTTCTATTGATCCATTTCCACTTACATGCATTTTCACTTCTAATATTTGGCATTGATAGAATAACAGTCATGCTAAAGTTCTTGTTTCCCTAGCTGACTGATCATTTGGAATTAACTTATCACAGAACTATCTTCATGTAAATGCACTGGTATATAAAATAGTCTTAAGACATATTTAAGAACTCCAGCTGCAGCAATGCACTGGGAAACTTAAGGTTTGTGAAGCCTCTGCTAAATACTGTTTTAAAATGTTTTTTGGTTTTTTTTTTTTTCAAAATTTCATTTATCCACAAATGCCAAATAGCATATTCCTACAACATTTGACAACATCAAGTTAACAGATATTAAAAATGCTGTGTCCTTTTCAGTGTTGGCTTTCACCCTGCTAACATTTTCTCCTGGTTCAAAGAAAAGTATTCTATTTTATTGAGCCTGGTAAGTTCAGTGAGCTTATCTAATGAGAAAAATCCAGTAAGACAATGATTATAATGATCAAATAGCACTGACAGCACTTAAATCTTTATGTATCAAGTGCTTTCCTATTCTCTTTCCATTAAGAAAAGCCTGATAAAGCAGTTTAAGTTTCCTGTTCTGAAAAGAGAAACTACTTGTTCTCTTCCACTGTGAATCCCAAATTTGTTGACCTTTCGGAATGGAGTGATAGCTTGAAAAAGGGTCTGCAATATAACAGTTTCAACACCTCAAAAGATATGTTACATGAGTTTGGATGTGTCACAGGATATCAACTACTTGGCAACAGATGAGAAAGTAGTCCTTGCTCTCTCCAATCCTCTCAACTTGGATTTCTTTTAAGTCCAATATTCAAGAGTCAGGAGTCAGGTACCAGAGGTAACAAGGACTCACCATTAAACTTCCAGTATTCTGTCTTCACTGGTTTGGAGGCAGGATATAACAATTGCTGGAGAAGATTGTTGCAATACTGCTACTCACCATTCTTTGTTGTCATATTTTCAAACTGCATTGCTTCTGGGTGACCTATCATAAAGTATTAAAACCCCTTGCAAGAGATTAGTGAGACTAGATACACTGAAAAAAAGAAAGATTTGCTGAGAAATAAGCTCCTCTTGGAAAAAAAAAAACCACCAATGTTCTCAAACTGAGGAGAACTGGGTATTACTGCTGTAGTACCTATCACTGTCTAGAAGAGCTAGAGAAGCAAGCAGAGAACACGTATGTTTCCTGTAGTAGTAATTCATTAACAATGACAATCAGTGCAGCCAACAAACAGGAAGAGAGGGACAGAAGCCCTCTTTTCACATTCACTCTGCAGCTGCATCAGGTCATGCTGCTTGCCCAAGTGCACAAAGGAGTGGAAATAGATGGAAACAATTATTTTTGCAGTCTATCTTTCAACATCCTGGTATTGAATAAATACAATCAAAGCTCCAAACTGTCCAGTGGAATATGAATGAGTACACAACTCCTCCCTACAGTCACTGACATTATTTTAGGGCTGTAGAACACGGCAGTCAATTGAAGGTTTTGGCCAAGTTTGGTAAACTTAAGTCTTGGGAAAAAATTAAGAATTGAAAGAGATCAGCTTGAAATAAATTTTGATTTTGAAGTAAAGCAATTTATCATTTTTGTAAGATTAGAATAAGACTTTCTCCAAGCCAAAATATTTTCAATTATTTTGGACAGACTAATACCTTTGTCATAGTGGTGACAGTTTCATAGATTCTCACTTTTCAAGCCATTTCAAGACAAGAAACATTGCAGATTCTCCATAACTCCCAAAACAGTTTCTCCATCTCATTCTGCTCAATAGAGCGGGCAATGACAGTTCCACAAATGCAAGAGGGATGAGTATACACGGTTATCTGGTAGAAAAAACCTAAACTCAAAGGGCTACATCACCAAGATGCACAACTTTGTCCTAAATAAAGGAAAAATGCTGGTGTTGAGCAGAATTCCCCAAAGAGTAGCATGAGCAAGTGCTCAGCACCATTAAAAGAGAGTTAGTTTTAGGGTTGTCTTTGTTGAGCTTGTGCAGCAGCTAGAGCCAAGGATCTCAGTATTCATCTGCAGCTTCTTGACACAACTGTAATGAAAGTTATCCTCACTGCAAGATACACTTTCCTGACTTGTCAGGAAAAAAATTCCTAAGGCTTGATGCAAATTAAGATTAACAAAGTCAGTTAACTGTAAATAGCTCATAAATTAACATATTATAATCAAGTTTTAAGTAGGTTAGTATTGTGTCTGACAGACTGTTCAGTTAGTTGTATTATCTTTAGTGAAGCAAAAGTGGTAATTCACCGAAGTGAAAACAACCTAGGAAGTAACCTTAGGAAAGTCCTGAACTAGGCAACTACCACTGCCAAAAGGACACGCTAGCAACTCCACCAAGAAATGGTTAACTCAGCACCTCACTCAGCAGCCCATACCAGCACCTTCAGTTTTACCAGCACCTTCAGTTCTTCCCACTTGTCTTTTTCTACTTCTCCTTTCACAAAAACCATCAAAAATAAGAGGTGGCTGGCTCCAACTCTTATTCCCATACTCTACCATTTATAACACTTAACTACTTTCAGCTTGTTGAGATTCCTGACCTTACTTGTCCTGAAGCAAAACTCCCGTTCCTCTTACCTTCTTTAAACTGCTTTTTCTGACAGCATCCAACATTTTCAGAGAACTCCATTTGAGCTCCAACCACCTTCTTTGACCTCATACCTTTTTGCAAAACTTTTTTCATCTGGCTTGGAATCTCAAGTAGAAATGGAATTACTAGGTTCTTCAAGAGCTGTAGGCAGAGATACAAGTTAAACACCTAGAATAAAAGTGGCAGGATAAAAAGGGCTAAGAGGTACTTTTTAATGTGGTCGTAAGAATGCCTGTCAACAATGTGTGAACACTGAAGAAAAGCATGTAATCAAGGCAACAGTTAATCACTTGACTGCTTCAAGAGACCAGCCAATACAGGTCATCCAGACATTGGATGACCCCATCTTGGAACGATATGCGAGTTCACTGCAAACCAGATGAAGTCATTACTCCCAATATTTACAGCTAGGTACACTCATCTCCAAGTACTACACATGTGAATTTATTAATGTGCCCCTGTCTGAATCAGTCCATTTGATTTTTCATAACTTCTGAACTATAGTCTAAATGCAATAAGACAGTGTTCAAAAATAACTTAAGAGATACATACTGCTGCATTAAAGCATTTGGACTTTGGTTTGTTAGATTTTATTTCAGTAAGTGATCAAGTTTCATAGGTAGCTCAAGTAATCATAGCAGCAGCAGCAAGACTGTGAGCAAGTACTTAAAGTTGGTTTAGAAAGGTATTTGTAGTAAGTTAGACCTTTATTATTATAGTGTATGAGTAATCTTTGTCAAGATTTACTCTGAGGAAGTATGCTCAATGACTTACGTGCTGTAGCAGGTGTCTGGCTAGTTCTATCTATCCCACAATAGAAGTACTTTCTAAAGACAGACATAGTTGTTCTCTTGCACTCTTCTCAGAAGAAAGAAAAATAGCTTACTTGTTTTCAGCAACAGAAGTTAACAACAAGAAAAGTTTTAAGACATACAAACCAGGCAATCTAAATAGATTCCAGCAAATGCAAGACTCTTGAAAACCAAGCCACACAGTAGTAATACCAGGTTACTTGAGTAAGATTCTGCTCAAATATAGAAAACCTGTGCTTTCCTATATATTTAATGCAAAGAACACTCTAGATATCTTCAATAAAGATGCTTTTTCCTGGAACTGATGTATTTTGTCTGCTAACAATGTTAATCAGTCTAAACAACCCATATTTTTGCTTGTGTCTTGGAAACCAACTTCCCTGACTTCATGAAGCTATACTTTTGTAAGGTAATATAATGACACCCTGCTAAGCAGAGGCTTTAAATTCCATAAAATCCAACCAAACTGCATCTTAGACAGGAAGGTTTCCAGAGAGTATTTTTCATGCTGTAGCTTAAGCAAGAAAAGTAACTTCTGAATATATTTTAGAAAGTATTTTGCTAATAGCAACCAGAACCTTTTTAGTCATACAAAACTGCAGGCTTCCTTAACACCACCGAAGTTTTCAACAGTAATAGTTTTCATTTTGTAAGAGGCTTACCAGTTAGTATCAACATGGCTTTGTAAGTTTTGTAATAGACAGAAGCCACACATAATGCCCCTACCACAGACTACACTAACAGAAAAATTCTTTAGGTGCAGGCAGAAAGATACATTCTACATACTGCTTCTACTTCAAAGTAGTCAAACATAACATTCTCTTGGGTAAACACCTAGTATTTTCAGATTAGAATTGCATCTGTCTGCTTCAACAGAAGACAGAAAGCTCTGCTCTTGAGAGAACGCATATGCTCTGGTGTAGGTAAACGCTCATGAGTCATCTGCTTCTCAAGTCTAGTTGAGGTTGGATTGTTTGGTTGTTTTTTTCCATCTCTGCAGAAAATGAATTTGAATCAAAGAATCTGGAACTCCTATTATGAAGAGATTCCTGTCTTAAACAGAATCTTGCCGATTTCACTCCTCGTATCAATATTGTATCACTCACAAGACTGATTTTCATCTAACTGTAGGTATTTGAGGGTACTGGGTTAATTTCAAACTGACCTGTTTTTCAAATTTGGCAAAGCTCACCGTTAAGTTAAATATAATATCATAATGTTAACTTAATGGTGTTGCTATATATTCACAAACATATAATCATGAATTTTAGATTCACATCAAAACTCTGTGCAGTCAAGAAACTTTATCTTCATCAGCATGAAGAGATCACCTTTGTCCATCATGCACACAATCGTGTCAGAAAAGCACAGCAATGATACTTTCTCTTAAGCTATCTATATCACAGTTTAGGCAGAAAAGCAAAAAATGCACCAGGGCCAGTCTGTCTCAAAGCCATCTATTATTTCAGAGACAATAAAAATCAGATTGAACACTGCACACTTCTCTCAGACTGCTTAGTTACTACTACTGCTTTTGTGCATACCACACCATTCAATGCATTCATATGCAATACTAATACTACCCTTCAGAAAAAGGAAGGCCAAGGAATATTCTATTTTGTCATAGACATCACCTTTACTGTTTTTCCAAGCATGACAACTTAAGTAAAAAAAGTCAGAGCACAGAACATGTTGAAGTTTCAGCTACCACCATTTCTGTTCCTTTGTGATAGTAGTTTATACACTTTTTCTGAAAACCCTCCTCCCAAACCTTAAGTGGGCTTCAAAACACTTTACGAAAGTCAGGAGTAAGTTCAGTTCTGTCTAGCATCCCCAAAGTAATAATTACATCTGGCAAGTTTCATAGCTTCCATTTAATCACTCCAAATCAGAATCACTTCTAGTTAATGCCAATTCATTTGTTCACTCAAGTCCTACAATACAGGGGAAAAAAATTATTAATAGTTTATAATGCTGTCCTGGGACACAAATGTATTAATGCAGCTTAAGAGTTTCCCATGCATCTGGTTTTCTGGCTACCAGATATATGAGGGCTAAAGTTGCTTTGACTTTCTGGGAATATTCCAAGAGGCCAAAGTAACTACAGAGGCAAGACATACGCATGCGCCAACTGTTTTAGCTGGGAGTCAAACACCTCAATGTTAAACAGCAATCTAAGGAAACATTCTCTTCCCACTAAAGGGGTACTCTAAATACTGCTGCTTGCCAAAAAATGCTTAAAAAATGCTGCAGCTATGAATGCACCAAAAAAACTCTTTTCAGGTAGGGGGAACAGAATGAGCAATTCAACAGTACACATGAAAAGCTTGCATCTTTCACTGACTTATTCACTTCACAATCACTGACAAGACTGATGTACATATTTCTGCACCTGCAATTGTAAAAGCAGATAAAATATTTAATATGTAATTTACAATGTATTTTACCAGCTTGGCATACAGGATGAACAGAATATATCAAAGTAGTCGACAGTTATAGGCTTGTGGAGGCCCTGCAAAAATATTACTTCAGATATCTGCTAATTTAAAAAAAAATCAATTTGCATTTTAGAAGTGATACAATTCAATCTACCACAAAATACAAAGAGCTGCAAAAATGTATACCATTCCAACAACAATGTATATAAGTTATTAAATAATGATCTGATTTAAAAGAATATAAATGAAGCCTTTAAGTAGGTCTTTTCTACATGCATATTATTCCTCATTAAAGAAAAATATGTAAAAAGGCCATTGGTAATTGCTTTGTTAACCACTGTAGAAAATGCCAATTCTCTGGTCACAGACGCCACTAGTTTAGCACTTAAGGTCTCTGCAGTATTACATGTGATTATTTTTAAATACTGTTAATTCTATTACTCCATTGGTAAAGAATGCGTGACTTGGAATATGGCAGTCTTCATATCGAGAGGGCAGTGATGCACAGTTTTATAATTATCCAGAAGAACAGCACCCTCCACTGCTCTGTACTTGTGGCTCATCGTCAATGATCTGTACACCTCGCCTTGCTATTCCTGACTGACTGGAACCATTGCCTCTTGCTCTTTCATCCACTTGAGCAGTTTCTATCATTCCTGTAAAGGAAGAAATTTATTAGATGACATTCCACTGCATTTTTACACAGGACTAAGATCTTAATCTATTTGAGTTACATACACAAAGTTCAGCAAGACTGGTTCTCCTACTTATTATGCAGAAATAAGTACCCAGGTATCACACAGCATAGCTGCAAGAACATACTTAAATCTTCTTCCTAAAGCACCAAACATCCAGCAGCTCCTGTTGACTAAGGGAGACCTTAGATGCTCAGATGTTCTGGAGTTAGTACTTCAAAAGCTACATTTACCCACCCATATCAAGAACATTCTGTTAAAAAAGAAAACAAATAAGAAACCTCACATACCACCCCACCCTCCAAAAAACCTCCAACCTGCTCTTCAGACATGCAGGTGAAGTTTTACTTAAATTCTTGTGTCGTAAGAACACAATGAATAGGACAACTTCCCTGTGTTTTTATCCTACATTCCATGATCTTTATGTAAAATTTGCAACATTACAACTTCAAATTTATGATTTGTAATTGACACAATTTAAAAAGATTTTTGAAAGAGGTTGAAATACAGAGTTTGAAGCAGGCAATAGTGAGGCCAGTCACATGAAGTTTGATTTGAGGTTACTATTTACACATGCTGAATGAAACAGGAGTCAGTACTCCAACAAATGACAAAAAGACATTTCTGGAGTAAAACATCAATTTGCAATATTGTAAGCATCCATACATCAAGCTTCCATAGATGTTACAGTACACAGGTGGCTTGAAGTAGACTCAAATGAAGTAAGTTCTTAGTAATAGTTTACATTAAAGCTTTTCTATACAGTTTTAAGTATTCTGAAGCCTTGAGCATTTTGTTACCGAGCTCTTTACCAACAAACTAATACCTACTTTTACAAAGGTCAAGAAAAAGTTCTTCAATTCCTTTGTTCTGTTTAGCTGAAGTATGATAATGTTTTGCTCCAACAGATTCAGCATACCTGTAGGAATGCAGATACAAAACTTCATTGTACTCAAGGACTCAATCTTTCTAAGCCACTTTACATGAAGCAAAAAAGATTATCACAAGAGGTTTTATTCCAAGTTCAGAGTTAATCTACACATGCTGATTTAAGGCAAAAAGGGAATGATGTGGTTAAAACCAACATGACTGGTGAAAAGGTAGATGAAATGAAAAAATCTCATATCTAGAAATGCATTTCAACTTCAAATGTTGACTTTAATTATGTACAACTCTCAAGTTACACTTTGGTCAGTAAGGACATTCCAGGACTCAGATACTAAACAGAACACTTAACACAGCAGCCAGCTAGGCACTGCTGGTTTATGCCTGCCAGTTGTTAACAGCATCACAAGTTTATTACTCCAGCATAATTCGGCAATGACTGTTTCTATTAATAATTGGTGTGACTTACGTTTCTGCTTCTTGCACTGAAACATGTCTCTCTTTTTCCAAGTCTATTTTGTTACCTGTTGGAAACAAGTTGATCTTTCAAGTCTTTGTACTCCAAAATTACCCAAAAGCAAGCTGTCATGTAATCACTGTACCCCATCATTTTCTCACAAGCTGTCCCTGTAAAGACCAGCTCTTACGCAGGTCTCAGTTTGGAGCACAACAATATGATTTAAGAATCCCCTTTCACTCAAGCACTTACAGGCAATGAAGAAGTGGTTCTACTTCTGTAGAGAGATCAGGATAGCTAAATATCTCCATATAAGCCACCGATTCAGCCTTCTGCTTTTCTTTTCTAATTTATTAGCACTTATCTGTGCTGCAGAGGTAATTTTTGTAGAATATCCAGACATCTATCCTCCTGAAAGTGTTTTAATCACTAGATCGATTTTAATTCTAAACGCAGTATTTGTTGCATTCTGTTTGCATTGAAATATTCAAGCTTTAAGACTCATTCTACCTCTCCAAGCACTTGATTATGAAGACAGACAAGCACGCAGTCTATGACACTGAGAACAGTAAAAAACACAGGATAATACACATTTGAGGTTTATGTTTCTTTGTTAAACCACTGTCTGCAGGTGTCTGTACCACGCACTTCTGACACAGTGTGTCATTAAATAACTTTTTGAAACTAACTCTTATTTTCCTCAATGTGATCCTCTGAAACTTCAAGCTCCAACTGAATTTTAAATATTAAATTATGCCCTTCCACATATACAAGCTGTGAAAGCAGTGTCTGGAAGATGCTATTAATCAAAAGAAACATTTCTGATTCTGTCATTAGAATCACATGTTAAGAAGAGGACTTACCTACTATACATAAACAGATTTCATTTCCCAACATTTTTCTTAATTCCTTAACCCAGTTTTTTACCTGCAAAAAAACAGAAGTAAGTTTAATTTCTCTTGATATACTACTAGCTTAGGCACTGCGGAACTGACCCATTTCCTTCATTAACTGTTTACTCTGAACTTGAAACAAACACATTTAGAACAACAAAAGTGGACAAAATATTATTTAGATAGCTACACATGGCTCCTGTTCAGCAGGTTTTTAGTTCACAGTTGAAATTAAGAGCAAGTGATTTCGATAAAATTATTCAATTACTCCAGAAATATAACTCACCACACTTGTGTTAGCCCCACTCCAAAGAACAAGTTCACTGCATTGGCCACTTTAGGTCAGGCATGAGATCTTTTATCAACAGGCACTTACTGACAGATCACAAATGGTACTTTAAAGGTAGAAGTACCTGAACTGACTTGTTCAGGTTAGATTATAAACAGATGTTTGTTTCCTGAGAGAACAGATGGGACAAGAGTGTCAAGTCAACTGATGGTAAGGTAGCTGTTATCAATTCTGTTGTCATGCTTTTAAATTGTATGATCACTGCATTTGGGGACTGCTAATGGAATTTAGGTCTAATGGAATTTAAGTCGTGAAGAGAAGCAATCAC
Source organism: Strix aluco (assembly GCF_031877795.1). Taxonomy (NCBI): domain Eukaryota; kingdom Metazoa; phylum Chordata; class Aves; order Strigiformes; family Strigidae; genus Strix; species Strix aluco. Next base: position 47,771,098 of record NC_133935.1, read on the forward strand.
TTCAAGAACCTAAAAATAGTTAGGATGCATGATAGACATAGTTATGCAATAACTTCTGCAGATTAACCTTCCCTCTTTTTCCTGAGAATTTAGGGTTTTTGGTATCACAGAATTTTATTAAGTAGGGCTCAGCATTAAAAAGCACAAGTTGAAGTAGTACTCACAAGTCATCACAATTCTGCAGATGGTGGGCAAGAGTTTGACTGCTAGCTAAGTGCTTTACTTGCCACATCAGACTATTTAAATTACTTAAACTGTTGTGGAACTATAGCCTTATACTACTTCTATCACTGTTAAATCAAGCCTTGCCCATACAACCACAATTTCTTACCCCTCTACAGAGAAATCCTACAGAGTTTGCCACAAACTAATCTGAGACAAACTCACTTAGGAAAAAAGAGTGTCACCAGTTTTCATCTGGAACATACTATAAAGTCACAGCACTGATTTGACACAGGGTTGGAAAAAACTCACCTACTCAGACTGATCAACTAATACTGCTATAAAGTAATTAGCCATCAAATTTTAGGTTGTGATGAAGATTTGAAGTACAAATTTCTATTATCACTGAGAAAGCAATACATGATAGTGGAAACATTACAATTTCAGAGTTCTCAGATCTGTAAAAGGTCATGTCACTTAATATCTTTTAGTAATTTGGTTTATTCAGTAGAGATCAGTATCGCATACTACCACAACAGTACTGGTTTATGTTTATAGCCTATCACAGGTAACTCGTACATCTATTTCTCTGTTGTTCTTTGAATAACCCTGCTAGAACTGCAGTAGACTGAAAAAGTCAGCCTTCAAAAGAATAGTAATAACGCGTATACTTCCATTATATGGTCTAAATTTGCAGGTGTAATATGTATTGCTATTGCCAAAACCAGAAGATTCCCATTTACACTCAATATTCCAGATTATCTTTCAATCAGTTTACATCTCGTATAGAGGTAAAAATCTGTCCAGTACCTTCTGAAAAGAGTCTTCATCTGTTATATCATATACTAGAATAGCGCCATTAGAATCCCTGTAGTAGATCGGCCCCAATGCATGAAATCTTTCTTGACCAGCTGTATCCTGCATTTAAAATAAACTTGTTAGCACTTAAGACAAAGCAAACAATACTTCAAGAAACTCCAAACATTTTGAAATTTTACTTTATTCAGAAGTGCCAGACATTTGAGTTCTAGCAAACCGAAGTAATTTTTCTTAAAGTATTCTATTTAGCTTGGGGAAAGAAGGTAGAAAAGTAAACATACCCATATTGCAAGGTTTACTCTTTTCCCACCAATATTTAGCTTCTTTGTAAGAAAAGATGCCTGGAAAGCAAAACAGATTAGAATTGAGTTTTACACACAAATGTCTCATTTGACTTCAAATTAATTTACTAATAAAAACATCTGAATCAATAAGAGACAGATTTCTGGATCAAAATACTCTTTAAGCCAGAAGGCTGAGTCAATACTAAACCAGTTAGTCATTTCACTACAGTTTGCCAAAAGTCTGTTCTAAATAAATTTGGTTTAAGCCAATCATTTACTACATTTTTTTACTGTTGTTTTGAACAATTTGGGAAGGATAAGACAGCTGTGTGGAAAGAGTCTGAATTCACAACACTGATTAAGTCTAAACTGAACTCCAAACATTTCACAAGAGTACATGAAGTTTGGGTAGGAACCAGCCTAACAGGATTTTTAATTTGCAAAAATTAGTCAAAATAGTTCACTATTAGCGAGCTACTAGAAAAAAATAAAATAGTTTTAATTTATCACTAGAAGTCTCAGAATAGTAATATGCAAGTTCCCTTGTCTGTATCTTTTCCCTTTTTTTACTGAAGTAAGCCCACAACTCTCCCCATCTGTTTTGAGGGGTTTTTTGGGGGGCAGTCATGTGGTTCATTTCAGTTGTTTGTTGGTCTGGTTTTTTCCAGATACTGTTCCTGAATGCTCAGTGATATGCTTCTCAGCTAACACACAAAAGGAAAGCAAGCAGCAGGATAGGAAAAGCCTCAGAATACGAGCTGCTCTAAGAATTCCATTACATTATATTTTGAAAACATTTTACAGGATCAGAACATATTGCAAGGTTAGTCTAATTTCAGTAATTCAAGAGTACGTCTGTTCTTCTCCAAGCCTGTATGATCCACATTTTCAAACACCACCTCTGTTACCAAGTGTATAATTTGGTGGCTAAAAAGGGGTATAATTTAATACAAATTTAATAGGCTAGAACAGGGTCTGAAGGAGTTGATACATTAGGAAGCTGCTCCCCCCATTCTGAAGACTAGCAGTGACAGGTTAAACACCAGACAATTCAGTTGCCAAGGGTTAACTTCTGTCTTTTGCCTTAAACTCAGTTTTCCTTTCAGCTTCACCTCAACCTGCATTTGGATACAAACACGTACTCAGTGGAATTTCACAACACGTTCATCCCAGATTATTTCAGGCTGAACTGTAGCAGTTTAACATCAGCTCTCTGTATGAGCACTGACCAGGCATTGAACTAACTAAAATTCATGTTTATGTGGGAAGTGTCACAGGCCAGATCAGCTGCTTGAACCAGCTTGCTGCTTAACTTAACTACCCAAGCAACCAGCATGCATGTAGGAGGAGATCATGGTAGTTCAATTTACATCAGCCTAAACTGCCATGAAAGTGCCCCTCTAGAGTGCTGCCTGTATTTCAGTTCAAATCATCCAACACTCAACCGCTAGGGCAGCTCCTGCTCTTAGCTACTTTCCTAACACCAACTCCAGCATTTATATGACCTGAGGTAAGATGATTCAAGAAACTTTTCTTATTTGAAGTAAACTGTACCTTTCCCCAAAAGCTTTCCACAAAGTCTGATAAACAGAACAGATAAAGACAGACCTGAGGAAAGAAAAACACTCAGAAACTTTCCAAGAGCAGATGGCAAGGAACTAATGATTATCACCTTTGTATTCAACAAAACTAAAGCATTAATGCTACCCCTTCAGTCTACAGTGAAGTGGCTTAAGTCAACTTCAGGAAAAGTTCCAGACAGCATGTTAAAAGTACTTAACACTCTAGCCAACTTGTAACAAACAGCTTGACAGCAGAGTAGCAAATCTTAAATGTCAGGAAAACTTTAATTCTTTAATCAAAAACTCTGCATAAAGTAGTTTATGGCTTTCGGCCAGCTGTCCCAAAGGATTATCTGATCAGTGTCTAGTTTTCATATCATAATTTATTCTACTACACCAGAGTTTAAAAGCCAAAAGCTTAGAGATTACTTCAGAAGTTTTAATTCACTGACACTTGGGCCATATTAAAAGAAGGTATGGTCAGGCACAATCTGATAGTATTTTATTGATCTGCTGTACTTGATACTCTACTGTAAATCTCAAAGGAAAAGCTCTTCTGAGCACTGTTTGCTTTTGTCACAACACTGACAATCAAGTCTGCTCAGGTGATATGTATTTCACATAAATCTTTGAGAACCACATTTCTAAACCAAAAGGCAGAAAACCCTTCACAGAAACAGGATTTGTATTTAAAAAAACCACAGAACTCAGTATCCATGAAGTTTTATCATCATGGCTTTACACATCGGCCCAATTAATAGCACAGACATCTGACAGAGCAAACATTAAAGTAGACTTAGTTCTGCTTAAGTATCACCAGTCCTTCAGGTCACTACAGCTTCTGAGAGTAATACTGCCTTTTAGAAGTAAGAGTATAGTATTTCCTTTCCTATATACCAAAGTATTAAGAGACCCATACATTCAAGTAAGGCTTTTAGTATTTCCTAAAAAACCCAAAATCACAGGAGACTGCGGGAAGGGTATTTAGCACTGGGCTATTGTACTTGGTCTCTGTATTAAGACTTGATGAATTTGTACTAATTAAGTTTTAGTCTACCTACAGTCTTAGGCCCCTAACCAAAAAAGCAGAGACAATATCCTATACCAGATACCCTGATTACAAGCAAGTTTGTCTAAAAAGCTTGCCTGATAACAAGATTGGAACCTGGTATTTGAGATAGTCATGGTTAGTAACGAGCAGAAAGGCTTTATGAACATTTTGCAATAAACCGTCAATACTAAATTACAGATTAAATGCTTCCTTCTTCACTGTGTTCATATACTTGAAGAATACTGTTAGCAGGCTCCATTGTTGAATTAATAGGTATGAGTAAATTTGGCATATTTACCACCAGTAAAATGCATTTTACAGCCACAGTGGCAAACATGCCAAAGACAAACCACCCAATATCTACCTTTTAACACCCCCCACCCCCCCAGCATCCCTTTAAGTTTCATTTGTCTCATGGAAGAGCAAGGTTGCTACTCTTCACTCATTCTGAAGTTGGAGAGCAAAAAAGTAACCACATGAACACCAGGACTATACAGTTTTCTGAACTGGGGGGGGTGGGGAGGGGAGGGAAGAACCCAACATGGAAAGAAGACCCTTAACTACTGTTTTGACATAGTTTAGGGAAAAAAAATCAGCTGCCAAGAGTGTCAAAGCCTTTGTAATCAGTACAGGCTAGACAGTGTTAGGTAATTACACACAGAAGAGGATTCAACATTTCTTTCAATCTCCCAAGAATTTACCAAATTGAGTACTACAGGTTTAAGTCTGAGTTGTGACTCAACTTAGAATGAGTAATTCCTTTCTATGTTATTTTCATTACTATGACAATTTTTGCTAGGACTTTCAAAAACCCACAAATATATAGGACCACAGTTAATTCAAACGTAAGTAATGTCAACAACTCTTTGAAGTAAGCTACTAATTTTGGTATTTTGACTCTAGTGTCTTATGACTGGTCTGAAGAATACTTACACACTTAGAAGAAAAGGATAATGCAATTATAAGACCTAAAATTCCATTCTCTTTATGTGCCTGTGTGAAATCTTTTCTTTCATTTAATTCTTTCTTCTAAGGGCTCAGTTTCACATGTCCATCAGGCCCTGTTAGGAGCTGATAAAGGGACCTGAGTAGAACACAAGGAAGACCCCAGCTGGAAAAGGTTCTCTTCAAAGTCACTGAATAAAAGCCAGTGTATGTCACCTGCCTCTTGACAGCTTCATCTTCAACAGAGGCAAGCCAGGCATATGAACACTGCATATAACACTGAACCTTCTTGCATTGTCTTCCCCTCCCCGCCCCCAGCTATCTTAGACAGTCAAGATAGCTTTTCCAGGTTACACAAGTCCAGCAAAGCAACCAGGATCTGTATAGTATGATTAGCACATCGGCAGTTCTCTTGGGATGGATATTTTGCAGTTCTCCACTCATTTGAGATCAGTACACAAAAGTTGTATTTATCTTGAGTAACTAACAGAAAGGGTCTACCCAATTTAAAAAAAAAAGTTTGACAGTAGGTTTATTATTGGAGTAATTCTAGTGCAGTTCAGTTGGCATCAATTTATAGCTTAGAATTACTTTATCAAGATAAGAACACTGACCTTGATATTTCAATCAATGGGAACCAATTCTAACTGTCCCACCAGGTCTGACAAAAGGTTATAGATTGTAGTCATTGCTTGCAAAACCCCCTACCTTTTCTGCATCAGCTTTTTCACATTATTCTAGATAAATGTTTTCTTTTGTGAATCAGTGGCTACCTTAATTTCAATTCACAGGTCATCAATATCTTAAGTACATGACTTGAAGCTAAGGTAACTACAGCAACCATCCCAACAGCCTCCTAACCTCAAAGGAAGTTTCAGTTCACCATTTCCCTCTAGCTAGCATTTAGAGAAGGGGGCATGGAGGAAAGAGAACAGTTCCCTTTCACTAAAAGCCTTCTGTTACTAGCATAAAAGGAAGTCTCCTATTTGGGTGTACACAGGTTAACTTCACAATAAAATAATACTTGAGTGTTTGAATTCACACAGGAAAGCATAGATACACATCAGATAAGAGATTCACACTGACCAATTTAAACACTTCCTGCGCTCCTTCCCATCACTGGGCTCACACTGCAGGCAGCACCAGTCAACATCACTAAATGAAGTTTCCAGAAGACTACAGTCTCACCACCCTTTTTGTTGCAATTATATTGGAATACAGCACTATGCAGTACTTTTTTCTAAATCAGAGATTCCTGTGGATGGAGACCCTCTTGTCTCAGTATCTAGTAATCTTTTCGTATGATTCATCTCTGTGGCTCCTTTGCTGGATCAGGAGCTAAGTATTTATCTAATTTTGGCTTTATTGGAACAAAAGTAATTTGGTGCAATACTCTGAACCGACACCATGAAACAAAGCCACCTTATCAGATTAAGCCTTTAATATAAAAAAAATATGTTTTCCAAAAGTGTCACTTCATTGCTTAATCAGATATCCTAGTTTCTCCTTATTTTAACGGATGTTTCAATTTGCTAGTGGAAGAACTTACTAAAACTTTCTTCTAGAAGTGTAAGATGTAGAAAAACAACAATAAAGATAATAGTTCACAAGTACACATGATGTACAGTAAGATTCAACAACAACTGACACTGTATTTTACAATAAATAAGATGTATAAGCAGCTAAGGAGACTGGGAACAGAAAAGCAAATGAGAAACAGTGTAGACAGTTAAAAGATACAGGTAGCAATCAGAAACCTAATCACAGTGGAGAAACAAAATCTCAGTATATCAAGTGTGAGCATGTGCTTCCAGTCTTCTACAAGCACACACACCCCCTTCCAGAGAGTCAAAGCCAAAAGCTCGCAAGCCATTATATCTAGAGACATTTTCCTGTCAACATTTTGGAGCCATTTAAAGGCCCATTTTATGACACTTGTGACCTGTGTATTCCAACTCACTTTTTGCTTCTAATTTTAGGTTTTCCACTACAAATTTAAAGAACATGATTAACAAAAAACAAAACCAGAGCTGCATCACATGACAAACTACTCAGCTCTTCTCTTTCTACATGGGATATCAGAATTCAGCTATACACAATTATTTCAAGGCACTTCAAATGATTGTTTGTTCCATGCTACACTTCAGCTGCAGCTCTGACACCTACAAGCTACTAATAATTTCTGTAGCATAGCAAGTATCAATTACCTCTATGACAATCAGAGCTACAGTAAGCTTGCCATAAATACTATACTGTGCCTAGTAAACCTAGCAATAGATTAATCCAACAGCAGAGTACGAGCAGAGGGTAATGAAGTTTAAAACGTGGTCTTTTCAGCTCCTTATAGCAAAATTGAAACAACAGTATCGGTTTATAAAACATTCACAGTGACATTTCTAGTGCATCTCTAATGTTTCTTTGGTTTTAAGGTAAAGTCTCACTATTAAATACTTCTGAGATACCCAACCTACAAGCATTTACCCCTAAATGCACAGGAATAGTGGACAGCTACCCTAAGGCTCTTTTTTGGCACCACCTACAATTTATTCTGTAGAACCTCATACACTATTTATTCACAGAACCTCAAAAGTAGTTCAAAACCCACTAGCAGCCCACATGGTGGCATGGTTTGTTTCTTTACAAAAAAAAAATTAAGAGCAGCATGCATTACAGTGCTAAAACCACACTTTCATATACATGCTCCCAACTGTTAAGGAAGATGCTGTGCAACTAGTGTAATTGCAAATACACTGGTTAAGCAAGCAGAGACATCCCAGAAAACTTAACATACCACCCACAACATGAAGTTTAAAACATATTTTCTGAGACCATGTACAATATACGCATTTTATTTTGTACCATGGCATACATACCATTCAGCACTAACAGATAGTAAGACCCCATTACTTTCAAGCAGACACCCTGTCACATTTCATAAGTGAAACATCACTGTTTAGCTCTTTATAAATTCGCAGAAGGTACTACTGAGAATCAGGCCAAAATTCAGGGAGACAATGTGACAAGCAAGTAGGCCTTAAGAATCTTTTCTGTTATTAAATCATAAGCCTTAATCTCATAAGCCATTTTGTTCTCTTTAAACCATAGTATTTAGGTAGCTCAAGTGTTAAGATTCCAGAATGTGAGGAAGGCTATAATTAACAGAAATGCAGCACATATGAAACAATTAGTCATCAGTCCACTACCAATGATTACAATAACAGCATTATTGTCAAATCATACTTTCCAAAATTCAAATTAAGACATTCATATAGGTAACTGGAAACAACGAGCAGCTAGTATTCAGAATAGAAACAAGGCCCCAGAAACTGAAAGCGTAAGTCCAAAGCGTAGAAAGAACCCGAAAATTAGCTTCCAGCAAACTCGGCAGGGAGCACCCACCATTTAAAGACCGGCAGTGGTGACTCCGGCCACCGTTAAACCGCAAACAAGACAACGAGAACTAAAACCCTAGTGCGGGCTTGCGGAGCAACACTCCCCACCACCACGGCGGAAGAGGCAGGCCAGGAAGCGCCCCAGGGCGACGCAGGACAGGGCTGGCACCGGCCAGCGCTCCGAGGGGGTGCGCAAGGGAAGGGGAGAAGAGCATGGACCCCCCCACCACTCCGCCCGTCCCCGGTCCGGCGCGGCCCGCACCTGCAGGGTGGTGATGTGCTTGTCGTTGAACTTGTTCTCGCAGTAGCGCAGCACCAGGGAGGTTTTCCCCACGCAGCCCTCCCCGAGCAGCACCACCTTAAAGGAGAAGCTGCGGCCGCCGGCCGCCGCGCCGGCCCCCGCCGCCATCCGCGCCCCGCCGCCGAGCCGAGCCGGGCCGCCGCCGCCTCACATCAACGGTCCGCACCGCGGCCGCGGGGCGCCGCCGCCCGCCGGGACGGGGACCCGCGGGGGAGCGGAAGGGGGACTCGCGGGGCGGGAGCGGGGATGAGATAAGAAAGCACCGCCGAGGCCCCGGGGGATGGAGACCGGGGGAAAGACGCCAAGAGCCAACAACGTTCCCCGCGGCCGACAGCCCCGCTCCCCCTAATGGCGTCTTCTTCCTCCTACGTCACGCGGCGCTGGGTCACGCGGGACCGCCGCCGCCAATGGGAGGGGTGGACGCAACGGCGGCGAGAGGCCCCGCCCAAGAGCCGCGGAGGGGAGGGGAGGGGCGGGGCGGGCGGCGGCCCCTCCTCCAGAGGCCGCCCCGGCGGGGCGGCGGGCAGCGCCGGGGCCGGCCGGCGTCGGTGTGCTCCCGCGGGGGCAGCGGCGTCAGTTAGGTGTGGGTGTGGGCGTGGGCGTGGGTGTGCGCGCCCGCCGGCGGCCCTGCGGGTGGCGGCCTCCTCAGGGAGGGGCAGGCCGGGCTGCGGGGCCGGGGGAAGGCGGGTGAGTCACCTCCCGACAGCGGCTGGGTTTTTCCGTTGCCCGTAAAGGGCAGCCGGCGCGGCGGCTGGGGCGAAGGCAGCCGCTTGCAGAGGTCCGCCGCGGGGTGGGAGGGAGCTCCTCCTCGGGTCTGTCCCCGCGCGGTTTGTAAAAATACCCGCCTGTCCCCAAAACACGTAATGAGGGGGGAGCCACGAGGCAGAGCGCTGAGGAGGTGACGCTCCAGGCCCGAGCGTAACAAATAGCTTTACCATATCTAGAAATAAACCGTCGGTAGAGATGGAAACCCATGCAAGATTTAGATTAGATATTCGGAAGAAATTCTTTCCTGTGAGGGTGGTGAGACACTGGCACAGGTTGCCTGGAGAAGTTGTGGCTGCCCCCTCCCTGGCAGTGTCCAAGGCCAGGTTGGACGGGGCTTTGAGCAACCTGATCTAGTGGAAGGTGTCCCTGTCCATGGCAGGGGGGTTGGAACTAGATGATCTTTAAGGTCGCTTCCAACCGAAACCATTCTATGATTCTGTGATTTATATGCACATATGACTTCACTTTTAAATGTCATATTAAGGCTTTCTGATGTAACAAATCACAGAATCGTCTAGGTTGGAAAAGACCTTGAAGATTACCCAGTCCAACCATTAACCTAACATTGACAGTTCCCAGCTACACCATATCCCTAATATATTACCAAACATCTCCCTGTGAGCAGGACGCCAAAACCTCTAACAAACAAATTATAAATATCACAAGCATGGGTTCTGTTTCATGTTCAGTGGCCCTATCCATGTGAACTAAGTTATAAGAGTCTCTAAATGTTTGCAAAAAAAAGTCCATAATAAAATGCTTTAAAATGGAGGTATGGGAGCAGGCGATGAAAAAGGCACAAGAAAAGTGTTATTCTGTTGAATTCCTTGATTGTAGGGGTCTGTTAGTGTTTCATGCACTCAAGAACTAGATAACTGCCTTATAAAACTGGGTATCATTCCTTAAATAAAAGCAATCCTCACAAACGAATCCAAACATCTGCAGCATAACTTCCCTCTAGTGATCATTTAGTGGTAAGAAAAATAATTCTTATGAAAAGGCATCATACTGCAATTTCCTTTGTCAGATAGTATTAATGCTCTGCTGTATAAGAAATTATATAGAACAGAGAATGTGTCCAGGAGAACAAAGATCAAATTTCCTGAAGCAAGAAGCCTTGTTACTGAACAATATTACATTCACATACAAAAAGGATTGTTTTTATTTTCTTCAGATGTAAATAAAGTAAACCTTTTTATTTTATCCAGATGTAAATAAAGAAAATGGGACAAGGTAAAAAATCAATGCAGACACAGTCTTCAGCAGTATTGTTTCTTTAAATAAATACTCAGTTTATTAACACATAAGAGGTTTCAGCAGGTTACTATAAAAATACTGTCTTGCTGGAAAGCAATGCTGGCTTCTGTTAGTCATGACTTCTGTGTACAGGCAGCAAAACTGGCATGTTGTTTATTCTTTCAGAAAAAGGAAGTTAGATCAGGTTGGGATTAAGGTTGTCAGAGACAGTGGAAATCAATGCTCATGAGCTCAAGCTGCTTGCAGGGCCCAGCAGGTTGAGACTTTCCTGGGTAACTTGTGACAAATGCATCTGCTGAGACAGGGCTGTGTGGAAGGCTGTCTTGAAAACTGTTGGCAAAAAAACTTCCTGTTCTTCTAGCTTTTTACTGTTTTCAACAAAAGCAGGTTCTACGTACATTATAAATGCAGAAGATTGTACTGAAGAATACACCTGATTTGTACTTTTCAGTTCTCCTTTGAACAGAAATGGTATCAGTTACATCTTACTGATTAAAAGGGTTCTTTCTGCATGGGTGATTTTTCATCACTCTTAAGTCAAGTGTAGTATTATACTGAATGCTGTGATGGAAATATAGACTATCTCCCAGTGAGAAAGAGAGCTGAAGGTTTGAAAAGGGCTACAGGAGAGACACCCTATGTGAAGTCCATGTGCTGAATGAACCTGACAGCATAACTGTGAGCATTGTTTTTCTCACAGAGGGCACAGCAAAGCATAAGACAACAACTGAAGCTCAATTCTGGCAGACTGTTTCTCCAAGAATCCTCTGCTGTGGTGCAGAGTCAGAAGATGCATCTTCTTACTGACAGTAGGCTGCTGCGTATTCCATCATTTCTGTTTTCCTCTCTCTCATCTGGAACCTGTGATTACTGGTTTTCTTGTAGTCCTGTAGTCCTGTACCTTCCAAACCTTCAGCCACCAGTGCTAAGTGAAAAAGCCGATCTGTCTGAGAACAGAAAATTCTGTCAGAGCTACCTTAAGTGTCACTTTCACTGTAATCTGATACATATGACATGAAAATCTGCAGGTTTAGCTATCTGCGATAGTTATCAAGTTACTTTTATTTTAATAGTGTTAATTTAATTTGGGAAGTGTTTATTTTATTTCATCTTATTTGAGAAAATAATGCTTCTTTTTCATTTAATTTGGTGTACTTCCCCTTTTTACATAGCTTCCTAAAAATACTTTTACAGATCTTCTGTTTTAACTATGTTGCTGATTACATCTGCATGAGAAATGCCTTTTGAGACATATTTTCTATTTCACAAAGAAACTACAGTACCCTGCATGTTGTTATACCAAACCAAATTGCACTATTGTACCCATTGCCATTACCTTTTGTCATTCTTGGTAAGACTTTACTCAAGCATTTTACTTCACAGTGTCATCTCTGAAAGTGAAAATTGTGGTTCTTTCAGCTTGCATTATTAGATCTCCTTATAAAAATATTAGATGTCTTAATTCCAGTATAAACTTAAGTGCATGTAGTAACTGTACAGACGAGATACTCAGTCAAACCTACAACAGCATGAACGCCTCCCATGCCATTGACAACACGCAACTGATTTCTGGGATAATTATGAGTTTCCTCTAATTTATAAAGGTCGCAGTTGTTTTGCAGACAGTGTCAGTCTTATATTTGCATTTTTTCCCTTGGAGAATATTTCTGGGCATAATTTGTCATAGCTGCAGTAAAATGCTCTGATTTTATCAGATTTACTTGGAAAAGAAAGAGTACGAAATCTCAGCCAAATCATGTACAGTGTATAAGATCAAGTGACTCCTTGAAACTGTATAGATGTCCATAAAATCAAAAAATCAGAACAGGGGAAAAAATCACAACAACAAAAAAAACCACTTAAAATGAAGTTAGTAATATAGTCTTAGTACTGGCAGGAAAGAGATGCTCAGAATGAAATGTGTGTATTTGTGCTTCTGACATGACTGATACAGACACCCAGTCTAGACAGAGAGACAGTGAACACTGCTCTACCAAATGACAATCAATCACAGGTAACATCAACCTACCCATCAAAAACACAGTAGGTATATTTATCTAGGCTGAGATCAATACTTCAGGTTGCTTAAATCATTATAATTCAGTAAGCACGTGTTAAGAAATGTCAATGTAGTAAAAAGGTGCGGTGTGTTCCAAAAAGAAAAATTACTATTCAGGTTCTGAAGATGAACAATAAAGATGAAGAGCGAAGCATATGAACCTGAAGAGAAAAGAACAAATAATTCAGAAAGAACCTTGACCCAGAGGGCCTTTTCTGAACATGTTTTACCCACTACCTCACTGGCTGAGAGCCTCCATGTACCCGTGGGGTTGAACTTGACAGGTTCATCAATGTCCTTGGAGGCTTTGTGCAGCATGAAATTTGTTTCTAATTTGGAGAAACAAGTAAAACATAGAAACTGCTTTTTAGCTAAGAAACAATGCCAGCAAGGGACAACTGTTATTTATTCTTGTAAAGAAAAATATGATTATTTTTTGAAAATTAAATTCTCCATGTTGGGGCAGAATGATCTGTAAATGTAATTCCCCCTCGGGATAAGCAGTTCTGAATACTTTGCCACTTTGCATTATCTTTTTCATATATACACTGTGGCACATATGGCAATGCCAAATACCATCCCCGTGCGATCCTGATAGATCCCCTCACAGTCAAGCAGCATCCTGGACGCTCCTGAGAACAGCAAGCAGCATGCTGCTCCACCCCCTGCTCTTCGTGTTTTCACTTGCAGGAGCAAAGGCTCTGCTCAGGCTCTAAATATTCTGTTCAGTCTTCTGCTTTCCCTGGAATGAACATCCCTCAAACCCTTTAGCAAAGGAACACCTGGGCAAAAGCAAGAGCGAAACTGAGGGCAAGACAGAGTGATGCATAGATGCATCGGCATGTTCAGAGAAAGAGAGACGCTGGAAATCGGGGGGGGGGGGAAGAACAAAAGACTCAAGAAGCAGTTGAGTAAATGTTTTATTAATTTATTGCAATTCTGCCATTCCCTAGGAAAAGAAGAAAAGGAGGGGGAATGATTTGAGCTAAGAATGAGGAGGAAGTAAAACTTTTTCCTCAGCTTCTCCCCCTTCTCTCTTTTAAGTTCTTGCTCTCATACCTAAAATTTTTCTCCAGGTGCCTCAGTTTTGGAAAATTTGGCCATTATCTTGAATATGCTTGACTGATTAGTGTGTATGTTTTTAAAGCCACCCATGTAAGTTGCTGCAGTTCTTGCTGTATTAATAATTAAGCTATAATAATAATAATAATAATAATAATTCTTGTGTTCTCTGACAAGGTTACTCAAAAGGATGTGCAGATGTGCCATATTTATTATAGGAAATAAAACATTTAAGATGTAAAAGATGGGCAAATGTAGTCATCCACAAGAAGGCCCTTTGTCAGAATGACATAACTTCAGTCCAACTATTCCCAGGTTTGACTGACTGTAACTATTCTCTCACACCATTTCATTTCCCAGGGGCCTTTAATGTGAATTTTGGTTATTCAGAACTTGCAGCAAAGACCATGAAGACAGAATCTGTTGGACTACTTATTTTGGGACAGAAATGCAGCATGTAACAGGAAGATTCCCCAGGGCTGGAAGACAGGGAAATTTCTCTTCATCGACACATTAAAACAAATAGATTGGCAACCGATGGAAGCTACACAGAATCTCAAAGCAGTGAGGAAGAGACCAATGATGGTGTAACTCCTTTCAGTGATAAACCACAATCCCACTCTTCAGCCCTGTGTGGGGACCCTGAGAACTGCCCCACTCCGGGAGGTTTGGCTACTGGGGCTCAGAGCCAGCGTAGAGCACCATGGTGGCAGCCCCTTTCTTCTGGGGAGAGGCCGCAGAAGAAGATACACACTATGAGTTGTTGGGGCCTCAGCTGCTACAAATGCAATGTTGGGGCTTTGTGGAGTACTCGTCCACATTCCAGCAGGTGGTCTGAAGGTTTTGTTTATGAGGATTAGTCCTCCCGGTTGGCAACCAAGGTGAAATCAGAAGAGAGTACTAAGAGAATAAATACATTGCAAGGGCATCTACATTGTTTTGTATTTCTATTAACAGCAAGAAAGGAGCAAGAGAAAAAAAAAAATCACTAATGAGAAGAAATGTGCTATGAGTAACATTTTTGAAGCTTGCATGGACAATCTGAACAGCTGCAATATAAAATTAATGTGCTATATTCTATTTAACAAGCATAAAAATAGTGAAAAAGTACACATGGGACGCTATAACTTGTTTTGAAGACACTGTAACTTGTATCAAAATTAATAACTCAGACATGGAGAACCTTGTATGCATCATTTTAACTGGTAAACCCCAAGAAAGGGACATTGCTGGGGATCAATAAAAGACCACCAAACCAGAAAATTAGTCTGAGTTTCTTCATAGAAACTTGTCTGTATTCTGCCCATACACTTGAGAAGGAGAGGAAATGTTCACAGAATCACAGAATCATATAGGTTGGAAAGGACCTTGAAGACCATCTAGTCCAACCGTTAACCTAGCATTGGCAGTTTCCAACTACACCATATGCCCCAGCGCTATGTCGACCCTACTCTTAAACACCTCCAGAGATGGGGACTCAACCACCTCCCTGGGCAGCCCATTCCAACGCCTAACAACCCGTTCTGTAAAGAAATGCTTCCTAATATCCAGTCTAAACCTTCCCTGGCGCAACTTGAGGCCATTACCTCTTGTCTTATCGCTCATTACTTGGTTAAAGAGACTCATCCCCAGCTCTCTGCAACCTCCTTTCAGGTAGTTGTAGAGGGCGATGAGGTCTCCCCTCAGCCTCCTCTTCTCCAGACTAAACAACCCCAGTTCCCTCAGCCGCTCCTCGTACGACATGTGCTCCAGACCCTTCACCAGCTTCGTTGCCCTTCTCTGGACACGCTCGACTAATTCAATTTCCTGGATCATCCTTCCGACCCTTCTTATATATGGGCGTCACATTGGCCAATTTCCAATCTGTCGGGACCTCCCCGGTCAGCCAGGACTGCTGGTAAATGATGGAAAGCGGCTTGGCGAGCACCCCAGCCAGCTCCTTCAGCACCCTCGGGTGTATCTCATCTGGTCCCATAGACTTGTGTGTGTCTACATGATGCAGTAGGTCACTGACTGTCTCCTGGATTGTGGGGGGGTTGTTCTCCCAGTCTCTGTCCTCTGGCTGAGGAGGCTGGATTCTCTCAATACAACTAGTCTTGTTATTAAAGACTGAGGCAAAGAAGGCATTAAGGACCTCAGCCTTCTCCTCATCACTTGTTACCATGTTTCCTCCCGCATCCA
The DNA here is from genome assembly GCF_031877795.1 of Strix aluco. Taxonomy (NCBI): domain Eukaryota; kingdom Metazoa; phylum Chordata; class Aves; order Strigiformes; family Strigidae; genus Strix; species Strix aluco. Next base: position 47,786,941 of record NC_133935.1, read on the forward strand.
GTAGGGGATGGATACTCTCCCTGGTCTTTCTTTTGCTGTTGACATACTTACAGAAACATTTCTTGTTGTCCTTGATTGCTGAAGCCAGATTAATTTCTAGCTGGGCTTTAGACCTCCTGATTTCTGCCCTGCATAGCCTCACAGCCTCTTTGTAATCACTGTGAGTGGCTAGTCCCTTCTTCCAAAGGCTGTAAACTTTCCTTTTCTCCCTGAGTTGCAATGTTGTGACAGTCCATTTAGAAAGTCTGTATGAGAGAACCTGGAGACCAGCTATGAACTATCAGCTGAATTTCAGGAATGCCTCATCATCCATTTCTTAGAACAAACAGTAGAACACACAGCATGAGGCAGTCATGCTTTGGACTTAATGCTTAAAAAGAATCATGGCATTGGAGATGGTTTCCTAGAAATCAGGGACATAAATATGGGCATAAAAGAGAACATAACCAGTTAGCAGAATTATAGCATCATAGAGTAGTTTGGGTTGGAAGGGACCTTTAAAAGTCATCTAGTCTAACACCCTGCAATGAGCAGGGACACCTTCCACTAGATCAGGTTGCTCAGAGCCCTGTCTGACCTGACCTTGAATGTTTCCAGGGATGGGGCATCTATCACCTCTCTGGGCAACCTGTTCCAGCATTTCACCACCCTCACTGTAAAAAATTTCTTCCTTATATCTCATCTGAATCTACCCTCTTTTAGTTTAAAACCATTACCCTTTCTCCTATCACAACAGGCTCTACTAAAAAGTCTCTCCCTATCTTTCTTATAAGCCCCCTTTAAGTATTGAAAACTGCAATAAGGTCTCCCCAGAGCCTTCTCTTCTCCCGGCTGAACAACCGCAACTCTCTCAGCCTGTCTTGATAGGAGAGGTGTTCCGGGTCTGATTACACTACTAGCTAACAAGCTGATTTCACAAAGGAAGAAAACTTTTTGCTTACAAAGAAAAGTGAAAATCATACTTAGGACTCCTCTATGAAGAGCTTGTACAACTAGCAAAATCACAATTCCATAATATAAAAAAGAAAGGTAAAGAGGTAACTTTTGCTAAGTGCCCTACCTGGATGAGTAGGAGCAGAAATTAAGTTTAAAAACAGAGAGGGAAGATGGGGAAGTAGAAAGTAATTAGTAGTCATTTAAGATAATGACAGTCAGAATATGAGCAGGGCAGCCAAACAGTGGGGGGTAAACCCACTGCTTATAAAGTTAATAGGTTTTAAAGTGCCAAAGTTACAAAAGCCAATACCTCCCTCACTAAAAAGTCTGTTTACTAGATACATGAATAAGAATGAAAACATTAAAAAAAGCAGAAGTGCTCATTTTAAACACATGCTAGCAGACAAGGGAAATTCCAGAGGAAGGCAGAACTGGTAAGAGTATGTCAAAATTAAATAAGTAAAAATGGAACTCTTGCAATCATAAACTGCTTAGACTAATATCAGTCCTTGACAAGCCTTGTTTAGACAATCATACCAATGGTTTCAAATACACAAGCAGGTTTGTGTTTACTTCCTGGGGTGTATCAAGAATGAAACTTTCCACCAGAGTAAGTTTCTGCTCCATGGTGCAGGAGAAGATGGGGAAGTCAGCAGCACCGTTGGTTCCCTCAGACTCTGCTCTGCCTGAGAGTGATGTGCAAGCTGATCCCCGCTGAGATCTTGCGGTGTGTTGACTGCAGGTCAGTCACAGCAGTAATAATAAAAGAAAGGTTTTGTACTTACTGGCTGACCAGCCAAAAAATTTTCCAAGAGGTCCTATAGCTGGAATGGGAACATGGAAAGGAAGCATGGGTGCTAACAGAGTTTCTCAGGGTCATGGTAAAGCCCACCCATTTCAGTGCTACTGGGCTGCAGTTAAGCAGTGATAATCACATGGGTGAGGAAAGGAATGAGCTTCTCTGAGCAAAACCAGTCTGCTTTGGATCATGGGAAGCTTACTTAATCAACTATGTATCTTCCTCCAGATCATCTGTATAACAGCAACCAGCCCGTTCGCACACTGACTTTGGTAATGATAATTGCCTGTTGCGCATAGGCTTGTATGGCCTTCTGTACACACATAGGCCTTGATACACCCATCTTCATGGCATTCGTACCTTCAGCTGTGGGGAGGAGCAGATGGTGACACAAAGAAAAGCAATGACACAAAAGAACAGCTAACAATTAAATGAAGCATTCAAATATTATGTGTGCCAGTCAACAAAGTCTAATGGAAAAGTAGGTCTCATCAGAGAAACCTGAGATGAGATTACAGGCTTGGCTGTTAGAAGATAATGTCATGGCTGTACTAATTTTTTAAGGTGCTTTATTTAGCAGCACATGTTAATGATCAGGAAAAAAAATTACTTTATAATGCAATAAAGCACAGATTCAGTGCGTCAAGAACTGGACGAGCAGTTCAAAGTAGTTGTTGGTGAGACAATCATCTTTGAAAACTTACGTTTCCTTTGGGGCTTCTTGGGTTTCCTAAATGGCCTGGAAAGTAAATACAAAATCAGTGCTAATCAAGCTTGAAGTGATGTGGCACTGTCAGTGTGATAAACAGTGATAAGAATAAGGTAGCCAGCAAGAACTGTGTGAAAAGCTATCTCCTGAAAAGTAGGAACATTGTAAAGGATATAAAAGTGATAACTCTTAGGCAATGTAAAGCATATGAGAGTCAAAACCTAACAAGTATCTCAGTATATGACTGCAGCAAAAGGGCTGAAGTAATTCCTGGATATGAAATAAGGAAGTAACAAAGAGATGACTTTATCTCAGTGTACAGCATTGATAAAACTGATATTGGAATTTGACATGCAGTTTAAAAATAGGGCAGAGAGCAGGAAAGGGCTCACTTTGGTCAGCTCATCAATGCTGTAGCAGGGACAGGCACAAGGAAGGAACTAATAGCAGGAATCCAAAGCCAAACACATTCATATTCAAAATGAAACACAAGTTTTAAAGCCAGGACAAACTACCAAGTGAAGCAAACGATTCCTCATCTTCTGGCAGCTTTGCTTGAAGGTTGATGGGGAGCCTGATGGAGAGCTGTAGTGATAGAAATACTGGTTTCATTTTTTGTCCAGAAAAAAGCTTAAGTACGACTCCTGCCCCCACGCCTGAAGCAGCTGATACTCCAGAGCAGTGTAAAGGGCTGGAGGGGTTACACCTGTCATTTCAGTTCTGCAGGAAACAAGAAATCTCCTGTGCTAAGTGAGGAGATGATTAACATGAGCAGTCCCGCCGGGTTCCTGGTTGCCCGATTAGATTAGGATTATGTTTTTGAGAACCACATTGTAACAAGTGACAGCAGTGATGTGTTTCTAGGCAAAATCCTCCATCTGCCCGTGAGTGAGAGCACTACACCAAGTTGCTGTTGCATTGTATCCCAGAGGAAGCTGTCTGCCAGCACTGGGTTAGCTAGCCTGTGGAGAGTAAGAAAAGCGGTGTATATACACTGTGTGCATGTATATATGGAGAGATATATATGTATATGTAATTTTCTATTATATGTATATATGTTGTTGTCATGGTTTAACCTGAGCCATGCAGGTTAACCATGCAGCCTCTCGCTCACTCTTCCCCTCTCCCAGTGGGATGGGGAGGATATTTGAAAAAAAGTAAAACTTGTGGGTTGAGATAAGAACAGTTTAATAACTAAAACAGAATAAAATATAATAATAACAATAGTAATAATAATAATAAATAATAATAATTTTAATGAAAAGGAAGATAACAAAAAGAGATAAATAAAACCCAAGAAAAGACAAGTGATGCACAATGCAATTGCTTAGCACCCGCTGACCGATGCCTGAGCAGTGATCCAGCCCCCAGCCAACTCCCCGCAGTTTATACACTGAGCATGATGTCCTACGGTATGGAATATCCCTTTGGCCAGTTCGGGTCAGCTGTCCTGGCCGTGCTCCCTCACAGCTTCTTGTGTACCTGCTTGCAGAGAGCATGGGAAACTGAAAAATCCTTGACTTAGGATAAGCACTACTTAGCAACAACATCAGTGTGTTATCAACACTATTCTCACAGTAAATCCAAAACACAGCACTGTACCAGCTACTAGAAAGAAAATTCATGCTGTCCCAGCTGCAACCAGGATAGTTGTGTATATAAAAAATGAGATTAAGGGTAAGATTAAACTCATTATAGTCATTCAAATAACAACATATGTCTCTTCAAGTGGGAGCCCCTTTAGAAAGCCATTATTTATATCAAGTGGTTTCTTAGTTAATCAGTAAAAAACATCCCCTGTGGCAGGTTTGCACATCCAGCCAGCAGAAACTTTGCCGCTGTGAAGCAAGATGTCCTTCAGGGGTGGCCGCTTGGCTGTTTCCCACACCTTCCCAGCTGTGGCAGCATGGTGGCCAGTGGCCTCAGCCCGGCGGGACATGGGGGAGGCACTTCCCTGGAGTGGGGCAGGGGGTAAGAGGGGTTGCTGTGGGCACCAGCCTGCTCTACTGTGGCTGTCACCTGCATGGGGTGGCACCTGCCCCCTCCCTCTGCTGGGTGCGTGCCTGAGGCTGCATCCCCACCTGCAGGGGTGGGTTTTACAGACTCTTTGGGCCTGAAACTAAAGCCACAGAGAACAGGTCTGGAGCCAAGGATAGCAGTCTTTAGTGCTGGAGATATAAAATATGTCATTACCACAATGAAGATGAAGTCACAGCTAGTGGTATGGGACTGTCATGGCTTCCCATACCCCTTTTCTCTGTGTTCTGCTTTGGGGTTTATATTTTATTTTTACCCTATAGTAATGGTCCTCATTCCAGTACTACAAAACATCTCTCAACCCAGGTTGAGGTCTTGGGCCTCAACCCAGTTTGCTCGATACAGCTTTCTGAGGACAAATCATACAAATCTTCAGTGTTTGTTTTTCTGGTAAACTGCTCACTTTGAAACTTACTTCTGGAGTGAGCCCTTTGACACTTTGTAGGCTCATGGTAACTTCACAGGAAAGGTCTGAGGTGATAAACCTCCAAACAGATTCTTTGTGTCCCATTCAGTGAGCACTTCTAGAAGACTTGTCTTCCCTAGTCTGTAGATAATCCTGATGGTATTGTACCATTAGGACATATAGTCTGCAGGTGAATTTATACAGAAGCTTGAGGTGGCAGTTAGCCATCATTAAACGTTGTTAGACAAACATTAGTAAACTACAGGTTCAGATGTCATTAATCATTAGCATCATTAAACAGCTGAATGCTTCCTTGTTACATTGTTTAATCATGTGCTTTTCTTTCCCCACACAAAATATTTTTCTGAACGTTATACTTCTGTGTGAGCATAATTCTTCAAGTTTGCAATGGACACAAGTTTAAAAAGAAAACAAAAAGCAAATGCACAACAGTATTTGCCAGACTTAGGATATATGCAAATATCCCATGAGGAGTTATGACACTAAAAATCTTGGGTTGAAAAGGGATGAATCATCTTAATTTGAGATGATCTGGTGACCTACGAGGTGCCAGGAAACGTGCTGACTCAGGGACTGCTGTAGGGCTGTGGACAGGACTGGCACAGAGATGGTGGAGCCACGATCAATGCCCTGCGCTTAGCAGGGGGTTTTTACCCCTAAGATCTTTCTTTGTAAAGTGAGAATTGGAGACTGCTTGTAATTGGGTTACTTGGAGTACACTGTGAAGGAATAATTATATTCTCCTCAACCTGGTGAGTGTTTCACTAAGCCCTGCTAACATCCCAAAAGCTTGCTCAGCCAGCTAGGTTGCACTACTTTATCAGTAGATGAGGGGGAACAAGAAGCTCATGTTTTATCCGAAAAGCATGATCATCTCATGTCCTTCATCTGAAGCTCTACCTGAAGCTATATAAAGGAGTAAACCAGTTTGTGTAAGATGTTAGTGTGGCAGGTGCACCCACCTGATGGAAAGACCGTTGAGCCACAATATTAGCTAACTCTGATGAAATATAAAATCTTCTGTTGACTCTGGTCTCCAGAAATATAAAAATATCTGCTAGTTCTGGTAAATATCTGCTGTCTTTGGTCTGACTTGGGTAAGCACAACATCTGCTGATTTTGGTCACAACGAGTTTGCACAACTGGCTATTGTTAGACCCAGACTTTGATTGAAAGCTAAGACCCTCAGCCAATGAGGACAAACATGACTGTATCTTTGACCACAGACCAGGTTTGACTAGGGTATAAATGGAGTCCTGCCAGAGGGCAAATTGAGTTGGAAGTCCTCCTTGGAGCAGTGGGTCTGCAGTTGGGGACTGTCCACTTGGATTGAGATGCCTCCCAAGATAACTCCTTGAGGTTGAGAGCCCTCACGTTGTTGAGTGAGTGAGTGTGCATTTTGGGTCATAGTTCTAAAGCTTAGAAATTCTTAAGTCGGCTGTGTAGTAGTAGTTCCGTTTGGCAGGCATCCAAACTTGTAGTTTACTAATTTGTTTGTCTAACAACAACAATTTTGCTAAACAATTTTGATAAGAATAAATCTCATTTTGAGTACCTGCCTCATCTATTTTGAGGGCCTCTGTGACAGTTGTATATACTTCAGAAAAAGCAACTAGTAAGACCATAAACAGTGGTTCTCCTGTGAACTACATTTTTTTATATGAGTGAATCCATGGGTAGGGATTCTCTGCAGTCTTTTTGTAGTTTTGTTGTTCCCTTGTGGAGACACTGATGGCTACGAGACATATTGCACTGTTCATTGAAAAAAAACCAAACAAACAAAACACAGATTTATTAACAGATTTCTAGCAAACAACATGTTTTGCCAACTAGAATGGCCAAGATCCAGAAAAAAAAAAAAAACAAACCCTCTGGGGGAAATCCATTTTTCCAAGTCCTCTTTACAAGCACTTTGATTCAAAATACCATTGCATCCTTGGTTAATACATTTTGTCCATGAGAACAGGGGTGGGAGCTTGGTAACGTTTACTAAACAGTACTTACTACAAATAAAAACATGAAGAAGTGAAGGAAGGTGTGTGGGACCAGAAGGACGTTTTCTCTGCTGCCAGTCTCTGTCTCCAGCAACGAAAGAAGCCCTGCTCAAGCAGGAGGAGGCAGGATGAGTGAGTCAGCTTTTCCACTCCCCAACCCACAATGCTTGGTGGGAGTCCCATTTGCTCAGTTCAAGAAGTATTGCAGGCATGGAAGGACGGTTTGTTTGCTGCAAGTTTGAGGGATGTGGAGCATGTGTTATTCACTTTGAACTATATGCTACTTCTTCAGAATGAAAGTTCCTGTCAGGATCACATTCAAATCCTGAATTTTCTCACAGAGTAGCTTTTGCTGACTGAACAGAACTAGCTGCTTAATAGCTTCACCTGTCAAGGCAGAGAAATCATGGCTAGCATGATTAATACTAATAAAACTTTATTTTATTCTTGATGTTTTGTAATCAAGCTGGTTTCAACATGTTAATTTAAAATATGCGTGCCAGTTCAAACAAAAGCTGAAGAGAGCCTTTAGCAACTAACGATGCCTGAACTTGGTTTTTTGTCGGCTGTTCTGTGCTTTCTTGTACCATGTAACAGCAAAGGTTAGTTTAAATGGTGGCACTTTCTCATCTGCCTTGTCCTTACCGCACAAGGACAACTGCAAGGGCAATGTTGTGAATCTCCAGGGGCAACATGCATAAGGCTAGGTTCAGTCATCTTCACCTTTCAGGTGGTGAAAGCATGATAGGAGTTTTAAAATGCCATATAGCAGGCACCTCTGAGCTCTCAGCTCTGTCAACTCTCACTTCTTGACTCCTGAGCAACTCAGATGTGCAGCAGTGACTGAAGTAATGATACGAACTCTGAAGCTTCAGGAGATTCAGCCTCTAAGTGAGTTAAGAAATGTCCACTACGTTCAGGTCAGCTCCCAATTGTCCACGTCAATTCTCTTTACTTCAGGTTCATTCTTCCTTCGAGGCATTTAGCACTGGCCAGTTTCCAGGAGAGATGCTGAGACTTCTGCTCTGATTTGATGGTATATTTGACGGTTTGTAGAAAAGCTGATGTCGCTACATGCCTTTGACAAAGAAACAATACATGCCTCAGGAATGTAGAGAAGGAAAACACATTGCTGGGCCAGAAGAATTACAGGTAACAAGCTAGTGCCTTGTTACCAGCTCAGGGTCCATTCTGGCGTATCCCTACTTCATTTTCGTACAGAACAGCTGTTGCTACTGTTAAAGGAAGAGACAGGAGGAGTTGAAGAATGATCCTATTTCAATGGAGGTGTTCTAGAAAAAGGTCTGAAGTTATAGGTGATGGCGAGTTTTCCACTTCTCCTTCCACTGAGCTGTAATTGTGAATTCTCCAAGGAAATGTGAGCAATTTCTTGTTTTTCCCCACAGTCTGTTAACATCATAAAGGAAGACATGAAGGAAATAATCTGTCAGTATAAACAGCTTTTTTAAGAGGTGAAGGCAGAAATTACCTGTGTCTCTGAATTGACTCATTCCATGAGGAAACATAAAACAATTGCTTATGTACTTCAACACAGTGACAGTCTCTCCGATGCTACAAATATTCTATAATTCACTCACTCTCCACACTTTTCTATGCATTGTTCTGTGCATGACAGTTTTCTTTGACCAAAGGTGGAATAGACCTTCCCGTCTTCAATGCAGCAATGTCTGTACCTACAGTGTGAGAGCTTTGGGAAGCAGCACTGCAGAGGAGGTGCTGCTGGTGGAGGTCAAGGGTCTGAGCAGATTAGGAACGAGAGCTGTAAGATAGGGCTCGCAAAACTGGAAAGTTTGTGATTTTGGCAGAGCAACAACAGGAAAAAATAGTCTCATGGAGCTTTTCAGGAAATGGCCTTTATTTTGTAAAAACAAAGTTAACTAGTCTCTAAAGGTTAATACTGAAAAGAGGACGACTGATTCTTAGGTGATGCATTTCATTAAACATTCCCTGGCTGTTTGTCATCTTTGATCTATGCTTCTGTACGAAATACGGGAACTTCACCAGCACATAAAATGAGCAGACATCACTGAAGTGTGGTGAAATGAAGCTACAGTACAACCTCCAGTGCAGAAAAGTTGAGGAGAAAGAAATGAACAACACTCTAAACTTTTAGCTCACCAGAACACTTATGAATGAAACAGACTGTAGTAACCCAGCATGCAAGTCATCTAGAAGATAGTGCTAACCTCTATTCTTTTCACTAAACTCCATAGGAACTTTCACTGCAACAACACATATATGTGAAGTGCTAAGTCTTGGACAATAGGCCCAAGCCAGAGTTGACCTACAGATGAATCCTGTATATTTTATAACTGATAACCATTGTGCTAGTAGGTATTGTACTAAGTTATAACAAACCACCTATTCTGATGTAAAAAGTGGAAGTATTGAAGCCTGAACAACAGGCCCTGAGCTGAAGCTGCTGACTCAGAATGTAGTCGTTAGCGAAATAGGTATGGAAGATGTAGCTTAAACATCATAAAACATGTCTATCCTGAATATATCTTTATCTTTCTTTGTGTGTGGGCAAGATAACAGGGCCACATAGACAGTTGTCTGGCCTTGTGACCTGATGTGTGACCTTGCTCATAAATCAACTAGATAAGCAGGAAACTCCCTTAGCTTCTCCCGTGAGCTCTGGCCAGGCTCTGGAGGAATCTAATGTGAGATTGAAACCAGATATTTCCGCTTAAAACAAAGGTGCCAGTTATTCTGGCTTGCTGGTTTTTGGGTATATAAGGCTGGACCCGCTCACAGTGACTTTGGATGCCTCACCTACGGGTGGACGCACCGCATAGGATTTCCCACTTGCTGGGACAGGCTCTCCAAATCCTCGCTGTAACCGGGGCTCCCCAGCGTCTGCGGATCTGGATGATGGTAACGTATGCAAGTGGTGATGTATCTTTCTTAATCACTATTCTCTCAGGTAGTAATGATTTGATGCATTACCCTGTATTTTCCTATTTGTTTGCTTTAAGTGCACTATTCTGTCTTTTCTTACTGCATGTTTTCTGTATTACTCTGTTACATTATTTAGTTATGCCTAGTAAAATACGCCTACTCTTTTCACTCTGGTGTCTGAGTTTAATTGGTATCCTTAATCAGCAAAACAATATGTCATAGTATCAGACATGTCCCTATAAATAGCAGAATAAATTCAGCATTGAGGAAAGAGGCTATCAAGGAACTATACAAAATCTCTTGATTTTGTATCATGTTTAGCTGGGTCCTCACATCAGTACAGCCAAATTGTCCCAGGTTACACCCACCTGCCAGGTTACACCTCCTGCCTACTCCTTCTGTGTAAATTACACAAGAGAGTTCTTGGTTATGGGAGGCTATTCCATGTAATACAGTGCTTGTCTGTGCAAATTGGGGTGTATTCAGGTAGCCAACTTTGGGCTTCTACTTTCGGGTGCCACAGGACCTGAGACAAAACCTATTTGCAACAACTAGAAGAGTTCAGATAATTCACAGAAGCAAATTAAAATTCTCGAGGATCAGGAAGGTAGGAGGATTTCCCTCCTCCTCTTCCCATTGAATACTTTGGTATTATAGAACCAGAAGACTGTAAGATGGGCAGAGTGATTTCTCTCCCCGGTCCTGCCAGTTCAGCCTGATAGGAGAAGTCAACCCAGACCTCCTGTCCCAGTCCTAGCTTGGGAGTTGCTGTAATACTTTCAAACAGTCCTCTCATCAAGCAGAATTAAATGGCAAGTCCCTCAGGACAAGAAGCACACAGACCTGTAGCAATAATGGAAATATGGCTTAAATTCTTCCAGTGGTGTTACTGCAACATTAATACTATAGTAGAACTCCGCTGAGGCAAACCACTTTGGAAATCCTACTGTATTAGTAGTTATGTTCTTACCAGGAAATCACTTCTGCTCCCATCAAAGGCCTGCAAGTTGTTTGGGGTCTGAACCTTCAGGCTGCTTATGTATTTTTGTGTCCAAATAAATTTTAAATGTATTAATATCTTCAGATGAAGAAACTATGTGTATCAAATGGCAAATTCAAGGCAAACAAATGCTTCCCTTCATAGTAAGATGTGCTTCTATCAACAGACACCAGCTGATAACTCTCTTCTTTTTAAAAGAAAAATATTTTGCTTTCTTTCATGCAAAATGGAGGACAGGATGAGCTAAGGTAGCAGGACAGAGTACATTTGCATAGCTGTATGAAAATAACAAGCTGATTGAAAAACCACACAAGATTTGTGAAATGCTAAGGATAGGTCCTAGATTGCCGCTTATCGTTAAATTTACTTTGCTGAGCCTGAAAATAAGTGCCAGGGTAGGGAGGATATGAACTGATGGCAGTAATAATCCAATCATCTTGAATTAGTTACTTTATGTTTGAAGATTAAGCACAATTCATCAAAGATAAAACCATTTAACTCAATCCTGCAACCGTGCATGCACTTAGTGAACTTTACTGGCATGAGCAGGGCCCATCTGCTACAGCAGAGGAGCAAAGCTGTTCAGAGTCAGCTTAAACAACAATAACACACCCCTCGATTACTAACACTTCAGTGAGACTACTCTTGTGTTTAAAATTAACTGTGGGCTTGAACATTTTGCTGGCTAGTATCTCACTGCTCTCCACTCAGCGGGGTCAAACAGTGATGAAGTAGAGCTGTGCTGGAATGCCTGATGCCACCAACCTTAGCAAAACTACAACAGTGTTATCAACTGCAAAGACGGTACAAACACTGTGCTGAAAACTTCAATCAACCTGTGACACTTCAAATTAAGACTGCTTTAGCACAGTAGAGATAATATTGCTGTCATTGTCACAAGAAGTCTTTACAAAAATTACTAAGTGGACCATTTCTTACTAAAACCAAAACAACGTAAGTGCAGGTGGTTTGGTAAAGCTAATTTACTTTTCTACTTTTCATCTTTTCTATCTGAAAAAAAAGGGGAAGTAACCTATTCTAGGTGATCTTAGGTAGAGAAATAAAACTTCCTGGGGCAGATATGTCTCAATTGTGTCCTGATATATGTCACACAGGACTGATGCTTCGATTCTGAGGAAGACGCTGAGCTGATTTTTTTAGGATTGCCTTCAAATCTAAAGGTATCTCTTTGCATAAAATCTTGCACAGACGAGGGTACCTTAGCACTCCTCAGCATCCTTAATTCAGAAGTGGAGCTCAGCTTTTTGCAACTTTCAGCCCTAGCTTTTGTTGCCTTACATTTCACTTTTCCCTAAACCTGGATGGGAAGGGAGACATTGTAGGCCCCAGAGGACATCAGATAGTATTTTTACATAACTATTTTCACTAGCAAAAAAAAATAATTGCACAAAACAGATCAGTCCTATGCCATACACAGAAGAGTAGACACCAACTTTGTATCCATCTGCTGCTATGAAAAGAATCACTGTTCTGTGGTTCCTCTAATTCACATTCATGAGGATCAGAGAGTAGCTGCGGACTCCAGTCCAGGAGCTGGAGCAGTAACACAGAGAAAGAGATAAAGGAAACTGGAATGAAGAGAACTGGATTCTTCTGATAATGGCAGAAAATAAAGAGGAGAGGATATTTAACAATTAAAAAAATCCTTTAATAATTACATTTGCAAATAGCTAGGGTCAACAACCCCAAAATGGCATATGTGCAAGTGGTATTTTTGGACTTGCAAATACCATGAAGACATGGGCATAGACTGATACATATACATTACCAACACAATCCTTTTCCTCTTATCTTCTAGCTTAAATACCATACTGCTGTATGCAAGTGCATACAGACATCATTCAAGGGAATTTAAGTGGTATCACAGCTTTAACAGTAATTTTCAATAACTTCATTTAAATCTTTAAAAATTCTTTTGGGCTTGCATTTTTAATGTTTGCTTCTTGGACAAAAAGTATGAGTAACCTTTAAACAAAATGTTACCCTAGTAACAGTGTGAAGAAAATTGTTAATCTAAAATGTACAGTCCCTTTCATATAAAACAAATTATTTTTAAAAAGCTTTTAAAGAAGTTGGATTTTAACTTCAGCAAAGAGAACGCTCTGGACAGTTCTAATTTTTGAAAATTAGAGGTGTCGAAAAGCAGTCTTTACAGTAGTGCCTATTATATCTAGTGGGATTTTGCTGTTAACACTATGTACAAATATCAGCAACAGCTAATTGTTAACACATTTCATTCTCCAGGACAATCCTTAAATGCTGAATATCGACACTAACACGTGGCTGCTGGAATTCAGGCTGCCATTAAATGATATGTTAATTCCTTAATATGAAATAAGCTGTTGCATTCATTCATTCGTTTCTTCTTCTCAGTTTGGCCACTTACTAAATTCTTAAGCACTCACTTTTCTCCTATGGTAGATAATGGTTTGGTAGCACCAGTAACTTAGTTTTTACCATAAGCATTATGTGAGCACATGGAAGGTTTACTTTTTTCAATAAAAGCAGTATTCTCAAAAATCTCAAGAAAATATAGGGTAACAACACTGCCCTATTACAGTGAAAATAACCAAGAATTCAGGGAAAAAGTCTGAGATACAACATCTTTAAATGTGCCAAATATCAGGAGTGAAATATAATTTATTGGCTATGAAAATACTGACATTCTCTAACAAGGAAGACATTTGCGGCAAAAGTCACTAGATGGGGTTGGAGAACATTTTGGATTGGAGAATATTTAGATTAAGCCCTGTGTATTTTGTGAATTTGGACCTTAGTCTCCTTCTAAAAATGCTATTACAAGCTCACTCAAGCCATGCACTGTGCAAGGCCTGCGTTCCTTTGATTGCATGGAGGGCTGGAGGCAGAACACTTTGCTTAAGTATGATTTAAGAGTACAAGTCAGTAAGTGGGGCACGTTGTAATCAAGATAGAACCTGCACTCTAGTGCAAAACATCTGCAAGGAAGAATTGGGCAAAGCGTTTTCAAAACTACACATGGGTTTATCCTTGCCTCTGTCCTTGTGCCTTTTTTGTACCTTAAGAATGAAGACAGTTTCTCACATACAACAGTAAGGGAAGATAGATGACTAGCAGCTTTCCATTGCGGGAAAAAAATCAAAATATATAGTAAAAAAGTGGCTTCATTAGAGATAAGAAAGGAAAAGGAAAGGCTTCTAAGCTTAACATCTAGACTACATTTTTATTACAGGTGAGTTCTGAATGCAAGTGAAATATATGTTAACCCACTCCAAACCAAACCTATCTGAACCTAAGTGGTTTATTACTCATAAATCTACAGGCAACCCAGTGTGAGAATATTTTTGTTCACTTAACTTCAAACTCTAAGTACAATGAATTAAATTATGCTTCCATTTTGTCTTGTGACAATGGCTTCAGGCACTTTTTAGGGTTTGGTTGGTATGTGCTTTTTTTCTAGCATAACTTTGCACAGGTTAAATCAACTATAGAGCCTCTTGGGCAGATACCAAGTGCAATGTCAGATGCTTACACCTGTTTCTTTGTTTTTCTATGGGACCTACCAAAAGACATAGGATTTCCAAAATTCCAGAGGTAAGTTACGCTCATGCTTCTTATCCCAATGCATCATGGACCTGCTCCTTTCATTTTTTCATTTTAAATTATATTAGGAGGAGACGCTTGATACAACAAGATGATGCACCTATATTGGGAGCACCATAACCAGAGGCATTTGGCAGTTTAAGGCAGACTGAAACTACCGTTGCTTTGGGGGAGCGTTTGATTGCACAGCTTTCAACAGTGGAATGATTACAGGATTTAGGAAGCAGCAAATGAATAATGAAATATCAGTATAATGAGTAATGGTAACAAAAAAACTGGGGTGACAGAAGTCATTGTTTTTCTGGTACTGGGCTGAAATCTGAAGAAGTCACTGCAGCAAGAGCCCTTCAGCAAGAAACAACAGAGCACAGTCACTTGCCCCTATGACTGATACCAGCCAAGTACTCATAAGAAGTGGCCTTGTGGGCTGTTTCATGGGGATTTTAAAGCTTTTATAAATGTGTATGTGTGCTGGGGTGTAAGGGTAGAGGCTGATTGATGAATTTATCCAAAAAACATGTTAGGAATTCAAGAGATTGTATGAAGCCTGTAACTGGGTTAATTGAAAAAGAGAATTAAAACCAGATTGAAATTATCCACAGTTGCAGCACCAGAAGGTTGGGGTGCAGAGCTCAGCCTTTGCAACAAGAGATTTGTGCGCAGGTGTCTGCTCCTGCATTATGTACATGATGTCATTTCCTAGGGCTGACATGATTTCTTATGATGTCCTTCTACCTTCTTAGCTTTGGAGCTAGGGTTGCAATTGCAAAATCCTTACAAAACCAGTTACTGAAGTTACTAGAGGATATTAACAAATGAGCACCAGAAGGCTTTTCTTACAGCTTTCTACTGATGTTTCCTCTAATTGCAAAATGCACGCACACATTTTTAAACCAGTCATCCTTGCTAGTGGTGTGGGTTTGAACCTCCAAGGCAAATTTGGATGGTTATTGCATTGAAGTGTTTAATTCTGCTTTATGCTTGTTTGAATAAAGCTACAAAAAAGCAGCCACCAGGCAAGAGAGGTGCAAACAAGTTTTACAGGGCTTCACAGGTGGCTCTTCAAGTCCAACCAGGTAGCTTCCCTTAAACTGGCAGTTGTTTCCCTATTGGTGGCTTTCCCCTTTTCAAAACCCCTTCCCTCAACATGTCAGACTGGTTCTTCCACATTTCAGCTAAACCCAGTCTCCTCTTCTTCAGACAACCATCTGGATTAGGAACCAGCACTTGCACCTGCTCTAAAACAGCAAATCCCAGAGCAGCACAGAGCAAACTATCCTGCTAGAGGGTCTGCTAAGGGAGGAAAATTTTATTCTAAAGATATTTTCAAAGTGATAATGTGTATGACATTACTACTTTATATTATCCATCAGTCAGGGGGAAGGTTTCCTGGTCAGAACTCACATAACTGTGGTCTTCCGCTTTCCCGTGCATCCACCTTACTGTATTTCAAGGAAAACTCTGACATTTAGGGATGTGATAGAGTCCCCATCACTGGAGGTTTTCAGGATGCAATTGGACAGGGTGCTTGATAACCTCGTCTAGGCTCCCTTTCCCACAAAAGGTTAGACCAGATGATCTGTCAACGTCCCTTCCAACCTGGGCTGTTCTATGATTTAGTTAGTGGCTGTAGCGACAAGATATTAAAATTGACCGATTTTGTCCTGGGGGATGAAAGTCCAGAAAAGCTACTGAACAAATGCTTTCCTGGTAGAATTTCTTTACTTAGACTCAGATTTTGCAAACTTGGGAGTATTCAAGTACAAGCTGCCATTTGCCCAGCAGCTTTATTTCCACATTTCCATATTTTATCTTCATTTGGAACTTGCATTTTTACTGAAAGTGGCTACAGGCTTAGGAACACAGTCTGAGTGAATTCATGTACCTGCTCCAATTTACAAATTGCAACAGGTCTATAATTGGGAGAGCTGCACCCAGCCCTGCAACAGAAGCAGTATTTAAATTGAAAGTTATCATCCAGTTCTGCCAGAAGCAGAGATTGTAATGTACCTACAAAGCTTTAAGGGAATAAACTTTCTGTAAAACAGGTTAACTCCTGCTTGAAGAAGAGTGACTTACTGCAATTTAAAATGCTGGATAATGAAATTTTTAAAAAGGCTGAGTGGGGACCAAAGCACTGTTAGGGGAAACACAGGGAAAACAAATCCTACTTATAAATCTAAGATGCCCAATCCTAACAGATTTTAATACATCAATCTATTGACACATTTATCCAGTGTCCAAATCAGATTCTGTAAAATACCAACAGTATTTCAAGAGGTTTCAGCCCTTATTGTCAGAAAGTCAGTCTTTTGAACATCAGCTAGTTCTTAATACCCAAGAGAGGTAGTATAACCCCTTCATTTTTTATACCACTTTAATTTGTTGTCCCAGGGAACTGTGGTTTACATCTGCAATGATGGACCACTCAACAGCAGCATGCACAGACCCAAGACAATCCACAGCTCTAACAACAAAATAGAAATACAAAAAAACCCCTGATACCAGTATACTTCAACACTCAGGATCAAGACATCAAGCCTAAGCAAGACCTGCCTAAAGATTTCTCATACACAATTATGTCATAATCCTGCTCTTACTTGAACTTCTAACACATCTAGAAATCAAGCCAAGAATGCAGACCAATGCTTTGCTACTGTAACCTCTTCAACTAAAAAAAAATATCGAGTGTATCCTCCTGGTGCTGTGGAAATATTGGTGCTATTTCAATATGAAAGGAATATCAGTGACAGAGTTACCTCATACACTAATGGTACCGATGGCTCTGAAGCAAAACAAATATTCTGAGTGCTTGAAGAATGAAATTAAATTTGCTTACTGCAGTGACCTATTTTGCACTTTCAAATCTATCAATTTATTTGGTTTTCTCCTAGCTCCTCTCTTCATCACTTGCCCTCTACTTCCTGCATTTTCTCTCTCTCCAAGTAGCACACAGACAGGTGGTACCCCTGTCTGCTCCTCTGAGCTCAGGAACTTCTCTTAGTGACAACACACCAATTTTCAGGCAGTTTGTCACATTCTGTAACTTCTTCCCTGTATCCCCTACTGCTCCTGCCAAAACCAAAGTTTTACAGCCACTATATAGTTAAATGTAACAATATTTGCATAAGCTATACTCCACTCAATATACTATACCCAGAGTTAACACCGTCCTTTTTAGAGTTCAAGAGTGCTCAGACCTTTCTAAATACTGGATATTTATGAGCAGGAATTTCAAGTGCAATTCAGTGTCATCACTAAGACATGACAAATAAAAAGCTCTGAATAATGGCCTTTGAAGGTCCTACTTGCAGGAGTTCATTCAGATCACATTCATTCATATGATAACAGATCAAAGCATTTCATGCTGCTATGAATTTAAAATCAGATGCCTTCTCACTATGCCAAGCTGTTTTTTAAATGAGACCCATATTAAATAGTGAAAAGCTGACCATGTCCACTTCAGTGTTCAAAAGTATACTTTGTTTCAGGAAACAAAAGAATATAAAAATAAGGCATCTAATTGAAAGAAAAAGTGTTACAAAAATTGTGTCTTTCTTAATTCTAGAAGTCACAACAGTATTAATAAAAGTCTTAAAAGATGACTAATCCAGTGTTTATTTAGAAGCAGTATAAATCCAAACAATGCATAAAAATCTCAAGTGCTTATTGTTACAGTTTAAGTGCATATATTCCTTTTATAATTTTGTGCCTTTCCACAGGAACACACATACAGCAACTACACAGTTTGTTCTTTTCAGAAAGCTTTTACTGCTTTGAAATCTCAGCTTTGTAATTGGATATACAGGGAACTAGTTCCAGTGATGAATTCAAAAGACTAAACTTGACATAGAAGGTGTTAAAATTTTTGAATATTCGCATAGAAGGTGACATAATACACAAGTCAAGTGAATTAAGACAGGCAATACAAACAAGACATTTGTAAAAAAATCAAATATTTAATACTTGCCTATCTCTAAAAGGAAAAAGCTTTTTATAAGTTAACAGTATGGGCCCCACCTTCTGAATGTTGACAGTGACAGGTTATTATGAGTGTATCTCTAAAGTTTAAACTCAATCTGTGCTGGCTAAATCACTTCCACCCTTCTATAAATTAATGATGGAAGATGGAATTACCTAACATTGGAGCCTGAGCACCAAAAGTTGAATTCCCATTTTTAAATGGTTTAGAAGTGAGACTTTCCCTATACACTACAAGGATAACCTCTGTAGCTTCTTTGGCTGAGGCCATTGTCTCCGAATAGCAACCCCAAACAAAATAGAAAATGCGTCCACTGCTGAGAAAGAACCAAAGAGTATAATTTGCTAAACGTTATGGAACACTTCTGTGCTTACAGAAAAAAGTTCTATTTCTAAAGACATGAATGTGAATTCACAATTGTAATCTTTAATTTTAGATAATTTACTAAGTACCACAGTATTGACAATCTTCGTAAATATTATTAGTTTTGAAATAAAAGATGTCAAAAAACCACAAATTTATTATTCTTACTGGAAAAACTAGTGAGTTTTTATTTTAAATTCACTCTTTTGCTCCAAACATTATGTACTAGAATCACTTTTACCAACCCTATTCTCAGGGAATTGCAGATAGTATCAGGATACAGAATAGGCAACAAGGCTTACTTATCTCCTCCCCCCCACCCCCAAAAAAATATTTCCATAAAACCTTATGTACTGTAGATTATGGGAGGTATCAGAATTCACCCATTTCACCCATGTTACCACTGCCTACATAAAGTTGCAGCATACTTTGTCTCTGGCTTGGACAATAACCACAATGCTCCATCACATGGATTGATGTAGATTAGACTTCTATTTCCAGCTTCTTGACCTTCCAGATGCTGGGGACTGGCAAGAACATAAAACACCAACCCTTCAGCTCCATGAGGATAAATGAAGTGCTTCACCTCACTTGGCAATGATCTACATCCATCTGAAGAGCAGCAAGAGCATACTGACAAAACCCCTTCCTTGCCCTGAGAGATGCCAATTGCCATACGAAGCTTACAGCCTTACTAAGTTGAGATGGAAAGTCCTTTGGCTCTCTGAAAGTTTCAGATCCCTCTTTTCAAGAGAGTTTGAAGAAAAGTCTTCAGAGTCTTTGAGTAAGACTGAACATAAATGAATCACATGCAGAAAACCTTAAACCATGTCAACCCCTGGGCCAGAAAAACCACGCCACGCCTGGAAGCACCAAGGCAATGATTATAGAAGAAAAAAGATTTACTGTGTTGTTGTCTAATATAGGTTTTCCAGATATGTGCTTGGAGTCTTTCGTTTGGTGGTTGACAACCATGCCAATATTCTGGTCAAAACCTGGGAAAAAGATAAAGACTTCATTTTACAAAGCTAACCAAGCTGAAAAGAAACTTAGTAACCAAGTATATGCAACTTCCTAAATTTAGTTTACCATTACGGTGTTAAACCTCTGTAAGAAAAGACACCAACAAACTAAACTAAATTACCGTTAGTTTCATCTGGTAGCTTCAAAGAATGGGATATAAATGCAATACTTTACGTTAGAAGTTACTTCTTTTGAGAAGTTACACTTCTGTCAGGTCTACTTCTCTCTTTATGTAATTTCATAGCAAAGAAAGGAATGAAACAAGCTAAATCAGGAGAGGAAAAAGCTGTTCCAAAAGCCATTCTAAAGCAAAGGATGCTGTTTTGAACAGAACAGAAACAACTGATTAGCAACATGTATTTCCTGTCAAGATGATGTATATTTTTTTCAAAGGAAAATTATGGAACTAACATTATAACTTGATCTGACAAAACAAGCTCCTTACAGAGACTGAATTTATCATTTGTATTTACACAGCAGTTTTATACTATCAGCAGCTGGATTTCTTTCCTAGTACTTAAGCCATTTCCTGCTTTACCTCTGTATTATCAGTACTCTAGCACTGTGTTTTATTAGCTGTTACACACATCGTTATCCCATGTTTTGTCCAGCTGCATTATTTTATATGCTGATAAAAGCATAAAATTCTAGCATGCTTGATTTTAATGCCAACTTACTGTAGTGAAGTATAACTGGGTATGTACATATGCACACATTTAAGGTTGACAAAGAAACATTCCAAACCAAATCAGTACATTTTACATTAACATTATTCTTCTCTCTATATTTGAATACCTGCTAATACCCACAACATGGAAATTTCATTTTCAGCTGCTCCTTCATTACAAAAAAAATTTTCAGCACCTCAGACAAAACTTAAAAAAACCCGACACAACAATCCTGCTTGGTGGGTATATAGCTGTTACCTTTGAATCACACATTTAAACCTAGCTTTGAGTAATGCTACAGAAAAATCAAACTTGAAAGCCTGATAGTTTAACTCTCAACACTTGCTGTGTTTCAGAAAGTCGTAAATTTTCTTGAGAGAAAAAACTGGGAATAAGTTTTTGTGAATATATATGCATATATATGCATATGCACACAAAGTGTAGATTCAGAGCATAAACAAGTGAGAAAAGTAACAGTAACTCTTTCCATTAGCTTTGTTATTTAGAGAATAGGTGTAACTTCAGACTGGTAACATGGGAAAATTTGAATCTAATTCTGCGCAGACAAAGTTTTACTTAATAAATGTGTGGACAGGGAAGGACTTCCTCGTAGTAACAGTGGGTATCACAGACTATTACATAAACCAAAACTAGGAAGATTACCAACAGAAAAAACACTGACAGAAGGGATTAGCAGTGGTGGCATAATGTTTGCAAAAAGAGACACAGTTCTTTATTACCACTGCCATATTTATTTATTGTTTTTCAAGACACTGCAGAGAGTTTGGAGTATTTCTTATGAGACCATATTGAATAGGGATTGGAAAAGTGGGTTAAACTAAGGAGGGATACAAAACCTAACAGTGTGCACCACATGAGCAGCACTATTTCATCTGTATCACAACATATATATACACATCCTAGCACATATGTGTATATAGTATACAAACTCCAGCAGTGCTTATGAATTTATAAAAATAATTTGTGGAACTCTCATACTGTCCCTGCTGTAGCTAGCAAAGGAAGTTGCTGAGCATGGAAGAACATCTGAAGTGAAGAAGAAATAGATGCTGTTAAATGTAGGCATGCATTAGCTCGGTTTACCACGTTCCCTTAATGCATCTGCCTCACTAGGAGCATGAAACATTGTCTGAGTGCTTAAGTGTTTCCTCTTCAGTACAGAAATATCTAAAAATTCCTTAAATGGTTAAACACTCCATTATATTTTGGACTTTCCCAGAACTACAGGGAGCATAAAAACTGCTGGAAAGCCAAATCCACAGCATCAACAACAGTTTGCAGCTCTCACTGTGATGGTAGATTTAAAGGACTTTTATCTCTCAGGCAGTTCATCTGCACATTCAAACCTTGACTTCCAACAAATAAATACACTGACAACAAAATCTGAAAACTTAAGTTCTCTCCATAAATCAGCTCTTAAACACAATAATATCAAATAAGGTTTTTAAACAATTTTTAAACATAGGGTAAGTTTACAGTTTAGCCTAAAGGTTGTCTGTAGTGTTTATTCACAGACAATGATCCTTAAGGGCAATGAGTAAATAAATACTGAAATCACTTAGAATCAGCCAGCCAACAATTTAAAAAAAAAAAAGTCCATTTTAAAAAAAAGTCACAGCTAGTTTGTAATAAACTTAACTTATAGAAAACAGTACTCTATTAAGCAGTGAAAAAAAAAAAAAAAAAAACAGAACATAAACCACTGTGCACATTTTCCTGGAGCTTTTCTTATTTAATTCTTAAAGCTGAGACTTGCTAAGTCTTCAGAGTTAGAAATGAAGCTTCTGCAGTGACAGCTTAATCTGAATGAACGGATAAAAATTAAACTGACATTTTCTCTTATAAAATGTTACCATAATTAGATATATAGAAAAGGAGAGGGCAGCAATTGCTTTTTCCAAGGTAACCATGTTGGAGATCTCTGGTCTCGTTCAGCCATCAACAAGACAGAACTTAAGATAAACAAATCAAAAAGTGAAAAAGGGCCAACTGCCCTTGCTCTTGCTTTCATTATCATGTCCATCACTTTGGTTCCTTTTGTCCTTAGTGTTGCTACTTCTGTATTTTTTCCATTTAAAAATCACATCCTCAGCCCTTCTGGAAATTCAAGTCCATTTTTAGGTTGCATTAGGAGAGGGTAAGGAGAAAAAAAAAAAAAAAAGAAAAAAAAAGAGGAAAAAAAAAAAAAGAAGAATCTTACCACTGTATTGCATTGTAGCTCCCAAATATGAATCAACAATTGATCCCAGTAAGCCAGATGCTGCACCAAACACAATAATGGGCCATTGCGGAGCAGATATTTCCAGATCAGTCACGAAAATGAGTTGAGTTATAAAGTAGGCTATACCTACTGCCATGCCCCCAAGCAAACTTGAGAGCAGGCCCACTAAAGTAATTGCTCCATTAGTACCTAAATCAAACAAAACCAAGCTGATTTACAAACTTTTTCTTAAAGACATGTATTTGTTCACGTTTTACATGAAATCAAAACTATGTTCATAGTGATCTTTCCCCCTTATATCCAAAAGGCTTCACTACCAGAGCTTTTATTTACAATTCCCATTATGCTGCTGAGCAGCTTAACCTGTACAGTTACAGCCTATTACTTTTCCTGTCTCTAAGGCTAGCTACCTAGAAATATTCAGTAGCAGAAAATTAAATAAAAACAGATAGCACACCTCTCAGTATCACCTGGTATTTGTCTGCTGTAAGGTGTGGGAGGCAGGATAAGAAAAAGACATTTTCTCCCCCCGCCCCCGCCAAAAAAACCCAGCTTGAGATATGCCTGTTATTAAAGCAGTGACTCTTTCAAAAGTATACCAAGACATATTTCACCAGCACATTTAAAAGAACAAAACCCATAGAAAGGAAGATGTTTAACAGCTCATTGAATAAAAATCTAAAGAATGCTTATTAAGAGAAAAAAAAATGCCCTGCATTTAAATCCTATCCCACAAGATCTAAACTCAGATCAACATGCCAGTAAGACTTGAAAAAGACACACTGCTTTAATGTCATCCACTGTTTAGACAAGGTTGAACAGACAGAAGGTTTGCTTTACCCACCCTTGGTAAGATATTAAAGGAAATGAGCAATCTGGTTAAGAAGTTAATTTTTTGTAGCATCTGTATTAAAAATATATATTCTTCTACTGATTAAAATTTTAATGTCTGAAAAAATCACTTGATAACTTGTACTCTTTATATTATTGGCAATATAAACACTTCTAGTGCCAGAGATGAGAAGCGACAGCATTCACTAAGAATGATTTTAGCTCCCTGGATGCTATAATGGTGTAGCTCGACAACGAGATGCAGCAGAAACACAACTGAGTATATTTACATTTCAGAGAATGCATTGCTGCTAACATTTTTTAATCGGAGATTTCTGATGTTTGTTTTTCTGGGGATTTTTTTGAACTTTTCAAGTTGGATGCATAATTCAAGACAGATTAGCAAAATATTAAGAACATGTAGAACAGGTAACACCTTACCTACTGGAACCTTCTCCCAGGTTGTTATCAACCTTGGCTTGCTTTTACTCATAACAGTACCAATCTCCGAAGCCCATGTATCACCAGCAGAGCATGCCAAAGCTCCCAAAAGGGATAAGCACATCCATGATGCTGTGTACTGCTTTGAGAAGTCGATAGGAATTTCACCCGGCCCATTTTCTATCATGTATAAGACAGCCAGCTCAGTAGGAACACCACCGTTACAGAATACTTGCACCCAATTCCTCTGTCCACCTGAAGTGACAAAAACTAAATTTTAGTATTTTCAGGCAAAATACCTTGACAGACAACAGCATGAGACAAAAGCAAAATACATATATATGAAGTCAAATTTAAAAAGACACACTTTCAAAACAGAAACTAGATAGAAATTTATTAAATAGAACAGAAGCAAAAGGTAAGTCCCTTGCTAATGTTCACAGGGGTGGGAATGGAGGGGAGGCATGGCAGCAGTGTTCCCTACTCCAGATGTTACATCTCATCTGACCCTTTGAAAGAAAGAGGAATATACAGTATTTCTTCTCCACAAGGGATCTGAAAGAATAAAAATGTTATGGCTTACCTTCTTTGTATTCTGAATCTATTTGCTTCTTTGTATCTTTTTTCCATTTAGTAAGTTTTGAAGAAGTAACAAAAAATACAAACAAAGAAGTGAAGAAACTGTAATTTGCAACTGTGAGGATAAATCCAACCACCAATCCTACGAAGCAAAAAAAAGTACATGAAGTTCTTTCATGTAACAATGACTGCTTTGCAAAGCAATTAAGTATTTTGAATCTCTTGAATATGAAGACTATCTTCATGACAAAACTAACACAATCATGCAGTAAAAGAATTACTGAAGTGCCCAATGCCTGTATGAGAATTCCAGACATCTTGACTGAAAAAAAAATAAAAATCAGTTAACTTTATCATTTTCTCTTAAATTTTATTGCTAAATTGCTAATTTTATTGTTACCACTAAAGCATGTGATTTTTAAGACCACCTCTTGCCACAAATCAGTAATACTGTCCAAAAATAAAAGACAGAACAACAACATAAAAAAAAAGCCAAAGGATATATAATAGAAATTTAAGTACTTTGCCTGAAGAATATGATTATTTGTATAAGCAGCATATATACAGCTGTGGCTATATCAGCAAGTTTATCTTCAGTTTGGGCATCAAATTCATCCCCCAAGGTCTCTAAGATAACCTGGATAACCCTCCTCCGTATCTTAACGGATGCTGCTACTCCCTCATGTTCTTAATTGTCTTTTTCCATTGCCGATTTTTATGCCATCTTTGTCTTTCTGTAATTTTCTTAAGTATTTGAGCTCCCAGATGTGCTGCTTTATCATCTCCTCTTTCACAGGGAAGGTCTAATTCTCACTGCCCCCCCATAAGATTACAATTCTTCATGACTGAAGAAAATTGGCTGCAGTTCAAGCAAACGACAATACAAACTGGCTAGCAGAGCTGTTAAGAGGTAAAAACATAGCAGCAAAGATTTTTTTTTTTTTAAATTTAGAAAATACTTCCCTTAGCTCACAAACAGAACAAGATTTCCAAAATGGGTGAAATGGGAGGAAAGGATTTGAGGTCCTGTTTCTTTCCATCAACTGCCAATTCAGACAGTGTCACAAGACAAGGGTGAATCACCTCCCATGCAAATCTTGCATCAGATTCCAAGGAATGCTACTGTACACTACGTTGGGCTTTTTCTCACACGGTCAAGAAAAACTTTGTTGAAACAGTCATTTGCTTGCAGTGAAGTGCAGATTTAATTTTCTTCTTGGTTTTGGGAGGCAAAAAATGCCTAGAACGGCTCATATTACAGAAAGGAGAACCATGTTACCTTTACTGTTTTTCCTACCAGGCAGGTAAGCTGCTGACATGGCTCAGGTTTATGGTATTTCTTTATCACTGCCTCTGTCATTTCATTATCTCTATGTGAATTAATCTATATGTTAAACAGAAACGTGATTTAACTGCTGTACTGAAGTTTAAAACAATCTTACAGGTTTATATAAATCCAATGACAACATTAATCAAATTAATTACAAACAGACTATTTAAAAAGGCGTGAGAAAAAAATCAGTATGAATTCAGGTATACATGCTTATATTTATACTTTTATTATAATAGAACTAGGTAGGAAAGTCTTAAAAGAAAATTATGTACAATAAAAAGGACCTTAATTTAGTTTATTAAATGTTTAGCTGAATAGTCTCAGAAAAAGCATACCTCCCAACGCACCACTGTGATCAAGACTCTTCTTCTTAAAACCCTGTGTAGCAATCATTAGAGGAACCAAGACTGAAAAAAGCCAGCGCCAGGGAGAAATGGGTCGTAAAGTACCTGATAAATCAAATAAAATGGTTACAGATGATCCTTACAAGCCTTTTTAATGCCTTTATATCTTAAAAGTAATTATCTTCTAGTATATATTTAAAATCTCATCTTAATAGAGATTAAACTTTTTACTCTTTATAAGAAATAAATTCTTATGAATGGAACACCAAAATATTTGCAATTATCTACTCAATTTTTCTATTCAGCATTCACAGAAAAAAGAAAATACAGTGAATTAACTAAAATGAATTACAAAGAAATAGCAAATGTGTCAAGAAATAAACATGGTGATATTTTCCATTCTAAAAGGGATTTATAAACTTCAAAAATTAATATTCAAAATGTTAAGACCAGCTGAAACCTGATTTGGATAGAACAAATAATTTCAGGTTTTAGAAAAAACAAACCCATACATCCACAGTAAGTTATATAGAATTCAGTTTCAAATATGAGTAAGATTCAAACTAACCAGTTAACAAAACATGTAAAGAGACTGCAAAGCAACTTTAACTAAATAAATTAGTGCAAGAGCTTCCTCATAGATTATGCCATGACTGATTCGCTGGTAACTACAACAACAAATCTGAATTTTTTATTATGATTCTTTTTTTGATGAAGTTTCAGAAAATATGGCAGCAGTAAAAGGAATGAACAACACTGTCTTTGGTCACTAATGCTTTTCAGCATTGTAATGGAAGGAAAATTAGAACAATGTATTGGAAGCTTTACCTCGTTTTTCAAGCCATCCCAAATACCAGTTTTTAGGAAAAGTATTTTTTGTTCATCAAAAGTTTTAGCTTGGTAGCTTTTGGCTATGAAAAGCAGGCAACTTTTTTCATCATTTGTGTATTCTGAGTTATTCCTAGGATGTACCTAATGTTGTCACTTGTTGTCTACGCCATCAATTAGAATTTTACACTGTGTTAATAGAAGAACTGCTGCTACTTGGCTGACAGAAGACTTCAGAAGTAGTATCATGTCTGTGTGGAGAGAAGACGTCAGCAGGCATATAAGCTAGCTAATGGCTATGTTTCTACAGCTTTAATATTACCATATCCTTTTTATTCTAGTTTGGAAAACTTATATCTTCTGTAATATATTTAAGTGCTTAGCTGAGCTACAGTGATACTTGATGTTATCTAATAAAACTAGTAGGAAGTCCTACAGTTCGTATATACATTTATTTTGTACACTGATTCCATCCTTCTGCTGGTCTGTGAACAAATTATCAGTTTAATCACAGCATCACTGATAATTTACACTGATGTGAGAAAGGAAGTTTAGATGCTTGACCTTCTTTCACAGTTTTAGCAAAGAAACACTCCTCTTGTTGGTATCCAAAACGTCCTGATTGTTTCCACACTATACTTGGTTGAAAATATGAGGCCTTCCAAACTGGATCAAGCCAAACATCTGTTTGACTCAGAATCCCATCTGGCAGTGGTGAGCTCCACATGTGCAAGAAAAGGAGTACAAGGAACAGATACAGACTGATCTTCCTTGTTTTAGTGGGAACTTTTATGTTGGGCATTTCTAAAATCCCCCATATATTTGTCCAATCCATTTTTAAAAACACGGTCATCATTTTCATCTCCACAACCACCCACAGAACTGAATTCTGATTACAGATGCACTGAAAAAGGCCTTTCAAAAAGCCAAACAAGAAAGACTCTGCTGCCTCAAGTTTCACCAGATATGCTAAATTTTATCACCTACTGAATAACGATTTCCTACTCACATTCTTCCTACCATTCATGACCTATATTGATGTCCCCTTTCTATGCTGAAATATCTTTACCTATATAAGTCCTTTTCAGATGGATGCTGTTACCTGCTCTGATCATCCCTGCTGCCTTCCCCGTCCCTAATTCTACTATGAGCATTTTGAAATGGGGTGACTGCAAGTGCATGCAGTACTCACAGCAGAGACACAGTAAGATTTTACTACTTCCAACAATCTATTGATTTTTTTTGGCTGACTGAAGGGTGTTTCATTTCCAAAAAAAGAGGAGAATATATTAAGTAACCTGGATGGTGTAATTTGCCTTCCCCAATAGTCTGCTTGTACTGAACCAGGCTACTGACCTCTTCAGTCATGCAACGTTATCAATTGCAGACAGCTGTGGTGTAAAACACGTATTTGCCCCTCTGCCCCCTGCTCTCATCATCATCTTTTTTTGCATTACTATCTGATTGCCTTTATTCATGGTAACCAAGCTCTTGGGTCCCTTTCTCCACCATGACTCAGTAAGAATTTACATCCTTCAGGACCTGAGAACACATCCATTATCTTTACAATGGATGTTCTTATGACTTTATTAACCCTAAATTTTTCACCAAAAGGGCTGGTCCTAGAAACGTGCAAAGGTAACTGGGAACACTTAAGAAACTGAAATTTCAGCAAACCACTGGGTTCCCCAAATGACTTTAAAGAAAGAACAACATACACTATAAATTTTGCATTTAAGGAAAGCCATGTGACATACAAGTCAGGTGTTATATAGTCTGGTTTCCACCTGAGTATTTATCCTCAAATGAACCTGAAGTAATATAGTACAGTTTTCTTTATCCTGTCTGTTTCTCTAATCTACAGAAAATTTGGCTTAGCTGAGAATCACAGGTGATTTAAACTCCTTATTCTTTGCTTTGCATAGTCCCTTTCCACTGCATGTGGATGCACACACAGTCTCCTCCCAACCTGGCAGCAGTATAGACAACTACCTGCACAATTTGGTCTGGAGCATTGCAGAGACTTGCTGAAAAGCATCCAACAATTTCATGTCAAGCTGCGTCCAACAATTTCATGTCTTGCAATACATATTTACTCAAAAATGTTTTCTTCTCTGAGGATTCTCCAGACTAATCCTTTTCCATTTCTGCATTCTGCTGTCCTCCCTGTTATTTTTTCTCAATTTTATCTAGAACAATGCAACCAAACATATGGAGTGACAAGAATTTCTTTTCATTTGCATGTTTGCATGAGAAGTTATTGTCTTCATAGCATGGTATATTCAGCATAGACTGAAAACAGATATTTAACCTAGAAGATACCCTTCCCTTTCTATGAGAGAACGTGTCCCACATAGTGGGGGAATCTTTCCACTGATTTTTGTTCTGTGGCAGCAGCTGCAACAGAATTGCCACATTACTCAAGCCTTGCCTTGCGATTTAACATTAGTATGGATTTTTAGGTTCACCTATTTGCTAAGTAAACAGCACATGTGAGTTTAGGGGTAGCAAAATTAACAAGACAGCTCTGAGCTTCCTCTTTATTTATTGGTCCACATAATTTAATCAAACTGAGCTTCCTGTGTTACAGCTATTCAAATATCTGATTGTAGCTTACTGGTTTTCTCACAGAGCTAACAATTGCAATACATCGCAATTGCAATATATTGCATGGTTTTAATCTATTGATTCCTTGCTTTCTTACGAAAGCAATTCTATATAATCAAAGCTTCTGTATTTGGAAAGTATACTGCTTTTTGGGAACTGAATATAAATTATTTCAGGTATAGTATTAACATCTCTGCAAAAATGGCTCACCTGTTATCCTCCTTGTTACTCAGAAAATAAACCCAACTTAGAATGTTTTGAAATATTTAACTAGAAATTAGTCAAACCCAGAACTTTTTACAAGAAAGGATGGCTTTTAATGATATTCTTCACTGACAATTATTAAATTTAAACTGCCAAGACAGACCACTTGAACAACTCGCAAACAAAAAAATGCTGGCAAAATGTCAAAACTATAAATGGTTTACTTTTACAGACAAAACTGAATACAAAAAAATTAAGCTATTCTCTCATCAAAATATCTACAGAACCTTCTAAAAATCTTTTTCTTGAGTTCCCAGTTTGTTACCCTTAGTTAGTCATTCAAGTCACTATGATATGAATTTAAACAAGCTCACAGAACAAGAAAACAATATCCCACCCAGCTGTCATAATTCCACACCATTCCATAAAGCATTAGTATCCATAGCAACTTATCTTCTAAGGAGACAATTTATGAATGTCCTAAGCATATTTGCTTCCTTCTAAAATTTCAGAACACTTATTAAAAGCAGTCAATAAAGTTAATAAAGGAGTCATTATTGTCTAGTTAAAAGCTATATTATTTTAATCATAAAACTGACTCAACAAAATACTGCCTTAGCAGTAAGATTCTTACAACTTTTATATTCTATCAGCTCATTTTGACTTTAAATTGGATGGCACAAATTTAATTGCAAAAGACACCAGAAGTACATCTTCTAGAATACTGAAAACCAGAAGTCTGAGAATAAATTCTTCCTTAATGCTATAGTTTAAAAGTCTTCCATTTTTGCAGTCAGAGAGACAAGAAAGCTATTGATTATAACCTGAACTACACTATTTACTCTGACAATTTCATTACCAGAAAAATGACAAGAAAGCCAGTCTATTAGGTGAAAGTGGTGTGACTGCCTTCTAAAACATCGATTCTTTTGAACTTAATGTAAGGCTCTCAAAAATATACTTTAAGTTGATGACTATCTCTGCAAGATTTTAAGTGACATTTTTTGTTTAAAAACCCCACAAACTTTTAAAAAGTAAAGCCAACAGTTAATGTAGGTATTGAGCTAAAACATACAAAATCATGAGAAGTTATTTATCATATCTACTATACAAATATAAGACATCACAAGTCTAGCGTTAATTAGGTCTCAATCCCACAGAAGAAAGATTTCACACAGGCACAGCAGCTTGTCTTGCTGGAAAACTAAACCTGATGGCTTTCAACAAGAACTTTTGTGTCAGCAGTACCTGGAGCTTTGCAGATATACAGGCTCCTTGGTGCAAAGTAGGACAAACACATTTCACAATAAAACACTTGTCATTGCAAGCACAAAGATTCACAAGATGAAAATCTCTCTTGCATGTTCTTCTCGTGGTTTAACCCCAACTGGCAACTAAGCACCACACAGCCACTTGCTCACTCGCCTGCACCCCATCCCGCTGCCAGTGGGATGGGGAGGAGAATTGAAAAAGAAAAAAAAGTAAAACTCATGGGTTGAGATAAGAGCAGTTTAAAAATGGAAATAAAATAAGATATAGTAATAATTGTAATGAAAAGGAAAATAACAAAAAAGAGAAATAAAACCCAAGAAAGATAAGTGATGCACAGTACAACTGCTCACCACCCACTGACTGATGCCCAGCCAGTCCCTGAGCAGCAATTGGCACCCCCCCTGCCAATTCCCCCCAGTTTATACACTGAGCATGACGCCCTGTGGTATGGAATATCCCTCTGGCTAGTTCAGGTCAGCTGTCCTGGCCGTGCTCCCTCACAGCTTCTTGTGTACCTGCTTGCAGAGAGCATGGGAAACTGAAAAGTCCTTGACTTAGGATAAGTACTACTTAGCAACAACTATAACATCAGTGTGTTATCAACATTATTATCATACTAAATCCAAAACACAGCACTGTACCAGCTACTAGGAAGAAAATTAACTCTGTCCCACCTGAAACCAGAACAGTACTAAAAAGCTGCAATGCTGTAGGAGGTGTGCAAGGGAGTCTTGCAGCCAATGGTTGACTCAAAAACTCAAAAGCAGCACCAGCTATGTATGAAGAAATCTCCAGTGCTGTAGTCTGGTATTGCTAACCACAAACCAAGAAAGTTCCTGGTATTAACTTGAGTGTGAGCAGTACCAGAACACAAAGGGGGTCTTTTTGGTTGGTTAACAGAATTTTCACCTTTTTAAGGCCATTTTTAAACTGACCTCTTTGTATTTCCTTGGGGGGAAAAAAAAAAGTATTAGTACTACATTACTACTAGATGTAAGCAGTTAAGACTAAGATAGAACACATTTATTGGTTTATTACAGGTTCTTTAACACTTCCATTTTATCAATGTTTTCATCACTGGTGCCCAAGCATTACTATGAACTATAAACTGTAAATTAATAAACGCACACTCGTAGTATTTTTATATTTATGGTTAAGGACTAAATTGAATCACTTTCATGGGCTGAACTTATCTGCCTCCCACTATACACTTCATTCACCTCCTCAAGCCAAGGTCTTTCCATAGCCTCAGGCAAATGGACGACAAAAGTCCTATGTCCTTCTTGTTCCATCATAATTCTCTACAAAAAGGAGGATTTGTCTGCAGTCTCTTCCTTTGTATCAGCCCCTATCCTGATTTACTTCGTATCAGGCCTCTCCACTCTACACGGTCAATTCTCAACAGGTTAGACATCAAGGATTGGAATATCCTAACTAGCAGAAAAACCCAGAGAGCTGTACCTATAGAGATCAGACATGCACAAACGAAGTTGTGTTTAAATCTAACTTGCCTAGATCTAAATGACACAAACAAAACAGGGTTGTAAAGCCTGCTTCTGCATACCTTCTATTGTGTCTGCCATCTCTCTACAAGCCAAAGTAGTAGTGTCCAGACAACACAGATTTAATGCTGTACCAGAACTAATATCCCATCCTAGTACCCAAAGCACTGAAAAACACTGAGCAGAAACATCCAGCTGCCACTGCAAAAGTCAGTTTATACTGGTGGGATATTTATTCTAGCTTCTTCTGGATCCAGGGTGATGCTAGGCAGTTGAGGGTGTTCACAGTGCATCCCTAGGCACTCTGAGCAACACTGCAATGACACAGAAGGAGTTCTTCCTGCATGAAACTGGCTGAGGTCTTAAGGACAGGTCTTACTTGTCCTGGAAAAGCAGTTAACCTCTTCTAGGCTTGAACTGATGCTGAAGGCAGTACTGCTGCTTTTGCACACTGCTGTAAAGATGGTCCTAGAACTGAAATTACAGACCACAAAAAGTACTACTGTCCCTGCAACTGCACACATTTAAGTCACAGCCTGCCCGAGCTGTCAAGAGCTGACTGTATACACCCATGTCCGAGAATCCCTCTCTTCTTGTACCATTTCCCCTGTTTCTCTGTTCCTTGACCAAGAAATTCTTGTTGCATGCCCTCTTCAAAGACTGCATGTGCATTCCTAAAACTGTTTTGAAAGCTGACGCGCTCCTCCCGTGCTGTCACTACTTCCCCTGATACAGAAAGACCTCTAGCAGCTCCCTCTTTCTTTCACTCTCCTCTTCCGGGAGACAAATCACGAAGGATACTATTAAGTTCAACGGGATCGCTGGGCAGAGCTGCAAAGAAGGGTACAGTGGCTGTTAACACTTTCTAAACCATTATCAGCTACTGCTGAGGTTTTCAGCTCTACTGACGACGGAAGGGGCTGTGCACACCCCTCTTCCCATTCTCTATCTCTAGCCTGCAGGGGCGGGAGGGGAGGGCAGGGGGCTCAGTTCGCCCCTCCCCATGCCGTGCCGGCCTCTCCCCCGCCCCCGGCCTTTGGACTCACCGTAGTACGTACTTGCAGTCATAGACACGATCCAGAACACCAGAGAAATACAAATGAGCAAGTTCAGGACGATAATATTCGCCATCATCTTGAGGTACTCTTTGAAGAAATCCTCCTGGTAATAGGACATGGGAAGCCAGAGGGAGAACACCTGGCGGGGAAGCACGAGGCGCAGCGCATCAGAGACACCGCTAACGCTGCTAATGCTGCTGCCTCTTCCTCTTTCTCCTCCTCCTCCCGCCCGGCGCGGCCCGGCCCGCACCACCGCCGCCGCCGCCGCCTCTCGCCCCCGGCACCGCGGGGCGCTGCTAGGAGGCACCGAGGCGTTCATGGGGCGGCGGCTGCGGCCACCCCCCGCCCACTGCGGGCTGGACGGCGCGGCGCTCGGTGGCCGAAGGCCCCACTTCGCCTTCCCCCCTCACCCGGCTCCGCCACCGACCTGCTCTCCCGACCCGCCGCCGGCGGCGCCACCATCCCGCCCCCGCGCCGCTCCGCGCATGCTCCGCCGGCCTCCGCGCCTCAGCGGGCAGCGAGGAGGCGCTCTGCGCTCCGGCACGGCGCAGCCAAGCCCGGCCTGGCCCGGCCCGCGCAGCGGCTGTACCCGAGCTGTGCCCGCCCTGCTCGGGCTGTTTTCCCCTCAGGGGAGACTTTCTGGCCTCTCTGGTCCGGGGATGGGGCCGCGTCCCTCCGGCAGACGCTGCCGTCCCCCCGTAGCGGCCCGTCGCTGTAACCCGGCCTCCCCCGGCCCCTGCCCCGCGGCAAGGAGAGGCGGCTGCCGCTGCGCGGAGCCCGGCCGCCTCCCCGGCTGGCAGGGCCGGGCCGGGCTGGGCTGGGCCCTCCGACCCGGCCGCACGCCGCAGGCCGCACCGCCAGGCTGGGGCCTGGCCCTGCGAGCTCATCGCCCTTTAGTGGTAATTAAGACTGGAAACACCCACGTTTTTTCTGACCTAGAGAGCCCCAAACAGCAGGACTGAGTTTGGTATATATGATCTTCCTTCTACCTCCTAAATTTTTATTAAATCTACATCTGAGATCTGGATTTGAAATGTAAAAATCAGGGGTTCAGTAGCGGGGCTGCTGCGTAAGAACAGCACACCTTACGAAGGATAATACCAATGCGACGTTGCTAGATACTCCCACCAGAATCTAAGTAACTGAATTTTTCAACCAGTACAAGATCAACTCTACTTAGACTGGTGGCTGAACAAGTAGCTGCTTGTTCATGTGTAACCAACTCCCATATATTTACTCATTCAAGTACACCCTTAACTGCAATAAATTCCTTTATTTAATGTATTAATTACTTTTTGTTTTCTAAACTGTAGCAGACTGATACTGGAATTTCTGGTGGAGAGGCAGGAATCATACAGCCCTGGCTGTCATCTGTGGGACTGTACAACTGTGGAACCATGAGTAATGGTAACACACAAGCTGGTGTGAAGAGGGGGCAGGCTGCAGAACTTTGAAGGACCCTTCAGCTTCCTTCATAGATCCCATACCTGTGTTAAATAGCACTTGTGCTGATTTAGAGAGACATGCCAGGCCATTGCACTGGCTTATCCACAGACCTTGCATCTTGGCTTAAAGCCAGAGATGCTGCTGCTGCTGGAGATCACAGGAACAAGAAAAGCAAGAGTACTGCTCTCAGTGCCTGTCGTGAGAAGAGTGGTTCTAGTCATGAAATCTGTAACAATCATTGCATGAATAATACTGGCTTTGATTCCTCTTTCAGCTCTGAGTCTTCTGTTAAATGTGGTTTCATACATCCCTCTTCCAGTATTTTTGATTATATGAAACCAACAAATTTTCCTGCAGTTACGTGGTAATACATTAAAAGTTACAAGTAGATTAGAAAATGAAAAAGAAAGGAACCCAAAGTTAGACTTCTTTCTACATTTAGAAACTGAAAAAAGTAGCCACATTCTTTAAAGTATTGTCTACATCAGTTACTGTCATTGGCCCAAATATTATGTTAACAGTCCTCTTTTCTAGATGTTGCCCTTTGTTTTTACTAGGTCCTGCAGGAATAAAAAAAAAATCACAGCACTTCATGGGCAAAAGTTTGGGGTTTTTTAAATTTAAATGCCCATCTAGATGTTTACAATATTGTGAATTTAGAATTCATGTACTTAAAATGCCATCTTGAAGCAGTAAGAAGAGTATTGTGCATATTTAATACACATAATACATACTTTTCATAAACATTTTTTACTTATAAAAAACCAGCATTCCTCATTCACACCTTTATATTGATAAACTTGATAATAAAAAAAATGGTAAGTAACAGTTGCTTGAGACAAATAGAACTGAAAGCTCTTCCCCACACTTTTCCATACAAATATATACCTGAAATAAGAAAAATCTGAGAAGTTTAAATGAAAAAAATTGTTAGAATTATAAGCTGCCCAATATTTAGAAGAAGAGTTTCTTCTTACCTTTTACCTAGATCTATAGGATGCAAAGCACGACCAGCGCAGAGTCTAGAAGTAAAAATAAATATGATTTAATAGGAGACAGGAATGTGAGATGATTAAAGGCAGTATGACAAACTGAAGATAATAGCATGTTACTGTACATAGCATGCTAATCACTTTTAAATTCATTCTTTTCCTAGGAATACATTAGAATTTTGTAGATTTGCCATAATACAGCATAAAATTGTGAAATTTTCATAAAGATTTTAGAAGTAGATTTTCTGTTCTTCACTGCTTAAAACATTATTCATGTTTGTGAGAGCTCTGTTTTTGTTATGCTATTATTTTTTCTTAGTGGTATAAAATTAATGGGAAATGCTGATCTGACCATGGAATAATCCATTTCACCTCCCTCCATAGACTTTTTTACAGGATAAGAAATACTGTTTATAGTAGAGATAAGAAAAAAGATAACATGAGCTGGCCATTGGTTTTTAAAAACAGATGAAGCTATTAAAATTGTCTTTGGAGGCAAGTATTGTTTGTCTTACAATTAATACAACAGTGAAGGAAAAAGGACCCCTTGGATGATCTTGATTTTTACTACTTTCTTTTACTTGGTTATTACAGGAGAAAGACATGAACTTTTATGCTGTGTTTTCTTTGTAATACTCCACAAGAATTTATATCTATACATATATTTACTTAAGGGAATATTCCTGCTTTTTATCAGTTGCCTTTATAGTTTTGTGCTTGATAGAATGCATTAGGAATAATATAGCTCAAAACTTAAATACTAATTTAAGTATTTTTTATTCTTCATTGTGAAATTTATCTTTTCAATAACCAAAACCTGATTGAAGACAAAATACTGTTAAATACATGAAATTAAAAATCTGTAAACATTGTTAACATTGTACTAGGTATAGCTACTTGCAAGGGCTTTGAATAATATTCATACTCATAAAAAAGACAAAATAGACTGTAAAATTTTATGCTGATAGTGTCATTAGGTAGTCTACAAAAAACAGAAGGAAAAGTGTTAATACTGCAGGTAAATATCCATCTTAAGTAGAGCACACAAAATTAGTAGTCACCTGTGAAAATACCGAACAAATTGCAAACAATCATTTTCATACTACAGGAATTACTATACAGATGAATTCATAACATTTTTGAGGCACTCAAAAATGTCAGTGATTAACACTGTAGGAAAACTATTTATAGCAGGATTTGGATTGTGGCTATAAAGCAACAAATGATGAAAAATAAATATCCAACTGCCTCACTGAAAAGAACAGAACACAGAATGATGCTTTAAATATTAAGTTTATTAAATATGTGTGGATAGGCTTTAGCTTTGTGTCAATACAGTTTATCCAAGGACAATGACACCAATTAAAGTTATTTATAACATCCTTAAATGTTTTCACGTTTTCAGAGTACCCAAAGTATTACTTTGCATTTCAGAATTGATTTGCTATTTCACTGGGCATGCCAATTTTTTAAAAAAGTACGGATCAATTTTGTTTCAAGTTAAGAATTTTGTACACTTCGCATGCTGTGCAAAACTGAACTTATACCAGATAGAACTATCATCTTCCTTTCCCATCTGTAACTTCAGAACAAGGACTGTGTTTGTCATAAAGCTTGTAAACACATTTGAGTACTAATGGAAACAGCTCTGAGAAGCCATGGTATAGAGAAATGCTTCACGAATCTATATCAATTTCTTATCCCAGTTTAGCAAACTTCTGCAAGCGCCTGACTCTAAACATATTAGTCCTGTTGGTTTATGATAAAATGCTTTGCTGAATCAGTTCTATTCCCTGTCTTGATCACTGACAGTCTGTGAACCTTTACAAAGGATTTTCCTATGCTTTATTTTTGCACATGCCTAACAAGTCTAACAAATGTTCCCAGACTGACAGTGATATTGTGAAGATTTTTTATTGTTTGGAAACTGACACTTGATGTGTAGTCATCTATTTATTTCAGTTCCTTTGATTAGGTGAAATCATCTCTATATTGTTTTCTCTTTGAGATTCTGGGATACTTCCAGAGATAGAAGTCCATCTCTTCTAGTCTCCCATTTCCTCAGTTTGACATACTTTTATGATGGCATTATATGCCCAGAGACAGGCTTATGTTCCAGGATAGCTTTCTGTTGCAGCAAAACTGTCTTTTTCTAGTGGTGTAAACATTTATTACATATGACCTACTTTTGATGTGTGTTTACTCTCTACTTTAGCAAGTAATTCAGGAAAGGGTGAATATATTGAAAATAGTGAGTGTTCAGGCTTCTGATATCTCTAGTGTACTTGATCTGGGGAGTTTATTTTGGATGAGATATAATTTGGCCTAGTGCTGCACACTCTATTACACTTGTAGTTTGAAACTGTCTGAAAGGAAGATAGCCTACAAACCTTTCTGTGCGTCCCTCTGGAAACACCAACCTCTCCATTCACTTAACATGCCAATGGCATTAACACACCAGCGCCCTTATTATTATCACTAGTATTAAAAAATGCATATGAAAGCATTTTAAATGATATTATTTGTACCATTTCCAGGTGGCACAAGGGCTTGTGCTGTCTGATCTACCTCCTCTGTCCAAGTTTGAACAACACTACAGGAAAGACATGGGGAAGAATAGACTTAATGCAGCCCATGCAGCAGCAATGCTAGGAAGACACCATGAACCAAGTGGCTTCTGATCCTCAGGCATGTCCTTGTCACTGAGGAAACAATGGAAGAATGTGTTTCTGAAAAACTTGCTGCTCCAGCTTCTTTGCCCATGGTTGACTGGAAGTTCATGGGGATGGGAGGTGACCTCAGGCTTGTGGAACTGCATAATCATAACATATGGGATAATCAGCAATGGGTGTGAAATTTTCAAATGTGGAGGTGCACCTTTTGAAGGTGTCTCTGAGCTGGCTCCATTCCTTTACCCTTCTTGCACAATATTTTGGAATCCATTCTTGCGTTCAAAAGGGTACCCACTGCCTTGTGGAGTCTTGCAACCCCCAACTCCTACTAATCAGTGGCTAACCAGGTTTGCATAGACAAGTCCATTGTGGGCAAAACAGTGATCAAAGTCTTCAAGGCCATCTGTGAAACACTTTTTGTTTGAATAATGGTTCCAGTGAACTTACTCTGTCCTTTGGTCCTTTTGAGTTCCCACAAAGTGAGAGAGTGTTGAGGGGATCCACATCACTATTCAGTGCCCATCCCAGGACACACACCCCTGGAGTGTTCAATGTCTTTGAGAAGACGATCTGCTTTTCTTTAAATTTAATAAATTATTGCTCAGTGATCCTCTTATATTTGGTAGCAATCCTGAGGTTAGCAACCTCCTGGCACTGCTGCTGAGTTATCCTATTGTTTTTGTGATACCTTTGTCCCTTTCAGTTTAACAAGTAATGTTAGTGGATTTCTGAGAAGTGGAAGGCATTTTACACAGGAGGAAACTTAAAGAGATTGAACTAGAATGTAAAAATAAGGTAATAAAAAAATAAAGGGTTCAGCAATGGGGAAGAGTAACGGGAAGTAAGGGAGGTAAAGATGTGAAAGGACTATGCACAAGGAGTAGGACTGTGAATGACTGAGGAAGAATCAGCAGAGTTTCAAGAAAGAGTTGAGAGCTGGCAGCTGAGGCAAATGCTCCCATGGCATTTGGCTCTCTAGGACATCAGATGGATCCAGTGGTTGAGAGCTCTGCCCTGCTTGAGAACCTCTTATTGGCATTTGTTAGAGACATGCTGCAGGACTTTGTGGTGGCGTGGTTCACATGTGGGTCAGACCCCTCAAGCCTTTGAATGTGTCTGAAGGGAAACTGAAAAGTTAGGCTCCTCCAGGAGGAATCTGGCTCACGTACACTGAAACTGCTTTGAGAAACGAATACCAGCATATGGTGGATGAGAACAACCATGGGACTGGCGTAAAAGCTGCATCATTGTTCTGTATCACCATACTAGGTAGAGCATAATTGATGTTGACAGAATAACAGCTATGCAAGGGAACAGGACTGGCTGGCTTTTAGATTTAGATAACTTTTAAATTATTCAGAATCATTAAGTTATATACATTTTTAGCCTGTGAAAACACATGTCCTTCCACGTCTGCCTCAATACAAGTGGGTGTAACTTGTCATACATAATGATTCAATTCAGCAGTTTGACCTGTTTAGGCAGACTGAGCAGAACTATGCACATACACATTTTTTCTACATAGCTCACAGTTAGATTTTAAGATTTTTGAAAAAGAACTACGTCACATTTACCTTTAGGGTATTTAGCAGTATTGGACAATCCTGGTAAATACTGCTAAAGGTTTAAGATGACTTTTTACCATGTTTAAAATAATTTGGAAGAGATACTGGGGGGCAAGGGAATGAACCAGAGCTGAATCCAGATATGGAATAAAGTCTTAATAAAAAATATTGTCCTCCAGATTATTTGTGACTAGACTGGATTCTTACAGGTTTGCCAAGCTCCCATTGGTTTTAATTAGAAATGGGTGTCCAAATATCTGTGAAGACAAAAGCTGTAGTTCTTCAAAAGGAAAATACTTGAAAATGCAGTCCAGAGGAAGGGCAGATGGGAGCTATGAAATTGTTGAACTGGGGTTTCGTATAAAAGAAGATCGGTGGCTTCAAGTAAAAAAAAAATTTAAAATGTCTAGGACAAAAATGAGCATTGCAAATAAAAGAAGGGCAGGCAGAATGCCTGGAAAGCACCAGTGGAGATAGGCTAGAACATGGGAAGAACCGTCAGGCAGAACAAGAGGTAGAAAAAGCATTGCTGAATGACACCAGCAAGAAGAAACTCATAGGTAGGAAGGCAGAAGTGGTAACATAATGAGTGAATGCACAAGTGTGAAGTGGATGCTCCAGCACACCTTGACACCAATTTTCAGACTTAAATGCAAACAAAGGAAATCCCTTTTTTTTTGTCTTCTTGTCAGCAAGATCAAATTAACTGAGCTCAAAGAGATTTTTAGCTGCAGACATGACAGTTTCATAAAAAGAAAAAAAATTGAGTGCATTCACCTTCAAATGATATAATGGCTTGAAAATCACTGGGCATGTAGAAGACCAATGATTACTGGTCTTCTCTTCACAGAACTGAGCAGAACAAGGATTGAAATTGAGTTTACTATTCTTAATGGAGTACTTCAACCATCAGACTACTGGCTTTTCTAAGGGATATCCCTATTATAAGAGTTTTGTCCACATTCTGTCCTGACTTTAGGAACCTCC
This sequence comes from Strix aluco, assembly GCF_031877795.1. NCBI lineage: Eukaryota > Metazoa > Chordata > Aves > Strigiformes > Strigidae > Strix > Strix aluco. Next base: position 47,828,307 of record NC_133935.1, read on the forward strand.
CAGCAAAAGCATTAGTCAAAACTGATAATTTTTGATTTAGCACAACAGCACTTCCCAAAAGGGAAAAAAAAAATCTTAAAATTCTTAAACATTTATTTCTGATAGAGAAACCATGCCAACAGGCTATCAAGTCCAACTATTTGTCCAATTTGTGTTTCTATACGCCATTGGAAGATGAAGAGCCACAGGGAAATATGTGACTTACATTTCAAAAGTAATCTCCTTAACAGGATGGCAACCTATGCTTTCCTTGAGCAGTGGCTCAAGTACCAAAATGCTGTGTCTATGTGAATAGCTTTTAACTAAGACTTTTCAAGCAGTTCCTCATCATGTCTTTACCTACATCTGAAATAAACCAGCACTGAGCTGCACAATGGCTGTTTGCAGGGGTAACTCTGCCAGTGTAATCAATGGGTGGTACTGTTTCACCTGCCAGGTCTCCAGTCAGGGCATGTCTTCATATCTCCTACTCCCTTTTTCCAACATTTTTTCAGTTGCTCTAAGCTATAGTGATGCCAGTTCTCTGTCTTCTCCACGTGAAGGAGGGTGGGATGTTGCTGCAACAAAACAGACTTACATAAATTGGGCCCCTCACTACAAAAAGGACATTGAATTACTCGAGCGTGTCCAGAGAAGGGCAACGAAGCTGGTGAAGGGTCTGGAGCACATGTCGTACGAGGAGCGGCTGAGGGAACTGGGGTTGTTTAGTCTGGAGAAGAGGAGGCTGAGGGGAGACCTCATCGCCCTCTACAACTCCCTGAAAGGAGGTTGCAGAGAGCTGGGGATGAGTCTCTTTAACCAAGTAATAAGCGACAGGACAAGAGGTAATGGCCTCAAGTTGCGCCAGGGAAGGTTTAGACTGGATATTAGGAAGCATTTCTTTACAGAAGGGGTTGTTAGGCGTTGGAATGGGCTGCCCAGGGCAGTGGTGGAGTCCCCATCCCTGGAGGTGTTTAAGAGTCGGGTTGACATAGCACAGAGGGATATGGTGTAGTTGGGAACTGTCATTGTTGGGTTGATGGTTGGACTGGATGATCTTCAAGGTCTTTTCCAACCTAGACAATTCTGTGATTCTGTGAAATTCTGGGATGAACCTTTTGTGGCTGTACAATGCTGCAATGCCACCACAAGTCAGTGAAGATATGGTGATACAATGTGTAGGTCTGACCCAAAATCTCAAGGGAGATGCTATTAACACCATCAGACAGATGTATTTTCTCACTAATTATTATTTCAAAAGCAGACTTTACAGTGAGAATTGCTTTTTATTAAAGGAGAGAATGGTTCTCAAACACCACTTACATGCATCTATTTTCTTGTCTCTACTTTGTTGTTGCTTGTTCCTTATAAAATTTCCACTTGACAAATTTTTTTTAATTGCTTCTGAGAAATAAACACAGGAAGTGGTATTTTTTATTAGTGACAAATGTTTTCAGACTGGTAAATCACAAAATGCGTGGGTTTTGGGTTACCTCTACCTTGTAGATATATCTCCTTTAAACCAGTGGAAGAATTATGCTCAGGTACTTACTAGACAGCAAAGCTGTGGGTCACAAAGATGGTCTTTGCTGAGCTGATAAAGAAAGGCAGGTGACAGTGAAGAGCAGATGACAAAGGCACTGTCCCTATTAGTGTATTTTGCTTTAGTTGCCTAAGCCATTACAGTTTGGACTGATATTAGGTGCATGGATGAAAGTGATACAGTTCATACAGTGTGTTCATTTCAGTTGAATCATATAACGAATACTGATGTGCTCCTGGTAGTTCTGATAGAAGAAATAAAGTAGCCATCACTTCATCCATTATTGAATGTGGTCTTCATTTGTATTTGTTTCAGTTGATTAAGACTAGAGGCACAACAGAGGTTACTGCATATGTACTAAATTCAGGTCTGACTAGGGAAGTGTAGAAAAATAGCTTTCACAACTCTTTACTGCAGTTATATATTCTTAGCTTATATTTATAATCTATTACATAAAATCCAGTGAAGCTTGTAAAATACCTCTTAAATCAACTTCAAAGCAACTTTATTTAACTTTTTTAGGTTACTAAAAGCATGGGATAGCTCAAAGTGATGTATCAAAAACAATGTGAATTTTAAACTGAATTAATTATGGTATGAAGGCACTATTAGTGTAACATTATGGTTGGATGTTTTCTGCAACTGAGAGGCAGGAGCATCAAGTATGAAGACACAGTTTAAGTATTCTGTCTCTCTGAATTAGTAACACATACTCTGCATTTCTATAGCAGTTCAGTCATAAGAGATTAAAAACCTTCACAAACATTACATTTTGGCAAAGTTTAAGGAAGGGAAATAATATTGGTAAATGTTCCAGACCACATGGGAAACTTAATCAAGAACAACATAAAACCAGATGATCTGTCAGTTCTTTCATACACAATGAAACATTATATTAAACATTTGTAAAAGATGCTGTGAGCCCTAAGGACTGTTTCTGAATCCTGTAATAAAATAAATTATAAATCATCCTTCAATGCTTACCTGTATAACTACCAAAGAAACTGTAAGAAAAGTTCATGAGGGAATTATCCAGCTGATGGGTGTGCCTGAATTCAAATCCACAGTACGATGGGACCTTCCACACATTTCATACATTGTAGGAGCCTTGTACTGATTTGGTCTCAGGACACAGAAGACCCTACACATTACTAGTAGCCTGTTAAAATCTACTACAGACAGCAGTGGTGTCTTATGTGTTTTTGAAGAGGATTATTTTTTTTACATACACTGCAGCATTACTATAAAGATACAGAATTTATAATATAAATTAAAAACCATAATTCTTAGATTTAGAGTAGATTGTAAATATGTACCTGTAAGGTGGTATCTGAAAAATTACATGTTGTGTAATACCTGCACAGGTGTTTGGTTTTCTGTTAAACCGAATAAATATTATTTCCTTGGAGAGAGATATATTAGAGGATAACACACTTGTTAAGTGCACTACAGATTTAGCTGCATGTTGCAGATAGACAAAAGCAGCAAGTTCTCTGTGGCCAACAAACTGGATTTCAGGAGATTTGCTTTTTAATAAAGAACAATTTTTGTATCATTAAATACTCACGCAAATACAATACCTTTGATTTTGGCAAGACAGAATTTTAGTCCTGGCTCACCCAGTACAAACACCTGCATATCTAACTTCAAACACTGCTAAGGAACTGAAGACTTTTTCACTTTAGAAACTGGATAATTAAGTATGAAATGTGAAGACATCCTAGAAAACTAAAACTACAGAGCAAGGAAGGAAAGTTTTACCTAAAAGAGGTGGCTCTAACAACGTTGACTCAAAAGTTAGGTAGCAGTATCCCTTACCTTTCAAGACTTCTCTTCAGTCCAGATTCAGTAGAACTGGTGCAGAAAAAGTATTTCAAGAGCAAGATGAGTTTAAGTCCTATGACAAAGAATTGCAGATTTCCAAAGTTTTCAGCAACTGAAGTTTCTCATCACAAAGAATATTTAAGTGCCTATTCTGCTGCTTTGCCATGGTAAGTTACTCCCATTCTTTCAGTTACAGACAGTAAAGTGATGCCACAGCAAATCACCCTGTCATGCAGCAGATGAAAAATGGAGAAATCAAGACACTAACAAACAGGGTGGAGCCCAATTCACTCTTCTCATGCCAAGACAGTGTCAATTAAAGATCTCTTTTCTTGTTCTCCTGACTTCAGAGATCCACCCAGTGTCAAAAATTGGTACTGAAGTTGCAGAGCACCCTATTGCTGTAGAGAACGCTCTCAGGTACCACTGTTTTAATCTCAGAAAAGATTGTATTTTTGCTTAGCTGTGGAAAAAAGAAAAAAAAAGATGCATTCTTAATTTGTGAAAGGAGTCTGTATTTATTCCCCAGCATGGTCATAACAAAAATAAACAAAACTTGGTGCTCTGCTTTTCCACATAAATCTAAAATATTTCAGTTTTGGGAAGTCTGTGACATCACTATAATAACAGGAGGTTATCCCTCAGCTGCCAAGTCTTGCTACATTTGATTTTTTTTTTTTTTGATGACAGACATTAGGTAATATGAATGCAGAAAGGAGAATGACTTGGATCCAGACAAAACCTTCTTAGGAGAAATCTGAAGACATAAATAAAAAGTGAATATGTTTAACATCCATGATTATTTTAGTAGAACGGATCATGATTTTTTGATATATTTTGCATTCTTCTGTTTTAGGACTTCACCCAGCCCACTTTTATGTTAATTATTTGAGCCTCTCACCTGTTAAATGTGTTCCAGCTGTCTGGAATTCATCTTATGTATTTAATTTCTCTTACGTCAGCCACTGGTTTAGTTGTAAGCCTTAAGCATGCTGGAGCTGTTCCAGTCTTTGTGAGCAAAGTACTTGCACGGAAAAAACCCTTTTTTTGCCTAAAGATTCGAACCCAAAAGAACTTTTGCCAAAGGCTTTAGATTTGTGTCTTGCAAATGAGGAATTCAAAAACTCTTCCAGAGTCAGTACTGCCACACAGAGAGCTTCTGAATTTATTTTTTTTCATGAAAACTGATCTTACAGTTTCACTAGAAAATGCTCACATCCAAAATATAACTAGTAATGAAAAGTTCTCTATACAATAATCAGGCCACTAGTAGCTGCTGGCTGATGTAGGGTACTGAAACTTTTGCAGAAATGGCTCTTGGTATGATGTTCATGGATTCATTGTCTTCAGACACTGGTGTTGTATATATAAAAGTTAAGTTTAGCCTATGGAAGCCACTTTCCTCCTCTTAATTAACAAAGATTTCTGCTATGTGTGCCCCCTTGAAGTCACCTGACATTAGATGAACTGAAACAACCAGTGAAGAAATTTTTCTTTCTTCATTAACTAACAGAGAAGATTTTGATGATAAATTTATACTGCTAAATAAATAAATAGCACCTGGGTACAGCTGAAGCACTGACCTCCCTGTAATTGACACTGCTTCATTGTAAACTTACTCTCCAGCTGTATTTGGACTGCTCCAAACAGCTGTTTCCAGGAGTTCCCTAGAGAGTGGGCTAGTCCTAAGCACCAGTTGGCCTTCAGGCCAGGGATTGGACCCAAGCCCACTTATTTAGCAGCACAAAGTCAAATATTAGCCTTCAGTGCTATTGGGGCTTTTGTGAATATTATCCCCTTCCACTTCTGTTTTCTTGCCAAGTTAAGGTTCCTGAGCTTTCCTGAAGACAGTATAAAGAAAATATGTTTGGAGCTGGACAAAACACTTCAAATTCTTTAATTTTCCTACATATTCATAGTTCAGATTAGGCTGAAGTGTATCAGTTAAGTGCTGCAAGAAAAGCTGAAAAAATTGTCCTGGCACCAAGAGTCATGTCATACCTCTTTATATATAGGTTTAATTCTCCAGGACTGCAATCCCAACAGTTTTCACAGCTACCAACTGAAAAGTAATATGCATACTCCTTTTTTTTTTAATATAACTTTCATAATGCATTCATTTTTGAAAGTCTGGCTCCCTTGTTGATATGGCTAATGGTATAAATATGCAGGTGACCTGGTGGCCCAGGTCCAATAGGATGTCTTTTTCAGCTGGTACGAAAAGACATCCAGTGGAAAAAACAAAAAACCCAAACAAAAGAAATCACAGAAAGTCACTGCTGCTGTTTTTTTGGTTGAAAAAACCCCCGGATACTCTGGTCCTGGGTCATCCCCTAACTGTTGCTGTTCCCCACCCTGTTACAGCCCTCCTTTTAAAAGGGAAAACCCAGCATATTTCCAACTCACACAAACATATTTTCCAACAAAACCAACTCCTGTCAGCAGCAAACATTTCTCTTGCTGTTCTGTCCTTAACCCTGCAGCATTACATCCTGCCCCTGCCTATGGAGACCCACAGGGCTGTCTTTCTGTCACAGAACAACTCCTGACACCCCACCACCACCTCAGAGATGTTCCTCTACAGAAGGCAGACATAATGCTTGGGTCCTGTCCCCATGGCTCCACAGGGCATACAGCTGCAGGGTATGCTGTCTGTACTTCTACAAAAGGTCTAGATGCTTATTAATTGCCAACCATCTCTTCAGCACAAATTGCAGAACTTCTGCCCTGAGTTGCACCTCTGTACTTGCACAAGGGCAGTCAGCCCCCGTGAGCAATCCATGTTTACACCAATTCCAGACATGACTTTGGGGCTGTGCACGACTGTAGGCAACTCTGAAAACAGTTCAGCTTCTTAACATCATCTGGCACTCCTGTTTAAAACGGCTGTTATGTTGAAGCTCTTCTGCAACCACTATTATTTTAGCAATAGTAAAATGCTAAACTCACGTTTTTCCTTATGATGGTATCACATGAGAAAATACCTTAACTGATCAATCAGCAAGGACAGTGGGTCTTTCTGGCCAGCACGCTCTTGAACATGCTCTCATCAGCCTTTCCACAGTGCAGTCACTGCCTGCTTCTGCTTTAGAACTCTATTTTACAGGACCCATCCTCAGGAGACAAAACTGCTGTCTGGGTGTGCCAGGGCTTCCAGTTACACCTCCATTCTTTGTGGCACTCTCCAGATGGCCACCTCATTGCACCTCAGGTTCTCTCCGCTTACCTTCAAATTCTCTGTATTATGAAATGCAGAGATACTGCTGTAACCATACTAACCCTGGCCTTGCAGATGGGACTCATGTACCTTGACATGAACAGAGGTGTGAAGAGAAGAAATCCAGAAGAAATGCTGCTCAGCATCCAAGCCTGGAGGCAAGAGCAGATGACAAGACAGGATGGTCTGAACCATGATGAGTCTCTGGCAGGAGAGTCGTAAGATGTCTGTGGCTTGTCTGCTGCACCCTGGGGGTCCCTCAGGATTGTGAGACTGTGAGGTCTCAAAGGGGGGAATGTAGAAGCAGGCTTCCCTATGCCCAAACGCTGGTCCTGGTCGACACAGCAGCATCCCAAGAGGAATGAGATGAACGACTGTAGGTCACGGCCACAGGGCTGCAGACTCTGAGCTATCAGGAACACACTGGTACAACTGCTGTAAAAGAGGTTCCTCCTGTGTAAATGCGGCTCTGTCATAACAGGCCCCTTCACAAAGCAGCTTGTATCTGCCATAAATGTATATAAACCCAGCCCTTTTGTTTTCTATCAGAGTTTGTATTGATAGATGGCTGAGCCTCTCTCTCATTGTGCCCTCTCCTATAGCTATAGAAACAATCTGCTTCTGCCTGACCAGAGTCTGCAAAAGAGGCTGCATGTTTATTCTGCAACACCAGTGAAACAGTGTTTTATTTGAAAAGCATTTTGTCAAAATACACAAGAAGTGGGGTAATACATTCTGCAGTATTTGCATGTGAGAAATTACTGTTTAAGTAATACGTAGAATTCATGTGAAGTGACAAGTCATTTATTTACTACCTAAAAAAATGCAGTCTCAATCATCCGGACACAGAGTTATGAAAGGCAGGTTAAGATGAAGAAAACTTTCTTTCCTGGTCAAAAAGGAGTTATTACTCTTATCCCCTGTTTGTCCAACAGCTCAAATCTTCACTTGTGACCAACACAAATAAACAAGTACCGTCTTGTAATCCTTCATTCCCTCCATCCAAAAAGATGGTTAAAGAAGGCTCCTTTTATTGTTGCAACAACTAATTGTGACTTGTGTCCAAGACCAATTTAGTTATCCTTTGCTCTGAGTATCTGCTGTAGGAAATACTACTTTGAAAATGTTTATATTGTGGAATTTTAAGAACTGAGAAAAACTGCAGGACATGATAGACAATGACAGACATTGCTTCTAAATGTTTCTAAAATGCTTTTAACAAAAATAAAGATATTGTACCTTGATATAGATGAAAATGCTATAGTACAGTTTCACCCACCTTATCAGAAAAAAAGTCTCATGTGAAGTTAATATGAGGTTACTTCTTCCTCCTTCCAACATTCTGTGTGCAGCCCAACCCATGGCAGTATTTACCTGTCAAATAGAAAAGGTACAATTGCTCATTTTATTTTAAATAATGCTAATTTGAGCCCTTACTTTCAGATTTTCTGTTTTAAGGAATATTTGAAGTATTTAAAAGGCATTTAGGAAAAACATGAAAATACCAAAATAATGGACAAGATCTATATATGTATTTGCATACCTATCAAAGTGTAAACAATGACCACAGACATTTGATCTGTTAAATAGCTCTACAATGAAATTGGCTGTAGCATCCACATAGTATAAATAACAACTCTCTTTAATATCTTTTACCTGAAGAGGAATTTTTGATTAGTAAAAATACATGCATATGGTAGAATGCAAAATGAAAGGAAAACACTACAAGATCTTTCTAGTTAAAGAACCATGATCAACCATGTACACAATTTGAAGAATTAAGGAACACCAATCATCCCATCAAATGGCAAAAAAAGCATTACACACTCACCACAGTCTTTGTGGTTAACTTTGGGCTAGATGTACAAGCTTCAAATACAATACAAACTCAACAGAAAAAGTCTAGTCTTCTTTGCCTTAAAGAGGGCATGAGTTCTATGGTTCAGTTTCTGACCCTGCTTGTGTACTGCTCCTCAACATGCCATTCATTCCTATAAGGCCTTAACAGAGAGGCTTGTGTAGAGTCTCAAATACCAACACAGGATCCTCAGTTGTAAATCTCTGGGGATAAAGGAAAAGGCACTGAGGTTCTCTAGAAGAAACTGCCATTCAATATAATTTGCTCAGATATATCTCTTGGTGAAATATAATTTGATTTTGAGCTTCTCATGAGGCAAGTATTTCGATCTATCATTGTGCAGCTCTGCCCACTGTTTGAATGTGCTTCTTCATTCTTTTTCTGAATCTTACTGTCTCCTCTAATTTTTACTTCTTTTTACTTTCACATGTCTTTTGAAGGTATTAACTGTGTTCAGTAAGAACTTGTTTACACTTAATGTTTATTTTTGAAGTTGGATGTTCCTTCTTGGATATAAACCTCTTTCTTCTTAGGAAGATCTCCCACAGGTTTCTGTTAAAAAAAGAAAAGGGGAAAAAACCAGAAGAAATTAGTTAGGAAATAGAACAAAGTGATGTGAAATTGTGCAACTTGCATAGTGTCAAATTATGGATTAAGTGAACATAAATCTCAGAAATTCAAATACAATCTATACAGTGTTCAACTATTCCTGTAGAATGCCTTCATCATAAAATTTGACCCCTCCAGAACCTATGAAGAAATATTTCAGTCACATACCATTTCCCCAAATTAAATTTCTAACTGCTTCATGTTTTCTCAATTAGAAAAAAAAAAAATCCTCATTAGAGTCCACTGTATTTAAAATTATAATTGTTTAAATACCAAGAAGAAAACAAACAATCAAACAAAAGGCTTTGAAGTCTCCTAGTTCCAGAAAGGTTTATTGTAGAACCATATAAAAGTTATTACAGTTCAACCTGTCAGAAGTTTGGGGGGGAAAAGCCAGGGAGTATGAATAAGCACTAAGTAGTAGCACATGTATACACTGTGCATATAGTTTATGTATCCAGCTGTGCCGTGTTGCCCCTTGCCAGCAGCTAAGCACCCACACAGCCACTTGCTTGTTCACTTCCCTCCACCAGCAGGATGGAGGAGTTAATAGGAAGAACAAAAGGGAGAAAACTCATGGATTGAGATAAAAACCAGGTTAATAGGTGAGGTAAAGAGAAATGGCAAAGGGAATCACTTGTCACCACCCACAAGCAGACTGATGCCCAGCCAGTCTTTGAGCAATGGTCAGCTTGGAAGACAACTCCCCCCCCATCCTTCTTCCTCCACTGGTTTTTATTGCTGAGCACAAGCTTACATGGTGTGGAACATCCCTTTGGCCAGCTTGGCCAACTGTCCTGGCTGTGTCCCCTCCACATCTCCTGCCCACCCCCAGCCCACTTGTGGGGACATGAGCAGAGTGGAAAAAAGAGTGAGCCTTGAGGCTGTGCAGGCAGGGTTCAGCCACAGCTGAAACACTTTTAGCCACAGACCTGAAACACAGCACCATACGGGCTGCAGTGAAGAAACTCCATCCCAGCCAGACCAAATACACCAATAATACAAGTTCCAATGCAAAGTGAATTAAGCTTAAACATGGCTAGATTAAGTCTTGTGTTGGTATAAGACAATTATAATTGACACTTACAAAGCAGGAACAGAACAAAAATCATATAATTAGCCTCAGCCAAATATTGTAGTACCAAAAGATACTGAACATCTTTTATATTCTGAAGAGTGGCCCAGTCCTTAAGGCTTAGATTGTGCTTCTGAAAAACAAGATTCCACTTTACTTGTAATCATTTAATTTATGTGGTAAACATGTTACTAACTTTCTGCCTCAAACTTTGAAAACTTGATTTTTTTAATGATTTGTAGACCAGAAATGAGGTCACCTAAACCAAAAAGTCATTGAGACCACTAACTCCAGTATTGTTTTCAGCTCTGGATAAAGAGCTTGAGACACATATCATGAGAAAATGAGAATATGCTATTTTTTTATGTCAGGGATATTTAAAACTTCAACAAAAATAATACTGCTAGGATTAGGATAGCTGCACTAATAGTCATAGTTCATATTTGTAAAATATGCAGATGAGTCTTACTAAAGCTGTGCAACCACCTCATGACCTCTGGTATTTACGTTTAAATACAGAACTTGTTACCAACTGCACAAGATGAGTCCTGAGTCACAGGATGAGATCTTGAAGGTATCTTTTAATTCCAGGAGTCCTAACTACTTATGTACACAAATTTCAGTAATTCACATATATCTTCACAAACATGTATTTCTCCAATGCTTTTTTGCCCATGTCTAGAGGTGCAGGTAATATTCAGGGAATGTGACAAAGAATAAATCAAATTCTGTGCTCCAGTATTGAGGTGTATGCTTTCCTATAGTTTATATTATTTCCTTTGTACTTTAGTGAAAACACAGTCAGTATTTAACACAAAAATTTGTTCTCCAGCAGCAATATCGTCTCTTTCAAAGGCATGAAGTCAAATGCAGCTAAGATAAAATTTCTCTATTTTTTGTCTTGAATTTACACATTGCAGTGAAACCTCACAAAAAATTCATCTATTACTCATGCCATAAGCAAGGAATTTTCTTGTTTTCTCTTTGAATGGCAGCTCCCTCACAGTTTTCAAATGTTTATGGCCTCTTGTTGAAGTGCGTAGATACCAAAACCATCAGATCAACACATTCTTTTTACACGTGACATTTTATTCCCTCTACAGAAGGGAATTTAACACTTTCCTTTAAAACTTTCCCTGTTTATTAACAGTGATGAATATAGTTGATAAATCTGCTTCTTCCTGAAAATGCAGACATAAAATTACTTGCCTGATAACCCTAGATGAGAGAAAAAAAGCACAGTGTCAGATGACTGAAATAAAAGAAGGGACATATGATACCACAGGATACGCAAAACCACTGGAAGATTCTCAGGATCTCTTTTTTACATGGTTAAGTATCTCAGCTAGAAATTTCTAATAGAGATCATATAGCATTGTTGAATAAATTCAGCACACTTGTTGGATGAACTGTAACAATCAATAGAGTGGGAATACCCACATCAGGTTGAGTTCCCATAGAGCTGCTGCTTTTTTGCCAATACCTTGCAGTTCTATAAACATTTTCCTTACAGCTCTAAAAGATGCTGATACTAATTTCCTACTGGTGTGTGAAAACACTTAGAAAAAAAGGTAACTGTATAAAGGAAACTGTATATATAGTCAAAGCTCTGGGATACCCAAGTAAGCAAATGTCTGATGGGAGGGAAATTTCTGCAGCTTAGATGTAATGATACTGAAACTTCTAAGTACAGTGGATCAGATTTCAGACATGGACACAGGCACCTAGCACTGTTTAAGAAACCTGCCTGATCTCCAGCTGCTACTTCAGAAAGTTTTAGTAGGTTCTGTCTCATATTTGTGGATGTTTTAGTACTGTGGAATATGTAAAATAGTATAAGCCACCAATGAAGCATGGTTGCTAGAGATAACATCTATTTGAATAGAAGAACTGACACAAATAACACACTACTGTAGTATGATGGATACCTGTAAAAAAAAAAAAAAAAAAGGCAAACGTCCAACTTGCTTCATTCTTCCTTGTAATTATCTTCATAGAATCCACACTGTTTTAAATGGAAGAAATTACAGAAATTAGGACATGATATATACATTTCATTACTCCACCCTGAGTTTTGTATGAAGTCAAGACATTGGAATGGTATCTATTCTAATTCATGTAGTTTGTCCAGTTAGGTCAAAGCAAGAGGATGCAAAGTGCTTTGAGCAAAGAAAAGTAAGTTTGTTTGGCACAGCATTTTAGACTTTACAAAGCATATGCATTATCTACTCTCCCTATTCATGTTGTATCTAAAGAAAATCTAGAGACAAAGACCAAGAAGAAAAATAAATAGTAACAATATACTGAATTTTATTTTTGGTACTTGTGCTTTTGTAGCACATTCACTGAAAACCCCATTCATAATTCACCCTCAGGAAAAGCACAAAAAGACAGCAATCTTTCTCCAGGTTTGAGAATCACAGCGAGTCTGCAGACATTTAGTATGCATGATCATTGCAAAGAAACTCACAGGGACTGTGCTGGAAGTTTAAAAGTCAAGTTTTGTGAGTCTTCTGGGAAACACCCATTTGACTTAGAAAGGCTGAAAGGCCTTATTTAAAATACGGTTTCTCCTTCTGCCCAAGCAAGCCATACACGAAGTCCCTGAAACAGACAAGGTAGGACCAGAATAATCAGAGAAATGAAATTAAACCTGATGATTTAAGGAGTTTATGTTAATTGCTTTACCCTCTCCGATGCTCACTTTTCACTCCTGTCACAGAAGCCATTAGGGCCAATCTGAACTTCAAAACAATTACAGGTTGGAAGAGCTTCCCAGAAACCTCCTTCTTAGAATTTCAATAGCAGTTTAGCTACTGGGAGGGAGCTAGCAGGTTAATGATGCCTGCCAGGGTGCTGGGCACTGCCAGAACAGCCGCTGCTTTTCCTTCTTTAGAAGCCTGTGCACCATTTGAAGAGCAGCAGGACACGGGCCCCACCATCGGAGAAAGGGTCTGCAGCTCTGGGTAAAAAGCACCCACACGAACACCCACGCCCCAGAATCGCCGTGGTTAGCGCTGCCCGGGACGGTATTAAGGGAAGTTGCCATTAACACTCTTGTGATAGAGAGCAACGCATCCCACCGCCATGCCGCCAGTCGGTATCGCTTCACCACCCTCCTCCCGGCAGCTCCCTTCCCTTCAACAAGATGGCGGCCTTACTACTCGCCTTCTCTACCAACATGGCGGGTCAAATCCCCATTGGCGCCCCCCTCCACCACCGCCCCGCTATAGGCTGAGCCGCCGGTTTTCCCCGCCCCCTGCCATGCACGGCCTCGCCCCCGAGCTGCGAACTACATTACCCAGGACACCCCGCGCCGGGGGTGTACCCCTTAGTCTTTCCCTTCTCTGACGCGCGTTCCTTTCCCGCCCGGGCAGGGAGGACAGGGCGCGGTCTCGCGAGAGTCCGCGCGGGCCGGGGCAGAGCAGGGCGGGCGGCGGGGAGGGGGCGCGGCGGGGGGCCGGGCCGCCCTGCGCAGGAAACGAAACCGCCCGAGTGGCTGGGGCGGGCCGCGCTCTGCCGCGCCGAAAGCATTGGCCTGGGCCCCATGGCGGCCGCGGAGGCGGCGGCCGCGCCTGCGGAGGTGGCGCTGGATCCTAGCGGACTCTCGCCGAAGGAAGAAGGGGAGCTGGAAGACGGCGAAATCAGCGACGATGACAACAACGGCTTCGGGCCCTGTGGCGGCGGCGGCGGCTCCGAGCCCGGCGGCGGCCTCGTCAGCAGCAGGCCTTACTCGAGGCGCAGGCCGCCTCCCGGCCTCCGCGGGAGCATCTCCCTGTCCTCCTCCGGCCGGCCTTTCCCCCGGTCGCGCCACCAGCCCCCGCCGGAGGTGGGGCACCTGCACGGCCACGGCGGGTATCGGCCCAAGGACTCGTTCCGCTCCCATCCGCCGCCCATGCCGGCGCCGCGGATGTCGTCGGGCTCGCACTCCGAGACGGGCCCCCGGCTCTCCTTCTGGGAGCGCAGCCACAATGCCCTGGACCGATTCCGTTTCCGAGGCCGGCCCTACAGGGGCGGGGGGCGCTGGGGTAGGAGCCGAGGCGGCGACGATCGGGGAGGCAACCCTCCGGGGAGGCCGCCCGGAGGGGGAGGCGGTGCCGGATTCAGTAGCAGCCAGGGCTGGAGGGAGCCCTCGCCTCGAAAACGTATCCTTGAGACGTGAGAGGGAGCGGAGGCGGGAGGCCCTGCCGCTGGGGTGGGCCTGGGTGTGTCAGTGCCGCGTTACGTGGCCGAAACCCCGGGGAAGGGGCGCTTTTCCCTCCCGCTCTGGCACTAGGACTCCCGTAGGGGTATCCGAGAGGCAGGCCACCCTTCCAGTCCCGGGGGTTGGCTTGGGCAGCGGCCCTGCTTCTCAAGGAGAGGCTGCTGGGAAGCCGGATTACTGCCGTGACCTGGCAGGCAACCTGGCGGATCAGTCCCTGTGTAGGGAAAAAGCGTAGCCTGAAACAAAAGCCTTAGTCGATTGGATCCCGGATGGCTGCTTTTCTAGCCCGAAGTGCAAGTATTGTGAAGCGGGGTCAGTCTTTGGTGCGGCAGTTTTAATGTATATAATTAAAGTGTCACAGTTGTAAAGTCAAAACCCGAAGCTTGTTAATTTCCCTTATTGGGCAATGAAGGATCCGCTGTTTTTTCATTTTTGCTTCCAGCCCTTCAGAGGCTGTTACACATAGCTAAAGCTAACTTTAAAGCCAAACCTAAGTTGAACTGGGGCTGTATGCACAGAATGTGGTTTATATGGGAGTTTGGGTAACATAGGAAATCTCTATTTCTCTATAAAGCCATACCCAGCATTCCTTGTAGGATGTTCGCTGCTGATTGCTCTTAGAGTTGGTTAGGTGACTTTTAATAGAGCTCTCATATTTTCTCCTTTTAGGAGTAGAAACCGGAAGTGATGCAAAAAGCTCCTCTTATTTTCCAGGTTTGCTATAGAAAAAAACATAAAGAACTGACACCAAGTGTAACTTAGGGGCAGCCTGGTACTTGATATAACTGCATTGTTGCCTAACTGAAAGTGTAGACAAGTGTAAAAAACACTGAGCGAGAGAACTAGTGGTTAAAATCTATTCTCTAGAATTTTACAGTGTTTTATTGTCCTCTGTACCACTAGTCAAAGGATGTGTGTTGCTTGCTTGACTCTGCTGGCTGATTCCAGGAACGGGAATTTTTCCTGTTTGTGCCAGCACTTATGGCTTTGAAAGCTACTGATTGGGTCCTTGTGTTATTTTAGATAAAAAATTACTTATCCATGCCATTAATTTTTTTTTTTAATGTGGGTGGAATATGTAAACTAGTGATAAAGAGATGCTTTTATTTAATCTCATCTGGTAAAGTTACATCATTACTGAAGTCTTCATAAGAACTCTTCATTCAAGGAGCTTATCTTGAGAGGCAGTGAGTGAAGATGTGATTTGCCCAAGGTCGCGCAGTAATGTGGTTCTAGTGCTGAAAATAGATTTTTAGTCTCTTAATTTGTGGTGTTGCTCTGTGTACTAGAAAATGGTTACTTTCTGTGTAATGAGTAATTTGCAGGGCAAACATATTGATCATCCTAAGCAGACCTTGCAATGCTTGTTAGTACTGATAGTCTCCTTCTCCTTTTTAATTAAAAGAGCATTCAGAAACTGATAATTCCATTTTCAAACCAAAAGCAGAAAATGAGGAAGCCTCCCGCCCTCCCGATACTTAAGTTTAAACATGATAGAGAAGGTTCTAATACTGTTGCTCTTTAATGACATTCATTTGTTTATGGATCATATGGTTAAGGAAAGCCCATGGTTTTCTCTCAGTGTAAGTTCTTTTCTGTATTTTTCATATCCTTGCCACCTGAAGGAGTCGATATTACAGCGTTCCTAAATATTAAGGTACCTCCATGTTGGTAATATTAATGGAGTAGGGGCGTAGTTCATGGGCATGTGACTTCAGAAGAGACCTTCACATCAGCTGGTACAAGGAGGCTTGTGGCCTGGAGGGGTATTTGGAATTCCTCAAGGAAAGTGAAATGTTTAACTGTCTGCGAAGAGAGAGATGGTGTTGGTTTTTTTTTTTTTTCCTTTATCCTTGCAACTAGTACTTTGCGCAGTGCGTTATAGGAGTATATGTATAAATGGAGTAAATGACGTGCTGGAACACTTGAAGAATTCTTATTACTTTTCTTCAGGTATTAGCTTTTAATAGGCTTTTCTCTTTCAATTCCTAGCAACTTTAACACGAAGCTATTGGATAGCAATTCTGCAGAAATCCTTGTGTAGAGAACTGTGCAATTTTGAGTCTGAAATATGGGACCGAAATGAGACTTTTTGTTCCTGCTGAATTCTGAACTCTTCACAGTATGTTCTTCTTCTAACCCCCCAGTTTCTTCATCTGATCTCTTTTGGTTGTAGGATGAAGTTTCTCTTGAGTTGATTGAAGAATAACTTTTAATATGTATATATATGTGTGTGTGTGTCTGCCTTTCATAGCACTCTATGTAGTCTTGCACTCTGTGTGTAGAACCCCATATAAAAAAAAGTTTCTACATATATGAAACAGGGAATTTCTGATTAATACCATTGTGGGAGCTCTAGCAATTGTATTATCCTAAGCACAAAAAACATATCAAAACTTTGTCTTGTTAGTCAACTCTAGTTGACTCAAAAAGCTGTTGAAGTATTTCAATATCAAATAATAGTTAGACTTATTTTTATAGATGATGTTAAGTCACTTAATTAGCTTCAGACTTTCCTGTGACTAATGTAGTTGTGTTTTTGGAAGTAGAAATGTGTTGGAAGTGAATTTGGCAAATGTGCTTATTACATACTTTGGTGTTATACTGCACACAGCTCTTAGTGTTTTCAGCATATTTACAGATTGTTTGGTTGCCATCTGGATTTTATGTAGTTTATCTTTACTAGTTTATGCTTTTTGTGCTGATGTTTAAGAAGGCATTGCATAGTAAAAACATTTCCTGATACTACAGAAGTTGCTTTTGTAGGATAACATACCAAGATTCTTCATACTTATGTTAGAAGTTAACATAGCGAAACACCCAATCTGATGCATGTTTTGAGCAGAACACAAATGTAAAGTTCCGTTCCTCTGGATTTGCTATGTCTGCATTCAGAGGACACCTATTTTAGCTTTCAGTTTTACTCATTTATTGTTTTAAGATATGACGTTGATTAAAAGCATTTCGCATAACTGGGTGTGAGTCAGCTGTTATCACAGCAGGGTTGATACTGAAAGTCAAATGAGTCAAACCTGACTTGGTATCCTAAAAGATTTCCCCTCGAGCATGATTATTTCACAGGACAGTTTAGCTTTTCAAGTGTCAGGTGAAGGTAAGAGGAAGTGAACCTTCAATGGTGAGGACTTTTATTCTGGATACAGTTGCCTAAGAATATTTCCATTGCTTGTCTTGGACAACATGTTGTCAAGAAAATCTATCTCTTGGGCATACATAGACAATGTTTTCTGAGTAATTAGTAATTCTCAATCTCTTTCAGCATTTTTTGAATGTTTTGATTGCAAGTCTTTCGCCACGTTTTTTTATTCTCTTCAGTTGATTATTCTGTGCTTTGCTTCATTTGTTGAGCTGCAGTTAACTGCAGTGTATAATTGTGTTGTGGCTAGACTTAGCATTTTATGAAAGGATAAAATGAGTGAGTTTAACTCGTCTTTTTCAGAGTGTCAAATGGGGAGTCAATACTTGAGTTATGAGCTCTGGAAGTCTGTTTGTGATAGGGGATCTTCTTAGCATTACAGCTGTTTCTGGGAGGGTGGTGTGAGCAAGAGACAAGACTTCTCAGCAATTCATGAAATTCTTGTCATAAGTAGGATGTTTGAAATTGTTGGTTGAAAATGTTTATTTATGCTGTCAATATATAAAAATGGATACATAATTTCCATGCTGCTCATATTATAAGGGATATTTTTCACGCTAGCCTTAAGGTAAAAATAAAATATGAGAGTATGATCTTAAGTTCTGTTTGTCATAATTTAGTCTTCAGTGGTAATATCACCACTGTTCTAAGGTTATACATGTTCTTGTCTTAGTTTTCTTGACCACTAATTCAGCCAAAACTTTTGGAAGGTCCCCATCTAGAAAGCAGAACTACTCTTCTAAAAATGAAAACTCTGTGGAAGAAAGTTTTGAAGACCTGCTCTTGAAGTATAAGCAGATACAATTAGAGCTTGAATACATTAATAAAGATGAAAGACTGGCTTTGAGCAACAGGGAAGAAAATGAACAACAAGATGATGATAAAACAGTGGACACTGAGGACCAAATAACTGTAGAAAATGACAGTATTACAACGGATGCTATAAAAGAAGTATCTCCTGAGGAGAAAAATCCGGTTATAGCTTTTCAGGCATTTGAACTGAAACCTCTCAGGCAAAAACTGCCTACTCCAGCTGAGAGGAGCAGATTAAAAAAAGGCAAAGAAGGAACAAAACAGTCCTCACAAAAATCTGAAGTCACAGAATCCGGCCAAGGTAAATATTTGTAAAGTTGTTTTAGCTTGTAAAGTTTTTTGTTTGCCATTATCTATCATATTTATTATGTGTTTGGGAAGATTTAACTTTAAAATACTAATTTTAGTTAAGATGTTAAGTGTTTTTAAATTATTAATTTCATGTACTTAACTCCTGTTTTATGTAATTCCTTAGATTACATAAACACGCTTGGAAGCATGTTTTTGGTTTGATTTTGGTTTTTTAACATATTTTCTTAGACTAACTGATAGTTTGGCAGAAAGCACGAGGACAAGGCTTGAAGGCTTTAATCACTGTTCACAATAGAAATCATTGGCTTTCAGTGAAAGTCTTCCTTCTGTTTTTGCTTTTTTGCAGAAGCAAAATGTGTTTTTGGTGTGGTTTTTTTTTTTTTTTTCAGCTGAAAAGATAATATTTAGAGACATCTTCTGCATTTCATCTTTGTTACGTGTTTTCTTCAGTGTAACAAGCCTTTGAGATATTTTCACCAGAATTATTTTGGTCATTATTGATATTCAGGAATAGTGAATAAATCATGGGCCAGAAATAGGAAGGATTTGTAGAAGAAATGTAGCCAAAGGGTAGAGTGAGTATCTTGTCTGGGTAGTTCTGGACTGCAGGCCAAAGAACATAATTGCTCAGATGCATGAACCGGTTAGCAAGAAACAAGTTACCGTGTGGCAAAAGTCCTTGAGCTTACTTTTTAAGTCTGCAGCAAAATAAGGCAGCTAGCTTAAACTTCCTGTTCTGTGGCTTCATCTAGTTCTAATAAGTGTTTGCTGTTGTTGAGGGTGTGCTTGTGGATATCACTTGTCATCTTATGTTAGCTAATTTGTCAGTGTGTATAACCGATCAATTTGAGTGGGAAGAGACAAAGTAGTAAATGGATGGATTAAGAATACAGGTGAGTAGTTAGTAGGAATATGAAGAAAGGTATGACTAGAGCACTGAAAGTCAATGATACACATGTAACTTGAGAATGAGAATTTAGAAGGCAAAGCCTGTAAAGAAACTGAGAGAACTGATAATTAGTAGTCAAACCACGTCATTCTAGATGTTGTTTCCCCTTGTGTCTTTCCCATTATTAAAAAAACCAACCAAACAAAAAATCCCAGAAAAAATAGGTTCTGGTATTAAGAGGTAACGTAGTTTTTAATGGGAAACATGAGGAAAAACAACAGATTTTGACCATAGGAGAAAAACCAGTAGGCTGCAGGAAGAGAACATAGCAAGGAAGGAATAAAGAGCTATTTAAAAAGCAAAACAGTCTCAAAAAAAAAAAATCTACCTTCAGAAGTTACAAGCACTTAAGTTGAAAATATGGTTCGTATGATAGTGAAAATAGATGCTATAGTACGCACATTAAGAGCACCTTAATTTTTGCACACCACTCAAATGTATGTCTAAGAATGATCTGAAAGCAGATAAATGATGTATGACAGTGACTGTTTATGACAGTGTAATACAGGCTTCCACCATAGAAAAATCCAGCTGATTTGAGTTATTGCAGATCCATATCTATCAAGTGAATGGATACTACTTGATCATGCATACATTAGGAAATTAGCAAAATTTGGTTTTCCCATTATATTTAGTTTTAAATGGTGTATTGGATGTTTTTCCAGATGTGTTCAAGTTGAAGAACTTGTCTTAAAACTCAGGGAAGTTTGTGTCCCTTTGTAGAACTAATTCTCTGTGGTTCAGCTGCTCTGACAGAAGCTTTACAGGTTTCCCTGCTTTCCTTCCCTTGTTGCCCATTAGTTGCTTCTACCTGTGTTGTCCCCTTCTGGTTTGAAAGACTAAAACACAGTTTGTGTAGTATGTCCCTGCATATGTCTGTCTGCATCACAGAAGCTACTGTACCATCTGTCTCCCTGCTTCCATCCTGTGGACTGAATGGTTAGGATCTTTGCTTAGTCTAATAACTTTTTTGAATTTTCTTTTAGAATACATATTGGTATTAGATATTATTTTTCTTCCTCTTGTATGTGTACTTTAAAAAATGCATGCATGTGCAAGCAGGAAGACCCTCAGCATTTGCTACATACCATTTTTGTTTAGGTACAAGGGCTTGGAATATTTTAAACAGTGCCTTTCTGAATGTGACTTTTAGTAAAATGCTAGGAAGAGTAAAAGCTGTACAGAGTGCAAACTTATTTTCTACCAGTTTGAATTGTGGGAAGGAGTTTCTTTGAAGAAAGACTAATACAGGAAAAGATCTCGAAGCTTCTCTCTAAATGTTTGTTTCCTTCCTCTGATGCAGATAAACACATATGTGTGGTTATATATAAATGGTATAATTATAATTTTGCTATCAATTACCTCAATAGTTATTAGCTATAATCATTAAATTATGTAATACTATAGAATGTTATATATATTTTATATAAAATATAGTTGTACATATACACACTACATAATATACACTGGATAATAATCAGCAGTCTAACAAATTAATATGACAACATCTTCATGTTTAGCAGGAAAGCATTACTATTTACTATTAATTTCCATAGGATAGCTCTTTTCTATTTTCCTTTGGCATGAAATGGAGCAAGTGTGTTCTTACTGCAGCTTGGGGCCTTTATATTTAATTCTGTGAAAGACTGACCAGTTACTCAAAATAGCTGTAAGTGGAATCTGAGATGCCTAGGACAGCAGCTGATAGGAGATGGTAGCATAAAACAGATGGCAAGAAGTCTTTTCCTCTTGTCTCCAAATCTGTTTTTCTCTGCTTCCTGGGGAAGTATATATCAATCTTAAGACAGAGAATTATTAAAAAATGATAAATCTTGCCTTAGGCTTATGGCACGTTGATGATGTGGATTTCTTCAGACATGCCAAGTTTATATTAATATTTGTTAATGTGATCCTATGCATACAACTGCTCTTCTGTTTTACCCTATGTACCAATGATACTGATAAAATATGTTTGTATGGATTAAATTCTGTACATCATTTTAACGTAGGTCTGTCTCATGGAATAGCTTGCTCAAAAATATGGTATTTTTCTTTTGGAAGGTACAGAAGACAAAGAACAAACATCAGTGCGAAAGCTTAGCAGTTCAGATGTCACATCTGAAAAGGTAAGAAAGTATTGCTCTGTAGATGAGGCATAATTGCATTATGATACTCCGGCTTTTTCCAAATTGCAGTCCAGAAATGTTTCAGTAATAGACAATAGACAAATTTTGGGACAGACTTCAAAAGACTTTTTCAAAAAATTTAGTTATTAAATGATGTTTCTTGACTTCTTGTCTTATTCTTTCTTCTCTTTTCTCAAGAAGCTGCTTGATGATGAGGAGGAGATGTCTGAACTGCAACTTAGGCTTCTTGCACTTCAGTCTGCTAGTAAAAAATGGCAGCAAAAAGAACAACAGGTGATGAAGGAAAGCAAGGAAAAATTAACAAAAACAAAAAGTATAACACAGAAAGTCAAAGCCAGTACAAAAGCACATTCAACAAAAAAAACTAGTGCTACAGGTAATAAGTTTAATGTTACTGAAATGGCTATCAATGGCATGACCTCTGAAATGAAAAAAACAGTATGTTATGTGAAACATTTGGCAATGAGCCTTTAATCCTTCTAAAACCCTGTACATCTGCTCAAAGCTCTTGAAGAATCTGGGATTAAGGGGAACCATTTAGGTAAGATGCAGTTAATCATATATCTTTTTATTTAAAGCCAAGCAAGCTTTGAGGAAGCAACAGACAAAGACGTCAAAGAAGATGCAGCAGCAAAAGGAACAAGACAGGCGTCAGAAAGAGGAAGACCAGAGGAAACAAGAAGAGGAAGAGGAGAGAAGAAAGAGAGAAGAAGAAATCAGAAAAATTAGGGACCTCTCAAATCAAGAAGAACAGTACAATCGATTTATGAAGCTAGTTGGAGGAAAGAGAAGATCGAGAAGCAGGGTAACAAATTTGTTGTATGATGTTCAGGTGTTACACTTGGGATTCATGAGTGATTTCTGTCTTGCCCCTCCTGGTTCTACACATTGTTGTCACTGCTCCCCCCTTAAAAAGAAAGAAAAGATCCCAGTATTCCAGGGTTTACAGTGTTTTAATCCCATCCTAGACAGGCATTCCCTTTGGTTTGGTATGATCAGTTTTGTATGGGTTGTGCACTTGCAAGTTGGTGGTAAACTATTTTCCTCCTAAAGATATTTTGAATGTTGTGATCAAAGAGCAGTTTGTAATTTAATACAAACCAGTCAACCAAACTTTCTTGACTTTCTTCTCTTAGATTGCAGTTTTTTCTCCACACTTTGAAACTTTTTGTGTTTATACCACTTCAGTGGCCTGCCTCTTTCAAAATGTCACCTGAGGTTTGGTTTCCTTGTAGTATTTTTTTAATTTGTCAAGGTACAAAATAGGCTCAGATACAGAAGATAATTACTTCAGCCTCATTACAGGATGACAGAGTTGTGTCAGATTTATGAAGGAACAGAGTTACTGCAGTGGTCATCTTGCTGCACTTGTAGGCTGTCTTCATTCTCTCATCTTGAGATTAGCGAAAGGCACTTGAATCACTAATGCTTTGTCTCTAAAACATTGGTATGTGACAGAAAAAAAGTCAGTGTTTCTTCAGCATTAATTTGTTCATCATGGAAGCAGTACAGCTGCTACAACTAGATGCTTCAAGTGCTTGGAGCTACTGATGCTATAAGGAGAAATGAAACTGCAGCTAAGGGAATTGGGACTTCCTGTTTGAGGTCATGTTATAGAAGAGTTGCATTTATAATAATAATGAATGGACAATTGAGGCAAAAAGTGTTTAACTGTAAACAGTAGAAAATCTAAAAGCAACCAAGATGTCTACTGTGTGCCTCTGAAAGATATAAACTGAGGAGTCTAAGAAGTCATACTTACCTGTTCTGTGTTTTTTCAGTGTTCACTGAACATTGATCGTCATCCATATAATGTTAGGCATCTTTTAAACAATCTGATTTATAAGTTGACACTCTCTGGGCATGTTTGTGTGGTATGTGGCTCCTTCTGGGACAATAAAAGGATTCTTCAGCTGAGGCATCAGTCTTAGAACAGTCAACATGGTTTATCTAAACATGCAACCTTTGTCATAGTGAAGATGATCCTTGACCAATTTTGTGGTGTTTCTAGCAAGGGTAGTCCAAGTGCTCTTGGTAATTGCCATGACAGATTAACAGAAATAATAAAGCATTTAATTCTCTTTCAGTGTTTCAGAAATACATAACTATGGCAATTTACCAGATATGTAGTGACCTAATAGGTATTTAAAAATTGCTTCTATGTATCATGACACACTCCCACCTCCCCTCCCTAAAGAGATCCAGTTTTAAAACTGCAGTGGATTTGAATAAACAGTAATCTTCAGTTTTCTGGTTTTGTACAAGCTAAATGAATTGTATTTATAAAGCAATTAGAAGACAAAATTATTAAGGGCCTTTTTCTAAATTTCACATTTAATTGGTTTGCTCTAAAAGAAAAACGTAAGACCAGCTAAACAAAATACACTTTTTTGTGTGTTTAGTCTTCAGATACAGACTTGAGATGGTCTTTGGATAAGCAGTCTACAGAGAGCGCAGGAGGCATTTATCAGTACGATAATTATGATGAAGTCGCTATGGATACAGATAGTGAAACTAACTCTCCAGGTAAGACTTACTTACAGTTTGCTTATATGGTGATCGGTAAAAATAATTAAAAAGTAGGAAATGAACTATCATTTTAGCAGGAAAGCCTGTCTTCTGAGGTGGGGCAGTTTTAGCTCACCTTAAAATGTTAGTTCTATTTCTGTCTTGTTTTAATGCTTACTCTCTTTCCTATCTATCTCTGCTATAGTGGTATTTTGAAGGTCTTCAAGGTTATGCTGTTGTCATTGCAGTACTGTGGAGTTTATTCTTTTACATTCAGGCAGCTGTGTAGAAAGTAAGGGCCCTAGGGTGTTGACTGGATAGACAGCAGCTTTGCAAAAAAGGGCCTGAGAGTCCCAATGGACATTAAGTGAAATGTGAGTCAGCAGTGTGGCGTTGGGTGATAAAGGCAACCTGCAGCCTGGGTTGTAGCACTGTGACTATAACAAGTGGGTGGCTGGAGGAGGCTGTTAAACACTGATGGTACTGCATCAGTTTTCTGGTTTCATGATAGGAGAAAGTGATGCGCTAGAAGGAGCCTAGCAAAGGACCTTTTTGACCGAGGGAAACTGTTTCAGGCATGTTTTTCATAAAGTTAATTTGGAACTGGAGCACTTGATTTATGGTAAGAGACTTGGAGAGCTGAGTTTGTGTTGAGGAGAAAAGGCTAAGGAAGGCTTTTGCTGCTGTCTTCAACTACCTAGTGGGCAGTTACAGAGAAGCAGAGCCAAACTCTTCTGTGGAGCATGCAACCGAAAGACAAGGAGCAACAATTAAGTTGTAACAAAATAAATTCTGGTTAGATATAAGGGAAAACTTTCACAGAGGATGGTCAAACACTTGAACAGGTTAACTGGAAATGTGGAATCTCCATCCCCAAATATACTTGGAACTTGACTGGACAAGGCGCTTAGCAACCTGGCTTTGGGGGCAGCCCTGCTTTGAGCATCTGTGCTGGGGCATATGCCTTCCAGAGGTCTCTTTCAGCCTAAATCATTTATTGAGTTTGAGGTGCATTTAAGGTATGCAGGTTTCCTTCTTCCCTCTCAACCCGTGGAATGTTGAGAAAGCTTCATTAAGCATACAAATTTATTGGCCTTTTTTATTTTCTTACTTTTCATCCTTTTCTTGCTTTCCTTTTTTTCTCCTTGTCAGCCTTCTTTATGCATTAGTTTGGTAAAATATTGCACCTGCTGTTTCGGACATGTAAGCTACATTAATCTTCTCTTGACGAAGCATCTCAAGCTCTAGTTTTATGTTTCAGAATTCAGTATCAGCAGTGCATTTGGTCTGCTTCTGTCCTAATTTGTATTGTATTTTTGGTAGCCAGTAATCAGGAGACTCTGTGAGATACCTAGTTTAAGAAGGTAGATTCTTGCAAATTAAATCAAATATATGAGGGCTGAATTGTTACCTTAGTAGTACTGTTTGGCTGTACTTGCATTTCATCTGTAAAATAGAAAAAGGACAGGTAACTACTCTTTTTTGTATATATATGTAAGAAATAAACGCACTGTGCTGTGTCTGCTGTTACCTTACAAATTGGACCATAGTAAAAACATTTGTCTCCTACTGCATTAAATCAGTTGAAGAATAAGCATGAGTTGGTGTTCAGTAATTACCTGCCATATTTCTTAAACTCGATAATCTATTTTTAATTACAGCTGCTTCTCCAGTGCAGCCTCCTTTCTTTGAGTGTCCAATAGGATATTTTCCACCTCCAGTACCACCAATTTCCTTGCCCTTGCCACCTCCAATTCCAGTAAGTAACCTGGAAAGGAGTATGTTTTTGAAAATGTTGATAATTCTCATTTTGTATCTTATTTCTGATGTTAAAGTTAGGATTAAATTTAGATTCTGTTTTTGATACAATGCTCTATTTGGTGATTCCCTTGAACTATCTGATAGACTTGTGGTTGCTTTTAAAAAACTTTATTTCAGCTATTTTTTGGCTGATCCAATTCCTGTTTAATGGAAGTTCTCCCTGTTGAACTAAAACATTTTTCATCATTGTTAGAGTTAGGGTGTTTCATAACAGAAAGCAAAAGTTGCCTGAAGCACATAAGGAAAAACAATGAATTGGAATTGTTAGTGCAAGTCAACTTTGCTTCTTATGTATGTGTGTATATATGCTTATTCTCTGACTTGTTACCTAGGGGGGAAAAATACAATCAAAAATGTAGTTTATCACAGTCCTTCTTTCAAACTTTGTGCATTTTGACTATAGGCTGTCTCCTCATCTAAGAGTCTACAGGGATATTGAAAAAGTGTGTGGTTTTTTTTCCACCACTTTTTTTCACTGAATGATTGTTACCCTTCTTAGTAAAGCAGTAGAAAGTTGACATTCCCTGCCAGGACAGCTTCTGTATTTTTGACTAAGGGAAAGTAAGTTTGCAGATAACACCAAGTTGGGTGGGAGTGTTGATCTGCTTGAGGGTAGGGAAGCTCTGCAGAGAGATCTGGACAGGCTTCATCGATGGGCTCAGGCCAACTGTAGGAGTTTCAATAAGGCCAAATCCGGGTGCTGCACTTGGGCCACAACAACCCCCAGCAGTGCTACAGGCTTGGGGAGGAGTGGCTGGAGAGCTGCCAGTCAGAGAGGGACCTGGGGGTGTTGATTGACAGTCACCTGAACATGAGCCAGCAGTGTGCCCAGGTGGCCAAGAAGGCCAATGGCATCCTGGCTTGTATCAGAAATAGCGTGGCCAGCAGGGACAGGGAAGTGATCTTACCCCTGTACTCAGCACTGGTGAGGCCGCACCTCAATTACTGTGTTCAGTTTTGGGCCCCTCACTACAAAAAGGACATTGAATTACTCGAGTGTGTCCAGAGAAGGGCAACGAAGCTGGTGAAGGGTCTGGAGCACATGTCGTACGAGGAGCGGCTGAGGGAACTGGGGTTGTTTAGTCTGGAGAAGAGGAGGCTGAGGGGAGACCTCATTGCCCTCTACAACTACCTGAAAGGAGGTTGCAGAGAACTGGGGATGAGTCTCTTGAACCAAGTAATAATTGATAGAACAAGAGGTAATGGCCTCAAGTTGCGCCAAGGAAGGTTTAGACTGGATATTAGGAAGCATTTCTTTACAGAACAGGTTGTTAGGCATTGGAATGGGCTGCCCAGGGCAGTGGTGGAGTCCCCATCCCTGGAGGTGTTTAAGAGTCGGGCTGACATAGCACTGAGGGATATGGTGTAGTTGGGAACTGTCAGTGTGAGGTTAATGGTTGGACTAGATGATCTTCAAGGTCTTTTCCAACCTAGATGAATTTGTGAAATTGTAATTTTGTTAGCTAAGACAAAATCATAGATCTGCTTAAGGACTGTTTTTTTTAAGCAGTGTTAACCTATCTGGTCAGCCATATTTCTGTGGCTAGACTGTCTCTGGTTCTGAATTCTTGTTTATGTTTAGTTCATATGTCTGCAGTACTTTACTATCAAAATGTAACCTTGTTGTTTCCATTATCTTCTTTGAGTAATTGCCAACTGTTTAGCAGCAGGACAGTGATCTAAATGTACTGCAGTTTGGATTACTTTTAAACCATGAAATAACTTAGGTCTCAACCTCTGCTAAATAATCATGAAATAGTAGTGATTTTCATGTTTCAAACCCTTGTTTTCCTTTTTATCTCAGCCTATACCATCTTTGAGCCAACTTTACATGGAAGGTATTTCTTGTATTTCTCTTGAGCCACCTCCACCTCTTCCACCTCTCCCCCCAGAAGAGCCTGAACAGCCACCAAAACCTCCATTTGCTGATGAGGAAGAGGAAGAGGAGATGCTCTTAAGAGAAGAATTGCTTAAGTCTCTAGCCAACAAACGAGCTTTCAGATCTGAGGTACTCCATTGGTTTTTGAATGTGAACCTCTAGATGGCAATCTTGACCAAAACTTAAATGTGACCCACTAAGTGAGGATTACAGGCTTTTTTATGCTCCCTTTCTGATGACTTAAAAAAAAAATTTTCTGAATTTCCATCACCCTCTGCCTCCCCAGAAGAAACTGAAACAAAAGCCACCCTGGCACACCCTTTGAATTGTAAATTGCAGTTTGTCTTTTCTGAAGGAATTACTCAGTTTTCAGTACCTTGAAGTTTCATATGTTCAAAGGAATGGAGATTTTATTTTCTAAAAAAAAAAATGTTTATCAACTGTCAGAAAAAAAGACTCTTAACTTTGTTTCAACCTTCTAGCAAAAACAGAAGAGGTTAACTGTTTCTTGTTTTGTTTTTTTTTTTTTGAGTGGAAAGCAGAGTTTGTGCTTTTGAAAATTTAGGTTGTGTTTAACTTCATTAAAAGGTCGCGGATGTTTTGCAGTTGACCTGTGAATAACTGGCATATTCTTGTGTGCCTTTTTGATATTACTGTAGAATTGCTAGATTTGTCTAGCAATTTTTGTCTAGCAAACAGTTCCAAGTTGCAAGACATGTATGGAAATATCTTTTATGCTTATGTTTTTTAAAATAACTGTGTATAGTGTGTATTCTTATGACAGTGTTTTTGTTTTATTTTGTTAGGAAACTTCAAGTAACAGTGGTCCACCTTCCCCTCCTGGTCCAGATAATTTGCAGTCTGTGCCAAGAAGCAATCTGTCCGCTGTCAGTATTAATACTGTGTCTCAGCCGCGGGTACAAAATACAAAGTTTATTAGAGTACCGAGGCCTCCACGAGCAGTGATCACAGTAAGGAAATATTGGTGTTTTTTATTAATAAGACTATGAGTTGAAGTTGTCCTCAGTTCAAGTGAACAGCAGGCTTAAGGTTTTCTAGTGACACAGCACAGAACAGTGGAGCTTCAGTTAAACATTTGAGTTATTAGTAACTGATAATTCATAGGCTTTTCTAAAAGAATTTGACACTGAAGTAAGAATTTACAGCTTAAGTGAGCACCAAAACACGCCAGCACTCATCTGAACTAAAAGAAACTGTAAATATAGTTAATTTATTTAGCACAGACTAAAGGGTGCTGTTCAATGGTAGCTGAGCCGATCCAATCACTATTCATTGCCAAAAAGGAGGTGGTCTTGCTCTTTTTCCTGCTCCTGGCTAAATGGTGTCTCCCTTCTTTTAAACTGTGGTCTGGAGCATCAGTCCTGTTGCGTAACTTACTTAACATGATAAACTGGTTAGAAAACTAACCTTGGAGGGGAGAAAAGTACTTTTCCTCGTAGGGAATGTTGAATTTTTTCAGTGAACAGTGTGTGAACATCAGAGCTAGCACAAAAGTGATGTCAGATGGTGTGTCTTTGAGTGCGCGTGGAAGAGGGAGTATTCTCCTCAGGCAGCAGACTTTTTTACACTAGTTCAAGCCATATTCTGTAACTTGACCTTCATTTGAATGGTCATGGGAGGTATGTGCAGCTAGCATTTGATTTGTGATGTCTGCAGTTTCCTCAGATTGTTGGAAACATGTTACAAAAGTGTATTTGTCTGTGTTGTGCCAGACTGGAAGCTCGTGTATGTACTGTTCTATTTATGGCAGTGAGCCATACACAGTGGATAGTTTGTGATTACTTTAACAACACATCTTACAATGCTTGGTTTGTGGTGGGTCTTTCCCATGCAGATTCTCTAATGGATAGTATGATTGAGTCCGTACCTTTACCTTTCTGTCAGTTGATGGTGATCCTAATAAACTAGTATTTTTTTTTTTTTACTCTGTTTGGAGGAATATATAGTATCTTTGAGATTATTATGTCGCTATCAAATCGAGTTCTATCTGGCCAACAGCTTTCTTGCTCATAAATACAGACTGTATGATCACTTGGTCACCAGACGCCATAATATAAAACAAAGCTTAAGGTGGTAGACACCTGAATGTTCCTTTTTTGGTCATTCGAAGGCCTACTTTCCTTTCTGTAGGAAAATTTGTGCTCTTAAGCTTAAAGTGGATGGGTTTTTTTGACTGTACCCATCTTCACAATCTACTTTAAATTCTAGATGTAACTAGGGTAGTTGTTCAATTTGAATGTGCTTATATCCTTTCTATAATCACTTCATGTTTACTTACATTTTTAAGTGTTTTTATGTTTAAATACTAAACCTATTCTGAAAAAAACCTCAAATCACCACATATTCTATAGTCCTGAGACTTCATTAACTGCTGTTGCATACATGAGGGAGAACACGTGTTACTGGGGAGCTGTGGATTTGTTTTGGTAACATAATAAATGTCTCTTATCAGCTGTGCTGTTGAAAGGTATTATGTAAATGTTAACCTGCAACTGACATTCAGTGCCTGTTGCTAATGATGGTTAGTTTAGTTAAAGCTGACAGATTAATACATCACATCTGAATCAGCTAGCTTGCCTAGGGTCTTTTTTACAAAAATGATTATAGAAACAAAGCATTTTGCATTTGTTAATTTTTTTAAATAGCTTGGGATATAGAACATTTATATATAAAATAGGTGTGTGTTTTAAAGAACTTACGGCCAAATAATGTTCACAGGAGGCTAGCCACGAGATATTTCTGTCCTCAATGAAAACGATGTGAAAACAGTATCAATTACTCCTGTTAGTTTAAGCTTTTAGAAACAATTAGTATTGAATGCTTATGATGTTTTTTGACACTGAAGTAAGAATTTACAGCTTAAGAGAGCATCAAAACATGCCAGCACTCATCTGAACTAAAAGAAACTGTAAATATAGTTAATTTATTTTCCAGATTAGCACAGACTAAAGGGTGCTGTTCAATGGTGGCTGAGCCGATCTAATCACTATTCATTGCCAAAAAAGAGGTGGTTTTGCTCTTTTTCCTGCTCCTGGCCAAATGGTGTCTCCCTTCTTTTAAACTGTGGTCTGGTTTGTAGTATTTGGTATTTCTTACTAGAGCCTAAAAAAAGTGAACTCATGAGAATTTAATTTTGAACTTAAAAACTGATATTTTTTTCTGGGAGCATTGTTAGATATGTCCAGAAGCTTAAAAACCACAAAGGTTTAGGAAATGTAAATTCCTCATGTTTTTGAAATCTAATTTTGTAGTTTTAGGGCCTTGGTAGCTTTTGAATGTTTGAGTATGCTGTACCATATTTCAGAAGAGGTTTTAAATGTACAAACCTTGGGATTTCTTCTGTGGAGTTGAGGACCTCTGCATAGTGAAATAGCCTACAGATACTGGTTTGCTTTTTCAATGACATCTTGTAACCCTTTTTTGAAGTAGTCATGGACACTCAGGGGTTTATTCACCACTGACTGAAAATACGTCTTAGAACATATGGAGAGATCC
The DNA here is from genome assembly GCF_031877795.1 of Strix aluco. Classification (NCBI taxonomy): domain Eukaryota; kingdom Metazoa; phylum Chordata; class Aves; order Strigiformes; family Strigidae; genus Strix; species Strix aluco. The sequence goes on from NC_133935.1 coordinate 47,859,715, forward strand.
TGCGTTACAACTGAGGCTGTGGTTCCCCTGCAGTAGAAGCTAATCTTACTGAAAGCAGTGTGATGGTGTTACTTTACTGATTGTTAAACATTTTGCTGAACTACATCAAAAAATAACACCTGGGGAAAAAAACCTCGAGAAAAGCTGACTTTGACCCTCACCACCACCAGCTCTTCCCCTAGAAGAAAGATGGGGAAGGCAGTTAGAGACAGTTTACCCTACACAACTGTGCCAAAAGCAGCTTGGCAGCTTTGGTCTTTTAATGCCAAGAGCCAGTGATAGGAAGGGGTGTATTGGGCATCTGAAGATGAGAGGGGTAGGGTGTCTTGCCTGATTAATTTAGGTTTCCAGAGAACATTTGTGAGGAGAGGACCAGTGCCTTGTTCTGTTTTCTTCCACCAATGTAAATTGGAATTTCACCTACCTGTGCTATGGTGGTGCAAAAATGATGCAGCTGTAGTACATTCAGAAGTAGTAGATACCATCCTTATTTTAAGAACTGTCCAGAAAGAGAATATCAAAAAGGAACGATTGGGAAATTGGGTGTGTTTAAATTGAGAAATAAGGCTTTTTTGTGGGGTTTGTTCTTCGAGAGCTTTGAAGAGGTCTTGTCCTGAGGTAAAGATTAAATGTGTAACTGTAACTGTCCAGACCTGCACTGAGTGATGGGAAGAGCAGTCCTGAAAATGTGAACTAAGTGGCTTCTTTTCAAGCTCCAGAGCATTTGAGGTTAATCTAAATTGTCTGCTTGTTTCTGTATCTTTCTGTGTGCTGGAATTGGCAGTCATCTGATCTTAAGTGAGTTGTTTCAGTTAGTGATGTTGGCAAAAAGTGATTAATCTTGTTTCATTTGTTCTTTATGTACTGTTGGTGTTCTGCCAATTTAACTGCCAGAGGAGCTCAGTGTAAGGTCAGCTAAGTATAACTGTGGGACAAGAGGCATCAGAACTGTGTGGCAGAAAGATTGAGGGTGTTCTAGTATGTCTGCCACAGGATTTCTAATGCAGACTTGATTGATTGCTACCTCGCAGTTCTTAAAAACATTGCTTGCAAATGGCATATGGTAATTTTCATTACAGTTGAAATAATTCATGAAGTATACGAGTCAAAGGTTTGAGATTCATATGCTATGACCATGGAGACATAAATATGCTGCAGATAGTTGGGAATAGGTTGAAAATATTGGAGTACCTTTCATGTTACAGTATCAAGAATGGGTACAGTATGTATCTTGTAGTGGAGATGCATAAATGCTTGGGTTTTTTTCCTTACAATGTGGAATCAGTGTGCCATGATAAAAAAGGAATTAACCTCCTTTTTTTTTTTTTAGTAAATATATGTTCAGTTGTATCTGTCTAACTTTTTCTTCTTGCTATAAAACTTTTTTCATTCTCCCCACAGCTTCCAAAACACAAGTCAGTTGTGGTTACATTAAATGACTCCGATGATAGCGAGTCTGATGGAGAACCATCTAACTCAACTAGCAGTGTGTTTGGAGGACTAGAATCTATGATAAAAGAAGCAAGGAGAAATGTTGAGGTAAAGACTATCAGCATTTAATAGGTTTATTTTGTAATTGCTTTGTGTATGGAATTTAAACTTCAGAATTTGGTCAAAAATACTGGATTACATCAGAATGGTTAAGAGCGAGTACACTAGTCCTGTCTGGACTATTACATTGTAATTTGAATGGCACAGCTAATTAAAATGATTTTTCAGTTAAAATGGTATCCTGATGATAGAGTTTGTAACATATTTTGGTTTCATCTTTTCAATTCAAATTCAGTGCATCTTTACTAGCTGTGGTGGTTTAGCCCCTGCCGGGGTCTGAGACCACGTGGCCGCTGCCCCTCCCCCACAAAGGGAGTGAAATACAAAGCCCCGAGGCTGAGATAAGGAAAGGTTTAATACAACAGTGCAACAGCAGCACAACAAACAGCAACAATAACAATAAGAATAATAGTAATAACAATGAACAGAGCAAAATATCTACCAATACAGCAGTGAGAATAGAGCAAATCCCACAGTACACGCGGTAACCCCTTGTCTCGCTTCAGCGCCAGGATGTGACCTCCGAATGGTATCTGAATAACCTGGCTAGAGCTTCCCTCCCCACTGCTGGGGAAACTTAACCCTATCCTGGCTAAACCAGGACACTAGCAAAAAAAAAATTGGCTGAAAAGACCTTATTAGCCTTGAACAGCTTTAAGTTTGTTCTGAAATGCCTCTTAAAAATTGTAGTCAATAGCAGTATTTTAAACTAGTGTGACTAGTATTGACTTGAACCTCATTGTAACAGGCCTCAAAAATCAAAGCCCCTCCAAAATCAGAAAAAGAAAATGATCCAATGAGAACTCCAGAGGCTCTACCAGAAGATAAGAAGATAGAATATCGGCTCTTAAAAGAAGAGATTGCCAGGTACAATGGAGTTTAATTGTTAATGTAAAATGTATGGTATTTGTAGTCCTTTACTAATCTATTTTTGTAACTGGAAGGAAAATCTGAGTTTGAAAACCTTGCCATTACCTTCAGATTCTTCCCCCACTTAATTTTCAGTAAGACAACATAGGAGTCTAAAAGTTCTTGAATTTGAACTGACTTATAGTAGTGGATGGCAGTTGTGGAAAGTTCCTTCTTTTAACTGGAAATCTTGTCCTGCTACTTGTTTGAAGATTTTAAAACTATTGCGAGTACACATCAAAATAAATATTGAAGCTATTGAACATCTTTGCTTTTAACGTCTCTGTTTTAGTCGGGAGAAGCAACGCTTAATTAAGTCTGATCCACTGAGGAACAATTCGTCCCCTGCAAATTCTGATGGTGAAGTTGATGGAATTGGGAGAATAGCAATAGTGACAAAACAAGTCACAGAAGCAGAAGCAAAGCTGAAGAAAAATAGGTATGTGTTTCACTGTCATAAGTCCTACCTTGTTTGCTTAGCAGGATGAAAATAGTAAATAGTCTTTTTTGAATGTGTAGCATTTAAAGTACAGCAAACAATTTGGTTTTCTGTTGTCTTGAATTCTGTTGCTGTACAAAAGAAATTGTGTTGTAGTGCCAGTGTGGTGTTTGGTAACTTTTAAGTATGATTTGTCACGCTAATTGTTTTCAGCTGTGTTTAAGTTCAGTGACTATCATATGTGCCCCTTAATAACACTGAAATATGAAAAAACGAGTGTGATTTTCACTACTTAGTACACTTTGAGGGTAACATGTTTCAGTGGGGTATGCCTGATATATAAATGAATGAGTGTTTCTGCAGAATAGGTATGCTGTTTGAAGCTTTTCCTGTACAATTTTTCTTTTTTAGCATGTCTCTTCCATGTTTCTCATCCTTCTTTCAAGTTATTGTGGAAGATAGAAGTGCCTTGCATCCTTTGTCTCTGCTTCCATTGCCACTTTATTGTTTCTGTGTGGTCTTGTGAACAAACTGGTTTGTGGTCAGACATAAACTGGAAGTGAAGGACATTCTTCCCCCCTCCCTTTATTCACACCCATCTATCTAAGTCTTTATCTTGCTTCCTTTAATGCATAGTTTTTTATATTTACTTACTCTGCTATTGTGCCATAATACTGTAGCTTGTAGTCTGCTAATGTCTTTATGCACCCTAAGGAACAATTGGGTTGTCACTCTACCATTAAGACATCCAAACCACATGTTCTTGCTTTCTGTTAAAAACAGCATTAAGGATACTCCACTTGCTTGCCTTCCCCTGTCCTTGTACCTGGAATGTTTTTCTCTGCTTTATACTAACATGCTGAACTGGGATACTGAAATCTGCCGTATGTACTACCAGTGTTTTTTGGTTCATGGATGTTTAAGACTATCTGGAGAAACTCAGAATGTTTAAGTGAGAAAGAGCTGGGTTCTTAAATAGCTGGGGTTTCAGAGGAGCAGTGATGGCTCAGAAACTTCCCTTTGAAAAAAAATTTTGTTACATGGCTTTTTTACTTCTAGACTTCTGTTGATGAAGGATGAATCTGTCTTGAAACATTTGTTGCAACAAGAGGCCAAGAAGAGAGAGAATGTTCGAATTGCTGAAAACAAAATTAACAAACTGGCTGAACAGCTACAAGCAACAGAGAAGATCTTGAATGCTAATAAGATGTTTCTTAAGAAGCTTCAGGAACAAGTAACTTCAATTTTGAAATGTTTCTGTTTTCCTAGACCTGGAAATCTTGAAATGAGAAGCCTGATTTTTGGAGGCAGTAGGCTTTCTTTGAATTAATCATTAATTAATTCCTATGTCTCTTCTGATTATATTTTATTATGTGGTCTATCTGAAAATTTGCATCTTGTTGTAGTATTTATCTTTTTTTCTTTTTTCAGATTCATAAAGTTCAACAACGAGTTACAGTAAAAAAAGCTCTGGCATTAAAATATGGGGAAGAACTTGCTCGAGCAAAAGCAGTAGCAAGTAAGGAAATTGGGAAACGAAAACTGGAGCAGGATCATCTTGGAGTAAGTCTGTTGCATGCTTTTAAACTTTGCTGTACTTGAAAAGCAATAATTTTGATTAGGAAACATAGTTTAAATGAGATTTCAGGAAAACAGGAAAGGATTTCAGAAGCACTGTAGGAATCTTCCTATTGGTTTCCTGTATTTTTGAGAATTCGATAGAAAACACACTAATCATTTAAAAAAGAAAACTGTTCAAAGCCTACATTTCTATGCCAGGGGAGTGTCAGATAAAATAATAAGAGGATCTATATGCCTGTGAAGGGAGGAAATACTTTGCTGTGTGTAGACATCAGTGATCTTGCTAAAACTATATAGCAAAGACTCCGAAGAGGGGATCTGATCTTGTTTTGAAAAACAAAATATAGGAAAACAAGGCTAAAATATTTCTGTAAATTTTTCTTTTTGCACGTGTGTGTCTGTGTCCCCACCACCACTACTGTGTATACTTGTTTTATAGCTCACCTTTTAAATGTGGCCAGAAGTTCTGTTGAAGCCCTGTACATGATGTAGGGTAATCTTTATCGAAAAACCTGCAGACCTGCCAGTTGAATTGTGGTAAACTCTCTTGTGGTTTTCCTGCTGTTTGAAATTTTCTGGCAGGAGTTTAAAATACATTTTTATAAACTCTGAATTAAATAGCTTGCCCGTGTTTCATTTAACTCCTGTCAATAGATCAGTAAATGTGAAAATGAAATAAAGGGAATTTTTTTCTTTTCAGCCAAGCAAAATGTTGAAATTGGACAACTCCCCTACATCCAGTCCAAAAAAACATTCAGCAGAATTGATTGCACTAGAGAAAAAAAGACTACAGCAACTCGAGTATGAATACGCTCTAAAGATTCAGAAATTGAAAGAGGCTCGTGCACTGCAAACCAAGGAACAATCAAATATTGCACCTCATGCAGAAGAGGAATCTGAGTTTGCATTACCTCAGCCATCGCTTCATGATCTTACACAGGATAAATTGTCTTTGGACAGTGAAGAAAACTACTTTGATGATGAAGTTCTGTCAAATTCAAACCGAGAACGAAGGAGATCTTTCAGAGAATCTAATTCTTTCACTAAACCAAATCTTAAACACATGGACACTCCAAAACAAGAAACTATAAACAAACTCTCTAAAAAGGCATCAGAGGAGCCTGAGCTGTTCCTTGGGTTGAATATTGATGAACTGAAAAAACTTTATGCTAAAGCTGACAGCTTGAAAGAGCTGCTAGTGAAAAGTACTGCCTTTATAGTGCCTAAGGAAGATCTGTTGTGTGGTCAGGTAAATGCTTTAAAACTAAATATGATGGTTGTCTTTTTTAGGTGGTGTTGCAATTGCTGTATATCTGTTATCTGTTTCCTAGGAAATTTCAGTGGACATGGATTTTGTTACATCGCAAAATAAACAAACTGAAGTGAAACCGTTTCCATTTGGACCATATCATAGTCCTCTTCTAGTATTTAAATCCTACAGGTATGAAGACTGTAGTAGTTCTTTGACTTCTGTGTATATCTGTTCTTGTTCAAGTATTCTTCACTACTCTTCCTTGATACCCAGGCGTATACAGGAAGACATGATGCAGTGAGAAACTTGACTATCCTGAAACAATTTTGTCTAGTTAGGGAACCTAATGATTTTAGTTACTTTTTCTGGTATGCAGGAGTCCCTTGCTTTTGTATAGTATGCTATTTTGCGTTGTATTGCATGCCATTCCCTGCAACCGGATTGTTTGGCATAACTAAATTAAAAAATAATAGTTAAGCATTTGGAAACAGGATTTTTGTATCCAGTATGAAGCAATCTAAAATCCAGGAAAAAATAACAGACGCATATTTCAGTTATTCAGTCTTTAAACTTGGCTAGGATTTCCATTAAGTCAAGATTGAGCCAATCACCTATTTTTGGATTCCTGCTCAGTGGAAAGAGGCATGACCACAGTGATTCATCTTGACTTAAAAGTAGGCACCTGCAAGTGTAATAAATTTGACACATCTGTCTTTAGTCAAAAGAGAACTTTGTTCCTACACATCAAATTTTAGAAAACAAAAGTCTGGAATTTAAAATGGAGTAGTTGAATCCTACCATGTGCTTCAGGATTTTTATTTCTATACTCTTAAGTAGCAAAAGATGGAGGGTGCTATCTTTATAGGAGTATCCATTTTAACTTCTTGTAGGTTATGGCTTTAACTCCTTAAGGAGCTAGAATCCCAAAATCGATGTAGTCAGACTTCAGCTAAAGGTTTAAAACAAGCATTAGTCTGCTCAGCTCAGACTGTTTTGGTTTTTTTTAGTTTACACATTCTAAAACCTGATGTGGATTTTTTCACTGTTTTTTCAGGTTAATCTTTCATGGTTCTCTTAAGACTTCTATTTGGCATGGATCTTAAGCTGACTAGAGCATAAGTGCAGTTTTTCTAGAACTAAACTGAAATTCAGTTTCAGTAGTTTGCTTTCCCTACTGGGTCATCTCTACACTTCCTGTTTTTATACAAATGAGGTTCTGCACCTAAGGGAGAAGGGAATGCTAGAACAGAATCTGTTTAGATTGAGAAGTATTGTTTTGTTCCCTCCCTCTCTCACTGTTCTCACCTTCCTCTTAACTCATAGGTCAGTGATGCTTTTGGTTAATAGGGTTTTGGAAATGAGATTTAATACAGAAAAAGTGATTATTTTTTTTTCCAAATGTTTAGTAAAACTGATGTCTTAACCTTGTATGTTTTGTCACAATAATTCATCGTTTCGTTTTAGGTTTAGTCCGTATTTTCGAACGAAGGAAAAACTGTACCTCAGTTCAGTAACGTATAGTAATATGGTTGAGCCAAAACAGTGTTTCTGCCGTTTTGATTTAACAGGCACATGTAATGATGATGACTGTCAGTGGTGAGTTCTTTTTAATTGTGTTTGAACTAAACCTCTCTTCTAGATTTCTGACTTGAAGACCAAAATAGGCATGTGTTTCATGCATCTGGATTTATGATCCTATGCACAAGTTCTAGAAAAGAAGGTTTAATACCCAATTGCAGATACTTGACTGGCAGGAAAAAAAACCCCTTTCATCCAAGCCATGAAGAAAGGAGGCTCTTTAGATGTAAATTTAGCAGTATGGACTGTTAGAGAATGTTTCACCTTTTGATTGCCTTGTAATTCAGACAGGACTTCTCTTGCTTTATAGCTTCAGCATAACTTCAGACCATCATGGAACCTCAGGTAGTGGTCGATACTGCTAAGCACACTGATGTATCATGATGCTAACCAAAATTAAGCATATAGCAAATATGTGATTTTGTAAAAAAAAAAAAACCAAAAAAAAACCCAAAAAAAAAAAAAACCCCAAACCCAACTATTCTATTAGTAGAATTCTACTTTTCTGGGAAAATACTGGCTAAGTTTTTTTCTTTAAAGCCTGGTGTTAAATTATATTTAAGATAGTTTGTTAATGTTGCACAGCATATTTAAAAAGCTGGTACCAAGAGCAAATGGATGTGAATTGGTCAGGAATTAACTTGATTTGGAACTTTCTAACTACTGGAGAAGTTTAATAGGAGCGGACTTTAGGGGTTTTTTTGCCCATTTTGGTGTCAGACAGCGTTTTGGGTCAGCTTTTAGCTGTTACCATCAAACCGTAGTTTGAATCTTTTAAATACAAAGTAATATCTAATTGTTTTAACTACCTTGTTTGAACCAGAAAGTTTGAAATACTGTGTTTTTGTGTTAGTGCGAAGCGAGTGTGTAGTGATGTATTTTGAAGAGTAAGACTATAGTGAAGTAATGAAGACTAGTTGAAGAATGAAGTTACTGATGCAGGTTTAAATTTAGAGAAAACCCAGACATATTTACCAGGAACTTCAAAGCAGGCTATAGTGTTTTCTCTAGGTATAATTTTCTTTATGCCTCACCATAGTGTGTACTAAAACTAACTTTCTAGTTAAAAGCTTTATTAAATTGTTGCCATGATAAATATATTAATTGTTTATTTGTTTGTTTTAGGCAGCACATGAAAGACTGTACTCTTAGCCGTAAGCAGCTGTTTCAGGATATTCTGTCTTACAATTTAGAACTGATTGGCTGTTCAGAAAAAAGCACTGATGAGGAAATCAGCACTGCCACAGGTTTTTAAGAGGCTTTTGTTCACTTTTATATATGAAGATTAATTTCTGAAGGGATGGCTTTCATTAAAAGCTCTGGGTTTAAGGACTTTGATGTTAAACAATGTATAAGATACAGCTATATGAAAAAATAGGTTTCTGCAGTTGTCCAGTTCAGCCCTTTGTAGTGGGTAGTTACCTTGGTGTCTTCACAGAAAATAATTGATCTGTGGACCATTTCACTGGAGAAAAAAAAAAAAGTATTTCTGGGATTCAGGGGACTGGGGAGCAATGGGCATGGAATCTTTCCCTCTTCCCTTCTTCACTTCTTTTTGTAAGAAGTACAAAAGCTGAACTGGTCTGTTTTAGTGGAGCTGGAATTTTATAACAGTGCTGTTGCCATATAGGCAAGTTGCCTAACTGAACTTGTAGTTTTTCATTTCTTCTAGTATGTTAAATTACCATACCTCTTGAAGCAGTCATATTTAATGAATTCAGCATAGGTTGTGCTAAATTGCTGTTAAGTTACCTGTCCATTTTAATTTGTGTGTTTACCTAAGATACAAATATTCTTGTTGCAGAAAAATATGTTGAAAAACTTTTTGGTATAAACAGAGACCGTATGTCAGTGGATCAGATGGCTGTTCTTCTGGCCAGCAACGTCAATGAGAGTAAAAGTCATAGTAAGTAACTTGGTAGATTCAAGGCAATATAAACTTTTTAAATTATTTAAGTACCTTGATGGTTTTGTAAAACAAGAATATTTTTTTTTTGTTGCTTAGTTTATTCATCTTAGTATTATAAATTCTGCTCTGGTAAGTTAAAGGCAGCAGAGTTTGTTTTAAGGCAATAATACAATAGTTTTGGAGTACAATTTGGATAAGTGACTTATGCACCTGAGCACAATAGGCTTTAAATAAGTAGTGTTGAAACTTACACACTTGTGTTGCACTCACAAAATGTTTTTATCTAAAATAGTTATTAGCAAAGATGTTTTAATCTCCAATACAGAAAAGTAGAAGAACTCTTACTACTTCGCTTGTTCACAGCGCCTCCATTTACAACATGGAAAGATAAAAGGAAATGGAGACCGAAGTTCTGGAGAAAACCTCTGTTAGATAGTAGCAGCAGTGAAGAGGAGCAGTTCGTTGGACCTATTAAATATGGTAATCTGGATTTGTGACATCGATTAAAAAAGAGTACTGGCGTAAAATACCTACCAACCTCTTCCCAACACCTAATTTTTGAAGTGGTTCTTAAAACCCAGTGGTTTTAGTAACTCTTGACTTCATATTTCCTGCATACAAACTTTACTTTGTATAAGTTTTTGGGTGAAGTTTGACCTGACTTTGTTGTATTTAAGTTAAAAAAACAAAAACAAAAAACCCCAAAACCGAACCTGGAAGTTAAGGTGGAATTTCTGCTTACCTGTTCTTAAAAGGAACGTAAGGAACTATTTCCCTAGAATGTTTCAGCTTTGCCCATAGACCTTTAGGAGTTTTTTTAATTTTTATTTTTTCCCTCCGAGAACTGTAAGTAGTAAAACTTCACGTGTGCAGCTATGTTAAATTTGCACAGTTAGTATTTGGTGTTGAGGTCAGGAGTTAAAAAAAGCTTCTGTTAAGCGGCATTTGAGACTTGGAAGCTTGCTAGAGTGTCAGTAACCCGACAGTGTTTCACATGTGACTCATGCAAGTGGGAGCTTTAGGATTTGTTAGCGAATGCTGTAAAAAGGATTTTTAGAGACACAGAATTGAGATAAATTTTTTGTCAGATATGTCTGTTTCCTAATGAACTGCCTTAATTGGTGTCTTTTGATCAAAGCAACCTTTTACTGCTATTTATTTCTTGCCTTTGCATTTGAAATATAACTTGTTTTCTGCAGACTACTGAGTTCTAAGTTTTAGAGGATGTCGAAATAACCATTTTTTGCTCTGGTCAGTGGCTATACTCGAAATATAAAAATGGCCACCCCTGTGTGAGTTCTAATCTTACAGGTCACTTCTGTTTTGAAAAGAAACATTTAATTCTTTTTATTTGCAGCCCATCCCACAGAACATAAAAAAAGAGTTCCAGCTCTTGATGCCGTGGTGACTCCGGATGATGTCCGTTATTTTACAAGTGAGACTGATGACATTTCCAACTTGGAGGCAAGTGTCCAAGAAAACCCCTGTGATGTGCAGCTTTGGATTAAACTTGCATACAAATACTTGAATCAAAATGAAGGGTAAGTCTGCTACGTTTTAGGTTAGATTTTGTGCTTTGCCCATGCTGCTATGATCAAGTTTCCTTTCTGATGTTAAAGAACTTGCTTCAACAATGCCACAAATAATTTACTACTTAAAGGCGGGTTAAAAAATAGATTAGATTTCTTACTGTATGCAGCACAGTATGCAATGATGGTTTATCTTTAGGTAGGTTCTAATTCAAAACAGAAGTTGATGGAAAGTAGTGTGGGAGAAATAATTGTGTTTGGAAAGCGTACAACCTAATGTATTCCCAAGATTACCATGGAATGTTACACTTTCAGTGATAAAGTAGTGGACCAATAAACTCAAATCAGTTTCTCCTCTACAGGGTGAATAATTGGAATAATGTTTGAAATGGCTTTCATCAGAAAGCTTTCTTATAAGAACAGTTCTGCTATATGTTTTTTTCCCCTGTAGAAATCATCCAGTTGAGCACTCAGTTTCTTACTTTGTAATTTTTAACTTCTGGATTTTTAAGTTTCTCTAGTTCCTTTAATTTAGTCTGCAGGATACCATGTTTTTATTGGCAATCAGGTGACTTCGGTAGGACTTCTGTCATGATGGTTCTGTTCTAGATACTGACTTTGATTTTAGTAGTGAGGTACTACCTTAAGGACCTGCAGCAGGGAGGAAAGGGAATGAAGAGGAGCAGCTCTTAAAAGCCTTGTGTAAACTGCGGATAATGGAAAATGTATCAAAAGATCAGTTTGGCTATATTAATAGTTGCCTGAACACTAGAAGGGATAGACCTGGAAAGAAAATAATACCAGCAAGTGGCAGAGTGAGAAGAGCACACTTTCTAAATATAAGTGTACTTGGAAAAAGACCAGGAAAAGAAGAGAGAAAACCTAATGGAAGACAATGCATCCTTTTCTTAAAACAGCCACCTCCTCCATTTTCCTCACCGCCCACCTCAGTACTATGAAGAAACTGAGTGGTTTAGTAGGTGGTAGTGGTGATAGAAGGGGTTGGGAAGGCTTCAGACTTATGCATGGTTAACTGTGTTAGTTTTATTTTGGGACATGTGTTTTTCCTCTCATAAATGTCTGTGCAAAGTAATTTCTAAAGATGTTTTCAGAATAAGTGTGACCTCAGAGCTTTCTGTGGTTTTTATGGAAGTTTGTTTATGAATTAAAGCTCAGCTCTGTGGTTTGCAATATTAGATAGTTATTCGAGCTAATCTTTATTACTTCTCTGGTATCATCTCATGATAGTTACCTTGAAGTAAAATCTCCTTTTTTTTTTTTTTTTTTTAAATGGTTTATAGGCAGAGAAAAACCTGGATGATAGGCATAGAAACCTGAAATAAAGGCTTCTATTTGACTGTAGAAAGTAAATTAAATATGTAACAAAAATATTTTAATTTACTAAGCCTTTGAAATGTCTACTTAAGTTTTTAAGTCAGCTTGATGTAAATGCCTTGATATGATTGCAGCTTGAGACGTCTGCTTAGAGATGAATCTTACCCATTTTTAATTAAATTGAACTCTTGAATTGGCACTTTTCCTAGAAAACTTATTTTTTCAGGTGCTATGATAATTGGACCTAATAATAACCTTTAAGGGATGAAAACTTACTGAAACTTTGAAACTTTCATTAATAAAGGACAGCACATCTTAAAAAGGGTGACTGTGTGTCACTTATTATAAGCATCCATTTTCATATCTGATATTGTGTAAGTCATAATACTAGCACAGTTGATATGAGTGCTTTTTAAAATTTTTTACAGCTCATCATCTGAGTGTTTAGATTCTACTTTAAATGTTTTGGCACGAGCCCTTGAGAACAACAAGGAAAATTCTGAAATTTGGTGTCATTACCTCAGACTGTTCTCAAAAAGAGGAACCAAGGAGGAGATACAGGAAATGTGTGAAACAGCAGTGGAATATGCTCCCTCTTATCAAATCTGGTGGACTGTAAGTAAAAAAAAAAAGTATATGTGAAATGTTCATGTAATTGTGCATTTTCTACTGTAGAAAACCAGTTCTTATGACAGAGAAAGTGTGAAACTAAAAACACTATAGTTTTTTGAAAACTCGAAAGTTGCGAAGAAAATTAAGCAATTCAAAGTTCTGTTTGCAGGATATTTGTAGAAATCATCACCTTACCTCAGGTAATAAAAGTTATTTAAAATATGTTACATTTCTTATTTTTTTGTTACACAAGCTTGTGAAATTTAACTTTGACTATTTGATCTTTAAATGATATTTTTTGAGGTTTAATGTGAAAATTGGGTGTGAATGAGGGAAATACAGTTCCTGAGGTGGTAAAAGACAATATCTGAAGTTTGTGATTCATGTGATTTTAAACTAAAATCTAGAAGCTTTGCTAGTATTCTGATTATTATTATTATTATTAATATGAATTATTTCTCTCTAGTTTTTGAATTTAGAGAATTCTTTTGATGGAAAAGACTATGTTTGTGGGAGGATGCTACAGTTCCTAATGGAAGTGACAGGGGGAGAAGAAAATCCAAATCTTGTGTCCTTTCAGCTGCTGGAGACTCTGCTGTACAGGGTTCACTTAAGCCTGTTTACAGGAAGACATCAGAATGCTCTTGTTCTGCTGCAGGTAACTTCCAGGTTACCACCCAGGCATTGTCTTCATACCTTCACCTTTCTAATACCTGTGACTTTGGTAGTGTCAACTTTAGAAGCTGTTCCTTTCTTCATTTGCTGAAGGAATTCTCGTAGAGACTTCTGTTTTGTGATATGATGCCACTATAAAATTTGGATATACCTTTGGTGGTTTTGTTACATATTTTGGTTTCTTGTGTAGCTAATAGCTTAGACCACTATGTCTCAAAATAGTTCCCAGGAAACTGCTTTACTACATGATTTCTGGCAAACCATAGAATACTTTTTTGCAGTGAAGGGCCTGTGAGTAATGTAAGGTACTCAAATGTTTATTGCTGCAGAAATTATCAAACTGGTAGTTCTTGGGAAAGAACGTAGTATGATGTTATCTAACAGTATTGCCCTGCTTCAAACTTTGGAGACTCTTAAATCAGACTTTACTGATCCCATGAACACCAAAGTCATGGAGGTATCTTAGGCTTTTATTGTGACTGTAGAAAGGATTTAAGTCCCTGTTACTGTTCTGCAGACAATTGAAGTAGTGGATGAAGGTGAGAAATGGAGTGCTGACATTGGCTGCTACTTAACGTGGGAGCTGCTGTAGTTTCAATTGCGAGTTTCTTCATTCTTACCAGCAGGTGGCACCTGTTGCTTGCTACACCCTAAAACACTTTTCTCAGTTGTGTGGTTAATGGTTTTTTCTAGCTCCAGTTTAAATAGAAAAGTGTAATGCTGTGTGATTTCCTCCAAAAGCTATTCTAAACATAGCAGTACTGATAAATGCAACTCTTGAGTGTTTGACTGAATGAACAAAAACAGAGGGAGGGAAAAAACTCAGTTTGTGTTGAATTGACATGGAAATCCAGTCTGTGTGGGAGAGTAACATGGGTTGGTTTCCCTTACCTTTCCCCAAAGCATCATCCCAAAACCAAACTTTTTCGGTGTCTTATATTCATCTGAAATGCATAGTTGAATGTCTTGGAGAGATTGTTTAACCATATTTAAGAGAAGATAATTTCTAAGTAAATGCTACTTCAGAGTAAGTTGCAGTGTATATCTTTGAAAACTTGAAAGCAGTTTTACTGAAGTAAATATTTTGAAGGGTGAATAAGTGAAGTGTTTTTGAAACTTCAGTTTTTGCGTATTACAGGACAAGTGTCCTGTTGAATTTTGCCTGAATTTGCAAGTACTTTCATTCTCATGAAAGTGCATTCTTTGATTGTACTGTATTTATCCAGAAAAATGTTGACACATCACTAGCCAGGAGATTGTGTTCTGTTTTAGGAGCAATCGTGTTTAGACTTTGTCTGATTGCATGCTCTAATGATTTTATTTGGGATATGCCCTTCTAATTGGGCTGTTCTAGTTTTGCATATGACTGGTAGGAAAATTCTCAGTAGTGCTTCCAACACATTTTTTTAAACAATATGTCTAGAGATGGTGGTGCTTTCAGTAGACTTGGATAACTGTAACTTAATAGCTGATAACTATAACTTCATAAAAAAACCAAACAACAAACAAAAAATTCCAAACCCACAAAATCCAGTAGGATATAGCAAGCTGAATCTAACTTGTAGATGACTTGTCTCTAGAGCTAATGTATTATTTCTGTGCAACTGGAAGTAATTGTCCAAGAATTAAGAAGAAAAATGGAATACATCTTGGGAGATGCACGTTTTCAAAGTCTATCTCTGTTCACTTTTCAAAATAACAATCTTCTCCAATTTTTCTACACCTGTTACTAGAAATTATGCATATGATTTGAATACAGTCATACATTCACATAAGCCAAATATAGTCATGATTGATATAAGGAATTAGTTCCTGTATTTTCTGTGGAAAAGATTTGAGAATATTGAAACTTATTATTCCTGTTTCCTTTCCGCATTCTTTAAGGTCTTAAAGATTTTATGGTTGAAATACATTGTGTTTCTTTTAACCTTTACAGAATGCTTTAAAATCAGCAAATGAAAAAATATCAGACCGCCTTACTGTAAGTGACCGTTGCTTGGCTTGGCTGGCTTACATACATCTAATTGAATTCGGCATTCTCCCAGTCAAGTTCTATGATCCAGCTAATGTCAGTCCTTCAAGGATCATGAATAAAGAGCCATTTTTAATACCATGGCAAACAGTTCAAGATGTGAAGACTGATCCTGATACGCTGTTAGCTATGTTTGAAGGTAAGATTAAGGAGGCAAACTACTTAATACATTACTCACTTGTTGTAAATCAAGAAATATTATCCAACTTTTGGAATTTCAAGGCAGTGCAGTATTGCTGATGACTATTGATTAATCCCAGTGGCTTAACAGTGAATATTTCATCTTGATTTGAACAGAGCAGTGAGGAAAGTCCATGTTCTTGCATTTTTAATACCCACAGTGAGTTTTTCACCTGTGGTTCAAAGCCGTGGCTTTTTCTCTGAACCGTGTTATTCTATCAAGATAAAAGACTAGTGGCTTGTGATAGTATGAGATAGCTAGTTTTCTTGGGCTATGTAATCATAAAACCAAGCTTCTGTTGTCATTCTTTCTCTTACCCACCCTCCCTCCCCTCAATGGGATGTGCCTATGGGAAAGTTACATTCCTGGAAGATTAGTGTGTTTCCTTAGAAGAGGCAGAGCAATGAATGTATTTGTCTTCATTCAAAGTTTAAGTAAACCAAATAATGTTTTTTAAAGATGTAAAATGATAATACTAGAAGTTGAATTCTTGACTTGTGGTGCTGCAGAGGTAGACTTTGTAATAGAATTGTATAAATGTCAATAATTAATGTGTTAGCAGCAATATTGAATTGCCACGGAGAATATATCTATGCTGCAGGTGGTAATGTGTGTGGAATTACTCAGGGATAGATTGAGTAGCCCAGTTGTGGGAGTGAAGGCAGTCTAACCATGATAATGGGGTGTTAATTGTTGGGTACCTTTTTATTATGCTGAGAAGAAAAATAATATCCTGTATTAGCTTTTAATATCTCAATAACTTTTCAGTAGCTATGCTGGAAATCCTGGAATGTAGTTTTAAATATAGTGATACACTGCTATCTGTAATGTGGCTTTAACATTTCATTTATAGGATGTTTCCTGTTTTTTAAATGAATGAGGGAAGAAACTTCTGTAAGATTTTTGTTTCTGCACTGTGGTGATAAGTGGAAAGGCTCTCAACAAAAATGGTCATCTTCCTTTTTCTTAATAATTTGCAAAAGCAGCACTCTCAGAAATACCTTTCCACACTTACGTATTTTCATTGTTAAATGAGAGTTTTTATTATGTTAAGGCTTCAAATAACTTTGATGTTGCTTGAGGTCTAAAGACCTAATTTTATACTTTTGTTTTAAGATGCAGTCAAAACATGTACTGATGAAAGCCTTGAGGCTGACAAAAGGATAGCTATCTGCTTTCCTCTCTACAGAAACATGATAGCTTTGCTGAAACTTCTTGAAAGGTAAGTTATTTCAAGACACTTTTAAATGAAGTACTCAACTCTGCTTTTTTGAAAACTTACCTTTTTTTTTTTTTTAAGGTGGGAGTCTGCTGCAGAACTTTGTAGATCTTTATTGGAGCTCTGCCCTAACAACTGTCAGTTCTTGGAGAGTTTGGCCACCTTGTATTTGCAGATGGAGCAGAGTGACAATGCCTACAATGTGTGGATTGAAGCTTTTGAGAAGAATCCTCAGAATGCGGAAGTTTTTTATCAGTTGTGTAAATTCCTTGTTTCACAGGTAATACTCCACTCCAAAACTCATTTGTTGGTCTGGTGGCTTTATAAAGCTTGGGTTTTGTGTGTTGTTTCAAGCACTTACCAAATTAATTAATCTTCATAATATTTTTGTAATGTCTAGTACTCCTCTATATATAGATGGGAAAAATGAAATCAGCAACATTAGTGACATAATTAAATATAATCAAAGGAATTACATAAAATCATGAATTTATAGTTTGAACTGTTCTAATCCAGTGTTCATACCCATAAGCAAGAATAATAGATTTTAACAACAAACCCTGTAATGTGTCCAGCTTTTTTGTGCTACCTGCTGACTCACCCAGTTAGACTTCATTCTTGAGAGAATGAAGACGATGGAGCATTGCAGAGATAGACATACCACTTGTTATTTATTGTGCTTAAATTGTTCTTGTCATTTTCAGGTCAATACCTGATTTTAATTTTTTTTACTTTTAAAAAATAAAACCCCAAAACAGGAAAGGTCAAGCAGTATTCTTCCACTGTTGCAAGATTTTGTGGCAGCTTTCTTTGAGAATACATGCCAACAGCATGGTCCCATGGATTTATTAAGGTACATTTTAGAATATTTTTTTCTGCTTAAATTTTGGTAATACTGGCATTTTCTTGAAAAAAAGACAGTCTAGAATTTTTAAACTCCTCTATTTTTAGCTTGGCATGTTTTGCTAGAACTTCAGTGAATTATGATTTGGTAGTTTATAAGATGCATATATTATTAGTGTATAGTGCATATACACTAAATTATAAAACCACAGGGATTTAAAGATGAAAGAGACAGCAAGTTTAATGTCTGGATTTGGGGAATGAAAATCAATCATATGTATGCCAAAGTTGTTGGAGTTGTTTTTTGTTTGTTTGTTGTTGGTGTGGTTTGTTTGTTTGTTTTTTTTCAAAGCTAGGAACCTAAAATTGCATACCTAAACCACTATATTTAGGCACTCGCAAAAGACCTCGATCCAGAGGTCCAGTATGCTATTAATCAGCAGATTATTATTGTTGAAAAGGCACAGGTTCGCATCTAGCCTGCTGATTTTTCCACTTGAATTTTACCACCTAATCAAGAGACTTACTGAAGTTTTGAAATATGCAAGTTCCCTATAGTCAAAATAGATCCCTCTGAAGGCTGTCAAAGGAAGACCTTCTGTGAGAAAGCTTATGTAGATGATGCTTTGAAATGTTTTTATCTCCAAGCTAAGCGTTAGATTTTATTCCTGCTTACATTTGTTTATATTAAATTTAGTATTGGCAATGCAGCTTAGCTGACTGTATGTAGATGATTGTACCTTACTTGATATATTTTATGTGGGGAGGGGAAAGTCTGAGATATAAAGCACCATTTAACTTTGTACATAATGAGGGAGTAAATGCTTTCTATATTAACTATTTCTATATTTCCTTGTAAGGCTTTCTGTATAAATTCTATCTGGATAAAGTTAAACTAAAATCTATGAAAAGTGTATCTTCTTTTAATGTCCCATGAACTGGATTTTGGAACTAAAGGTTACATCCACATAGGACTCTTCCATGTAGAGGGATATTCTCATTTTCTACTACGTTTTTCTCTTCTAGATATCTCTTGAATTTTCCAATGCCAATTGAATTTACATCACCTCTCTATAAAGAACATCTTACAGATGATGTTGTAAACCAGCAAATCCCATACCTGTGGCAGATATACTGGTGAGAGTTTCTGAAGTATTCTGAGAAACAGCTATTGGGTCTGAGTAAACTGCATTTTCAAAAGCAGAACGTTGAGTATTTGCCTAAGGGTATATCACTTCGGGTTCTTTCGGTAAATGATCCGCCAGTCCTTAGAGAACCTACCTGCCTGCTGCGCAACAGAGACATGGAACCATGAATTGCACATCAACTGCAATTCTCCACTTGAGAAATCTTTGAGAATTTCTACCCTATAGGAACAGTAACAGGCATGTTCATCTCACAAATTTTTTTTTTGTTGTAGATTGCTACTGCTAGTAGTGTTCTTTCTTCTGGTTTTCAGTTGTCTCCCTTTTTATTTTACAAGTTTCCTCCACTCTGTTTAACTTTGTTTAGCCCTGGTCTCCCCACCTTCCTTGACCCACTGTTTCAGCTGTTTATGGAGCTACTATCAACAGCCTATAACAGTTGGAACTAGCCACAGACGCCCCTCCGTAGTGAAATTAATTCAGCAAAGTGACCTTTTCCTCTGCAAGAGACTGCAAAAGTGGCAGGTCTTTGTCATGTATATACAATCTTTTCTTGTTTCTTCCATCATTCCTTTGGATAGCAGCATTATCCAGGATTGGCAAGCACCAGAGTATTAGCCATCTCTAACTTATACTAGTATAACTGTGGTTACTGAGATGTTAACTCAGGCTGTTTAAGAGGTTTACCACTTTATGGTCTGGCTTTGTCAATCTTCACAAGTAGCTATTTGGCTTTTCAAATAAGTAAAGGGGCAAAGATGATAATGCTTCAGGTACTGAGTGAGGACTCCTCAGAACTCCTTCAGCACTGTTGCTTATAGTTTTTAGTTGGTGCACAACTTATAAACAGGTAAAATTTATGGTTTTCAAGAAGATCTTTATATAAGGTTTAGATTAAGTTATTTTAATGTTTTTATACTGTCCATTAATACCAATTTAAGTAAATTTTTTTTTTTTTAGAGAATACTTAAGCTCTTCAGTTTTCAGTTTGGTGCTTGTGCAGTAGAAACATTGTTTAGAAAGACACTTGAGGTCACTGTTTAGTCATTAGGGACCTTAACTTAAGCTCAGATGCTCTTGTATTTTAGCACCTGCTTCTAAGAAGAAGATCAGTAGTCTTGAAATAAGTGTCTAAGTTACTTTGAGCTAATAATTGAGTGTTCCTGTGGTTGAGTTTTTGCCACAGTAAGTGCCTAGGTATTTGGGCCTATGTATCTGTCTTTCCTTTTTTCAGGTAAGAGAACAAAAGACATAAAAGTTCACTTTTACCAAGTGAAAACAGTCAGATTGAAATCAGCAAAGCCTCAAAGCTCAAGGAATAGTGTTTTACTTGGAAAGATCATTGTGTATGTGTGCACATGTGTATGTGTGTGCACAAACGTACACACGCTTTTTAGAACAAGTAGCAAATTGATGATTTAGTTTGTAGTTCTTGGGGAAAGCAGGAGTAGAATCAGGCACTCTGATTATGTGACCCTAGTCAGGAGGGTTCTGTGGCAAGGTAGCAACATCAGCCCTATCTTGTTTTGCATTTCTGTAGTTTCCCTCTTTGAGTGGGGTTTTTTCCCCTCTTACAACTTACTGAAAGTGTTACCTTTTTTCACTGTTGCTTTACACTTTGATATAAGGGTTGTTCACTGGACCTTGGTCAAAAAATGTGCCTGCCTCTCTTTGGTGAGGTCCTACCTGTTGGTCTGGCTATATGTTTCTTTGAGGAGCAGTGGAATAAAATTAAGGGGGTGTTTGACTATTCTTGTCAGGCTTTTTTTCCTGACTGATCATCATATTTCTACCGTGGATCTCTGGCAGTAGTTGTTTCAGAACATTAATTTTGTTGCCATAGTCTTGATACCATTTCTCAAGTGGTTTTTAATCCATCTGAAATTTATTGTCTGGAGCTTTCCAAACAGAAGCTCAAGACTTGTCTCCATTCTGTAGCAGTCAGAGCATCCCTATTAAAAGGATTAGTAAAAGGGTACTTTACAAGAGTAGAAGACAATTCATAATACTTCATTTGTATTTAAGAGTTCCATTTTAAACTACATGGTTTCTGTATTAATTATTTATCTGCAGTTGAAACATACTGTTTTAATAAGTGGACTGATAAATTAGTCCATAGTGCTGCTAAACTGAAAACAGTTTTTTCTTGCATCTCAGAATGGGAAGTTCTTCATTGTTTCTATACTCTTAATATGTAAGAACATGCCTCGTTTGACATACAACACTTTTTAACTTTTAATATAAACAGTTTGTGCCAGTCTCTTCACGCGAGTGTTGGTGAAGCACTGGATGCTTACGAAGCAGCTCTGGGGGCAGTGATGCAGCAGGAAACTGTTCAGAACATCTGGCTGGAGTAAGTTCTTAAGGGAAGAAAGTAAATTAATCTCAAAACTATTAATTGAAGGCTACCAGAACCATCTTCTTTCTTTTTTTTTTTTTTCTTCCAGTTACCTTGTTTTTATCAATAGCAAAGTTGTTGGATCCAACAACAAAGTTCAAGAATTCAAGCTTTTTACTGACCTAGTGAACAGATGTCTGGTTACAGTCCCCACACGATACCCAATTCCTTTTAGTACTGCTGATTATTGGACCAATTATGAGTTTCATAATAAGGTAAAAATGTTTCTGTGGACAGTTTTAATTAAACAAAGAGACTGATGGCCTTTTAGCAGGTACCTGTTTTACTTGTTCAAATACAGCGCCAGTAGTATATGAACACTGAGAGGTAGGAATTAGGAAAAAAAAAAAGTATCTGAGGAGAGCAGTGTTCTCATAGGAAGACTATCTAGCAGTGATCTCTTGAATAAAGGGTGTGTAAGGCAAAGAAAAACTTTATTATGGCATGCTTTAATACTGTGAATGACAAACTATTCTTTTCTAGAGAAAAGAGAATGTGTAAGGGAGGGAAGAGATGGTTGAGCATCAAGGGTCTGCAAAGCTGTAACACTGGCAGATGGAAACAGTATTTAAGCTGTCAGTTTTGATCGTAGAAGTTATAGTGGCTGAGAATAAATAATGTAGGAGGAGGAGTAAAAACAAGTTGAGCACTTATACAGAGTAAAGCTTAGAAATTCTGGGTCCCCCTTTGCTAACATCCAGTGCATTTCTCTTTACTTGCTAAATGCAGGCTAGAAGGACTTAAAATATGTGGTGTTAGCAACTTGACGCTAACTTGTTATTATACAAGCTGATTTCTGTACCCTTGAAGGATAAGGTTTGTAGGTGGTAACTTACTTTAATTGTAATGTTCATAGTTTGTCATTCCATTATTCTTATCAAAATTAGACAGCTATAAGGTGGATTAATGTTCATAATTCAAATTCTACAGGTAATTTTTTTTTATTTGAGCTGCATTCCAAAATCTCAACATTCCAAAACTTTGGAACGGTTTTGTTCTACCATGCCTGCTAATCCTGGACTTGCACTGAGGTATGTAAAAATACTCGTAATCAAGACAAAGACAAACAGGTGGTTAACATAACTACTGGTTGTGCAAGACATGCATGATTTGCTTTCTACTACAGAAGTGAAACTCTTCCTCTTACGGGATGTTGCTTGAGGCATGTTTTGCCTTCTGACCATAATTTAAATCATTCTTGTATTTGACAGGGTTCTGTTCTATCTATGGAGAGGTTATAATTATACAGGAATTAACTCTGCATTGTACATGATGAGTACAAGTGGTCAAAATTTCAAGTGTGTAGAGAAGTGTCAGATACATATTAAAATCTTCTTGTTACTTGATGATCTATTAAGGTACAGTTCCAGCATAGAACAAATAAAAATGGATACACCAGTGTATGACAGTGCTACCTTAAGGCTTAACTTGACATTTATTTAGCAAAGATAAACCGTTCTTAATTTTGGAAAAATTCTTACTGGAAACAAAAACAGTTAATGTAAGCATCACACTGATTCTTACTTGAGTAGTATTTCAAAATGTACTGTTCCAGGATTAGAGTCCATCTTTTACCGTATTCAGCTGCAGTGAACTCATGAACATTTGATTGGATAATTTTGAAAAGTCTCCAGACACTTGTTGTTCATCATCAACAGTGACCCCAAAGAATTCAGAGCAAGACTTGAAATAAGTGTGTGTGGTTGGGGGCATGGGGAGAGAATGGCACACCTGCCTTTGGCACACAAAGTTGAATGGCTGCGTTTTAAACCAAGTTGCGATTGTGTCTAGATGGAACTTGCAGCTTCCTTAGACAATGTAGATACTGCATGAAATGGGTGAGCAGAACTGACCGAACAGTATCTCCTAGCCACATGACTATAAAACTAATTGGCCTCCTTTCAAATATACAGGTACCTTGTGCATGCTAAAAATGGATCTTGTAGTGTCCCAAGATCATATTTTCTCTCTGATTTCACACTTCTTAGTTATTCTCTGAAAGTGTGTCGTCTTTGTTTTGTTCTCAGAGCATGTTCAGTCAATATTGTATATAGTGGCTTGGGTTCTTTTTCCTACTTGCAACTCTTGGCTCAGGTTAGGTATAATGTATTTTGTGTAATGTGTTTGTATCTTTGGATTGCTTTTCTGTTCCCAGTGATTAGAGCAGTGTTCCTTTCTCATGAATGCCTTTTACAGACTGCTTCTGCGATACTGGGAGGAGAGCAATGTTCAAATTCTGAAACTGCAAGCCAAGATGTTTACATATAATATCCCAACATGCCTGGCCATCTGGAAAATGTAATGCAACAGTCATACATCTGTTTTCATAGATATTGCTTTTGTTTATAAGGTTTACATCACAAAGGTAAATCTGAAATGTCCTTCCAATTGGACTTGTACTGGAAGTCTCTCTTTCATTATATTATTAGTTAAACAGTAACTTTGTTACAACAGAGGTACTGTCACTTCTTTAAAATGAGAAATGAAATTTCCTTCTTGTGGAAACTTACATGAATGGATATTATGCAGATAAATATGAATGATGTATTTGCAAGTTGCCTTTTAATTCAAATATTGACTTCTGTCTCCCCCTCTCTACCCTCCCCTTTATATATCACAATAGCAGTAATCTCCATTATCCAGTGATGCTGAACTGATCTTTTTCTTCAGTGTTTGTTCATAATGGGGAACCACTGAAATGTCTTGCTCATGTAAGGTTGTTTTTAAAAAATGGCTATTTTTATCTTTTCACTGTAGATAAACATCATTGGAAGCTAGTCAGTTTCTTCTCAAGGAATTTGTAAATCCATTCCACAGTCAGTATTCTGCCACTAATGGCATTTAACATCATTCAAGAATAAATATTTTTTTTTATATATTTCTTTTCCTCAGAGCCATTGCTGCCGAATGCTTTCTAATGGGACAAAGAGAAGTAAGTCAACACAGCTTACTAAAATGAGTAGTTATAAAATTCTGTAAAGTTTTCCAGACCTTGGCTTTATCGAAAGCAATGGTCATCTCTTAAACCCAAGATTTCTAGATAGTTGAAATACTCTATGTATAAACACTGAAGCATTTGCCTCAAGTGTGAGAAATATCTTTGGCAATCAAGGTAGAATGGATTATATCATGAGTACTTGTGTATATTCTTTGTGTGTATCTTTCCCTTGGTGGTGGGGATGGTGGTGTGTATTCTTCTCCCACTTCTGTTGTTTTTTTCTTTTTCTTTACCTGGAGGAGATTGCTAACCCTTAAAATACAGTAGAGGGAAGGAAGGACTGTTGTGCTGGAAGCTACTAACGTCTATCTTTACAAGTAGTTGGAAGGGTGGGTCTGCCAAGCCAATGCATGTAGAGAGTTTAGTAGTTCCCAACACCACTGAAGACATCAGTTCTTTTTCTTCAAAAATAACAAGTTTACTCACTGGTATTTTGGGGAAGGAAATATTTTTATCACTGTATATACAAATACAAGAGGCACAGCAACTGGGTCATTTTTCAGCTCAAACAGAATGGATTTCCCTGGTATTGTTGCTGTCACCTTAAATATTCTGCCTGTGGAAAGATGCTGTGTATTGGGGGGATCACGGGGCCCTGGGTTTGTGACTCACCACTTGCTTGTGGTGTTTCTGAGCTACTTCCCTGCTGTATCTTGTTTTGTGTCATTCTTGCAGTGGCTGATTCTCAGCATGTTTCTCTTCTGTAGTTGTCTTTCTTTTGAAACCATATTAAAGCTTTAACTGATCTATAATGGGTAGCATGGCTATTGTTAGACTCACATATGAAATCTTTTCTGTTTTACTGTCTCCTAGAATGTTTAAAAAGAACACCCCCCAAGCAGACAGTTATTTGGTTTGTAAGATCAAATAGTTCAAAGTCAGGAGATATCAAAGGCATGGTTGCCTATTCAACCTTAATTCTGTCTCTGTGTTGATGGTTTGGTGTAATCTGTAATTAGTCACAGATCCCTGCTTCAGTCATTGTATTAGATGGACTACATTTTAAGGCACTGCCTGTAGTGAGGCTGGTGACTTAAAAGATCCCTGCTTCATTTGGTTAAAAAGTTAGAAAAATATATTTCAAATGAATCCAGAAGAGGGTCCTTAAAGAAAATGAACGAATTAGAATGAAGGTATATGTAAAACATTGTAGCTGGATTACACCCAGAAGAAATCTTGTGGTTTTCTTCTGCAACCACCTGACTAACTATATGGTGTGGAGTAAAATCACTTAAGTAGGCACACGCAGTGCAATTGAATTTTTTTGGGGGTGGGGGGGCTTAGTTTGGGATGTTGTGAGCACTTACAACTGTTTATACAAATCAGTGACTGTTCCAGATAACTGGATTTTCTAGTAAACAAGTAGGATATTGTTTTAAAATTGAATTGTGATTTAGATTCTGGATTTCCTGTTCTTGGAGAACCCATCATTTATTCCCTTCAGAGGTCATGTAAAGGTTTGCTGAAAGATTATAAAACCGGGTATGATTGTTTAAAATGCTAACAAATACCTCCCCTAATGACTCTCTGATTAAAGTTGGTACTTCTAGATAACCAGTACTTGAAGGAGACTTGAGTAAATACTTGGATTAAACATTTTGGTCATCTTATTTCCAACCATAAAATGGTAAAAACATTTTTTCTTTTTAGAGAGTTGCAAAGACGCATACTGATTTTTATTATTTTTTTTTTTAAAGCACAGATAGATAGATGCTGAAGGTAAAAAGCCTATGAAACAGTTATTTTCATTGCAGGATTGGGATGGTATGCAATAAGCAAGACCTTGAGACTACATATTGAGTGGTGAAAGAGAAATATTCATTAAGCTGCTTCATTCCCTGAGTGTGTTCCATCCTGTGCAATGAATGAGGCAAGAATCTTGTGAAGAAAAATAGAATGTCCTCATGTAATTAATCATGTGCATACAAGGGTCAGAATTAAGGTCAGACATAAACTTGCCTTTGCTTTTGATAGCAATGTAATGCTTGACTTTGAAAATTTTTAAAAACAGATTTTAAAAATTATTGCAGGAGACTTTTGTGCTTCAAATCACTCATTTTGAGTGCATGAAATCGTACTGAGTTTTAATACTTGTTTTTATTTCACAGGTCCATCACTTATATCAGAGAGCCCTTCAGAAGTTACCTCTATGTGCAACACTGTGGAAAGATGTAATGTTTTCTCCTTATGATTCAGTTTGAGGTTTCATATAAATTTTCTGCATATCCCATATCCATAGATGTGGTGATGCTCAAGCTCTGGCTAAATCTTATATCTGCTTCCCCATCTCTTACAGCAACTCTTGTTTGAAGCATCAGGAGGAGGTAAAACTGATAACCTGAGAAAACTAGTTTCCAAGTGCCAAGAGGTTGGAGTCAGCCTAGATGAGCTTTTAAATTTAAACACTTACAGAACAGAAAGCAAGAATCACTGAACGCTGGGTACGGTCAGCCATAAGTCCTATTAAATGCCAAAATCAGTTGAATGATTCTTCAGGCTGATCCATGCCTAAGATCTGTGTAAGGCAGATGAGTATTGCTGAGCATATCGAGTCTCCAGTCTGCTTTCCGTGAACCTGGAAACAATTAACATGACCCTCCTCTGGAAAAATGAACTCCCTGTCTGGCCTTGCTTCTGGGCCCTGCCAGATTCTCATAACGTCATCTACGTAAGTATAGTTAATCAAAATGACAGACATTATTTTTTTATGTTTTCTTTTTATTTTCTGTTTTCTTTGTTTTGCTGTTCCTGATTCACTTGACACTCTCGCTGATGCCTGAGAGATCTGTGTTTGGGATTAATTTACTGGGCTGTGTTTACAGTAAAAAGCAAGTAGTCCATTTTGGGTTTTTCCTTTTTTAAACCTTTTTTGAGACTTTTTCATTACAGGATTTAAAACAAAAGCAGCCGCTCTTAAGGAAAGTGTAACTGCCGTGGCCACAAGTATGCTTCTTGCACTTGAAGGCTCTAAGAGGGTTGCTTACTGCCCCTTTCTGCATTGGACTCACGGCAGAGACTATTAAACTTGAAGATTAAAGAAACTATTGCAAATGCCAGTGCATCAGAACCTAAGAGTGGTCAATTATGTGCAATTTTTTGTAAAGAAATTTTAATTTATAATAAAGTTTAACAGTTTAAAGAAAGTTAATATTGATCTGTTTTGTATTGGTACTACCTTGTAGTATATAGGTGTTTTTACAGAGATATTTTCAATACAAGCTTACCTTTTAAAAAAAAAATGTTGTCTTTTGTTATTTTAATCAGAAGATAGGCAAATGGGATTGTGCCACCTGTTGTGGATGTAAATAACTACATCTCAATGAGATTTTTTTCCTCCTCTTGCCTCAGGTACACAGATGTTTGTCCCATAACAAATATTCCTGTCAATAATACCACTTCAGTAGTGGAAAGTACATTTTTTTTTAATATATTTTGTCCTTTACATCTTTAATGAAAAAAGGCCCACTTTCCAAAGTCACTGCATGTCCATTACAGAGAGATACTGTCAGGCCACCGAACCTGGGATGGGACTGTTCACAGCAGGTTGGCTTGCCACCTGGTTTTCCATCTGTGCCAAATCATACCAAAAGATGGTTGTAGTGCCTTTTGCGTAGGTGACTTATGCAGATGCCATGACGACAGTGAACAAGTGGTCTTTGTGTTTGAGAATGAGACAAAGTGGTCTGTGACATAACTTCCAGTAACTTTCAAAACCCTTACTTAATCTAATGTTACCACATGAAGCAGCTCCCTTAAAGGAGAGAGAAGTGGGAAATACTGGCTTTTATTTAGGGTCACAGGGGATGATTCTGCACCTTAAGTCATTTTAGACAACTCTCATATTTAAGCATGAATTATAAAATCAGTAAAACTTCAAATACCCACTTTAATGGCCAGGTTTTCCTGCAGACTACACAACCAGTATCAGAAAAGCTGACTCAAACCCATTTTTCATTGTATTAAAGTGATATCCCTATCTTCAAACTTACGTGGTAGAGCTCGATGAAAAAGATGTAGACCATAGAAGTGCAGTTTTTTTAATTGAAAACTCCTCAAGTATGGTAAATGCTGTCTTATACACATTGCCCAAATGTTTTTTTTTAAATTTGTCTCTAGAACCTTGCTGATAAACAGTTGCTGGTTTGTTTTTTTTTTTTGCAGCAACACCTGAACACCTGCAGTAGTTATTTTAGTGGGATACATTTTACCTATTCTGCTGTTAAAAATAGAAAAACTTAACACTGTCAAGGGTTACAGCACTTTGAATGCTGTCTTACACATTCCCTAGCTTGGGCTTGTGTTGCACTTAGGACTGTTAGTTACCTTGCTTGCCTTGCTGTGCAGTGAGTTTATAACAAAAGGCCTAGTGCCTCAAAGGAGATCTTAAGCTTTAGGTACTCTGCCTGCATGGATTTTCACATCCTGGGGGATAAGGGGAGGGAGAACCAAAACCCCACAGTGTTCTGCCTTCCACTGGCCTTAATTCCCTGTGTTTGTGTGTGGCCTTTTGACTCCATTTTGCCTGGCTTGATGGTATGTGAAAGTGGCTAATCATAATGGAAATTGTTCATTTAGGAGCTGGAATGAAGAACAAGGAAGTGGTATAGTCTTTAGAGCAGCACAAGTACTTTTTTTCACCAAGCAACAAACAAAATGCACTGCTGGGTAATGTAGAACTGCCAGGGAAGGATTTAGAGCTTTCACAGGTCTGCAGTTACCATTGAATCCTTTCTGTCCTCTGGTATTTGGTAGTTAGAAGGAGGGCATGCTGTTTAAGAAACAAACAAGGTGGTGTGTTTCTGTCATTTGCAAAACTTCATTAATTCATCACTAGAATGAAATTTAACAAAGGGTACTAAATCTATATATTTTAAATTAGTAATATCCTCTGAGGACTTTGTTCTAGAAGAAATAAATTTCACATTACAGGCAACAGAGGTGAATAACGGAATAAAGAATAACTCCAGTCAATCATGCAAAATACTAGCTGCTTAACAGGAAAAAATAACTTTAGGAGGAAAGCACGTAAAACATAAAACAATGCTGCTACTTGCTCTATGCTCAGAATGGCTACTTTATCAATAGTGATTACTTCTTTGGCCTTCAGTTTGTCTTTCTGGAAGCAAACTACTGCCACTACAGTTTTTTCATTTCCTAGCTATTACAAAGACACAACAATATGAACAAAACATTCAGCTGCATTTATTAGGAAGAAAAATAAATGGAAATTATTCATTCATTGTGGTGTTTAGTACATCCAGTGAGACCTGCATGAAGATAATCTCTTTCACTATTAGCCATTTTCGTGCTCATCAAGACAATGATCGATTTATGGGATGGCATGCTGTTTTTAGCTTTGTTATGGATATGCTATCCATAACTGCAAGGTGAAGGCATGTTGGAGAGTAAGTGCAGAAAGAAGCAATAAGGAGAGGCAATCAGAAAGGTTTTAAAGAATTGTTTAGGTAAGAAATTCATATATAAAGGCCTAAGGTAGTCCTAATCTTTCTGAGATAACTGAGACTTGTTTTCTCCTATAATTTTTTTTAAAGTTTTGGGATAAAAGACAATATTTTTCTGCAAGACACATCCTCTTTTCACTGGGTTCAAGGATGAGCCTGTTCATTCTTCTAGGCCCATTGGTTAATTGCAGTTTATATAGCAATATTTATTGGGAATTGGCAACTCTTAAAAGCAGATGTGAATTCCCTTTCATGTTCTACAGGCCCTGTTTCAGGTGAAAGACTTGAAACTTTGTAGTGTGTGTTTTGTGTTTATATAACAAAGATCCAGGAATTTTCGATGTCACAGGAATGTTACCTAAACTGAATGAGTGAGCAGGTTTACCTGATCTTGATAGCAGCAGAGGTATGAACCTTTTAAGAGAGGTCTGAAGAGGTTGGCAAACTAAAGAGACGTGGTGCAAGTATACAGGAAGCTGAGAGCATGAAGATGCAAAATGGAAAAGACTGCTTCCATTAGACAAGAGCGGTAGGTAAACATCAACAGTACTGTAGCAACAGGATGTGATCAGTGTGCTATAGATGTCAGCTGGGTGCCTGTTGGCCTGCTGCTGAGCTTTTGGAAGCTCTTCAGAAGAGCACTGTAGTCTTGCGAGAAGCTTGATGCTCTATCCAGCTTGCTGTTAGCTTTAGCTGTTGCCAGCTGCCTTGCTACCTCCTGGAAGTCTTGATGTTCTGAACACAGTGGACAGCTGGTGCTCTTACCATTAGAGCATTAATACCATTAGTATCACCATCAGCGTTCTTACAATTAGAGGTCACTACTTGGGGGCCTACTTGGCCCTCCGTAAATGAGGCAAATCAGAGTTCTCACATTGTGACTTACAAACTGTTCTTTTCTGTGCTGCTAGAAATAACTTGTTTTCACTGAATTAATTTCATGTCTGTCGTGCTTCTTGTGTTTGGGGGCCCTTGTGCCTCCTGTTAAAGTGTAAAATGAGAAAAGCTTCGAACTGTTCTTACTGCCTGGGATTGTGAGGCAGAACCCTGTGATGTCTGTTTCCCGTTACGTGATTCTCCATCTGCAAGTGTCTTAAACTTTTACAAGGAGAAAAGAGAAAGGGAACAGTGAGTAAGTAAAATTTAAAAACAGAAAGAAAGATCCCACTAGGAGTTACCTTCTTGTAAAGAATATAGGCAGCATCTACTCCTTAACTTCAGCCATTATTCATGACAGCTTTTTTTTAGCAGTGCACGTTCTAAAGTTCCTCAGCTTCAATTGCACTTTTCAGTTTTTCTTAGAGCGAATCATTGTTGGATGTTGAGTTATCCACACCTCTTTTGTGCTTCACTTTTTTGAGGTCCTTCTGAACACTGGCGTTGCTCTGAGCTTGAGGCTGCTTGTGAGTCTTTACTTTTCTCTGGGATTCAGAAAAGAAGGAATTTTTCTCCAAGGTCTTAACTGATCAGTGTCTCAAAGCTAAGCAGCCTTCAACTATGAAAGCAGACCCACCAACAAACCAGATTTCCATCACTAATGTTTCTACAATTAGTGCTGTTCTGAAACACTAGGCTAGTACTGGGAGATGCAGAGATGGCTACACTGGTGTTGAATACAGCCATTCTGCATAACTGTGCTGTGGGTTTATCGGCTCTGAACATTTGGCATTGGTGTCAGTGGGTGCAGAAAGGGGGTGAGCTCTGATCTGATGCAAATCCCTATTTAGCTGAGTAGACTGATGTCCCTGTGAGCAGGGGCACCTTCCGCTAGATCAGGTTGTTCAAAGCCCCATCCAGCCTGGCCTTGAACACTTCCAGGGAGGGGGCAGCCACAGTTTCTCTGCACAACCTGTGCCAGTGTCTTACCACTGTCATCGTAAAAAATTTCTTCCTGATGTCTAGCCTAAACCTACCCTCTTTCAGTTCAAAACCACTGCCCCTTGACCTGTCACCGCAGGCTTTGGTAAAAAGTCTCTGTCTTTCTTATAAACTCGAGTTGTTAAGCCCACATCAGATATCAGTGAGATGCTTTAACTCCTAGCTGTTGACCTTCACATCTAGCAAGTTGTTTTGGAGCAGCATCCGGACTTTTGAATTGCAGTCATTGGTCATGTAATTGTACCTAGTTGGTTTTTATTTCTGCTCATAGTGCTGAGTTAATGCTGTTCCCATATGAATTCTGTGCAATGATAGTAGATTCTTGAGCTGCTTTATCTTACCCTTTTCATGCTTCTAGGACATACTGTGAAGATAAGGACAAGCTTTTTTATCTTTCTATCCACATTACAAGCCTTGAGTGAGGAGTAAAAGGCGGGAAAACAAAGTCTTGGATTAACTCATTAATTTATTGACAGTTTTTCATGGTTGGGCTGTATAAAACTGCAAAGATTCCAAAAATATAATCACATAAAGAATAGGACTTCTACCCCAGTAAAACATGCTTCCTCCTGTTCATTCATGCTGACGATTAATAGCATTTATTTTTTGGGGTACAGATTTATATTGAGACTACAAGAGGTATTAGAGCTGTGCATCAGAATCTGACCAGTACTTAAAAGCATAAGTGGATGCTGATACTTGACATTAAAGATTTCATAACCAATTTCTATCTTATCTGACAACCCACTTAACAGCCACTGTGATGTCACTCTTATACCAAGTTAGGTGTCTGTAAGGAAGCTAGACTCACAGGAGTGTGTGGGGGGAAGATGCAGAGTTCTTCCATGGACAATAGTCATGGGAAGTGGTATGCCATCCTCAGAGAGAAGCTTATGAAGTATGGACTGGCTGAGCAGGCAGTGAGGTAGACTGAAAACTAGCTCAACAGCTGTGTCCAGAGTGTGGTGATCAGTGGTACAAAGTCTAGTTGGAGATCAGTCACTAGTGATGTAATCCTGGGGTCAATACTGGGTCCAGTCCTGTTTAACATTTTCATTAATGATCTGAATGATGGGGCAGAGTGTACCCTCAGCATGTTTGCTGATGACACAAAATTGTGAGGAGTGACTGATATGCCAGAAGGTCATGCTGCCACCCAGACAGACCTTGACAGGCTGAAGAAATAGGCCAGCAGAAACCTTGTGAAGTTCAACATAGGGAAGTGCCAGGTCCTGCACGTGGGCCAAAATAACCCCAGGCACCAGTACAGGCTGGAAAGCAGCTTTGTAGAAAAGGACCTGGGAACACCAAGTTGAACATGAGCCAACAATGTTTCCCTGTGGCGAAGGTGGCCAACAGCCTCCTGTACTCCATTAGGGAGAGCATTGCCAGCAGGTCGAGGGAGGTGATCCTCCTCCTCAGCACTGATGAGGCCACACCTGGAGTGGTGTGTCCAGGTCTGGCTCCCCAGTATGAGAGAGGTATGGAACTACTGGAGAGAGCCCACTGAATGGCCACAAAGATAATTAAGGGACTGGAGCACCTCACATATAAGGAAAGGCTGTGAGAACTGGGACTCTTCAGCCTAAGAAGGCTTGGGGGAAGACCTTACCAGTGTGTACCAAAGGAGGGTGTAAAGAGGATGGAGCTAAGCTCTTTTTAGTGGTGCCCAGTGACAGGACTAGAAGCAATGGGCACAAACTGAAACAGGAATTTCGGCTGAATATCAGGAACCACTTTTTTACTGTGAAAGTGACCAAGCACTTGCACAAGTTGGCCAGAGAGGTGGTGGAGTCTCCATCCTTGAAGACATCCAAAAGCTGTCTGGACATGGTCCTGGGCAACTGGCTCTAGGAGGCCCTGCTTGAGCAGGGGGTTGGACCAGATGACCTCTGGAGGCCCCTTCCAGCCTCAACCCTTCTGTGATTCTGTCCTGTTCCTGGTGTACATTAAATCTGTGTGCTTTTACCACCTTTGTCTAATCAGCTGCACCTGGCTCCTAACTGCCTTCATGCTCCTTGAGTCAAGGGCAAAAAGCATGGAGCCAGGCCAGCAATCTAGGTTCTTTCCTACCATCCCTGGCTGAGACAAAGCTGTGAGCATGTGATCTTTTGCACTTGACTAACTTTGTTTGTAAATACTCCTTATCTTAGTGTATACAGTATCTTAAGAGCTGGCTATGGACTTTATAGTTTCTTTAGTGCTTTTATTGAGGTGTTCTCCCACTGCACACACTTTGTTTCATATAGTCAGTACAGGGATTGCAGTTGCTGATAGAGCCTTCCTGCCCAGCTTTATTCTTTCTGGAGGTAACCATGGCCTTCAATGAAAGATATATTTTAGTTTTTGTTTAGGTGATTAGCAGAAGCAAAAAATTAATGGTTTAAATTGAGAAGACTAAGGATGCTTGTTGATCTTGTATGGCAGGTGGCTGAGACCCTCCCTCAGACCTGTTTTCAGCCCTTACTGCTGGAGAGACTATCCATGCCAGACAAAATTTGCTGGAATTTCCATGCCACCTGTTGCTGGTGTCATAATTTGTATTTATCTGAGAAAACTGAGGAACTACTTAGCAACCCGTTTTTTAGAAAAAACCATCCACATCTATATTTTGCTTACTAACTGTAGCAAATTGAACACTCCCCCTTCATGCCCTTGCCCAAACTCTAGGTATGTAGCAAGTGTCAAAGGAAGACTTCCTGAGACAAGCAGAAGTGATCAGACTTGGAGCACTCTTGAGCTGGACTTTTGAAATTGCAAGCCATGATGACTGTTACAGAGGTGCAATTATCCCAGTAGAATTAATGATCAGCAGTATGTTTCTCCTAGCAGTGTATGGATAGCAATGCATGGATGAGTTGAAATTTCCTTGATTAAGGAAAATTCAGTTGTAACAAGTTTGAGAAAGCAATTGATGGTCCTTATGTGGCCTTAAGATATATAAACTCTTCATTGTCACTGCAGTTGCTGTCATGGTTATACTCTTCAAAATCTGGAAGCTGCAAATCTCTAGAGAAATTCTCCTCTCTGAAATACTCGCTCACACGATGATTAAAATGGTGGAGCCCTTCATGCAGAGAGAAGTATCAAAGACTCTGGCCTCTAGTGAGGAGGACCAAGAGGAAACAAGCACCATAAACAGGCAGCAATCACAGAAAGCTGCCCCTTGGAAGGAGGTAAATCATCAGTGAAGGAAGAAAAGCATCACAAAATAAAAATCTCTTCCTTGCAGAAGTTGGTTTCTCTGTGTTGCTGAGAACCATTTGGTCTGGCCCTCTGTTAGTTCTGCTCTTTTCTTGCAATTTTGGGCATTGCCTGGTTTTGCTTTTCCTTTGGTCCATAAAGAAGACCACCTCAAGATTTTGGAAATAATCAAAACAGATTATATTTATCAAGCAGAGTATTTAATAGGATAGACTTGAATGAATTTTCTGATAGAAGGAAAAAATAAGTCCTGACTTGCTCATCTGTGGGATGGGTTTGTGTCCCTGGGGCTCCAGAATGCTCATGGACTTGCATCGCTCCTTAAGCTGGTTGGACGTTGACTAAGTCCCTTCCTCCCCACAGGTAATTTGAGTTCATGTTCCATGAAATGTTATTCAGAATTACAGGGCAACAAAGTTTCTAGTTTATGTGAATAAATGAGAAGTCTGATCACCCAAATTTATGTCATGGAACAATTCAGCTGAGGGATGAGTGCATCAGTCATCTGATCAGCTTTTTAGGATTATGAGCAAACCTCTTCCATATGAACATGGAAACATAATCTGATCAATAATGTCATTTGTCTCCACTATAATATTTCTTCAGATTCAAAATATAAAGTTCCCAAGTGATGGTCAAATAGTCAAACCAATTGCTGCCCCATTTCCCTTTGAAGGTTTTATGTTGACTGACTCCGGTCACATCTCTGTTGCTTAGCTTTCTGTGCTTTGGTTTTGTCTTTTTTTTTTGTTTGTTTTCCCTGATAGCCAATAGCTTCCTGAACTGTTGTGGGACAAACTGAACTCCATCCTCTTGGTTTGAAGTACACCATTTGTGTATCCACAGAAAACCACAGGCTGTTTCACTGACACCGATCTTGGCAGGATAGGGAGAATGAATGGTATTTACATTGTTTTAGCACACAGATTTTTTAACAAACATCCATTTAATCAACCCCATTTATGTTTATGGAGTTTCCTTGCCAGTTGTTTCTTAAAACCTAGCTTACCTTTCAGCAGCTGGTTAATAAAATAATTTATTTCCCTGGTGCTGGGAATAATAAAAGGATATAATTTGAATAATTTTGCTAGATGCTATGTCACATCTTGGCATCTGGTAGATTTCAAAGATAGTTTTTAAGTGTGTTGAATGTAAGCATCTATGTCTTGGTGGTATTTGGTTACAAGATAATAAATTTGTGGGTTATGTATCTAATGAAAAGACTTATTTGAATATCTCTACCTACTTTATCTAACATATAAGATATACAAGTTATATCTCTACTCTCTAATGAGAGTGTAATTGTACATGTGGTGATGCTCCTAACTAGCTTGGACAGAGTACAAACAAAGATGTAGCAGCATTGACTTCAAAATTTTTCAGCATCTTTCAAATCCTTTAGAAATTCCAAATAGGTTACTGAGGTAGTTATAGTGCATAGAAATAAATGAAGCTGTTTCTTACCTGGGGAATCTAGACTAAAACCAGCAGGTGTCCTTACATGTCCTGCCATTTCACCTGAGACTGGGGTCATCCTACCATTGGTTTTAGGGAGTGGTAAGGAATGAGGTGAGAGCAGAAAAGGGCTGTTTTCCAGAGTCGGTCAGTATTTCATGCCAGGGGATCTGAAGAACAGAGCAGGGGTGTTAGCTTATCCTTATCTGCAAGGTGGCTTAATGTTTGCAAGAAATCCAAGATGAAAATTTGGCTTAAAAGAGGATATAGACGTTAACTGCTGCTTTTTTATTGCGTACTACTGTTTGTTGTTGTCCTACCTGAGTACCAGGTAATAAAGCAGAGTATGGCTTGTAACTGAAACAACCTTGTAAAATTGTTGGCAATGAATTATCTATGTGTCTGTTTGCTCTCTGTTAATGGGAGCATAAAATCCAGTCATAAGGTTTGTGGTGCTGCACCTGGGGTACTGGCAGAAGTGACTGCATCATGGCTCAGTAAAACGGTAATAAAGAGTAAATGGTAAGAGGCCTTTCAGTGCAGACAGCAGGGCCTGGTCTATCAGAAAATAGCAGAGAAAATACAGTGATGCTGTTGTGTAAGTGACTTGGTTCAAAGAGTCTGAGCTGGAGAAAACTACATCTTTGAAAAAGGGAATGACTTCGAATTAATTTCTCACTGCTACCACAGCATGTGATGGCCACAGGTGATCTGTGAGGAACGTTTGCTCTTTGACATGGTAATTCTCACTGATATCTATATCTGCTTTTTATTTTCAGCTGTCAATCTGGCTCTCATTTGTAATGCTTTTAGTTAAGTCAGTCCCTTTTCTGCTCAGTTTGAGAAAACTGTGTGGCTGAAGAAAGGTGGTTGGGGAACTTCTAAGAATGAGTATCGAGAGCAACGATGTTTTCTCCTATATTGATACAGCATGAGTAGGAAGGCAGAAGAAATGTCCTGACAAGCCTGCATGAGGAAGTTTTAGTTATGATGATGTGATGTGGGAATAGCCCATATTTTTCAGCCCCTTCCCCCTGTATCACATCTGCCTTTCCCATCAGCTTTCTCCTTTCTCTCCTGAGGCTTCTTTCTCCCTCTGAAGTCTTCTGAGAACTTCCCTTCTCTTCTAGTAGAGATGTTAAGACACCTCCTTCTGCCAGGAATGGTTGGGTAGATTTTGATAGGAAGTTCACCACCAAGACCTGCGTTTTCAGATCTCTGAACAGTCAAGAGAAGCCAAACTTTGTCTAATCTCCTCTTGTTGGAACAGCAGGAAAGAGTGGTGGTGCATTCCTTGCATGGCCCTAGATAGACCAACAAGACTGAAGCATGCTTTCACAAGGGCAGTGGCTCTAAACTGTTCGATTACAGGTATGATACCATCATTCCTGTAAAGTGATTGAGGGAGGATCAACTTTAAATCTGCTTACAGAGAGGACAAACTCAGTGGTTTAAAAAATTATATTTACAAAAGTCTTAAGATCGGTGAGGCCTAAAGACACCAGTGCAGGGTATGCTGAAGGTTTGATGATGGATGCAGGAGATGGTGTATAGCAAGACCAGATTCTGTGGCAGATGCATACTCCAGTACTGTGTGGACAGCACAGACACCTACTTGCCTCCTAAGCCAAAGTCTCCAATAGAGGGTAGTGAGCAGAGGACTCTGATGTACCTGGGTATTCTGAAGCACTCATTAAAGAACCAGAGTTAGGGTCCCTACTTGAGTGATCCTCTTAGAGGAGCCTATGTCTCTCTGTGTTACTGCAGAAGATGTTTAGGGAGGTCAGCATCCATGCCTCAAACTAGCCCTTGGCACTACCAGTCAACAGGACAGTCTATGCTGTCTTTGGGAGGAGCACCCAGTATGGACTCCAAAAGCTGTGTTAAACTTCAGAGCCTATAGATGAGGGCTCTAAGATACATGTGCTACACTGGGAACTGTTGTGAATGACCACAACAACATCCAGCATTCCCTGCCCACCAACTCAGCCTATTTACAGAACATAATATGCTTTTTATTATTGAGAGGTTTTTGTTGGTCTTTGTGGTGCATTCATTCCCTGTTGTGCTGGTTTTGACTGGGGTAAAGTTAATTTTCTTCAGGGTAGCTAGTATGGGGCTGTGGTTTGGATTTGTGCTGGAAACAGTGTGGATAATGCAGAGATGTTTTTGTTATTGCTGAGCAGTGCTTACACAGCATCAAGGCCTTTTCTCCTCCTCACCCCACCCCACTAGCGAGCAGGCTGGGGGTGCACGAGAAGTTGGGAGGGGACACAGCCGGGACAGCTGACCCCAACTGACCAAAGGGATATCCCATACCTTGTGACATCATGCTCAGCAATAAAACTAGGGGGAAGGTTGGCTGGGGCACCACTGCTCAGGGATTGGCTGGGCATCAGACAGTTGGTGGTGAGCAATTGCTTTTGCAATTGTTTTCATATGCATCACTTGTCTTTCTTGGGTTTTATTTATCTCTCTTTGTTATTTTCTGTTTCCTTACAGTTTTAATTATTATTGCTATTTAATTTTATTTCAATTATTAAACCGCTCTTACCTCAACCCACAAGTTTTCTTATTTTTACCCTTCCAATTCTCTTCCCCCCATTCTGCTGGGGGAGGACTGATTGAGGACTTTGTGATGCTTAGTTTCTGGCTGGGGTTAAACCACCACCAAAGTCCTTTTTGGTGCCTAGCGTGGCACCTGACGTACCAGGCCATTGAATCCACAGAGTCCAGTAAACCCAGTTGCCCCTTTCCTCCTCTTGGCCAAAGGGAGGCCCCTCTATTCCTGGCTGTAGTCTTCATTATTTGTTTTTTGTAACTGCAAAATAGAAGTCCCTTCATCAGGGTCAAAAGTACAGTCAGACCTTCTACTCTGCCCAACAGACACTGGAGCAGTAATTTTCCTGGATGGATGTTTTTTGGCTGTTGTTTTTCCTTGCAGTTCCTGTACCTGAGCTTCTAGTCTCCCTGTAGGTTCACCATCCCACTTCCTCATGTCCTCCCCCTGGTCACACAGGAAGAACCACAGGGTTGCATGTGGCGTGCGCCACCAGTACCCTTTACCTTGAACAGAAAAAGGCTGACTCTTAATAGCTGAGGTCTTGGTTGAGGTGCGTGAGGAAGACCTACCCTTCTTGGCTTGCTCAAACATTTTTTGGTCAGTCTGCCCATGGTTGAGGCACAGGCCCACATGGAGGAAGCAAGATTATCTTCAAATTCTCAGAGTTGTCTGGCCAGTTTAGTTGGTGCCTCCATGTCTGTCCAGCTCATTATTGCAGGGTATGGGTGTATGACATCAGTGCATTTCATACAAACTTTTGCCACATTGACCGCGTGCACCAGTTTTCATCTGGGTCTTTGGATGCCTGTTTGTCAACCAGGTTGTTATAGATCACCTCCAACATGGCTAATTCCCTCAGATACTGGATACATCCCTCAACGCTGGTCCACTTGCTTTGGAAATTTGCAAATTCTTCCTTGAAGGGATACTTGTCCTTCACACTTGACAGGAGTCACAGCCAAAGACTGAGGACTTCTGCCCTTTTTCCAAACCCTTTGTCAATAGCCTTATCCTTAGCAAGCTATCCCAGTTGCTGGGCTTCCTTGCCCCAATATCCCAGCATCAGAATAACCAGCTGAGAATTATCTCATCCAGTTGGCAGCTAAAATCTTTTCACATATCTGTCAGCTCACTTAGGGGTAGGAATCATGGGGTTTCTGTCTGATTTATGATTTCAGTCTCTTCCTGGTTTTGTGGCTACTCTGCTGTAGAACAGGCTGCCTCTTCTGATTCTTCCTCTTGCTCCCTCTTAGGACAAGCTTCTTCATCCCTTACAAAATGAGCTGACTTCTGCTTCCATTGTTTCTTTTTAGTTATAGGGGTTATTGTCTGTTGGTATGTTTCCCTCTCTTCTCCCTGAGGGTGCTGCATAATATCGAGCAGTGTTTGGTAGATGCTGGCCAGGGCCCAGCACAGTGCAATAAGTTGCACCTCTTTGGAATAGCCATGACTTTGTTTTTTTCAAGCATTCTATCACGTCAACAGGATCCTATAGCTGTTTGGGAGTGAAGTTCCAGACCATTAGAGGTGAGAAGTTCTCTAGGTACCTGCCCATATTCTCCCACATGCCATGCCACCCATGACCATACTCTCCTGGAGCCTGGGTCATATTCCTAAATCACTTGTTAACCTTAGACAAAATCAGTGCAATATTCGTAAGAAACACTAATAGAAGTATTTCAACTACTCAAGGATGTTCAAGAAACTGAGAAGTTATTGTATGAGGGAGAAAACATCACAGAAGAAGGTAGTGAAGGTGCCTTTCTGTATTTCCTCCACAAAAAACCTCGCAGAGGAAGAAGTATAATGGTTAATTGTCTCCATGAGATAGTACCTGAAGTATAGTAATGGCTTCAGTACAGAGCCCAAATACCAGTATAAGCTCAAGGTCCGTGTTTTAATAACAAATCTCCCAGGCAAAACATCACTAATCACTACAGAGCACAGCAAACTGCAAAAGCCAACACTAATCTTTAACACTTACAGCAAAAAAGGAAAGAGCATGTTGCATATCAGACAAACTACTATCAAGAACAGATGAATCAATATTCTGATCTGCAACTATTAACCAATATAAATCCCTTCTAATATGCTCTGGTCAATCTGTTATTATCTCAAACCCTTCGAGCCTCACCTTGGGCACCAAAAAAGGACTGTTGTGGTTTAACCCCAGCGGACAGCTAAGCACCACCCAGGTGCTTGCTCACTCCCCACCAGTGGGATGGGGAAGAGAATTGGAAGGGTAGAAGTGAGAAAACTCATGGGTTGAGATCAGAACAGTTTAATAATTGAAATAAAATAGTAGTAGTAGTAGTAGTAGTAGTAGTAATAATAATAATAATAATAATAATAATAATAATAATAATTTGTAATGAAAAGGAAAGTAACAAAGAGAGAGAAATAAAACCCAAGACAGACAACTGATGCAAATGAAAACAATTGCTCACCACCAACTGACTGATGCTCAGTCAGTCCCCAAGCAGCAGCCCTCTGGTC
This sequence comes from Strix aluco, assembly GCF_031877795.1. Lineage (NCBI taxonomy): Eukaryota > Metazoa > Chordata > Aves > Strigiformes > Strigidae > Strix > Strix aluco. Next base: position 47,900,959 of record NC_133935.1, read on the forward strand.
AATCTGGTTTTATTGCTGAGCATGATGTCACAAGGTATGGGATATCCCTTTGGTCAGTTGGGGTCAGCTGTCCCAGCTGCGTCCCCTCACAACTTCTTGTGCACCCCCAGGCTACTCACTGGTGGAGTGATGTGAGGAGCAGAAAAGGCCTTGACACTGTGTAAGCACTGCTCAGCAATAGCAAAAACATCCCTGTGTTATCAACACTGTTTTAGTCAGAAATCCAAACCATAGCCCCATACTAGCTACTGTGAAGAAAATTAACTCTACCCCAGCCAAAACCAGTACACCTGTTGATCTGAAACAAAAGATTTTCATGGTGTGCTACTGTGCTCCTTACAGCACAAATATATGATAAGAGCATTGTTGCCTATGCAAGGCACTAACTAGAAGAATATTGTGTAAGATGCATATTTTCTTTAAGCAGAGGTTGGACAACATCATAAAATCAAACATGTCTTGATGACAGTAATTCTCTTTGAGAAAGGGTTAGGCTACCCTCCCCGCCCCCCCGCCCCCCACTTTCTTTTCCCCCCTGTCCCCGGATACAGAAAAAAAAGGCAGGAGTCTCTTACTCTCAAAACATTTTTCAGCCAGCAAACCATGGCATATGTCCTGCTAAATTGCCAGAAGACAAATATGGGAGACTTGGATGGAACCAAAGACTGAATTATGGGCAACAATCTTGTTTAGAATGCAACGAACATCTGCTTGTTTTTATAGTGGGTCTGTGTGCTCCAGCTGAGCAATGTCCAGGGGGACTGGCATGTGGCACTTGTGCACCAACTCTGAGTGGAATAGTTTTGGCTTGGTAAGTAGGAAGTCCTACCTCCACGTGTTTTCTTATTGTAAGGCCCCAGTATAATCTGATGGATTGTCTGTAGAATAGGGTGGAGAGAGAAAGCTATCGCACCATAAATAGTGTAAGTGGATTTATAATTGCATGATGGGAGATAGGAAAATGACAAGTGGAATTCATCTGGGGGGCAAAAAGTCAATGTTTTTGTCTGAAATAAGCACGTGAGTGGGTCAGTGTCTGTAAAGTGCCAATGCACACAAAGCCTGTGCTTTTATCACTTGTTCAGCATAATCCTTCCCAGAGTGCTATGTTGAGTTGTTTTTGAAGGCCCTGTGCCAGGGCTTTATCAGATCAACCTAGATCAAGGGTTAGGCTTGATTATTATATTCGTATGTCTTTTTTTTTCCTGTCCAGTTCTACTGAGCAATCCAGAAGCTTTAAGTTATGAAAAGTGTTTGTTGAAATGGAGCAATGAAAACTGTTTCAGCTTGGCCTTCTCTCACCCAACATGCAGATGGGTGGAGAACACAGAGGTACAATGCCAGGACCTGAGCTCACTCCCTGTATTGTACACACTCTGATTTCTGATGTAGTGGAAGTCCTCAATCACAACTGGGACAAATGGCTGCATAGAGAATCATCCATAGAGACTTGGAGTCAAGAAGCCTTGATCCAGTCACAAAGCACCCGCTGATGGGTTACTGGGTCTTATCCAAAATTAGTTTTTGTGTTTGCTAGATCACAGGCAATTGGTCAATGGAGTGGACCAGGAAGTCTCTAAGCAAAGCCAGAAATCTGCCGGTGGCCTGGGATATAATGCTTCCACGTCTGCTGGACACACCGATAGGATGCTAAGCCTAAACCCTGGACCCTGTCACTCTGAACCATCCGATTTGTGCCAGAAACTCCAGAAACTTTGGTTGTATTATTTGGACCGGACAAGATATGGACTCAAGCACAGGCTAACAGCTCAACATGCTGTTAGCAGTCTCCCTGTCATGGTTTTGGCCCATACAGCATCTATCCCAGGTATTGTTTGGTGAATTAATGTAGAGAAGACACTGTTCCCAATATGTTTTATGGACAAGACCACTCTATTTTGAGGGACAGAGGGATTGGAGAGAGCATGAGCACGTAGACCTGGATTATGCTTTGAGGCCAGAGAACATTCCCAGACTGTTTAATTCACAGTACAGATGTAGTCACTGTGTCTAGAGGCATGAGTCAGATTGTGTGCTGGTACTTTAGAGCCAGAGGAGCTCATAGAGCCAAGCGCACCAACCAGAGCCTCCCGGCTTTTTGCTGGATGGAGCTGGGATCCTGGAAGTCCTGAGTGCCCAAACTGCCAAAGACAGGATCCTGACACTTTTTTCTGGAGGCAGCAAGAGATAGCAGCTGGGCTGCTGGCACTGCCTGAGCGCCCTTGCAGCTGAAGCCCTCCAGTGCAGCTCACATCTCTTTTCCTTCAGGACCCCAGAACCAGCATGAAATGTCAACCTTCTCAGGACTGTAGTGATTAAAGAACAAGTATATAAACAGTTATGCAGGGTGAAAGAGGGGATGCTTTCCTAATAAAGTGATTATTTTTCCGTATGTCTTATAGAAAACTGTGGTGGTGGTGGCAATGAAGATTCCAATTTGACTGAGCAGTCAAATGTGTGCAGATTGTGTTACTTTCTAGGACATTTTTGCTTTGGAGGAGTGTAAGTCTCTTGTTATACATCCCTGCCATGATTTGCCCACCTGCACACTTACTGGGCTGCAGTATTTAGGTTGCTCACATGGGCTGTCAAAGTGGGCTGCAGTATTACCATTTCACCATTATTACTGTTTTCTTGGCTTCTCCAGCACACCTGCCTTAAGATTTTGGAATTGGGAACTGTAATGCTTCAGGTGGTTCAGGACATCTCTGTCCCATCTCCAGCCTTCCAAATACTTTGGGTTTAAAGCTTACCTTTTTAGATAGCTGAAGCAAACAGGGACACATGCTTTTTATAGAATAATAAATGCATAGATATGAACAGTTCCAATAGTTCCAATACACTTAGTTTCCTTGATTTCCTGACCACTCTTCTGTACAGACACAAGAGTCCTCTGTGCATGATTTCCTAGTCCCTGTTTTCCCACAGCTGCTTGGTTGGGGTCTGTTTTCTGTGTCTTTGGCTTTCCTGCCATGATTTTCCTCAGTGTGGCTGATGAGATTATTTTCTTTCATAATGCTGGAGCCCTTTGATCAGTTTTATCAGTTGACCTCTTCATTGATTATTTCCTTCTGCATTTCAGAGTGTTTTGCCATGACTGGCAACCATCTTGCTGATCAAGAATGCTGTGTTTTGCATGGAAAACCATTGAAGCCTAAGGGGTCCCATTGTCAGTCTTGTGCTCACCTCCACCACCATCAAAGTGGGAGAGCCTGAGAGCATCCTTTCTTCCAGAATTCCCAAAATCTGCACAGGGAGTTTTCTCAAATTGTCCTTACAAGCTTTCTGGAAGAGGGGTGACTCACTGAACCAGAAACTGAAAAGGGAGATATAAATGTTTCACAAAGGCAGTGAGGAACACTTGGGCACATGGTGGCACTAGGTGCCTGGCGAAACAAGATCGACTTTCTCCAGCTGACCCTAACCGCCTGCAACCTCAGATCTACATCTCTGATGGAAGAGGCAAAAGCCTGAATATCGCACAGAAAGACAATGTAAGAGATCTAGGTTTCCAATACGATGTCTGGGAATACTCTCTTAGCAAGTGTCTTCCTTTGTCTGTCATCTGTCATACGAATTCTGCTTCTGGTCATATTTCACCCACAGATCCCTTGGGGCAAGCTTTTCCTGTAATGCTGTCTCATGTCTCCCTTGCTAATAAACCCAGGGCACATTCCTGCTACCTTATTAAAAGATCTATGACATAGTTATTGAAAATCTTGCTCATATTAAAAAAATTATTAGTTTTTTAAAAGGTGATGGCTTAATTTTCAGTCTGGGTCTTTCTTCAGAATCTTTTAATGGCTGGTTAACATCACATTGGCAGCCTAAACTTCTGAGCTATAAAATGTGAAACTTTTAAATTTTTTCCTTATGACAGAGGTATTTGGGGTAGAAAATCTGAGTGACACAAAAGGAGAAATTTGCCAGGGAGCTCTAAGAGGGAAATAGAGCTGAACAATCTTTTTCTAATTATCCTAATAGAGTGCCATTATCAGAAATGCTCTGTGCTCCATTGGGAAAGAAAGTTATGTTAATAAGAAACAAAGATATTTGATCCTTCGTAGATCAAAGCACTTTTATGATGCTGCTGTCATTATGAAAGGCTCTTGGTGTAAAACGGTACTTAGTGGACAATGGATCTATTGTTTGTCACTTATTTACCTTCTAAAAAAACCCCAAACCTAGTGTATAATTTATGAGGTCCCAGATTTGATGAGAAATGCTTCACTTTATCATAAAGCAACAGTTTTTAGGACTATGCTGTAGTTCATTGCCTACAAATGTGGGAAGTTCCACTGTGCAAAAAGGAGTATTTGGTATGGAAATAAAAACTTGCTGAAATCCACTGAAGTGCAGACGGTCCTTGCAAAACCTCTGAATTCCACACTGGAAAGGCCCGTGGGCTTTCTTAACAATTTTTTTCCCTTTCTCTTTACACTTACTTGCATTCAGAATTTAGCTCTGAGAGCTTCCAAGCAGCCTTTTTCCTTTTGTATTTATGCAGCGCTTAGAGCAGTGGGATGCTGGTCCATGACCAAAGCTCCAAAGTGCTCTCCTAACACAGATAATAATAAGAGTAGAGAGAGAGAGACTGATACTGAGAACAGTTCACCTATGGCCCACAAAATGGATTTCTGACTGTAAAACCCTCTGAGGAGGGAAAAAGTGGTTAAAGACCTAGAAAGGCTGTGTAAAGAATAGGTCAAGAGTATGGGAAAAAGAGAGAGAATGTTTTCCAAGGAAAAGCTATCAATTCTTGTAGATAGAAAAGCGGTATTCAAGGATAGAACTAAATAATTAATACTGGTAATTAACCTGTATTTCAGTTCTGGACAAGCTAGTATCACCGATTCCTATTTAAGCAGAGTGAATAGAAGAAAAAAAAGTATTTGAGTTTTGAATAGCTTGTCAGTTCACCAAACTTAACACTTGATGAACCCAGTAAAACACAATAATTTATTGTTTTGTTTGTTTTCTACTAACCCTTGCATAAAGGGTTTTTTTAAAAGTGATTTTTTTCCATGGAAATGCTTCATTTCTGCATGAGTATCTTTATCCTCTTTTTTTGACTGATGCTCCACAAATAGTCTCATACTGTGGATGCACATACATGTCTTTATTTAAGATTGGAGATCTTTCTTCTCCCTTTTGCAATACCAATACAGGGTTCTGTACAGTCCTCCCCTGTGTCCAGCACATGGGTGCACACAGTCTTCCCACTGCCATTTCAGTTTCTCTTCGCTGCTTTTTGGAATGAGGCACTTGGTGACTATGAGATTTTTTAAATATTTTTGCTCCAGCTTCTTCTAAGGTTACAATTTCTTGTTTCTTCCAAATTCTACCTCTCAACCTCTATACAACCTCTGTATGTGCTGTCTTAGAGATGGAGAAATTTCTGTTAAGTGCTCCACTTGCGGTACTTTTAAGCCTAGACCAAGGACAGCTCAGGACTTTCAGTTGCAAAGCTGCTTGTTCAGGAAGCCATGGAGACTGCATCCAGTTCCAGAGGTGGCATTTCCTGGGGCAGATGTTTTGTCACAACTCACCGCACAGACAAAAGCTTCCAACACGAGGGCTTGGGCTGGAGAGCTGGGGCATATTCTCTGAAGTCTACGCCAAAAGAATATTTCTCTGACCCGTAGTCTCCATTTTCCTAAGATAATTGCACAACATTTCTGGCTCATGGTGATCTTACAGAGTTTCCATTCTGTCCTGACTTTACCTCCCTGCCAACTAGTACAGTGAAATGGGATTTTTTTTCTCTTTGTCTTTGTGATACTGAACACATGCCAAACTCTGATGCAGGTGTTCCTAGCTATGCTTCCATTCTGTGTGCTTTATTGCCTTATTTCAGCTCAGCAAGAATGTCACTGTCCCTTAGATACATACTCTCTCCCAATGTCTCAGGGCTTGGTGTCTTTAGCTCCCCATGTCCTCCAGAATAGGATATATCCCTCTGGATGGAGAAGCCCACTTGGGTGGCCAGGTTGAGCAGGACTGGGTCTCCAGGAAAGCAGAAGCTTTGTGTCCATATTAGACTTTCAGGCTGTTCAAAATAAAAGGCTGACAAATCTCACAGTGAACACTTATGTGTCCAGGTGATGATAAGCAGCTCAATTATGATGCACTACATCAAAAAATGGCATGCTAGGAGGGCTGCTCTCTTCTTTTGGGAGATGGTAGTTATGGAGGACAGATGTCTAGAGAATAAGGCTGTGTATTACATCATACAAGTCTGCCTATTTTCATGTAGATAAACCATGTGCTTCTGTATCATACCTGAGATCAGCTCCCATATTCCACATGGCCCTTTCGGGAGTAGGATCAATTTAATGCAGACCTCTTTGCTTTCCTCAACAGGAAGCACCATTGCTTTTTTTGCATAGGCATAATCTGGTTTTCTCCAGATATTTCTCTCATACCACATCTGCACAGCCTATGGTTATAGTTCCCTCAATATCTTTGCAGAAAAATGCTCTGGTTAAAGTAAGCGAGAGAAGAGCCTGGTCATCACACACAGCTGAGGAAGTGTTGGTGTCAGATCTTTGTTCCTTGGTAAGGTCTTTAAGACTGTTGTTACTTCCAGATCAGCTCTGTGAGAACCAAGTCACCTGACTCCCTCTGCTTTTGAAGTGCTTGGTTGCACAATGTAGGCATTGGCTGGCTCTCTTTCCTAGTATACTCCTCCAATAAGAGAGGAATAACTCCTCACAAAGGATAGAAATGATCTATTAGTTGCAGTTACCCTATTAGGTGACTTAGCCCCTGGTCCTCATAACCTATCTCCCTTTCAAAGTAATCAGTTTTGCATACTGGAGTTATTCCCCAAATAACGCTTTTATCCAGCCAGTTAGGATCAGTTTACCACCACTGTGCTCCATGACACCCCATGTAGATTGATTCTTTCCTTTCTCTAGTCATGTAGTTTGCAGATTATTTCAAGACCGGGGTGTGTGTGTGTTTAATCCATGCAGGGGACTCCATGTTTCTGCGAGATTTGACCTTGTGCTGTGCATCCATGAAGACCCCTACTTGCTCAATTCATTTTCCTGTTAAGATGGTTTTCTCAACTGTAATGGGCTTTGCTAGAAAAGCAAGAAAATTTAAGATGTTATGACTGATCTTTATATCTTATTTTTCAAAACAGCGTGGCAGAGAGACATAGTTAAATAGTTACCACACTGTGCATAGGCAAAATTAAAATTCTTAAAATGAATAAGGAATGAAAAATGTCTTCATCTTCTCAGCATACACAGCTCCCTGAAATGGTTTTAGACTGGCTTTGCAGGTAACAATGCAAACCTGCCCACAAAAACAGGTGAAAAAATTTCAATGCACTGGCCTGTGACTGCAGTTGCTGTATATTAGTGCAATGTATGATTGGGTAATTCCTGTCACTACTCTGCATCAGCCTGTTCTGACTTGATGGCGTACTGTTTCCGTATGTGCAGGACACCAAGACTTATAGCTTACACCGCCAACAGTTCTAGAAATTTATATCATTATTCTGTAGTTTTGGGAAGAAAGTTACTTGAAACTAGATGATATCGAGCCCCCTTCACTGGGATAAATGAAAGCAAGAGTGCATGTCCCCAAAACCACAAAGGTTTCTGGAATCTAAACTGATGTGCCAGAGGCACATTTTGGGTATTACTTAGCCAGAAGCACAAGAGGAGTGGGACAGAGAAGCAGGTAGAGATGGCAGTGAGGAAGTACTAGCGTCACCCAGAGAAGCAGATATTTTATGAACAGGAAGGTAACAGAGCATTTGGGTGAATCTGTGGCTGAACAGAGAAATTGTCCACAGCCACCTTCAAGATGATGGCATTTTGGAGTGTGCAGTAAATTAATGGGATGGTGCCAAAAAGGTATCCTTACTCTCTGAGGATGTCCTCTCCTCACTGGGCTTGCACAGTCAGGGTATTTCACCGTATCAGGGCATCTTACAATATTAAGAGGAGTTTTTGCACGGGCACATGGGGATTCCTGTTCTTCAACAGGAAACTCTGATTAAGTTCAGTTGTCACTGGAATTAAACTATACTGTAAACAAAGTGCCTAAACCCCGTCCAAGGTGGGGAGAACTAGGCCCTGACCTTAAGAAATTCATACTGAAGTTGAATGACATTAAATGGACTCTCATGAATGTAGTTGTATTTTTGCCTTTTAAAATACTAAATTAACAAATTGGGACAGAATGAAAATTGCTAGATTAAAGACTGTTCCTGAAAGTTGTGAATGGAGATGCTTTTTTGCAGGGTAGGCCTTGCAAACTTTGATTTGCTATACTGCCTTGTATTGAAGTAAGACCAAGTATGATGGGTTTAAGATCTTCAAGTGTGAACATAAGTGATGACCATTCCGGCAGCTGGAGCATCTCAAGCCTCTCTGTATTCCACAGACTGGAGATAGCTGTAGGTTGGCGTTAAATTTGTTTGCCAAGCGGAGACAAGTCCAGTGGAAAACTTGATGTTTTATTGTTTTCTTCAAGCTTCCTATGATTTTCAAGAAGTTGTAGGTGAAACTTGAGGTAGGTATATAAACCCCATTTTTAAGGAAATGGCTTTCTGTCTCATTCAGTTCTACAAATGGGTCTTCCACCTTCCTCATCTATCACACTGAATTTAACAAGTATCAAATATACCACGTCATCACCAAACAAAAGAGCAAATGTGTAGAACTATGGCTACCCTAATGGCAAGCAATGGCCACTTTCCTTGAGGAATAGTCAGCTCAGAGAAATCTGTGTATAAAATTTGTATGCAGTTACACTTTAGTATTGAGGAATATGTTGAAATCTCACAAACTCCTGAATATCACTAGTTGCTGAAACCTACAAAAAAGCAAACAAAAAAACCCCACAGGAAAATCCAACAATATGGAGGGCTGTCTGTATGCTGGGACAAGTATATATCAAATAAAGCAAAACTCCTCACACTTTGCATTCACAGTAGGGCATTCAATTAAGTCAGGGAACTATTTTGCCACTTCATGAATTAAGATGCTGATGTCTGGGTCTTCCACTTGGCTAGTTTGCTATGGTTCAGACACGTTCTCACCTATCATCTCTTCTATATACTTCCCTGGAACAATGATCTTGGCTCCTCATTCGTTTGCTGACTGATGACAATGTTCAACGAGAGAAGTGTTGAGGCATTTGCTAACGCTGCAGACTTAAGACTGATTTCATATGCTAGAATTCATTCCCTGGCCACACAAAACTTTCTGGAGTTCTTTTTCATAGTTAACAAGAAAAGAGGCCTAGGAGGATTTCACAGGCTGTGGTACTTCATACAGGAGACAAAACCTCTGTTTCTAGTAGAGCAATCTTCCCAATTATTTTTTTCTTAGAAGGCTGGGAGAGCTCCTTCCTCCAGGAAAAGGTCAGTTCATAAACTGGAAATGCTGATAATAACTGCAGTGACAGCTACAGATAGTCCTGAGAAGCTGTTGTTATGCATGGAACCAAATTAGTATCTGAAGGCACCTGTCAAAACAGTGATTACGTATCAGGAATGACACCAGATGAAAAAGGAGATGTTTGAAACTTCCTTCAAGTATTAGTTTTGGAGTCCTGAGACTTTCAAGGCCAACTGAAGACTTTTGGTATATGCATGCATAATAGTTAGTGGAAGTCTTTAGAGTCACAGATGGACAGGTTTTTTCCTTGTTAATGAAGCATATTTTTTGCTTGACAAGTGGAAAATGTTGCCCCTGTGAAAAGATTAAATAGGGATTTTGAGTGGACTCTTTGTCTGTGACTGAGTTTTTTAGAAATCCTGGCTGTGGGCCAGCTCTCAAGAGGAATATTCTTAATGTTTGTTTTTTCCTATGACTGAGATTGGATCATTAGATAATTTTGACAATGCCACAACAAATTGTTTTATGGAGGGAACATACTCATATTTCCTATGTCTCCAGAGTCACTGGAGCACAAGTCTGTGATTCTCATTATGTGAACAAGATGTTCTTAACGTTGATAATGTCTTTTCTTTCCAGTATGCTTCCAAGTGTTAGTTATTAGAATTCCTTCTACTTTTTTTATTAGCATGGGTAAATTTGCATTTTTCTTTAAAATTTCTGATCTCATGTAGCTGGACTCTGTTCGAGAAAAGATGAATAAAGAGTTGAATCAATTTCCTAGGCTTAGTTTAGATAATATGCAATAATACCCGCATTATTTTTTACAATAACATTGTTGCAGAATGACAGATTTGTTCTTTGGTTGGCACACATTATTGAAAGAGAACATGAAGTGCTTATTATGGTTGGTGGAGATACTGGTCCATCCTTTGCTGGTGGAAGCAGTGCAGTTCTGCTAGAGTTTGAGAGCTATGTTCTCCTGCAGCACCTGAGCATCTGCACAACTATTGTGCCTCATGGATCTGGAAAGCATTTTCTAACACTGTTTTTGCTGCTGTGATCCTAGTTCTGGTCTTTCATTGTTAGCTTTCCTGTACTCATGTTCTTACTCCTCTGTCTCCACTTCCTTGTCTTCCAGTGCTTTCCTGAAGGAAGGACATTGATTTTGCTACAAACTTTTTAAATTATTTGATCCTTTAAGTGGTCGAGTAATGAGGTTTTCCAGCAAGACCTTAACTTTCATACAGCAACCTAAACAAATGACAGAGAAATGTCTGATGATGATATTACTGTTGACAACAGTCAGAGGAAATAAGCTGTGCCCAATACTATAAAGCTGAAATTCCTCTTACAGACGATATGGATAGGAGATAGTTTAAAACTTTGTGCAGCAGCAGCTTTCCTGCTGTCTAGGCTGCACGTAGGCCACTAAGGCAGAAAGCAAACATGGAGCAGCAGCAACAGCAAGGACTGTGCAAGTGGTTGATCTCAATTTGAGATCAAGTATGACCACCAGATTACGCAGGGATGTTCTCCCCTGTTTTGGGAATGAGGTCTGAAGCTGCATGCCCAGCTGATGCAGCGTTTCTCCCACAGCGTCAATTCTCTGTGCTTCTCTGCTAGTGTCTGCTAAGGCTTGGCCTTAATCCCCATCTGTTTTTCTTACAGGTGATCCCATCTTTTTTATGGCTTTCACTTGTATCTCTGACTAGATTTTTTTCCTTGGCTATTCATGTACCTGCAACTTCCCTGAGGACCGAGTTGCTAGATAAAATTCAGTAATGTATCTAGTGTGTCAGAATAGTGAGCAGGTGTCATGCCTAAATAACCTATTACATGAGCCTGCAGTAAACTCTCCTTCAGCTGTTACTGCGGATAACACTACACGTCTGTGGTGTGAGTGCTTTAAGGGAGAAGCCACCCATACTTATGTGTGCTAGTACGTTGCCCAGAACACTGAAGTTGTGACCACAGGTGCTACCGCTCACTACCTGGTTCATAAAATAATAAAAACTTTTCTTCCACATACCAAGATGTAATTTTTCTTCCACATACCTTGATGCTTCTTTTTCCCTTCTGCACTGAGGCTTTCACTAATCAGACCATTCTCCCTTTGTAGTTATTCTCTTTCCCTTCTACGTTCAATCCATAGTATTTCCTTCCTCAAATAACAAAATTTCATTCTTCTCCCTTATGGCCACCAGCTCTAATATCGCTTACGTTGTCTGGTGCAAATAAGTGCATGGAAAAGCATTTTCACTGCCTGTTTTCTTATCATTTCAATCTCCTCAGCCATCACACTGTTTCCCTCCTTTTGTATCCACTGAGCTCTTCATCCTTCACAGAACTCCACCACCCTTCTCAATATCCCATAAAACTCTGCCCCTGTTTGCATCCTGTCTCCTGAAGTCCTCTCACTTCCCTGGCTTATGCACTCCCCTATGCTATCTTTGTCATGCTTCTGTTTTTTTCCTCCTAAAGATAATTAATGCCTTTCTCATCCCCATTCACTGCTGGTCTGTACCACCTCAATAAGACTATTCTGAAACTCACCCACCCTTCTGTCTGAATGACCCCATCCACTCTAGCCTCCTTATCTACACTGAGAACCTGCACACTCTCTGCCAAAATCAATTTACATTTAGGATCATTTTACTTTCGTTTTTTAGATCTTTGTAATTTGTTGCTTACCATATGGAGTGAATTCCTGACTAAGCAATTGCTTTCTCAGAGTTTTTACTTCATTGGTATTTTACCCCTTTCTTTCAGGCACTTCACAGAAATGACCTACAATCATAATCTTGGAAAAACCAAGCACATATAACTGTCCTGTGCTGCAGTCCCTCCTAACAGGAATGCATCCACTGTCTCACCTTTCCTTGATGCCTAGATGATGACATGACTGTGCTTAGCTGCTGCCTGTCTTTAATTCAACAGAGCTGTAACTTCTAGTGCAGCCTGAGCAACCCGACTCTTGCCAAGTCCGACATTTTAGCCCCACCTTTCATTTGTCCTTAGCATCTGCATCCTATGCATTTCATACGTGATGGCGCTACTGCCTCTCTGCTGTGTATCAATCAGATGAACTTTGCCTGCTGTTTGGTAATCCCCTGATCTGCTTTGTCTGCCACATAAGGGATTGGAGAGAAAATAAGGAAGCACGTAGGAGAATTTGCTGTCTCACCAAAACCAGCAGCCTAGTACAGCAGAACCTCATCTCTCATGTGGTCCAACATGGTCTGAAGCCTGTTGGTAACTCATGCACATTCATCGCTTGACCTGATGCACACCCTTGTCACACAGTTGGAGGTGCCAGTCTCACACACGGCAATTGTGAGAGGTCATCACTGAGACATGGACAGCACGCACAGGGAGCAGGATCTGTTCATAAGGGTCTGTGAGTGAAGTTTTGGTAAAAAACTTAGTCTGTGTTGAAATGAAACATTACTCTTTTTTATTTTTTTGCTCCTTGAGAGCATGCAACCTGTAACTTATACTTCACCAAGAATTCTGGACATCTAGGGAGGTTAGTGTAAGTATTACAATGACTTGGAAAGAATTAATTAAGGATGCACACCACTTTAAGAGGTGTTAGGTCCCGATTAAATGGTCTTTACTGGGTAGTCACATTTTATTACAACTTACATATGTCTGGAACACTGATAGAAAAGAAAGCATGTCACCTATTTACAATCACTACACATTTACATTATATTATTTACAGATAATGAATTTAGTAATATATATGAGCAGAAAATATAGAAAATATCAATATGAAACTGTACAGGGCTTAATCTCACGTCCTTTACTGTGGTTGCATTTCACTGTAACAATAAATACAGTTCTATATTTACACATTTTACTTTAAAAATCTATTAAATGAATTTTAACAATTTCAAGTTTAAAATATCTGATCAAAATATTTCAAACATGCTTATAAAAATAAGACATAAAGCCTTTAGGACTTTCTGCAAGCTAAAAAAGTTCTGATAAAAGAAGCTTTCTTTAACTAGTCTTTAGATTTATAACATTATTTTGCTTCTCAAATCACTTTACAAACTTCTTAAATATAGCGAGCTGAAAGGAATTTCACTGACATTAAGCAGTGCAGCACAGATGGACCCCAGTTAAATTAAAGCTAAGTAAACATGGTAATAAGTATTGTGCAATGGTTGACTGATCCTCTGTTTAATCCAAAGTGGTTTCAGGCATCATTCTCCAGCTGTATGCTGCACTGCTTCAAAAGCCACAAGAGATAAAGGATTAAGATAAGTACTCAGCTGACTTTATCATACATAATTTAAGCATTGGTTCATTTTTTTTTCCTGAAGGATGAACATGTCAGCCAAAGTCAACTGATGCCATCTGTAACTGTAAAACTAAAAATATGCCAGTGTGAATAGACAAGAAAATCAAGGCATATCCATCGTTGGCAACACATTCTTCATTGTGAAAATTCGTCCTTTGAGTCCCAGGAAGTTTTATATACAGTAACAGATGCACAGCAGAGATCATCTGTAACTGATTACCTCAATTACTGGGCTAGCCTAACCTTGGTAATGTTAAATTAGCCTCATTCACCTGCAGCTTGAGTGGCCACTAACTGAGCAGTGAGTACTGGGCTGTTAAATGTTACTCTTCAGGGAGCTACTTTTAAAAACAAAACAAAGTAAATTTGTGCACTTTTGTGTCTTAAATCATCGGTTCACTCAAGCAAAAGGTGCCAACTCAGAAAAAAAACATTGGAGTATTGCTTGATGGCTTGGCCAAGGTCAAAGACTGATATTCTAGGGAAGTGAAGGTGGCTCAGTTGTCTGAGATATTTTGATAGTAGACTTGGCAAAGATCTGAAGTCTCTTTTGTCTAACTGGGATGCTTCTGATGTGTAAACATACATGCTTCAGCAAAGTATTAACAGATTTAAAGCCAGAGAGGAACTCTGTGTTAATCAAATCTAACCTTTTCCTAAACTAAAGTCATCAGAAATCTCTGAATTCCAATAGCTGCTCCGATACCTTTTTTGGCAATATATCCAATTTGAATTTAGAGATTTTTGGTGACAGATAGTTCCACTAGCTAATGACCATCACTGTCAACAACGTACACATTTATTTCTATGTTGTGTATCCCTAATGTCAACTTCAGTCTATCTTACCTGATTCTTCTCCTCTTGAATGAGTAGTCCCTCTGCTCTCAAACTTTTGTTTGGCAGAAGCAGCTACTTATAAACTGTGATCAAATCACTTCTTTCTTAAGCTGCTTTAAATTTATGATATTCATATTCTTTTCAATTTCACAATGTTCTTTACAGAATGTGAATGCAAGAACTGTTTGAAATACCCCAGTAGTGCTTGCATCAGCGCTAAGATCACAGATCATACAACCTCTTCACTCCTACTTGATACTGCCTTGGCTAAGGATATTTGTCATCCTTAGCCAAAAGGACACAGTGGCTTCTAAATCTTCAACTGACTCGTGACCATGAACTAGAAGCTTTCTAGAATAACTGTTTCACAGGTCAGAGATCATGACATGAGCAGGACTACAGTTTTTGTTCCTAGACAAATTACCTTAAATGAATGTTTCTATGTGAGTGCCTTTGGTGTCCTTTAATTGCTCTCAGCATGTCAGTCTTTCTGTATTGATGACTTTCTATGTAGTATTTTCCACCCTCTATCTGCCAATTTTATCAGCAGTAATTCTGGGATTAGTTCTACTGGCAGGACCAAACTGTGCAGAATCTCACTAGAAAAATATCCATGTGACAATGGCTTGCAATCACATTTTAAGTGCTTAACAGGGTCTTTATTAACTTCTTTCACACCATGTTGGTTTTGTAGGTTTAGCTGACAATTAAAACCGCTTTGTCAAGTCAGATGACTTCTAAAAACCAAACTTGATGCTGATTAAACTATTAAATCAGCTTTATCAAACACTGAACTTCATCAAAATCTATTCTGCAGAAACCTTTAGGACTTGAACAGGACTACTCTTCCATTTAGATACCTTGCTGAATGAGGGCTATACACAGATGCTTATAAAAACAATCACGGCACTGAAAAAGTATTATTAAAACCAGATTACAATAAACAGGAAAAAAAACCCCAAACCCTGAAAAAAAACTGTATCAGGTGATGCTTTGAAAAAAAAGCTTACCAATTTAACATGCTATTTTTGCTCTTGACCAACTGATGCCCTTTCTGAGTAGTGCTGCTTTAAAAGAGCACAGCTGATACAAACTGCACAAACTGCAGCAGCTTTCAGTTTCTCTCTTCATCCCAGCATTTTGGAAGCAGGCTGAGAAGGCTCAAGTATTAGATTTTCAGCCTGCCGCAAGTTTTGTCATTGCCTGTTTTCTGATGTGTGTAACAATAATTCAGAGGCACTCTTTAGCTTGTATGCACACATCCATACTTACTTTCGAGATTAAAATTTTGTAAACATAGATACTTTCTGTACTGCCACTGAAACTAGCGACATGGAACAAATGCAACTGATGAAAGATTGCAGCTTTCTGTCACTTGATATGACGATGGCATTAGTGAATTGCTGGTAGGCATATCATATGATATGCTGGCACTTGTGAAGGTTACCAATGCTTGTGTTGAGTCACAAGATTGTTTTTCTATGTCTTCTGAATTCACAGAGAGCAGACTAGCATGTTTTGATCTCTTCCATAACAAAGTTTGCTTCCGCAGACTTCCCAAGTCCTCCTTAAAGTGTGGATTGAAAAGTATATAAAGGAGTGGGTTTAGACATGCAGGCAGTGGGACAATTACTAGCAGTATTGACTTAATCACTTCTGGGCTGATAAAAGTGAGATTTAGTAAGGAGGAAAAAGATAAGAAAGCCACAGGGCAATAAAGAATGCAATTAGTAAAAAGTAGCAAGGCTATATGTTTGACCATAGAGCAATCCCAAATGTTGTCAAGTTCTCCCTTTTCTAAACTACAGTAGAGCTTTGTATAAGCAATAGTCATTACCAGGAAACAAAGGGAGTTCAGCAACACCAGTGCTACCATGTAGCCCATAGCAGTGGGTTCTCCAAATGGTAGTGGTAAACAAAGTGGAGAAACTCCATACTCACTACCAGTGAGGAGTGGTATCACTGCAATGATTACTGCCAACATAAAGCAAAAGAAAATGGCAATTTTTACACTAGCAATGGAGGACTTTGTTTCAAACTTTGTAGTGTGCTTTACAGAGAATGCACGTTCAAGTGCAGCTAGGGTAAGGAGAAAAATGGAAGCCTCTGAAGCAAAAATTGAGAGAAGGCCAGTTATTTGGCAACCAATTCCACTTTCCCACTGTGCTCCATACTGAGCAAAGCTACCAAAAGTTGATGCGTCCACGCTAGCCAGTACTCCACTGGCCAGACCCATCAAGGCATTTACAATAGCTATTAAACCAATCAAAAGTTTTATGGAGGACATATACAACAGAGATCTGAAAACTGTAGCAGACACCAGTGCATTGCAAATAAAGGTTAAACCCACTATGGTCCACACTCCAATTCTGATCAGCCAGCTACCAAACAGATGGTCACATGGTTTGAAGGGACCTGAAATGACAAAATAAAAAGGGCACAAGAAACTCATGTAAACTAAAAAATAATTTTATGCTTTCTAAGACATTACATTTCATGCTTCTTGCAGGTTCTCTGCACAGCCAAGCAGTGAAGTTCAGTCCAAAAAGGGAGCTGGAAATTTGCTCTTCCTTTGGAGTAATCTGAGACCTTGATAACATGCTGCTAAATGCATGTTGCATTACTGGTGGTGCACATGAGTCTTTGTCCTTCAACCTGAATAGTCTATGGGTTTCTTTTTGAGCCTAGCAGTACAAGTGTAATGTGAATATCCAGTCTGCAGTTTCAAGAAATGCTGTGACATTTGTCAGTGTGTGAATAAAGCCAAAAAAGATACCTCTCGCTAAACTAGGACAGGTTGCTAATGAGTCCTGGTGAAGTGTGACGTAATGGATACAGATAGATGCACTTTGGCTACTTATAACATGTCATTACACAGTCCAAGAAAACTGAGGCTGTCTTTGCATCTGAAAGTGCTGCCTTTTTGGATGACCTGTGGCGATGATTGAAGCCTTCTCTGTATTCTCATAGAACTGAGGTGCGTATGCTGTGCGGTTGAAGCTGAATGCTCTGCAGTCTGAGAAACATTATTTATCTTGTACGATCCAGCTATGCTCTCTTAAAGCAAGTAAGCAAGTCCTTCAACAGTGGTCTGTGCTTCTCCATGAAGACACAAACCCTGCAGCTGAGATGCACTCCATATGGCTACAGCTGTTGCCATCAAGTAGGCATAAGCATCTATTGTGTCAGTTTGCAAGTTTTGCTAAGATACCATTTGAAGATCAGCATGGAAGCTAAATTTTCTCTTGGGTCTAGTGATAACTTACTTTGAAGACAGAAATGTTTTCATGAACTCAGTAGTTATATTTAGGCCACAGGAGAATATGTGATGGTCAAATGGTTCTAAATTCTTTGGCTTCGTGTCTTTCCTATTTCTCTTGACATAACTTTAAAGCTACAAGCAACCTTCCAAAGACATGCTTCTTTCCTTGCCTTAAAGGAAACTTTCAGTGGAATTGGTGGCCTGTAGCTTTGCAATTCAATCACTGTATTTATTTTTCCTTTCTGCTACACTGCAAAGCCAGGGATGCACTATTCTATAAAGAAAATGACAGTGCTGGGGGTCCTTTGCGATGGACTGTGTACATCAGTACAGTGGTATTTGGTATTTTATAGTACGGTGTTTGGTATTTCCTCGACATTAAACTAAGCTGTGTTTTGTTCAAGAAACTCAAGTGCAGAATAACTCAGTGAAGTTCAAAAGAATTATTTTAGCTCTGCAAAAGACTGAGCAAACAAAGATTCTGCTCTCCTTTATCATCTACGTCTTGGTAGAACACAGAGTCTTTGCTTTCTCATTTCCTTGATAAGGGGACCAATTCCTGAGAAAAGGGGCCCAGAGTGAGGATCTGCTCGAGGACTGGGTAAAACTTTCGTTACACTCATAGATTAATTTAGTAGCTGATTAGTTTTCTGGACCTCAATGCAAAATTTTATATTACCGTGCAATGTAATTGTATTAATCTCATCAAATTATTGCAAAACATCATGTTACTATCCTATTATCAGATTCAGAGTTTATTCTGCATCTAGAATATCTGGTAATGCTGTGCTTGGACTCCTATCTGTCTGGCAGTTTTATACCTGGAGAAGGTGAGCATTGCACTGAATGATGAGCTTTCAAATCTTCTTCAAAGTCAAGAAAAAAATCTTCAAAGTCACGCTCATCTGTGGGGGAGAAAATACCGAGACTTGATACTGCAATTTTCAGGAAAACTTCTTTCAGTACAAATTGCAAAAATGCCTGTGGTATTTAAGGCCTGGTCTTGTCTGTTTGCCTGCCAAAATGTGAGCAGAAGCAGACGTATGCCTAGCTGGTTTTGAATTACTGTACTCAGGATTATTTAATAAATTGGCACCATCACTTCTCTGAAAATAATCAGGTACATTCCCTATTACCTAATTTGCAGTGTGACAACTGCTTAGAAAGGAGTTTAAAATATGAATTCTGCTGTTGTGCCAGGCTACTAAGAATTAACCGAAGTTTTTCTGTGTTTCTTATGTCATTGCTCTACCATGTATTCCTGGCTCTATTCTTGCTGAGGCTGACCCTGAACTCTGAGACTTACTGGTTTGCTGGAGCAGAGATAGCACAGAAAGCTGCAGGATGGTATAACATGTATGGGTGCACCTACGTAACAGGTAACAGGTCAAGTAATCAACCTTGCGCTGAAGGGGAAGAAAAATACAGTAGTCTTCTGCCCTGGAGAGCAGATGCACTCTCTGGTACCCAGGAAGTGCTGAGGAAAAATATTGGCAGCTCTGCCAAAGTAGCCACATAAACTCTGTGACTCATCCTGAGGCATGTGGATAGCAGGAGAGCCAAGGATGCGTTGCTACTTCCAAGGCTGGCAAGAAACTAGATCTTTGCTGGCCTGCACTTCTATGGGGTTACATACCAGCATCACTTCCCTGTCTCTCACATAAAGGGAAGATTTCACTTCCCACATTATTATAGTTATTGTTTGGATGGAAAGATGAGCGAGTGAGATTTTTGAAAGGCAGACCTGAAAAAATTAGTTTGCTAAGCATAGGAATGCTTGAGTAACATATTACCAGGCAAGAGAGAGGCTGCCTCTGTGACTGTAAAAGAGTTCTGGATTTGTTTAACATCACAGGCTGCTCACAGCCTTCAGGTAGATTTAAAAGCCAAAGATGACGACTACCTTGAATTTGTAACAACCCAGCATCCTTCCTGTGAAAATCATCAATGCTGCTATTCTCATCCTTGTTCCATTGGCTGGCGATTTTGTAGTGGCTCTCACAAGCTCCAAAGGCACAGCACTGATAAGCATAAGGCATCTCCATGACCCTGTAGAAGAATAAAGAAGCATGCCATGATACTAGTTTAGCACCAGAGTTACTGGATTGTGCTGCTCCTCTACTGTTAGGAGCAGACTGAATCATGACTGGAAGTAAAAATATCTATGGGTAAAAATCAGTCATGATAATACAAAATGAGGACTCACAAATAAAATTCCACGTCAGAAATACAGATGATTTCTAGGCTAATTTTAGTAAAGCCACAATGAAGTTTCTTACGCATTTTCATGGGAGATATGAAAGTGGGTGATACATGCCTTGCTGTTGGGCGAATGTTACTCTTAGAGCTGTATTTGTGTTTTATGATTTTGAATGATTTTACAGTGTAACTCAACAGTTTCCCCATGTTACTTTCTTAATGGTTTGTTTTAAAAAAGCAGATCCAAAGATCACAACTGCATCTACCTGCCTAACAGGCAAAACCAAACCATCACTTCCCAAATGGAATTTCTCCAGTTCTGGGAGAATGAGATCTTTTGGAATTCAAACTTCGTTCAACTCTTTTCACAGTAAGATGGCAAAAAGATTGTCTTTTGTGCATGTCTTTTGTGCACAGATCAAGAAAGCAGTGTTCTAAACCAAAAGGTGAATGAATCAGAAAGGCACTATGTGTGAAAACAGATGTCACTGAGGAAAAGATTTTACGTTATTAATTGTCTTCGAAATGAGCACGGTCAATGCAGGACCCTGGATGTTCATTCCATTGGTATTCCTAACACATGAGTATAGGTCAGAGTTTCAATGATTTTGAGGGTTTCTTTTGTCAGAAAATTGCTCAATTCTGGTATGTTTTGAACTTAATTCCTTTGGGGATGTGCAAATTCTAGGGTAGCATGGAAGAACTACATATATTCAAGTTCTATAGACTACTACTTCTACTCTTTAGATACATTTTATGCTTTGGAAGTAGAGATATTTAATTTGCACAGTTTGTCAATAGTACATAGAAAAACCTAACAACTCATCTTAATTCCAAAAGTCCAATAAACCAAAAAATTCAAAGGTAAGAGGTGATGAGAAGTTATTCCGACTTAACTTAAAAAGAATAAAATAGAACTAGATTCTCCTATCAGATTACTTCTAACACGTTAATCATGTAAATTAACACAATGAGAGTTCCAAGCAACCTCTAACCCTCTGGGAAATGTGCAAATAAATCAGTCTGAATTAGGCCCAGTGCCAACAGGACTTAAACTTGTGTGCTAGCCAAAAGGTTTGTACAAAGGGGAACAAACATAACCCTAAGCTCTAAAGTGATTTTTAAATTAGTGTGTTTTAGGTCATTTAGATTCTATATACTTACATTTCCATTGGGAATTAGCAACAAAAATCTGTACCCTTGTACCCAATACAAAAAGCTACAGAATGTAATTTTAAGGTACTTCAATAAAAGTTCAAGATAAGCAAGATCTAACTATCAAGCAACCTCATGCCAGCAGATTTAAATATTTGATTTCTAACTCATTTTTGTGCATGCCATCTTTTAAAATAAGGAGATTATCTCAATTAAACATTTTTGAACGCATTTCACAGAAGCCCTTCTCAAATAAACTATTATTAAACCCATAGATTGCCAGACTAACCCATAGCTAGTCACCTGGGCTAAAACTAATCCCAATCCCCAACTAGAAATGCCCCTTTTCTGAAAAAAAACCCCACAAAACCCAACAAAAATTATCAAAAGAAACACTGGCTGTTCTGCAAAGTGATCACTGCAACTTATGTCTTCAGACCTTTTAGAAAACATTGATACAGCTAGGGGATATTTTAGGCCCAAGGGTCTAACAGAAAGTATTCTCTGGTTATTCAAACAGATCTATGTGCTTAATAATGACAGATTTCCAAACGCCGTTGCACTTCTACAGGCCTGCTGTCCTGTCATACACTGGAAATGTGGACCTCTCACATTGTAGTGGTCCCCTACTTTGATAAAGTAGTCAAAAAATCCCACTGCTTTTAAATTATCTTTAAAGACCAAGACTCTCATTTCTTATCCTCTCTGCAGGTCTTTCTAGCATCCTTTCTTAAACCTGAACGGTTTGTTTGTTTCTTCCCTTGAGTTACTAGGATATACATATAGGCCTTAAAACTGCTGAATGCTTCTGAACCTGTGTGCAAAGTATAATTGCACAGAATGACTGGAAGCAGAACACAGAGGACAAAACATACTTTGCAATGCAGAGAGATCGGTATCAGCTCTTCTCAGTGACAGAGGAATTTCTTTCTCGAAAAGGCACATTTAACAAAAAAAAGAAAAAAGAAAAAAAGGAAGGAACTTGTCAGCCATACAGTGCTGGAAGCAGTCCCTTTTATGGCTAGTGCTTATTTGATGGGGGTGGTTAGATCTGGACTCTGTCGAATTAAACACTTTTAGAAACACTGGCTGAATTTATTTTTATATACTGCTTATCTTACTGATATCTGTATTCTTCATAATTTTTTTCCTGCAGCAAGGAAAGCCTCTTTTTTCTGTTTTTAGATTAAGCAGCAGAGAACATAAGGTCTTTTCCACCTCACAGAGGTGTGGGGGTTTATGGAGAATGGGAAAGCACAGTTGTGATGAATGGAGCAAATCACTGAGTTCTTTACAGAGCTGAATCAAAGCATCAGATAAAGAAGGAAGGAGTGGCTGGCAGCCTGACTTTACTTCCTCAAAGCTTGCCATAGCAGGCTGGGCTCAGCTCTGTAGAGCATTCTCCTGCCATTGCTGAAGGTGGGGCAGAGGATGCTCAGTTCTTTGATGTGTCTGTCTATCGAACAGCAATGACCCATTTAGATGAGCAGGAAGCTTTTATACAGGAATTTGTCTTTAATGTTGTAACCAGTGTCTCGTTCCAACAATTACAAAGGGTGAAATTTCATTTTGTTTTAGATCTCTGTTCAAGTTTGGTGCTTCATGCATTATCTGTGCAGTGATCCACTGTGAAGTCCTGGCCTCATTTCGATTTATGGTAAAAGTCCTGCAGACTCCAGGTCAGGATTTTACCCCATTCTCTCCTGACTGGATACAATTTGTTCTTACAGATGTTAATCAACTCTACATGAATTAATCATACTTTTTACACCTTTTTTTAAGACAAGCTACTGCCTTACACATTCTTGTTAACTACTTACCCAGACTAAATACACTGTAGTTGCATCTGAGCAATGTACATAATTTTACGGGTGGAAAAATCACATAAAGTGTAATTTTGATAAAAGAATTAAAAAATCTCAGTTGTACATAATTCAGTTGAATAGTGCATTATTCTAGGACTACTGCAGCACCTTTTATGCTTCTAAGCCATGGTATATACATCACTATATATTTGCTAGGTTGGAGTAATTAATTTTCTTGTGTTTACATTCTTTTAAAGAACTTTCAGGTATTTTAGAACTGTCACCTGCCTCAACATGTGGGCAAAGTCAGTGAGAGAAGACAAACTATGGCAGAAGCTCAGCCTCAACCATTCATGACTTCTTATGGTACTTGCTTCTTGACCTCTTAGACCCATCTCAAGGTCTCTAGTGTAAGAGAGGTGCAAGGCCTCTAGTACTTTGAATGTTTATGTTATAAAGTAGCTTCATACACTATGATGAAGTCACTGCCTGATCTCCTCTGTGACAACCTACAAATACTGGGTTTATCAAGACTTTTAAGGCATTGTTTCCTAACCTTGGAACCATTTTTTGCAACTCTCTCTCAGTTTATATTAACATGCCATCACAGAAATGTTCTAGTGTGGATCCCTCCAGTGCTGTACATGGAGGTTTAATCGCTCTGCACTTCTACTCCTGACTCCCTTATTGCTAACTCCAAACACTCCAGTCCTCTTCATTAGTGGTAGCGTCTCCTTGAGTTGTCTGCCTGCTAAAACTCATGGGACTTTTCCATTGCAAAAGGCCAATCTAGTGAAGACATCCTTGCAGATATTTAAAAGCTGTCTGGACATGATCCTGGGCAACCAGCCCCACGGGACTCTGCTTGAGCAAGGTGGGTTGGATGAGAAGACCTCCAGAGGCCCTTTCCAACCTCAACCATTCTGTGATTCTGTAACTATGTGCACACAGTTTAATTGTTTAAAATTTTACAATATCAAACCTTTTACAGTAAAACATGGGAAAAATATATGTTGCACTTGACATCCTCTAATTAAACTATAAAAATCGAGAGAGAGTTAGGGGACACTAATACCCTGAAGTCAGAGGCAAAACTTGATTTACTGAGATTTCTCTATGGTCATCCAGTGACTGGCAGAGCTGCAAATGATCTCTAGGGAACATTTCCTTCCTGTATCACAGAGCACCCAGCAGAAAATTACTAGCATCAAAATGTTTTAATAATAATGGCAAAGTATTATCTGAATCTTAATCAAAAGATTACAGAAAAAACATGTTCAAACAAAAGAGGTCAAATATTTTGGAACTTCAGGAGTATATTCTTCCCTTGATATTTGTTGTGTTCTTGTTAAATATAATGGAAATTCTGTAAGCACAGTCCAGTAGAAGAAGGACGTATCACTAAGCTCCTAGCAATATTGTTTTAACAGCTTTTGAAACATATCACCAGGAAGCAGATGTGGCTTGTATTAAGCAAGTACTGCAGTTAATATTTCAAAACCCTTCATAGTTTCTCCAGTTAAAACCGAGCATAATAAAAGAAGTCTATCATTTTTATCATATTTGCTTTAGTTTTAATAGCATAGATCAAAGACTGACAAGATGAAGTAACATGCGCTACACACATACACACCTTCCGTTGCACATGAACACAAATGTGGCTTATTAGTTTTAATGATATACTCACTTGAGTTCTGGAAAATTTTCAGATGATATCAAGCTTTGTAGGGCATGATTTCCTGTTAATTTTAAATGAGTTAAACCATGTAGCCCCGTCACAGGAAAAGAGGACAAAAGGTTGGATGACACATCCCTGCATAACAGCAAATAAAAATCAGCTTATGGGTTTTCAGTTTTTTTCTTCAGCACTAGAAGTGACATGTTGGAAGAACAGGTTAGACTTTTTTAACTCGATCAAAAATGACTGCAATAAACAGAGCCACAGTCAGTCGAGCAAGGCTGCAGCACCACTCAGGAGTATGCACCTATGTGTCTAGCAGAAAGCTAACAGTAGTATCTAGCAGTTAGCTAAGTCTCTGTTGACAAATTTTGACTCCAAACATTCATAGTGCCAGTTTTGAGACTAGCAAATTAATTTACAATCTGTTCATTAGATTGTTTGAATTAAAGGGAGCCAGTACCAGAACAGCTTCCCACAGCTTAAAAGATTCAGTGGGATGCTAGAGGGCATGCTACCCTGAAAGCTCCACAGGCATCAGGTCAGGTGTATGGGGAAGACGTGTGTTTCAGGGTAGGATGGGTCTGGGCTGGAGCAGATGAAAGTGACAGTTCTAAACTGAGGTTTGTCTGAGGAGCTGAAGGAAGACAGCGCAGATGAACACAGATACAGAATCTGGGGAAAGTAAATCAGGTGAACAAAAAAGTGACAGTGATCAAGAAGATATGGTAAAATAATCAAAGAGGGGGAAGTCCAGAGGTATTCTGTTCTCTACTTCTCCCTCTCTCTTCCACTTATTCTATGAGGCTTTTCAGTCCTCTTCACAACTTTCTACACTGCAATACTTAAAATGGTCAACAGCCAAGGAGCACAAAGGGGAGTCTGATGCTGCTGAAATACTTTTATGCCCAAGGCTGAACAGCAAAGTTCCCATCTCTTGGACTATCTACTGAAATCAAAGAGCTAGACATAAAATAAGGTATGTTGATAGACTGGTCTTCTACCTATCTGGTTTAGTGTGTGTCTTCTTGCTCACAACATAGTTAAATACCAAAGATGAAATTCTGGTCCTAATGAATGCTCACTTCAGTCAGACCAGGCTTAGAGACTACCATTTCAGGAAACACTGGTACACTGTTTTACTCTCTGTGTGTTAAAGGGCTTTTTTCTTTAACCCCCTCTGACTGTTCTATGCTATTTACCAAAGCTACAATTTATTGCTCATCTCATAAAGTAGGAAACTTCTGAGGAGGGCCTTAAAAGGGATGTCATAGACAATATTGTCTTTATGGACATTTTTCACTGCACCATTCAGAGGGGAGGCTTTGGACATCAACAGAAACGAATACACCTTTGCAAATGTAGGCATCCCACCAACTACTGGATTATCTGTGAGCAAATGCCCATCAGTGTATCTTTGTGACAACCACGCAGCAAGATTACTCCAGAGGAATTTTTTTTCACGTCTTCCCCATACACCCAATACTTCAGGGATTCACCTTAAAGAGGCATTACAATTAAGGACTGCGAAGTGCTTGTGAACAAGACCTGCAAAATTGGGTGCTGATATTGTGATCACTAACTACTCTGGCTGACCTTACTAAAGAAGAAAAACTATTCCATCAAATGAGGAATGATGAAATAAAGATGCATACTGCATAATTATGCATACATTACTGCAAATTTTTTAATCCAATTCCTTCGTCCTGAAACACAGCTAACAGTAAATATTCCCCTCTGCTACAAGAGACTAAACTGCTAACAAATTGAATGAAGAAAGGCAGATGCACTGGTATTATTCATGGACCCCAAATCACTCTCATTACACAGCGTTATACGCACCTTTGCCGTAATACCTATGGGAACTAGTGAAGTACAAGAAAGCAATCATTTAGATATGGATTCAACAGACCAGAAGATTAGACTAGAGAAAGCCTCAATTTCTGCTGGGGCACCAAGTTATTACATTTTTTGTACACTCTTGCAAGAAAACTGTGAAAATTTGAATGTAAAAGATATACAAATACTTACAGTTTGATCAGAGATGGTAAAGAGGAGAAGGCATTGGGGTGAATAACTTTAATTTTGTTCCAAGCTAAATCCCTACAAGAAAAGTGAGTGGAAAATTACATACCCACTGAGTGACCATGGAAGTTTTCATACACTTGATTAGGATGCTTAAATATAAAAAAGGTATTAATCACATGCAAATATTTTCAATAAACTTCTGCATATCTCACAGTGCAAAATCTTTTTCCCATTTTTGAATTGTTAGTCAGTTAATGGTGTTAGTTATTAAACTGACAACTTTCTTCAAACGTCTTAATGCCTTCTACAGTCTAAGGCACTTACTTTCCATCTGCTTCACAGCTTCCTAAGGCAGCAGAAAGAAGGGTGGGGTATATGGACTACTTCTAAGTGGTCCTCATGATGTGACTAAGAACAGCAAATCCATTGTCAATAGACTTAACTTCCTAACCTCAATCCTCACTGCCCTTGAAAAATCAAAAAGACTGAAAGCAACTCTTAAAAAAATGTATGGGTTTGATCCTGCAAAAACTTACAACCGTGAGTAATTTCTTGACAAAATTACTCTGCTAGCACATGCATCTGTGTGAAAACTAGAAACCCACACGTGACTGGACTCTATTTCTTAAGACGCTGTTCTCTATTAGAAGATTTCATGCTACCTAGAGCTGATTATTATGTGAACCCGCCAACAGATACCATCTCTGGCTCAGTATCTCTC
Organism: Strix aluco; assembly: GCF_031877795.1. NCBI lineage: Eukaryota > Metazoa > Chordata > Aves > Strigiformes > Strigidae > Strix > Strix aluco. The sequence continues at coordinate 47,928,318 of NC_133935.1, forward strand.
TCCACCTCCATCAGAAACATTTAGAAGTAACAGCTTTTACAGCTATAAGTTTACACCTTTGGATTCATTGCTGCAAATGCTAAACATCACAATGTTTGTTCTCCTTTCACAGTTATGACCTAATGGGTGAAAGATCAAAGTGAGGAAAAGCAGAAACAAGGATGTTTTGGGGTATATAGTGAGCTGACAGTATATACCCCATGTTTTTAAGAACCCTGGTGAATGGTTGTTAGGGCTGTACTCACAGAGACCGAAGAGCAGCCAGCTGCTGAAACGTGTCTGCTTTGATTTCACCAATTTCATTGTGATGCAAGTCACTGAAATAGCAATAAGAATCTCCTCAGTTTCAAAGACACTTGGAGGACTTGGGGTGTTTTAGACTGTGTTTATGATCTACTTCAATATACTGTAAGGGTATGTATTTGGGATACGTCAAATCAGCCAGCAATAACCAAGTTAATGATGTTCAAACACATTCGTATATAGGTGCTTATTTTTATGCTTTTTTAGGGTAGTTTGATGCTTACATTTTTTGGAGTTTTTTACATGTGGTAAAACAGGGTAAATCTTTCAGCAGGTTATAAGACAGATCCCTGTAATACACAAGAAAAGAAAAGATTAACATCAAAGTAACATTAAAAGAAAAAGATCTTTCATTGTCTACCTTCATGCTCAATTTAAAATAACTTGTTTTTATCCACACTCACAGAAGAACAGAAATGTGGAAACTCACTTATCATCTCTCATCTGTCAGATTTTGATTTCTAACTGAGGAAGAAAGAGGAGAGGAAAAGGGAAGATGTATTAACTCCATATCCTATGTTTGCAAATTCCTTGCATTGTCTGAAGATTTCCTGCCTGAAGTGTAGACTTCTGCTGAGTGTTTTATAGTAACGATATTGACCATCTGCTCATAGAGAATATTGGATTTACATCACAGACTTCATATTCATCATGTTTAAATTCTGACAAATATTTAAACCATTTAAAATAATCTACTAAACATATATTTATTTATTTTAATCTACTAAACATTTTCAGAGAAGATCCTGTATTTTCTGGTAATAATCACAATGGACTGTAATCAGCTTTCCATTCTATGCTTTTAATTAAGCACTATTGCCTCTGATGCTTAGACTGTTATATCTTATAACTGAGGGAAATGGTTAAAAAAAATATTGGAACTAACTTTGAAATCAATCACTACATGGGGGGAAAAAAGCCTTAAAAAGACTTGAGCCAAAACTCAACAAATTACAGAATAACTGAAACATCTGGACTGATTTATAGTATAATATAACTAATCAAAACCAAGCCCAGGCAATTTGCAGAAATTGGAGGAAAAAAACCCAAGGAACCAAACACCAACCCCCACCACCCAACAGTCTCATCCTATATATACATGTTGCTCAGGGAAAACTGAATGGGAAATTTATTAGTAAAAAGAATATAGAAAAAAAGCTTATGCCTATAATTAGGAAAAAGTTCTTTTCCACAGTTATCCAATATTATCATGTAAAAGAGTAATCTCTTTTCACTCCCGTTTCAAATTCTTTAAAACTGGTTCATTTCCACCCATTTGTTTCCCTGTTAAAACTTTATTTTCACCATTACTATTTCAACAGGGGCATTTAGACTATTCTACATTTGATTTATGGAAGTGGTGCAAGTAATGACTGTGTGTGTTTTTAAGGTATTCTACTTTGCTTTTACTATGCATAAAGGCTACCATCAGTATACGTATTTGGTTTTGTTACAGCAGGGAAGATTATGGCTTCTGTTTTTTCTATTTTTCACAGGTACTCTGTGGTCCAAATCAGACATGACAGAGGATAAAATTCAAGTGAGCTGGAGGTGTTTAAGCCAAGGTAAAAGACGTTTGGTATGTCTGGCGGACTGTGGCTATTCTGTCATGCCCAGATTTGTGACTTAGGTCTTCTTAGAAGTATGTTGAATTTTGTGTATACTGACACTCCCTCTTCACACACAGAAAAATCCCCAACCCAAAACCAAAACCCTTCTTCCCTCAGTTTCTGTTAGAACTCCAGGAAATATTTTACTTGTTTATTTTTAAGGATTTTTTCCCACTTTGTTAGTACATGAGGCTCTTGGCAGCAGTAGAGGGCAAGTGGGTTTGGTTACTGTGTTGAGGTGGATACCCAGCTGTGCTGAGGGTAGTCTCTCGAGGACTGCTGCAAGCATGTTCTCACATACACCCTCCCTGCAGGTGCGCAGACACCCAGGAAGCCTCCCTGCACATTAATCCACATTTGGAAGTGTTGGTAGCTAGGTAGTATGCACAAATTGTCTTTCAAAGAAGTGTTTGCACTTGCAGTGTTTGTGCATGTATCTGAGCCAGGAAGCCCCTTCGAGATCACAGTTTCCAAGTAAACTTGTGGGGTTCAGCACACTGTTATACGTTATGGCACAGGCAAAACTAATGTGCAAACCTAAATGTGGGCTTGGCAGGATTGTTCCAATCTGATGGGACAGGGGAAAGAGCAACTCTGAATACATGAAATTGCTGTTAAATTGGTTCCCCCCCCTTTTAAATATCAGCTCGAATAATGCAGGGTGATACTCAAAAATAAAAAATGTGAATTCCCAATGGACAGTCCTACTCTACTATGAACTGCACAGGTTATTAATTACTATAGTATGTATTTGCCTTCTGTTTTGAGATTATTTATTGTTTATGAATAATACAGGACATATTTAAACTTAAGTCTGTGTGCAGACTTCTGGCAACAGACTCTGTTCCTGTCTTTTGTCATTCTGGAAATGATTATATTGAGTCCATCAACTAAAATTTAATTTTTTCTGGAAATGTTCATGACATCCACACTGGTATTCAAATAATGTGTTATAATTAGTGCTATTTCAATGCTGGCCAGAGAACTAATACCAAATACCTTCCTAGTGATGTAATACATAGAGGAAAGTGCTGTTGGCTCATTCTCAAAGAAGAGGACACAACGATTACTTTCGTTAGTAATTAAGCAAACTCCAAGGAAATTTCCAAGCTAAAAAATACTGGATATTTAGTACAAAATCTATGCCCCAACTATGCCAAGGAACAGTCTATTAAAATTTCAGTCAGCTACTTATGTCTGGTTGGAAACGAAACTAAAAGAGGAGCATAACAAGGACTTAAAACTGCACTCCTTACTCAGTTATACTTTCCATTCACTTCACTGAATTATCTTCCTCAGTGAGGGAAAAAACCTCAGACTACTGTAGGAGAGACAGAATGAATAAAAATAAGGTAGTTCTGTTGTTTTTTAAACAAAATCAAGAACTGTTTTACCCTTTCCTAAAAATATGCAAAGTGATTATCTTTTTCAGCAATTTATAGGAAAACCTGACTGATAAGTGGGGGTTGTGAACTTTTTGAGTAACATGGGGGCCCGCTCCCTCAGCTGATTTCCTAGGAAGTAATGTGATACACAGAAATAGCAGTAATTGGGTAATTTAAAAATCATAATGATTTCATTTATCCATTAATCTCTTGCATTAATGTAATGTTAATAATCTTACTGAAACGTACAGCACTTGGAGATTAGGTAACTGGTCACAAGCTGATTTGGGGAGAGAGGTGATCTGTGCTCCTGTTAGTGTCCTGTTGAAAGTATTTATTTAAAAAAAAAAGGAAAAAAATAGATCACTTTTTAAAGATTGCAAGACAAATATATTTTTTAGGACATTCTTTAAAATAAGTCAGTATCCAAAAAAATAAAACGAAGCAAAAATGCTTCTCTAGCACTTACAAACTCTCCAGACTCGTAGTCCCTGTCAGATCAGGAAACTCTGTTATTTGTGATGCACCATTTAAAGTCCTAGAATTCAAAAACATAATTTTAATACAATTGAGGTGAGGGAAGTGTGGGACAACTCTAATACCGCAATATATAAAGACATTTAAAATAAAAATGTAAACACATACAGAGTTCTGAGTTCTGGTAAGTGTTGAAAAGCAGATTTTCCAACAAGCTGGATAGGGTTATCATAAAAATGTCTGCAAAAAGAGGATAAAAAGACATTTTATGAAAAATATTTTAAGTTTCTAAATATATGACATGATTATACTATAAGCAAATGAGTAAACTCTCCACAATGAATCACAGACTGTGCACCTCTGATTGTAGCAGAGGTGAATCTCTGGGGTTTTCTCATCCACTAATCTGTATCTATCAACCACATTTCACATTTTGAATATTCAAGTAGTCATTGTTTTCTTAGTTTTAAAGCCAGAAGCCAGTCAACAAAATATTCCCTCTTCCTCCCAGGTTTGCAAAGACAGGAATCCAAATATGAAGAACATAGTTATGACCTGAGACAAATCTAAGGTCAGCAGGTGACGAAGTCAGAACTTCACCTTCTCAGAAGAGGTTCCCTTTCACTTTTGAAGTCACGCTGCTTTTACTCATAGAATATATTGCTCAAAATGAGTCCCCATTTTTCTTACATTTATTTTACAATTTCTTATTTTGAGGTTTGCCTGTTAAATGCATTCTCATGTAAGACAATGGGAACTCAGACTGGAATCCATCAAGAGTAATTTTTGCTAGCTTCTACATTGACAGTAATGCTAAGAGACTTAGAAGAAATAGTTCAAATAAAAGGTCAAAGGGCAGAGACCACTACTCGCTTCCCTTAAACAGGGCATCCATGAATATGGAAAGATAAGAGCTTGTTTGCTTGTATAATGATGTGCTACACAGTACGCTCACAAGAAGAGCTATTTGACAATTAGCCACAAATACAATACTTAGTTCCACATTCTCTAATAAGAGTCACTGAAAGACTCTTATCACTTACATTGTAATAAGTGATGGATTACCCACAAATGCACGCTCAGGTATTGACTTGATGTTATTGCTATGAAATCCCCTACAAAAGGAAAAATGGTTTACACAGTAAGAAAAAAAAAAGGCACAATCTGTATTCACAACGCACAACAATTTTTTTTGTTTGTAGTAAGAAAAGTGTCTGTATGTAAAGGTATGTCCTTGTTTTCGGGGACAAGATGGAACTGAAAAAAGCAAAAGAAAAGAAAAAACCAAAATAGCTGGAATTCTGCACTTTTCTGAATGAACAAAACCATTCTGATGAAGTAAACTGCAAAATGGCATTTTAAAATTCAGATGCCCTCGGTAGGAAAATGCTTTGTAGCTGTGTGTCCTGTATTTATGAATTTGCATATATATTTGTATGTATATAGATCTAATGTAAATATACAGACACACATACAAACTAATAACATTAATAGTTAAATATTAATACTTAAATAAATAACAATAAAACAGTATATATATTTCCCCTGTACTTGTTAAACTGCAACTATTTCTTTTGCTGGGATAATAATGGATTGCATACGTTTATCAAGTAAATGATTTTATACATTATATTGTAATATGTTGAGCCTCCCACAACCACCTTTTGTTGAAATATTTTAAATGTGGACATGAACAAACTATCCAATGTAGTTGTGCCTGCTGGATAGAGGGTCAAATGTTTGTCTCATCATTAATTACTGGATTTTATTCATATGAGTAATTCTCCATTGTGAAAAACAAAAGATACAACTAAGATTTCAAAAGAACAATGATGATTTGTGTGGGAAACTCCCATTAGTTCAGTCGGGTATGAAAAAGGCTTCCCAGCTTAAATTTATGCATTTAGAAAGCCTCAAATTGTTCACTGATGCAAGCACGCTTGGTCATTACTTGAACAGGTCCCACATTATTGGCTTTACTTGCTTAGGCATTGTGCTACTGCTGATGAGCCACAGACCAAGGCTCTAAATCCCTAGTTCTTTTGCATGCAATAAAAACTGCATCCATGCAGATTCAGACTCTAAGCAATATGAGGATCCCATTTAATCTAGAACCAGTAAACAGGCTGGTTTTGTGGCTGTATTGAATGGAATTCCTTGCATGGCAGAAAAGATAAGGAAATGGCATGATTACTTCCCAGGGCAGTATCTGGCCCCCCATCACCATTCTGACTTAAGCCAGAGGGAGGGAGCAGCCCCATCATCAACCAAGAGCAGACTCCAGTGCATTTATGCACAGAAGAGCCTGAAGCACTTCTGAACTGGTCAGAAACAGAGCATGCTCAGGGCTGCTGCCTGTGCCCTGGGGCACTGTAACCAAGTGATACACCCTGTCTGAACTGAAGGCCTTCATAGCCTGGGTAAAAAAACTATATTAAGGCCACACTGAGAAAAATGCATCTATAGGTATCTTCAAAATTCAGTCTGGAAAACATTATGTATGCATTAATTTTGGGTAACAGCTATACCCACTTACTTGGGAGAGAGAACTATTCCTACAGCTGAGACCTTGTAGTGCAGAGCATCTGGGCAATGGTGTCCCTGTAGCATCAAACAGATATGGCACTGACTCACTGGCCACTTGCCAGCAGATCTCCAGCTCTGAATGGTTGCTTGGAGGCACAAATTCTGAGAGAGAAATGAGGTCCCACCCAGACACACCCTTAATAAGATGGCCCTGCAATGAGCTGAACCTCTGTGGACCTGGGCTCCCACTTGGGTGAGAACAGCAGGGCATGCACAACCTCATGGGAGCCGTCTTGTGCTTATAAGATCAACTTTGGGGCCCAAACAAAGCACTGAAGCACACGGTCTCATAATCGGTGCTGGATTTGGGATGTCAGGTTGCAATTTCACACTCTAAAGATTTCTTGCACCTAGGAGCTCATCTGAAACAGTATGTTTGATACTTAGAAGTGAAGTACTACAGGGGTCTGTAAGTAATCTCAAGCATTATCAGGCACTTTGCTGGACTGAGCAAGGTGCATTTACTGCAAACCTGGGTTATTCATGTTCGGCTACTGACTCCAGAGGTCAGCAAAAAGGCAATCCTGTAAGGCCACTGGATTTCATACACCTTATTTCAGCTGACAGATGGCTTAACAGCAGCTGAGAATAATTGGGCTGAGAAACTCATAGCCCCACTCCCTCCTTCAGAGCCCCAGTCTGCCAACACTGGAGGTGCTGAGCTAGAGTCATCACTGCCTGGGGGTCCTTGCTTTGGAAAAAATCCCAGGTGGATACTTAAAGCGGCTTTAAGATCAGTTTGTGATATAGCAGAGGTACAACTGTGTCCAACTAGTATATGATTACCTATTTTTTTCAAAAATCTGTGCTGAAGGTACCAGTAACATGGTAAATAATTCAAATGGAAAGAATTCTGAACATATGCACGGCTGTGTACATTGTGTGTATGACATGTGAATATAATGTCATTCAATTTTTATAATTCAGCTGTTTCTTACAATAAGCTTTGCCAGTTTAATTGCTGATTTTTTTAAATGCAAACTACATCTGTGCATCCAGAAGTGTTTTATTTACAGCATTACAAAGGACTATTTATGTTGAAAAGAAACTGCTTTAATTTAATGGGGAGGAGGGAGGGAAGAAGGTAAAGACATTTAAACCTGATGGGCTAATTAGGGTGCCACACCTTCTTTTTCTTAGACTAGAAGGCTGTGATATATTGGATTGTTTGCAATATCCAACTGTTGTGTTTGGGAGTCAAAGTGCACTAATTGTGTTTATTATTTACTGTAGTCCAAGGATGAAGTTCCTGGAAAAACCGCACTGCACAATGCAGTATAAAAGTAGAAGTTGTCAGAACCTGAATGCTCTAAACTGAATGTTGAAAATGATCTTTTATGCATGTTGGCATGTTTATTAGTTTTTCCTAGGATATCAGTTTTTAAGGATTACTGATAAAATCATCAGCATTAGAAAAAATAATCACATGCTAGACAAAACATCCTCCTTCCTAATATGAGCTCTGTACTTACAGTTCTTTTAGGTTTGTTAGTGTCCTGATAGCGGTGGGGAACTCGTCCAGACTGTTGTAATTTAAATCTCTGTGTGAAAATAGATTATATTATTTAGGTTATGCACTGCATAACAGATAACATAGAATTGTTGGCATTTGTAATGAAATATCACCTTCCATGCATTGAATAAATACATACAGCTAAAAGTCAGGAAATCCTCAAAAGTGTATGGATGTTTTCCAACAAACTCTATTTAGGGCACATTATCATTCCTATTTTTTATCAGCATCCTATTTTTAGTTATATCTTAGCTATTCTGCAATAAAGAAAACATACATGGATTCAGATACCATTAAGGGATTTGCTGTTTTGTAAATTGCCCATCCTTCTCGTTGCTTGAAAGTATTAATTGGAAAAAAAATATTTCAAATAGAATATTCAACAGCTTTGTATGGCAAGGTGCATTTTCCATGGCTAATATATCTCACTATAAAGGTTTCGTTTGCCTATGACTCACTGTCTAGTTGTATTCTTCTTTTTTTTTTTTTTTCTGATGAAAAAATCTCTGAAGAGATATTTCCCAATGGTTAAGTAGTAAAAATAAGAGATACTGGAGTTTGGAGGGTAAAAATGATTTGGGGTAATCTTCCTCTGTCTAAAACAAGTGAGAAAACATACAGTAAGTTCAACGTTACCATTAACTGTATTGTTAATGTTAAGATTTGTCAATATTCGTATGGAGAATGTTTCTAACCCCATTGTAAACCAAATTGTAAAAACCGTAGTTCAACTAGGGTAGTGACCTCTCCTTTAAGAACTGCTCATGCTGCAATGGTAACAAGACTTTATTCTGGTAGGTTGAATGGACTATAAGCCTACTTCTGCCCTCAGCATGACATGTGCATCCTTTAGCATTCAGGAGACACCTGAAACTAAAATTGAGGTATGCCAGTTTACTGTGATGCTCTCTGGCACTGCTTTCTGAAGAATATAGTCTGAAAAACTTGAGCAAAAGCCTTTTTGAAGAGGCAAAACACAAATCAGAGTTTACAATAGATTGAAATTGAAATAGTATCAGACTGAAGTAATGCGGGCAGGAAACTGCTGTCTGAACTCAACAAGGCTTTCCTTCCTGCTTGTAAATCTCTCTCTCCTGCTTATTGACAAAAAGAGATTACAGTCATGTATGGTTTGTTTTTGCCCTCCAGTCATATGTGATTTCCAGACCTATGTGTCGAATAAAACAAATGACCTTAAAGCTGCTGTCCATCATTTATACCAAGATCTCTTTAGATTATCTTGAAACTATCTGGAAACCAGTCTATACAATATGCAACTACTGTGCTTGAGGCGAGTGCTACATTCTCCTATTGCAGTGAAGTGGCTGCACCTACACTTATTCCCAGGTTCCTGACTGTCCTCATCTCTTTCATGCCAGGTGGCTGGGACTGGGTTTGCAATTACTTACTCCATTGTTCTGTTTTTCCCCATTTTTGACCAAGTGCCATGTGAATCTCACTTAAAAAAACAAAACAAACAATTACATTTTCCTTCTCCCTTTCCCGTCCCCCTTTCCCGTGCAACACTAAGGGACTTCCTCTCAACTCACTGCCGGCTAAAAGTCAAAATTGTAAAACTGCAATTCAGTGGCAAGGGATCAATGTAATCAAAACTAGTGACAAAAAAAAAAGTCCCAAACTTCTTGCCTTCTGATCTTAATGAAACATGAAAGTGGGCAGTACATAGTTCTATGGATGAGAAAGCAAATAGTCGACTTTAGACTAGCATTATTCATGTTTGAAACTTTGTCTAGTTGTTCCTTATAACAGGCCTTTTAGCCTCTCTCCTTGTTGGGTGAAATATCTAAAATCTCTGAAAATGATGCAGCTGACTGTGGCAAGTGCCAGGGGGAAGGATATGCAAGGTTCTACTGTCCCTGTAGCATTTTTGGGGTCTGTGGCCTACTCTAGCAGACAATATCTTTATTCAACTGACTCTGCAGTGAAATACTTTGTGCTAACCATCAGCACTGTGTTCTTGTTTGGTGCTCTACTGTAGAATTTGGTTTTTTTAGAAAACTCGAGAAAATTTGAATTGGTCTGAACAGAACTGTGGTGAAAACTTGAGGAAATTTTAGTCTTTACCAGTGCTACTCTTTATCAGAGCTCTTCAAACACAAAGCCTTGGATACAACTGAAACATTCCTCTTCGACTCTTGTAAAACACATGCATAATTTGGCTACCTGGCACTTTTGCTATTTCCAGGGATAAAAAAAATAAAACCATTTAATTTTGTAACCCTCCTCTATGGTGAGACAGTTTCTTAATTTTAAAGCTTTTCATTGTGACAATTTCCCAATCTAGCTATTAGCTTTATTGATTAAACAAGTCAAATAAATAGTACTAAACTAGGCAAACATAACTGTTCATGAATAGCCACTTCTTTTTCAATGCTCAGTACAGTTTTCAATTGTCCTTCAAACAATTTATCAATTGACAATGCTTATTAAAAAGGCAAACTAGTTTTATAGTAAAAAATAGGATTTGCCACATAGAGTCATTGTAAACCATCACTTAGATCCTGTAGTGATTAGGCAAGCCAAAAACCTCATTTGGCTTTTAGGCTATTTTTATTCTTTCAGAATATTAATGAAAACACTCTAAAAAAAAGGAAACAAATAAGAGGTCAACTCACAAAGTCTCTAGGCTGTGGAGCCCATCAAAGCATTTCTTTCCCAGGGAATAGATTCTATTGTTATGGAGATGTCTGCAGGGGAACATTAAGCACACAGTCAGGAAAGCACACTGCACACAGTGGACTTAAGCAAAACATTTTGATGGTTAAATGAAAAGAAACTTATTTTCAGGCATGCACTGATTATATGCAAGTCATGCTTTTGCAAGAGCATGTACAGAGGCCACCTCCACTGCCTTCCCCCCTTTCTCCCGGTATCTCCCCACCCACACAGGCTTCCATTTGGTTTCACAGAAGGGATCTGTTTTAAAACCACCTAGATATTGTTTAAAAAGGGTATATCCTGGAGTTCCAGGTTGGGGTTTGCATATTGAATACTGGGAAATTGTAGACATATTCTCAATGATGGTTAACCAACATGTCTCAAAAACTGTGTGGCGCGTGAGGTGTGTATTTGGAAGATGTATATTCAGAGGTGTTACAGGGTATGGCACAGAACAGGAGCAGATGAAGAGATGGATAATATGGCAGACAGGAAACTGGCATTAGGTTTGCAAAATGAAAGAAGACACAAAGCCATAGGACAAAAAAGTCATAGCTTTAGTAAGATGAGTAAACTAACCAATCTTAAAAGTGCTTGTAACTTGCCTTCCTTTGAAACTATAAAAATCAACAATTACTTTCTCAAATGTTTAGCAATTGAAAGTAATTTTGTTATATATTTCAACCAACTTCCCTGCATGAAGGCTCACAGTGCTGCCTACTTCTAAGTCTTTTAGACTGACATGGAAAAACCCCACTCTGTGTGAAGCTCATTAATGTGAGCAGATACAACTTGGAGCCACTTCAGGTTGTTTTTTAAAAAGGATGCCTTTTTCCTTTTATTTTATTCTTGACACTCTACCCCTAATAGTGGAGGGAAACTCTGTGAGTAGCACCTTAAAAGAAAAGATCTGTGAATGAGGGGCTGCTAGGCACTTTCCCTTCAATGCTTTATTCTGGTCTGAAAATAATGTTAAAGATCAGAGGCTCTCTGAATGTTCTGCAGAACCTACAGAAATTGAGTCTACCTGTCCATAAAAGGCAGGGATTCTGATGGCAAAATGGAAATGTTCTGTGGCTTTTTCCTTTCCTAGGAAGAAACCTAATCAACTTTTGTTTTTAATGACTACACTGACCTTTAATGCTTTAGTTACCATGAAGAGTGCATCTCCACATTCCAATTATATTTGGATCTTTAATGATAGAGCTTCAGACCTGCTCCAACTGACTATGCATTTTTGCACTGAGTTGAAAATTTGCCAGACTGTATAGAGTAGCAAACAAAAGAAAGCAGAACCACACACAAAGATTTAGATGAGCAAAAAATATCACATCTTGTAGGTCATGAGGAATGATTCAATTAGTAACCAATATGGAGCCCAGAAGATTAGAAATAAGCAAGGCAGATCTAAATTAAGGAATCCTAACTGAGCAGAAAAGAAATAAATTTCTCCTGCATTTCTTAACTGTCCTCTTATCACTACATTTCTGGTAGGGATCTAGAGAACGACATTCAAGACAGCCTCTTGTCTTTAGCATTACTGAGATAAGTCTAGAAGCTTAGTCAAATGACAAGTCCATCCACTCTTTAATTTGAATGGGATTAATACTTAATGTAAACAGAAGGCAAAGATTTTGCAGCACAAAGCAGCTGTTTACTCCTCATTTCATATATGCTTATATGAATATATTAAGCACTAGCAGAGATGGTGATTATAACTGTCAATAAAGAACCCTGGCGTGTGCCAGGTTCAATGCTTACACTGGGGCTAGAATAGAATATGCTGAAATACACTAAGTGTCTTACACACTGATTTCAGACAGCTTGTAAAGCTTGAATATATTATTCTCTCTTTAATAATGCTAACATTTTCTGAAGTATCCTGAAATAACTTCTCCATCTCAGTTTCTCTAGCCAGTCTAGAATTTTTTCCACTTTTCCCAGAAGATAAAAAGCTAAAATCACACTCCACAGCATATCTTGCAGTCTTTAGTGTGAACTACGCATGTTTCATTTAGCTCAACTGGTGTGCACACATAACAGAATACAAAACTACATATACTTTCTATGAAGGGAAATGCATACTTCTTCTACTGGTCAGCATTCTTTCCAAGTCATCCAGAAAACTTTCAGTTCATTTCCTATTTCTAATCTTCCCTCATTCAGCCTTATAATCTTAAAGGGCACACAATCCATCTCTTCCTGTTTGTTTTGCTGACCAGATAGGGTGATTTTTTAATTCCTTTACATAGTTCATTATTGGAGAAGGAAACTTTTAAGCTAGATCAAAACAAGTGATTTAGCAAATACTAGCTTAACTGTAGGAAGACGCAAAAAATCTGCTTCTCCAAGATAATTTCTTAAAATTATAGTTTGTAGTACATTTACAATCCAGAAAACTTAATTTACATTTCAAAAAGAACACTTTACTCACTAAACAAAATCGACCTCTTGGTAAAAGAATATCACTAAGCCTAGTGCAAATGTAGAAGGGAAACTACAGATTTATAGCCCCAAGATATCAAGTTAATACTAACACTGTAAGACAAAACAGATGTTTAATTAACCTCTGTATAAACCTATTTACCTATCATTTGCCAACTGTGGTGGGACTAGAGGAAAATTTAATTATTAAAGGTTGTCTCAAGCAACTTCTAAATTAAACATTGCATCTGCAAGAGTTAAAGCCCTGCACAGAAGTTGAGACTATATCTAAAAAGCAATCAATAAAACTTACAGAACTACCAAACTAGAGAGGTTTCCAAAAGCATAGTCTGGTATGTAATGGATTTTGTTCAGTGCCAATGTCATTGCCTGAAGTGCTGGTAAACTTCTAAAAGCTTGGACGGGAATTTCTGTCAAAGAATTATCATCTAGCCACAGGTGTCTAAGGGAGACCAAGCCATTGAAGCAGTCGGGGGGCACATAGTTGATGTGGTTGGCATCCAGACGTCTAGGAGAAAAAGAAATAGAGAAAATTGACTCTGAGAAAAGAACAGTGGACTTACACAATGGCTATCAGAAGTTACAACCAAGAACACAACCCCAAAGGATGGACATGGGTTGCCACATCCATTTTTCATTTCCATCTTGCTTGCAGCCTCAGCCTGAGACCTCACATTGTGTTTACAAGTCTCTTTGTCAGCTGGCTCTCTGCAGACAGCTCTCCTTTGCAGCCATCAACTCACTGACAGTTCACACTGATCATTTTTGAGGAAAGCTTCTCTACAGACCAGGTATAAATTTGTTTCCCTTCCCAATTATTTGAAAGCATGGGATAAAAAAGTGCAAGCAACTCAGCCAGAGATTCTTTTTCAGAACCTTTAAATCACTGAGCTGAAAGATGATTTAGATTTCCATACACTAGACACCCATTCTAAGAGCCAAAAATAAAACTCACTTATGAGTTTCTGTTCCCGTCTTACCTTTTCTTAAATATGGTTTATTCCAATGATTCTAACGAACACTGAAGTTCACATTTTTCAGTAGTGGATTAAAACGGTTTTTAAATAGAGATTAGTATTGCTAATGTGATGTATTTATTTTGAAAAAGTTCTTAAATACACTTAGGTTGCTGCAGAGCCAACAGAGGGAGCCCAGATGCACATTGTACCTCTTCAGAGTCTGCAGGTGACACCTTGCTCTCATACTTGTGCAAATAAGGATTAAATCTACTGAACCTTTTGCAGATGTGGCATTAGAAATACTATGTCATATACTCATTGGCTTTTGATTTTGCTCTGTTTTGCTTTCCCATTGTGATGCTTTCAGGGAAAGATTTAAAAGTGTGCTTCAGATTTCTGAAACTTTGTGAAACATTCAGATGGTGGTCTGTACTCTGACACACTTTTTCTGCTTTTAATGTGTTGTAGTGACTTGTACCTTGTTCAGAACATGAAAGCCACACTCTATAACTTTTCTTGAAGATGTCTGTCCAGAGGAGTAATTAAGTGAATAGTGAAACAGAAATAAATTTAAATAGATGCTTGAAAACACTACAGAACAAACAGCCACACCCAGGGTACAAAGAAGTAATTCTGTACAACCTAAATTTGGTCTGTTTGAGAGAAATCAATACTCTTTGTGGTGAGCATACTAATCTCTTTATTTAAAGCTGCTTCCTCATTTACAGTCATGTAAAATGTCAGGTCCATTCTATCTCCTGTTCCATGCTGCTCCTACCTACTGCATGAGAACAAATAATGACTGCTAAGGCTCCGTGCCAGGCTGGCAAATAACTGAGACAAGGTCAGTTGGAACAAATTTATAAAGTTCAGTGTCAAAGCCCTTGTACAATTAAATTTTCAATTTAATAACTGACATGTCAGGCAGCAGAGACAGAGCTTCCAAAATAACTCAAGGGTCTGTCAACAAATGGGTGAGGCTGGAAATGTTTAGAAATACTCATGCTGTACCTCCCCCATTCCCCAGGCAACAACCATGCTACGCCTGTGTTTTCAAATAAGGTATAATTTGAATGAGTAGATGAGGTTTTTTGTGTTCAGTCAGAAGTAAATGTCTTCCCTGGGTGATGCTGGTATGTAAACTAAGAAGTTACAGTTGCCTTAGTTTGACAGTTACACTGATTAAAGAATGGAGGCTTTATTCAAACTAAATGTGTTACTGTATTAGAGTTAACATCTTATTCAATATGAAGCCTGCCTGTGCAGCTCTCATGTCCCCATTGACTCCACCGGAGTTACTCACAGGATGCCTGGCCGCATGGTGAAGTCAACAGTCAGTTGTTTGTATGTGATCCTGTGGCTGAAATGGCACTACTTCTGCTGTTGTCAGTGAGACCAGGATTTTTATCTTACCAATATTTGGTAGCAAATGAAGGAACAGATTTTTTTTTTATAGCTGAAGTTTCCAAATATAGACCCACCACTGGCTATGTAAACAAAATACACAACACAGAAAGAAAAACAGGACTGCTGCAATATAAATTAAATTCTAGGTAGCTGAATTATTGTTTAAATAAAGCTTGGAAGAAAGCAAGAAGCTACAATGATTTGTGGTGCAGGTCCTGTAACTGGATTACGTATATTGCAAGTGCTCGTAAGAAGTACTGCCTAAAGTGCTCTTTTGTTATCTAATCTTTCTAAAATTTCCAAGTACCATTTTCCCTCCTGCAGATATTATGACTGGTTATGTTTCCAGTCATACCGTAGGTAATGCACACTGATGTATAAACCATTGATCAAAATAGCCGTTTTCAGCCAATTGTTTTATATGTGTTGATCAAAGTTTTGGCACTTCTAGAACTAAACCCATTAACTCACAAACATGACCCTATTTATAACTGAAAATATATAGATAACATGTGGTGAGTTTGAAAGCTGCTATTATATTCCAGAGAGAACCAATTTAGGGAAACAGAAATGCTCGATCTTTTCTGATAGGCAGCATGTAAATAAAGCAGCCAGTATGAAATTCACCATGAGCTCACTTAAAATGTCCGAACCTTTCAAAGCAAATGCTTGAGCTATGTGGACTGTATCTCACTGGTGTTTCCTGTGCATAAATTATGAAAAGATATTATTAATATAGAATTGTAAACATTTATTGGTATTCTAAAACAGGTGAAGGTGGATGCTCGAAAAAGATTTGATTTATTTTTTGATCAATTCAAAATGACTGGATACTTAGTTTTACATCACTTGCAGGTTTCTAAGGGGATATATTTTTTTTTCCTTTTTCTGAGTCTTCTCTCAAGAGCAAGCCCAGCTACAACCTGGATGTACCTTGTGATCAAGAAATTCCTTAATGTCTTGTTGGAGTGTCTTGCTCATTCATTCAGGGTTAAATCAAATGCTAGATATGGGATCGGGAAGAAGCTTTCTCCCACATGATTCTCCCCTCTGAAAGAAACAGCTATTAGATGGATTGCCTCTTCTTGCAATGGATGAGGGCCTGAATACAATGAAGGGACTGAAGAGAAAAGCCACGCAGACAGATAAAGAAGTCAAGGACAAAATGTTTCTTCTGACATTTAAGTTTAAAATAGGAGAGGTAAAACCAAATGAAAAGGACTATACATAACAGGTAGGGGAGGCAAAGAAGTGAGAGCACATGAGGATTGATTTTGGGCATGATGGATTAAAGAAGGGGTATGCTTCTTCCTCTCCTACCATATTCCTCTTCTCCTGACCTGGCCCTGTCACGCAGGGAGCTACAGCCAAGCCTCGCCACAAGGCATGGGGCAGTGATGGACACAGGCTGGGGACAGGGCCTCTCTGGGGAGGGTATAACAAGCAGGAGGGGATCACCTGCAGCCCCACCATCTTTGCTAGTGTATGGTGACATGGACTGCCTCAAGAGTTTGTTCACAGGAGTTTAACTAAAGCCTCTAAGTAATAGCAGGTGACACTGAAACTGGCTCTGAAAAGTGGATGTAATGAAAGTATAGCTGGCTATTGTGAGCCATGTTTTTCAAACATGGCCCTTTACGCAGGATATCCCCTTCAGTCCACAGGGGAAAATGCTAGGACTATTGTAAAAGCTTAATTACAACACACCAGCTTAGCAGTTTCCACAGCTCACTTTCAGCTCTGCCCTTGTACAGGCTTCTACAGGACTGATACAAAGAACGCTGTGTAGCAACAGCAAGACCAAAAAAGAAAAGTCACAAGTCACAGTTTGCGAGCATTTGTTTCTGTCCCAATGCTCAGTTTTACATGAGGAGGTCTCTGCAGCTCTGGGAGTTTCAATCCTTAGTGTTTCTCTTTATATCCAAACATGATGCCCAGGTGTTTTGATAAACCTGCATTCAAGATGGTGGGCCAAGATGCTAGTGCACTGCATAAAGCACAAATAGCCAATTGCAATGCTATGTTTACAGAATCACAGAATCATCAAGGTTGGAAAAGACCTTGAAGATCATCCAGTCCAACCATCAACCCAACAATGACAGTTCCCAAATACACCATATCCCTCAGCGCTATGTCGACCCTACTCTTAAACACCTCCAGGGAGGGGGACTCAACCACCTCCCTGGGCAGCCCATTCCAACGCCTAACAACCCGTTCTGGAAAGAAATGCTTCCTAATATCCAGTCTAAACCTTTCCTGGCGCAACTTGAGGCCATTACCTCTTGTTCTATCGCTTATTACTTGGTTCAAGAGACTCATCCCCAGCTCTCTGCAACCTCCTTTCAGGTAGTTGTAGAGGGCAATGAGGTCTCCCCTCAGCCTCCTCTTCTCCAGACTAAACACCCCCAGTTCCCTCAGCCGCTCCTTGTACGACATGTGCTCCAGACCCTTCACCAGCTTCGCTGCCCTTCTCTGGACACGCTCAAGTAATTCAATGTCCTTTTTGTAGTGAGGGGCCCAAAACTGAACACAGTAATCGAGGTGCGGCCTCACCAGTGCCGAGTACAGGGGTAAGATCACTTCCTTGTCCCTGCTGGCCACGCTATTTCTGATACAAGCCAGGACACTATTGGCCTTCTTGGCCACCTGGGCACACTGCTGGCTCATGTTCAGCTGGCTATCAATCAACACCCTTTATATACAATCAATACCCTTTATAAACATCTTTATACAAAGATTGGCTCTGATACTGGATACCTTCAATTCCCACAGGTGGGAAAAAGTGGGGGCCAGCAGAGTTGTTACGTTATCCTAGGAATCTTGACTGCAGACTCAGATCAGGAGTCCACCGCTAGACCAGCACATTTGGTGTGGCTGGGAATGCTCCCAGGTCCTGCAGCTAACTGGCTCAGAGAGGCCCACGTTATGCTGGTGACCTCTCCTAGCCTCCAAAATGAGGTGGTTGTATGCAGAGAACCTACTGGGGATGGCCCCAGGGGTGTGTGAACTGCCAGATGGCATCTGGGAATAGTTCAGGCAAACGTTAGTTGGCACGGGTCAACTGGCAAGGGTCAAAAGTGTGCCAAGGACCCTGTTAGCAGTGCAACAGGACAGACGGTCATGGCCGGTGCCTGGGATCACTCTGCAGCACTGTTTGCTTTGCTAGGGTGGCTGTAGCCACAGTCTGTCATCATACAGTGCCCAGGAGGATGTGGTATACATGTGGTATACATCCTGATGGGCTTCAGCCATGCGGGATGATTTTTGGCTAGCAGTTCTGAGGTTGAGAAATTTGTCTGTCCCTTACAAATGTGATTAAAAAAATCCTCTCTTTTGAGATTACTCAGAAGACAGAAGAGTCAGATGCTTAGTAGCTTCTCCTGGATGAAAGAACATCACCCAGTGGCCTGGCATTGCTGATCTAGTTCAGCCTATCTGCACCCCATTTTGAAAGCAACTAGCCCTACAACTGGTTGAGTTAGGGACTGCACTCCAAAAAAATAGTAGCACATGCATTTTAGGGAACCTTGCATCTCCATCTTCCTCTCAGCTCCTTATCAAGCTAGAAAAGTGTCTGTGACTGAGAGGGCTGGCCTGGTATTGTACTAGTGCTCCATGTTTCGGTCACTCTTCTGTTATCCAGTGTGCACCAGGGCTCTAGTAGCTTGGCTGGTTAAGACATGCAATAAAGTGAAGAGACTGCAATGGTGAGTTTTGAGACATCTTTGAGTATATGTACAGACACCTGCATGGGTACACACAACCTTGATCTAAACTGTGGGAAATTCCTCCTCAGGGGGTTTGTGGGTACTTGTTGAGGTACTAGGTTTCCTAAGAAGGATAATAGCTTCTGTATGCTTCATTATCATGGGGTGTGACATGAAAAACCACAATTAAAACTCCTGTCTTTTAATGAAAACAGTTCTCTTGGGAGAATGTGATTTCATCAAAGTTGTTTTGTCTTCAACTAAAAATCGGGATTATTAACACAAGCATCAAACCAGAAAAAAATGTTTAAAGTTAATATTTCTGAAAAAAAAGGCTTTTTAATTTCAAGCCTGAACTGGAAGCAATACAGAACTCTGTGCCCTCAAAGTCTTCAACTCTTTGTTCAGATTAAGAATGAAAACTTCTCTTGAAATGTCAAATATTTGGAGGAGTAGGGAGAAGATGAAAAATCCATTTGCTGACCTGTTCCAGCTGGGCAATTACTAAGAACATCCAAGATGTTCTGCATAATCTTTTATGTAAAACTTGGTGTCACCATCAGATGCTCCACAAATACCAAAATATCTTAAATTTAGCGATTTACAAATTCTGTTAGGAAATTTAAAACAGATTTCATTGATACTATTTTCTTGTTATAGTCAAGTCTTGTAAAGTCAAATTAATTTGCTTCACTAAATTCCAACTTTGCAGGTTGACAAGGGAGAAAAGATGGTTTATTTTTTCCCTCTATCAACTGTTTCCAGCACTCTGGAAGACAGGCTATGTTGTATTCTGCCCTATTTTCTACTACTAAAGTAAAGGTCCTCTTAAATTTTACAGGAATGAAAGCAGGTGATACAGTAAATAAAGCTTGCTTTTAAATGTCCTTCATGACTGGTTTGGCATGGGCCGTGAGATAGCACCTGATCTATTCTTGATTTTGACTGTTTCTGTGTCTGACAATGCAGCAGTAAAAGCTGCTCATTAAACAATAATGTCTAAACAAGAAAATAAACAGGGAGTGAAGTTTCATCTGTAGAATTCACTGCAAAGGGTTGTATTAAAATAGTCCCAATAAAAGAATGGCAGAAGCTTTGCTTTTCCATCAGCAGTGCCTATTATGCTTTTCTCATTTAGCAACATTCGCAAATGGAGATCTGCAACTTATTGGTTGCTAGTAATATAAAATTTGTGTTACATGTTCAGGGAAAAAATAAACAGAAATGATTGATATGTCATTGCCTGTTTTACCAAACCCTTCTTGTTCAATTATATGCCAATTCTGGCACATAAGGGATGTCATTAGACATGACAAGACAAAGAGAAAAAAAGATACCTATTTAAACAAATACTTACATTAAATGAAAAATGATGGACAGAAAACAAGCTGTTAATTAATAATGATGTTTGAAAAACCAATCACTATACAGATGGAAAAGGCTTTTGGACTATACAGGTGTATTCAAAATAACTAAAGGGCTTCTTGATTTAAAAGCAGAATGGAACTATTGATGCTGTGGGAAACACAAAATCCAGAGACCATCTGCTTATAGTCAGTTCTAAAGAAATACATTTGCTTAAGGTGAGTAACAGGGAAGACAGCATTCAAATGCTGTTGCCAAGATCTAAGCTGTGACATGTCAGCGATTGTGTGTTCCTCCTTTTCAATCATGGTACCTGCAAACATGTCTTATTCTTTTTGGGTTAAGAGAAATAAATGCCATTTAAATTGTTAGGACTAGTAATCCAGATAATTTGCATTCACACTTGATTTCAGAGGAAAATTGAAGTGCATAAAATAAGCTGAAGATATCCTTCTGCTGAACTTGGAGATCAAAACCACATCTCAAAATCAACATGTTCTGATTACTTCCTTAAATCCTCTCACCACAGAGGGAACTGGAGTCCTATGCAATCATTGTCCAGGTTGTGGTAGGTGAACTCATTTATTAATCAAAGTAGCACAACTGTTGTTGACTATTGAACTACAAAGGTTTTTATAAAATTGGAGAAGATTTTAATATTGTTTAATCTTATTTTTTGCTTCAGTGACAGAAAAACATACTGCTGGTTGTTTGTTTTGAGGCGAAAATATAAAGGTTTCCAGATAGATTTTTGCTGTTGAAGATGAAATTCACAAATCTTAGGGGTTTTTGGTTATTTTTTTTGTGCCCATTTTATAGCATTTATTGAATAATGTCTGCTGACTGAAGAAGACTGATCTATTCTAGAGGTAGGTTGAGCCTTAAGAAATATATGAATATTTATCACTCAAACTTGTCACACCATTCTGAATGCCAGCAATATTACAACTTAGACAAGAAAGTGGAAGAAATTGTTGCTCGTTCCTGCAATATATCAGTTCCTGTTCTGTGTGCCACAGGCCATTTAACATCAATTAATGTATCTATCAATACTGATACTTATACTGTCATTTTTGAGCCTGGAACTAGATAATAAGGAGAGCATATAATCCAGAAATATGTTTTTGTGCAAAAATTTGTGATGAATTTGCATTATGAGTGAACATGGAAAACTTGTGTGTGCATATATATATACCCATATATTGTGCATGTACACACACACAATTTTATATGTATACTTATATACAAATTAATTTAACATAATCCCCCTCGCACTGATTAAGGTGGCAAGGCAGTTAGTATGGCTTGCCCCTCTATGTGCCTGCCTTTCTTGAGTAAAACCACAAAAGGCAGAGATTTGAGTTCTGTCACCAGTTTTCAATTTTTTGCATCTATACTAACCTAAAGCAAAGGGTTAATGAGTTTCACAAATCATGCCACCTGCATAGTTAAACATAATAAATACAAGAAGTTGCTATCTTATAGGAATTGCTTTTGTGAAGGCTTTTAACCTCTTGATTACACTCTTGAAAAAACTCCTGCTATTTCAAAGGTTTCAAGAAATAATTCCTATGGTAAATCAGAAGCCAATGCAAGAACCACCCTGTGAACAGAAAATTCCTAGACTGTATGAAACAAGAAATTGAATCTGTGCACACCTTTATCTGACAGGCACAACCCCGTTTAAGCAAACAAAAGAATAATAGTTTTCTTTTCCTCAAAGAGGTCTCTTGCTGGTGATCGTTTTTCAGGTGAGAGTAGCTTTTCTGTACAAACCCGTATCATTCCATCTTGGGTGTGCTACACAGCTGTCTAAAGGTTTCCACTGACCACTCCTATTCTCCCTCTTGTTTTAGTTCTGTCACAAAATATCAGTCCTTTACAGAGACTGCACAAACGATGTTTGGTTTACTTCTTCAACTTTTTCATCCAAGGGAAAAAATATTTGCAACAGAGCCTGAGTGAGACTGTCATGTTGTTTAGAAACTGTGCTGAAAATTCAACAGTCTCTTTTAGAGCAACAAAGGAACTCTTGTTTGCTTGGCTTATCGTGTTTTGGTCCAGAATGTGTATAGAGTGATGTGATCTCAGCAAGATTTTTTTTTGTTTGTGTAGCAGGAAGAAAATCTAATATAGTCACTAGACCAGCATTTTCTCAGGACTTTTTCAAAGATCAAAGGAAAGAACTGTAACCTCAAAAGTATATGGCTGAGATATTTCACTCTGTGTCTGGTCAATAAAGAAAAAAGGCACTGACCGAGTAACAATTATAAGATAATTAATTCTTAGGGCTGTTTCACCTTTAGAAACCTTAATGAATGCTTTGTATATTAAGGAGGTAAATGTTGTTCAAGATGGACATAAGAACCTGGGAGCTAATACAGTATAATGTGTGTCTGTGTAGTGGTAAGTTATACACAGATGACATAATTTTGCTGAAAATCAATTCATTTCATTAATTCCGTTCTTCAGATTTTGGCTGAATTGAACACATGCAAAAGATGTGAACTTTCTGGTGGAACTGCTTTATACACAAAAAGGAAGAGCACGTTCAATACAGTACATTTCTCAACCAATACATCTTACTCTATCCAGACAGGATAGCTTGGTACAGGTGCTCACTCTATCCTTATCATTGTTAGACTTTTATCAGTGACACCGGTGATCAGTGCACACTGTAGCAACATTTTTTGTCATAGTTATTTGAACTTCCAGACTGACTTCCACATTTGGATCTTGGAACTTTTTAGGAAAATAATTCTATTTCAAAGCAAATCTGTGAAAATACAAGGTGGTCAACTAAAGAACAGAGAAGAGTCAGTTGACATTTTCCTCTGGCCAAAGAACCTGTCTGCCTACCTTCAATCATCTAGATATTTTATGCTGCACAATCAAAATCAGTAGATCCTTCCACAGTCTTTTTTTTTTTTTTTTTTTATCAGGTGAAAATGGAATTCTGTGGATAATTCAGAAGCATACTCTTCTATTTACTGTGTCCTGCATTAGGATAGCAAGAGTGGCCTTGTGGTTGCAAAATGTGAACTGCAAGTGCAGCAGAAGGAACTCATGATACTCAATTGACTGAACAAGAACATGGCAGATGAATTTTGGTATAGATAGGTGTCAAGTGACTACTTAGTGAAAAGGCAATTCAAACTTTACATGACAAACTCTTCAGTATCTACCAACATACTAGAAAGAGGCCCTGCAGTTGTATGAAAGTAACAGCTCAGTGTTCAGTAAAGGTTAAAAAATTAGGCAAAACAAAGTTTGGGGAATTAGTAGAAAAGCGAACAAAAAGCCATCCACAATTCCCCTCTATAAATCCACGGTGTGCAAACACTTTAAACATGCTGCGCAGGTCTGATCCCTCCTTGATTCGTCTCAAATGAAATAAATGAGAACTGAAAAAAAGTTCAGTAAGAGTGACCAGAGGAAGAGAACAGCTCCCACATGAGAAGAGTCTTAACAGCCTACTTCTGAAAAACATGACCAATGGAGATACAACAAAGGTCTATAAAATCTGGCATATATCAATAAGGAACTGCTGTTTCCACTTTTTCTTGATGCTATACTTAAGGGACATCAAATGTAGTGGGAAGTTCCAAGTGAATAACAGCAGGTACTTCACCATGCTACACAGGGCTAGCCGATCAGCAGATATGCTGCCACAAAAAATCATCAGTGTTACATTGGCTCAAAAAGCAATTGTACAAACTCACAGAAGAAAATTCTTTAAGAGCTATTAAATTCAAAGAAGCCACAATAGGCTTAGTGAGTCCCTGAGTGCAAACCTTCAGCAGCTGGGACAGTTTACCAAAGGAATATTATTATATTCTTTGCCGGACCTTCTAGTTTTCCTTTGGCATCTGCTGTTGAAGACTGGATATGGGGCTAGGTCAGCTTTCAGCACAACCTGCTACAACCACCCTTATGTTATGGGGCAGGAGCACATCAAAATAATTTCATTCATACCACGAAGCAGACAATCCTCAGTCCTGGTCTAGCAGTTCTGGCAGGAGTTCTGTTAAAACTGAAGCTTGTGGACTGAGTCAGCACGGCACAGTCAAGAACTATAAATACAGAGACCTGCCTGAAGCACAGAATATAATTAAGCATCCTCTAGTACACTTTGTTTCATGAGTTAATAGTGTTTTCCATACTGCTTAAAAAGAAAAAGATCACACCAAATGAAAAAAACCAAAATTCAGTAAAGAATCTTAACAAGAAATCATGGGAAAGACCAGTGCTCAAGGGATCATATTCTTCTTGACAGACAGAAAGCATTGCAGGGCAAGGAATGTCTTAGACGGTGAACCAGTTTATAACTCTGCAAAGAAGCTGCTGGTGTCGTAAAATTACTGTAATGAAATCAGTCACTTCTGATGTTTAATTGAGAGTACCATTCTCTTGAAAAGCAACTCAAAGAGAGTTAAAAGAAAAAGTTGATTCAGCACATTATTAAGTGATATTAACAGGTAATTAATAGGTAATCACATATTATTGTTCATGGAAGGTTACAAGTTGATTTATCAAGTATACTCACAGAGACTGCAGGCTGCGCAAGTTCTGGAGTGCTTCAGTAGGAACCTGGCGTAGCTGGTTATTCTGCAGCATCCTACATTTTGAGTAGCACAAAAACCAGAATCAACACTGTAAAGACAATTTCTTTCTATTGTAAATTTTCTTCCAACTTACCTCCTTTGTACTGGTTCTACTTCAAGGTTACAAACAAAGGAAAGCTACAAAATTCTCCGTTCTCCTGCCCCTGTCAAATGCCAGTTCTCTTCAAAGCAAACAAATACGTTTAGCTTTGTTAACAGCTGCACATCAGCTCTGAGCAATATTTTCAAAGCAACTGAGGAAGTCAAAAGAATAAATCCAATTTGCTTTCAATAGGGCTTGAGCTCCTAATTGCCTCCAGTTGATTCTGAAATTGTGATCCTCGTGTACTGATTTTGTTTTCCTTCTGAAGTGCTTCAGTTTCTTATTCTGATAAAGCTATGAAGGACTGATTCTTGAAATCCTTGCTCAGGAAAATGCTACTACGGCAAACAGAACTTTTAACTGTATGAGGAGTTTATGATTTGGTTAGAATAAAATTTTATCTCTGTAAAAACTGCTGAATTTTTCCCAATGAAATCAATTTTGTCAAATGGAAGTTTGCTAGCAATGACCTGACAAACCTCTTTTCTGAAATATCACATCCTTTATCTTGAAAAGATTGAAAAATCACTTTTCATTCCAAAATAATCTCTTTCTCTCTTTGAGTACCGTTTCATTCACACCACCTAATATCCTTGTCTGGACCAACTCCTACATATATAAAAGGATTCTACATGGGTAAAACTGAAGTAGTACATGCTGCCTTCAAAATGAGACATACTTGATGGGACATTGTAAATGAAATCATTTTTGGCATGCCTAAATCTCCTTAGGCCAACAAGAGCTACAGCTGGCCAACTTAAGTGTAGACGGAGTGGGAAGCTCTTCATACTTCTTTCCCACTTATATATTTTTTCAGTAGAGCTTTGAATACTCTTACAGTAGCATCTGGTTTGGCTTGATGCTGCCTAGGAGGCTGGTGTTCTTGCATTCTCATATCTGTGAACTTTACATAGGCAAAGATCCCCTCTAGTACAAATATTGTGAGATGTGGCCTGCCAATAATTTTAGTAACTACATGTACTGTTTTATTTCTCCAAATAATACAGGGTTTTGTCATATTTTTTATAATTTCTCTTACACTAATTACATTGCAAAGAACAAGATATGAAATACAAACTGCATCTTGAATTACATGGTGGTCTACAATGATGCTTTTTCCCCCTGGCTCTCAAGAAAAGGAGAAGGCAATTTACCCCCAGTTTTGTGTGATCATGAAAAGTTCACTAAGATTTTTAGACTTGAAATCAGAACTTCTGAGACAATTAAAGAAACTATTAACCAAACCAATTTTTACCCTTGATATTGTACAGAGACATCTACTTGATGAGCATGTTGTTTTTACAATGCCATTAATGCTTTCCAACCTTTGTGTTTAGGATATTTTCTATATGAAAAAATGAAGATTTAATGATGTTCATATGTATCTTCACTTCAGTTGAATTGTTCAAAATGAGCTGATCAAAATATGTAATTTACTTGATCAAAACGTCACTCGTTAATTAGTTCCCTGGAGCATTTAGGAAATCAGAAATATATCAAACAACACACAGTTTACTTACAGCACTTTAAGACTGAAAAGGCCAGCAAATGCTCCCTTAGGAATGTATGTCAAGCCATTTCCTGCAAGACGTCTGCAAAGTTTAAAAAAGGAAAAGAAAAAGAGTGAGTACTTTTTCTCTTCATGTGGAATTAATTTGGTTGTTAAAAAGCGCAATACAGCTATGTTTGAGTGACTAATGCCAGAGGCAGTAGTTTAAGAGCCTTGTTTTGTCATTAATACACTTTTAAAAGCAAAAAAAAAAGAGAGAAGCCCTTAACTGTACAGTTGATTTACTGACAGCTGGACTGCAGAGACAAAATGCAGTTTCATTGCAAATTGAGCTTATAGTTTAGAATGCACACTGGATTCTTCATATTGTTCTTTTAAAGGATTATAGCATCACAGCAACAAAAATATAGATATACTGACAACAATCAGCATGTATGATGTCTGTGAACATTTAACTCATTTGCACTAATATCAAAATACATCCACATAGTAATGACCACAGTTCATTTTAAAATAACTACACATAAAACTGCTGTACTGGTGGAATCATGGTTTTCCCTGTGAGCAGATGTGTAATAGGTTAGCATAAAGTGTATTTGCTAAAATTTGTAGGGCTTTTTTCCCTACTTCTACTGCATCTTCCTCTCAAAATGCCTGGAAGTATTTTAGAGACCTAGGTAAGTACAACAAATACCTCTGTAAAGTGTGTTACTCTGACAAAAAAAGTCTGCATTCTGTCAGGTTTGTGCCTACAAAAGAGATCATGTATTTGATGTGAAATAATGGCATTTCCATGTTCCCCATCAGTGCAACTCCAAAGCATCTTGCATTTAGCCTCCCGACGTCTCAGGTCAGCATGAATGTGCTATGATAGCTGTACCCTACCTGGAAAACTGACTAGTAGGGGTCAGATTCCCAGCCAAGTTACTTTGTGTCACTAGAGTCATAGTGTCTGCTCTTAGCTGGCGACAAATGCAGGTTGATATGATGTAATCCATCAGCTAAGATATTGTACACCAAAATTGCAGACAGTTACCATAGACCAGCTGATGTGATAACAGAGTTGACATTTGATTTGGCCTCTGGCCCCTTAGGAAAGACCACAGGACTAGATCCAGAAAATGCCTTAGGTACCAAGCTGCCAGAGAGGAACCTACAGCACTGAAGTAGGCATTAGCATCGCCAGTACTGTTCATGGAAAATGCCAAGTGCTTATGTCTGCAGTCCTGCAGATCCAGCACTGACTGGCCCTTAAACATTGCCTTCCTTTGGAGTTTAGTTGCCCCAAGCTAACTACAGGGTCCTGAGCACATCAGCTCTTCAGACACCTCTTTCATACAAATTAGGCCATAAAGAAAGAAAACATGATTCTAGATCCCAGCTCCAAAGACTTTTCAGACATTTTTGATTTGTGGAAAAGGCTTTTGCCAGTAAACACACATCTGCTGAGCGATGTGACCTGTAACTCCAAGCAAGTGGCTCTTCCTGTCTCTGTTCAATTAATTTAATTGTGCTCTGCAGAGGCTCTCAGCTTCAGAGCTGCTGAGCTTGTCTCTCACTTTGCAGTACACTGGAGTCTGATGTTCAGACATCTGAGAATCGGGCACATGCACCTGAATTGCTGCAGGCAGATGAGTGAATGAAACCTGGCTCACTCTTGCTCCAAGGTGAGGCACTCACAGGCTGAGCCTATTTTTTTTCAGATGTGTGAGGGGCTTCTCCAACTTCAGCTTTCATTCTGAATGAAAATGGCAGTGACTTCTGGGTTGTTGCTGGATCAAGCAGGTGTGTGCTAGGTTAGGCACAGCAGACTGGGTCCCTGAAAGTAAATGCCATTTGTGGATCACTGACTAGTAGAGGCTCAGGCCCCATCTAATGCTAATCTCAGTTTATGATACCATTTTTTAGAAAGACTAAGGACTACTTCACACCCATAGCACCCTTTTGCTCTGTTATTTTAATGACATGATATGGGAGACCTCAGCTGGTCCGAGGGATCAGAATGTAAGTTTGGTATTGACCTTGAGCAGATAACCATGTACCCTTAAGAGGCTTGAAAGTCCCGAGAAGAGCTGAGTAAACAAGAGTAAGGAACTACCAGACCGGAACTGCCTGACCACAAGGAAAGGAAGGTTATCGAGGCTGCAACAGAGAAGAGGTCATCCAATCATGAACTGTTAGTCTCCAATTAAACCAATCATATATGGACACATACTCTTAATAAAGTTATAAAAAGGCATGTTAGAACAATAAAGTAGCCTTTTTTTGCACGATTCGGTGTTTGTCGTGTCCGTCTCAACAGCGACAAAATGACTGGACATAAGTCTGGACATGAGCCTGGTGTCAACCAGAAAGTGAAAAGTCTGCAAAACCGTACTGGAAAAAAAGTAGGTACAGCAACTGAGGTTTCCACTTACAGCTGTAAGTTACTGCTCATATGGAAAGCTTGATAAAGGGCAGAGAACTAAACCCACGTGTCTAAAGACTCAAGCTGGTGCCCTTTGAGGCCACCATCCCTTCTTAAGAGTGGCTGTATTACGGCAATTTTCATAATTGTCGCAGTGCAAACTGCCAAACATACTACATGTTCATACTGCCTGTTTGAAGTGGAATACACTTCATAAAATGGGCTAGCTGAGAAAATCAGACCTGTTTAAGAGCTCCTGGAGAAGGGCTCTGGCAATTACCAAGCATGTTCCTCCATGTTGCAAATGCAGGACTGTGACAATTTAATTGGGACACTATGCAGCTTTAAAGTCTTGTTTCAATGTGTAATACTCACTTTTCCCAGCTTCAGAACATCATCATGGCTTTCTGTGGTAAGCCTTAATGTTTGGCATTTTTTGAAAATGGACTGTCATAATTTTAAGACGTTATTATGATACCTGTAATGTATATCTAATATATTTAGAAAGAAATACCTCAGCACAGAGACATACCATACATGTACATGCTACACATCTCACCAACATTCAGGATGGTTTTAGTGAGACTGTACTGCATCAGGCTGTATTTGAGCTAGTCTCTCATGGCTAAAACTTCTCCGTGTAACTTTTTGGTTAGTTTTTTTTTAAAACTTTGTGGCCAGGTTTTCTGTCAAACTATCTTCAGGAGACGATTTGATGGATTAAACTGTTGTCATTCTGACTGTAAGGTCCATTTGGATCATCTGGCCACCCACAATATACCACCCTAAGAGCCCGACGCCTCCACACGTCCCCAGCTTCAACACCTTTTAGAGGAGTATCTGAAGCCAACAGTTAGTTGTAAGCGAGGGATACTGAGCCATGTTCCTGAGCTGTTCTGAGTGACAGTTACCTGCACTGTTAAACTGAGATGTATATTTTTCCTCTTTTCTTTTGTTTCAGATTCCAACCCTTGTTTTATATTCTGCTTCTTTTCCTTTTAGATCACAACTTCTCAGTTATTAAATGTTACACAGATGAAACTACGTTAATGTTTTTGGTAGACATAGTTTCTGCATTACTCCTTATGAGTTTTTCAAACCTCAGGTCATTCTTGAAGTTCTGCTTCAACTATTTCTCAGTTTGGAAAGAGCTCTCACTAATTTTGCAGATAGTGATTAATACTATCTTATATGATACTCCTCTGGTTACGCAGCAGCAGATCATTCTCATCATGTATAGCCCTACATATTTCAGTAGAGGGCTACATCAAACATATCACAAATGTCGAAATACATGTATGTCCGTGTAGTTCTCTCACTAAGCAAACTGACAATGTCAGAAAAGGTAGACATCTGGCAACAATTATCTTCTATGTAATGATGTTCTGACCTTCAGTTACCGTATTAAATTCTTTCTTATGATGCCCTTCTCATGATTTTCTGTGGAACCGACTTCAGGCAAACTACCTATCTATTCCCAAGACACTCCATGAGATCACTTCTGGACACTGGTACAACAGTAGCATCTTCCCAGCCCTTTGGAATTCCACAGCATTGTGGTATTTGGTAAAGATCAGCAAAAATGATTCCCTGGGATCACAGTCTAATTCTTTCAATATTCTTGGATGAAAGTTAGCACACCAGTTCTTTAAGTCATGCTGCAAAGCTCATTAAGTTTGGCTTATTTGTTTCTGACCATTTTTAATGCCTTCCTTGTGGGTTTTTCCTGGTATTACCATGTTTCTATTCTCAGTCCTGGCATAGGGGAAAATTAATCCCCTTGTTGACACTACAGTACCGATCATGTATCTATCAGGGTTTACTCTTCTCCACTTCAGGGATTTTGTTTTTCATTACCCTAAATTATTTGAGGGAAGCTGCCCAGTATTTTACTGAACTCTGGATGGACTTTGGGTAGTGATTTTAGTCTGGATAGGTAAATATCGCTTTCCCTGAACAGATGAGAATGGACATACTATCTGCCTCTATAGTTCATCATTTAGTTAATGATTTCTGAGAGCAGGAATGAACTTGCTTGTTTATAGCGTTTACATAACCAAATGGCTGTTTCTATTGTTTGAACAACTTTGAATTTCAATTTTTAAAAGTTATTTATTTCCAACATTTCTGACATTATTTTAGAAATATCTCTTTAAATACATTCAGGCTCAAATGTACCACATCTTTTTAACAAAAAAGTAATCAAAAGTACACAGTTACTGATTTTGGGTCATATTTCTGGAGCTGAATTATTCTAGAACTAGATTTTACTTATACAGCTTCATATAATCTTGCAAATTAATGGAAGCTGTATTAATTTACCTCATGCTTCCCTCAGGACCTGCTACTTGCCACTGTTGGGAGTCAAGACACTAGGATACTTTTGGCTTATGCATAGGGTAAATTTTTAATAAGTGAAAATCTAGTGAAATGTGTTCTAATTCTATTTCAGAACAGATATAGTTAGGTAGAACTTCATTAGACTCAAATTTATGATAAATATATTAGACTCTTATTATGCCAGTAAATGATAATAGCAGTACCAGACTGACTCAATGTTTCTCGACTAGTGCCAGTGCGTGCCCTTTAATACAGATTAGGATATATATCAGTGCATCACTTGTGTTGCATTATATTTAATCAGTCCACATGTACTGCATTATCCTATACAGAACGTAATTGTGAGTACAATCTGAAATCATCCTTCAGCTGTGCAAAGATACTGAGAGATTTCTACAAAAATAATTCTCTGAACTACTGTCTTGCCTTGATGTCCCTTTGACTCTTCATTTTACTTCTTTTCACTAACTGGTTTGCTGATTTTATCTAAGGAATGAGAGACTAAGGAATTTATCTAAGGAATAATTTATCTAAGGAATAATAATAATTAATAAAATTATAATTAATATTAATTATTATTATTAAAATAATTTTATCTAAGGAATGAAGACTGCACATGCTAAGAGAATGCTATCATGAATTTGGTTATATATATATATATATGTATGTTTAAAGATGAGGTTAACATCAATAATGTCACAATTCAGTCAGTTTTATATTTGCCTGTTTTCTTGGAAAACAGATGCTGTATTTCTCATTTGCTACATTATACACTACAACTAACAAACTCTCCAGACAGAAAATTGAAAAAGAATTATATAGAAGAACCTAGAAACTGGTGAAAAACATCTTTGCTTTTGTGAACAGAAATTGAAAGTACAGGCCTGAGATAGTGAAAAACCCCAACAACTGGGACAATTCTGCTGCTATGTGACATTAACCTTTCTGATTTTGGTGCTAAAACACTAGTATGCAATGTAGAAAATACCATTAAAATTCCTATAATTGTGGATTGTGTCTTTTATACCTTGGGTACAGATAAGAAATTCTCTTTAGTAATTTGAAACTTCTTTCTTAAAAGCCTGATCCACCTCTCCAACTGCCATAATTGTTCTGATAAAGATCCGTGGTGAAATCTTAGTCTCATTGATGTCTGTGGAAAAATTTGTGCTGACACAAGTAGAAATAGGATTCTCATTTGCATCCTACCTCAGGATCATATCTGCCAGTAATTTACTCTTGTCTGAGGAGTTGTACCGATAGCACTAGTACCAATCCTAAAACTATTATTTCCATATCTACTAAAGGAAATGGCTGTTTGTGGAGGAACAACATGGAAGTATAACAGGAAAACATAAATTTCCAAATCTTTTTCTAAACCAACTTGTTCTGGATATAAAAAATTGCCTCTATTCAAGAAGAATTACCAGTCTTGAATCTTTTGCTTCAATTTTGTTTCCTGTCAAACTTAATCAAAGATACACAAGCACACAACTGCACATACATAAATATATAGACAATATATAATTTACGTATTTCCATAACCATAATTATCTTCAGCTTACATATACATCTACAAATAGGTAAGATGAAATGTTCTTGCTTCTTACATCAAAAAAGCTTTGACAATATGGATACTCATCAAGCACTTAGCCAAAGTCAACTAAAATTTTCCAGATAAGTGTTTGATATTTATTAGTGATTATCCTTGGGCCAATGCAATAGAAACATATGAATTAATGGGTGATTAATTACTGTGTTAATTATTAGTCAATTAATGGATGATAACAACATATATATTTCAAAATGGTTTTGAGGAATTACTTTGTTAGACTAGGAATTTAAATGTTACTCTGTATTTTAGTTATCTTTTTTTATTTCAATCTGTCATGTTAATTACAACTGTAATCATTATAGTAACATAGAAATAAGTGTGGGTCAAATGATACGTTAAAAAATCTGATGCTCAAAGAGATCAAAGAAGAAAATGTAAGGATATTCTCCTTTCTTTAAAGAAGAGGAGGGGAGTGTGCAAGTTGTAATTGTGCTGTATGTTATATTTATTGCTACTTACAGGTTAGTTGGAAATTCAAATATAACACAGTCTGCTCTTGCTTTAGGGCCTAATTGCCTTTTAAAATGTATGTGCCAAATTCTCATAGGGTGTAAACTGGAATAACTCCAACTGACCTCAAGCAGTTGGAATGAAATCAGTGTGTATTTGATCTTGAGCTGGCTTTGATAAAACAGATCATAGATTTTTCTCAGTTAAGGATATGGTCTAAAATGTACTATTTCTTTCTGCACTTATAAGAGGCAAAGACTCTTTCTGCACCTGGCATGAGTGTGATCCAATAACCGCTAAAGACAACTGATCTCTCCTTTCGCAAAGCTGTCCATGGCCAGCGCTGCGAACAAGCTGTTTTGCTGTCAGCGCTGCAGAAGGCAGTTCCCTTCTACAGGGCTCCAAGAGAGCCCTTCTGCTGAACAGGCAGCCAGGTACCTGCCTTCTGACTGCTGCAAGGCCAACTGTCAGGAGGTACTCCAACATCAGCCAGGAAATTCCACGCTGATTCCCAGCAGTGGATCCCAAGGATACCATCAATAAGAGACATAACTTTGCTTCTGTGTTTGAAGAATGCTGTCACCAAATCACTACTCCCAGAACAATCTTAATTTTGTTAAAATTCCTTTCTCAGTGTTTAAATGTTACAGCAAGATGGAGCAACAATTGGTGAATCCATACAGATCACACTTCCTAGGCTGGGTCTTCCAAGTCTCATTTCTACTTCTGATGCTGGTTTTGGTTTTATGCCAGTATCACCAGAAAAGGTAAGAACTATTAATAGTAATCATTAATAACAGGAATTGGCTGAAGTGTACTGCAGTACAACACACCACGATCAGACTATCAATAAAGAAAAATGTGTTAGCTGTTTTGTCATTCCTGTGAGATAGGCAAAGGACACAAATTGTGTACATACATGTTTTGAGATTGCTACCATTTTCTGAGTGGTACAATGAAGCAAGACCAAAGAATTACTGCAGAAATTACTGCTACTCCTGTTTAGAAATTCAAAAAAACAACTTAGAGAGAAGAAGTTGGTTTTACTGTGCTTGTGAACCTGTTAGATGTAAATGTGATATTGGCTGAATTAATTGCCCATTATCCTAAGCAAGTGGAAAATTGAACAGCGTAGGTATCAGAAGTGTTCACTGCACTGAAATCAAGCAGTCTACAAACAGGCTGAATTTCCACTGACAAAAAAGGAAATTATTTCTGTGTACTTGCTACTGCAATATACACAGAATGTGTAAGACTTAAATTAAAACCCTGCCTCAGGATCTACAGATATATAGCACATTTAATAAAGCATCATTTCACCTTAGTTTAATTAAGTATAATTTCACTATCTGTATTGATCGCAAAACACAAAAAGCTCTTCCGATAACTTTTTTTTATATTCGAAACTAGTTGCTAATGAATATTGGTGGAGAATAAATTACAAGTTCCAGAAAGCATTTACAAGCTACAAGCCAAAAATAAACTTCAGCACATGCTCAGTAAGAGCAATGCAGCAGCACTGACAAGGCTTCTTGGATATCAACCTAGGACACTTATTGTTTCTGCTTGCATGCATATCTCATGCTTTTCACTTCGCTTTTATCTTTTTCCTTCCTCCATCTTCTTCCCTTCTGCCCCCTTACACCACAGATGCACAGCAGTTCCAGTGTCAAGGTTGCTTCATGCAATTTGTGTTAACATTTCCAGAATAATTTTCTGTCAGCACAAGCTATTCAACTAGCAATGCAAGCAGTTGTGATTTAGTAAGGCATTTGCTCTGTTGTTTCTCCTGTTTTTGTTCCTCATCTTGTCATTCTTGATAAGACAGCAAAAAGGTCAGTTTGGAGGGTGCCAGGCTGACACATCCACATGGGAGAGTTCTTTGTTGTAACTCGATTTGGTGGCATCAAAGAGACAGCAACAAAGGCAGTGACAGCTCCAGAACATCAGAAGTGTTTTGGGAATGTAAAGGTTACAAGTTATCCGGTACAGTAGTGTTTGGGTTTGTTCTTTTCTAGTAAAGCAAACTAATTGTGTACGCAAAAACTAGAGAAGACCACTGTAATTGCTTCCAACTGATTACCTAAATAAACATCATCTCCCTGTTTTTACTGACATACGGTTAATTCCAAGATGACCAGTGCACTTCCCTCTGTCAGGACTTTGAGTGCCTCCCTGCCTGTATTAAAGCAAAGTTGGGGAGCCACAGCCCTGAGTTATCAAGAGTCTGTCTTACAGGAACAGAATTTACAATGTGCCATGGGCCACTTGCCGGGCTGGTGACAGGTACCTCTCACTGACAAACACCATGAATCAAACACAGTGGCACAGTCTGAACATATCGACTCTACATGTATGCACGTATGAAATGAAGAAACCAAATTCGTAATTCATGTGAAGAAACAGAATTCACAACTTACGTGTTAGATTGTGCGCAGCTCTGAAATTACCTAAGGGATCATAAGTCATTTAGCAGTGAAAGTTCTTGAAACTTCAGCTGAAGGAGGTGGCACAAGCCAATTTCCACCAGGAACAGCTCCACTAAAACCTGCTGTGCAAGAACTGTGAAACTGGTATTGAAGTGACATTGGAAGGAAGCATGTGTGGATAGTTTGAGGCCACTAGATTGATAGTCTATTTTTTACTTTAGTTGTGCATGTCAGTTGCAGGTAGTTTTACTTTTTTGCCTTGGAGGTTTTTTAATCTATGCAGATCAATCTTTGGGAAATATTTTAGTATTTAAGCATCCTGTCCAAAGATTGTTGAAGTAATTACAAGACTCTCCCACTTTCTCCAAAAAGTTTTGGACTATGGCTGCAGCACTTTCATGTTTTCTACCAGCTTACATAACAGTAAAAAGTACAGAATCAGTTTTCAGTGCTAGCCACATTGTGCCTGCACCAGCACAAAAATAAAGACTACAAAACCCCAGGAGCAAATGCTCTCAGTTTTCAAAGACGTAAATGACCAGAGAGCTCAGTCCCCCTGCTCAAAGTCAGTGGGGAAAAGAACACCTAATTCCCATTAACTGCTTTGAAAACCTCTTTGTTGGAAGAAAGAGCAAACAGAGAGAGAAGGGAAAACAATAAATAAGAACAGATGGTAATGGATTATGCCTGGTAATTTAGGACTTCATTTTCATGTATACAGTGGCCTCTTGACCACTTCTGCAGTGTAAAGGGATTTCCACACAAATCATGGTGAGATTCACACAATATGTGTGTTTTGTACTGTATCTGTAATTCGGTACTTCAGTATTGTAGCAAAACGCACTCACTTTTAAAGGCACTTCTGCAACCTCTGTAATAAAACTATGATCAATCTGAAAAACCTTGTACATATATTTAATTCCCTTCAAAGTTATTTTTAGAAATAACATGGGTGCCAGTAAACTTTCTTGCACCTGTATGTAGGTTGCAATTAATTTAAGGTGGTTTTGTTGCTTGATTTCTGTGAAATGGAAGTTATTTGGAACTCTCTTACTCTGTAGGCAAAATAATTGTAATAAAACAGTCCTTTGCTACTGTTTTACTAAAACACCTATTTTAAGTTGCTGAAAAATAGCAATGTACTAAAAATCACTTGAGTTTTGCTTATCCGTGGAATGTTCCCATGTTTAAAATTAAAATAAAAGCTTTATATATGTGTATGCCTGGGTGTGTGTGCATATATTTATGCATATGTATATATGTGTGGAGATATATCTAGTTGGAGATATTTGTAGTTAGGTCTGATTCAAATAGTTTTAAATTATTATTGGCTTTCTTCCTCACTCTTCATAAAGACATTAATTTATAAAATAAAACAGTTTCAGGCACTGCTTTGAAGTGTTACTAATCACAAATGATATGTCTACACTCAGATGTAGTTGCCTCTTAAAGAATCCTACCCTAAGTAATTCTTTACACTTTTAAAACCACCTTTTTTTCATGCATTACTCTAACTTACTGCTCTATTAATATGGGCATTCTACACATGTTGTAGAGTGACATACGTCTAGAAATACTCCACATGAGATCGAGTCTTGGACTCAGTCACACTGATAAATATCTGCAGTTATTTTGAATTTATAATGAAGAATTTGATTTAATGGTGTTGTACAAGTTCATGCAGAGCAACTTGCTGATAATCAAGTAGCTGAAGCATATTTCTTTCTTGGTGGGAGTTTCATCATATGCACTTAAGAGAAAATTAGGCCTGAAAGGCCCGCCCATCATTTTCACAA
Organism: Strix aluco; assembly: GCF_031877795.1. Classification (NCBI taxonomy): domain Eukaryota; kingdom Metazoa; phylum Chordata; class Aves; order Strigiformes; family Strigidae; genus Strix; species Strix aluco. The sequence goes on from NC_133935.1 coordinate 47,966,008, forward strand.
ATAAAAGATCTTGCTCAAAACTAAACTTTTTATGAGCTAGAACAGTTCAGTTTTCAAAGTACCACAATGTTTTCCAAAATTTTTAGAGGAATATGCACCTCTGAAATACAGCATAGTTTCAATATGTTGTACTTCAGTGGTCAAAGTCTTTGGTTACGGATAAATACCAGGCATGATCACCAGGACTGCAAGAATGCTCCCTGCAGAGGTGTCTAACCTTGGCTGGAAGAGTGGATCAGATTCAGCCTAGAAGGTCAGAACTGGCTGAACAGAGCTGGCTTATACATCCTTGCTTTGGAATCAGAACAACTGGTTTAACTGTCTTAATAAAATCTCAGTTCTTCTGGGGTAATGACTTATCAGTATTGCCAAACCACATATCTAGAACATAACGTCTAAGCTAAAATTCAGTGGATCAGTCATTAGCTTTTATCAGATTTTTGAACCAGATCTCTAATAAAGGGATTAGTAGCACTTTTTTCAACACTAAAAAACCCTAAAAAATGCATTTTAAGCTCCTGTTGTTGTATTTCAAAGAGCAGATAGACATTTCTAAGATGCATTTTAATTTCATGGAAACATTACTTTGGTATAAAGATTCTATAAAATCTTATTTTTACAATGTCTGCATTATAGGCCAAATTATCTTTTGCAATAGTACCCTTTAACTGAGCCACATACACAAAACACAGAATTCCCAGGTAAGCTGGGAATAAAAATCATGTTGCAATGCCTGGATGGGCAAAATAATTTTCATATGTACAATAACTGCTCAGAAATGAACATAGAGGAGCATGGGAACTACAATGGCTGTTACCCCCTACTTCAAAATTGAATATCCAGTTCCCTTTCCACTGTCTATACTTTTTTCTATGCAATACTAGACTGAGTTGTATTACATGCCTCTGAACACCGAAGAATCTCTCAGCACAATGTGTTTGCATCTGCATTAAGAAGAGGTGATCAGTTGCCTCACCTCTTCAAAGGCTTCTGTTTTCTATGCTTATTTGAAAAGTGGAACCCTACAAACTGGAAGGGTTCCACAAAACAGAATCACAATTAATGAGAAATAGAAATGATTGGCTTGTGTGAAATGAATGGAGGAGCTGACTGCATATATGTAAAACAAAACATAGTAAAGAAATAAATATTTTTCTGGTACTACCAGCAATGATGGACTGGAATGACTTAAATTGGAACAGAGGATTATAAGGATAACAGTTTAGTATTTCTGGTGGAAAAAGTAGGCCCAACACAAGAATAAGGTAAGAACACTTTCAAAGGTCTTGATCAGGAAGATGAAGTAGACTGCTGAACAGTTTCTCAATCAGTGGCATAAGTCTCACTATTTGGGTGATCTAACTTTGGAGCACAAAATGAAAGAGTGAAGGTAAGTTGGCTTAATATATCAGAATTTACTTCCAGGAAAAGCCCAAACTTTTGTTTTTCTTCTTTTCTTTAATGGCTGGAGAGAAATCATTGGGTTGAAAGTTTTTAGTAGGGTTATTACAGCTGACAGGAGATTGGACAAGCAAACATGAACATGACGCAAAAATCCACAAGCAGGGTCTCTGTGGCAGGATTCACTTCATACACACTTGATATTTAATACTTGGCATGTGACATCTCTCCTTGTTATGTCCATATCTGTATGTTATTTGAAAGTTGCACCAACAGCAATACAGATAATGATAACCAATGAAAAGAAGTAAAGAAAGCGAAATAATGCTTTCTATATACAAATGTTGCCAGTAATAAAAAGAAGACAGGAAAGGAAAATCTGCTTGCAAAGAGGGTATTGTTTTCAAAGTTATCATTACAAAATGTTTGGTTTTTTTTTCTCATAGATGTCAGCTGGAAAGACCAGGTGGCAAAATTCAAATGACCGTTAGCAAGGACACCAAAAGTTGTCAGTGCAATACCCACCTAAATTGCAGAGGACTGTACATATTTCATAGCTTAAAATAGGCAATGTCTTTGCCATAAGGACAGCACCGTGACTTTGGATATCTTATGTGGGTTTTACGGTGTGTTAGCAGTTAAATGTGCTATAAAAAAGGGAGGCTTTCACTTTTAAAAGCTTATAAACCACATTTCATAAGAGGCTGGATGCCTAGACAATTCTTTTAATCAACTTTTAGAGGTACTCATGCAAATGCAGGTGCCAGCTTTTTCCCACAAGATCTATGGTGCATCAGTTACAGAGTCTCCATCACTCCTCAGGAACCTAAATTTTCTTTTAAGCCTGGACCATTGTAAATAGGGTGACTGCCAAATCCAGTTCTCATGAATGCACAATACTTTTCACTTTTGGTTAGTCACCATCATTTCAAACCAGCATTCCTCTTTTGATGTTGTGCTTGATTAGCTGGTTTTTGCAGTGTACTTTTTCCCCTCAGTGAATGTACTAGATAGCGTAACTAAGCTTTTTGCAGGATTCTGCATTTTGCAGTTAGCCTTCAGGGATGTTAAATTTAAGAGTAAGGAAACAGTAATTAAAAGTGATTAGGACAAGAAGCCTTGATACTATGAAATGTGGACTCAATTGTTCTTGACACAGGCAGAATGAGGCAGCAGGTTTTGGTTTTGATTATAGCTTTACTTGAGATTTTAATAAACATGAGCCAGTATTCAAACTTTTAATATCCTGCTGCTTAACTATTTCCAAAAAGCAATACAGCTCTTTTAAACAGCCCTTGCTTAAAAAGTTTAATTTGTTTGGCTCTGTCTCTGCTTAGAGAAGTTGTAGCCTCACGGTAACTCTTTTATAAGTTCATTTCCAGAATCACAAGCAATTGGGTTTTTTTCAAGTAAGTGTTTCCGCATGTGCCAGAAGTGTCAGGTTGACAGCTTTCCTGCACTGTTTTATCTGGTTCCCACAGTAAGTATGAGAGACAAACACAGGAATGTGTCTAGTGCTGACTATGCCCATCAAGGATACAATGATACTTACAGCTCTTCCAGGAAGCGGAGATTGTGCACGGGGTTTGAGGGCAGCTTAGTAATGTTGTTCATACTGAGATCACTGTAGGGGAAAACAGACAGAGACTTAATATGGCATGCCACAACTGTGGTATCCAGCTGTTCATTCCACACATTTTTAAGTACTACATTAACAAAAATTAGTTCCTCTGCCAGAACTGATGAATCATTATCTAGTTAGCACGTTAAACATTCTTCTTTCGTATGAACACAGCTTTGTCAAACCAAATACAGGCTGTAGCATGCTCCTTGTTTCCAAAGATCTTGGAATGTTTTATCACACTCTATAAATCAGCTGGAACACTAAACAACCCTTTTAGTCTACATAATTTTAATAAACCACTGTACTGTATTAAAATTTACTTGGAGTAGTAAAGGAAAACTACTACAATTTTTGTTGTTGTAGCACTGTAGCACAGTTCGTTTACTAAAGTACACAGACAAAACTGTACCTATATAAACTACCTGCATCATTCTTTAAATTTCATGAATATGGAAACATTTTGCTTTTGCCGTACAACCTGCTGCATGGCCGTACTGATTTGCTTTGCCTTACATTAGGCACATCAGGTGTCCCCCAAACCCAACTTACTTCAGTCAAAGAAATGACATTATTTTCAAATAATAAACATCCCCTTTTTAGAGTGCTCTTTTTTTGCAGGTTCTCAAATTGCATTAAATAAGTGAAATGAACCATAAAACAAGGGTGTAATGTGATCCTGCTCTGTAGCACACTTCCTGGTGGGGTTCCACAGTAGTTCCTGGCACAGGAAACAACCAGCCATATCAGCTCTGTTAGAGCTCATTCAAGCTATGTTTTAGACTAAACTTCATATAATACCTTTTTATTCTTAACATGCTTTTTCATTGTTTTCCACTGTCTTCCCCATGCCCCACAGTATCATTATTATCGCTTTGCATTAAGTATAAAAACTGTAAACAGACTACATAATAAAATTTTGTGTGGAAGATACGACATACACAACTATATCAAAATTCCTGTAGACTGTTAAAATAAAAATATCAGACTTGCATATTTTATGCAAACATTATGTGATAATTTAAAACCCCCCACTATTTAAACATATATATATATATATTTGTAGCGGTGCTTATAGTTTCCAGCTACTTTGGGTAGTATTTGGATAACTTTATTTCTTCCAGCTGTTGAGAGCTTATAGAAGGTAAATAAGTTATCTGTACTTTGGTGGGTAAACGTCCTATTCCTATTCCATCTAGTTCTTATTACTCATGGTCTGTTTCACATTACAGAATATGTGCTTTTAGTCAGCATAGTTAATTTTGATGTTTGATCTTTTGCTGAATTTTAAAATGTTTAATTTAAAAACATACTTCACACAGAGGTTTTGAAATAAAGGAAATGTGTTAATACTTTACAACAATTATCAAATCACTGTTGGGTAAGGTCTCCGCATTCACTTCAAAATCAAGGTATAATTTGAGACTGTGTACTTATTAAATTCATTCTTTACTGTAATACTTTATCACCTAATTCTTTCATACCACTTAGCAGGTGATTATCCTTTCACTTTGATAAAGGCTCAATGGATTTATTCTGGCAAAAGAACAAAACCATGGATTTATTTGGCAAAAGAAAAACTTATCCAGCTAGTGAATCATATACTGCTGAATATTAAGATAAACCCAGTATTTTAACAACATCATTTTGATCAAGAGATTTTCAACGCATGTCTTAATGGGTTTTTGTAAACATACCAAATCACATTTTAGACTTAAAAAGTCAGCCTTGGTGGAAGATGGGAGTGATTCATCTTCCAATATACACATATTTAGGGCATTCTACAAAATCAGCATTAACCAGTGCTCTGGCTGACCAGGGAAACCTGAAGCCTGTTTTTCTAGCACATTAATTTCTGTTAGTAGTAGGCAGTACTTGTCTGCTTGTACCACCCACAACACCCCATGATGACGCCAGTCAGAAGCAATCTACAGACCAGACCCTAATATCTTAAGAGGATCAGAATAAGAGAAGGTGGCTTTCATTACGTGTTTTGATGCACAGTGAGAAAATGAACAATACATGCACTTTTCTTAAAAGCATCTTCAGACCCCAGAGGTGGATTTGCCAACAGTGAACTCCAATGTCCTAGTTTTTTTTTTGGACTCCACTCATGTGGTAAAGTATGTGCTCCACATCATATAATGGAGGAAAACCTCTTCTTTTTTCCAGTCTACACTGCAGCAATTGCTAGCTCTTTTTAAACCTACCAGTTAAATAATCTCAACCTGTTAGATAGGTTCCTTTTTTCTCCAGATTATTCTTTCCTTGGAACATGAAGAACAAAGACATTTCTGTGAAACAGAACTACTAAACATTACTTATGCATATTTCATAGAATCATAGAACCATTTAGGTTGGAAAAGACCCTTAAGACCACTGAGTCCAACTATTAACCTAACACTACCAAGTCTACCACTAAACTAGGTCCCTAAATGACACACCTACATGTCTTTTAAATACCTCCAGGGATGGTGGAGTAACAGAAATTATTTCCAAATTTGCTCAATAACGTCTTTCCAAACCAGTTGTTAACACTAGTAACTAATACACAGGCCATTCCAGCCTATGCTGGTGATGTGTTATTGTTGTAGCTATAAGGGTTTAAGAATATAAGGGAGACTACTGTAGGGAGAAGTAATATCTTTGATTAGGCTAGCTGAGACAGCTGGAAAAACTGAGAAACTTTCAGGGACAAAAATCAAAAATCTCTGCTTCTTCCAACTGTACCAGTTGGCTAAATAGATGACATTGTTTCTCCCTAAAAACCTCACATCACTTATGCTGGCAAAGCAGTAGTTCATCTGTGCTTACAGTTTTTAGATTCAGAATACTCTTTTGGGTCAGAATCACCATGGATGCATTTAATCCAACTTTTTGTTCACTGAAGTAACTATGGGACTTACAAGAGAAGTCCCATGACCCAGAGCTACTTCTGGGGGTATGTTTGGAGAAGTGAGACAAACAAAAACAGTTAATGCAATGCAATCAGTCACTGCATCTCATGTGAGCAACACTGCAAAGTTTGGGCTGCTGAGCAGAAACTCCTCACAGTGCTCCAGAGACAAATAAAGGAGGTTCTCAGCAAACTTGCCAGCCTTTGGACCACATTGCCAAGAAGACACAGCTAGGATGAGATTTATGGCCATTAGCTAGATCAAGTACAGCTAACAGACGGAAAGGGCTAGTTGGTAAACTGTAGGCTTACATATTATTACTATGAAAAATAATTGTAATGGGTATGGCTTATGTCCTGCAACTGCGATGGTTTCTTTCCAAAAAGTGTATCAAATGGGTTTTCTCATTTCTCCTTTCAGTGCTAGCCTGTCAAAATCAGCAATTTGTTCTCTCTAGAAAAGAGAAGGGGATGAAAGATGGCTTGGACATCAGGATTTGCAGTGTAATGCTGAAAAATATTAAAATCAAGGTAGTAGATCTTTAACTATCTGCAGTGGAATGGTTCTGATTTTATATCAGATCCACTCCCCAATTTCCTTGGTGTGCTCGTGCATGTACACTCAGAACCAAACCAGCTGAAATTGCAAACAGTTATTGTCAAACTTGGTAGGCTCCTACAAGCTACAATGATGAAAAACTTACAATTATTAGAATACTGAAAATCTTTAAGTAAGTTAGTGTAACAGAACTACTCCTATATCCTTCAGTAGGAGCGGCACTGTAAGAGTACACTCTTGAGTTTTAAAATGCTCCTAATGTAAACAGCAATAGTACCAGACCTATCTTTATGAAAACTACCTGCATGTACTGTACTGGAAAGACGACAGGTTATTTTGAATAGTCAGATGAACACATTGTCTGTTCTTCCATCAGCATTCCTGCAGCCTGTTTCCAACTGCTGACTATAAAAGCAATATACCAGCAAACTAAACTTTTATCTTTTCAAAAGATAAGAAGATTTGCTTCAATGACTGCATTGGCAACACGGCTCACTATAATGATATCTTAATTATACTCTGTGCCAATCAATCACCATGTTGTGTCTCCAGTGACTTGCAAAAGGAATCCTACCTGTCATGAAATCTTTGAAGAATAGAAAATATTGCAAACTGCACCATGCATCTGCCTGTTTTCTTCTTGGTGATTATATGAGCAAATTCTGAGCATTTGCAAAAACAGAGTCCAGGAAGCCAAATACAACAGGTCTTCCCCACCCCCACCCCCCCCACCACCCTGTTTTGCTGTCCATGCATAAACATGATGAAAAAATATCCAGTTACCATCTTAGAAGTGAGTAGTTCACAATGAATCCCCAAAAGCCAGTAGAACAAGTTAAGTGAACCAGTTCTTAACTTATAATAGACGAATCTGGAGGCCAAGTTACTAACTTGTTATTAGCTGTTATTACAAGAGATGTTTCAGTGACTATTCATTTTGGAAGATTGGATTTCCACATTACATTGATATCTTTTAAAGGAGAACAAAATCTCTCTTGGGACATATGCAAGGCTTCTATTGGTTTTCATCAATCAACCTGTTGATCTACTACTAGGCTAAACTATTACACTGAATGGTACAAACTTGTCTATCCGTTGCAAGGGTAATGCAATAATCCAATATTAGACAATGAATTGTGTCTTTAACAGCTGCAACCTGGTTGATTTTTAGAAAATTATCAAGACATTATTAGGATTATTCATTATGTTTCTTCTAGGCCTGCCTTAGCCCAACAAGATGTATTAATGATTATTTTTACGGAAGTCTTTGAAAGATAAAGCACTCGCATAAAAATACTGACAATAGACCGAATACACTCAATGAGTTCTTCTTAGCTGAGAACACCTCCTAAATTAAGACAATTTCCTTAACCATTTACAGCAAAATTTGACACTATCTCTCTTCCCTTGTTATGCCTATCTTTTTAACACAGCAATCTTGTTCCTACTGTTGACAGAATACTTTACTAGCTCCACTATGTGATGGAAGAAAATGCTAGCCATGTGCATGCCATCTACTAATGCAAATGCTTCACTATGGATATTAAAAATAATAAAAATAACTTAATGTGCTACATCTACTTAAAGTAGATAAATCTATCTGCCAACACTGGAGTAGTAGTAGTTCCCATTTCTTACAAATAATTCCTATAGCATGTTTTTATTCAAGGGTCTCAATAAATAAATAGAATAATAATTATCATCATTTTACAGAAGGGAAACTAAGACACCTAATGGCGAAGTGACATGCTCACAGTCAAAAGCAGGTTAGATGCCACAGAGGAACCAAACACTGATGATGATTAGTCCAGTGTCCTTTTCATTAAATCACACTGTCTATCCCCTGGCATTTACGCTGGTTTTCCAAGTGGTGATGCATAATCTGTCAACAGCTTCAGAAAACAATGACCATATTTTCATTTTAATGGTCCTAGATTACATTATCTTCCAAAATCAACATGAAAATTGATAGTCATGTATTTGCATGTTTAATACACCCATGCAGAGCAGCACAGGGCAGTGTATGAGCATGCATAAATAAACACTGTAAGCACTTCCTGACAATTAAATCACAGCATTTCTTCTTACAACTAGCTTCAAACTCATCTGTGGTTCTTTAAAGGACTCTGTAGTAAACTATGACAAAGATGTGAATTTCTGCTAAATGATTCACATTTGAAGCAGTTCATCTTTGTGTTTGGAAAAATCTTCTGGAAAAAAGGTGGTAGATTTGCAGGGAGAATCATTAAAGAGAGAGAGTTATAACAGACGTTACATGGAGCAGGTAATCGATCAAGGTATTCACAGTAAATAACAAGTGGCAATAGCATGGATATTTCCGCCCTTCTACACGTTGATATTGACAAATGCTAAAATTAAATATTTAAAAATTCATTATCTCATGTAATATTATTTGTAATAGTAAATTATCAGCAACTGATCCCATTCTATACTTTTAAAAATTAATAAAGAAGTGATGCAAAGCTAAAACAGGATTGCTTGTTACTCATTTTTAACAGAAAATTTCTGTTACTTGAGATTGAAGTTCATTAGTGGTTTCCAGAGACCCAACACCTTTGTATTAAAACACACCCTGCAAAAAGCAAATGATGTTGTGTGGTTGCTTGAGAAAAGACCCTGCGGTAAGACTATGTGTGACTGTGCACCTCATGAAGAGCGCTATGCCAGTAAATGGACGGTACTCCCACTGTCCCCCTTGCACTGTCCTTCCCTTCCTTGGCACACCAGTGGTGCTTGTTCCAGCAGTGCATTCTGTTTACAGAAGATACAACCACTGCAATTGTAAATAGATATCTATGGAAAGGATCAGGCGCCTTGAACTTAGGGAAGCCTCAAAGATGATCCAGCAAGGTCAGGAGTGCTCTGTCTACACCTGTTCTCTGCTGTTGTGTGTTGGTCCATAACCCATTGGGTGAATATTAAACATCACATCCCAGCAAACCATGCCGATAGGTCACATCTGGATTCAACACAAACGAACAAAATGCTTTGGCTAAAACTTGGCACTCTCAACACCTGTCAGTGGGTTCCTCTAATGTCACAAACAGCAAAATTTGGCTTATTACCGCCGAAGTTCTGTAACACAGTCATTTTAAACAGCATGCATTATTCCTGAACATAGTTGGCAATTCTGTCATATAAACAGCCATCAAAGACTTACTTAAATCTACACTGCAGAACATTTGTAAAGCAAACAGTACGTGCATGATTAATCTTTTCAGGAAACAATTTTACCATTCAGTTTATCCAAGACTCCAGCAGAGGGAGCAGGGCAGAGCAAACAATTAGGGTCAAAAAGAAAGTAAAGATCAAAGATCAGATCAAACACACTCAATGCTGAATTAATCTGACAAGTACCTGACATTTCATTTTAGCTACAAAGATTCTGTCTCTCTGCTTTTTCTGTATATCACATTCATGATGCTCCCTAGATGAAATTACCCATTTACTTTCAAAGCTGATTCACGGCTGTTCGTTTGGTGCTGAAGATACAGTTTGCTAAGTAATAATTACCAGGGTAAGTTACAAAAACATTCCAACATGTCAATCATTTACTGAACTTACATATTTTAAAGCTTAAATAACCAAAGGGATATTTTATAATGCAGAAGCCAGAAGGAGCAATTAAGAGAGGACTGAATGGAATTCCTCCTCCTCCCATGCCCACAGATTGTACTACTATTATTTTACTTTGTGAGTTATTACTTGTTTCTGCTGCACTAATTCAAATAGATTATATGAATACTGCATACACGATTCATCTTGTTCAAATACTGAAACAATATGTGACAGGAAAATATATCAGTTTTTATTGTAATTTATGGAGACAACAGGTAGAATGTTTGTTCTGTTTTTCATTGTTATCTGTTTATCAGGTACTGTTTTATCTTATTTTTGATGAAGAACAGTACAGTTAAATTGAGAAAAGATATTTATTAGAAGTGACCAAGTCTGGGAAAAAACCCTCTTGGTCTCTCTTAGTTTCAGAATACTTTCTGCAACTCTAGAAGTTGTCAATTTTACAACTATTTGTTACAAAAATGACAAAAATATAGGAAAACATCCCTTTTTTGCTGAATGAATGGACATTTATTCATTTTAGAAACTGGGGGTCCAATTTCCTTCTAATTCCAGGTCTATAATTTCATCCCTCTGAATTCAACGAAGCTGTTCCTAAATTATGGTTATTTATGAGAGGAGAGCATCTACAAAAAGCACAGCATAGTCTGCCTATTCGCATACTACACCTTGACGACAGCAGAAAATATCTGAGTGTAGATAAAGACTCAAAATACAACCCTAAAGTCATAAAGTAAAACTTTCCTAAGTTTTACTTTACTAAGTTACCTGGCCACACAGCCAACTGGTCTGAATACCCAACTGGCAGTTACGCACAGCATAGATTATATGTTACACAAACCAATTTTAAAACTCTACCAAAATATCCAGTATTACTTCAGTGAGGCTGCTGAGGATGGAAATGAATGAGGATTAGCCTCATTTCATTTGTAACACGGTACACAGTAAGTTATTTAGTTTGCTGGTCTTAATTTGCCTCAATTCCAGAGCATGGATTTGAAGGATTAAAAAGCAAACAGATTTGAGAGCATCTGCTACAAACACATTCTAACAGTGATGGTGTTAAGTCTGAGATCTGGAAATCTGTGCACAACACACTTGCATTTAGAGCAGGAAATATATATCCTACATTGCACAGTGCAAAGGTCCCCAAGGTACAGATGAGTGAGCTGGGTCCAGAGCTGGAAGTTACATTACCATGCTATGTGCTCCCAGAAAGGCTAATTATCTCAAGTACAGCAGGATGCTGCTATGACTGTACTAATTGCACAATGCAGGGTCTTTGCACAATGCTACTCTGTGTGATGTAATATAGCAGTTGTCGTATATATAAACTTGGTATTCTTGAACTGGTTCGTTGCAAAATACACACACTCCAGATTGGGTGAAATTCTGGCTTGGTAAATGAAATGGCAAAAATGTCATTCATCAAAGACAAGAGTCCACCTCTTTGATCACAACTGATCTTTTTATCTGAGAGGAGTTTTCAGTAAAATTCTGGTTAGCTTCTTCACTACTCTTCTTCTACAGGATCACATTTTCCTATGCATTGATGCTAAATGACTGGACTTGTTTTAACACAGCACTGTCACTTCTGCTTTCATTATAGTTTAGTTGCACCATGTGTTGTTGCAGAGTAATTGAAGAGTTTCAGCAGAGAAAATGATGCTACACTGTATCACAACTACTAGAGATCCACTCTGAATTACTAATTCAATCATTTTTGTATTGTTGCTTAGCTGAAATAATTCTTTACAGAATCTTCTCTTTATTATGGACAACCCAACTGATGTCATATTACCAGCACACTCAGTTTCATCCAATGTTGCTACCAAAAGAATTACTCCTGATCTCCTCCCCACCCCAGCACTGCCCATTCCTTTTGAGGATGCTGTTGAACTAGAGTTGGCAACTGATCTGGATTTAAAAAAATCCAGCAGGAAAAAAAAATGGTTTGAATCCAAATCAGTCCCCTGAACTCGTTCATTGTGCTGTTGTTTGTGCCACCACAAGCTAAAGTATAGCAGAGAAACAAATAAGGAAGGTGAAGCAGAACTGTGTTTTTCAGTTGGCAGTGTTGGCTTAAAGTAATGCAGGGTGATCCTATACCTAGGACGTCAACATTGTAAATCTTCAGATATACAAAGATGTGGATTTTTTTTTTTATATGCACATCTTCCCTTTAATGTCTGACAGAGTTTGTTCACTGAAATACAATAGGGCCTCCAGACCTGTCAGCTCCTGGCTGCTGACAGTCTCTTCCAACACCTCCTACGGAGCTCAGAGGAATGACAGAGCTGTCAGATTTTTCACTGATGGACTGAACACCCAAACTTCTGCAATAGTAAGTGCCAGGAAATATGTACAGCTTGATTCTTACAAAGATAATGCACCTAAAACCACTGTATTTCTCCATCAGGTAAATTTTTTTTTGCTTAAGTGTTCAAAATTCACTTTCAGCATGAGGTATTTTCACACGGGTTGGTATAGACTAGTCTGAATATACATGAACGCTGGGTCTTTAATCTTATACTGGCATCACGTATACCTGGTCTCCACACATTTTGTTTGCTTGTAAGTGAACAGCTGCCCTTCAGATAGGCAGAGTACTGAGATGCCTGAGCTAGCTTTAATCAATTCAGGTCAAGAAGCAGGGTTGAGATACACTAACTTACCCTACCAAGGAGAAATCTCCGGTAGAATCCTCATGTGTTGGATTTGGCTGGCATGTATTTTTCGTGTGGTTGTACCAGCACAATCTTCAAGGAAAAGGGCCGTGCTCCTTCTAGTATAAAAGTGTCTTCTCTTTGGATAAATTATTTCCTTTTCCAGTAATTTAAATTACTGAGATTAGAGCTGTACAATTAATACATGCAAGCAAAATATTTCAGGGCTATTTCTACTGAGACCAGCTGGGCTGTTCAGATGATAAGCTAATACTTAGTACAAGTAGAGGCAGCAGACTCTGACCCAGAATAAATGATCCCTATTTCCTTCCTTTTATTCACAATGTTTACATAGTCCACTGTTTGGCAACCTCATTTTGAGGCCAGTGACCCACCACTTCTTGTGACTGTTATGATGATCAACAGAAAATCTCTTCAGGGCAAGCAATTGACTAGTGCTGTTCAGACAAATCCACTCTGTGTCTTGGTTTTAGGTTTCAAATATCAGTTCTGGATCTTCCTGGAGACAGTATTGAGCAATATTATAAAACATCAGTAGCCAAAACAAACTTTTAACAAATGCAAACTGCTGCTGCCAACTCTGTTGCACCTGTGTGCACATGTGAACTAAGTGTGTCCCCTATACTGCACCTGTCTGCTTCTTTTTGCACATGAAATGAACTTTCCAAGATCTCTTTTGTTTAGCTGTTCCAAATGCTATAAAAATGCTGGAAAGAATCAGTCGCCCTATTATTTACATGTCTTAAAACTTATAACACAGCAAGTCAATGTCAGCACTAGAATAGTGCCTGAGGGTAAACACCTGGCTCCACTGATGCTGGTAGCAAAACTCCCATTGACTCCCATGGAAGGACGACGTCATCCCAGGCCCGTAATGCCAGGTTCTACCCAATAGGCACTATTTCACAGTTGTGGAAATCATGAAACAGCACATCGCTGTGCCTGGAGTAGTGAATGTAGTACCACTGCGTTCACTGGGAAGACTTCTACGTATTTTTTCCAGACCTTTCATCATTTCTAGAATCTGCTGAGGTAAAGGCGGGATGCCATTGGTTTGAGTCACTAAGGAGAGGAAAGTGTGACATTTTCTGCTGACAGAAATCGTCCTTACTATCTTTTTCCCAAGTGAGAAGGTTCAAAATCTAAGGAAGTGGTTTATTCCAGTTTCTTTTATTCCCATATTATTCGCTGTCAAAGCTTTTCTTTCTTTTCTGTTTGGTTGTCATGCCTGCTCCAATTATTTGGGTACTTAACTTTTCATGTCAGGTATTCTGCTTCCAAAGTGATGTGCTGATTCTCCTCATTTTTCCTTCTTCACCCTCTCTTTTCCATAGCCTTTGCTCAATTTTTGTTTCACATGAGGTTCAGCTTTCCAGTCAGGAAACCGGAAGGATTACTCAGAATGATCTGCATTGTGATGGTTCTTTCTGGACAAAGATGAATCAACATTTTGGAACTAGATGGTTTAGACTCTGTGACCCTTTGGGAGATCTCTTAAAGGCTTAATTCGCCTAGCAATGAACAAGTAGCACAAACGAACACAGCAATACCAACCTCCTACATGACAACAACTGCTGATGACCACTGGTCTCACCTTGCACAAGAGTGCATAAGACAGTACCTGTCACATACTGCTATTGTTTCACTCCTCCCCCAAATGGTGACAAAACAGATGCCAGCTTGAAAATGGAGCAGGTAGAAATGAAATATAGGACAGAAATAAACTCAAGGCACTCACTAAGCAGAAGCAGGTCTTCTACTGACAGGTGTTATCCTGTTTTCCACACTCTGCAGAATCCAGTCAGCCTCACCTTCCCTTCATGAGGGGTTTGGAGCTGGTGGGATGCAGACTGTTCTTCTTTGCACCACACACAGGGTATAAAGAGACTATCTCAGCCCACATGCTGGCTTCATTCTCCCATCCCATGCGGGGAGTGGTGTGAAGATCAGAGAGGTGAAGGATGCCCCTCTCAGTCACTGTCTTGGCATTTAGATCTTAACTTTCACATACTTTTGGCAGACTGAAGAATACAGAACTACATGGCTCTACATGTATTAATACTGTTGCTATTAAAAGGACCACAAAGGGGGTTTTTGTGGGCATTCATTCTGACTGAAAAACACAAACCCATTGGGAACTTCCTGAATAAAGCCCCAATATATCCTTGCATGACCCACCAGAGATTCTAGGAAGATCCCTTCTCCAGAACCGTCCAGCTGGTTGTCACTTTTTCATTTGTGCAGTTTTATGAAGCTCTTCAGAATTTTCATCCTGCAGATTCAGCACAGCACAGGAAAAAATGAGGACTTCATGCCATCCTGATCTTAAATTAAAACCCCTTTAACAAAAATATGATCATCTAAGCTGTTTTTTTTCCTAACCTAATCCCATAATGGACATTTTTTAATAAAGGCATGTGGTTTGAAAACGAGCTTTTAAACAACCAGAGAAAAGAAAGAACATAGGAACAGGTTTTAAAATGTCTGTGGAAAAAAGACAGGGCATTATTTTAAATAATTAAACTCAAAGCTCAGGTGATTTGTCTTGTCACATGCATAATGTATGAGGTTACTTTTCTTTAAAAGCCAGTGTTTAAGAAGGAAATGGTAGCATCGTTAACAAATGCCATAGGGCAGAGAGTCTTTTCTGGGCAATTTTTCAATTCAATAAAATTTTCAAACTTGTATTTTGCCATTTCCAGCTCCCATATTAAAAATCTATTAGTAGAAAGCCTATTGAAAAGCTGACCATGAGCACAAGAGACTTTTTCTGGAAACACTTCTATTCAGTTCTCATGCCTGAACAAAAGCAGATTGGCACATTCAGTTATATACAAACGCCTTTGAAAGGGACCTCCCCCCCCTTTCCCATAGCCACGCGTTTCAGGGCTCTATATGCTGAAGGAAGCCAGTGAAAGGTTTGAAGAGGTGGGGAGACCAAGGGCTTCCACCGAGATCCTTCAAAGTCCTCGTCTTCTATAGTGGGAGGATTTCCCTCTAAATCCCTTTCAATAGCATATTGATGGCTTTGAAAGCTTAAATGGCATTTGTCAACCATCAGTAAATCTTGAAAACTGTTTCTGCAAATAGCCCAACTCTGAGTCTCAGCTTTTCCCATTAATCTGTACGTAAGGCCACTGAAGACTTTTTCAGAGCCTAGATAATGCCTGGATTAAAAGGTCCATTCAGAAGGGAAAACTTTAGCATTCACCTTGTGTACATAGCCATTTCACCAGTGGTATTCATGGGTTGTTATTTCAACTCTGCATTTGTCCTGCAAACAAGACATTTTGCCACAAAGACTTGGTAGAGACATTCTTCAGTGAATTACTGAAACCTAGCCCTGCTATTTGTCATGGCTTGTTATTTTTATCAAGTGTAATCAGTTCAAATAGGAACCCTAGACTGACAACTTTACAATTACATTACTATTTTAAGAGTGGAAGGTATGTTTCTTCTAATTCAACAATGAAACTGATTAAAGCAAAACCTGATTGCTTTATCTAATGAAACAGTCTAAAATTTCCCTTAATCAGATGTCAGAAGACTTTTTGTTTGTTTTATATTGAAAGACAAGAACTTTATCAAAATCATTAATCAACATTTTTACTTTATGATATTTTATAAAAACTTTATACATTTACAAGGCTTAATAATTTATAATATGTTACATACTGCTTGTGTTCATATTTTAGGGCAATAATGTATTAATTTACCTTTCTCCAAATAAAGCAAATGGACAGACTTTAAACCCTCAGAACTTCTGCCCCTTACATGGACAAACTCTTTTTTTAGGCTGTTCTTACATCCTAATAATGTTTGTGTTCTCTCCTAATTTTTTTTTTTTTTTGCATTTTGCATTCAGTAAGTTACACCAAAGCCAAGGTATGAGCTATTTTGAAGGGCACAAGGCATTTTTAAAAAATTATTATCATCATCATTTTCATCATCATCCTCATCTTTATCATTATTATAATCACGTCAAAATGTTTATACATCACAGAAAAGAAGAAAACCAGAACAAGATCACACACTGGAGATTCCAGGCAAATTTTGAGGTGCCAGTGACACAATGCTAGGCAAATTCTTTAATATTAAAAAAGAAAAAGTCAGACTTCTGTCAAATTTCCCTCAATCCAAGTATGTCTCATTGTTTGAACAAATTGACTTTTTCACCATACTGGACAATTTACTGTGAACGTCAAGAACACCCAACCTGGGGAACAGTGAAGTTCACTGGACATCCCTCACAAAGGTTATCCTTCCCTCTAGTACTGTTGAAAGGGAGGAGGTTAAGTCAAGGATTTATAAACGTGAAATCACATGAACTATGGCTGAAGGCCACACCTTGCATCTGTTTCTTTCATTTGCTTTATTGTTCACCTATATGGACATGTCCCACCCATTTTTTGCTATCCATGGAAGATACCTTGTTTAAATGTGAAAACTCTATGCAGCTTGGATATGGCAATGACAGATCATCCATCCTCCATCCAACTCACTGTAAATCTAATATGAAGCCTATCACACAAGTTTAAACAGAAACTCCAAACCTGCCCCCTCCCCCCACTCCAAGTTACTGTGTTAATAATACTACAGTTCTCCATGTGTCTTGAAGATTCCTAGGGGAACTGTGCCATGGCTCTTGGCTGATTAAAAGAAAACTAGGTCAGATTTTTTTATCTGTAGGTCACTTCTTGAGATGGTTTAGGGCATCCTGGCTGGCTTCCAACCAACACTGTCCACACAGTAGCAGATGCACTTCCTGTAGAGGTCGTATCATGGGTACCCGATGGAGACACCTCAGACAACCTGGAGTACCTTAAATGGCATAAGGCTGGTATGTGTGAGCATCTAAATGAAGTTCCAGCTGCATTAAAGAATGAAGACTCAATTTAGTTTGCTAAACATAGGCATCTAGAGAAATTTGAAACATCCTCGGTTATCTGAGACAAACACATGGGCCTGGCAAATATAACATTATGACCTATGACATGACCCGTTGCCTTTTGAAGGGACAACTGAACATCAGCGAAGATACCCTAAGGCAAATCAAGGACACTAGATAGATACCTATGCTTAGGCAATTGCACTGACCTCTGAGACTGGGATTCAGGTCTTAATACCCCTATGTTAGTTGTTTCCATGCGAAACAGGCTTCTTGGCTCCTAGTGTAGTCAGTTGAATCTAAAAAGATTTATCTAATTTTCAGACAAGCGACTTTTTTTTTCTCTCCAACGACTAGGACTATACTGACTGTTAGGAGGATGAGAGACTGCTTAACCTAAACAGCTGCATTTTAGATCAGCATGTGAATCTGGAGCTGAATACCAGTTGAGTTGACTTCAGGAGTAACTAAAATTACTAGATAAAAATGTATGCACAATATTTATACTAGTGGTGGTGCAAGGAAATTAGATGAAGAAATCTGTTTCCTTGAGTCCTTCTCTGCACCAATACAACTTAAGTTTTCTGACATCTGAAGCACACTGGTTGCTTACTCAAACTTTTCTTTCAATGAAAGAAACTAGTTTTCTTTTTGTGGGAAAATGAGAAGTTGTCTTTCGTCAGTATATGTTAAGACTTATGACTTGATTGTTGGGCTTTCTTTCATAAAAATATAAATAGGTAGGTCTTCCTAGTACTATTCTGACCTCTGAGACTGGGTCTCAGAGTACTTAGTAAGGATGATTTATCAAAAATTAGTAAAATCCTAATAAAATTGAATGCAAGTTAGGCTGTAATAACACTTAAAGACTTTTGAAATCTTTCTTCTCTGTAACTCAGGATGTGTTCATGAAAGTAGAGCTTAGGGAGCCCAGTTTCACGTGAGTTTCCATCTTGCAGTCAGACTCCTCTAGCTTCGATGAGATGGAGCAGGTTTCTCTCCCATGCAGATTTTTAGGTGTGTCTAGATAAAAACCATCCTTTTTGGTAAGGTTAGTGTGCAGGTAAGGTCAGGCTCAGCGATTTGCTAATGGTTTCCAGATGGCTCAGAACACAGGCAGAGCTCATACACATCTTCCTAAAAAGTTCTACGTAGATGTGACTTCATATATGTGTTGAATCCTTTGGGACTAGAAACAAGTAATATCACAAAAGTACGGAGTATGACTTGCAAAACTATTTTTCTGCACCATTTTGAGAGTCGTGTATTTCCATATTACCACAAGAATGTTATTTTAAAAACCCTCAGCCTTGTAATGAACAGAACGCCATGGAAGAAGGACAACTGCTGTAACTAGGGTCAGTGTTTTCCTCCTGTAAGAGTCACAGATCCTTTGATTTCCTCATAGTTTTCATTCCGAAAAACTAGGGATTTAGGAAAGTAATTTCTGTGCAAGTCAAAAAGAGAGACAAAAGCAATCCCCCGTCCTTCCTCAGGTTTGTGAATAACAGCTGTAGGAATCTGGACTCTAGCTCACATCCTACAGAAAATGTGATGCAATAAAAGGTCCCAGACAGAATTGCTATCTCTTCTCTTGCGAGTGGCAGGGAGCAACTTGTGCCCACCCATACCCAAGAAGGATGTGTACTGGCAGTGGGTGGGGGCAGAAATTTCTGGGCTGAAGTATTAGGTGCTTGGAAGCTTTTCCCGCCTGCAGTTTTTGCATAGCAATATTCAATTATGCAATACTTTTCAAAGAACAACATAAAGAAAGAATTAACCATTTAGGAGTTGAGGAGACTGTAGAGTGGGAGACGAACTAATTTTGCTGTGGCACTAAGCAACGCAATAAGGAAATGCAAGAAAATATAGGTCTGAATTTCAGATCAATGCTTTATCTATGAGATGGTGCTGCCTCCTTAAGCAAAACCAATAAATATTCCCAGGCTAACCGCAACTCTCAGTAGTATTTCAATGAACGCTTCTACTTTTCTTTATAACTCTTCCATCAATTTTTATTTTTGTGACCATGTTCTCACATTCAAACTAACATAGCTTTTGCAGCTGACATCACATGGGTTGGAATACAAATACTGCAGATGTTCACAGTGCCAACATATTTTAGGACACAGAAAGACAACTGAAAAATCTGTTACCTACTTCAGTTTAAGAGTGCTATCATACAGGAACATATTTTTTTCCCCGCAGATACTATTCAATGCATCTTGCTGGCAGGGGAAATTAATTTTCCAAACTCAGTCTTTAAAGGATATTATTTTTTTAATAGGAGCGTCTTTGAGATAGAACATATGCCCCTGTTTCTCTATCCACACCATAAAATGTTTTCCCCATTCATCACAAATAGCTGGGGTTTTTCCTACAAAAGCTTTTATAGACCCTGCCTCTGTATTTTAACTGTTACTGACACAGTGGATCCACAATCCCAATTATGGCTGTGGACTGCAATACAACTGTAACAGAAATGATACATAGAGTCCTTATGCTTGTCTGACTTTTTAAATATAACTTTCAAAATACAAAGAGGTAGATGAACAGAATTATTAAGCAGGCTGTCTGTAACTGCCTGCTGAACTACTCAATTCGTACAAAAGATGGGGAAACTTGGGGGAAGACATAATCCTTAACCTTCATTTAGTACAGCCTAAGGTTACACGATTCTTCTCTGCATTATTACTGCATAGCACAAAAATACGTACAAATGTGAGGCCCTAATGCTTATGGAAGGCCTGTCTGGCCTCTGCAAGGAATGGACATTTTAGGCCCCTAATGCCCCCCCTGAAACACCTTCTATACCCTTGCAAGTCAAGTTTGTGAAAGTGAGATAGCTAAAAGCTGAACAATGCAGTCCAATAATTTCTTCTAAGTCATGTGTGATGGACAATTTAGATATCTGTTTCCTTATGATAATAGCCATGTTACTGACAGACCACAAGACTACTGATCGGCAGCAAGACAAATATAAAAAAATCACAAGAACATATATTCTTTGAAAACTTCTTATCTTAATACTACTTAAGATGGTTCATAAATATTTCCAAACAATCTTCATTTTAAAGACAGGGATTAAAAATGGGGGATTCTGCAGCCTATGGACTTCAGTAAGATTATCTGAACGAGAACTGTTTGCCTGGGTAAAGATGGCAGTTCTGTGCCCTGGCATTTCATTATGTCTGCATATTAAGAGTTCTATAGTGAAACTTAGTATCTTTCAAGGCATCTTATACTTAAATGGAATGGCCAAAGCCAAGGAGGAGGAAGAGCTCACAGAAAACTTAGCTGAGGCATACTACAGCACAGCGCATGTGCTAGGCCAACAGTCCCAGTTTGGGCACACAGAACTGCACAGTTGTTACCTAACAGAATCAGGAGACAGGGATATCCAGTAATTTGGCTTTGGCTATGGCCATGGCATTTCTGTTTTCACTGTGTGGCCTTAGAAACCCTAATCTTAAAGCCTTATGGTAGCAGCAGATCCAGGCTTTAATTAGCCACTGAATTATTCTAACGTGATTGTGGAGAAAGATACCAAAATGTCTTGGAAAAATCACACACCACCCTCAGAGAATGGCAGACATACTGCTTCTACGGAATATGTTTTTTCCATAAAAGAGAGCAGAACCTAAATATATTAAAACTCATGTGAAATTAATCTTCAGAAAACGTTTAGCTGTGTAGCATTACAGATCATGGTGTACAATGACATCCCAGTCCATAAAACCACCTTAATCAGGGCCTCTCTCCTATGGCACCATCCTATTTTCAACTAACAATGCCTTCAGATGAGCCGAAAAGGGGTACTTTGCTCCCACCATTACAATTTCTGCTCTTCTTTTCTTTACCCTTTTCAAAAACATGAAAGCATTGGATTGCTAATTACTTTTATCCAGCCTATAGGAAAATTAGTTTATCTTCCTGATCAAAGCAAATTAGGCAGATCATGGCTGATTAGAATGCAACAGTAAAATCTCCATACTTTCTATTCCACCCCCTTTTCTCTCAGAAATGGGGCCTGTGTCAAATATGTAGGTATTTCCCACGGCCAGTCTGGACTCTGTTTCCAACAGACTCTGGGGCTGGGACAATGGTTCTTACACAGACACTGAAGTTCTTTAGTTCAGTCATTGTGCAAGGAAAGAACTGGTAACCCCTTAGCTAGCATTTGATGAAACATCTAGATTTACATATTTCCCTAATTGCATTTTTTGAATGTGAGTGAGATTTATCTGACCAAAGTTAAATGCCTCCTTTATTCTACTACTCAAAATACAAACCTATGCTCTCCAGGCAGAGTTGCATTTGGTTCTGATCCCTGCATTAAAATTTTGGTTTTCACTACAGTGACACAAAGCAATGTCTACCTTTACTTCTCAAAGCACAATCTAAAGAAGGGCTTGGCTAGTTGCTTCCAAGGTGGCTGCTGCATTACATTGCAAAACTGAATACCATTATTCCTTCTGAGTAACTGCTTCAAGCAGCATTTTCTATCACTCTAGTATTTCACTATTCACTTTTTACCCTTCATAACTCATTTCCCTTCAATTTGTGTTCTATGGCTTTAACAGATGAAAGCCAAGCTATACTGCTACTTTATTTATAACCAATTACTATAAATTAACAGTAAATCTCACATTTAGCTCCATTTAGACATCACTATGCAGCTGTCCATTTGAAAATAAAATGGTTGCCTTCTTTCACTTCAGTGGGCACAATACAAAACATCCATTGAGCTTTTCCTTTATTGCAGCTGCCAATGCCCAGCCGACTTTTAACAAATCAACCAAGCGGAATAACAATGCAGCTGCAACATTTTATGGTATTTCTGTTAGTTCTCTTTTGAGACTGAAGGTGTTAATTAGGAATCAAAGAATACAACCCTGCCAGCTTTCTTTCACAAACTATACACTGGCCACTGCAGTTTTCAGAAGAAAAATAAATCTAATAAAGGGACAAAAATGTTGTTTGTCACACCAGTAACGTGTATTTAAGACGCTTTGATCACAAGCTTTTCATGTAGTCTTGTCAGACAGGCTGAAAATATTTTTTCCTCTCTTTTCTCCTTTCTTTAGGCTTTTCTGAATACTGATTCTAGGGTTGTCTGGAAAGGTGAAAAACCTGATAGTAACTGGAATGCTTTACAGGTTAAAATGACTTTGCTGAGCAAGCCAGCTTTAAATCAAATCAAAACAAATCAAATCATAATTGTTCACTTTTCTGATTTGAGTGTAAGTTGTTTTGAAATACAAATGTTCTGTTCCTGTATAGAGTTTACTAATTCTGTGTATTATTTAATATTTCAAGCATTTAAATATATGCAGGCATTTTAATATTAATACATCAATTGTTTTGTGGAATTCGATTTTAAATCACAAAAATGACAGTTTACAGGATGTTGTAAAATATCCATTACATACATATTTTCACATGTGTACCATACAGTATATATTCAATATTTTAACCATAATCATAGTAGAGTATCATATATTCAAAGGTAACAGCATGAAGTCATTACCTTTTATCTTCAGTCAAAGTTAAAACCTTAAAATAGGTTTATGAAGTTAGCACAACTGAGAATTAGTCAAGCTTGCTAGCTTACCCAGCAAGAGCTTTCCCTGTTAAATGCACAAATCATGCCAAAATCCATTAATCCTGCCAGGGAATGGCAGAAAGAAGCTCTGGTTGTTGATTTAATGATAATGAATTGAACAGGCTCTTAAGGCTACCTGCAGAGTTTTCTAAACTGTAAAACAAATAAAGTCAATTGTAAGAAACACTTTTTACAGAAGTATATATAACAGTTTTATTTGCCTTAAACACTTTTCAGCAGAAACAAGGTTTTAAAACACCATTCTACTTATCTTGGTACACGTTTAATATGATTCCTTATAATGTTATATATATAGAATGTAATTATAAAACATATTTGGGGGATTTGCTATTTGGTAATCAAGAAATACAGAATTGGCTTGAAAATGTTAAAATACAAATTTTAGTAACAAAAAACTTTGATCAACCTTTTCATGCTGTATGTCTCATGTAAAGTGCACTCTCTGGCTATTGTAACAGACACACAGTGAGATGATTCACAGTTAGAAAGGTACATTTTCTTTAGTGCCCCAAGTATACCATTTCTTACCTTCCTGAACTTTAGAAAAGTGAAACATAAAATTGGAGAATGGTTTCAATTCTTTAGAAAAAGAAACATGTCTACCTTTTGGGGTTTTTTTGTAAAGTGATGTAAGAGATGATAACCTATTAAATGTGACTGATGTATTTTTATCTGTTTTACTTGTTGAGCACTGGTTGGCGATGCAGAATTTGGCTTGATTTTCAAAGCAAGCAATGGCAGCTGGGAGGCAGAAGAGAGTATTCCCTTTCAGCATAGGGAATAAGGTAAAAACAGCAAATATTTTTGAAATTGGCTGCTGTAATCACTTCTTACAATGCTTTTTTTCTGTTGCATCATAATAGTGCCACATTGTCTAAAAGAATGAAATTATTTGTGTAGAAAGGTGTCAAGTATATACACACATGTCATACTGCTCTCCATAGGTTTAATAATAATAATTAGAGTCCTGTTGCTAATAATTTGTTGAAGTTCTGCTCTGGATGACATATTTCATAGCTATTTCAGAGTAACGTGCCATTTTCAACTGTAAGCTCATATCTGGTGAGTCTTCTTTCTCTCTCTTAAACATGGTCTCATGTGGTCTATAGGCTAAGGGTATTTTATATGGAGTGGAGTTTCAATTTTGGAAAAGTTTTTTACCCAGCCATTATTTTGAAATTTTTTGTTGTATAAACTTCATATTTATTTGACTCACAAATT
This sequence comes from Strix aluco, assembly GCF_031877795.1. Taxonomy (NCBI): domain Eukaryota; kingdom Metazoa; phylum Chordata; class Aves; order Strigiformes; family Strigidae; genus Strix; species Strix aluco. The sequence continues at coordinate 47,990,507 of NC_133935.1, forward strand.
CAAGAACTGCTCTGTGTGATTGTTTTTATAGAGCTATGCTTGGGTGAAAAATTTTCTCTTGCTTGACTACTACATTGAACCACTGTAAATGAACTCAAGTTCTCTGAGAATGTTTACCCGCTCAGTTCTGCTGAATTCTAGACTCATCTGGAAGAGTCTGAAGAATTTATATTGTGCCTATTATAAGCACCTCCAGTGGAATTTCTACAAAATGCTATGTTTATCAACTGTACAAAATTAATATAGGCAGAAGAGTTTTGCTAATGAGCACATGAATACAGATAAATCAAAGATAAGAAAATCCCATCCCTATGGTTTTCTGTATGTTCATTTTTGCATTGGAAACTGCAGTGGTACAAAGGTACTCGAAAAAGTTTTCCACTCCCCTTCAGTTGCTCACTGAACTCTTAATCAGTTGTCCCTGCCCCTTCAGCTTCGCTGGTTTGGCTGTTTCTATGGCTACACCTAAAACAGATCACTGGAATGAGACATATATTTTTCAAAGATCAGAAATGTGTTTCTTTTTAAACTGGATTATTTCACAGATCTGCTTAGGAGCACAGCCCAACAAACAGCTGAGTCGGCGCAGCTGAAAGAGGTGAAGCCTGGAGCAGGATGGTGGGAACAACTGGTGTCAAAGGGGAGAAAGCCAACATGAACATCTTAGACTGTCTGTGTTGCAGAGGGACTCAATATGGAAGCACATTTTTTCTGCATTTCCTATTCCAACTCCAATCTTCCAGAAAATTCTAAGCACTATCTTCTTCCAAATCTGTGAATTCAGAAACTTAACTAGCAAAGACAAACAGCTCCTACTCCAAGAATGTAACTGCAGAAAGCAAGTTCTTCTCCCACAGCCCTGCCCTGCTGAGTGAAATCAGCAACTGTGCTTGAGCCAGGAGTGTCAGAGTCAGCACACATACTGGCACCTTGGAAGTTCACTTTTGGTGGTCCACCTCTCCTAAATTGTTTTTCTTCATAGATCTAGCAAGTCCTAAACCTGTTACCTTTCACAGCTTGGAGAAAAAGTCCATTCTGGTTTCTTGTATGAATTTGATTTTCTTTGTATGAGGAGATTCTGTGCTGATGAGACCAGAGGAGAAAGTGTATAGACAAAACATACCAGAAAATAAAGCATATAAATCAAGCTTTTCCTGCCCTCTTTCTCATCTTTTTCACTAAACCACCAATGTTATAAGATTTCATGACTTACCCTCAAGTACAATCTTTGGACTGAACCCAACATGCTCACTACATCCTCATTCTGTTGTCCTTTCAGGCATAGTAATTGTAGCAAAGAACAAAATTGTCTCTCAAAGTTGGCTTCTGCAATGGCCGTGATTCTTGATTAGTTTGTATTTTTTTTTATTTTGGAAAAAAAAGAAATTTGTATTCATTTGAGAACTCTAAAGGAATTTTTAAAAATTTATCATAAGAGCATACAAAAAAAAAGAATGAAGACTCTTTTGTTTAGAGAGATTAATACAATGGTTAGACTATATGTCCTCTTCAAAATGAGAAAAAAAAATCCTCTTCATAATAAAGAGATTCCTGTAATAATAAAACTATCAGTATTTAATACTTTAAAAAGCACTCTATCTGTGTCTGTGAAAACTGTTGTCCTGAGGCAGCTGAAATTAGTATTTTGACAGCATTTAGAAAGGGTCAGTGTGCTCTCAGGAACAAGAATATTCACAAGTATATTAAAATACCATGGAACACAGGGATTTGTTTTCACTTATAAGGTAGCAGGTAAATATCTTCCAAAGCAGCTAGGTGTGGTTGCTGTTAGAATGAGATACAGATTTAATCACCCTGGTCTGATCCATTTTGCAATCTTATTTGCCCTTCAGAATACAGGTTGCCTAATAATTAAACTCTGCTGTTCCCCATTTTAATTGCTTTATAATTTGTAGGCTTTTCAATAATTTGATTCTATTTTATCAGAGCTTACACAGTTCACTCTGATAACAAGACCACTCAATTTTCAGATTTGACAATAACTACTTCCGCAGAGGACAGACTTAGGAACATGACAGAAATCTAGTCAGTGATCTGAGAATCAAATTTAGACAAATGTCTTACTCTCTACTACTTGTACACTTGCAGTCATACTCTTGCTGTTAAACAGTGAAGTTGTATAGGTTTGCAGATTTCCAAAGTGACTGCCAGGCACATTCAAATTATATAGCATATAAAAATTAATGTAAAAATAAATATGCTAAGGCCGAAATATTTGCCATAACCTCTTTCCCCACCTGTATGCAGGTACACACAATATCTGTACGTACTCTACCAACTGCAACTTAGAAAGGAAATAATCTTCATCTTACCAGTTAATGTCTTAAAAGTGAGAAATATAATTCAGACTCAATAGCTAGAAAAATCTTATGAAAAGCCTCTTCCTAGGTCTGTAGTAGTAAGCTGAGAAGCTTGAAAAAGATTTTGTTTTCCAGTGTAAGGCATCTCTTTCCTACTTTAATAGCTTAAAGATAGTAAGGATAGAGGTTTTAAAAGCTGTATAGGCACTTAGCAATGCAGATAGCAAACACAGACATACTAGGAAGGGATCAGGTGCTGAGTAGATGGTACAGAAGTAATAGTCCCCACAGTTGATTGCCTGATGTCACACCATGATCTGTCTTTCCTTCCAAACACAGAACAGCTAAGTCTGCAGCTGTATCCAGAAGTATTTAACTGCCAAACTCCCATGGATATAGGATACCTTGGTATACAAGGAAAAATTTAATGTGTAACAGAACTTCAGAAGTATTTCCACTTTGACAGAATGAAAGAGTCAGATACTGAGAAAAAATACACTAATTTCTATATTAATATATTTTATACTTTAAGGGTAAGACTTAGTGAGTGTATAGAGGTTCTGCACTACACAGAAGCACTGCAACTGAAATCATTAGCCTGAAGATGCAGACATTTACATTAGCCTGCATTTGTTTATTTATCCAGAAAACATGATATGTATAATAAATCCAATCATTTTACTACAGACCTTTACCTAGAACTAGCAAAGCTTGTAGTTGGGTCTTCTACATGTGAAAGTTTAAGAACAAAGATATCAGTTTTTTAAGATCCAAGAAAAGCCAATGATCTCAACTACTGAACTAAATTGATAGTTCTCACAGATCTTCATCATTTTTAACAAAGCTGGGAGCACTGCTTCACTGACCCAGCTGTGGGTCAGTCTGAATGGGGCTCACTTGCTTCTAAGTAGCCCTCTCAGGAGGAGGCAATGGTATACACCAAATCTCCTCAGAAGCCAGAGTGTTACCATAAGAGCCAGCAGAGGAACTCTCTAAGACTTGTTTTGGAGTGTTAGAAAGACATTTTACATTCTCTGCTTGGCAGTTCTGATTAGTGGAACAGTTCCCAGGATATCTATGAGGTTTTCTAAGAAGCAGCCTTAGACCTTTTCTACTTTTTTTGTGAGTTGTGTTGCTGTGCTAAGTAACCTACAAAGGAAAATATTTCAAAATGGCAAAAGGTACCTCTAGCCATCACTGCCAGGCCTGGATTTTAGAAGCAGCATAAACTCTACTCCAATATCCCTTACTGAGTTCTTCTTAATTAGTATCTTTCAAAGTCAACTGCATCACACTCTTTGTGAAATACTGAAAGAGTAGCTTGAGGTACAGAACTGGTATTAAAATCAACCTTTTATTCATTTTAATATCACTCAGCCTTATGTATATACTTACATAGTGACATCTCAAACTTGCTTCTCTACAGTGGGAAGCTTAAGTGTTATTTATTTATTTACTTTTTTAGAGAAAATTGCAGGTCTACTTCATGTCATATGTTTGAAGACATTATTCCATGGTCTAACGTGTACTTTCATTTGTCTAGTTTGAATTTTTATCCATCAATATTGAGTCTTATGTTAATACTCAATATATGATGTTGATGCAATCTGTTCAGAGTGCTTTACAACAATTTGTAAACTAATTTAAAATCTCATGCCAGCAGTAAACCTAGCCATCTCATCTTGCCTATCAGAACATTTATGTATTTTTATTAAATCTGGCAGTCAGAGACAACCCTGTCAACAAGATTATTATGAATATGAAAGACATTAAAAAAAAAATCGTAGGAATTAAAACTCTTTGATTTTACATGAGCTGCGTTATCTATTCTGATGGATGATGATGTAAAAGGACAGCTATCCAAATGTCGTTGGTTTCTTTCTCCACAGTTAAAACCCTGTGCACTGAGATCAATCTCTGTGCAGTTGTTTCTTTATACATGCCCTGACACTTGACAAAATATTCAAAACCTGTCTTTTTTAACTAGAAGTGAAAAACATACGTATATTACATCATTTTAATGATGTAATTACTCAAGAATGATACGCTTTGAAGTAGCACTGCAGAATCATCTTAGTATGCAACTTCAAAGCCTCTTTTTCGTACTGTGACTACTGAGAAATTCCACCTCATATTTCATTTTCATCAATAATGGTGCATAAAGAAAAATTTCGAGCTCCCTCTGTTCTGTGGCATCCTTTCCACCTGCCCTGGGCTGTTTCTTTCAGGTCAGCTTACCATGAGTTCCCAAAGTGCACCCAAGGTCACTGCAGTAGCAACAGGCCTGCTCTAAGTGCACCCAAGTGCACTGACTCAGGCGTTTGCCTGTCAAACTGTTTGAAGACCTCAGTTTGGTTAATAAGCCAGGAGCTGCTCCATGAATCAAACACCATGCAAATATACTAGTTGCTTTGTCAACTCTGTAGACCCATCTTCGAAAGAGCCACATTGACTAGTACTGGTCCAAGGCACTTCATTGTGAATGGACTTGATAGCACAGAGGAACACTCAGATTAAAGTCTAAACCTGCTAATAAATGTTAGATTACCAAATGTTTTAATTGCTGGAATTGTTTCTGATAAACAATACCATTTTACAGATAGCAAACAAAGAGAAGGCTTATTTCATGTCTAATTCTGTTACAGCTAGACATGTATTTAATTTATCTTTAATGCTAGCAGTGATATTACTGACTGAAAGAATATAGACATAATGCTTTGCTGCTAAGGTGTATTTTTTTTCCTTTAGGTCTTTGTGTTACTATTCTCCTGTGGCTAGGACACCCATCCATTTGCCAAATTCATACTGTTACATGATGATACACAGAGTGCTTATTTTCATTTGGTCTAATCTTGATCTGTATGTTTTTATTGAACAACCACCTTAATGCTGCCTTACAAGAGCTGGGAGCACTTTAATGGAAGCTCTCCATGCTGAGATAATCAAAACCACTAATGAATGTAATTTACAATTAATTATTATCATTGTGTACTTAGGTAATTATTTATTCACCAAATATGAAAAACAGATCTGTTTGTGTACTCAACCTATGGTGATACTTGAATAAAGAGCGAGTAATTTCCCTTAGATTAGACTCACCATGACCTAAAGGAACCCTCTACAATAAAACTGTGACACACCAGGAGCTCGGTTCTTTTATTTAAAAGGAGTTTCAGTTCTAGCTTCACTGAGAACCAAATTGGCTCATAATTAGTTCTCACAAACCCTTAGAAGAGATAAACTAGCAGCATGTTGAGAGGATGCAGCATTTCTCTGTATACTTCCCACAGAGAGATAAAACACTGTAAATAATACCATCCAGTTAATACTACAAATTCCTTGTGAAATCTGATGCTCTTACAGCACTGCTGTATGGTCAGACAGGCAGGAACATAGAGCTGCATGACTGCAAGATGCTCTATCCATGACTGATGATAAATGTAGAAAACAGACCACATCTGGCTTCAGGTTTATGGGATTCTTCACAGGTTAAGTGAGACAGACATTGAAGTCAGAACAGTCGAAGCACCAGTATGTACAGAAACGTCATTCTGATAACTCTATTTGGTGTGACAGTTCGTTCTGTCTATGATAAATGGAATGAATGTATTACAGCGCTGTGTAAGCATCCTCCAGAAAAATCTGTTGCTCTCTTCACTGAATGCTATCAACAACAACAACAAAAAACCTGAAAAACAAAGAAAATCCCTCCTTCCTCAAAACTGCTGGAAAGTCTGTAGAGTTGACCACAACTGCCTGACACAACACAACTCTTCTGCCAGAGTCTACATCCTGACATAAACAAGGCAATAATCACTTGCCTGTATGCTTAAAATCTTTTTTTCTAAACAAAATTTTGACTTTTATTTATTTCAGAAAGGCAGACACCATGAACAGTAATGGCCCATCAGAAGCTCTTTGTCAAGAGTTGACACATTAAAACCGAAGTGAATGCTTTAATTATTTTAATGCTTTTCCAAAATCTTCAAATTAAATTTATTTTAGCAGTACCAGTTCCATATGATTGAGTTAGTTCCATTAGTATAAGCAGAGCAAAAAGTACCTGAAGACTTTCTTGGCATACGTCTATTAAATTACACACATGGAATGACATGCAGAGATGAATCTGGCACTGCATCTTTTTTCTCCATTCCCTATAATGATTTATTTTAAATATTCCATCTAAATAACCTAAGAAATACTTCTGTTACAATATTGTTCCACATATATCTGTTTCTACACAATGTTTTTTTCTATTCCAGATGAAAGTTTTTTGCCTTATCAGTATTCAGTAAGCATTTGTTTTATTCTAAAAACTTGTACTTCAAGATTTCAAGAATGTGTTCAGCTATGTTCTGTACTGTCTCTGGCTTTCAGGCAGATAGGATGTTCCAAGATGCTTGTCCTGCCCTTTCTTTTCACATCTTCTGTCTTGGCCAGAAAGAAGTAAAGTTCTGGCACTCAGCAGTTCACACTGTTCTACATATGTACGGGTAACAGGTAGGAGGCAACGTGAAGCCTCCATATGCTGAGGAACTTACAGCCTTCCCAGATGTTATTCTCAGATCACGAGATTTCACATTGTCTCTGTCAGTGATAGGCCTAAATAACACCCGTATTCTGCTACCAATTACTCCTCCACAGTGCCCCACACTCAATTCTTAAGAACACTCATCAGCATTACTGCAAACCATTACTGTTCAGCCCACCACAACTAGATACTTAGGTGTTACCTCTACCAGAGCCAGTCAGTCACAAATGTTTCTGATAATAACTATGCCAAGGTAACTGTACCCTACAAAGTCTTACTGTAGACATAGCAGAAATGTAAACTGATTTGCCACTTCTGAGGGTTTAAAATTGGTTGAGCTGCCTGATGAGAGCCACATTTCACTACTCTATAGCACCAGTAGAGACAGATTCCCAAGCTACCTCCTCTCTTTCCTCACAATGCACTTTTTGCTTCTCTGTCAATCTTCCTGTAATTGGGTGTACCTGCTGCAGGTTAAAGTCATCATAGTGAGGCTTTACACAGGGACACTGGTAGGACAGGAATTTACTCTGAGACCCTTGTCAGGCCACAAGGTTGAAACTGCACTTCTTTTGGCTCTCTTCCAAATCCTTGTCTTTGCACAACTTCAGCAAGAGTGCAGGCAATACTTCCATATTGCACCAAGCATATGGATTCTGTATTTTCTTGTCAGAAGGTCAAATACTGCTTTCAGATGCCTGCATAGACTTCATTGTTCTAATAAGAAACTTCTATATCCCAGAGTTCAGCCCACATAGACAGCCATGAGCAAAACTGAAAGACAGACATACATCCTTATGAAGAGAATAAAATCCTTTAGGATTTCACCTTATTTTACCATGTTATACTCATAATTAGCACCTCATTAAGTGTTTTTAATCTACAGATCTCCAGCATTTATCAGTCAAACTCAGATGTAGGTAGTTGTCCCAGACATCACACATATAGAATAAGACTACGGAAAAGTTGCATGATTTGCTTAAATTGGTAAACTACTTCATTACTGTACACAGGAATAGAACTCAAAGGTCTCACTACCTGAATCCCTGCTATAGCTATCTGATCTTACTCCCTACTCCCAGAAGCAGTTCCTGCCCTTTCCTCATGCTTCCAAAATGGCAATCTCTGTGAACTGGGATGTTTAAGAAACTTTGGCTTCTATGCCTTCATAAGGATGAATCTCATTTCTGGACACTGGACAACTTGGTCTGCCCCTCACCACAAACGTAACTGCAAACTCATCATGTGTGAGACCAGGAGGAGAAAGATTTAATTTCTAAGGCAGCCTCCACACCAAACTGATCAAGGATCAAGCCCAAAGGCAAGTTACTCATCAAGGTGGTTCAGAACAGGTAACTTTCAGTGATGGGTGAGAGAGAGCTTTGTCTTATCTTACTTGCATCCTTTGCCAGCTATGACCTACTTATCCCCTCAGGGTACACAGAGGCTCATTTACAGAGTCAGTGAGTGCCAAATCAGTGCAGTTACACTTCCCTTAATGCTGACATCATCTCACATCTGTTCTCTCATTCACTTAGGCTAGCATTTACATTATCACAGGATCCAGAAGACATGGTAATAACTGGCATCATAAGATGCCTACTGCTGCAGAAACAAGGGCTAGGAAAGTTTCATTTCTGTGTAATACCAGTGCTGTAACTATTCCATCCTCAAGCAAAGCAGACTAAAGTGTTTGGTAAAGGAACTAACAGCAAAAAACTCGAAGAAAATAGAGAAGTACTAGTAATAAACACCAGCTTTACTTTTGTACCTCCTACCTTCCCGTCACAAATACAGGCATCAAATTATTGTACACTTTTTGTGGGAGAAGTTGTATGACACAAGCACAAAATAGATCATAAGACTTAAAGGGTTAAGTTTATACACAATCATTATACAAATTAATTCCCAATCCAGCGAATACTTGTGCATTACTTAAATTTGGTAACATCAGTAAGCATGGTTACTCTCAATAAAAACAGAAAGCATTTATTCAAGTGTCTGCAAAAGAGGAGGAAGATTTTGTGTGGTGGGAGCAAGTTCTTTGTACTGCTTTGGACCGATACTTTTTAAGATTTGCCCAAAGCCTATCCATACACACACATCACTACACATACAATATCCTATCTCCTGTACAAAAAGACTGTACTTTTGTACTATAATGCAAAATGTTGTAGCAATTTCTTATCAAAAACATGTCCTTAAAATTCTTCATTGCAATTACTTAACTTCACGCTGTTGAAAGACAGTGCATTCCAGATTAAACTACTCACTTCACATAAGATTTTGAAAAATTTTGAAAGAAAGGCTTTTAAATTATTTATGATGTACATGCTTTAGGCTGTGTAATGAGACAGTGTAGCAGAACATCTCAGTGAAACTATTCCGCATAAATGAGTTGATATTTGGGTAGGGGGATAATTGTTTTAGAATTATTCAAGACCTTCATCTGACAAACATTTGCACATATGATTTCAGTGGAATCATTCCTGACACTAAAGTTAAGTATCTGGATAATTATTTGCAGGACTGGAGCCAAATCACACAATTGGGCCCAAACTAAAAGCCCATTTGTTACCAATAAAATCTTAATTTGGGAGTGGCTGATTATTATAATTATCATTGTTGAATAACACCACACTTCAGAATAATCAGGTTTTGGAGCAGTGTCTAGCCATGAAAATACAACTTGTCCTTTCTGGGATGGACCTCAGTGCTGTGGTCACTGCCCCCAAAACCCAAAACTCATAGCTAAAAATTAGTAAAACACAGCAAAATAATAAAACTGGAAGGTGATACAGAATATGCTAAGCAAAGGCCTTATCAAGCTGGGGACATACAGTTTCAGTTCCCTGGGGATCTCCACTGCTATCTCATTTCATTCCTGCTTGGAGTTCCAGGTATTGCTGGTGCCTAGTATTATACTAGCTGGCTTGTGCTCTCTCAGCTTGAGTGATCACATCTCTCTGAGCAGCAGCTTATCGGGGTCTTCTTCATCTGAATGGCAAAGACATTCTAGGATGGTATTTCTATTTGGGTGCTGCTGCTTTAATACTCATTCCAAGGTCTCTAATTCAAAAATTTCAAGCTGTTGTCCATAGGCTTTTAGAAAAAAAAGCATGCTTCTTAGGACTAAAAACAGGGGTACCATGAGTAGCTATTGTCATATACAGTCAAAGCTGTTCATTGTCTTACAGTTTTGTGGATTTTTCATTTAAACCTTGATTCCAAGAGAGAGAAGAGGGTAGCACTCCTTCAACAGATAAAAGTAATGTCATTTCAGGCCCTGCCCCTCTCCAACTTCATTTAGTTACTTTATAATTCTCCAGGCATTATATTTTTGACATCTGATCAGTAAAATTGTACAGAAGTTTCTCAGGTCTTCTCAGCAAACAGTACAGAGCATGTAGCATAAGGATCTGCCACATGACTTGCTAAATCTCTGAGGAGTAAGTGTGCTTTGATCACATCTCATTCTTTTTAAAGACGTTAGGGTATTTTCTTCTAACTGAAGTCTAAAGCTGTTTTGGTACGTCAAAAACACCACATCATATTCTGCCCTCAGTCAGTTTACTTGGAGCCAAGGGAACCACACCTTATTTACCATGATTTTTATGGGAAAAGAATCAGATCTGCAGGACAGTTCAAGGAAGGAAGTCAGGGAAAATACCATAAATTGTATTAATCAAGACCATTTAAATAACCAACAGAGAATTAAGAAAGCAGTGCGTGCAGATGAAATATTATCTTGGCCAACAAACAAAATAAAAGAAAGTGGTCTGGACTGCTGCAAAACTGGTAGCAATTTTAAGCATTCGAAAGACAAATGACATTGGAGAAAAGACTGGGTTAACAAGGGAGCACTTGAGGAAAGTCTAATCTCCGCTGGCATGCTGACTGGGAAGGTCAGCCCAGTGCACGCGTTCCCAGCTGGAGTCAGGCTCCCTCTGCCCAGCCAATTGTCCTATGCACTTGAGATACCAAACCAAATTGAAGGTGCCTTCACGCTGCCAGCTCCTTATATTCTACCAGCTTAAAGACAGCTTACTTTTACCTGTCAATTTATGCACTGTTTCCACAGAGCAAATGCTACAAAGAAGAGAGGTAGTGTGTGAGTGCCTTTTCTCCCCCTTTTGAGCAGCACAAGGCTCTTTAGGAAGCAGTGTAAAGAGTTATTTTTAGCACTGTATTCTCAAGTGGGAAGAGTGACATTCTCTTCTTTAATACATTTTTAATGCGAATTTTTCACAAAGAAACTGAGTTGACACATTATGTTTTGAAATTTAAAGCAAATCCCTTGAAAACTGGCAAACATGAATTTTACGTAGTTTACTTCTTCAGTTCTTATGTAATTTATCTATGCATACCTACTATTGCCATGAGTAGAGAGGAAATACTCTGTCTTCTTTTGGAAAGGGCGATTTAACACTAAATTCTAAATCGAGAACCTGGATTCACCTTCATCCTCAACTGGGACAAGCCTCATATTATTAACGGAAACCGCATGGCAATCATTTAATTTCTTCCAACTAGAAAGGCACAAAAATGGTTTATAAAGTTTGCAGCTATGTGAAAAAGTACTTTCTAAGAAAAGGCAGACAATTTACTAACTACCTAACACCTAAATCTTGTCAAGGGATCTGGAAGTTGTAAGAGACTTTATAAAGCTTACTTCTTCATAAGAAGATATTTTGCTGTTCAATCTCTTTGAAAAAACTATGGCCATTCCCAAGATACCTTAGATGAAGATGCAGCCAAGATTTGAGTTTGCACTGTGAGACCAGAATGATTAAATAGTGCAAATTTACCCCAAAGGGTTGGTCTTAACAGTCTGGGGTATTTCTGACAAAGGAACAACTATCTTTCTTGTTTCAGAAGTGTAGTTAATTTCTGGGAACATACTCTTTAAACTTCAATAAATAAATAATTTTCTTTCTCCCAAATTCTTTGTAGGTTTGTGGGGTTTTTTTCCCTGTTTAGTAGTCTTAAACACCTTCAGATGCCCTATAGAGTTTTGATTGTGTTCTACAGGAATATTTGTCATCAAATACAGTAGTATGGCAATGCATGAAGCTGAAGGCCAAAATCTATTTGAAGAGTAATATGTTAGGAACCTTATATATGCAGTGATTTCTTTTTCATAGGTTAGGAACCTTATATATGCAGTGATTTCTTTTTCATAGGTTTTACTGTAATACTATCAATGTTATAGTTTTGAAAAATAATTTTTTCTTAATCAATTATTTCTGTGAAAAATTATAAATTATATGGATCAGATTTTCCCAAATGTTACTATGCAATTTACAATGTACTCAAACTTCTAACGCAAGTAACATGTAACCCAAAACAACTCATTAAGTAAACTACAATGTAAAAGGCAACATACCATATGCTGCAATATTTATACGTGTATGCATGCATGTCTATGTCAGTCTAAGATGGTAACGTTATGAGAACATTCTACTTAAAATACTCCACTAAGTTTATTATTGAGAATTTTTCATCACAAAGAACACAGCATCTGAACTGTTAGACAGCCTTGGCATTTATAATAAATTTACTTTTCCATGCTATCCAGGGAGACCTTCAAATATCTTCTATATTGCCATCACATTGAGATATGAAAACAGATCTATTTTTTTTATATATATACTCATCATACTAAATATTCTTGAACAGGAGTTGCCAGATTTTACACTATTTTTAATGACTAACTATTTAGGAGAAGTAGGGTGAGCCTGTGGTTAAAGAATGGAGTTAGGATGAGGCATTCTGTCTTTAATTACTGGCTTTGTCACAAACTTTACCTCTAAATTTGAGCAAGTCCTTCTTTGCCTCAATTTTCCACATCACAGTAAATGTTAACAGTATTTCACTAACTCACAGGCTTGGTTTGAGAATTAATGAGGGTCCCATGTGCAAAAGACTTGTAGATCCTGGTCTCTTCTTTCCACTGTGTACTGATAGGGAAGTGACATGTTCTTAATTTGAAACAGAGACTCAGTGCTGCCCTTCATCAGCACATGGAAATCTCATTTATGTCAACAGGACTTGCATTAAATACATTATTTAGCCTAAAAGTAAATGAAGAAAAAGGAACGGAAAGAACCTCTTGGATTCTCCTTGTCTGCTCTTAAAAAGTCTAGCAGTTCATGGCAGCAGACACATAATAATAAATAAAAAGATTTTTGATGGGAGGCAAGAATTGCTGCCTGGAATATAAATGAGAATGGAGAAATGTGTAGCAGGTTCATCTGTAGACTACATTTAGCTCTGCTGCAAGAGCACCATCATGAAAAACATGCAGAATTCAGTCACCATAATATATCATGCTCTATACATATTTGTCCCAACATAAAACAAACCTTAATGGCCTCAGCATTTCAACTTTTCACACAATTTCCAGTGCACACCCAGAAACATCTTTTTTTTTTTTCCTATGTGACTGTCCAGATAAGATAAAAATGACAGAAATTTAGAAAAAACTTTTAAAAGTCTAGACTTAAAACAAGGTACCACAGACCATTTTTTGGTTGAATATGTCTACTGTGTGAAAACAGAATCAACTAGAGAAGATGTGGTTTTTTATCGGAAAAAGAGTTAATACGAGTACACAGTTTTAATCTCCTGCTTCAGTCTGAAGAAAAATTGTCACAGTGCAAAAAGACATTGCTGTTTTTCTGGGGAACAAAACAGAAAAAAAAAAAAATCCAGGAGCATCTTGCTGGCCACTGCCAAGCTCAGGCAAACATCTCTATAACAAGCAGGCACGTTTTAAAATTTGCCATTGCTTAGCCATCTATAGACAATGAGACTTGACAGTTCTTTATGGAAGGCAGGCAGGAGCCACAACTCTGCATAATTAGGCAATAATTAATCAATCCAAAGAGAACAGCCTGGTAAATTAGGAAAAAGGTAAGTATAGCTGTCTATGTGTATGAACCAGTCTTTTATACTGTTGTACTGCGCGTCTTTTACACTCTTATAGTGCCTGTATGTAGCCTTGCCCATTTAAAAGTCTGCCTGTCCCACCACGGTGGTTTTTTCATTCAGGGTGTACGCTACTGAACAGCACAGAATTCTTGACTGGAGAAAGGCATTCCTCTGCTGAAGGACAAGAGGATTTAAAAACAGAAGTGCGGACCAGATCACAATCCTACCGAGAAGCAGGTTACTGGAGACATACATCTTTTCAACAGCAGAAGACCACAGCAGTGGTGTTTTGACATCATCGTGCATATTTATATTCTCTTTTTCTTCATAAAACAGTCAAACAGGGGGTTCTCTAATGTTTTTCCAGTTTTAGCATTCCTCCAAGCAACCAAGAATTTAGGGCATCTACTTCTTGACACTTGATATGTACAGCTTAAATATGCCTTTATACCTTCATTATCTTTCTGCTTACGACTTTCCAAATCACCAGAAAACATTATGTCTTGTGTATAGCCAAAATCCTGATCTCCTACTTTTGAAACCAGTGGCAGACTTTGCATGTGTCTTAAAAGTTGTATCTTTATTATGTACAGTCAAAGCTTTGCTCTACTCTAAGTCGTCATTCAGTAACGCTGACTCCTGCCTCTTAACATTACTAACAGCTTTGACTTCGAAATGTTTATGATAAAATAAGCTAAAACTGATCTTATTAAGATAATTTCAGAACAGTATTTACATGCATAATATTTAGGAGTCTTTCAACTGCACATCCTCTTTCTAAACCAATCTTATTTTCACCAAACTAAGCTTTCTCCTAAGATTTTATTGGTTGCACTTCATTTCTACCTTTCCGATGTTGTCGAGTTTGTACTTCTCTTAGGCCATTTCTAGTTTAGTTTCGTCTACTTTCTCAGATGCAACGTATGTTTTATATCCTTTGAAGTCTGGTATTAACAGAGAAGTGAGTTCAGAATTGTCACTTTAGTGCCCCAGACACACAATACTCTGAAAGCATCTTTACAGTAGCCGTAGTAGCAAGCGTGTCAACAGCATGTCAAAACATACAGATGGACAAACACGTTCAGAAACAGACATACTGTATGTTGGATATGGAGGATAAGCACTAAATTAACAAACTACTGGACACGCAACCACAAAGAACCGTATGGAATCGGTAAGGAAGGCACTAAAGTCACACTTTGAGTGCACCAACACTTCCAACACACAAAACCAAGAGAGGCTAAACGATGACCCTTCTGCCAAAAAGAAGGAAACAAAGAAAAAGCTTCCCCACAGCTCTGGGTGGGGTTTTTTTGTTAATACGAAGTGTCTCCGTTCTCGCCGTCCCTGTCCCCACACGCTGTAATTCAGCGCGCCCGAGATGCAGAGGAGTTTCCGCGCACGGCAGCCCGGCCCGGCGGGGATGCCCGGCCCGGCGGGGATGCCCGCCCGCACGGCGGGTACTGCGAGGCAGAGGGAGGGCCCCGGCGGGGTCGGGAGCACCGGCCCGGGCCCGCCGCGGGGCTCAGGCACCTGCCCGCCGCGGCGGCCCCGCACCGCGCTCCGAGCGCTGCCCGCCTCCCGGGATCTGGCTTTATTTACTGCCTTTCCTCAACCCCAGGGGAGATCTGTTAAAGATTAAATCCGCAGCAACCGCAGTTCAAAGCCCTGTCCCGGGAAGCAAAGGTGAAGATAACGTCCCTGCAGACCGCATCGAGTTTCTGCTGTTGCAACCGCCTTTAATTACCCTCTAAACGGCACATCACACAGCGACCCTCCAGGCGCCGGACCGGGCACCGAGATAGCGAGATACCCATGAGCGTTTTACAACCCGCCCGCTGATTAAAAAGCGATTAGAAACTTATCTGAAGTCGGGTGTTTCCTACAGGCAGCGGCGCGGTAGCGCACCGACCCCGCGCGCCTCCTGTCACCGCCGGGGACCGGCCCGGGCCCTCCCGTGGGGGCCTCCTCGCCGCTGCCGGCCCCGCGGGCGGCCGTCGGTGCCCCCTCCCCGGCCCGCCCGCGCGGGCTGCCCACACTTACAGGTAGGAGGTGAAGACGCTGAGGTTGGCGGGCACGGCCGTGAGCCCCAGGTCGGAGCAGTCGGCGCGGAGGAGGACGCCCTCCTGCTCGCAGCGGCACGGCGCCGGGCAGCCCCGCGGGCGCTGCCCGCCGCCCCGCGCCCCCCGCCGCCCCGCCGGCAGGCAGAAGAGGAGGAGGAGGAGGAGGAGGGCGGCGCGGGCAGCGCGGGACGTCGCCATGGGGTCCGCGGGTGCCTAGAGCTGCGGGGCGGCCGCTCTCATGCCCTGCCGCGCGGCGGGGGCGAAAGGCGGGCGCCCGACTGGGCTCGGCGAGCTGCTGCTGCTGCCGCGGCCGCCGCCGCGCCGCTGTCTGTGGTAGCATCTCAGCTTACACGCTGCTTTAAAGCCCTGGAGCCGGCACCGCGCGCCCGCTGACGCCGCCCCAGCCTTGCCCGCCGTAGCGCGGCGGGCCCTGCCCGCGCCGCCGTACGAGCGGGCGGGCGGGGGCGGGCGGCCGCGGGGCCCGGCGGGCGGCGGGGAGGCGGGAGGCGGGGGGCCCCCGCCTCCCGCCTCCCCGCCGCCCGCCGGGCCCCGCGGCCGCCCGCTCCTCGGAGCTCCCCTGAGGGCGGTGATTTCCCCTCAGGGCAGGGGCGCGCGCGGTGGACGTTTCTGGAAAGCAGCGGGACTGCAGAACCTCCCCCCCATTCCATTTGAAATCGGAGCGTCGGTCAGCGGGGATACGGACACGCACACACGACGGCTGGGGAGGCGGGGGTATGGTCCTGAGGCAGTGGGGTTGTCTCTGGGGGTGCTCCATTGGGCTGGAAGGGAGGTCTAACCCAGGTGTTAATTGCGGTCAGGAAACCTGCTGGGTGTGGAGCGGTCCCAGCTGCAGGCTGAGCAGTGGCCCTGTACAGCCATGGGGATCCACTCGGTGAAATCTTGGGCTTGCCAAGAGGCAGCAGTTTCCTAGAGGAGTCCATCTGCCAAGGGAGACTGACTTTGCAGCGAGGCTGCCGTTGAAAGCTCTTGGGCTGTCCCTCACCCCGCTTCTTGCCGGTGGTTTCCACTCCTCAGGTTGTGCGGAAAGTGACTTTCGCACTACTCTTCTGTGACTGAGTATGCCAAAGCCATTGGTGAGGAAGAGGTGAGGATAGCAATTTTTTTAAACCTTTTTTTCCCTCCAAATCAGTTTTCAGTGCGAATAAAGTTGAACACAAGCTCCAGACTTGAGACTAGCTACTGGTTTAATAAGCCAGTCCCAGCCCAATTCCTGTTTAGACTGGTGACTAAATTGTTGGTCAGGCTACTCAGTATGCACTGGAGAGCATTAGTTAAAGGTTTTCTGCTACACCGTCTTTGAATCTACAATTAAGTCTGAAATAAGAGCCTAATGAAAAGGCCAGCAAAATGCATGCTTTTATAGTCTACCCAGTTTATAATGCCTGTTCCCACCTCTGGACCATCATTTGATGTAATCTGAGCTACAGAAGGATCTTGTACTGGAGCTCAAGTGCTTTATTTAAAATAATAAAAAAGGGATCTGCTGTCTGGCTGGTTAGACAGGTCAGAATGTTTTGTAAATCTAGGCCTATGGGGCTGCTGGGAAGCTTTTGCCCAAGCATCACCTTATCCCAAGCTAGTAAAAACAATGGTTGAAAGCATAGATTGTCAGGAAGAAATGCCTGAGGAGAAAAATTTTGCGGGAAGCAGAGTTTCATTACGTACCATGATACCTGGTCAGAAGACCTGTTCCCCCAAAAGCTCTGACAGTTTCTTACCAATGTCTAATATCACTGCGAAGCAGCAATATTTTTGTTGCTGAATTTCACTATTTTTAGAAGTTTCGCACTGTGCTGAATAGGTACATGCTAATGGTTTGATAAATTGTGAATAATTTCTTCTAGAGTGAAATAGTTTCTATTAGGCATCTGTACTGCATGATATTAGAGTCCTTAATGCGTGATGCCAAAAGACATCAGAATAGTTATAGTTAACAAATAAGTAAATATTTTTCATAACTAGTGAAATAGTATTTATATAACCTGAGGCTATTGCACACATATTTTGTTTGTTCTAGAAAGCAAACTGTATACTGTTTGTTCATTTTCTGTTGAGGATTTATCAGCTTGTGCAAAGTATCTGAAGTTAGATTAATTAGTAGTGAGGGTTTAACTGTAAGTCCTCCTTTGTTGTTTATTTTGCGTTAATACATTTGTTCAGCTAGTGACTTTCTTTGAAATATTTAATGCACTTCAATTTTCCTTAAAGATTTTTTGAAAGAAAAGTAGATTGAAGATTAAAAGAAGGATTTGATAGGAACGGATATGGATAATTCCTACCTTTGTACATTTAAATTAGGCTGTACAGTTATTTCCTTTTCATGTTTCTCATAGGTCTCTGGTTCTCCATAAAGGGAAAAGGAAAAACATCTGTCATTTTGGTAACGTCTCTGGGAGGTGCTGTTACTGTTCCAAAAGGCCATTGGGACTGTAAGATTTCCTGCAGGTTCTGACATCTCAGCATAATGTCCTGGTCACTTGGAGTGAGATCCATGGTACAGCCATCAGTGGTCTTTGGCTTTCATCGAGGTAGTAAACAAACCCCTTAGGGATCTCAGCAGAGTGCTCTCTTGAATCTTTTCCTGTCTCCCCGATACTCAGGCAAAAAAGCTTGTCTTCTGAATGTGGTATATAATGTGATGACCCTCCAGCCTAAGGTTTATTGGTATAAAATACCTTTATGGAATGTTACGTATGAATAAACAAAAGGATATGTTGTGTTCTATATTGTTAGCACACAAAAAGCATACCAATTCATATGTCAAGAATGCACAGCAGATATATATTTAACATGCATCTTTTAGATTGTTACTTACAGCATGACAGATTTTAGACTTTATGTGAAATCTGATTTTAAAATATAGGACCGTAAAAAGAAAGTTGGGTATCCAAAATATTCACTGCACTTTCTCTTTTGTAAGCTTGAACTGGATTAATTGATTTTAAAAAAGAGTGTGGCTGAAGCATTTAACAATGGCAATTTATGCTTAATCTTGAAATAACCAGTTGTCCAAGCCAAAATGGAGTTTAAAGCAGAAATGTTAACAGATCCTGCACTAGTAGCAGCTAGTGCTTAAGTATTAAATCAAGTCCAATACAGCACCAATGTAAAAAGTACAGCAGCAAAGGGCAAAGGTAGTTTACAGTTGAGTGTAGCCTGTTTTTCCCTTTCCTGTCTGTAGATGAAGGGCAAGTTCCTAGAAGGCAGTACAACTGTGTGGTTAGACTGCAGAGAAAATGATGCTCTTGTGCAGGGTGGGATTTCTTTTTCTGCCCATTGGGAGAAAAAATTTTTCATTGGATGTGTTGAAGTCACTACGTTGAAAGGCTTCATTAGGAAAGTGGAAGATCGGGTAGCCCTTAGGCTGTGCTACTGTAGAGCAATACTGCAACTGCCCAGTGACCTGTGCAGAAGGATCCTTTCCTCATTGCAGGACACTTGATTTGCCCTTTTATTCTGGCTAGTCCTGGAGAATGGTGCATATCTTTTAAGATTTATCGCTATATAGGGTTTTTATGCATACAACAGAAGGTTATTTATGTACTGTGTTCGTTAGATTCCCTATTTACCTATCGGTGTACGTTCACGTTCATTTGCATCATGCATCTGTCATGTTTCACTGAGGGTCTTACGCTAACACATGCATTTACATCACTTTATTAAGTCATGCAATGTTCTTCAGACCAAGGCAGATAGCACCATTTCTGGTTTACATAGTGATAAATGCTGGTAACCTGAAATGTGGGATGGTTAGGGCAGTCACTCCTAGAACCAGAAAGAAATAGAGAAGTTTTGATTACCCTGGCTCAATTTACCACATGGCTACAGCATGTCAGTCACAATAATATTATGGATTATGTGACATCAACTTGTTTTTGTTCAGGTTTTCATGCTATTTAAGGCATGCTATGTCATGAATCTTTAGAAATCTTTTTATATTGATTCTTTTGTTTGGCACACTGCCACCTAGCTGCACTCTTTCAACAGTTCTGTAGTCGGTGTGATGGTAGGACCAAGATGAAACATTTGGCAGGTAAGGTTTATTTGGGTCCACCTAAAATATTCTTCAATAGTCAAGTTGCTGGTGGGAAGAAGGGACAAAAATAGGAAACCAGTATTATTACTGTTACAGTTCATACAGTGACAGTTGATTTATCCGTATAATTTTTAATCAAATGCTGACACGAACATTATTTTTAGTCTGAAAATACCTGATAGTAAAGCTTGCAACATTAGTGGAAAAGTTGGGATTACCCAGGCGCATTTTAATAGCTAGACACTGGGGAAAAGAAACAAGGGAAAAATGTAAATACATAGGATGCAGATTTACTGAATGTTTGTTTGGAAGGAGTGAAAGCTGATCATTACAGTAATTCACTGTTTAGGAAATAAAATCCATGTGTTAGAGTGAAGATGTGGAAATAAGATATACGAAGAGAACCTTCTATTATTTGGAGTTGAGGTGAATGTGACACCATTTAGGGAATTACAGCCAGGCTGCAAAAGCATTAAGAGAATATTTCACCAACATAGGAACTATGTGCTTTAAACAATACTTTAAGTGATGCTTTTTAACTCTAACATTTATTGGTCTATTACCTTATCCTTGTATGTCTCACATAAAGCCAAAAGAAGAAAGAGGAGAACATTTAAGCTATGTCTAAAGGTCCATGAAGAATGGTAAGGCATTAGATGAGGATTATTATGTTTTATCAGAACAAGTAATATTTGAAACCAGACAAAAGCTCTCTTTTTGGTTCATCAGCCTTTTTTCCCAAGCTATATCTAACTGCCTGTTCAAAGTTTGTCTCACTTGTGGCCCTAGAGAATCATATCAACAGCTATGATACAGTTTCTTAAGAACTGCGCCATGTGGGAGTGTGGCAGCAAGACAGGTCAAATTGACTGTAGCCTTCCTCTAGTCAGATTTTATATTGTGGTCTTAACTGTGCCTTCTGATAGTCAGTAAATCACTGCAACAGGTCTCTGAACGCATTTGTTATGTTTTTACATGCACAGAAAAACACGTAGTAGATTTGAACCCGAATGGCAAGTGGGCTCAAATGTTTCTTGAAAAGGACTGAAAGAAGGATGTGAATTTTGGAACAATATGTTGTGATGGATGTATCTCTCTGACTCTTTCCTGAATTGAATAGTCTTGGGACTCTTATCACCCCACAAAAGTAATCAATAGCTACTTGTTCCATATAATAGCAGGTGTCAGAGCTAAACATTTAAAAGTGCATTACTGTGCATTACAGCACAGTAGTAGGTCCAGAGTGCTGCATTCTGTGGTGCTTGTCAGTGTGACTTTGAGGAAGGTCTCCAAAATACTGCTCACTTAATGCAACAGAAGTTCCGCACTCCCATGGAAAGTCAGTACCTCCACATCTGTGAGGAAGTTAACTCCAGTTCATAGAGGGTTGCAGGGTGTTTTTTTTTCCTTAACACTTGTAAAACATAAAACCTTTGAATATGTGTGCGTGTGGAGATGCATGATGTATTTTTGCGTCCTCTACGTGCTGTGGTGATCCGCATTCTTCTCTGGGTAGAAGACAAGAGTTGATACATACCATGTGCATGCATAGAGTCATTTCTTAATTTAGCAGCTCATACAGAAATTCTGTCCAATTCTTTCATCCTTCCTTCTCTCACTGTGTCTGTGTGGCAAACACCCTGGGGTTCCTGTGGTTTTTGAAGTGTATTTGCATGATACTGTATAATGAGTGATTACATTGTTTTGGAGTTGTTTGAGGGAGGTCACAATAACGGGTTTTTTCTTTTTCTTTTTTGTGGTGGCTGTAATAGTTTTAGTCATTTTGTGATCAACTGCCATGCGAAAGGAAGAAATATATCTAAGAAAGAAGCACCTAATTGTGACAAATTGTCGGAAGGTTTTAGATGTGGTGTAATACCTTGTTTTCCTGTAAATTCCCCTCTAGAAGAGGGGTGGGGGTCTGTATTTTTATTTCTGTCTCTGTGTATTTGGCTTCTGAGGTGTAAGCACAGAAAAAGCAGATTTCTTTGCAGAGAGAGAAGTCAAGAATTTTTTTGTGAGTAAGACCAAAGGATTTCAAACATCTCTATCATCTTGATAGCAGTGCTTTTCCTATTCATGACTAGGACTTTGGAAAAATCAAACAGGAAATACCTTATAGGACTTCATTTTTCAAGAAGTTTTTGAAAACTGTTTGCATATTGCCCAGTGCAAAATTAATCAACAAAGCTTTTTAGTACATACTTAACCAGAACAAACGTCCAAGTGTCCATGTTTCTGTGGCTCACATGCTTCATCCTCACTTTGTGATAAACTGGCACCACAGTGATAAACTGGCAGGATACATTACCCACCTCTATTGACTCTTTTAAGTTGATGCAGTCCCATCTGCAGTAATGCAAAGTGACACAAAGGGAGGGAAGGAGCAAAATACAGGTCTGTGACCTTCAACACATGCACCAAGACTCCACCAGAGCCTGCCAGTGACACAGGTCATGCAGAATGTTTACATGGATGTATAGGAGATGCTATTTCTTCTTCATGGCTGGCAATCATGCAGGGCCCCTGCTGTAGGTGGAGGAAGGGAACTGGTCGCTAATTTGGACAGAGCAACGAAGAGTGCGATTGTGTGCCTACAGCTGCCAAGGGCCTGAAGATAGAAGGAGCCTTATGCAGGGGAGCATGGAGCAAAGGAGGAAGAATGACTGCAGCACAGAAGTTTATAGGAAGGTGAATTGGAGGAGCCCTTGTATTTGAAAAAAGAGAATGAGGAGACTCAGAGCTAATAGGAGGTTTAGAGCAGGGGGATGACAGGGAGGTCTTCACAGAGAAGACGACGGAACGTAGCCCACAAAAAACTTGCAGGAGAAGGAGGCAAAAAGTCTTGGTACCTGCAATAAACTTGGCCAGTGCACAACTTGGCCATACACAGCTCTGAAGTTTCTATCCCTTTCTTCTACAAATGCTGCCCCTGATAGTGTTAATACTCTGTGAATTGCTATGTATTTGTGTTAAATGTTTTTGAAAGATCTAGAGATATATTTCTGGACTGAATGTCAGAATCAAGGCCTTATGTAACATTAACATGTTTATAACATGCATTGGGTTGCTGTTCTGTTCCTTGGCAAGGCTGGTTAGCTGACTTTAGGGCAGGCACGTTTATTTTGGGATGTGTTTGCCTTTGAGGCAAGCAACTTACTTGAAAGAGATTTATATTTATAAATCCCATCTTTAACAGAGTGTCAGCATAGACCCATGCCATGTAACATCTTTACAAAAGCAGGGAGCAGGGTGTTGCATCATTTAGCTTAATCTGTCATCATTGAAGACAAAGAGGTACCTGCAGAAGGCACTTGTTGGCCCGCGGCTTCAAGCTGAGAGAACCTTATCTCTGTCCTTTGAGATCACACAGGGAACTTTGGAGCCTCTTACAAGGCTAATACTGTTGCCCATGATGGAATATCCCTCCAATTGCTGTCATTAGCACTGAAATTTCCAAACGCATGATTGCTGCAGGACTTTCTTTTTAAAAGTGTCTGCAAGAAGTTAATATTTATAGTTTATAGACCTGGACCACGGCAGCCAATGTATTTATTTCTGGTAATGACTCAGGCCTCTGAGGGTTTGGCTACTTTTCTTTAGTAATTAATGGAGACAGTAGGAGATGAGGAGAGAGTGTTCATACCACCCAAACTTAATCTCCCAGGCATCTCTCTGAAGCTGATTAAGAGTAATAGACTTCTCCAGAAGGTGGTTCAAAGCACCTGTATTAAATTATTTTATGTATTTGTGGATAGTTAAATCACGGTTGCTATGCAAAAGTATCGTTGCATTGATTATGATTAGAGTTGCTGCTGCAGTAGAGCAGAGCCCTGGGAAGTTATATGCGGGGAAGAGGAAACTTTGGCAAACAAGGACTAATATGAAAAGCCCAGGCTTAGTATATTCTGTTTATGTACATCTTTTGGTCTCCATTTGGCTCAATATATGAGCCCCTGAGATAGGTGAAAAGAAGGTTGAAAGTAAATCGCTACTACTCATTTTGGTCTAATGCCACTTGGAATCTGTCGGAAGCAGCAGTGGTATAGAAAGCAGCACTTGGTCAAGTTTAATTTTTCTCTGAAATATTTCTGTGAACTATGGTAAAAACAGATGGAATTTAAAATACACAAAGAGAAAGAAAATGATAAAAGGAGAAAGCAATGCATGTTATTGAAAAATAATTACTTTTAAGTTTGACTGCTTGGAATGGATTTCAAAAGCAGCAAGTCAAAAGCAACGCATTTGTACTTTTTCACTTTCATTTACATGATAGGTTTTTCTTTTCAGGGAACACGTCTTCATCTGTAGAACAAATACGCACTCAGTGCTCTCAATATGAAGTATAACAATGTTAAATGCAGAATTTTAGAAAACGTTATTATGGAAAAAAGTCACAAGTGCCAGGTCTGTTGACCGATGATTTTAGGGAGTATGTCTTTGAACATGGGAACTTAACACACTTGCAATGATTTGGGGAGAGAAGATTTCGTAAGGGATGCTCTGTTGCTTGTGGGTGGCCATGCAGAATTCAGGTGTCCTCTTCTTTTGCTTCAGACTTCTGTCCTCTCAACAACTTGCAGCTTGACCCGTTTGTAACAGAGAGCAAAATCTGCCCCTTTCATACAGTGTCAGAGTTTTAGAATAAATTGTCAGATTATGCATTACGTTATGTGTATCTATGTGTGTATACATTAGCAATGTATTCAACTTTTTTTAGGGAAGGAGCATATTAGTCACGGGTTAATTTGAGTCAAATCAGATACAACTCTTTAGTAATGCTCATTTGTGCCCAGAAATCTTCAGAATGCAGTATTTCTATTTTATCTACATTTTCAAAATACAAGTTTTGAGACACGAGTAATTTTTGCTGTCCTAACTTTGCACAACTTAATTACAAATTAAGAACAACTTAAAAACAGTTTGAAAAGTTAGACTAAATATTTTGAAATCCTAAATTCAGATTTACTGTGGAAGGAGATTATTTATGGTATCTTTTACTTTGGAGCTTTAATGTTTAGAATTTCTTCGAGTTTTACAGTTATCCAGCAGTATATCAGCAAAGTTTTTCCCACTGCATCTTTTAAGAGAACCTTTTTCCATGCAGTAAGGACTCTTACTTTATATTTCTTGAGAATATGTATCTGAGAGACAGTGTTAAATTCAACATTAAGTTAATTTTATCATTAAATTATTCTGAGGTGTAGAAGTTCGGAGTAATCTGGTGAGACTAAGTTATTTAATCTCTTACTATTGCCGTGGGTTGATAGATACAAAGAAAATGTATTATCAGGTACACAGATATTTCTCAAATACAGCTTATTGTTTACTGTCATCTGTCCAAATAATAGAGGCTTTTCTGGCAGTTCTATTGCATTTAGCATGCAAAGGCTATTCTTCCTATTTCTGTCTCAGTACCTTGCCAGAGTAAAATCTAAGAAGTTTAGAATTGTGTTTAGGTGAATTGCAACTGTTCAGAGAAATTTCTGGAAAACCATACCCATAATGCATGACAAATGTGGTACCTGTTATTAATGCTTTCGCAGAAAAAGTAATTAACATAGTTATAAGAGAGCTATTTGAAAAAAAAAAAACAACCAAACCAACCAAACAACCCAAACAATTAGATTTCAGTAAGATGTTAAAAGGACAAACTACTCTTTGGAAAAGTCACAGGTATATATTATAAATGTATTTCTTGTACATTGCGTAAATTCTTTGGGACTCTCCATATGGACAAAGTAAGAGCATCTATTTGTTTGCAAGGCTGGAGTCTAGAGCTGTGGTTGAACTGAAGAAGGTGAAGGAGTAGATGAAGACATTATTCAGACTTTTGAAAAAGTGGTGACAGACAAAAAGGCATATCAGGCCAAGGGTTAATTAAAAGATTCCAACTGTCTCTACGAGCTGATCTGTGAAGAAGTTGAATGGATTCCCATGCATTTCTGCACTCACACCAAATAATTTTTTTTACTGCTTATTACTGGAAGGTGTGAATTTTATTTATTGTTGTGCCAGAAGCACGCACACCCAAGAGATAGCTACTTGTCCCTGAATTAAAAAGCGACTTGGCCACCCGCTGCCGCAGGCCTGGCGTCCGGCCGCAGGCAGCCAGCCCGCCCGGTGCTGCCTCTCGGCGCCGCGGCCCGGCCCGGTGGGAGCGGCCCACGCGAAGGGCGAGGGCGTCCCCTGCTGGCTGCCGGCGCCGCTCGGAGCCCGTCCCCAGGCCAGCCCGCAGGCGCTCCGGGCAAGGCACGAGTTGCAGCTGATTTTAAACGATTACACTTTGAGGAAAAAATATAATCAAGTGGTTATTAAAATAGATTTAATCTAGCCTTTAGCATACAACAGCGGTATAAAACTTGCATTTCAAATGCCCAGACACTCTGTAGTAATAATAGTTTTATGGTGAAAGAGCATCAGACAGACCAGAAAATACTAGGCAGAAACAAGTTTTTATGTTCTGTTATTTCAGGTACTAAAAGAGATGGGGGAGTGGAGAAGTCAGGATGCAGTCTAACCAATCCTAGCTCCTGTGTAAAACTAAACAGAAAACTAATATTTAATCTCTCGCTTCTTTTTAGCCATCCCCAGACTCTGGGGCATAATTTATTTCAAGATCCTTTGATTTCTTTTCAGATCTCAACTGGACAAGGCCTTGAGCAACCTGATCTGAAGTTGGTCCTTGAGCTGGAGGTTGAACCAGATAAACTCTGTAAGCCCTTCCAGCATACATTGTTCTATGTCTCTGTCCTAAATGTGAAAGAAAGTTTAAACTTACAAAAAAGAGTTTGTATAATATAGCCTTTAACCCCATGTTCATCTTGAAAGGCCTTTTATATTCCAAGGTAGAAAATGGCATTCTACCTGTGTAAAGAGGGGCCTGGATCTACTTTCTGCACTCACCCTTTGCATACCAGCAGGCCTTTGCAAGAGAGGTGTAATACAGGTGCAAGAGTACAAGGCTGCAGATTAGGTAGCTCCTCAGGCATTAAGGAAAATGGCTGCGTGTCCTCTGTACCAACTAATAGCTATTAGTAAAGCTGTGGAAAACCACATACAGCTCATTTCAAAAGGAATCTTGGACACTATCGCTTAGACTAAGGCCTCAGGTGGTAGTCTCTGACATGCCTGTACAATGAAGGAAGGATGCACAGGCTATATGAAAGTTGGGGGATGTGTTTTGACCAACAGTTGCAACAGAGCTGCTTGACACAACCGTTCACATTCACCCATGCATGGGAGAGAGGAGTGGTTTCCATCCTTCTCCAGAGTACTACTGAACAGTAGCAGTACATAAGTTATATGGAAGAAAAGTATACAGTGCCCGAGGAAAGCAGGGAAACGTACAATATTCACAAGAGAGAGAGGCTTCTTTAGAACATGATTTGGAGTTGAAGCCATAATCTAGTCATTCTTGATTTTTTCCCCCAGTACAGCTTGTCTCCTTCTATCAAGAGTGGAAGTAGCCTAAGTATTTGTGAATACTTCCTCCCTTCCCTCACTCCAGTGACCAGTGTGATTTTCTCAGTTCTTTAGGCCATGGACGGTGTTGTGGTTTAACCCCAGCCAGCAGCTAAGCACCATGCAGTTGCTCACTCACTTCTCCCCCCTCCCAGTGGGATGGGGAGAAGAATCAAAAAAAAGTAAAACTCATGGGTTGAGATAAGAACAGTTTAATAACTAAACTAAACTAAAATATAATAATAACAATAATAAAAATTATATACTACTACTGGTAATGACAGAAATAAAACACAATAGAAGACATGAGATGCCCAATGCAATTGCTCACCACCTGCTGACTGATGCCCAGCCAGTCCCTGAGCAGCGATCGGCATCCCCCCCGCCAATTCCTCCCAGTTTATACACTGAGCATGACGCCCTGTGGTATGGAGTATCCCTCTGGCTAGTTCAGGTCAGCTGTCCTGGCCGTGCTCCCTCACAGCTTCTTGTGTACCTGCTCGCTGGCAGAGCAGAGGAAACTGAAAAATCCTTGACCTAGGATAAGCACTACTTAGCAACAACTAAAACATCGATGTGTTATCAACATTATTCTCACACTGAATCCAAAACACAGCACTGTACCAGCTACTAGGAAGAAAATTAACTCTATCTGAGCTGAAACCAGGACAGATGGATGTGGAGTTTGTTTTTTATCTGATGAGTTTCAATTATATATGAAAAAGTGGTGAGATCAACTTGCTGCAAACAATTCCTGTCACCCTGCCATGAGCATGTCAGATGAAAGGTTTGTTTGGGCCTGTGTTGTGATTTCAGTTAAGGGTAACTGTCAGAAAAAGGACTATGCTTTTTCTACTAATCTTCTGGAAAACTGCCTTTACAAACATGATACCAGAATTATTATGAGACATATTTCAAGTTGGACTTTTTTTTTTTTTCAAATTACTAAAGCCCAATATGCAAAGAGCAATTCTGAAGGAACAGTCTGAAATTTTTAAGAAACAGGGTGACCAAATCAGTCACATGTTAGCAGTGATGAACCCAGATACAATATAAGTAGATAGAAGGGGGGTTAAAAAGCACCCTGGTAGTTCTGTGGTGATAGTCCCGATGAGGACACTGTATCCCCGATTAGTCCTACCTGGTCAAAATACCCTTGATTTATGAGACAGTTTTTCAGGAAATAGAAAAAAAATCCTATTCAGAAGCTACAGAGATAACCTGGAGAAGCCTCATATGATTCTTTTTACAAGTTGCCCTTCTATTTTACCAGCAGGAACTGGCACTGAAAATGTCATTGGCAAAACAGGCTTTGGAATCGGTGTATGTTTTACAGGTTGGTTTGTTCAGTGATACTTGCTGAAAATGCTGAACCTACAATGTAGTCCAGGGGATTAATGGTAGTACTGGCGTATGCCCCTAATTGAGCCTATCAGAAGAGTGAAGGAAGGTGTGTAGGTGATATTGCCATTCTTTCCAGATGCTGTTGTAACACCTGTCACAATCACTCTTAGATTTGCTTTGTAGCATGACGTACACTTACTTAAAACAATTTTAGCTGTAATAACACAGCTGTATTTTTTAAAATCATTTTGATACTGAAATGGGCATGATAGTAGTAGTACACAGAAACAGGACAATATCTGTTCAGGTTTGTGAACCATCTGCATCTTCAGTGTTTCAGCAGCTGCCCAGACATTGCCAGGACAACAGAATGCAGATATGGTTAGAATTTGTATGATACATGTATAGATTTAATAAACTGGAGATTCTTAAAACTCACTGCTTTTATGTGATTACTTTAGAAGCACCCCATGTAAGTAGCACTTATTAAATATGTGTGCACAATTCACTTGCATTCAACCCATTAAGGCACTGTCAGTAGTCACCATTTACTCCTCTAAACTCCATGCAGGCAAATGAATGGAGCGAAAAACCTGCTTTGAAAGCATCCTCACATTAGGAACTTCTCTGTTCTTTATACCTGGCTTTGAGACACATGACGGACAATATTGGGATTTGAGGGGTGAGGTTTTAAGACTTGTTTTTTCTGCCACACACACACAAAAAATCTATTATTTGGGCTAGGGTGTAGTTATGAATGGTAGAGGGGTCAGCTTGCATTGAGCCAAATGTAAGTTCAGGGACTTATTCCCTTCCACAGTTACCTTAACTCTGTAGCTGTAGGGGCTGATCTTTCAGTTCATACTCTTATTTTGCCAATTTTAGTTTAAGTCAGTGGAAATTTTGACTCACAAGCACTATATCGTGACACGGAACAGGGATGTTTACATGCCTCTGTATATCTATATTGATATACCTGATCTACCAATATAGATATATTCTGTATATCTATATTGATATACCTCAGCCGGCTTTGAGAGAGCAGCTACATCTTTCAGTACAAATGTGAAGCTGAGCTAACTCAAGTCATGTGAATAGCTGAGTGGCTGCATTAGATAGTACTGCACAGCACAGATGCACTTGAAGAATCAAGTCCATTGCTAAATAGAAATTGCTTTCTGAAACCAAAAAAGGGGCACGACTTTAGCCATTAGATTTATTAGGCTTATTTTCTAGCACATTTTCAATATATTGGAGAACTGATTATGCTGTTGATATGAATGCTTGGATTTTCAAGAAGTGATGTAAAAAAATGAATACGATTACCCTACTCTCAGTTTTATCTGAGTTTTAGCCTATTTGATCCTATCAAAAAATTCAAGAAAAAAAAGTCTTCCATATGCTGCCTAAAAAATCCTGGGAGAAGCATGCACTCCTCGCTAAAATACAGAGTATATTCTATGAAATCTTTTTTTTTTTCTAACTCCATTTTATATTAGGTGCTTTACAAGCATAAACTCTTTTAAAATAATTTATTCTGCACATTATGTTTGTCTGCTCTAAGAATAACATGGGAGAATATTTGCTGAAATGCACTGAATCCCAGCCTGTACCTTGTGCCTTTACAGTCATCAAGTAGGTGTTCCAATTTATGAATAATAGGTTTTATGGAAGCAGTTGGGTGAACCAACACCACTGGCTTGCCTCAGTAACTTCAAAGGGAAACTTTATTTTTTTCAGAAGAGACAGAAAAATCACATTTGGAGGTTGAAAGGGTGCACTGCACCCTTTAGCCAAGGCAAGGAGGATCAGCCAGCATCTGAGAGATCGCTTCATCAAATTATTTAAATAGAAATACAAAGAAAATGTTCTTTAAGTTGTAAGTAGCATGGATAAAGTTACTTACAGGCAAAGTGGCTTTATTATTGTTTCCAGATGTAAATTTTGAAATGCAGAAAGGGCAGTTAGCATTTGGTTCTATTAAAAGCAATATAATTCAGGACGCATTCAGCCTCATAGACTCTCTCTTGGATGAGAAAGGGAAGACAGGAATGAGAACCTAGTGCAGTTGAAGGTACTAGACATGGATGGAGCCATGATTTGGAGCTTGGGTAGGAGGTGTTACTTGAAAAGCAGCATTTGGACACATACACACACTAGCACAAGTAATTGACAGTTTTGTTCTATGGCCAAAAAGAAATTGGAAAAAAACCCGATCTCAATCTGACTTTTGCAGCATCAAAACTAACATATGTATAGGCATTTTCAGAGGAGGTGAAGGGAGATACAGCTTCCCATTTCCCACTGAAATTCAGAGACTACTCCTCACCTTGTAGGCAACTCTGAGGACAAGTACTGTGAATAAAGTGAATGTGTCCACTAAAAATGATACATTTTTCCTCCTGTTGTTTGCTTCTACTGTGTGCTGAGCTTTGCCAGCTTACTGTGCTGACTCTAGGAATGAGTGTAGTCCCTAGATGGTAGTTCTCACATAACCCAGAGGGCCACAGGTCTCATGGTCTGTAGTTATGGGCTCCTTCAGGGTTCATGAAGGTTCTCAAGCACAGGGTAAGGAACTCTGAAGCATAAAATCAAACAGAAAGCAAGCCAGCACAGGCCCAAAGACAAGCTGATGCACCACCAGGCAGGCCTTAGTAAGCAGCCTGCAGCCTGTCCTTCAACAGTCATGTGTGAGCAGCAGGCAGACAGGAGCTGGAGCACACAGTGCTTACAGCTCTTCTAGGTGGCATAGCCCTTGCCAGTACATTTTATCTGTTTTTGTTTTTCTGGAGAGCCAACAAATTTAGTGAGAGTGATTTGGTTTATTGTCAGTCTTGCACGACAGCATTTCTACTGGAGTTCTAGCTGTGGAGCATCTTTTCCTGGTGATGCTGATGAGTATAAACTTGAGAAAACCTATCTTGACTTTTACATTTCAGGCCTAGTTTGCAGGGTTGGCATTTAAAAAAGGAAGCACAAGCATATTTTAACTTGTAAACTGAATAAAATTGATAAAAAATCTATGAGGTCACTGGGAAATAGAAAAACTGAAAGACCACAGTTTTTCAGAGAAGTACTTTAGTACACAACTGCATAGTGAGATAGGTTTTATTCTGTGAATTCACTCAGGGCACAGTCTGTTCATATTTTTCTCACTAAGGAATATATAGGACCCAATTCTTCTGTGACTGTACTATCCCAATTGCTGCAGGTTTCAAGAGGGTGCCACATGTGGAACTGAGTAACTCAAATTATAGGACCCTTGTAAAAAGATCTCTATTGAAGTGTTCCAGCTTTTAAAGTTTGTCCCTTTTTTCTGCACATAAATTTATATGAAGGCAGATTTTGTCTGTAAATGGATGCAGCCAAATGTGTAGGCGATGCATATACATTACTTAACCAAAATAAAATTTTCATGAGTAGAATTTATTTTGGCCTTTCTTTATCCTGACAGTGTTACTGTTTTAAAAATATTTAACCAAAAAGCACAAATTGCACTTCACATAAAACCCTCAGGAAGTGCAATAATACACCACAGGAGAAGAGAATAAAAATAATTAATAATTCATAGTGTTTCAGTAGCTATAGTAATATCTGCTTCTAAATTAATAGAGCAAGCAGCTTTACAAAAAGCATAACAAAAAGATTATACCAGCATTGGGTCTCCTGAAATCATTCTTTCTTGGATGATCTTCAGTGTGGGATTTTCACAAAGCAAGCCAGAGGTCATGGACATATTTGACTCCCTCCTTTTGCTGTTTGTTTTATGCAACTATCTACAGAAATCTTCCATTTTTTCAATAAAAATATCATTCTACTGTTAACATAAATCCCACTGAAGTTGGTAGAAAGGTTCACACTGAATTCAGTAAGACCTCACTGGTCCCTCAGTCACCCAAATATCCGTCTGTTTTCTCAAAATAAAGCTATGTTTGAGGATGCAATTGCAGCACTTGCTGGTGCAAAGGTTAGGCTCATAAAATATATGGCTATCAGGCTTCACCTTATGAAAATTTTGCCTGCAATGGAAAGGGATAGGGAAACTTAAAGGCACTTAATACTCTTCTGATTTAAAGATGACCATGCATAACTCGTTTGTGGCTTTACTTCAATCGACACCCTACACTTTTGTGCATAAAGTCATCCAAGAGTCACAACTAAAAGGGGCATATTTTAGGGGGCCACAATTCCTTTGACACCTCTTTAATATTAAATGATAAATATAAATCGCAACTGAGAGAATCTAGTAAACCTGATGCAAAAATATCTAAACTGCCGCACTCTACTAAGTACCTTCAGATGGCAATAGGCATTTCTGGAATTAAACGTTTCTAAACTAAGCTATTTTGTATTACCACCACTTAGCTTCCTAAGCTGAAGTTGATGATTGCTGAAACTGCATTGACATGAGGTACCTAATTCCTGAAGAAGCAGAGAAAAAAAGCTATTTTCCACCATTACCTACAGTTGGTGCTGCCTAAAATGCCTTCAATGTGACCCCGATTACCCTTGAAGTTGCCCCCAGGCCCATACGGAAGTGCCCCTAGGGTGGGTAACAGGGCTGCCTTCTCCCATCTGAGTTCTGCTGAGTTGCAGGAGTTTGGAATGCCTCCCCCATCCAAAGCCAACCTGGTCAGGCCCTGGCCACTCACCTTCTAGAGCAACGCCAGCGCTCCTGTCCCATTTCCATCACAGTATTCAGCCAGAAAGTGAGAAAGTGGAACTCCGGGCTCTCTGGAGTCACTGCTGTCACCTCCCCTGAGAGTGTGATGGCTCCAACTGCAGCGCATGCCGTGAAGAGAGTCCTTTTGTTAAACCCAGATCACTGTGCTGCTAGGAAGGCACAAGACTGCTGTCAAAAGGAAGCCATAAAGTTTGACTTTGCAGCTTACCAAGTCAGGGAGACCAGGGCTACTGGATCAGGAAAGCACGCACCTATGTCTATTAATGCTAGCCTCAGATCTAGCCTGGAAATAACTGCTTTATCTGATGGGGGCAGAAAATTGTCAAATTTTATGAGAATTGTGTATCTTTTGTTCAGGAAAGTGCAGGTACCCTATAAGCAGAAATGTTTAGTAAGAGAAATAAGAATACTTCTGTACAATACGCTTTAAAATATTCAGTTAATTCAAATACTGTTTGGATTTAAGAGAACAAGTATGCTACAAGGCTGGTTGTATATAGACAGGGCTTCCTTCTAGAGAATTATATTATATTGCATGTAAACTAACTTCATTGCTTCATATAATTTAAAATTATTTTCCTTCCTGGGAAAACTTTCAAGAGTTTGATGATTCTGTCCATCCCTTGTCAGGGAAATATGGTGAAATTTCAGAATGGTTGTGAACTTAACTATTGCTTTGACATGAGTGGTTCTTTTTGATTGTTTCTAAAGATATAATTCCATTTTTAAGGTGTATTATTTCAGTTATTACTGTCTTACATTGTGAGATTAAAGCTTTGAAAGGAAAACTGATCAAACAGAAAACTAGTTAGAAAATTGTCTAAATAACTCTTCTCAATACTTTTGAAATATTTCCTTTTTTTTATAAGAAATTCAGTGCAGCTGGCTCATCTCCCCCAATGAATTTCAGTTTAAATAATTTGTATCTTGTGGCAAAAGTAGATTTCTTAAAATTTTCCATTCAGCAGCATTCCTAATCCTGGAGGAGTAGGGACTCATTATTATTTTTTTCAGTGTGATGATGGATAGACAGTCTGCTTTTTTACTTTTAAAGTGTTATCTGATGGTTATAAACATAAACATAACACAATACCTTAAAACCCATAAATGCCTTAGTTTCTTAATAGAAGAATGAAACAAAAGATAATATAATTATTGAGACCATGCAGTCACATTATAATGATTACATAGGATTTACACTGGTGACATCACACAAGTATTTTATCATATGTATCAGTATTAGTTTCCAAAGAATTTTGGGGTTTCTTTTTAAAAATCAGAGGTCTGTTGGTGTGAGTCTTCTAACAGAAAATGTAAAGGAATTCACTAGGTGAAAAAAAGGCTTATAATGAGATGAAATGTTCAGTTTTAGGTTTGCAGAGAACACTTAGAGCATTTTATATTTTACAAACATTGTTAAAATCCCATCTGGTGTTTATGAAGTATTTTACTATCTCCTGCTGGGCCAGGCAGACATTGGTTTTCGTGTCTGTATGTTTCCAAAACATTAGGAAAAAAATTGAATGGACCTGGACCAAGTGCAGCAAAATGATAGAATACCGTATTTCCATTCTTCTGCATTCGGGAACGGAGACAAATGTCCCTCATTCCAGAAAAGATCCATCAGTTCCCTAATGGAACTTCTTGTGAGAAATGCAAAGGAGTAAATTTCTCTAAGTAGTTCAACATTTAACATCTTGTGCATGATAGATTTTTATGAGCAATAAATATATAATTTCTGTTTCAATCATATACTTCATTTTCAAGGGAATTCATTTAGAAAATATAAAAGCCAGATGAAAATGTGTTCCATTTTGATATACATGTTTTTCCTTTATGCAGTTGACTTTACTTATTAATTGGGTGGGGAAAAATAAATAAATACTAAACCAGAAATGCAAAGTCCTCCTAATTTTGTATTCTTGGAGCCAACATCATGCATACCAATGACCCATTTTCTCTGAAGTTAATAGGAACAGACCCATTTCTGGTCTTACACCACATCTACAACTGGTATAGCTTTTAATTATTATAATTTGGTTACTGAAGCAATAAGAGAGGAGAAAAGAGAATCAGTTCAGGAGAGGGAAGGGTCAGCGGGTCTGCATTAGCTGTGGTTTGTAGAAGGGAGATAATTATCTAAAATGACATGGCAGTGATGGCATAGCTACTGCATACAACTGCATTTTAATGGCTTAAGAAATGTAAGTATTTCCAAACACATTTGTTGCACTGAAGATCCTAGAAAGCCTTTCCTACGTTTACTGATAATTCATAGAAAATGTAGGTATGTTGCCAAAACAAATAAAAAATCTTAGAGGAACAGAAGTATAAGAATAGACTGATTGCTTTTTAAGATGCAGTGGTCATACCATTGGAATACCAGATGGAATTTTCCATAGACACTTTTGTGCCTTTTACCTGATAAATGGCTGGCATTATATCAGAAAACCTTTTCTGTGTGTGCTTTTGATTGTGTGTTTGCTATTTTCTGAAAGGGAGTGTAATTCTCGCTGCATTTGTTCATCCTTCATTCCTCAACACGTGATTTGCACACATAGGTCCCATCTTCCTGCCAGGGTAGGTGAGGAGCAGGTATACATGCACACACTTCATATAAACTTCATGTGTGAGCAACCCAAGGGATTGATTATGTGTGCAGATGGTCAACAGGCGCATCCCTGCTTCCATACAGTCTTGGCTCTTGTGAAACACGTTGTCCCTCTCATCCCAAGCCCTCAGTTCTCTCTCTTTGCTAGTATCATGCCCATTCTTAGAGCTAAAGAACAAAGTTGAGAATGCGAGGTCAGCAGACCATCTGATGCGTATATAAAAAACATGGAAATTAGATTGCTCTCTGCTTCTCACTTTCTCTGACCAGTGTAAAAAACCAGTTCCTTTGTGATTTAAAATGGTATTTTCAAATATTGATCTAAGTAAACATTGTTACAGCAATCTTAAATGTCACGATAATCAGCATTCTGGATAAATGGTATTTATTTCTGTTTGAGGCACTTTGCTGACTCTGTATACACAGAGTTTGATAACAGCTTTATGCTTAGCAGCAAGCGTGAACTGTTAACTCTCTGGAAAACAGGGCAGAGGGTGGAGAACCTCAGCTGAGGTAATTGCTGTCTCCTCCATAAGGCAGATGTGCAATACAGGTATTTCTTCCATGAAGATCTGAGTATCTGATAAATGAACTGGAGGAGGACTTAGAGAAAGGTAAGAAGCTGAGGGGGAGTAGGGATTGCTAAAGTCTGTGACAGTGAGGAGACAATTGCTTCTTCCAGCCCCTTTACCCTTTTTTAGGGGATATGGTGGTCAGTAGCGAGCTGACAACCAGCTGTGGAGGTTGGGGGGGACGAAAGAATGGTGGGAGAGAAGAGGCCAGCTGCAGCTCTCCAGCAGGTGGGAATGATTATGGAAAGAATGACGACCTGTACTGTACAAGTTATTGATGGTAGTTCCCAGAGGAGTTGAGTTAATAAAGCTGCAGCCAAAATAAACCACATCCCTTGCATCTTGTCTTTCTTCCTGCATGTCCGGAACAATGCAATGAAAGTCTATTGCCTTCCCTTCCCCCCGTGCCTTCCCTAATATGCTGAAGCTTTCTTCTACTCTGTACTATGCATCTGTGTCATGGAAGGATTTAACTTTCATTTTCTGTTAAAAGCACAAAAATATGAACATTGAGTAGGTCCTGATTCTGCTTTTCTAAAAGGAGGTATACACTCAAACTGAGAAAAGGAGCAGAAGCAAATGAGCATAAATGCTACCTTCTTGATGTAACAGTATGGTGGTTTTGCCTTTAGAATCTGTTCCTAGGTCTGTGCTAAGCTGCATTTCTCTAGGCTGGGCAGAAATTACTGTGCTTACTCTATGCGATCCATGAAGGGAGCTAACACCCAGCCATCAGGTGATGGTCTTTTGAAGTGATTGGCTTTTTTAATAGTAGAATTGTAGAAAAGATATTCTGAACAAGAATAATTGTAGAATGGAACTCATCGAAGGATTGAATACCTAGAATCCAAATTCTGGCCTTCTCAGTGGTTCCTATTGTTCTAGAGCTATTTTATCATATTATGTCTTTCTGGTAAAAGTATATATATTGTCCATTTTGTAGATAAAGTCACCTTCTAAGTATTTTCCACAACAAACAGCACATGGCAACCCTGACACTACATCATATTTTTCCATTTGCTTTTACAGCTCCAGTCATAATTTTCATTATTTTCATCACTGATGCTAAATGGCATTCTTCAGTAGGACTTGGGTTCCAAGAGTTGTCAGTATGGAGGAACATTTGACCTGGTGGGGACTGAATGACTGGTTTCAACACCATGTCTATTATTTAATAGCTTTGGCTTGCTATGCCCTTGAAAATGGGTCTGTCTGCTTCCAAGTCTATCATAGGAGTCTCGTGTGCCAGAATACTGCTTTATGTAGACATCAAACCCTCATGCTGTTGCCCTGGGTATGATTCTTTGCAGAATTATTTGTACAGTCTGTCTAGGAACTGGCCCATTACTGAAGTATCAAAGTTCTTCCTGAGTATTTAAAAATAGAAATATCTGTAACAATATATGTGTCTCTTTTTTCCTTTTTCTTTGCCCAGGGTGTAGGAAAAAATATCTTCATTAGTTTATAGCTTGCCTGAGTGGACATTTGTGTACCTGTGTATGTGATTAAGTGTGTCTGTATTTATATCGAGAACTCATAGTGAAGGGTATATTGACTATCCATTATTTCTGAAGGTGGTGACATTTCTGCTCATTCTCCTGTAAGTCCTACAGTCAAGATTTCATTTAATTTTAAATTAAGTTAAATTAAATTAAAATTAAATGTTTCATTAACATTTCATTTCATTTCCCAGACAGGGGAGCTGTAGCATTCATGGGGAGGTCATCAGCCAGAAGTGGGGTTATGGTCCTGAAACTAGGTGTGCTGATATAAAAGCTTGGGAGCAGTTCATCTGGGTCAAACTCTTGTTAAATGACATTTGAATGGAAGATAATATATATAGACAGTTTTATTACTTTATTAGTAAAGAATCTTTTAAGCCCAGGAGGCAAGAAATTGAAAATCAAAGATTTAGAATAATAGGAATGGCCTGCACAGCTGTTTACAGCAAGTCAGGCATTTTGTGTGCAGTGGTTTGTTGCTATTTGGGTATCTGCTGTTATTGTAAAATCATACATCTTCCTATACTTGTCAGTCTTTTAAAAGCTGAGCTCACTTTCAAAATGAAATAAATCAAACCCATTGCTTTTCCATGAGCTTTTAAAGTCAAACACCTTAGCATATGTATATTCTAGTTTATCCTTATTACATACCATTTTTTATTACTTAGTCTCAGAAACACTGGGGTAAGGATCCCTACTAATGTACTTTTTCTTTTTACATGCATCAGTAGTGAAATAGTGAGCAGTATTGGCATTAGCACCTCTTATAATCAGTGGATTTGGTGCATGCCTAAGAGTATAAGTTGCAGGCAGACCCTTCTGAACCAATTGCTCTGTTTTTTGCAGGCACCTTTCACGAGCACAAGAGTTAGAGCTTTAATTTTTAATAATGGCAGCTCAACATCTGTTAGGAGAGTTTCCCACCAAATTTAGTCCATATCCTAAGGATTGTTCTATGTATTGAGAAATGTTTTTCTATAATTACCAGCTTAACAGCAGACAAGTGGAAAACTCTTTTCACACATAAGGACTAGACCTTTTATAAAGATAAAACATTCTGCAAACTGCAGAAATTTTGCAGTCTTGGTGATGATCTTGGGTAAAGTGAAAATGAGGGTACTTGCTTCTGTGGACTGAATTCCAACATTAATTTATACCTAATCAGACTGAGCTCTAATCATCTTGATCTCTATTTCCCAATGAGGGGTGAAAAAATTTCTTAAAATTCCTTTTGTTACCCTGCGTTTTACTTGGTTTGCAAATGTAAGAGTCCATCCCTATAATTTTTTTCAGGTGTTCTCTGATGTGAAAGCCTTCAGGGAGCGAATCACTTGACTGTGGGCATTTCATGTTCTATGAAGTATGATTGTATTACTAAAGCCTTAGATATCAAATGTTTTGAATTCATTGAGGTACAATTTTTCTAACAGATACTGATGCTCAGCATGTAGGAAGTTTGGTTAGTGAATCCAATGACTGGCGATAAGTGAGTAGGCCAGATGTGGATCCTTGCCACCCTGACCCAACCTCCAAAATTTCTTAGGAAAGAATAAAAAACCACAGTGTGGATGCGTACCAATAAAGGGCCTGTAGATGTCTGCAGGCAGCAAGATCTGCCCCAACATTAATAAAAACAATAAAGACCAACATTCATTTCATCAATTGTTTTTAAGCAACTGGGTCAATGATGTTTTTGACAATGTGAATGGTGAGCATTTAAATTGCTTTCACAAAAGCGGTTAACACATTGTACCACTAATTATATGATTACAGTGGAGCTATTTATCAATTTACTTTTACAGGGACTGTTTATTTTGGACTTAACCTTTGAGTTCTGCTGTAGTTTGAAACAGAGCCTCTCACAGAAGGAAGCCGTTAGTAGTGGCTAGTTTATAGAGTTTGGGGCCCAACAAAAATACCTCAGAATCATCCAAGGCCAGACAAGAGGTTTTATGAAAGTCTCCTAATTCCACACGTGAAACATGAGTTAAGTTTCAGTTAAAAAATGACCAGATTTTTTTATTTCTAAATATTAATCTTTCTTAAAATTCAGGTTTCAGCTCATGCAAGCATAGATAACTGGTGACACATAGAAGAGGACAGGCAACCTTTGCTGTATCTACCTTAGTTCACTTCCCACCTCATATAGCAACCCTACTCTTTGTTTTTTAGCAGCTATAAGAAATAAAGATAGTCAACTTTGTTCATGCTCTCTGGCAGGTACTGGCTTTGGGTGGAAAGATTTTGCTAGGGACAGAGCAATAAACCAAGCTACCTTTTTTGAGAGCTATGTGTAAGGGCTGTAATGTCTCTAGATCTCCTGGTAGGTCTACTAGTGATGGCATGAGGAATTTTGCTTGATAGGTGAAATACGAATGTTGCACCAAAAGCGAGCATATACAGTGCTCAAGTGGAGTAAGTATGTGGAGCAATGAGAGTATTAGAGGGAACAGTGTGTACTAAACCCATAGCCAAAATGGCTTTAACCAACACAGTCTGGCCTTTTTGCAAGTTAATTCAGGATTATATGGAATGGACTGTTCTCAAACCTGGGAATTTATGCCCTGTGCTCCCTTTGGAGGAGTCTGCATATGCAGAATTAGTGCAGGGCAGCATGCCCTGAGCTTTGCCTGCAGAAGCAAGTTGCATTGGTTTAACTTAAATTTTTAAATAGATTTTGTTAAACACCCTGTGAGGACATGGTTCTCTTAGTTTAAGTATTAGAAAGGTTTCTGACTAACTGACCTACATTAGCAAGGTTTGCAGTGCTCTTTATATGAGAAGTCTCAGAGTACTGTAGACACTACCAAGTTGAGCCTAAAAAAGAAGAGCATAGAATTTATTCACAGACTATTATTTAAAGGGTGTCTTTGAACACACTTATACTTTCACAGGAGTTGAGCAATTTGTCCAGTTTAGAGCCTAAGGGCTAGCCCTACTAAAGGCTGTTTAAAATTAGGCACCATGCCCCTAGCCTGGATCCCACATCCTGTGCTAAGTGCTAGTGTTAACTGTGCTGAGCATGGGGAGAGAGGATGAATCAAAAACATCTGCAAGAGGCCAGACTTTCTACAGAGGGCCAAAAGGATATGTTAGGAATCTCGATTCTCTGATGAAGGAGTGAATCTGACTTACAGCTTCAAAGGTGTGTCCTTCTAACTTTGGGTGCCTGGTCTAGAATCCTTTTCATGGGAGACCCTCAAGGTTCAGTGTATTACTTTGATTACACATTTGCTGTTAGTGTGACAGCCATCTGCCTCTGTTCATAGACTGATGGCTTGAGTACTAGCGATCTGAGGACTTGGAAGAGCTGGGATCACTGCCATTGACTTGAGGGGCAAATCTGGATGCAGGCAAGTGGACTCTAAAGGGAACATTGCAGTCTTGGTCTCCTGAAGATCACATCAGGGACTTGGCCATAACACTGTGGCTTCGAGTTCAGGCTGTGTACTTCAGTTTCATTTTCCCAGGGTGCCATGGTGGTGATCATGCAGACCTGCATGTTGTTCCACATTGAGATGTGATGTGGCAGGGACACTTACTGAAGTTCAGGAGTCCCATATATCCAAGGGCAGGAAATGCTCATTTCTCACTTCCCAAAAGATGCCTTTAAATTACACCCTGCCCATACTATTGAAGTTGTGACACCATCCAGAAAAGCATTCAAAAATCATTGATCCAGAAAAGCCAAGAAGAAACCTGTTTCTATACCTTCTATTTAGGACACATACTCACAGTGATGATTCTTGGTTTTTGTCCCTATTCCTGCTTCAGGAGCAAACACCAGGACCCAGAATACCCCATCTGGTTGACAAGTGTTTGGAAACGTACTCTCTGCTGTAAATTGCTGCATTGCAACTGATCTTTTCTGCATGATAGCCTTCATATTAACGAACAGCTCCAGAGGTAGAATTTGAGTCCTCTCAAAATATGTCCCTAAGCTGATGAATTTGCATTTCTCACTTCCTGGGTAAATCCTATGAGATCTGTAAAAAGGGGTGCTCCCACCTCTGGGTATTAAAAAAAATAAACTTGGTGGCTCACAACTGCTGCCTCTAGAAAGTCCAGTTCCATGAATATGTGCAAAATGTCTCTCCAAATGTCTGTTGCATTCAGTTACTCAGAGATTTTAAGCTAGTGGAACATGTTTTTTCCTGGATCCTGACCATATCTAGGCTGGCAATGGCAGAGAAAGCACTGAATCAAACAGATATATATACTGGGTGAATTTAAGCAACTTCAAGATTAGGCAGCAGCTGATGAGTCTTGTTTTGATCCCAATTTTGGTCTTAGGGCCTCTGTTCAGACTTCAGTCCTGCTTTAAATGCCCGCATCCTTCCTGGATACAGCACAAAGACTTTAGAGAATGTTAGTGCCTGTGTTCAAGTGTGCTTTTGCATGGCGTCCCTGAGGAAAAGATTATATTCTTTAGTCTTCTTCAGGCTCCGTATTATGGCATGTGTTCTCTCTTTTTCACTTTTGAGTAAACAAAACTTATAGGTTCATGATGGTCTGTACAGATCTCAAATATAACTTTTTTCTTCTTTCCCTACTCTTAGAGCTCAGACACTCCACACAAAGGGTTTGGGGGTTTTTGGTTTCTTTGGTATGATATTGTTAAGGTCTCATTATCGCTTTTGTGAAGTAAGGTATAAATTAGTAGATTGTAACATATGTGTTTCTGTGCATGTTAATTAGATTTGGCAAAGCTAATTAATCTAATCTCAAACACCACAAAATCCCCATTTCTTAGCACATACTAATCTGAGATTCATAGTGAGAATGAAATGGAAAGAAAGGGCAGTTGTTACAAAAACACACAGGGACTTTCTTCTGAAGAATGTTGACCTAGAAGCTGTGTACACATATTTCTTTTGTTAGAAGAAATGTTCTAAAAGGTGAATACAATAGTTCTGTATTTTCTCAGGGGAAACTGCAAGTAACAATTATATTACTGCTATTCAAAATTATATGGATATATATTAAAATGGAAAAAGTGTTACATTCAGTAATTTGAAAATACTGTTCTTACTTTTAAAGCTTCTTATAAATCTCTCCCTCCTTTCAAAACAGAGAGCCTACAGTTAGTCTGTCAAGAGCATTAAAGCATTAAACAGCTCTTATTGACCTTTTTTGTTGCTCTGAGATGCTAAACACTAGAAAACATGAAAGTCGTTAATTTGTGGTTTAAGAGCTTATGCTCAGATTCATTTTATAAAGCTATTGCCCACAAAAATAAAGTAGATGTTGCCCAGTGGTAAATATTCAATGAATAATTTCGGCCTGTAAAATACAAGTGGTAAGGGAACTGATATTTGAGGTGTAGAAGAGACTGCAGATAGATAGGTGGCTTGTTTTTAGTCACTCATTCGAAGAGGAGCATGTCTGATATATACACTGTTTACCATCCATTCATTTCTAACCCAAAATTAAAATTCACTTAAATGTGGAGGTCAGCGTCTCAAGAGGATTCATCAGATGGATATCCATAAAACCATGTGCCAGAGAAGTCAACTCTGACAAAGCTTTTCAGCAGCTCATGGGGGTGTTCTAGGCAGATAGAAATCCTGTGACTGGCAATCCTTTTGCTGGAAGGACTACCCAACACTGATGGCAGGGAAGTTGCTGTTGATAGTTGCACTGCTCCTTGCAGTCTGGCCAGTGGTGTGGAGAGCAGCTGAGGGAATTGGATTCCCAGGCTCATAGCAGCATCCTGCATAGGTGCCTCTTTTCTTCATTTTGAGGGAAGAAAAGAAAGACTTAATTTTAGCCTAACATGCAAAACTTTTCTTTTTGTGTAGTGCATGAAGCATGACTCAGTGGGAGGTCCATGAAACAGAGCCTGACTCTGCCCCATTAGCATTCTGGTCATATTTTAGGACAACATAAGCAGAATTACAGCTTT
This sequence comes from Strix aluco, assembly GCF_031877795.1. NCBI lineage: Eukaryota > Metazoa > Chordata > Aves > Strigiformes > Strigidae > Strix > Strix aluco. The sequence continues at coordinate 48,034,494 of NC_133935.1, forward strand.
TAAAAATGTTGCTTTGCTCTCATCTAAATCTGCCCCACAGCTGAGCTCTGTGTAGAGAAGGGGTGTTGCCCCATGCCAAGGCTGGGGTATTTCAATTTCCCAGCTGTGTATTTTCTATTTAACTAATTTTTCTCCCCCTCCCCACCCTGACAGTTTTTGGAAATCAATGAGAAAAATTAAAGGCAGTTAATTCAGTTCAAGATTTACTTCTACTAAGTCGTTCCCTAGCCTATGTTGATGTTTGCATTTTTTTTTTTTTAAATAAATACTATTGCTGGTAGGCTGAAAAATTGTGGATTTAGTGTCTGCTCATGAACGAAGTCATAGGAAGCTTCACTGACCTCCTCTTGCTTCCTCTGCATGGAGGGAAGAAGAGCTGTGCCTGTTATTTCCATCACCACAAGCTGAAAAAGGCTGTGGTGTCTTTGCAGTGGCCCAGCCATCTGCCCACGTGAGTTCTGTATCTGGCAGAGCCAGGGTCCGTAACCAGGCAAGGGCATGCTTTAAAGAAACTCTTGTAGTGGAAGACACTTGTCCTCAATACAAATTACAACTACTGCAGGTTCTTTTAAAATAATGAATTATTTCTCATTTCTGTAGTGATGAAAGTTTTGTATTTTTCACTTCACAATTTCTGAACACTGCAGGAAATATCTCATTGACTGAATTGATTGACTTAAGAAAATGAAATTATTTTCTGTTGTTGTAATTAGAACACATGAAATAATGCATCTCATAGTAACAGTTTATTTTGTTCAATTCCTTCTGCAGCCAACTTGAACTAAGTTTTCAAGTTCCTTAAATAGGTGGTTTTTTTCTCTTTCAGGCAAAACTATTGATGCAATTGGGTTTTCACTAAGCAGAAAATAAAATATTCAGAACTGTTTTGGGCTTATGCCTTCTTGAACCACAATTACATCTCTAAATGAGAAATTGGTTTTGAAACAAACCACAGGTTTTAATAATTCTCAGTGTTCCCTTCAGGTTCCCATTCTGTGTAGGGAGTGTTGTAACTAATTTGCACCTCTCGGTTCAAGGTAGAAGTGCCTTAAATATGGATCAGAAATGGATCTGGCTGCAAAGGCTGTCTCTGTACTTTCTCAAAGTTTGGGAGTGTTTAGATCTTGGAACTTGATTTTGGTCAGGCTTGTCCTTTGATATCTTCAGATGAAAGGCAGCCTATAAATGTGAAGAGCAAATTCTTCTGCCTTGGGTACACTAGTATTACTGAATTAATGCCAGTGTGGTCGCATGCTGTAACAGGGTGGAAAATTTGGCCCAGAGTGTTTATTGTAAGTAGAAATAAGGAAAAGAAACCTACTGAAGAGAAGAAACACAAAACTGTAAATGGTCAGGCAGCAGGCCTCTTGTTAACTTTACTTGCCAAACTGATTATTTACTCCAACATTAATATTTTATGCAACCAAGCCAAATTCACTGTATAAAACGTTTTATTGCAACAACCCTGCCTCCCCTGCCCTTTGTCTTTTCCAAGAAATTGAAGGGCATGTATAAACTGCTAAAAGAGCTGAAATTGTTTAGATATCTGTATTCACTATCCCTCCAGGCTTATTTACTACATAAAGAGCAAAGAAAAACACCTAACATTTTAAGAGGATACAGAAGTTTTTAATTGTGAAATATCCAGGAGTTTTATTGTAGACTTATAGGTCCACACTACACATTTCTAATAGCAAACAATAGAAGTGAAAAATAAAAGGGTTTAATGCATTGATTATGGGTTGGCAATGGACAGATATGTGGTGTTTATTCTCTGGCTGGCATGGCATGGCATCAGCATTGGGTCCCTACTAAAACAAAAAAGCGGAAAGTCAAACAATAGTCATGTCAAATTAAACCTCTTTTTGTTCAATTTTTCAAAGTGATTCATTTAGCTGGTTGGCAGAGAGTCAAACTGATAGCTAACAATAGTTCATTTATTTAATGTCGCTTTCAGTACCCTGTAGCCACTCGACTGTATCAGAACTTATCTTCTGTAATTCTCTTTGAGCTGCGAAGCTAGGCCAGGAAACTGGAGTAGGTCAGGTGTACATGAAGGTGCAGCTCACATGGTGGGGCAGTTTGTGCTTCATGAACCATAGAATTGGGAAGGGATTTTCAAGAACAGTTGAAGCTTTAAATCTGAAAAGTGAATAAAACTGATATCACTATGTTCCATGTTTGCTGAGTCCCAGTAATTCAAAAAATAAAAGAGCTCAGTTTATAGAGAAAAAAAAACAGTGTTGTGTAAACTGCTAATGCTGCAAATACCCTGTGAGAGCAAATAATGAAAATGAGATCTTTCCTGACTACATTTTCTCACTAGGTATAAATGTTTGGGGATGGTAACTTAAGTCTCTTGGTGATTTCCATGTAATTCTGTTTTCTTCAATAGGATTGAAAAAAGTAAGTCTGATTAGAATTAGCAAACAACTCTACAGTTTTGCGCAAATATGAGTAAAACTACTCATAAACACTTTTTAGTAATGGTTGTATGAGGCTTATAGAAATAAAGTTAAGCAAAGGTTATTATGTCAATAAAGTCAGTAGGTACAAACCTAATAATCAGAGAGGAAGCAGATCGGTTGAGTAAGAAGATAATATTTACAATAAGCGTGAGTGTTGATAGCAAAGGTTATTTTTTCTGTTCTATTTAATAGAATTTTGTGTGACTCTTGCATGGTGTTTGATCAAGGAGCTCTGTCACAGGTTGTTCACCCAATGAAAACAAGTGTAGTGTATGACAGTTCTCTGGCATTTTAAAATTGTGTATCATGCAGTATAACTGTATACAGAAACACTCCAATGAGTGGGAATATATGAGCAGACTACACATGGAAGACATCTGTTTAAATCCCATGTATAATTTTTGTTTGTTTGTTATAAAGGGCTGGATAATTTTGATCTTCAGTTTCAGTTTTTACATTTTTCATCTAAACTTTTCCATATATTCATGCTCAGACAAGGTGATCTGTGATAAAACATTTTTATACATAAAACCCTTGGATTGTATATTAAATAAATCTTTATATTATTCAACTCTAGTGAGGATTATATATACTTGCAAGGGACAAGTTTTCTCAAAAGCCAAGTAGCCCTTTCACCTCTGTTTCTGTAAGTATGCTCTCTCTACACCAAAAGCTCTTGTGCTTGTGATTCACTTCTAGTTTTGTGCAGGTCTTCTACCAAAGAAGGTTATTTTAGAATAATTTTCAAATGATGTTTTTCTTAAAGAAGCATAGTTATCTGTGATTCAACTTACATTTAAGAAAATATAATCATTCTGATAGAATAAAACCTTTTTTTTTTTTTTTTAAATGTATATAGCTGTTGCTAAGTAGAAGGATTCTATAAAAAAAGACTGGAGAAAGGGCATGGGTCCATCATCCCTGATTCTCCAGGGCTATCTTTATGTGATTGTACTGGGTCTGGCTGAGCCGGAATTGGTTTTCCCCTATAGCAGCCCCCAGGGTGCTGTGTTTTATGTTGGGAGCTGGCAGGGTGTTGATAGCACCCTGGTGTTGTGGCTACTGCTGAGTAGTGCTTACACAGCACCAAGGCTCTTTCTGACATTTCCCCCCCCACAGTGGGACGGGGTGGGCAAGATCTTGGGAGAGGACACAACCAGGACAGCTGACCCGAACTGACCAAAGGGATATTCCATACCATATGACGTCTGCTCAAGTATAAAGCTGGGAGAAAGGAGGAAGGGGGTGGGGTCACCCTTGGTCCTCCGAGGCAACCACTACGCGTATGGGAGCCCTGCTTCCTGAGAAGGCCCGACATCGCCTGTTAATGGGAAGTAGAGAATAAAGCTGGTTTTTTTTTTTTTTTGATTCCGCGCATGGACCTTTGCTTCGCTTTGCTTATATTAAAACTGCTTTTGTTTTACCCACAAGGGTTGGGTTTTTTTTCCTATCTTATTTTCTTTCCCCTCTTTGCCCTGTTGAGAAAAAAAGGGGAAGGCGGGGGAAGTGATAGAGCGACTTGGTGGGTACCTGGCATTTAGTCAAGGTCAAACCACCACAGTGATCCTTGTGTTAAAACCTGTAATTTTTCCTTTCTAAATTGCATTTAACATATCATTTTGATTATTCCTTGTGTTACAGCATCTTTAATGTGTTGGGGAAGGTTTGTGTTCTCTGACATCCTGGTGAGCCAAGCCAATGAGAATTTTTGGTAAGTATGGGTCTCTAGCCAGTCAAATCAAGAGTGGATTCTGATCAAAAGGAATCCTTCAGCCTAACAGGCTAAAGAAACGATCTATTCTCAAAAAAAATATACATTACAGAAACAATATTATGTCCATAAGAAATATTCTCCTTATGGTATGTATTTTCTGATGGTTTTTATAGTGATATAAAATATAATGGAGAAAAACAGATTCTAAATGTGTATTACTCACCACACTATGGTAAATGTATCATGAGTACTCTGGTAAGAGTGCCAGAAAGGCTACTGGTATTGAGAATATACCCATTATGATGAGGATCAAGAACCACTCTGCTATAATAGAGGCTCACACTGCTTTAAAATAGGAAAACATTTAAGAAATGTAAGATCAATACAGCATTGGCTAGCATTAATATAAAGGCAATGTAAAAACCAAAACAAGCATAATTTTATTGTTATTTGTTAACAGTGTTATTTATATTGCACCAGCAGTGATGTAGATGTTATGTAGATAAATATATAAATAACATTTTCTCTCAAAATTTAAATCTAAATGCATATGTACAGAAAAAGCAAAACCACAGGAAGGGAGGTGCCAGGATTGTTCATGCCAATGCAAAAATGTCCTACTATGTGTGGTGCTGGTGGTGTTGGCATAGGGGTTACAAGACATTTTATACTGTTGAAATGTATACTTTGAAAATATATCCCAGAGGGTAAAATCCAGTCATGAAATTGAGTTTTGTCTTTGACGTCAGAAGGGCCATGGTTTCACTCAGATAGGTAGTTCTGTCAAAGTACAAGAAAACATGTGCCTGGGGAGAGTATTAGTCAGTAACTGAGAGGCAAGTAATAAATTTTTATAGTTAATTTTCTTGAAAGCCCTTCTAGTTCTGGAAAAAACAGGAGTCAGTATCAAGGTTATACTTAAAAGTTGCAGCCTAAAATATGTGTTTCACCTTCCACAGTCAAAAAGTGGAGAAAGTCTGGTCAGCTTTTGGGCTGAAATCACTTTGCTTAAATGAAGGGCAGAGAGAGATCACATTAAGGGATCACATTAAGAGATCCCATTAAGACACAGGAATTTTAGTCCAAAACTTATGGGTTTTGGGTTCCACAGTCTTCACACATAAGCACGCAAAGGTGGCAAAAGAGAGTAATTGCTGAAAGGAGGCAGCTTCTAAGCCGGAGTATGGGTTGTGCACATACCTCTTTATTCCATGCAATGTGATACTTCCTGGACACTGCTGGGGTCAAAACATTTAGAAAACTGAATGTAAGTCAACCATCTCCCCAACAGCCTGAGTTTTTTTCATGTTTCCCACAGTTTTGAATGTAAGTGCAAGGGAATCACGTTTTTCCCACTTTCTTGCAGAAAAATATAATTGCTTACTCAAATAATCTGGTTCATTGTTTATACTGGAGAAGGAAATATTGGTGGGAATATGTCATTATGACAGACTTTTATTTTGCAGATGTATTTTAGGAAATGCCATTCTGAAGACAGAGTTAAATCTCTATGCTGTTACAGCATACACATTTCTTCACCAACAATTTCTGACACAACTGGAGGGCACTAGAAAGCCTTATAAGCTTATAACTAGTTGGAGCAGTCTGTATTTAAGGAATACATTATAGAAAATAACCTTAGACTGGGCAATTGGAAGTTTGGTTAGAAGGATGCAGCGATTCAGACCTGTAAGTGGATTTAGGATTTCAAAAGGCCAGATTTTGCTAAGTTATGGGTATTGATACATGCCTTTGATGAATAACAACAGCTTTACAAGTGATCACCTGTCAGCTGATGCACAGAAATTATCTGCAAACACACCTCAATCATGAAAAAACATTAGCTCAAACCTCACTGAAAGTAATCAGCTGCCTTGCATTTAAGCACTGGATGGACATAGATGGCCACACAGAAGCAGCTGACAAACTATAGGTTAAGATGATGATTACTCTGCAGCAATTCACTGCTGTGTTGGTGCACTAAACACAAGGAGAGGGATATCTAGGGATGAAGACAGATGCTAAAGAGCTAAAATAAGTAGCGGAGTAGTAAAGGCATTAAAGAAACCATAGTTATTGACACAAAAGGAAAGAATAATTTACTCTGCTTTTCAGTAAGTTGACTAATGCTAGCTAGCTACAGAAGAGTGAACTAGAAATGGGAATGAAATAATGGAAATAACTATAACACAAGTAAAAACAAAATTACAGGTGATTTTACCAAAAGAGTAACAGACTCAACAGCAGCCGTCCTCTTTCAGAATTTGCACCGAAATACAGGTCTAATAGCAACTATTCTAAATCAAGCCTACTGAGTTAGTGACAGTACTAGATCTGAAGACAAGCGTTTTGCATGTGTTTGTGTAAGGAGAGAAAACTGCTGTGTGCAACTGCAGACTTGTGAGTCTGGCTCAGTAATACATGTAGTTTTAAAACAGGTTTTGAAGGGAGAGACCATTAAAGCTACAGATAAAAGGGAAGTGGAATATTGGTTTACCAAAGCAGGATATGCCGAACTAACTTGATCTGTTCTTTTTTTTCCCCCCTTTTTTCTTTTTTTTTAAATAAGATGACTTAATTTTCTAGAGAAAGGAAATGAAGAGGGTATATTCTGCCTGTCCTTCTACAATGCACTCATTATGCTGCTGAAAATAAAACTACTTACTTGCTTGGAGAAAGTAGGTTTTAAGAGCACAGCTGTGAGATGACCATGGTAGATGATTTAGGGCAATATTGAAAAGGAACCATTAGACTGGGGTGTAGGTAGTTGGGACTGATCCTTAAGAAGTTGCATTAGGATAAATGTTTTCACTGATAGTCTTAAAAGAGGTGGGATTGAAACTTCCTGATAGTACAGTACTGGAAAACTTAGGTAACTGAGAAAAGGCTCAGTATGGCAGACGAAAAGAGCTGCATCGCCTTGAGGACTGGGGTACTAGACATGACATGCTGTAAGAACTGCAAAACATTCTAGAAAGGTACAGTAGAGAAAATACAAAATCTTGTTATGAGCTGAGAACTCATCAGCTGGAAATAGAGATTGTAAGAGGCCTGATTTCTGTCTATCAATATACTAGATGACTAGAAAACTCCATTCATTGTTTTAAATACAACCTTTAGGTCTTATTATGCCTTCCTCTGCTGTGCTAAAAATCAGTTTGTTATCAAAAATATCTTCCCCACATGGCTACTTGTAGGACATGATCCAGTCACTTTCTTAATTAACTAAATGAATAGAGCTTCTGTCACCTCTCTCGCTACAAAAGAATTATTTCCAGACCACTAGCTATTCTTGTACCTCCTTTCTGAGTCTCTGCCATCGAGATCTCTTTAGAAGTGCAGACAGCAATGTGTTTCAACAATGGTCTCATTAATACCATATTACTAACAAATTACCACTCCTGACACTGTTACACATCCCTCTATTCAAGGATTATATTCTCTGTCTATGCCATATTGGAAACAGACATTTGTTAATAATCGCTATTTTGACAAGTTTTCCAGTGATGCTGTGGTTTAGGATAGTATCCCTGTTCTTCTGAATTTCACTTACTGTCTTCATTCCTAGGTATCTCTATCCTCGTGTTTAGTCATATCAAGCAACTTGTTTATTTGCCAAGCAATAAAGATCAGCCTGTATAGGTGGTTTGACCTTACTTTTACATGTTATTCCTGCAATAAGTGGAAGGTTGTCTGCAAGTAGATGTAGTAAATGAAATACCACCTTACATACAGAGGGATTTTTCTTGAAATTGACCCTACCAGTGACGAAATGAGGGTCTGTGTTTATAGAGTTGGTTTTGGTTTTAGATCTATCAATTAAATAAGAAATTGCTGATATTTTTATGTACCAGTTAACAATATATGTCACTATTCATCAATGTCTTGTGTGTGTGTGTATATTTATATGGAGGACATATATGTCTATGTCTTTATGTATTTTATGCATACATAATTAAAAAATCAGTATTGATATATGTGTCTTCATACAGGTACCCTCATTATAAAGCACCAAGATTAAGAGAATTTGATCTTGTTTATTAGTAAATTCCTAGTACTATGAATAGTAAGCCTCAATAATGAAAGTATTTAATATGTCCTTAACAAATAAGTACAGTAAGTTAATTCTATGTGAATTGAAAAAAATATAGTAAGTTACTGTGAACTGATGTTAAAGCCAGAATAGCAAGAAATGTGTGCCATGTAGAAACAGAAATCTTGCCTTCAAAATTAAATCCTACATACGTAACACCATTGTAAAAGCTGTTTTACTGTATGGCACTGGAACTTGAAGACATATCAAGCTGCTGCTATCTGAACTTCTTTATAAACTGTAGCTGTAGGCTACCTCTATATAGGCAGGCGCACTTAAACCAGGGGCCAAAAAGTAATCACAAATTAAAGGCTCTGGAGACAGATGAAATGGAAAATGAGAGGAAGCCAAAATGTAATTAACAGCATAACAAGGCAAGCATTGTCTTGGAATACCTTTCACCACACTGCCCGGAGTACCCTAGAAATGTAGATACCTTTGCTGTTTGCTGCTCCAAAGGGGAGTGGAAGGAAGCTGAGCCAGATGGCAGTGGTAGAGCCGCTAAGAGTTTACAGGTCTCCTTACTGGCAGAGGAAACAAGGTGATTTTCTTTGCTCAGATGTTTCCCACTGCCCCAGATCCTCCCAAGGATATGGAGATGGTAAATAGTAAGGCTGGAACTGTCCTACTACTCCCTGCAACTGATGCCATATACAGCAACCTGCATGATCTGTGCCTAAAACCAAAGTTTTTCCTAGGTAAGCAGCATCAACTCAAACAAAAGATACCATAAGTTACACACAAAAAGAAGAAATAACCATTAAAAGGGCAATTGGAGAAAAAAGACTGTCACATGGAAGTCAGAAATTAAGGTTTTCTGTTTCACCAATGTACAAGGAGGCATAGCTAACCAACCATCTTACTGTCAGCCAAATGCCACTGTATTGTCTGTGTCCATGGTTCAGCATCTATACATTTCTCTCTAAATATGTCACTTCCTATCACCATGAATGACAGGGACAAGGTTAGACAAATAAAATAACGGTATTCTTTTGGAAACCAAACTGGAGCTATAAGACATGACATGGGTTAGACCCTTCACTTACAGAAATGTAATGCATGATTGAGGGACTCATAATCTCTTATTCCCAGCAACAGATTTTGGAAAAACAACCCAACCTTCTCATGCAATTAAAATGGGAAACAGTCACAACAAAGACTTAACTTCAGAATAACAGTTTTACTGGCATTATGCACTGTGAGAGTTATACATTAGTCAGACAATTCAAAAACTGGCTATACTTTTGAGCTGGTGTCCAAAATGTACTTTGGAAATAATTTTCCATGTTAAATATAAAATTACTAAGCAGTTTATTACTGTCGAAGTCATTCAACACAGACATCCTTGACTCTAATGCAGATCTTCTGAGGGATGTATTTATGGCAAAATACATGTGAAGCGTTCATTTCTGAGCATCCCTGTAAGCCATTGCAGCAGGAACACTCCATGGAACTTTCCACTGCGCATTGATTTCCTACCCTCTCGGTGATTTCTTTTATGTCGTTATGGCTCAGTGGCTGTTAGGTGAGGGAACTGGATACAATGCTGTTGCTCTAATTAGACTACGGTGATCAGTCAGTGGAAATTGCCTTGCTTTTCTTGCAGTGCTTCATTCACCTTCCTGTTTGAGCTTGTAAATCTTTTCTGTCAGCCTCTGTATTCCATCTTTCCATGCACTTCAAAAGTTGAGGTTGGGATGGGGATTACTATCTGCAAAACTGCCTGGGTATACAAAGCTTTCTTTTTTTTTTTTTTTTTTTTCTTTCAAAAATACCACATTTTGCTAAGAAAACATTGTGAGAGATTCTTTGTATTTGGCTAAATCCTGCTGTTCTTACTGAGGATAATATGCACTAATGGTGATAAAATCTCACCCACTCTAAGATCCCTTGGCCCTGAATCATTTCCTCTACCATAATCCTTCGGAGTGAATGAGTATTTTGAGTTAGTTGCCGCTATGTGATCAAGACTCCACCAGATTAAATTGCTTTCCTACTCAGAAGAGCTTGAATCTGGCCTTTCAATTATACTTGTAGCTTTGCATATGCAGTTCTTTTTGTGCCAACTCTTGATATTCTTTATTCTTTTTTTTCTGTCTTTCTTATTAAAGCAAAATCCCATTGAACATTTCAGAATAAACCCTTGTATTTTCAAACTTCATGATACACACTCTGTATCAAATAGAGCATCTGGACATGACACCACAAGCTGCAGATTTGACTGAGGGGCAAAACAGGAGACCTGTTGCACATAATTTCTGTCAACTAATTTTATGTAACAACATTTGCATATTCAATGCCTTTAAATACATAAATATGAGGGAGTCGAGTGAAAGAACCATCGAGCTCTGTCTTTAACTGACTTTTATGCTAACTCTGGGGAGGATTAAGCCCTTTGGTGGGAGCTAATTCTACTGGCATAACTTTGTAAGTACGAGCTATAAAACTATAAAACATTTTAAAGCAAGGAGCGTGGAGCTGATGTGCAGTGTTTGTAAATAATATGTATCAAAGAAAAACCTGTTAAGCTATGTTTAATAACGTAAACACAGAAATAATTCAAAGAGGGATATCTGCATTTTTTAAATATTTTTTAAAAATAAGATTCCAGTTTGCAATTGAAAAATGTGTATGAAGAAAACTTTTGTTATTATTGCTGGAACTAACAAAGAGTGCAAATTTTTTACTGTAAATATTTAATTTAAAATCTTGAACAAGTCAGTTTGCTTTCTGCCACTGAATTCAACCTGTATGAACAGGCCCAGTAGCAAACAAATTTTTTCCACTCAATAGTTTGAATAGTGAATAGTACAAGTTCTATAGGCAGCTTCTGTAAATTTTTATACAAGAAACCTGATGTTGACTTACACTTAAAAATACTGAAAACAAAAGTAATGCTAGATTACTTACCTGGTTAGAAGTAAAGTAGAATTTTAGATTTTTTACTTGAGACTACAGAGCAAAGGAAGCTTAAATGAAAATGATCAGATGCTGAAACATTAGGGAAGTAGATATTATAAATGATTTCTTCCCTTCTGATGATTTCCCTTAGGATTGTAATGAATTTAAGTCTTGTATACTGCTGACTGTCAATATTTTAATAATTAATCAGGAAAGGAAGACAGAGTCTCTGGTGGTCATCTTACATAATTTCACTGCAAAGTGCCTTTTCAGTTGTTGATGTTTCTAATCAAAGTTTGTCAAATGATGCTGCTGATACAGTTGGGAAGAACTCACTACAAAACTTGCAAAACCACTCCATTTGTTATTCTTCACACCTCTTTTCAAAACTTGCTCTTGCTGATGCCTGCAAAAAATATATCAGTGGTGACTGCTAGGGTGCCACCATAACTGCATAGCAGAAGAGATTTGTTTTACTTATCACCATCTGAAATATTTTCTAGCCTTTTGTCATCTCTCTCACTTTTCTTATTCTTTTGGAGTAAGGTTTTTGGAGCAGAGACTGTCTTTCTGCTTTGTGTTCTACAGTCATGGTCCATGGCTAGGCCTCCTACTTGCCAAGCTAATGCAAGTGAATTAATAATAATATCAGCCTTTCTGTACATTCTATTCCCTGAGCAGATACTGCCCTTCTCACATATGCTAAATATCTTCCTTTGCCAGTGATGCTTCAGGTGGTATACTGAAATAGTATTTTATTTTCCACAAAGATAAGTAAATGAGATTCAGCAAAGCATGTAAGCAGACTGCACTTCAAGCATGTAAACCATATCACTGCTAGGAACCAGTCCAATATGAGGTTTCAGTGCATAGTTATGTACTGTGCTAAGCAGTGATAACAAGCTTTTGGTTAAAATTCAGCATGAACTTCAGGACTTTGCTGCTCTGGGGTCTTTCTATGCTTAAAAACCATTAAAATCCTAGGATGTGAAAGTGTACTGTCAATTCAGGCCCTTTACCCACAAGACCATATGCAATAGGTATTTTTCATTGGGCAAGATAGAGGAAGAGGACACTGATGTTTGGAGTCATGATAACAAAGGAAAATAAATTTGTTAGGAAAATAAATCAAGATCAACTACCATGTAGCTCCCATATCTGTTTTCAGAGTCTACAGGACATGCAAAGAAAATACAAACTTCTTTGCTTTCTCTTTCCAAAACTGTATCTGAGTGCTGCATGGACAAAATCTCCAGAAAAAAATTTGATTCTTCAAGTATTTCTCAGTGTAGGCCACCTGAGAAAGTAGCCAGGCAAGACATTGTCACACTTCATGTACTGTTGAAGGTTTTTCTAACCTACCATTGTGAAGCTTTGTGGGCTTAGGCTCTTGACTCATATGTGTCACACAAGTAATTAAAAAGACTGGAACACTTTATGCACTTCATAAAATCTTTTAAAATTTTGATCTTTCTTTGTTTAGAACACAGTTCTGGTCCCTAAAGTAGCGTAGGGAAAAGCAAATATGAAATTATCCATCACATGGATATAAAACAGTGAGTTGTACTTCCAGTTACTTTCAACACTTGGAGAAAAAAATTTAATCTCATAATAATGAAATCCTGAAGTGTGCATCACAAGACTGATTAGTCTTCCTGATTGTAAACCTCATAAGTAAAATTATGTCCTCAGGGAGGCAGTGAATGTCTTCATGCAGGGCATAATCCCAAATATCATTCTTATGTAGTCAGATCTGATTAGCCTAGGTGAATGGCAAACTCATTTTATATTTAAATTACAGCACTAATAAAAAATGTATGAAGGCAAGAGATTGAGAAGAGGAGGCTGCAGACAAGTGAAAGGGGAAAAAATTCTATAGTTCTGTTTTTCAGAACGTATTTGGAGTGTGCAAAACATACTTGAACCCTTGCATATGTTATCTGTCTGTAAAATCAAACATATGAAAACTTGCCATTAGAAAAAAGAATGGCCTAAAAAGTATATGAACAGTTGAATACCACCTTTGATTTAGAGGATGTATTGATACTTTTGCAAGTCCGATGAAACTCTTACTGATCATTGTCATTGATGCGAAAGGAATAAATAAGGAAAGCAATGTGTTTGTACAGATTTGAATGTACAGATTTTAGTTTACCTTGAAGTGGACTAGCACAAAGACAAGTCCCAAGGAGCTACAGTACAGCATAAAGAGGTAAGAAAGGGGGAACAATCCAGGAGATCTAGAGATGAGGGCTTGTTTTTTTGTGTGAGGCTTCTTTTCCCTATTTGTTTCATCATCAGAGGAGATATGGTGTTTTAAAAGACACTCAAATGATCAAGGAGAAGAAGCTTGGTATACTACCGAAGAAATTAATTAGGAAGTCAGGATCTAGACACTGCTGACATTCACTAATGAAAGTCTACATTATGTAATGTTTTTATAATTATATTTCATTGTGGATCCAGTACCAAGTCACACAATGCAAATTCCCAATAACTTCAAGAGGTGACTTTTTTTTTCAGGATGAAAAATTGATTCATTTTGTACAGTATCATTGATATTGCTCAGACTTTGAATGTTACCAGTCAAATTCAATTGATTTTACTTGGAAAAAATAACTGCCTTTTTGTCATGATTGGCTTTGGTCTATTCTGCTTCCACAGTATTAGAGAAGGGTGCAAAATGACAAATAGAAAATTGCTGCATAGTCATTTTGCAGCTTTTTCATAAGTGTTTAAATTTCTCTTTCATCCTATTATTCATCATCAGTGTGTATTATTGCATAAGAGTACTTGGAGTTGATCCAAATACATGTTTACATAAGGTAGGCTTTTGTAAGACAAAAGTCTCAGTAGTCTTAGCTCTGAAGAGAGGATGTGAATGAAGAAGCATGTCTCTGAAATATAAAGGCATGGAAACTTGCTTGGGAGAAGGTATAAAGTTAGAGGAAACTCTCATAGAGCAACACACAGAAAAAGGCCAAGTAAAAAATGTGGCATTTCTTCAGAACAGGGAAAAGCTGAGACAGATATCCATTCCTAGGGCACAAGCGTGTGGACGTGACTATGTACAGTAGATATTCAGTCATCAAAAAGATAACTCCAAGGCCCTGAATCCAGTTTGGTATAATTATCTCTATGCAGCCAGACTTAAGCCTCTTACTGAAAATCTCATTGCCTCTACATTTTCTTGGGAACTTAGACCTGAATTCTGAATACCATTCAGAAAGTACACAAAATTCAGTTCCTGCAGTACTTAAGGCATGTGTCGGATATAGGAAAGCCCATTCTGTTAATGGCAGTTTCTTGCTGTGGTAACACTTGTGGGGAATAAAATGATGTAATGGTGTCGTGAATCAGGCCCATAGTTAGCACATGTAGTTAGCCTATTAGATGGTGTCTTTAAACAAAATTCACATTATTTTTATTAATACTTTTTTTTGATTCCTAGTTTTATGGATGGCAATCTATGGAAGGCAGCTAAAGGTCATTTTAATTATATTTCACATTTAAGGGCCTGCTTTTGCAGGAATTATGGCAAGAGAAATGTTGGCAAGTTCACAACAACTGCAAGATTGGGCAATGAGGGAATTAAAAAGATTTGTAAAAAACCAGTGACTAAGTGCCTGTTTCACTGCCTGTTGTATCCTGTTATATCTAGAGAATGGAAAAAGGAAATTCCATATTGACTAGATTGAGCTGTACTTGCCATCTCAGTAATGAATCCATCATGCAATTCCTTCAAATGAAACCTCAGTTAAACTGCACAACTGTTTCTTTTTACTTTCACACTGTAAAAATTCAGAACAGCGAGTGTCCAGGAAAATATATTCATTGGAAAGAAGCTACCAAAGTCTGTGCATTTGACTGTCATCTGCAGCTTATTTCACACATCCCCCAAAAGCAAGAAGTCAAAAATGGAAACTGCATGGGTGGTTTAT
Source organism: Strix aluco (assembly GCF_031877795.1). Lineage (NCBI taxonomy): Eukaryota > Metazoa > Chordata > Aves > Strigiformes > Strigidae > Strix > Strix aluco. The sequence goes on from NC_133935.1 coordinate 48,049,611, forward strand.
TACTCAGCATTGGGCTCCAAGTGTGTCTTCTTGATGCAATTGTCTTCTTGATACAAAACAGACCGATAATTTGTTTCCCAATTCCATAATTATATGAACTCATTAGATTTCAGAAGATATGAAAACATTTCAGATTGCACATACCCTCCCACATGCCCCTGTATTTCGATTTTGGGCCTGGGTCCCCTCTTCCTAGTAACCAATGTAGTAATTTACAGCTTTGCAGGTGTAAGAGGGTTAAAAGTAAACAAAGACATTCTGATTTGCACCAGCCCTCCATTACACTGAATCTGAAGTATTTTTAACAGAATATGAGACCTGCATACTTAAATTTCCGGTGAAGTCCTTTTCCATGATCAATACTGTCTAAAGTAGTTTTTCAGTAAATGTTCAATGTGACGATGTAAATATCAAGAATTTCTCTAGAAGAAAAGGTTATTTGTGTCACTCTTTTTGGAGAGAGCTGTCTGCTCAGTTCCTGTGTCACTACAATTCCTGCAAAGAGTGTTGTAACTGAGAGAGTATAGTTATTCTATTCACACAACAGAATGATGGAGAGGTTAATACTATTGTGCAATATTCACATATTGTCCTATAATCACCACAAGTTCCTGAACATGGTTCTGCCAGAAGGAAAAATTCTTGATGCCTTGTTAAGTAGCATTTGCTATTCTCAGAATTTGGGGAAAAAGAAAGATTCTGGGTATGTTAAGAGAAAAAGGCATAAAGGCAGGCAAGCAAAATAAAAAAGGCACTTTAAACTTCTTTTTCACCACCTTTTGACAGAAATTTGATTTTAAGTGTACTTCATTTTACTAGAATATTAGCTTTAGACGGGAGTTTAGCAGCTCACATTAGAAGTTAGGAGTCAATGACTGACTCCTCTATGTTGGGAATGAGGGAAGATGGAGAGGATTGATTCTTACACTTACATAGTTCTTCCTGGGGTTCTCATGGCTCTGCATAGCTGTTCATCCCTCAATATTAGCAGTAAAGACTGTTCCAGCCTTCCCAAAATATTGTCCAAATATCTGAGTAGGTCATTAATTTTCAGGGACTTGCCATCTATCCTATACAGTAGGTGGGAAAAAATGTTGTGCTGCTTGGGTGTGATGCCAACAATAACTAGCAGTTCACAGCTATGATTTCTCACCAAGTAATTATAACTTTTACTTTACTAAGGGAAAGAAAATAATACTAAGAATGACTATTTTAATAACATTTACCCATTACCAAATAATTTCAAAGTTTTCTTTGGGAAAAGGAGCTCGGAGCTTTTTTTATTGGATGGAAATTTCCACTAACTTTCTTGGGAATTCCAGCCATGCTAAAAATACAATCTCTGTATACCTATGTGGCAAAGCTCATTCTGTTTTCCTAGTAGGATGCATTCATTATCCAACACAGATATCTCACAGTTGTATCATGGTGTTTATGAGGTTTTTGGCACAAGTTCCTTCCCAGTTCCATTCTGTAGAGTGTTTGGGGCATTCCTGAAGGTAGGTGTTCCAATATTCAGTTAACCTCCTCCTGAAAACATCACTACTTCTGAGCAACATAACCATGTACTGTTAGTATAATATTGTATGTCTCAATTTAGCATTGTTACCTTTGTCTGGTCAAAGGAAATCTAGAGCAGGATCATGGGGAAAAGACTCCAACACCCACGGGTTTCAATTACTGCTTGACCAGGTAATTCATTTGCAGTTCTTATTGTAAAAGGCCATTGTATTTTATTTAAATTTTGGGAGATACTTATCACTTCCAGATTTAATACCATTTCAAACTCATATTAACTTGCAGGCATACTCCAGGCTCAGAATTTGCCCATCAATAGTAACTCAGTTTTTCTGGGGTCTCAGTGCATATTAGAAATGCAAAGCTTCCCAGTAATATCATGCAGGTGGGTTTTGCATTTTTTAGGTATGTATTTTCCTGTAGATCCTTTCTAAGACATTACCTGTCCATGCACATAAGAGATCCAGTGTTGCAGGCTCTTCCTCACTTCCATATTTTATTCAGGCAATGTTTGTTCTTTTAAATTTTAAGATTCTTGGTATATGGTCTTTGGTCAAGATTTTTTTTTAAGGTGTTTAAAGTTATGCACAGAAGTTTGCATTTTGTGCCAGTTCAGTTTTCTAATGACTTAGATCACTGGGATCTAGCTGTGGACAGCCAGGCATTTGGGAAATTCAAGCCAATGCCCAAATACAGCCTCAGGAGTTTAAACTCCTATTTGGTAAAACTTTGGCCCCATTATTTACAGATTTTGACTTATGCCCAGGATGCTTTGTGTCCTCCCTCTGTTACATAATGGAAAATATATAAAAGAGTTCAGGAAGATACAGGAAGGGTTTGTGTGGTGGGGTTTGCATTTTGCCCTGATTTTTTGTTAATGGTAGGGATTGGGAATGAAAGATGTTAGTGCCTCAAGGAAGAGAGAAGGCAAAGATTACCAGTTACAGAATTTATGGGATTAGTATTATCCTCTAGAGCATTTATGACAGAAGGTATGTTTGGCTGCAATGTTACTCACACTCCTAGAAGAGAAGCTGGGAGAACTGGAGGTGCAACCATAGGTCAAGTCCAATATCAGGGATGGATGTGGGGACATGATGGAACAGAAGAAGATGATACAAATAACTGAAGAGGTGCAGATAACTTCTGATCACGCAGATGGGGAAAACAGAGCTCGGTGGAAAGGAAGAGCCAAAGAAACATCCAACAACAAGGACTACCTAGCAGAAGAGAAATAGGATAACAGAAGACAGCTGCTACACAAAAGAAAACATGAAAGGTGGAATGGGAAGGAGGAAGAGAGGAAGACAACACTGGTGTAAGAAACTAAGGTATGGGTATGAAGGGTAGCTGCGTATTAGAATCAAAGGGAGAAAATAGATGTTACACATCTGATTTGAAAGAGAAACACAGATGAGATGAAATGAGTTCCAAACAAATGGAAGAACCCTTCTTCATGCCCTCATAGAAAATAGTACAGTTTGTATGATGGTATTTATATATTTTTTATTTATATATTTATGTTTATATAAGAAGAATCAACAGGCTTGTCAACAGAACAGTCCCGGAGGACAAAAAGGCAAACTGGTTTTTTAGGCTCTGCGGTACATGGAAGTAGAGACAAATTGGCAAAAAGACTTAATGGTGGGAAAAATAAAACCAGCATTGCTATGTTAACGCTAGGCCAGCCAGGTAGCATTCTGAGAGAAGCAAAACAGAGGACCTCAGTGACACTGCTATGTTTTCTAGTGAAAGAGAGAGAATTTATGGTAACATAAAGAACTGGGCTACTGGAATGGTTTGTGGGTTCCAGTTTATGGAACTAAGTTGGTAATTCACAAGGAAAGTTTTAAACAGATAGATGCAGAGAGGTTGAGAGACATTCATGTAATCTCCAAGTCTTGTTTTATTTCATAGCAACAGTGAAATTAGGCAAAGGGTAGCAAAAATGCAGTTAAAGGATAGAAAGTTATTGTAAAACAAAAGAACACCAAAAGGAAAAAAGAGAAAGTATTAATAATTAGAGTCCCAGTCAAGTGGGTGCTGCAGCTGAAATAATGTAATCTAGCTAGAGAATTGAATGAAGTCATAAAGAAACGTTTGAAACAGGTAAAGATGCAAAGAAGTAAGCTAAAGGACCTCAAAAAAGAAAGTGGAGGAATCTGAACAACTGATGCATTACATGAATTTAAGTATTACAGAGAAAAAAGGGGCACAATAGAGGAGCCAGATGAACTGAGAAATACCTGTTGAAGTATTCAGACGTGAATGCAGTATTCAGACAAGAAAGTGAGGTAGGCATTGTACATGTTTAGATGCAGAATGCTGTAGAATAATGAGAAAAAGGAGCTTTCTTAGAAGACAGTACATATTCAGTCTGGGGAGGAAATTCATAAAATTATTCTGTGAACAGATCTTGAAGATCAGTTTTGCATGTTGAGAGTGTTCCCTTTAACATTGATGTAGAAATAATTTTACTAGTCATTGTGTTGGGGACATTAATTTCCCTGACTCAGATTGGAGAGCAAATGCTATTGGTAATTGTAAGACCACCAGTAGTGTGTTGTGCTGACAAGAGAACAATTCAGCACATTTGGGGACGAATTTTATTTAGTATTTTTACTATTGAAAGTGGCACAAAAGTCTGGAGGATGAATATGAGGTTTCGTGATGCCATAATGTGAAGAGGTATTGCCAATATCCTGCAGGATCAGACTACCATATGAGAAGCACTGGATTACTTTGAGAATTACAATGCTAGATAGAAATGAATGAATATTACAAGGAAAATGTGCAAGTGTTTTTGAAATAAGCCAGGGACTCATTAGCTGAAGACAATAGACATATCAAGAGATGTGTATGTGCTAACCTAAGGCTGAGAAGAATCAGGAAAACTAGCTGATCACAGGACCACCCCATAATGCAGAAGGTGAAGAAGGCACAAGTGATAGTAGGATGTGTGAGGTGAGCTATTTCTGAGAGAGGGGGAGGGAGACAATCCTTGGTGCCCACTGAGCAACTGCACTCACCTGTGTTCAGGGAAGCGAGCTGCCCTGAAACAGAGGAGGGATGCTTGATTGGTTGGTAGTCAGAGACTCTGCCTTGTGAGACAATTTAAAATAAATTCTCAAGAAGAAGACTGAAAGGGAATGTCATGGTAAATACACCATGTGTTCAAACCAAACTGGGAATGAGAAGAAATATTTTAGCCACCAGAAGGGCAAGATTGTGGAACAGGCCTCCTGGTGCAATAGTGCAGGCAAGATGCTAGCAGCTTTTAAGATGGAGCTTAATGAATGGGAGCTGTCTGTCATGAAGGGGACTTAGTAACTCAGATGTTCCTGCCCCCCAGCAGTCAGCCAGGACCCCCAGCTCCACCTGCAGGCCCAGGAGCTCAGGGCAGGCACAGGCTGAGACCCCAGGTCTGGCCAGGTCTGTGCACAGCCCAGGCCCTGCAGAGCCTGGTGGGGCTGTCTGGATGGACTCTAGCCCTGCTGCCTTCCCTCACTGACTCCAATGATTGCCAGGGGGTTGGCAGTGCTGTCACTGTCACCACCATGGCCCTGCTTGGGGGCTGCAGGCCTCCACCTGCCAGAAGGCCACTGCCTGGCCTGTGTGGGGGTTGCTTGGCTTGTCCTGAAGTGGGCAGCCCCACTCCGGCTACTCCCTGGCAATTCTCTTCCATCCTTAGGGGTACCTTCCTAGCACAAAGCAAATATGATGATCATGTAATCCAAGGACTGTTAAAGAGCCTGTGGTAGTATGGATCCAGGTCTTCATAACCTAATAAAAACGATAATTACTAAGTAATTCTGCACTGACTGTGCATGGTTGTCTGTAATGCACTGGTTGTAATTTCTTCAGTGGCTTCATAGCCTTTCTAAGGAGATCAATATCAGTGTACATATTTTCTGGTTGGAGAAACAGCAGCCAGGTACTCAAAGGACACCCAGCTAAGTCAGGACAGAGACTGAAGCAGAACTGAACTCTTCCCAAATCTGCTTGGGGTCTGTCCAATACCTGCTTAGAGAGACATCAGAAAAACTGCATTTCTTATGATGTCCTGTTTTACACTGAGTGAAAAATAGGCCTATGGACTGCACTAATGCTTTAGTCAGTACCTAAAATGCTAAATAACCTGCCAATGACATCAGATTTAAGTTTAAAAGATATCCATTTTTATGGCAATGCCTAGAATGGAAGAACAATAATAGTTGTGATGGTTATAGTACTGAAAATATCTTTTAAACGGTTTAGAACAATCAGTCATTGATTTAATTGCAGAACTGGCCTGGATAGTCCCAGCAGAAGCAGCTAGTCCCTGTATTTGTTTGAAACTGTTTTGAATGCTCATTTCTTTTGCATTTTTATGAAGACAACAGTTTTTCCTGCCTCTTCCACTCAGGGAATTAATTCTTTTCTGGTGCTTTAATGGAGGACTGTGAAACCCTGCATCAGATCCTGTGACCGGAAGCAGGCATCTCTCCTGTCGAGTGACACAACATATTGTCTATGTCTTGCATGTGGTTAAAAGTAAGAGCTACATCCATTAATGTGCTTGCTGATGCCAGGGGTGCTTCCCTTGCAGTATGATTCAGTGTTGGGGAGTACATCCCCTGAATTGCATTTTTTTGAAAAATCTGGTCACAACATATTTTACAAGGACTCAGTTGATTAAGTTTTCTAATTTTTTAATGGACTAAACATCAGATCCTTTGGTAATTTAAATGACTGTAGCTTTTGGAATGGCTTATGCCAGCTGAGAATCTGTCTCTCTCTCTCCTAATGACATCTAACCTGAGTTCACTCTGGTATTCAAAATGCTCCCAATGGATTATCTTGGAAGTTATTATAAGGTGAATAGGCTCCTAACATACAGTTATGCAAGACAAATGCCATACTTATCAAATTTTTCTGGCTGAGCTTGATACCTCTGAAAACCAATATTTATAATAGAAATGTTGACAAAGCCTTTAAATAAAGGTGTTAGACTAAATATATTAGCATGTATATGAGAAGATTGAATAAAATCATAGCTTTTCTCCAGATGAAAGTCAAATCCTGTAAAGAGAAAATCAAGGTCTTTGTGCTGAAGTACAGCATCCAGGGCAACTTTTTCAGATGTATGGAATGCTTTACCTAGAACAGGCTTGGCTAAATCCTTCTGTCTGCTTATGTGGTATAAAGTGAATTTAAAATAACCAGAGCAACTAGCAGATGTTTTCCTGCTGCAAGGGAATCCTCTGCCTGAAGAAAGATCATGGCAGTTGGAAGTATCTTGCATTGGTCACATTTTCACCACTGAAATAAATGAAAGCCATCTGCTATACATGGACAGTGGAGCAGGATGACACTGAGGTACGTTTGCCGAGGCTCTTTATTCGGTGGGAAAAAAAAGACCTAAATACAGAACTCCTGGGATAAAGGAATTACAAATGGCTTTTTTTGTAGCCCTTTTCTCCACCATCTACAAATATAGACCAGCTAGAATGGAAAATCTAACTCTTAGTGCAAATGTATTCAGTACACAAAATTGGTATGTGCCTATATATTGGTAGGTTAACCACTTTGCATGCTCTGCTGGGACATTTAGACGTATGTACTCAGACAGCTATTTATGTGCTTGGATTTTTCACATAATTTAGGGGTACTCAAGCTCATACTGCTAGTTTAAAAATGTAAATCCATTTATATAAACATCTGCAGCCAATACAGAATTCTGTACATGTGACTGCACTGAGACCATGAATGAACCAACTGAGATGAACAAAGTCTGATAGTGTATAAACTCAGCAGGATTCTAGACAAAAAGCACCAGAGACTTTAAAGTTAAAAAAGGAAATGTTTATGTTGGATGACCTTGAAAGTATATAACAATACCAGCAATGTCCGTTTCTTCATTCTATAGTCACCATGGACATCCCAAATTCCCTATGAATATCCAGCCATGTCCCATTTTAAAACAAACTGACCCTCCCATAATTATTCCTTTTAACTATTAATATTTGTTCTCAAACAAACACACAGTTGCATTTATATGTAGACAGATGTCTGATCTATGCTTTCCCTTGTGCTAAAGATTTGAAACAGAAATATTCAAATTCAGCTGTGTTTGTCTCCTTTCTTAAAATAGTTTGCTACTTGAATACCTGAACGTTGTAGTTTTTAAGAAACTGTATGAAACTAACACATCATGTATCCACGCTTGATGTCTGATGAATAAAGACTGTTTTTATGTACGAAGAATTTTTGTGATGTCACTGATATGACATGACTTGGTTAGAACAAATTTGGGGAGTGGCCTTACAGTCCTCATTCTATTCATTAAAACTTCAGAAGAAACTAGGAGGCATTTGGGACAAATGACACTACAGGAGCAAATTTACTTTGATGTCATTTACTCTGAGGTGCCATTTTGCTGGCATAGATGGTGATTTGGATTATCATTACCTCGTAGCATGTCAATACTGAAATTGTAATTTGCACAAAAATTATTTTTTATCTCATAGGATTAATGTAAGAATAATATTAAAGGTGGAGGGAGGAGTAGGTTATCTGGTGTGCTTCTACTTCCTTGCATCTGGAAATTTCTTTGTTTTCATATATTGAAAGCATTTATGGCATGTTTTTTACGAAGTGTAAGTGGTGGAAGAAGAGTCTGAATGAGAAAGTTAGATAGGGCATAGAGGAGCCTAGGGAGAAAGCTAAGGTCCAGAAAGTCTAGTATGAAGCCCATTTGCTTGTAGTAATAACTGCTATTTGCAGCTGAGAATGCTCATCAAGTTCCAAATATTTGGCTGTGGTTCTCTTTCCATAAACATTGGAGTCACATCATACATATCTACAGGGCTCAGCCACACCTCTTCTGCCTTTGCCTCAGAATCCCTGCCTCTAGTGGTGCAGCCAACACAACAGTCCAGAACACTCTCCTTATCGTTCCTAATTCCTCCTTTTAAAGTTTGTTTTGGGGCTGCAACATGCAAAGTCTTTCCCCTATCTCTCTCCAATTCAGGGTCGCTGACCTCTTTGGAGATTAGCAGACCAGGTTTTTCTTCAGCTTTACAAGAGCCTGGCCTTAACCCACATATTGATAGAAATAGCTGGTGGTGTTTTAACTTTCAAGAAGAGTCTGAAGCTTTAGGGGCTATCTCCGCCCTGTTGACCTATTTAGCCTAAACAGACTGCCAGAGCTTTGGGGATGCCAAAGGTTGTGCTAGCTAGTTCCATTTGGGTCTCCCACCCAAACAAAAGGGTGGAGAATTCCAGACACGATGTGATTCAGGAAGGCCAAAACCCCAGTAAGACTCCATGAAAAATATTTATTTTTCATTTTTTAAGCCAATCCAGAAGAAACAGCACATCCTTTTTGCCTTTAACTTGGGCGCAAGAGAAAATTGAACCACCACTGAAGGTGGAAATTCTGTGTACCTGCTCTTACTGTTGTGTTTTTAAGCAGAACCACAATAGTTTTATTGGAGTGTTTTGGTTAAAGCAGAGGTCAGTCTACCACTTGGGATATTTTGGTTGTTTGCTTTTAAAGCACATGGTAGAATGTAGTGACAGCTTTTTGCCTGTATGTTGACAATGTTTGTGCAGGTAGTGTTACTTGTGGTTGCTGTGTGAAAAGCAAATCCTGGGAGGTACCTGCCTGTATCATGAGAGTCTTCTGACTACTCTGCATTTTAGGTGTAACATACATATAAAACTCAGCTTGTCACAGATGCTAACTGACAGGCTTTGCCAAAATGGACTGTTTTCATGCTTTCCCCAATACCCCAATACTTGGAGAAATCCTAGGAAGCATTTCATTATGCCATAGGTATCTTGACCAGGAGTGCAGCAAAAATCTTTCTCTAGAGCATAGTGGAGGCGGTAGCTACAGATTACCTACTGGAGGTTTTCCTTATTCAGATTTGTACTGGTTTTGGCTGGGATAGAGTTAATTTGTTTGTAGTAGCCTGTAGGGGGCTATGTTTTGGATTTGTAATGAAAATTATGTTGGTAACACAGGGATGTTTTGGTTACTGCTGAGCAGCGCTTACACGGCATCAAGGCCTTTTCTGCTTCTCAGACTGCCCTGCCTGTGAGTAGGCTGGGGGCGCACAAGAAGATGGGGCAGGTGACCCCAACTGACTAAAGTGATGTCCTTGACTGTATGGTGTCTTGCTCAGCAATAAAAGCTGGGGAGGTGGAGGTTGGCACGGGCTGCCATTGCTTGGGAACTGGCTGGGCATCGTTTAGTTGGTGGTGAGAAATTGTTTTTTTTTGTGTCAATTGTTTTTCTTGGCTGTCAATCTTTTCCCCTCCTTTTTTTCAAATAATTGAACTGTCTTTATCTCAACCCATGGGTTTTCTCACTTTTACCCTTCTGATTGTCCCACCCATCCTACTGTGGCAGCATGAGTAAATGGCTGCCTGGTGCTTAGCTCCCTACTGGGGTTAAACCACGACAAGATTTGAACTGCCACATGAGTCCATTTGCCTCTCTTTTGAATCCCTGGAAATCATAGTTCAGAATGTGGTTTGGGTACTCTTCATGAATGTGCATCTACAGTCCTTAATTAGCCTTGTTTCTGCTCTGCTGCACTGCTAACCAGTTTTATTCCAATAGGAATGGAGAAAAAGAATAGATAAATTGGATAAAATTAATCTGACTAAATAGAAACATCTACAGTAAAAATAATCCCTTTTGGGTCAATCCCTTTGTAGTCAATGGAGAGAAACAAACATTTGTAGAGTATGATTTGTCTCATCCTGAGGTAGGTGTCTAAACTAGTTTAGATGTCCTAAAAATGCCTGATTCTCCATAATGAAAGCAGATGGTGACAACTTCAGGTGTAGGTTTCTTCACTTTAGAAACCCTTATGTAAAGGGAGATGAAGTGAATCTCACCTAAGGAGATCCTAAGAACAGATAAACTACCACATCAGACCAGACCATCTAGCTTAGTACCACCAATGATTGATGCCTGAGACAACGTGCTTAAAGAATAATGCAAGACCAAGGCAAGTATTATCTTTACTCATTATACCCTCCCAGCTTCTGGTAGTCAGCAGATTGCAGTCTCCATGAGCCAGAGGTTCCCCTGCAGTCATTGCTTATTGTAGCTATTAGTGATGTCTTCTATGTATTTTTCTAGGTCAGATTAATGTACCCCACTAACCCTCCCCATTGTATTCTCCTCTGAGACTTCAGGATTTTTGCCCAGGATTAAGAGTGTCCTAATATTCCTAATCTGTCCATGTATGGAAACTGTTTCAACTGAATTGCTATGATACTTTTCTCTATATTTTCTCTATTTCTATTATATCCTCTGGGAACCAGAACTGCATGTTGTATTCAATGCCTACGTACTGCATGGATCATACTAATGTATTTTGTTCTCAATTACCTTCCTAATATTTCCTAATGTTCTAGCTGTCTTTTTGATCACTACTGATCATTACACTGGTTTTGTAGGTAATTATTCACCATCACTCCAGGACTGGTTTCCTTAACAGTGAGAATTAATAAATAAATTAACTGTAAGGTACTTTTTCCTGTGTGCATTGCTTTACACTTGTCAATAGTAAACTTCAAATTCCATTTTCTCTCTTAGCCCTAGAATATTCTTAAATTCTCTTGCAATTCTTTGCATTTCTCTTGATTATGGTACTCTGGTTTATTTTATATGATCTGCAAGTATCGCTGCTTTCTTGTTCATCCATTTCCTGTGTAAATGTGTTAAACAGAACAGATTCCAGAACAGATTAACATAGGACAACAGAGATATACTCCTGTAAAAAGTGACCTCTTATCCTCAATCCTTGCTTTGTATATTTTAGGCAGTTGTTTATCCTATAACAGCTTAGTTTTTTTGAAGTTTCTTTGATAGAGGATCTCCCCAAAATCTGTTAAACTTTACGGTGAGTCTTCGCTGGTTAGAGATTAAAAGGGGTTTTCACTACAGAGAGAGAAAATGAATTATGAAATATACATTGTATTAGCAGAGAACTGGGGTATTAGGTAGTGGAGGAGATGCATGGAAGATCATTTTATAATAAATAACAAAGGAATTCTGTGGAAAAGGGAACGAACAGGGAAAAAAAAGATAATTGCTTTCATCATACAATAAATTAATTTAAATAGGTTGTGATTCTAGTACTTGGGAAGAGCAAGATTCAGAGGAGGAATCTTCCCTTTCCCTCTGTTTCAAGCCTGCTGCTTTAGAGTCTGCCTGCTTCTAATGTGAAGCTGTAGCACACCATGCAAAGTATAAATATGGATTCCTTCAGAGGTTTGATGACATTTTGTTGGAAGACACAAACATGTTTCTTGCAGATTTGTGATCTGCAAGAATTCTGTGTGTGCCAGTACATTGGGGACCATGCCATACATCACAGTTCAAAATTGCCAGTTCACTCTATTTATTTACCTGGGTTAATAGAAACAAAAGAATATTGAACTGCAATTAAACTGAACTTGGAAAAGGATTTATGAAACCTTGTCAACTGTGTTATCCAACACAATACCATTTGTGGGAGAACAAAGATTCTTCATTTAGAATATGTTGAAACCATAAGTGAAATCACCTTACAAATATTTTTCTCCTTGAACGGATAACATCTGACAGACGGGAAAGCAAAGCCTAACCCACTATTAACCATTACCTGGTTACCATTATAGTTAATTAGCAAGGCATTACCCATAATCCTCTGAAGACAATCGTTTTCTGGCTGTCACCCAGGCCTGCTGCAGTATAGGCTCACTGACTCCAGAAGGCTGACAAGAGTTTTTTTCCTGCAAGAAGCATGTTGTGAAAGAAGCCTGGTGAAGGTGAAACATGTGTTGTTACTTCAGCTTTAGGAGACCAATTTGATTGCATTAGCTGGCAGCACTTCTGATGTTCTTTTCAATGTCAGGGAAATTTCTGCATTGATTTTCAAAACATAACTCTATATACAAATTGCTTTTTCTCTTTGGCAGATACCTAACTTTAACTAGGAACTAATTTGAAACCTGTACTCTTGTTGAGAACTCATCAATAGATCATGAAAATCAGGTCACAGTTTGAAAAATTACAAGGTTTTTTCACTCTATGAAGAGACTAGTTTAACATCCTCATTAAAGATCTGATGATGGGGCAGAGTGTACCCTCACTAAGTTTCTGATGACATAAAACTGGGAGGAATGGTTGATACACCAGGGAGTCTTACTTGACTTCTCTACAAGGATGGCCTCACAGTAATGCTGAACATGTTTATGTGGGAGATGTGTGTTTCCTCTTTGGACTGTGCCAATATGGCTCATGTCCTGACCTGGAAGATGCTAGCGTTACTGTGGCAGCAGCCCATTCAACTGCTGAAATGAATAAAGTGCCATGCTTTAATCCATAACGACATATCTTGATCACTAAAAGGAGAGTCAGAGGCCTTCAAAGTGGTCGCTCCCAGGTAGCTGACTGGCATGGAAATGGACAATGCAGTAAGCATGTCACTGAACTGTTAGACTTTTATCACATAAAACCTGAGAACAGTCCAGGAAATATCAACACTGACCACTTCAGAAGGAACATACCCTACAGGATTTCTGACTCATGGTGATAAGCTATTTCTGATGCACATCCTGGTATTTAAGACCCCAACTTTTCAAGGTGAATTTTCAATGACATTTGAAAAGAATTCTTGCTTTTCCATTCCTTTCATACCTTTGACCCATACTTTCATTTTAATAATATTCTATCTGGTGATGCCAGAAGAAGTGAAGATTGGAAAGAAAACCAAATGTCACTACTGAGCAGTCTCATTGCTCAACCAGGTTGCATTCTCCATAACCTGCATTCAGTGCTCTGCTCACTGAAACACCAGTGTGCAGACTGCATAGCCCAGAACCCCTATTACATTATAGGATCTGTGCTGGGGGCTGTGTGGATATTGGAAAAGAAGACCTCATGTGACAGTCACTGCACAGGGTATGGAGACTTAGCACTTCCCATTTATGGAGCAAAATTTATTAAACAGAGAGTATATTTAATATATACATGGGCTTATTCATCTGGTTTTCTTCTCATCCTATCTGTCAGTGTCTACAGGCAACAGAAAGACCAAGGTTTCATGGCTTTACTCGTGACAGAGGACCCCTCTGTGAGTTTTGTTGTTGGGCTGCTGATGAGAGCCACCTGGCACTCTGCATTGGTTCATGGGTCAGGAATGGTGAGGGACAAAAATGGAGCATGTGAGAGAAGACTGCACCAGTAAACAAAGTAGCCTTGGACAGATGTTGTGCATAAGCTCACCTGGGGTTCAGAACTTAGACACCTCCTCATCAAAGCACATTGAGAGGCTTCATCTGGAGAGCAGGACCTACTCAAAATGTGCTGACAAAGGCATTCTTCACAAAATTTGGCTGTGGGTGCTACCTTCATTATAAAGCTAGAGCATAAAGACACCTTCCCCATCCTCCTCTATATAAGAATCTAATGGTGTGAACCTTCAGGCTGAAGGTGTAGGAAATCTGGATTCAGACTGTCTTCATCTTAAGGACATGCAGTTTCAGATCTCCCACTAGAATGCCTTAATCCTTGGCTGGGAGGATAGGGAAGTGATCTTAGTCTGTTTTGTCAAAGTAAATGCAAAAAAAAGAGACAAGATTCATTGGGCTGGAGAAAAAGAGGAAGATCTGGGCAATTTCCTGAAGGAGGGGAGTCCTGGTGTCTTGATCTTTCAGAGAACTGATACTGTATATTATATCAAGAAGTCACTGGATAAAATGAACTGAATTGAAAAAAACCCAAAACAAACCCTTTTCAGGGGCCTAAGTCTTTTTGGATCTAACTATAGGTCCTTTCATTGCTAACTTTTATGGTGCTATATTGCTTTGATGACCCTATTGTGAATTCCCTTCGTTTTACTGTAGCAAGCATGGTGGCCTGTTACTATAACTTTCCTTCTGAGAACAATGACATGACTGTATGCTGCGCATGTACATGCAGAATGTGTGGCGCACATTTTAACCTCACTTCCCAGAGCAGAGGTATATTCTTATTTTGGCTCACTTAGTAAGTTCACTAACAGGCAGGAGAAGAATAATGGAATTCTGGAGATCTGGCTCATGAGATACAGCTGTGTGACGTGAGTAAAACCCCCTTTGGAGATATAATTTGGGGCCAATTTCTTTATTTTGTAGTCAGGCAAAACTCCCATTGACGTCAATGGGAATTTTTCTTCCATAAAAAATAGGGACTCAGGTTTGGCCCTGAATTTTTTTGTCAGCTTGAGACACTTCAGATAGTGCCAGTATTCTGAACATCCATTGGTGGGCAGAAAGCTTCTGTAATGTACTTCAGATATTCTCAGGTTGGCATAAAAAGGTAAAAAGAAAAAACAACTCGTCAGTCGGCCTTTTGTTTGTATTTCCAAACTTATATTGTATGAATAGTTGGACCCCCTCAGATGCATAAGGATAGCAGGTATTTTGAATTTAATCTTTCAAAAATGCTTTTTAAATCAAACATCTGGTAATAGCTTGTAAATAGAAATGTTAATAAAAATGCATCACATTCAGGGATATTCACAATGTGAACTGCTTACTCTGCCCCAAGCTTAGGAAAAGTAAATGTTATCCATTTTCACATAATTTTTTTAGCCAAAGTCTTTTAAGCATATAACTTTACAGCTTTCATAAAAAGGGCATAAAAATGAAAAATGTGTTTTGCAATGAATCTGCCACTGATATGAGTGTTCAATTAAATGGACCGTGCAAAAAAAGAGGAAAGATTTGCTACTGGGATATTGCCAGTGGTATCCTCTGACACTTCTATGGTCTCATGTGTTCCTGATCAAGCAGCACAGAGTACTGGAAAATCCCAAACCAATAAGCTTGAAACCAGAGCAGTCTGCATACATTTGATATGCAGTCAAAAGAGGCTGATTTGAAATGATTGGCACTGAACTACGGCCTTTCTATTAACTTATCTTAAACCATTTTTGCCCTTTTGTTGACACAGAACTTCACCAACTCTATTTATACCCTGGAAAACTGCATATTTCTGCTTAGACAACAGATTCAAACTGTGTTTTTAATAGTGGCAGCCACTTGGAATTCTTTCCTACCACACTGTATCCCATTTCACTTTAAATCTTCTCTTCTGGACACATACAAAATTCATACTTCTGTAAAATCTAGTTACCAAACTTGGTAATTTATCATTGACATTACCCAGTGAAATATGTAACTGGTTTTAGTCCAGTTCCTGAATTTGTCTATTTTGTTCCCATCACAGAAATTTCAGTGTTCCTGATGTAATTTGGCATGGTTCCCAGTGTGAGATCCAGGTAGCCATGCATGCTGTACTGCAGGTGCAGAGACAAGAGTGTCAACTCTCCTGTCTTGTCCTTTCTCTCCAGCTCCAACCCTCTCTCCTATGACTCTCCAGGGTGCCTGTCCTTCTGTGCACCTGGTCTGAGGATAGATGAGCATAAAATAAGGACTGGTAGTTGATCCATCTTGGTCACTGTTTAAAACCTTAGTAGCCAATGGGTGCTGAGATTGTCATGGGTCATAGAGTTGCCTCCCACTTTTGTGGTGCAGCTTCCTAGGAGGAATAAGGAAGGGAAGTTCCAGGGAAGAAAAGACAGAAATCCTGACTGCAATCTGACCTGGGAACCAATGTTGGGTTCCCATGGTTTCTCTACCTGTTATCTTTTGATTTTTGTGTAAGGTTTCAAGTATCTGAACCGAAGATACAGAGAGAGCCATTGGTTTTGGGAGACAACTCCTCTGCTGTTCCCTCATCGGGACAGCAACCACTCATTCTGACTGAAGAAAGAAAAGGAAACCCTATGAAAAGGGCACATAAATGTTTCCATCATCTGCTGTGTCACACACCCATATACACAGAAAGAGGCATTTAGAGTATAGTAGGTGCTCTTAACAAAGAAAGTGTGAAACACAGAATGTCACAGAGACCATTTTTCCTTGTAAAGCTAAGAAGTGGAAGCATCATAAATATATTTGCACTCTTGCCACTCACTGGCTTACCTTCTGTAAAGCTGAGGTCTTCCTTTTCCAGTGCTACAAATCTGGCACCGCTCATAATGATTAAATTCGCTTAAAGAAAAATAAGAAAGAGAGAAAAAGAATTATTGTGTTGTGTCCAAGGAATCCACAAACTACTGGAAGAAGAATTTTATAACTGCTTAACACAACATAACAGAGGTTATGCCAGTCTTCAGACTAAAAAAGATCTCATTAAGAATTCAGCTTCTTACTTGCTGTTTCATGTAATTTCATTCTCATCTGTGCAGATGCCATTTAGTTCTAAGTATAAAACTACTATCAGATTTATTTTTCAGATGCAAGAAATCCTGTTTCCATCAGTTCAAGATTCATCTGCTATGACTGAATTTGTTTTCTTGTGCATGAGTAAAGATACGTAGCTCATTTGTCAAACAAATGACATGTGAAGGACCTGCCACTACTCTTCCAAACACGTCCAATTCAGATATATCTTGGTGTTTGCTGGTGAAGAACACAGTTGTTAGAGATCTGTCTCTCTTCACGGCAATTCACTCAAGTTCTGTCTCTGGCTGCCTTGACCACTGCATCCCCAGCAGGCACATTGACTCCCTGGCCTGCATATGGACAGTTGATCCCTACAGTAGAGAAAATGGGACAGCTCTCAATTTCAGGGGCAAGTGGCATGGCAGACCTTGTGATTACTAAACATGTTTCCTCCTCAGAACAAGACAACCTTGTTTGTGCTCCTCCTGGGAAAAGTCTCTGCCCTGTGCTAAGCCTTGTATCATAACTTAGCATTATCTGGGAGAATATTAATTGTCTCATGTCAAAACTGGGAAGTATTCTAACATTTACATTTAACAGATGATTCTGGGAAATTGTTCACACTGATGTCCTGACTGTAACCTTTTTACTAGCATAAACATAGTCCAAAATATCTAAAATTCACCCCATTAAACTTGGAACACTAAGGAATAAGCTTGAATTGGTTTGCATGGGAAGCACACATTTTAGTTAGTTATGAGTTCTCATTGGTCTTTCTGATTTAAATTGAAGTCTCACTGAATATTGCCATTCAGTGGTAATTTGGGAACAGAGGAAAAATGCTGAAGACAAGTAAGCATACCATTAAGAAGTAAACTCGAGCCTTTGAAAATGCCAAATAAATGTATCTATGTAACTTTTAAAACAAATGATGGACATGTCCCCAGTCTGCTGAAATAACATTATCTCTCCATTTTTTCCCATAACTTTATTCCCTTGTCTAACCAGGAATAATTCAGTGCAGCTGAAATTCGGGAGCTCAAATGAAATGCAACTGGGACTAATCCCAGCGAAGTTACTTGCTTCATGCCAGCCAGTGACTTCAGTACAATGAGTCATTTTAACTGCATCATGAGTGTCCAAAACACCTTCTGTTTCATTGACCTCTCAGAAAAGTGAAGGCTTCTTGTTGGGATAAGTCCTTTTTATTTTTTCCTTTGTTATAGTTTGTGTATGTTTGTCTATGAGACGCATTCAGGACTATAAAGAACTGAATCATCAAACTCCTGACAAAATTAACAGTGGTGTTCAGAACAAAGAAAGATGACAGACAAACATACAGCCCTTTATAATTCCTTTTCAGTCCAAGTGGCAAAATAAACAGAGATGGCATTAAAATCTAAAAGGAAAACTAGGTGTGTTTTGAATATTGCTACATGGACAACTTCAGAAATGAAAACTTGGCATTCTCACATTTGTTGAAGCTAAGAAAAAATACAAATCTGTACTTGCAACTGTATTATTTTCTCCTCAATTATTTCAGACCTTTCATGTATTGTATCATGAACTTCTTTACAGAGAAAAACAAACAATCCAGTAACATAATTTGTGCAATTTCATGGCTCTAATTTCCTTTCTTGTGAAGTGGTCAAAAAGAGTGTATTTATTCTATTTTGGTTACAGAGCATTTTGGCAAAAACTTAGTTTTGGAATAATTTCCTTGACATTTGACCTACCAGTGTAAAGGAGAATGAAGAAGGAGAAAGAGGAATTTCCATCTGGAATCTTTCCATTTGGTGCTACCATTTATTCTGTGACAATCAGCAGCTATTCAAAACCGTCCCCGGATACAAGCAGTGAATGGTATTTGCATGTTAATACAGACTTTATTTATTTATTTATTTTGTTTATTACAAACAGTGTCATTTGTTTACATGCAAGTTTGAGGCAACAGTTCACAGTGATTTTAAAAGATGTTGTTTGATAAATAATCTAAAACTGTTCCTAATCTGCATGAGACCTAGGCTTTAGGAAATGAAAAAAAACTTCAAGAGGCCACCTATTCTGAAGAAGATCTTTGCAGGATCAGGATCAGGGCAAAAGTATTCCTGGAATTCCTTCTCAACAGAAGATAATGTCTCAGGGAATCATCACTGGGGCTGGAGCACCTCCCTCATGAGGACAGGCTGAGAGAGTTGGGGTTGTTCAGGCTGGAGAAGAGAAGGCTCCAGGGAGACCTTATAGTGGCCTTCCAGTACTTAAAGGGGCTACAGAAAAGAAGGGGAGGGACTCTTTATTAGTTAGTGTAGTGATAGGATGAAGGGTCATGGTTTTCAACTGAAAGAGGGTAGATTTAGATTAGATATAAGGAAGAAATTCTTTACTGTGAGGGTGGTGAGGCACTGGAACAGGCTGTCCAGAGAAGCTGTGGATGCCCCCTCCCTGGCAGTGTTCAAGGCCAGGTTGGATGGGGCTTTGAGCAACCTGGTCTAGTGGAAGGTGTCCCTGCCCATGCAGGGGTGTTGGAACTAGATGACCTTTAAGGTCCCTTCCAACCCAAACCATTCTATGATTCTATGATTCTATGAAAGACCATGTGCGGTATACTGATAAACAAAATTCCTGCGCAATACCTCTGCATCACATTAAATCCTACATTTGCCCAGTATAACTTGTGTGATGTATAGGCTTGAGTAGGCCTCTTCACAGTTAAAATAGATTTACAAGCAGTGTTTTCTTTACTTGTCAGGAAAGTTGTTGAAAAAAGTACCCCATAATATCAGAAAGTGGGAATAAAGTGGGAATGTGGTTACATGTAAGGATAGAAATCCCTAGTAAACACTGTACTCTGAGACTGAAAGACTATGGACCTGTTATTAAGCCCATCAAAGTTAACAGGAGCAGTTCTGACCACGAGAATGAGTGCAATTCACATACAGACTTGGACTCTGTGAACAAGTTTGCATAAAACAAGAGCAAACCTGAAACCTTGCAAAAAAACCTTGAACTGAACCAAGCCTTTTCCTGAGGGTTGGAAAAAATTTGATTAATTGTTTAATTTTCACATTCCTCATCTTTTCCATTTTCAGTTGGGAGAAAAAGTGAACAAGAGAGTATTTTGTGGTATTTTTACTGGCCTGACTGAAGCTGAAGAGGTATTGGAGTTAGTCTCATGAGAAAGCTTGACCTTGCAAGATTTCCGATTGATTTCCAGAGCCAAAAGATTCAGATACATTTGGATAGACTTTGATCAAACATCCAAACTTCTGCATGCTTGTCTGAACTGAAGATCCAAATGTTTTGATACACCTTCCTTCCTCTCCTTGATGAACACACATGTATATTGTATGCGTACTTGCCTCTGTTATTTATGAAACTTGGGAAAATATGCGTATGTTTAGGCTCTTGTCAGAGGGGTTTCTGGGCTGAAGTGCTAATTCATTACTGGAAATAAAAGTTGATACAAAACATAAGTGCTAAGTACTCCAAAAAGTACATTATGAAAAATAGTTGAGCTATATGCAGTCTTCAGTCTCATTAGGAAGTGAGAAAGAGATGGCATGGAAAAAATTAACTTGTCAACATAGCCATATATAATTTTCAAAGAGCACAATGTGAACACAAGATGTTGCACTGACCATTCAAATAAATCAGAAAGCTGTGAATTGTTTCAGAGATTTATTGATTTAATTACCGATCATAACACAATGTGTTTGTTCTAAAGTAATCCTATAAAAAAGGAGAAACATGATGTATTTATGCAGCTCTTGGACAGAAAAGCAGATCCTTTGAAACTGGTGTGTTATGGACTGCATGTAAATCACGCATTTACTATGCAAAGCTTTTAAAAAGTTTCTATAGAGAAGAGCAGCATCAACAGGGCATGTAAAATGTTAGAGATTCCAGTGAAGATCTTTCTGACCTCAGAGTAGCTGAAGATTTCTCTGATTTTGGTCATCACTAAAACCTGAAACATCAAAGCAGCACACTGACCAGGAAGATTATTTAGCCTGGGAAAATCATTGGTGCTTTTCAGCTTTGCACACAGACAGCACTTAAAAATAACTATCCTGCAAAGCTTGTACTGAGATGGAGGGAGCCTGAAGAAAATTACCTGATGCTCCTATCTGAATATTTGCCAGCATTTCAATATTTAAACACCCTGATCAGAAAAACTAATTAGAGTTAAGCACAAGCTAAAGTCTCCCGAGGCAGTTCACATGCTGAAGGTTATGTATGTGCTTAAGTGCTGCCCCGTGGCAGGTCTGTGTAGATATGGAAGCCAGTATACTGAAGCAGTACTGGGAAACAGGAGCAAACAAACAGATCTGTAATTATGGATAAGGAGCAAAAAAAAGCAAATAGCCACAACATAGTGGAAGAGAAGTCACAATGATTAAATTCATGTCTTATGATGGATCCCTTTGTCTAAGGCAGATTTTCCTCCTCAGGACATGCTGCTGAAAAACCTTGTCTGGGTTGTCCAAAGAACCCACAAGGCACATAAGAGGTCTTTTTGCCATAATAGCACAACACAGTTTATACATAGATTTAAACAATATTTGTAATCTAGAAATTTCAAAGGTTTTGATCTTCAGGGACTTGATTCATCCAGAATAGGACCAGAGTAAGCAAGCTTGTGTGTACTCATTTTGAGCAGTCAGGGTACAAGGCCCATTGAAATGGGAAGTGAAGTGAATTAAACTTGGTGTTTTAGACTAAAAAGTATCACCTCATATAAGGGATGGGGAACGAATTTACCAAAGCCACAAGGATTCCTGTCTACCTGACTTTTGGTCCATGTTCTACATGCAGGGAGATGAAATTAAACATAAATGAATGTGATTTCTCTGGGACAAAATTTAATTTTCCAGGCTGTCCGCTGCAAAAATTAACTTCTAAACTAAATCTCTGGATTTTAATTCGGGCCTGATTTTTATTGGTCCTTAAGGAATAAAAGTTAGTAACATCTAAAATAGTGTAGCCTACATCTCCCTCAGAGCTGGAATAAACAGAAATTTTAATGATCTATAAAGTTTTATGAGTAACTGAACTTTAGTCAGCAGTGTTTCAGTGGGATTTCTAGAAACATCAAAAGAATAAAAAAATCCAAATATAACACCATTCCACTTTGGTGGCTAAGAGTTAATAAAGTTAAAACCTCTTCCATACTCTGTCATTTAACTCCATATCATAACTCTTGTTACACTAAGGTTCATTGCCAAGAATTCATAGTAGTAGAAGCAGCAAATGAAAAATGGCCAGAAAGACCACAGTTTTGTTAGGCAAAACAGTTCAGGTACAAGATTTTGGCTGCTGTGAAAGAAGGGGAGGTGGCCAAAACTACTTGAGTATAACAGCCTCCCCATATTCTGCAATTATATAACAATGAGTCTAGTCATTAATATCCATTAACTGTCTCAAAATCCTGAGCAATCCAGTGCTATAACCCCTCCCAGAGTTCATCAAGCCAACAGCCTAAAGAGGTTCCCAAGACCTAAGCAAGCAGAATAATAATGATAGCTGGGATTAAAACCTTTGTTCAGTAAAATTAATCATTGCAATGCTAGATTCTGTGACCAGGTCATTACCTTAAAGGCAGGTTCTGATTGTGGCAGCTGAGCAACCATAATGGAAAAACTCATATGCAGAGGGCATGAAGGAGTTCTTTCATAACGCGTAACTAGGCCAAGGGAGCAAGACCTTACAAGTGACAAGCTGAGCTGGTCACCCTGTTGCTAGTATAATACTACTATGGCTATAGGATGCTGCCATCATCTAGGGGTGACATTCACTGACTGGCAGAAGAAATGAGAAGAGAAAGAGGTCAACTCTGTGTAAGGCAGAGAAAGTAGATGAAAAAGCAGGACAACCTGAGACTAACACAGCACTGCCCCAGAAACTGAGCTTCCCTTGCTGGGAAGAGATGCAGTTAAATGGAAATCCTTGCTCTGTAGTTGGGTGTAGGCAGTGCTTACCACCCACAGCCTCTGCTGCAGCCATTGGTAGGCTTGAGGCCTCAAAGATATACCTGCAGAGCTGGAGGGAGGAGGTTGTCTAGTTTCTATAATGTACCTAACTTGCTACTATTTCCATGGGAGGTTAGGTGTCTGAACATTAAGTTAGGCACCTAATACCTTTCATGGACCTGGCCTCCTATCCTTACAAAGATAAACTCATTTGGATTCCTTAATAATAATTCGAAAGTGAGATTCCTCGCAGTCACTACTACCACTTCTGTAAATAGCAAAGGTTCCTGTGTGGTGTGCAGGTTGGAGTCAGATAGCAAAGGATACAATTTGTGTCCATGTCAGTCATGGTGGATGAACTCAGTGGGAGTCAGATGAAAGGATAAGGCAAGTATAAAGTGAACAGGGCTTAGCAGGTATGCTGAAATCACAGATTTGCGTTTGTTTGGCCAGTGCAGGAAGGGCGTTGTGGAACTTATTTCTCTGTCCCCAGACAGCATAGAGGGTGGCTGAGGAAGAAACAGACATGGCGATCAAGGCTGTCATCTGTGTCAGATCACAGGCAGGAGCTGACAGTTTGATAGGCTGATATATTTGAAGATAGGGTGAGGCTAAATGTGAAGGATCTTAAAGGCAAAGATAAGATGCTTGTGTTCAAAAATGCAAAGCCACGGGAAGGACACAAGGAGAGTGGTGATGCAGCCAAAGCAACGAGCCAGGAACATGGTTCTAATCCTCAGTGTTTTGAATGGAAGTGAAGGCAGCAGTAGTGCTGGAACATGGCTGGAGACCAGATTATTACAGACAAAGTGCAAAATGATGGGATCCTCCTATGAGCCTTAGTCGGCTGCTGAGAGAAAGGATGAATCTGTGAGCTATTATGTAGGAGGAGGCAAATAGACTTGGATCATACAGTGACTGAAAGAGGGAGCAGAATCTAAAATGTTCCCTGATCATGGGCTTGAGGAAGTGTGACATTAAGAGCAGGGGAAAAAATTGGAGAAGCTGGACAGAAAATTTAGTTTTAGCCATTGCTGATTGTCAGAGATGTGGAAGTGAAGTGTTAGAATGAGAATTACATAGAGAAAGAGATAGTGAGATATTTGGGAATCATTTGCAGACATAAATTCTTAGTAGAAGGTCACCTACAAATGGGATAGAGCTAAGATCTTTAAAGAAATCTTTCTGCCTTTCTGGCTCTCTCCTCCCAAAGCCTAGGCAGCTGGAAAAGTTGTAGGCATCACCAATAGCAATTCTTTCTTTCTTTGCTTATTAAAGCATAATTTTCTTAATTTTATTATGTTTTTCTCACTTCTACAATAGGTTGTGCACTGAGTGCACAGTCAACTGACACAGCTCTTGGTATTCCAGATATTCCAGATACTGATAGGGATTACTGACAATACTGGACACAATAGAGCTTGCGAGTTTTATGAAAAAGGACAATACTTTCAGTGCAGTGACAAGACTCATCCCAAAATGTGACAATCTACTGGATGCACAATGATCCCAGTCTTCTATTGTTTCGATGTAAAATAGTGTGGCTATATGACAAGGCCCTGGGCATTCTTTAAGCAGCTTTGTGTGGCTTCTTTAATTTTCACAGTGAGATAATTTTCTATCTGGTGAGAAACAAGAGTCCTGATGGGAGTTACCAGATTGACAGCCCAGGAATTACTTGATGGTCATGTCATTCTTATCAAAACCACCTGCTTTCCTGCCAGGTTGAATTAAGTCCCATCAGTATGTCATGGTCCAGCTTTTCTGTACTTTCTACTGTTTTGTCCCCCCCCGTCCCCCCCGTATTCTTGTTGATGGACATGACACCCTCCCTCACAGCCTCAAGAAGAGAAGGGCAGTAAGGACTCCTGTGCACTTTTTTGGCTCACTCCTTTAATCCCAGAGTGACAGACTTGGTCTCTGACGAGAGACACCAGGATGAGCTGCTCTTCAAACTTGCTCCAGGACTCATTTCATGACAGGTTTTAGCTCCATCAAAGAGTATCAACAACATTTTCACGGATTTCTGCTGAGAAACCAAGGCCAAAAGCCAAGGAAACTATTTGAAGAGATGGTAGTAATTCCTTCTTTCTACTAAATTTCTAGCCAACATATAAAAACCAGGGTGATGGCTGAAGTGCTGAGAGTAATAAGCAGAACATCTTAGTGATTGTTTTGGCTTAAGAGAAAAAGAAAAGCAGCAAGCCTTTGTATACTTGAAATAATTATTAACAGTTTTTATTAGGAAGAGACCAAACTTGTTCAGCTTCTTTTATAGTAAACACGTCTGATGGGGTGGAGGGAAAGGAGGGAAAATCACGCATACTTTTTATGCAGTCTGGTTGGATAGCTGGCAAGTGCACCTGTAGGGCATATGTGAATGTATAAACCCACACATGTTCACTTAAAAGGACACTGTCAGCTTGCTTCAGAGCTTTTGTTTGCTCTTTAATCTGCATTATTTTAATACCCTCTTAGAAGCTTAAAAAACATTATTTATTTCCCTATTGATTTCCTTCTCTTTCCCCTTGTCAAGCCCTTTCTGCGTGTTTGTTTTGCTTTGTTTTGAGTGGAGATAAAATTAACACAGCTGGTCTTATTTAACAGCCCAAACAACTTCAATTTGTACCACACTTTATTAGGCCAGTGCGAGCAAGGACAAGAGTGTCAGTGGACAGTGAGCTGTGTGGGCACACCATGGGACTGCTGCTCCATGGTGTTGTGCTTAGACTGGCCTTTGATGGGACCAAGGCAATGCGGTTCCTGTGTTGGTCACCTGGGCCTGGCAGAGAGAACAGACACATTAAAGAGGTTCAGTTCCTGTAAAAATATGAGTAGCCATTTGCTGTCCCTTCTTGAACAAAATGGATGAATTAAAAAACCATGGTGGCCTTCGTCTTAGTCTGTGCAGTCAGGCTAACACCTGACAGTGCAAAATGACCTGGTGTTAGTATAACTAGTGTGAGCAACTCTATTTTCAATTCTTACTGACCACTGTTTTCAATTCTTACTGCTCTTATGAGCATGGGTCAATTTGCAGTGATGCAGAGCTCCACGAAGAGCCCTAGGGGCAGAGGCTGCCTGTCCTTGCCATCACCTCGGGGGGCTGCAGGCAGCAGACACTCCAGGAGAAGCAGCATGGTGGGAGACACCCAGTGAAAGCCCTCTGCTCCTTGCCCTCCCCATATGTGGGGAAAGAAAAGTGCAGAGAGGAGCTTGCCAGAAAAGAAGAGATGGTAGGGAGTCATTCTGGGTACTGGGCTTTCCAGGTAGATTGAAGTGGGGAAATGAGAAAGAGCAGAGGAGCGTGAGAAGGGCAGTTTTCTAGTTAATCCACTGTGCAATAGCTCTGCTGCAGGACCTCCACCTACCTTGGGAGATTTAGCTGCACTCACTGCTCACTTGGACATTGCCTCTAGGATCTGTTCCAGAACAGATTAGTTTAACTGCTGACTCTCATTTTTAGATATTTGATCAAGTGAGGAGGCTAGAGGGAAAGCAACAGACATCCAAGGATCAAATAATGCTTCTGTCTTCAGCCTTGCAGGCTTTGTCAAAATCTAACAATCCCTCTTTTAAGTTCCACATGGATGAAAGGATTTTGTGATTTCACCAAAGTTACACTCAAAAGGAAGGAGCATCACCTTTGACAACTTGCTTAACACTGAATGAATGCAAGTGGGACTGATGCTGGCACTGGCACTGTGCTTTTGTTTCTTCTTGATGGCATGGTGGGACAAGATTGCAAATGAACCCTTGCAAGCAGAAAGTGCAGGAAAGGCTTATTAAGCAAAGCACCAGGCTAAAACATACAAAATGAGCTGCACAAGAGCTCCAAATCTGATGTTTCATCTGTTTTTGAGAATTCACAGGATTGCTGTCCTTTGGAACATGACTCTCCAAAGGTTGCCACAAAAGAGCAGAATCTGATCTCAGAAATAGCCGTGGCTACAAAAGCAGTATGAAATAAGAAGGTGAAAAGAGAAATTCACACCCAGCCCATTACTGTATTAAGCGTTTTCTGTTCCCACAGTGTCCAGCTATTATTCTCCAGTACTTCTGGTGTCAAATAAACATAATACACCAAGGCAAAGAAAACACTCCAAAACGCTGAGATGAAGAGACACCCTCACACGTAGGTCAGATGTGGCTACTTCTTTATCTGTAATGAGCAGCTTCGGGCAGGGCTTCCCCATCTTGACTGGTGGGATGCCATTTCAGGGCTTCCTTCTGCCATCTTCTGCTTCTTTGTAGTATTGCGAGCCGGGGAACAAATGCTTTGGTCGGTGGCAGCAGGACCTGGGCTTTTGCTCAAGGGCAGAAGATCTGATTATAGTCATTCACCAGGAAATAACTGAAAATAATTTGTGTACAGTAGTAATTATGCTTTACTGAAATGATGCTCTAAGTGCTTATAGGCATCCCTGCCTAAGCATCTGGTGTCTGAGAACACACATGACAGTAGAAAATAGCCGACAAAGGTAAGAGACCATTTTTTCCCTGAGGATTTTTCACCTTGACCTTGTGCTGCTAGCTGCTCCACCTCCTGTTGAGGGAGGAGCTTTGTCCACCCCAACGAGGTAAGGTGCCCAGCTTCTCTGCAAGGAAGACTATAGGTTGCATCCTTTGAAACAATGAAGAGGGCAGACAAAGAAGGAAGCCAGAAACCATCTATTTCACAGTGTTAGAAGATGGCTGCGCACTCCCATGGGTACTCAGATGTTTTGCTTCCTCCTAACAAAAATGTGTTCGGTGACCATGTAACTTTACCATGTGTGTCTCAGGATATTGTTGATTGTCTGATGGGCCTGGCTTACAGTCACCCCTTTAATTTGCTCTGACCAGCTAAGAGTTATACTGAATACTGACTTATGCCTGAGTTTTAGATAGGGATTGTCTCCTTGGGCTACTGCAGTAGAATTACACACTGTAATGGTTATCATCCCCGGTTAGTTGTGATGGAGTAAAGACTGTGAGGGACCCTCCTTTGCCTCTTTTTCTTTTAAGCTTCCAGACTGAAGGATAACACTCATTCAGTAAGGTGGAGGGCTACTAAATTGACACCATCCAAAGCGAACAGTTGTGTGTGTGTAAGATCTATGTCCCTTCTGAAGGGGGTCCCACCCTGCTTTTGTTGCTGATGCATTTAGCCTTAGCCAAGCAACTTTCTGGATATGTCTGCCCCCACCTCAATGCACATTAGTCGTTGCCATTGCTGGTTTGGATACGAATATTTGAAAATACTTTGCATAAGTAAATGTGGCATTATTTCCTTGCAGCTGTATCCCTGTATCCATCCACCATGCTGCCAACTATTGCACAGCATCCAGGATTTGCAGTGGTGTTCTGCTGCATTTGTTTTCATATCAGTTAGTAAGCATGTTTTCAGGTTTTAAGAAAACCTCAGCTACAAGCTGTATATACACATATATTCTGTGAGGCATTTGCTGCTGGCATTTAAACAACAATAACAATGACAGCTACCAATTTATGTTCCTGCTAAGCTACAGTACTACCTGAGAAGGTGGAAGGAGTTCAGCTATTTTCTGCTTTTACCTAAGAAGCTGATTTATTGTTTCTCATATGTTTTTCCTCATCTCATTTTGGCCCTGGATGTGTCTCTGTCTTGTCTCTATTTACAAATGTTGTCACAGAAGTATAAGGTTAAAACAGTGGTCACGCTATTCACCTCTCACTTGGAGTTATGGACGTAGAAGTCCCTTTCCTGCCAATTTCTATGAACAACCGCATCTAAAAGCTCATATGATGCCTTTCCTGGCAAAACACTGCTTCTCATTTCCATTCTTTTGCTACATTTTTGTCCCTGCACAAAATAATTAATACTTTCTGTTCTGCTTTCTCTTACCTTCCACTCGTCTTTGTTTAATTTCTGACTTTGTAAATTTTTTTTGGAATAGAAAGGTCTTTCTCTTAGCTCTTTCCAACAATCTTGTGTACTACATTTTATGAATGATTGTGACTTTTACAAACTACAGCCTATTTGTGTGTGCAATTTTGCAGTGCTAAGGTTTTCAATAAAATTCCTCTCACCACAGAAATTTAGTTAAGTAAAAAATTGACTTTTTTTCCAGTTCTGCTTGGGATTGCTTTTATGTGTTGTTAAACATGTCTAATTAACATTGGCACAATAATTTTGTCATAAAAGCGGAGACAATGCAAGCTAAGTAATCCTTGCCTAAGATCTCAAAATACAGAGAATGTTGGTGTTTTGTGGTTGTACTGTGATTTATTTTAACAGAAAACAATTTATTCCACCAAATCTTTTTGCATATTCTTAACCTGTAAGGTTTGTTTCCTTGCTTATGAATACGAATATTTACTACATCAGTTATTTGCTATTGTTTTTGTGGTTAGGGGGAGTCTCTATGCAGTCCCAACCAAGAAGCAAGGTTTACTGTGTCTGGCTGCCCAAGCAGCCCAGGGGGCAATGAACCTTTCCAGGCAAATCTCTGGGCACAGAGCTTGGCACAGGGACTTCAGCAGGGCTCTAAAGTAGCACAGGTGCAGGAGACTTTTTGGGCCAAAGTCTGAAGTAAAGACTGCTGCCAGCAGTAGAAAGACGTTATTTACACACTGAGGAGTAAGTAACAATCAAGGTTTTGTCTCCAAGAAACGAATTAAAAGGCAGGGAAGGTGTAAAGCATTATGATAAACCTATGTTTAGTTTATAATTTCTGGGACTATATTATTTTACTAAAACTGGCAAAAATATGCTGTATCAGTTGCACCCTAGTAAAAAAGCTGGGCACATGCTGAAAAAAGAGAGAGTTTAGTAGAAGAATATTTTGTTTGCTGTAGTGTTCCTTTTCCTTCCTGTTTCTTCAGCAAACATGTGCGTTACAGTACGCACGGTATTTTAGCTTAATCAGTAATGTACCAGGCACCAACAGTTACACATCATCACACACACGTTCTTATCATCTCTCAAGGTGTGTTTGTAGATAGTGTGTAATGTAAATGTGAGTGAAGTCTCCATCATTACATGAGTTCCACAGACTTGTTATTGTTATCTACGAAAATTATTTATTAACAGAATAAGGGAGGAGAAAGGCTGGGTGCAGTTTCAAACTAGGGTTTCTTTTGATTAACCTTGAGTAACATGAATTAGAAACTGAGGGGTGTGAATGTGTATCTAAAGCTGTTCTTTATTGCCTCAACTATGAAGAAGCTCAGGAGCATTTTGTCTGTCTCTGATCTCTGTTGTTAATAGTTTACTGTGTAGCACAGTCGATGTATAGCCCCCGTCTTTCTTGATTTCCCTTGCCCTAAGTAGCTCACAGTACTCTTCCTTCCCCTGATTTCCCTGGTATTTTCTTTGTCATCAATTCTCTGCCCTGTTTCTGTTTTTCTGTTCTCTCCCCCACTCCTGACACTGAAGCAGAGCATTTGGTTTGGAGAAGTGTCAGGGTTGCAAAAGCCTGCTTCGAGTGCTGCGGTATTCCAGCAGTCAGGGTCGCTATTGCTTGGCCATGCCCCAGAAGACTTTCTATAACCAGAGCTGGTGCCAGAGTAGTTATGCCAATTTGGTGAACGTAGAGGATTCCTCTGTGCATGGAGGACAATCGATTTGTTATTTAACTACCTTGAAGTTTTCTCATGAAATCTGCAATGGCACCCAAACAAGCCTGATGTGGTTAAGTATTCAGCCCAATGATCTCACATCCTCCACAGCAGTTGAAGACTCATAAACACATTTTATGTCTGTATTGGTATGCTGTCATAATTTGGGAGACACATTGCCTGGAAACACAATAGTTGGTTATGAAAGTCTAGTTTGATGCTGAGAGACCTCAAGCCAGATGTTACATTCCATAATCAAAATTAAATTATTGCAGGAGCAAATAGAAAGTACTGAAAGGCTAACTTTATATAGCTCTGTTTTTTTCTTTTTCTTAAAAACATAATTTATTTTTGTCTTTAAAAGCAGAGACTACTCAGAGAAGTCAATGATGACTAGGAGACTACTAGGAGAAGAAATCCAAAGAGTTGTAGAATCAGTAGAGCTAGTCAGGGAAGACACTTCACATTATGCATTAACTTCGAATGTATATCTGATTAGAGCTGTACATGCATTAAGTATATCAGAGCTCCAAGAAAAGATCAATGGACTGTAGAATCAACTGGTGCAGGAGTACAGATGGATATAGAAAATATGGTAGAGAAAAGGCTTTACAGAAAACTCAGAATTTGCAGATATCTACTGCACAAGGCCATCTCATGGCTGTTCTAGATAAGTTGACCCAGGGAAGTGTGTCTATAAGAAAAATAAAAAGGAACAGAGAGTCAACTGAAAGACACAGAAATAATTAAGGGATGAGTTTTCTGCACACTGAAATGAAGAACAGGAAGGGAGAGAAGGTGGGAAAGAAGGAACTTTGAGAGAATAGCCAGCTTCAAAAAAGACAGGAGGAAGAATGCATATATCTGGCAGCTCTGATCTGGGAAAGAAGAGGAAAAATACACAGAAAAGCTGTCTCTGAAAAAGGGACGGGAGAGGAGGACTTGGGGCAGGGTGGTGGAGGGCAAACAATCACATTGGAAGATTCACCCACCTCTCTGAAAAGTAAGATCCTTTCACGAACAAATTGAAAGTTAGTGTGCTGGGCAGAGATGAATGCTTAAAAGTGGAAGCTCAGGAATCTTCTGTTTCTGTCACATATTCAAGAACCAATTTAAAGCAATATGCATAAACACCTATGGTAGTTGAATCCCACAACTGATCCATGGTTAGTTTACTATCCTAGTGAATAATAAAGAACCTGGATTCTGCTTTCTTATCTCCAGAGAGGCCTAGCTTCAGAAGTAGCTTATGTTTATACATGCTACCTTCATACCCTCCACAATGAACTGTCCCTCAATAGTGGGGATTCTTCCCCCTCATTCAAGGCTGAGATTTGCCTAGACACGAAGTCTTTTGCTTCTCAGGAAAGTACTTCAGCTAATATTCAGAAAATCACCATCACTGGCTTTGTCCTGAAAGATGTGAAATATGCTTGATAAGACAACCACTTCCACAAACAATGGAAATGCAGAAATGCAGGAGCTCTTCTCTATCCTATCTCTGTAAAGCGTGTGATGGGATGCCACGTAGGGGGTTATCTGTTAAATCAGTAAGATGGAGATCAACGGAAGCACTCTATGGTGGGTAAGGAGATGCTTAAAGTAGAGTTGTCATGAAGTAGTGTTGAAAGGGAAGATGCTGGCATTAAAGGAAGTAAGTTTGTAGAGGAACAGAGCAGGAGCATCAAAGGAGCAGAGTTGGGACCTTTTTCTTTTTTAGCATTTTCACTGCAACATAGAGAATGGGAGAGAACTTATGGGAAATGCTAGTGACAAAGGTTTGAGAGATGATCAAGATATGAACCATCAAGACATACAGAAGATGAATGGCCTGAGGACTGGGGGTTTAGAGTAGGTGGATTTCTGCAAAACATAATGTCAAGTATTTAGCTTGGACAGGGATAAGAAAAAATCTTCTGTTATAAACCAGAATCTAATCATGTAAGATCAGCTGAGAATGGGAACTTGGGCATATAATTTACTGGGATAAGTATGCACTACTGGTGTGATACAGCCAAGAAAGACAGGTCAGGGGAGCAGTTACCTGTAGAATGAGGGATGGCTGTTTTTCAGACCTTGTCTGGAACTCCATGTCTTATGTGGGGCTCCCTTATTCAGGAAAGATGATCTCAAATGAAAAAGGCACAGAGATACATGGTTAGGTTCAGCAGGGGAATGGCAAGCATCTTGAGAGGAGAAACTAGAAAAATGTGGCATCTTTTTAGCAAAGCAGTCTTTCAGTTCATAAAGGTGTTACAGAAAGAAAATAACTATTTAAGCTAAAAGACAGAGTTGTCAGAAAAGACAGAAATAAACTGTATAAATGTAAACTGGCCATGTGCAAATTCAAAACGGAAATTAGAAGAACTTTCCTAACCACTATAGCAACCGGAGTTGAGGAAGTGAAGAAAACAAACTGCTAAAATGGAAGTTGATAAAAAAAGGCATAATATAATGTCTGCAATAACAAGAGACTGGTTTATGTGACTCAGGAGTAGTCACTGAGCTCAAAGGCCAGTTTCTTAAATTAGATGTATTTTTATAGTTCATTAAATCAGCATACCTATGGCAGTGAAGGACTGTCTAGCTAAACGAGACTGGATTCATATGTTCAGGTGAGGAGAGAGCATTAAAATCATCTATTCTGAACTTTAATGTCATACAGCCCATAGAAACCCACTCATTCATTTTTGCTCCAGGCTCAATGCATCTCTTTGATCTATAGCATATCTTTTCAGAAAGGTATTCAGATTTAATTTAAATACTTCAAGTGAAGTAGAATCCACCACATTTAACAGCAACATCTATTGAAACTGCAATGCAGATGCGGTTTGAGAGAACAGCTTTTGACCTTCATGATTTTTTTTTCTTTTTTGCCATTGTTGACAGGCTTTATGAGGAAATGCATCAGATGGATCATTGTGGAAGATATTAAACTTCCTACATCTATTCTGATCTGATGAATTCCTTTTCAATAAGTCTCAGGAGGAGTTAATGGCCTGTGGTATGTTCTTTCTGCTATTGAGCCCAGTTTTGAAATCAGTGAAGTTATTCCCATTTACACCAGGTAAGAGTCTGATCCTTTATGCATTTGATTAACAGAGTTCCTGGGATGAGTAAATATTTTCTAAGTAACCCAACAGGCTGGAAAATAGCTATATATTTTATCTCCAGGTAAAGCCAGCAGACTTTGTTTTATGGTACGCTGTGTGCAGTGCACAGATAGAAAGCTCTTAGGGTAATATCTATTTCCTTTGATATTAGCTTCCTAAATCTGGCACATATTCTGAGCTAATACTTTGAATTGTCTCTATTGTCAGAAAATAGAGATAAATACTTGTTGACAACAAGCCATCTCACCTGGTTTATATACTTGGGATGGATCTCTGTCAGGTTAGAAAACTATCTTAAAATACAGACTTACCTTTTAAGTGGCTGCAATTAAGTGAAAGGAATCTTATTTATAAAGTCTGGAAAAGAAATACCCTCATGGCAGGGAATTCTGGGTGGCTGTCATAGAGTAAATTTGGAGTAGTGCAGTGGTAAGACTAAATAAACCAAAATAGCAGTGCTCAGATGCAAACAGAGGTCTGATTTCTATGTGATGGGGAGAAAGGACAGGAGAGGAAGACATTCAGATCTGGGAATAAATTTAACTCCTCATAAAGATCTATGAGCCTTAAAAACCAAGTATGGAGCTGAACCCAAGCATAACTAAATAATGATTAGATTCGTGGTTATTCTTCTCTTGCAACATTTCTGTTTGGTTGTAGTGTTTCACTGGTACCCCTTCCAGAGATCTCAGGCACCCTGGAGCATAGTCCTGTGCAACCAGCAGTGTGCGCCCTGGAGGATGCTCCCACTGTGTATGACATCTTGTGACAAGCAGTTTATTGTTTGCAGCACTGTGGTTATGCCTTATTTTTAGTAACCAAAGATTCCTTCAAGAGCAAAGTGCAATGGTGCCAAACTTAGAACTTAATCTCAGACTAATCAAAATCCTTGCCCAAATGACCTTTTTTGTGTATAGTCAGCACACTGTTAAGCATGTCTCTTATAAGGATAGTTTGAATATATTTAATATATCTGTACTATGGTGCTATGAAAAGAAAGACAATGTGTCCAAACTCTGCTCTTAGCTACAGCAGTCAGCACAGCCATCTGGAGGTCAAGTATTTTTAGAGGGCTGACTTGGATTAAAGTATGACCCCCACGCGCATGAATCATCACAAGGATTAATGAAGTGTATAAAGTGTGTGTGCTTGTTAATCTCATCTACGGACATGACAAAGGAAGAAATTTTTCACTTTGAGATAGTAAATGGTTTAGCAAAGAGAAGACACAAAGCCTAACCATATGCTGATGGGGAGCCTACAGCTTAATGGAAAAGTGTCTTTTATTATTTTAAGTTAAGAAGTGCAGTGGTGCTCAAAGGAGGCATGACATGAAAACGATCCTGTTTCACTTTTAGCCATGAAGTTTTCACTCTTCTTCCTTTTGGCATTTCTACCTCTGTTTTAAATGTTATCTATTATATAGATTCTATTTTAAATTAAAACTAGAGTTTCATCATTTGCATTGATTTTAGCTGACACTTCCTTTAAGTTCCTCTGGCTCATGCCATGGTTATAAACGTGGTTGCTCAAGATTTGGCTTTGGCTTGACCAAATACATTCACAGGGGCAAGTATTTCTCATAGCAACTTAATTTTGGCTTGAGTTGTTGCATTGGTTCTTTAACTGTAAGGTTAACAGGGGCCTCTGCCATTCCAGCTATCCACCCAAGGCAGATACTCTGAGGCAGAGTAGTTCCATAAAGATTATCTTCCCTGTCTCTGCAGAGGAGGTTTTAAAATTTTCAGTCAGATCTAAGACAAATTCTGTGCAGAACTTTGAAATCCTTCAAGGATGGTGGCAATCAGAGGCTCATCTTCAGAAGCTCATCTCTTCTGGTATTGTACTGTTTGACACAGAATGAGTCAAGGGGATCAGAGAGCAAGTGAGGAAGCACATCATGGCCTCCTGAGCTGGTCTCTAAGAACTTCAGTAGATACAAAAGCCCAGGGTTTGTTCCAGTGTGTGTCTTCTTTCTTTCTATTTTGGTAAAGGAGGGTTTTGGACACTTCTTGTAGCATTGAAGAGAATCATCTTTATGCAACAGCCAAGAGTATCCTAGCTCCATGTGCATGTTTGTTCAGAGGGAGATAATCCCAGAAAACTTGTGAAAGCTGAAGAAAGGGGAACTATTTTTACAGTAGTGGTTAACATTTGGAGCTTAGTGCTGGATGGTACTGAGATTCCTCTGAAAGCAGCTCAGCACTCTCTTCTCTGATTACAGTCTTGGGAGGCCGGCAGTCCCTCAGCATGGGCTTCTTAGCTTTTCTGAGGACCGGACTCTTTATGGCATCTTTCTTCAATGGCTTCAGTAGGAAATTAGTTTTTAGTACAAATGTGAATTGCACATGTGCAAGTTACAAATCTGGATCATTGCCAGTAGGTAAAGTCGCTAACTCTGCTATTTGGTAGTTACTATAAAGTTTTCAGTAATACTCTTCTGTTCTCTTCCTGTCCTTTCAGCTACAGAAAAAACATTTGGAAAGAAAAGAGCCTTTTTATGTATAGAGGGGCTAAATGAATAGCACTTGAGGGACAAAGATGAGTGGGAATGAAAATACGAGCTTTTTCAGCAAATGTTTATAGTCTGCAAATGATAGAATTTTCATACTCAACCTTTGTAGAAAACAGCACTCAGGGGCAGAAATGAAAGGTTTGTGTGTGAGGGGATTAAACTGAAAAAGCAATACAGCTATCTGAATCAGAAAAGACCCTAGTGTCCACAGAGTGCTGCAGAGCAGCAAAGTTTAATGTCAGTGGGATTGTGAAGGTCAGTAAGCAGATGAGGGTTGATCAAAACTCCTCTCTGGATTGTGAAAAAACTATACACATCTGGTAGAATAGTCCCAGAGGATCTCTGAGTTTCAGGGGGTTGTGAAGCCTCAGCTCACTTGCTGTGCAGTGTTATTTTGATAGCATCACTTTGTCTACAGCAATCATAGAAAAATAAAGAAGCTCCCATTCGACTTTCAGAACGTGGATGTTTTACTCCAGATGAGATTTAAGGAATTAATAACATTGAAAGCTAAAGCTTGCTTACTTATATTTGCTTTTTAATTTTTGTATGTGTTTACTTACTTTGCCAAACAGAGGTATGTCTCAGTTGAAGTGGGGATTGAGTGTCATATTATCCTGAAATAGAAGAAATACACTTGTCAAAATAAATGTCAAATCTGCATTTTTTTGAGCAAAATTTCATGACAGATGTTGTGTACTTCCCATGTATAAATTCTAAACGTAACTGGTGACCATATTGCCTGACTGTGCATATTGTGTAGAGTTTTCGTATAAGGCATTAGGAAAGCATCTTTTATGGGGAATAATATAATTATAGTTACATAACTGATGTCTATAAAATGAGAACAGAATAACCTAGTTCTCATTTTTCAAACTATAAGTATCTGATTTTTGGATCACAAAATAACTGTATACCTGTCTGGGACTCATACCATTTGGGACACTTCCCACCCATGGCTGGAGGGCAGCAGGGAAAATTCAGAAAGTGTCACATTTTTCTGGCAGGTTTATTCTTTTTCCCTTGGAAAAATTAGGGCAGGGAGGAAGGTTAGATATATAATTACTAATCTGTACTGGCAGTGACTTGCCTTATAAACTTCTTTTGATTTACATAGGCATAAACAAAATCAGAATCAAGTTCCCAGTGTTTAGACCTCAATATGAAATATGCATGTCCTTTCCCAGGAGAAACACTCCCAGATCAGTTCCCCCCCTGCTTGAAAAAGAAGGTGATATTCTAAAGAGACATCTGAAGCCTTTTGATTCTTCATTAACAAAGGCAGTTCTCTATATTTTTAAGTCATCTTTCTTCACAGCAATCCGTACTTTACAGCATAGACAGTTCAAGATATGCTGAAAATGTCAGGGGTCAAAAATACCACCTCTTATGTTAATAACAGCTCCCATACATGAGTTCTGCCTACATAATACAAACCTACAAGAATCATATTCAGTATGGGTTCTTTAACAAAGTTAAGTTTAATAATATACTTACAGGCTAGATAGTGAAACCCTTACTGACACTGATTAGCATGTTAATCCACGATGAATTCATTTTGAAACCAGCAAAATATTTTAAACCTGGAGACATATAGTTTAAATGAATCTTGACCAGGCACTGGGAAATAGGAAATCCCTGACATAAGCCCTGACATAAAAGAACAGCTTAGTTCATGAAGTACATAAATGAGCAAAAAGGATGTAAAACAGCCAAGAAAGCTAGCAGTAAATGAAAAAGTCTGGGGAAGCAGGGAAGGTGAAAAGAGAAATATGTGGATTAGGTATGTGAGTTTATTTGTACTTAAGGACTCCTTTTATTTTAATATGAGCCAAATATCAATGAAAGCTTAAAAAAATGTATTTCAGAGAGTTTTCAGATGAAAGGCTTAGAAGAAAACCAATGGTGTATGGGGAAGAGGAGGCTGCATCCTTTGGGAGGGAGAGCAGATCACAGGCAGACCTGCTGCACGAGGTTTGTTTTCTGGTGGAAGAGTTGTTGCTTTAGGGGAAGTGAGAGCGTTTGAGACACTAGACCTTGCTAAAGCAGGAACATATGAGTGATACTGGCGGCAGGCCACAGAGCGCCTGGATAGGACTTCAGCACAAAGCTGGCTGGGGATTTTCTGATGAAACTCTTTTGTCAGAACAAGAACCTTGTGTGGAGACATATCCCCATTTAAACTTGCTCCCTGGGGACAAGATTTCCAGTGCTAACCTGAAAAGTGTGATCAGAGTGAGGAGGGCATGATATACCTCTGATGAACACCTTAATGGCCAACACACTCACCTGGGCCACAGGAGTCCCCCTCTGAGTGCCTATTCTAGGATGAGGGGTATTATACATCCATGCTGTCCTTCTTCAGGCCTCATGTAGAGGGGAAAACACCAGGTTAATCCAGCTATACATTTCCCAGCCTGGAGCTGGGACTTGCATGGGACACAGCAGGATTTGCCTGCTCCTGAGAGCGTAGACATGGCTGGGACATCTAGATTTGTTTTGATGGTCAGGCCACTGCCTCTTCTGAGCTGGGTTGCTCACCAACTCATTTGTTGGGCTGTATCTTTTATATAAAGAGTTTACATTTTTATTGGCTAGAGTGCAGAGGAACTTAGTCATCATGAAAGAAGGGTTTTACATTGTTAATGACCACAGACACCTATTATTTCAAAATGAAAATAAAAGCCCCAACAGGCAAGAAATCTGTTCCCAGTATGACACTAACGGGAGCCCAGTTCACTCATATAGCCCACAGAAAACTGAGAGGTTCCAGGTCCTGCTCTGAGACACAACTTTGTTCATGCTTGTAACAGTTCAGGGTGTAGTAGGAGGGAGGAAAAGAAAGGAGAGAAGTCAGTAGCAGTATTTGGCACTGAGAGGCCGCACTGGACTGTTTTCTGTGTGGATTCTATCTTGCTCTGAAGTGGAATTGGGGTGGTGCTAGGGTCAGTGCAGTGCTGAGCTGCAATGAAACGGTGCCTCTGGGAGACTGGGCTTGCTGCTTTGGGCTGCACACCATGCTAAGGCAGCTACCCAGCTTTGGGTTGGGTCAGGGCAAAGCTAGCTCATGGCAAAAACTGTGCAGATGTGCCCACAGTGTTAAATACTAAGGCCAGATCCTAATTTTTGTTTTTTCCACTTTTTTCATCACTCTATTAGGGTAAAGAGGTCCTAAAAGGGAAACATGTTCTTCCTTTACAGCACTGTAAGAGCAGAAAGGGTCTGCTGTGAAACAGAGATGATGTCCCACTGAGGAGTCTCTTGGGTGAGAATCCATGTCATATAATTTCGGTTTCCTGGGCTCACTTTTTGGCCAGTGGAAATAAACAATCTGTTTGAGGGCACAGTTCACCTGACCTGTTTTCATGCCTACTTTGGGATAAGCTAAGTCACTCCCTAGCAGCCCCCATTCCTCTGCAGAAGCTGTGAAGGAATGCTAGACAGCTGACTCAGGCAGCCATATACCTGCCTAACACTGGTTGAAAATACTCTCATTCTTTTTCATGTGGTCAATTGCAGGATCAGCCTTGAACTCCATCACAGCTATCCAAGCCATGTGAGGCATAGAAGTTTGCAAAAAATTTATCCGCTTATAGTATTGTCGATCACAAGCCAGCAACCTAAAATCATGAAAATAGTGTAAGATTTGTGATTAAATACAATACTGCTGTCTTCTTTCTTCTACTTTTTATTCAGCCTTTGGAGTTTTCAGGTATACTTTTGTCATGCATTCCACTCTTAGCCTTTATCTCAAGGCCTAGGTGAAAGGATATTTTAAAATGAGGGCAAGGAATCTTGTAACTGTTTGACTCTGGGAGCTGAGTATAAACTCAGCAGCCATGTCAGTGCCACATATATTCCAATGCAAAATAATTCTCCATAAATAAGATCTGTTAGGACACTGTAGTATTTTGCTAAGAGTCAGACATGGGAGTATACTTCAGTTTTAAAATTGAGGTATTGCTAGCTATTATGGTACTGCAGTAAGATCTATTTGCTGAGGTTGAACCCAAGACACGAGGTGTAGTAGACTCACTGCAACCTCAGTCAGACCCAGTGTTGCAAATACCTTCAAGGACAAAAGCAGATGCTCCCATTTCCCCCTGGTTTGAAGGTGTTTTTCCTACTGTTTGGACTGCAAACATGTCTTATTTAGCAGCATTCCCCATTGAGATGAGTGCTAAAATGCTGTCAAGGCTGATGACACACAGCATTTGTTCCACCTGGCATCATGGGTGAGCAACTTATTGTGAAACCATGAAAAAGCTCTTATACTTTTCACTACTGTTTAGATAGGAGTTTAATCAGGAAATGCAGAAACTTGTATTGAGTAGAGACCTTAGGGCAACAGGTGAGGTTACAAGAGGTGAAGTATCCCTTTGGCTGAAGGATGAGTGCTGTGACAGCCCAAGATCTGTCTCTGCACAGCTTATATAGGCTGTCCCTACTGATTCAGCAGATCCAGAGATCTACTGATCTCTTTGAGGTTGCAAGCTCCATGCTGAATATAATTCTTACCTGCCTTCTCTGTTGTGCATTTATCACCACACTGAGCAGAAATTCCAATGGCAAACAAACTTTTATTATTCACTATCCACATCTCATGGTTCAAAGTGCTGCTGCTACCCAAGACAAACCAGTTTTTCAAGTCCAGACCTGAATATATGCCTGACTATACAGTGAATCATCTGATATGGGGCTTTGGTCACAGCCTGACCATGGAGAGGCACCTCACAAGGGGAAATGGAGATTGTAAAAGAAAGTGAAAGACTCAAAGTAAGGAAAGACTTGGAGGAGAAGGAAGATAAAAACATTATAAAACTAACTGTAGCTGCTTGGGAAGTGTCAAAGGGGAGATGTTTTACTCTAGGTTCATTACATTTGGCATCTTTTTCTGCCAAAATATGCCTCTCCCTCTCCAGTTTCTTGTGTGACATAGTGGGAAAAGTCAGCATGTCATCATAGCTCCCTTGTTTTAGTGGGGAGCTGTGTGTGCTGTGTCAGAGGCTCCCACCCTGCAGTGCACCCAGGCTGTGCACTGATAATCCTCCTCTTCTAATCTGTAAGGAGGAGCAGTAAGTAAGTGAGGTTTTACAACTTCCCTACTGGGAGAAGCTTTTGAGCAGTTTGTGGCACAGGCTTCATTATTGGCAGGGCATAGCTGATCATCTAGTTAGTGCAGGGGTAATGGGAGCAGTTTCACATGCAGCCAAACAGCGGCAAAATTCCTCATGCCATTGCTGTAATTCATAAGCCTCTGCAATTATCTGCATGACCTTCATACTTGTAGGTACAACTGCAAATGTAATCTGTGCCATAATTGTGGCTTTCCCCTTCTCCAAGACATATAAAAAAGCACTGTGTAGCGAGGAAATAAGAAATCATCAAATCATACAGAAGATTTAACCTGAAAATCTGTCACTTAATGGAAACTTCTTGTTTGCTTTTAATCTTAGATGACATATTTTTACTTTGGATACCATTAAATATAGATATGAAACATGTAGGAATTGTAGCAAATTCAGATACTGAGTTTCTATTCAGCAGCCATATTTAGCATGTTGGAAACCCACTAGGAAATGTATTTAACTCTGACATAATTTTCTATTTGCCATTTTAGAAAAGGAGCATCTATCAGGTCCTAGGAAAGACTATTTTTGCTTTTTCTGAAGAGATCAGTAAACATATAAAATGCAGATAGAATCTTCAGGGTTTAGGAAGAACTGAGATCTTACCAGAACTCGCTTGTGGTTAATGGTCAATAGGCGTATTTAAAAAAACCAAAAAGTTAAAAAGATAATCCCAGAAGTTCTGGCAGATTTCTTCAACATCCACAGCCACAAGAATAAAATTCTAATGAGAACAGGTTTCAGATCTATATCATATCTATCTTCAGCTGTTTAAATTTCCTAGACTGAATGAGAAACTCAGCTGTGCTGGTCTTATGCCTCCTGAGGATGGAGGCTGGGGAAGGGTTCAGAGATGCTTTGGAGCTCTCTGCCCCCTGGGGTCCTCCAGCAGCCCAGGACCGCCTACCACTTCGGGAGTCACTCTGGGGCATTGCTGGTGCAGACCCCTACCTGCCCCAAACCCAAGAGCGCTGTGAAGGAAAGCAGGGAGGCAAAGAGGGAACAGACCTCTTGTATGTGAAAGGTCCTTGCACACTGGCCTTTTTTGAAGGGCCAGTGCATGAATGCCCACACTTGTTTCCTATATTATTACTGCCCTAGCACAGTTTCCCTCCGATATCTCTGACTGAATGCCTGGGCTAAGCTTTTCACAGGTAACAGTGCTACAGCTCAAGCCTTCTTTAATGAGTATCTACTCATTATAACTGTGTAGTTTTTGTTACAAAATACTGTTTCTGTGCTCTACTTAGTTCACTGCAATTGCGTGGTCTGATTGCAGACTTATCTCTTCAAATCCTGTGTCATCTGTGATTCTCTTATTACCCTTCATGGTCCTTTTCATACAATTTTATATGGCCCTTTAAACTTTTCTCATGATTCATTTGTGGTTATGGCATCCTTCCATAAAGACACCCACATTTCTCAACTTACTTATTTGTTGAGTGCTTTAGATCTAAACCATACCACACAGTTGTTTCTCCCAATCCTTACAAAATCTGTATTTCATGAGTGCAATTATTTTTAGGAACATTCTCAGATTCAGGGTGGATATTGTGAAATAAGCTAGTCAGACAGCCGATATCCTAGAGTTAGGAAAGAGCATTACTCCAGAAAGGAGCTCAGAAAGTCAAAGGCAGATGTAGAGCCACTCATAAAAATGGGAATGGCTGTGTCTGTTTAAATCTAATTAGTGAAAGTGAATGGAAAGATCACAACATCACACCTTCATTAAAAGCTGGTTTAGAGGGCAGCAAGAGGAAGTTGTTCTCAACGTAGTGCAGATTTTTTTTTCTTTGTGAATCCTACAAAAGCTGTGCTCTAAGTTACATCTTTTTGTCACCATCTACAGGTGTGTTATATACTAACACAATTTTTTTTTTTCAATACAGACATCAGAATTGAAGAATGGGAACTGACAGTGAAGACTGGAAAATGAGCTTGGGCCAAGGGGGGCTTCATAAATCAGTTCAGTCCAGCATGTCCTTAATCTCTCACATTTAAATCCTTT
Organism: Strix aluco; assembly: GCF_031877795.1. Lineage (NCBI taxonomy): Eukaryota > Metazoa > Chordata > Aves > Strigiformes > Strigidae > Strix > Strix aluco. The sequence goes on from NC_133935.1 coordinate 48,092,705, forward strand.
GTGCTCACCTGCAAAATCTTCTTTTTTCTATGACAAACTCAGGGGAACCTGTGTCTGACCCTCATCCTTCCAAGGACTGCTATACAGGGCTTCTCCAGAAAATGGGCTGATAGAAAAACCAGAGCAATGATACCTTTATTTTTCCCTCAGGTTTCCTAGTTTGAGGAGCAGAAAAGAAAACAAACAAGACATAAAACAATACTAACGAAACAGGTTTATTGCCTTGTCTTCTGGGACGAATCTAGCTCCTGTTGCTGAGAGTTATCCTGCATCTGACGCCAGAACTGTGATTGCTGTGCTGGGGTTCACAACACTTTTGGAAACGTTTTGTGCACAACAGTGCTCAGGTTCCTGGGGTCCTGAATTGGTAAGGAAGAGAAAAAAGATCTGAGGTAGACACCGAGAGGGAGAAAATGGAGGCAGATTCTTTACCCTTCCTCAGTTGGGTAACACAGACCCATCCCTTTATGCCAGTTGAACTTCTGGAGTGGGAGGGTGAACACAACTTAATGACTGTTGGCAATGATCAGTGGGCAATAAATGAGTAAACCCTGTAACTTAAAAGCATTAAGAAATGTAATCATTTCCACCTCTTAAAAGCAGGTCTGTAAAATATTTTTATGCTTGCTTCCCTTTCTCTTGAAACTATGACTTTTGCTGCATTATCTATTTACTTTCGAGGTGTAGGACAGGACTAACAGGACTGTAGAAAAGTACAAATCACAAAGACGCAATAAGAGTCTGGAGACTCAATGATAACACCTGGTAGTGCTTCCCCAATGCTCTGGTTAATATTTACCTGTGGTATAGGTACTATTTAAATAATTGTCGATGCCTTGGTCACAATTTTTACTTTCAGTAGCGGAGCACGGTGTATTTGACGTGGTTTGAGAGGTTTTCTGAAGACACAGGAACAACTTTTATATCAAGGTCAAACTCTTAGGAAAGCTTCTTCTGCAGTGCTCATTTTTCTCTCAGCTTGTTGAAAATGGCGGGTGTAAGTGGCTGCATGAAGTACTCCATGTTCATCTTCAATTTCTTATTTTGGGTAAGTTGGTGTTTAAATTGTTACTAGTGATGCATGGAATGTGTTCAACATTATCTGAACGCTGTAGTTGAAGGAATTGTAAAGAAAATAAAGCATAAGTGGAACCAGAGTATGATTCTAAATCAGAGAGGGGAGAGTGTGTTTAACTTTTGCCCTTCCCTTTGTCTTTTTCCTTCAAAATAGCTTTCCCTCCACATTCAAAGGTAGACCAGCCATGAATCTGTCTTCCTGCCTGTATTGAGCAGGGGACATCACTCATTTCAGTCAGAAGATAATAACTCTCCATAATGCATTGTTCTCTTGCTTTTATTGTCTGCTGTTTGCATCCAAACGGCATAATCCTGAAAATGTAGTTGCAACAGAAGATACAGAAAATTCACTTGTATTTTTAGCCTCCTAATTGATAAATGGTTTTCATATCCTTCTTTGTGGTTCTTTGCTTTACATTCAGTGTCATAATTAGTTTCTGATGGTGGACAGTAAATGTAAAGTAGTATGGGCTGGCAGTACTAGCAGATACAGCACAGGGCAGCAGACAGGTTTCTGGGTGTGGTTTGAACTGTGTTTGTCTATTCATCACATATCAGCTGGTTTGCAAGAATTTCAAGTCCTGGAAGCTCTGTAAAGGTTTGAGTTAAAGAACATTTGTCTCATGGTTCAACATGTCAGCTTTCCCAACAGAGACTTGTCAGGTTCACCGGAGGTTCACTGAAACCAGAAGCAGAACTACTAGCCACATTATGGGCTTTGCCTTAAGGGATTTTTTTAAGTGAAAAGGTGATACCATTCAAAAGGGACCACAAACAGTAGCCCTGGAAAATTTGTGGCTAGCCAAAATGAGAAGAATTAGCAAAATTCTTTGATCACTTCTGGACCTCACAAAGAAATTCCTAGCAGGCCAGTGACGGTCTTCTTCCTCCACTTCCATCAAGGCAAATTGAACATATTTGACATCTGTGTTGAAGTTTTTCTGCAATGATACTTTAAAGAGTCCATAAGTTTCTGACTTGGAATTCCTGAGCCTAGGAAGTTTTTCCTGTTCACATTCATCTGTATTTACTGTAAGCTAAAACATAGGCAAACATCTCAGACTAGCATTAGAAAAGCTGCAGACTACTTCTGGAACGAACATGTGAATAATGCCCCATGCCTAAGCCTCCAATGACAGCATGGGTTTCCTAGCAAAAACCACAGGATACCATCCTGGGGGAGTCTTGAAAGCTCAGGAAATAATCAGGCATGAAACAAACTTCCCAAACCTATCTTTATGCCAAAGGTAGGAAAATCCATACTCTATTCTGGGGAAGAATATGCTGAGAGCATTTGCTGTGCATGTGACTGCCTGAATGGGACAGAGGAGGACAGGAATGCAGCTGTAGCTACTTATTTTAAAGGAAGGGATTTAGCACTACCAAGATAGGGAAGAACAAACATGGTGAAACACGGAACCAACAGAGTATAATGAAGCTGAATTCTTTGATTCACATTCCTGTCTCTAATTCCTGGAAATCATGAAATTACTGTAGTAAAGTACAGGGAACAGTGATGTCTTTACAGCCACTGGTCCCACAGCTGTTCTCTCTGGTGCACAAGGCAGTTGGCAAGTGGAAAATTAAACTTGGTTTAAAATAGTGGAAAATGAAGGTGACCTCAACCTTAACTAAATAAGAGCAACGGCTGCATATTTACCTGGTGTCCTTTCATTTTAAGCCCTTTGCAATCTCTCTGGGGAGAGAGCCCCCCTGTTAGGGGACTCAGGAGTGGGCTTTTCAGCCTTCTGATGCCTTTTTCTAAGCAGCTTATAGCACTAAGTATGTTAACCCTGGAATAGTCTAAGCTAGCTCTGCAAAGTAGCTCTGGCTTCACTACATGACATGTGCCTCCTGGGAATCTACAGCCCCATGAGCCCCATGATGGGGTCCAGTGTGTCCGTAGAGTTTTTTATCCTCCCAGTTCGGTGAAAGAAAGCTGAGCATGCGGGTTTAAAGGCCTATACTTTGGACCTGAGTGCCTATATGGAGATTTTAATAGTCCTTAAGTTAATCCTTAAGTCAGTTTTGTACATTAAACCTGACTGTAGGTCAGATTTTTCCTCCTTCCCTTCTTCAGAGTTTGCAGGATATTCAGTTTCACCTAATGCCCTCATTCTGTCAGCTTCTGCTACTCCACATCATACAAAACTGTAGAATTACCATTTTTTGCACTAAATACCGATGTCTGATCCTAGTTTGAGGCAACCCGATTAGTGATAGAGCAATCTTTTATCAGTTGTTGATACCAGACTTGCAGTCCCGTCTACAAACGAAGTGGCCCTTCACCATACCTTACATCTGAACATCTTGATCCCTGGAAGTAGCAACACAAACTTAGCAGGTATGCTGAGCCATAGACCGCATTCTCTGTAGGACCTTCCTAGCACTGTTAATTTCAGGTATCTTGAGGAAGTATTCCAGTCAAATGTTTTCCTGAACAGAAGCAACCTTATAGAAAGCTCCTCTTGATACCCTTAAAATGATTGCTTCATAAGTGTGTGCCAGTGAAGGGAATTGTCCATAGGCTTGGTATTCCCATGTCTGAGAAGTACGGAGTCTTGATATACTGCTGGTCCAGAGTCACAGCAGGCTCATCTGAGGTGATACTAATTTAACTAGGCTATATTTCTTCGTCACACCAAGACTGAAGGGCTCAAGAAGGACCTATTGAATTTGAAGGACCACAGTCCTGCTTCTGGTCAGTTTGTAAGACTGCGATGAGGTCACTGATTCTTGGTCAAGGGTTGAAGCAAAACTATGACAGCCATCTAGTTTTGGGAAAATGGGTGACGACCTTTTCAAAGAAGCTCTTTTTATTCAATTGGAAAATACCAGTCCATTAAAAATGAAATTTCCTGAAATGAAAATTTATTTAGTGGAAACTTTATTTTAAGAAAACTTAATAATTAGAATGGAGTATTCCAGCAAATTTGAAATGTTTGGCTTAGACTCTTTGGGAACAGACCATTTTGATTTGTTATTTCAAAACTTTTCTTTGTGTGTTCTTGTACACTTTGTATATTATGAAAATAAACAGAAACAAAACATTAAGATTTTACTGAAATGGAGCATATTTTTATCAGCCTAAACCAACTCTATTTTTATAACTAAAATATATACACCTTACTAAAATTTTTGTTTTATAAATTATTTTGCTTTTTTGAATAGAGAAAGTAAATATTGTAGCATTCTCATCTGATTGGTAAGTTCCTGTACATTCAGCTATAGTTACTTCTACTACTGTGCTGTATTTTTATGGGAGGTCCTATGTAACAAATAAGGCAGTGGGCCAAATTCTGATTGGATTTGTAGCAATAGCTGCTTCAGTGGAAATTTTCACTTTAGCGAGCCCATGTTGTCTGGTGCATAGCCACATGGCTCACATAGTGCTGCTGAACAAGACCCAGATATAAAGTCATATGATATCATCAGTTTCTAAGCAGATTCAGTGGGATTCAGAAGATTTCAGTGGGGACTTCTAGTTAAATTTGATAACATGATATAGCTGTCATCAATTGTACAACTTTCCTTTTCACGTTTAAAATGTACTTATAGGAGCTTTACTTAGAGCAGGAAAAAGTGTGGTACTCATGTCTGAGTGCTGGCTCTGTTCCATATTAAATAATCTGCTAAAGTCGTTATGGTCTTTGATGCTGAATATTATATGAAACCTTTTGTGGGGAAAATATTTTTAAAGAAAAATTATCTAAAACATGTAAAAATAGCTCTTTTAATTTTAAAAGGTTACGAATAGTCCCAGTCTTCATGGGAAGCTCATAAGCACATTTCAGGGCCATTTATGTCTTGAGTATTAATGACATAGAGGAAGATAGTTCTGAATCTCTCTATTCTGGTCCTCAGTGATCTCTCTTTCCTACTAGTCATCTCAGTAGGCACAATCCTTACACCTGATTAGCCTCTTAATTATCTAACTCCAACACTTAATAAAGAGAAATTCTATATAAGAATCTTCATGGACAAGGTTAGGAATAGAGTGACTGGTGCATGGTGGAATGGTACCTCAAAGATCAATGAAACAGGAGCACAACTAGTGATTCCCTGAATGTGTCTGCCCTCACTTTGACATCTTAAAGCAAGTAATCCCAGTCTAACTTTCAGTTGTACATGACTGACTATGGTTTTTTTCTGTAAAAATTTAATGGAAATAATAACTATAGGTATTTTATAGGAGGAATATTCTAAGGACTGTTGATGGCCAGATATTGTTGCAATAGAAACAGTAGAAAGACTTTCTTTGAACTTTTCCAGATAGTTTTACCATAGAGAATATGTCTCTAAATATGTATCCTGAATAATTCTAGAAACAACATTTATGCAAAGATGCCTTATCAAATCTCATGTGTTTCCATTATACAAGAAACAATGTTCTTTAGAGTCATGTTATATACATACAATAGCAATTTATATTCCTCTCGCATCTGACAGAATTTCTGTGTGCTTCCCAACCACATGTATAAATCATCAAGGAAATGCAGAGTCCTCTGAGGTAGAAACATCAGGGATTTGGTGCATAACTGAAGATTTAACTACCCTTATGAAGTTTCCTGGATATGAATCAATATTCTACGCTCCAGCAATTCATGTTTCTTTCACTTTGCCAAACAAATGATTTCAGAATTTTGGCCAGCATCTGGTGCAATTTGGATGCTGAAAGTTGATCTAAAATTGCTGATCTTTCTAAATATTCTTTATTTTCTCCTGCAGGTGTGTGGTTCTGTTATTTTGGGAGTCTCCATATGGATACGTGTTAGCAAAAATGCCCAGCAGGTAAATATACGCAATCATACCAGAACCATGTAAAATGTGGAAGCCACTGCATGCACTTTAATTCTCCATCTTCATTTCCACAAATGTGTTATGTTTTTGTTGATGTGGTTTGTGTGGGTAAAGATTAATGCATTTTATGATGTTTAAGATTAAAAAAGGTGGTGCAGGTAGTCAAATAAAGTGATTGACATAAGCACAGACGTGACTACAGGAAGTGTCTTTTAGGTTCTTGCAGATGCAAACTGATTTCTGTTGGAAAACGTGCCTCTCTCCCCTCTAATGAAAACCAATGATGATTTTGTTCCTGATTTCAGTGTTAGAGAGAATAATGAGAAGCCATGCAGCTCCTAGACTTCTCAATGTCTTTCCCTATTAGAATAGTATAGTCGTACGTATTCCTAGGGTTACTTCTGTATGTTTGTAGGGAATATTTTTTGCCTTTCTCACTATCATCAGTAATACAATCGTTATTTCCCCAGTAACTGCAACTTTGAAAGGGAGCAAGGATTTTTCCCTTCTATTTTCAGTGGCTCCTTAAAAACACCTTATCCTTCCTTTCCCCCTCATATTTATAAAGAAAGAGTTTTAAGAGACCCAAAAATCTTTATTTAGGATTAAAATGTCCTAACAGCCCTCCTGGAGGGAAGAAGAAAGTCCTTGAGTTCCCCTTGTGGATTTTATCTGGATTATTAAATTACTTCAGGCTTTATGACTTTCCTTTTCTGCAAAGCTAGGGAAAATACAATTTTGAGGAGCCCTTGATCTTGCAGACATGCAGCAGAGGTTGGTCCTGTTGGTGCAAAGGCCCTTTGGCCCTGTGGGCCCTGGCATCCTTTTGGTCCCAGTGGCACTGGCCTCTGACTCGCAGCATGTTTTCAGCCATCCTTGAGTGAAGCTGATTTCACAGCTCGTAGATGCTTCTCTGAAAGGCACTGTGCTATCCTCATATGTTGGTGCTTTGTTATATTATCAGGAAGAGCAATCTAAGGTTTGAGCAGTATATTTCTTCTTGTGAATTTGGGCCATAGAAATGTAAATTAATTTGAAAATTTAATTTGCATACTTCTATTTCCAAAGAGGCTTTCTGACCATAGAAATTAAAAAATGGACAGGTGTGACATGGAAGCATTTTTTTCAGCTTTCAGACTGAGCCTTTAGTATAGATCAAGTTGCAAACCTTCAAATCACTTCTCTGCTGTTCTACCGCCGTCCGTCAGTTAGGAACAATAATTTTTAAGTCAGTATTTTCCCATCTGGAAACAAAAAGATGGTGGAGATAAGAAGATAGCTTTATATATTTCCTGCCATTTGGCTGATGATACTGTTTCCCTTAGCCAGTCCCAGGTGTCTCATGTCTGGTGGAGGGTGGATGCAAGAGAACTCAGTTCATGATGATGTTGTGCCATGGAGTAAATTAGGTTATGGTGGAGAGCTCTGCTGTTCTCTGCTGTGGAAGAGGAAGAATGACAACTTTCCCTCCTCAGTCAACATTTCACAAGAAATCATTGCCATTACTTTCTAGTTGACCATCTCTAGTTTGATGGCTCAGATGGTACAGTGGGGCTTGGAAAACCATAACCACTCTTATCCTTTCTTGGTTTTTTGAGATTTCTTATTCAGAAAAGCATACTTAAGTGTGTCCCAAACTGGTTTCTTGAAGTGACACTTAGTACTCCCCAAAAACTGTGAATTAAGAGTAGGGACCAAAATTGAAAGCATTTTCTTACATTTTTGCCTCTAGGCAGGCAAAGTTCCCATTCAAAACCAATGTATGTTTTGCCTGAGTAATAATTGAACAGACCATAAGGATTTGGCTGTAGATGAATAGAGCTTTCTAAGAATAAATAACAAGAGGTTTAGTCCAACTTGGAAGGGGAAAGAACAACACATTCTTCAAATTATACTTGTCTATATACCTTTGCAATTTCCATCAGAAGATAAATGTGACAACTTCCAGATATTTTTGCTAATCTTGGCATCAGCCACACTGGAAAATATTCTTTGAACATTTTTTCTCTATTTTGGCCTTTGGCCTTAGTCAGTCCTGTGGGAACTGAATAATTTTATATTTAATGATATTGAGGTATATGAATTGTTTAGTTGAATGTCCCACACATCAAAATACAGTCCTCATCTCTGAGGGTAATATTAGAGATCATGCCTAAAAAAGAGAATACGAAAGCTGCATTGGAAAATACATCTTTGGATTGGAAAATATTTCTCTAATATATCCAGCATCGCTCTGAGAAGTGTTCTCTCAGGAACAGCCAAAGACTATGCTTCTGGCCTTCTAATGACAAACAGAGGTTTTGTTTCTTTAACATTTGGTTAATGTAGGAGAGATTTTGAGATAATCAGTTTTGCTACTTCCAGTAAAAAGCAAAGATTCATCAACTGAAAACTAACTGAAAGCCACTTTAAAGACAAGAGCTCTTTATTTACTCTGCAAAGTTGACTTTCTTCTTGTGCAGAGACAAAGACTGTGAAAAACCAGGCTCTACTGAGCTCCCCAACAAAACGTTTAAGAAGGGGCCATTAGAGGTTTGTTTATGGATCAGAATTTCTCTGTGGTTGCTAATCAGTATATTTATCAGTTATGAAGTAATTCTCTTGTTTTGGGGGATACAGATGTTTTTAGGAGGAGCTTCTTGTAGCTGAAAGATTTTTTTCCCTTCTCTTTTCAGGAGCTGGAGATAGACAGCAGACTGTTTGCAGGGGTTGATATGCTGATAGCCGTGGGTTCCATCATTATGGTCCTTGGGTTTCTGGGGTGCTGTGGTGCCATAAAGGAGAGCCGGTGCATGCTGCTGTTGGTAGGAAAGAGAAACATTTGGCTACCTTTAAGAGGCCACAGCTACATTTGATGGATAAGGTCTTTGCAAATGGTATCAAATGAGGATGGGGGCCTTTTTGTTTAACTAAATGCTTGATTATGATCACTTGTTTTCATTGCTTACCTTGTTCTTGAGCCCCTTCTGAATTCTAGTGCAGAAAAAATGATGGGTGGTCTCATCAACAAGAAGACAGGGTGCAGAGAGCCCTGAGCATGTCACTAGCTTTTTTTCCATCCAACCATTGCCAAGGTTCCCTCCACCAGTCCTTCCCCACTACCTACCCCATTTGATTTAATAAATTCCCAGTTGTTCCCTTTACTGGTCATCCTAGAATGTCCTCTCTGTTCTCCTGCCCAACACTTCTCACCTACACACTGCCCATCATGCCACTGCTCTGGTGTGCACCTTATTTTGATCACCAGCTGAGCACACCCTGTCTCAAGCACCCCTTTTTCTCATCACCAAAGAAGGAATAACTGGAGCAGCTCTGACTGGAACTTCAGTTCATTCTACCTACATGGTTATTCAAGCACATGAAATCTTAACATTCACTTAGAAGAAATTATATCATCTTGGTCAAAAGTACTATAGTTTTCTCCACCTTTTTTTTTCTTCCTAGTTTTTTATTGGACTGCTTCTGATCCTGATCCTTCAGGTCACAGGAGGTATTTTAGGAGCAGTGTACAGATCTCAGGTACAGTATTATTCTGCGTTCTCACTGATGTCTTCTCAGAGTTCTGTTTCTACCCTGAAAACTAATAAAATCTACCCTGAAAACTAATAAAATATTTGGACTTGCAGATTGAAACATCCCTTAACAAGACTCTCCTGAAGAGTGTGAATTCATTGCAAAGCTCTACAGAAGAATCTAAAGTGTTTCAAGAGAAGTTCCAGAAGTTTGAGAGAATGGTAATTAAAATGTAACAAAGGGCAGGGGCTGTTGCTATCTGTTCCATCTCTAGCATTTGTCTGTGCTTCATTTTGTGGCTACTCTGCCATAGATTTGAATTTCATTCCCTGGAGATGGGGAAGGGTCTGACTTAAATGCAAGTTAAAGCACTACACAAGGACTTTCTGCTCTCTTGCTATGACATGGGCTCCCTGTGATGATTTCTTTGTGCAATAGTGTTTACAAAAGCAATGGAGCAAGGACACAAAACATGCAAGTGAGACTGAGAGTTAGCTAAGCTCTTTCATGAGAAGGCTGCCTGCTTCTTTGTTACAGCTTTCCCTTTTGAAGGGACATTGCTCCTTCACTGTATTGCAATTAAGAACTATCCAGTACTCTTAAGGTAATACCACCCCAGAGATAAGGAAAACTTCAGGAGTGTATTTCATCTGGAATATCCTATTGCTATGAAGTCATTCAATGTCGTGTGAGAAGGGGAAGAAAATATGATAAAAGGAAGGTTTGTTTTCATTGTTCTTATACCTATCCTGGCTTCCCCCACCTGCAGGACCCCAGAAGGTGGACACTTAGAGCCGGCTTGCGCCTGGCTATCACACAGAGAAGACCCTTGAATCTCACTGACATAACTGAATCTCACTGATATCATTGATGCCCCTCCCACTTGTACCTGTGTCTATACATTGACAGAGTGCCTGCTGTTAATTTTTTTTTTTTATCCCTAATTGGTGATGACTTTGATGGGTAGGCTTAAAGAATTCCTGTATCTTTAAAGGCTGCTGGTGTGAAGGAAAAGGAAGCAAGAAACAATATTTGGGTGGCTTATATTACTTCCATTTCTCCTTCCCCATTCCACTTCAGCCCTGTCCTCTGCTTCTGAGCCAGCTTATTTCTTCTGATATAATAAGCAGCTCCCTGGAGAGATGATTGAAGGGTGAGCAAAATGAAAAATCCCGTAATTACTGTATTAATTTTTAAATAGACCAGGATTGCTTTATTATGTCCCACGGCCTTTGCTTTTATACAAAATTATGTGAACATTTCCAGCTGTTTTTTAAAAGGGGGAGGACCTCAAACCCAAGTCTGCACCCCTGAGCTTTAGTGGCTTGAGTAAAGTGGAACATGAAGTGAAACTGCACCTGGTTTAGGTTTCACAAACCCCAAATGGAGCCCTAACCTCCTCAGTCCATTTCTAATTTAAAGGGCTAACCATCATTCAAGATGGTTATTTTTCTAGATTTCAGAGTTTTATGTGCCTGAATTTTACATTTTCAGCCTGGCTTTTCAAGATGTGAAATGTGGATGTTACTGGAGCTATTACTTACCTTCTGAAAGTATAATCTGCAGAAAGAAGACTTGATTCTCAAAAATACTATACCCAGCATTGCTCCATGTTCCAGTTCCATTCTGATACTGACAGTTACTAGCTTTACAGTATGTTAATGTTTTTTGAGCATATACTGAAAATCTTGTCTTTTTTTCTTTTTTTTCTTTTTTTTTTCATTTTTAAATTTGTGCACTTACATTCTTATAACTGGTATGGAATTGTAAAGGGTGTTTGAGACATGCCAATTTGGGACAACTTCCACATGGGAAAAGATGAAAGGAAATTTCTCCTTCATTGTTCCCCTCAACTCCCTTGCCTACTCTTCTTGAACTGCAAATCACCACTTTTTTCTCATTCACCATTTCCTCCTTTCTTGCAGTACCAGTGCTGTGGTTTGCTGAAAGGACCTGCAGACTGGGGAAAAAACTTTAATACTCCTCTTGGTAGCAATAAAATCTGTGAGTGTGACGTAGAAAACCCATCAGCAGACCTCTGCACCTCCTTTGAAGGCAGACTCATTTATAAAACGGTAAGAAAGATATAATGTTCCACTCTTCTTTCCAAAAAGAGGTTTTAACCCAAGGTGTCTTTGGTGACTGGCATAGTCAGCAGTTCTGTATCTTTCCAAAAAGGCGAAGTTTTGCCTTCTCTTCGTTAGCCAGAATTGCACCTGTGCCATCTGTTATGAAATTACTGTGCATACCTGAAATATGCTGCTGCTTCCTCTTCCTGGGATGCTTCTATTTTAGCTGTGCAATGTAGTACCCTTAGGACCTCAGCAGTCTGTATGGTTACTGTGGGTGAAAACTACTATGGCTTTGGGGTCAGGGTATGCCTCTGGGTCAGAGCAGCGCATCAGCCACCCTTTGGTTCTCATTTCTCCCTCAGGAGGTTACGTTCCCACCCAGGCTCCTTCTGGTGGTAGACATGTTGACTCAGAGGCTTTCAAAGGGATAAGGGATATTGAAAAATGAACACATTAAACGTAATACTTTTGGGGTTTCATAGTCCTTTAATAAAAAAACCCACACTCATTTGCAGGATCTGCTGGAAAGAAACCTTACATGTTGTAGGCTTCATGGCAGCATACTCAAAGTTTGATTTTCTACAGCTACAGCCTTTTGAAATGTATGTGGCAGTTAATATAATAATAAGGCAAAAATTTTTGATGACAGGCAACAAGAAAGCATACTCAAAAATTGGTAGGTGGGCAGCAGAGATCTCAATTAATTTCAAGGTTTATCTGACTCATATGGAAATTTGGAGTCTATGCATACAAAGAAAAATATGAAAAAGAAGTGGAAAACTAGCACAAAATAGTTGCATTTTTAGAAAGCTGGTGGTACAAAGTTTGCCAATCTGCACCTAGCACAAGGCAGATTTTAGCAAATGTCCACCCTGGTTGTATACTTTTCTAAATACACAGCTCCTTAGCCAGGTCCTGCCTGAACACTAATTTCCTCCCTGTGTAGTCCCACAGAAGCAAATACTGTTTTAAAGCAAGGGAACAGTCTGGTTAAGTAGAGGATGCCAGAACCCAATCTGGAAATAAGATGTATACAAAGAGGCTGTTTTGGCCACATTTTAATGTCTTTTTGGCCTCAGGCAAACCCTCAAAGGACACATGAGAAGCCATCAGTGAAATTACTGCAGGTGCAAGATATCACTCACATGAACACATAGATTTCATGGTGGTGTTAGATGCTAGTAAAGACATTCAACTCTTATGATCCAGGAAAAAAGATTTGAAATTCAGTGCAGTTCTGAGTCAGCTTAAATGAGAGTCTGTTTAGAAGGACTAGAAGGAGAAGACCCATGTGTTTATTGTGAAGGAGGAAATATGGTGAAATATAACTATTTTGGGGAGGAAGGCAGTTGTAGTGTTTGGAACACTACTGTAGTTTTGATGGATTTAAGCCATACTTGGCTTTCTCCACAGTTTGCAAAAGGACTATTGTCAATGCCTGGAGAAGATGTAGTCATTATAAGACCAGATGTATGGGTTTATTAAAAGGGAGAGTAGCTCTGCATAGAACTTCATATATGATCACTCTCTTCCTCCCAGCCCCAGCCCAAGACCACAAAACATTTGTCAAAATTAATTTTTAAACTAGGTTTTATATCCAGATACTGTTAATTGAGCCCAATTCCAATAATAAGCTTTGAAGTTTCAAATCCAAAGATCAGATTAATGCAAAACTGAAGTTCTGTTTCAGATTTGGTCATGGCTGCATTGGCTGTTTCCTAGCAGCAAATGATTATCAAGTGAAAGTAAGAATAAATGCTTTCCTTGTCACCTGAAAATCATGCAAACATTACACATTACAGCTATATGTCTTCATCTGAAATGGCACCCTTTTATGGTCAGCTAAATTCATCTTCGTCTTTGGGAAGACCAGATATCTTTCTCAGAGCACAACGTACGTATAGCTTTATGTTTGTTAGAAACAAGCCAGAGTAAATTCAAATAGCCTTTCTTTAACACAGAGAGAAAGAGGAAGAGAGAGAGTGTGAGAGGAGTTATTTTAGAGGATGCATTCCTAATCTCTTTAGGATAATATTGCTTACCTATAATTAATAATTTTGTCTTATTTTTCAGCCTTGCGGAGATGTGATTATCAAATACCTTAAAGACCACCTGCTCATAATTATGGGGATTGCCTTTGGACTGGCTGTTATTGAGGTACCAGTATACACTATTAAAATATTTAGTAGCTGACAAGCAATCTGTTCTACTTAGAAATACACTGGGAATGGGATTAAAACACCTGGCTTGCTCAATTAATAGACAAGGGAAAACCACCTCTCACCTTAGCTATAATCTTTCTGTTATTTCATATAAACAGTATATGGCTGCCGAGTTGCGAACTTCAGGTGGGATCAGACCACCCTGCTGCCTGTATGAGTGTATCACATGGGACTTTTTCTGCAAACATTTGACAGTCCTGGAGCCAGGCTGTGCTTTGACAGTAAGCCCTGTGGACAGAGGGGTGTGTGGATACCCAGGCTGAGGAAGACAGAAGGCAGAACAGCCTGTCTTTTCCTCCTCTTTCCTTTATTTGCTTGAGGAAAAAGTCATAAGAAAACTTAGCCCCTAAACTGCATATTCTTATCACGAAGAAATTATGGTACAAAATTGTTGTTCTGAGGCATAACTTAGCCATCAAGATGGTGCATAAATGTGCCTGAGTGCACACCTGTGCTGCTCCATATGTTCCTGTGTGTAGAAAAACCCAAGTATGTGAGCTCTTTATTTTAATTTCTTCATCATGCACTGAAGAATAACATGCAAAATTTTCTCTGAAGAGAGGAGGAAAAACAGTGAGGTTATCCAGTCAGCTACTTGATGAACGATAGGCTTTGATTAGGAGAAAATGTCAAAGAAACGGGGGATTTCATCATGTTGCTTTCATTGGTCATTTTCTTTCTTTCCACTATTCCTCTGTGGTTTCCCTCCTCCCCTGCCCCCCGCCAATGGATATTTGAGGGAAAAGCAGAAATGACGAAGATTGCTGTGCAGAGTTCAGTTTGTTATTCCAACTGAAAACTTCTTAACATCATTGGCAGAGGATTTCTCCTCGTGGTAGAAGAGTGGGCAAGAGCCCCAACTCAAAAATACATTTCCAGGAAAATAATAGTAAGGAGCACTGGGAAGAGTTATGCAGCTGCAACACTGGGAGAGGACAGGCCACTAACTTCTTACTTGGCATAGGCTTCATGTTACTTAAGGTGCTTTATGTGGGGGGTCAGGTCTCTTGCCTATATGTAGGCTTTGGGGGGGGGAAAATAGGTGTAATAATACACCAATATTAAAAGGCCTTTAAAAATATAATAGAAGTGTAAAATTGCATCTGTATCCCAAAGGTAAGTTACAAATCACTTTGCTCTAGTTACTGCAGTTACATGAGCTGTAACCTTTAGTTCATTGGCCATCATTCCTCCCTGTTCTCCAGTTGGCATTTTCTGTGGTGGCTGTCTCTCCCAATCAAAAAAGGATTAGAAAAAAACAGGAATAAACAATATGAGCCTCAGCTGGTACAAATTGTCAACGGACAATTTACACTTGATAAACATTTAGCCTTTCCAAAGATATTAATATATTGACTTCTCAAGTAATTGCAAATCAAAGGCCACATGCTTAACCATCTCTCTGCTCTGGAAAATCCCAGATAAAAAGAAGTGGACAAGGAAAAGTGCTCTTCCCTAATGCTCCTGCCTCTGCCTCCTCCATTATGTTACTTGTGGTCTGTTAATGGTTTCAGCTCATCCTATTAATGGAAATGATACTGAGAAGAAGGGCCTAGTTTCACTTGGGCACAAGTGACAATGCGGGTATGGTATGCCAGGGACATCCTGTCAGCTTATGCCAGCTGCGAGTTCATCCCCTTCTCTTAGCTGTACCCCTGTGTTCTGTATCCTCACTACTGTCTATTCCTTAAATAAATGAAGCACCCTGGTGTTCATAGTTTCATAAGTGTCAATTGGATACTTTCCACTTTTGTGAAACACCTTCACAGACTGGTTAATTTCAAACCCAGAAGAAAGCTTTCTGAACTTCTTATCTTGCCAGCTGTCTGTCACAGGTTGTGGAATTTCACCCAGTAATTCTACTACAGAAGATCACCCTACTGAATTTTATATTTCAAGCAACAGCTTCTGTAGTGGACTCAGTGTTTCAATCCCAAATCTATTACTGCTGAAAATAAAGTATTTGTTGCATGATCATTTGCCACTCAAAACAGTGAGGCATGTGTATAGATGTAGGCCTGTATACATATACATATGTATGCCTTTACACATATATATACATAAAAGAGAGTGAGAGTGGAAAAGAAGGGAGATTTCAAAGGGAAACAACCCTTAGAACATGCAATGAAATCAGAAAGTTCTTCCAACTTAGAAAATAAAAGACTGAATTTTTGTCCAGACTTCTTGAACTTCTCAGTATTTCCTGCTCCATTGCAGCTAACAACTGCATTTTAAACCCCCAGAGTTACAGAGTTCCCCATCCCCAGAGGCAATCCATCTTTTAAACAAATGAAAGTTTTCCATCATGTCTGCAGTCTTACCTGTGGTACATACTGATTTCATTAAAATGGCTATATTCTAGTGTCATGTTCTTTAAGAATTACATTGGAAAAGATCTTCTGCATAGCAGATTTAGCCTGCATGTAAATCCAAGACATTTGCAAACAAAATGTTCCCACTGTGTATCAGTTGTATCCTGGGATTTCCAGGACTGCCAAGTAATACCAGAAATGTCTTTGTTTTCCAGATTCTCGGTTTGGGGTTTTCTATGAGCCTCTACTGCCAGATCCAGAGAAAATGAAACTGTGGAAGTGTCAGAACAATGTCACCAGCCAAATCAAAACCTTTGTAGATAGAAGGATATTTGGCTTGGCACATTCAGATAAATACATGCATGTCCCAGGCAGCTGTTCTGATGAAAACGGCAGCCCTTGTGCACACAGATGCTTCACAATTTGCAAAATGACCTCCTTACACTTCATAAGATTTAATGATGTGAATGTGAATTTTTATTTGAAATAAACATCTTTGTTTATGTTTCTGAGGAGTTTATTTTGTCTGAAGGAGCATTTAAGTCATGTTGAGATTCCCATTTCACCATATAGTGTGTCCACGCTGGTGTTATGCCACCCGTAGCAGTCACTGTAAACAGCTGCAAACGATCTTGCAGTGTCTGACTGGTCTGGGGAATCATATGCCCCTGTGCAGCTTTGCTTGTGGGGCAAGATGTTTTCATTTTGAGTATCTCAGATCAGTGTGACACTTGATATGGTATATATGGTCAGGGTTTTGTTACTTGTGAGAAGCACAGGGACTAACTTTCATCCAAATAGGAAAGCCACATTTCCCTTCAGGGACATTTAAATCAATATCCTGGCAGCTGAGATGGTCACTCGCAGGCCCAAATGATGCTTAGATAGCACACGAGGGTTGGATTTAGTGGCACGTGTTTTGCAAATATGCATCAAGGGTGAAATCCAAGCCCATGTGGAGGCAAGACGTACATAGAAGCCATGCGGGTGAGACTTCACCCAGACTGGCTAAGATGAGCAGTGGGGTCCCCAGCAGCGGGTGGACAACAGAGCTCACGGCTGGTAACGCAGCAGCAGCAGCACTCTAAAGCATACCTGCCTTTAGATTGACCAGTGCTTGAAAATGTTGCGGCCTTGAGGCATTGACAACCCTGACTGTCCCTTCCCAGCACCCTGGGGCTCCCCCCACCCTGCCCATGGCCCATGACCCCATGTCAGCCCCCTGAGGCTGTCAGCCCCTGCCCCAGCGATGCCACAGCAGGGCCAGGTTCCAGATCCCCATGGCCCTGTCTTGCTTGGTGATGGGGTCCCACTAAGCTGGGCCCACCCATGAGCCCATGTCCTGGCCTGGCTTCAGCACATCCCAGTCCCAAGGGACGTGCCCAATGCCTGGGGCTGGAGCTGCCCCAGTGCCCCCCAGCTGCCCTGCTCCTGGCTGGGGCAATGGGACAGGCCCTGGCTGCCAGGCCCTGCCCTGCTGCCCCAGAGGAGCCTGTGTGGTCCTGGCCCCCAGGGAGCTGCTAACCCAGGCGGCTCCCAGTCAGAAAGTAAATGGCATCAGGAAGCAGAATTTTTAAAGGTATGAAGATGTCTAACGATGTGCATAGGGATCTGCTGAGTTTTTCCACAGCATGCCAATGGCCTTACTGCTGTGTGCTGGGGACTAGCTGTTTTTGCTAGTCCTGCTAGGCCTCCATTTTTGTCTTTAGGAGCAACTTTAAACACAGACAGCTGCTCTTAAGAATCATGCTCTTCTGCTTTAAGATCCCTCAAGTGCCTATGACTGTTTCAAAGCACAGCCAGGCTGCTCCCATCTTGACAGAGCCATGCAACTGTTACTTACAAATACATTAAAAGCTTTCCTTGAGCAGGGACATTTGCCCATGCCTTATACTGACAGGATTGGTTTCAGGTAAAATTCATCTGCAGCAACTACTTTCTTTTAAAACACATCCAGAGGAGACGTTTCTGTCCCGTCCCCCACCCTTTCACTAGCACTCAGACCATTAGGCCGAGCAGTGAGAGCTGCTTTCAGAAATTCATGTGTCTCCCAGGAAAGTCATCTAGCTACCAGAGAGTTCTGGCACTTGCCCTTCCCTCTGCTGAACCTCAGAAACTGTGCCAGAAGAATTCAAACTTTGTTGGACCAGAGAAAAAGCATGACTCTATAACCCAGCTGTACTCACTGGAAGGAGCAATGCTGGCTTCTGGGTTCCTCCTCCTCCCCAGGCTGTTTTTTTCTGTGCATAGCTTACCCGTGATTTGAAATCCTGGGAGCTGAGCCTGTATCACCCAGATCATGGGGTGGCAGCTGGACTCTTGGATTATTACTACAGAAAAAATTGGGACTAGAAGGGCAAAATGCAGAGAGAATTGCATCTTCCTCTTTCTGCTTCTCCTTCCCATGAGAAGGAAAGTTCTCTTTGAACAAAGGACCAGACTGTGTCCCATAGAAAGGGGGCTTAGAGCTGTGGGTGCCTAAGGGATGGTCATGAAGGGGAAGCTACAGCTCACCCTTGCTGCCAGAAGTAGTTAGCTTCAGGCAGCTGTAAACTTGAGCATTACTGCTATGGATTTGTGATAAGCATTGACACAAGATTGCCACAAAGTACACTGGCTTGGACACCAGTCTGGTCCCGTATGCTACTCTGGGGGAGATAGTATAAAAGCAATGTTAATACATGTAAATTTTGCCTACAGCCTGGTTTTGGATATAGCCCTCAAAATATACTCCTCTTGCATAAAAATAATGTTGTATGACACATTAGACTTTTTGGTAAAAAGTGGTGACATTAAAATCAATAACAAAAGGTTGTTGACTTCAGTGAGGAACTTTGACACAAGAGTTTCATCTGGAACTGAGGTGAATAGTTCCTCTGTTTATTTAGGCAATTTGTCTTTATTTCCTAAAACTCTAAGGAATACAACTGAAATACTATGATTATATGCTACATGACCAACTGCTGCTGAAGAGGGTTTGCCTCTAAAACATGCCCATTGCCTTTCATGTTGCAAAACTTTATTTGTAATGTTTTGTAGCCTCCTGAAGTCTTCTCCTCCATTTTTCAATGGAAACAGAAGAATAGCAAGCACAAAACAGACAAATATGTCTGGATGGGATTCATTTGGCCACATGCAAAACTCTAGAGTAGAAATTCATATCATAGAATCACAGAATGGTTTGGTTAGAAGGGGCCTTTAAAGATCATTTTGTCCACCCCCACTGCCATATCTGAGCTACCTGTTTGGACTCCTCTTATAATCAATGAAGAGAAATAAGCACATCTAGGATTTGAGGCATCTCATTCTAAAATAGATGTCCAAAGAGGTTAGATGAGTCATTTGCATTGCAGATAGGTAAAGTTGGAGTGAATGAATCTCACCCTACAATACTGAACTTGTTAACATCAATAGAAGCAGTGGTCAGTCAGGAAAGAACATTAACTCTCTGGGCTGGTAGGATGAGTTTCATCTGCTGAGCAGGAATGTCCCTCTCAGAGCCATGATACTGTAACAGAGATCCCAGCACCACTCCTTCATGGAGTCCTCTTGGTATTCTTATCAGAGAACAGTTTGAGTTAGCAATTGACTCAAAATAACAATGGGACATTTTTCTGAGCCCACATCCACTTTTTAATCATGGTGTCTGGAATTGCTGAAATGGAATTTGATAATAAATCCTCAATAGAACAATAGAACCATAACGGTTTTCTTTTGTGGGGTGTTGGGGAAGGTTGTTTTTGTTTTTTCACAACAATCTCATCCAAAGTTATGCTCCTTTCAGTGTTACCCAATAAAATCAAGCATACAGAGGAAAGACACATGGCCAAGACCTTAGTGTTTTGGAATACCAAAGGGAGAAAAAGCATATATCATTATAATCTTAAATAGTATAAGAAAAGAGTGGTAGGAAGAAAGACAATATGTCCCTGCTTTTGCTAGGGGAGCTGAATCCCAACTTAAAACCAAGTCTATTTAACACAAACTGATGATTTAGCATGTCAAAGCCAAACAACTATTTAATGGCAACAGATAAGACATCACACCTGGGTCAAACTATCTCCAAAGAATGATTTGTTACATCATTGAAGGGATTTCAGGGGAACGTGTTGTTCTCAGAAGGGATTGCACTGGGGGGAAAAATACAGCATGAATAGAAAAAGAAAGAAGTTATAGATTATGGTAAAATTTGAGTCAGTAAAGCAATGTCAGGAATGCCATAAACAATGAAGGGAGTGTTAATAAGTCCTTTATTGGAAACAAAAAACAATGAAGAAAAAGACAGAGACAGATAGACAAACAAAAAAGAAACCTGATTTTGAAAAATGAAAGAAGAATGAAGTAAAACAGGGCAGGTTAATCTGAAAGAAAAAACAATAAAGATATTGGACTTATCAAGGTCCAAGGGTTTGCTGCACTCAGCTCAGCATGAGGGGAATTTGACCCCAATCCTCCTTTGTGTCCTGACTGTCATGTTGAAAGCCAGTTCAACCTGTTCATGCGACACCAAATCTGCCCCAAATTTGGCTGTCTTGTGTCAAAGCTGGGGATCATCGGAGCAGAGCTGGTAAGCAAAGGGTACCCCAAGAGACAGCTCTGATTGATAGCTGTACGGCCCCTGGGGATGCCTGGAGAATGAGCCTGAGGAGCTGGAACTGCTGTCTTTCCCTCTGGGAAGGACACCAGGACACTGGAGATCTGACCCAAGTATATTTAGAGACATGATTAAGTGAGGTAGCAGCTTTATTTTTAAATTAAGATGGAGAATGATCAGTTTAAATTCTGAAATAGGATTGAAACTACAAGATTAAAAGCCAGTTCTTTGGCTCTGCTTTAAGACCCATCCTAACTGCTTATACAAACGCTTTCTGGCATGGGAGAAACTCAGCTGATTTAGACTGGATTCAACCCTCCTCAGTTGAGGGGATATTTGTCTTTGGGTTGTTCAGGTCAGCCAGTTATAGAGCAAATACCTAATGCTGCTCCAGGCCAGAACCGAAGCCTCCCCCTCCAGAGGTTCAAGCTGGGGAAGCTGCCTGGACACTGCTCCTCCAGGAGGGAATCAGGCTGTGCCAATCTGGGGAAATGTCTGACTGCATTCAGGGACCAAAGGGAGTCTTGGATCTCTTCCGGCTTTATCCATGGCAAGTTGATTATTCTTGATAGTTATACATCAAGAAAACTGGCAGGTTTTTCTCCCCACCCCTGTCAATAACAATATTCTCATCCTTTCACTGAAGGGCTCTCTTTTTGTGCAGTGGTTTGGATTAAATTGCTTTTTGTTCTTTTCAAGTCTTTCTTTTTTGAACTGAAAGCTGACCCTCAGTGTATTTTGCAAAATGCTGAGCCTGCTTGGGTTTCTTGGGGAGGTAGAGGGGTGATGTCATTCACCACTTGATAGGGTTGAATCCTTTATCTATCTGAACTTGGCCACTGGGGAGGAATGGGAAAATCTTGCCTCTCCCTTTCTGTCTTAAATCCACTTACAAATTCTTTCTCCTTGTAGAAAATAACAAGTCTCCACAGCAATATCCCCTTACCCCTAGATTTTATAAAATTTGATCGAGCAGTCCAGAATTCTTTAGAAGACAGGAACCAGTGAAGTGGAAAAGGCATGAAGAAATAAGAAGTGAGAGAGGTCCTTGGGCAGTAAGAGGAATAAGAGACAGATAATATTCTTCCTTCCTACTCTGTGAGGAGCTCAAATTCAGATAGTATAATTCATCAGAGAGACTCCAGTTTCTTCACTTACATTAACCTGTGCAAGATTGGAAAAAACTGTTTGGCCCATTTTTTCATGATAACAGAACTAAACTGTGCTAATGGACTTGCACACACAAGGCTATGGAAGAAACTGGGAAGAAAACCAGGCAACAAATATGGGCAAACCCAAGTGCACTCTCAGACATCTTCATAAAACTCAAGTCTCAAGGCATTTCAGTGTACCAGCTCTTTACACTGTAAGTCTGTGATCTTGATAATGTAAGGAGGTTAATTAGTGGAGTGGGTTCCAGGGGTTGTATTAAAAGGCCCAAAGTGTCAGTAGTTTCACATCTGCTATTAAATGAACATAATGTTTTTCTAAGCTGTTTCAAACTGTGCTTTTATGGTGTTTGTTATCTAAAAGATTTGTCAGATCAGCTAAACTCAGGCTGATATATGAATACTGGCTATTTTGTTCCTGTAATGCACTTTCTTGCTAAAGTTTCAGCTGAATATATTACTTCACTGTAATACAAATGTTTCCTAAACTCTATTTCATTATATTCCTGAATTAAAGCAGCAGGTACACTCTGAACCATTAAATCTATCATTACTCAACTTGACATAAAATTCTTTATTATTACAGTTAAATCAGACCAGGAAAGATCTTTTGTAGATTTGATTCTGTTGAGGATGAGAAAGGAATTGAATGTACTAACTACTGTCTCTGTTAAAAAATTGTCTTTTAGAATGTATTGAGTTTTGTTCAAAAATGTTTGTCAAAACCATCTTTGACTAAGGCTTAATATCTCTATCATTGATTAGCAGTATATTAAGAGTAACACATATTAGGAAGTGGAGCAATGGAAATGAATGTTGGTTGTTCATCAGGGCCTCCATTATTTATTTCTGTTCTCTGCCTGGACAGGTGTCTGCTGCTATGAATACTGCTGAGATCCTCTGGCATAGGATTAAAATAGACTCTTTCAAGAAAAGCAGTGACTGAGGAAATCGTTTAATAAAAAGTATATAGTAAGGGTGTGAATAGGAATAGGAATGAATATACCAAAGAAATATACCAGCACTGCATTACTGTGTAGGAAGCAAATTGCAATCACTTCTTCCATTGCTGTAGCAAAGGAGTTGGGAGCATGCTTCCTTGATATCTGGGCTATTGCACTTCCATATATCTTTATAGAAAGGCAAACAGATGGGGTGGGGAGTAAGGATCACGTGGCAACAAGGCTCAGAACATCAGAAAAGGAGTTGGATGAGAACAACATACCTAAGTGCAACTGGGAGAGGAATTCAAGGAGCCAGAATGTGAATTACATGAACCGGAATGCAATCGGAGCAACAAGACAGAAGTTTACAACCCAACTTGATGGGAAGTGTGATGGATCCCTGGAGCCTCTTGCAAACTGATCAAGGACTGGACTGTTTGTCAGCACAAATGAGAAATTACAGACTACCGAACACAACAGAGTGTGCTGAAAAGGGAAGGAAATGAGGGCTTGTTTTATAGTGGTTGGATTTCAAAAATGTCCTCTGCTCTAAGAGACATTCCAGATTCTGAAAGGGTTCGTCACATTAAGTACAGGAAATTGTCTGTCAGTTACGATTTTGGGTACTGTGATCGTGGTACAAAGGATCCAGATGTGCTATCTCTGACATGGTTAATACCATAGCACAAACAATTACGATGAATTACCTTCTCCCTGTGGTTTAAGATTGTGCTCTCATTGTACACATGGACTCTTATGGTGACATGGGGAACTTCCTGCCATTACCTTTTTTGTATTATTATTTCTCAGTCTTTCAGCCAGTGGAAAAAGGATTTGAATCAATAGAACAAAGAGGCCATTCTGGAGTACAGTGTGGTGAACTTGTTTAAACATAATTTTTAAATATATATACAAAGAAATATACAAACCATCTGAGAAGAAAAAAAATTGCCTGTGGCTTTAGCATAAGAGATGTGCTACAGATGCAAAAAGTTGTGGACAAAAGACTTCAAGAGCAGTTTTTCAGAGCTGAAATTGGCTGTGCTTCAAATATTCTTGAAAGACTAATTTTTTTTGGATGGCAGTGACTTTAAGTTGATGTTAATAATGCAAGTCAATTTTAATAATGAGTGGCTCTAACTGCAGTAACCACAACAGTGTTATGTGAAAGGAACAAGTGTCATAGATTTCATGCTGGCGTGGAGAATTTTGTGAGCAGGTGGAGTAGGTTTTATATCTTCTAAGCAGGACACTTGATGTATTTCTGAACATATGACAGCCATTCCTGAAACTTGAAATGATAGGTGATATAGTTGGTATAAACTTTCTGTGCTTGCAGATACGTGCTTTGAATTTATGCCTATTGTCTGATGGCTATCACTTTAAGTTATATTGGAATAGAAATTTATCAGAGAGCCTGGAACGATATAGGCAGAAATGAAAAATATGTACAAAGAGATGAAAACAGAAATGGATATTGACACTTACTCAAGAAATGCAAACCACCAAACCAAATATTTAGATAATATTTCACAGGGGAACACAGTTTATATACTACTGCATATTACAGACCCTGACCATCACATCACAGACATGCTAATATCTCCAAATAGAGAACAATATAGAGGTTCCTTGATTTTTCTAGACTTCAGTGGAACCATTTATCAAATTAAGATTGGATAAATTAAGTGGGATTCAGTTACCTAATGAAGCATTTAGTACCTTTTAGACTGCTAAGGTCTTCTGCCTGGGCTTCAACTGTTGCTTGATGAGGCCATGTGTATCCCCTGGGTCCTGTGTCATCTGACAGCTCTGCACAGATTTTTTCCTCACTTTAAGGCTCTTGGTTCACTCTCTTGGTCCTGAGTAAAGGATTTGTTATCACTCAACTACCCATTACCTGGGTTATTGCAACAGGCTTCTTAGAAAAATCAGAAGCCTAGAAAAGTTTGGTTTATGCTGGAAACAGAATGATTGTGTCAAAACACTATGAGTTAGATATCCAGGTAACGTACTGTTAGCAATGCTAATGGGGCTACACCTGCTTCACCCCATGCTGGAAATAAGAGGTCAGCATATAATCTGTGTTCTGAAGCAGTTGACCCAACTGTGAGACTGAGAAACAGACAAAAATGCTCTTGGGGATCTTGTGGACTTAGTGACTTTTTCACATGAAGATGTGACGGGAAATCAGCAAAGCCACAGGCATTACGACTAGATTAATTTCGTAGGCAGCAGAAAAAAGGCTGCAAGGAAGGGAATAACTAAAATATTTTAAGGTGAAAAGTGCAGTTCAGTGATGCTTTCTATTTTGAGTCTTAGTCATGCACCTGGGAGCAAAATTATGTTGGCATGGAAAATGCTGGACAGTTTGAAATTGAAGTGATAGAAGAAATCAAGGCAGCAAGGGCTACCTTAATCAATGTTCATGGGTTGTCCTGAGGCTTGTCCATATGCCAAGGACAGTTTTCTGCAATATTAGATCTGTAGACCATGTGAAAAATTTGTGACCCTAGGCTTTTACTTTCCATTGGTTCTCCAGGGTATACATCTTGCATATATCTTGTATGTGGTATGTGTCTTATTACTCTAACCAATTTAATGGTGTTGCTACACACTTTGCAGATCTCAGGAGGCTGCCTGTATCCTGGAGTATGACAAATTCTAACAAGGATATACAATTTTTAGGGCTCTGATGTACTGAAAAAAGTGCAAGTCGTCACTAGAGATACAGGTTACAGTGGCCTACATGCCAGCAGCCTACATGCCAGTCAGGCACAAGATACAGCTCATCATCTGAGCCACACTTCAAAGATTAGCATTTGCCTGTAGCCAAGAAATGTCCACCCCATTGAAGTATGGATTAGCACTGTGCATGGAAAAAAGCTTTCACAGTCACCTTATAATTTGTTATTTTGAATTTTCTGTACATTTTTGCAAATGTTAGAGAGCAGAACTAAGAGTTAAGGACACAGGGGAGCGGCTGAGGTGGTAGCAGATGAGATGGATTTGCAGAACAGCAGTGAACTAATAAAATATCAGTATCATTTCACAGATTTTTAAACCATGTGTTATTATTCTTTTCTGAAACTCCAGAATTCTGCAGAGGATGGTACTTGTTAACTGTAAACACTTAAACTGCTAAAATGGCAAGTGTTGGTTTCTTAGGAATGTATCTATTTTTTCTAACAAAAATTGAAGAGTATCAGTCTGGTGGCCAGACAACATTCACATGCAGGAGTCCATGTTCAAGCAAATACAGTGCATTTGTGCAAGCTCAGAGTAGGAACAAAGAATGCCACATCATGATCTTAGGAAATGGAAAACTGTTTTGTCCTATGTACCCTGATTTAGATTACGGAATCTTTGGGAATCAACAGTTTAAAAAAGCGAGTTAGTGTTTAGGGTGACAGTGCTGTGCCACTTGTGGAATAATAATGTTCTCTTTAACACATTCACCCAGGAGACAAAACAGGGCCAAATCCTCATCTGATGTAAATCAGCATGATTCCTTTGCCATTAGCATGGCTCCAATGTGTTTGGTGGAGCAATACCAATTTACTTCTGCTGAGGACTTTGGCCTTCTGTCTCATAGCTCAAAGAAATTAAGCTGCCTTCCAAGTCTTCTGACTGAAGATGTGTGCAGTTTAAATCTTGTTGCAAAAAGCCTGTTCAGATATGTTTTTCCTTTCTGTTTCAAATGATTTTGCACATTCATCATATGAGTTTAATGGAATATGTCTAATTTTCATCAAACCATGGAAAACCAAAAATTGTTCACAGGTTTACGCCAATGACCCATTTTAATGAAAAAAAATTCAAATGGACTTAAGTTAAATTTACTTTGCAGAAATGGTGTCTCTTTTTCTTTTAATTTTTAATGAAATGTGAAGAAAGTTAATATATAAGACATTTTACACTTTATTAATAACATTTTGACAGCTCTGCTTTGAAGACCTTTTCAAAATAATGAGAAAATCCAAGAAAATGATGTAGATTTTTTTTTAAAGTTAGAAAGGCACCTTTTTTTCATCTTTGTTTTTTCCTTGGTCATGTTTAAAGTGGCCAGTCTTAAACTTGGAAAACACCGTAAATTCCCAGTTAAAGATATACTTGTGTCCTCATTGAAACTAAGAGTTTCCTATATTACTTTAATTTAAGACCTCAGCTCATTATCTCATCTCACAAATCTGGTAAACTCTGATGCTCCTACAAAATGGGAAAATGATAGGAATTACCATTTTTCATGTTACGTAGTGAGAACATCCCACACAGACATTAATAGTAACTGGGATCAGGATTGTTGTATACTTCCTCCTGCTGTGATCAGGTTTTGCGGTCATTTTGCATACCTTTTCCATCACTGGGGTTAACATTTTAGTTAAGTGAGGTATTGGGTAGGTTTATGAATTAATTCCATTTTATATTTCTTATCATAGCCCTAAAAACCCCACAGTCTTTCACATGTGTGGGTCTCACTGGCAACTGTCTGCTCACTAGGTGATGAAATCACCTAGGAGGTTAATATTGCTGAAGACCAATAACCAAGATCTGCGGGGACTTTACGGGAGAAAGAAAGGGCCTGAGAGGGGCTGGTCAGCCCCCACAATGAGGAGGACCTACCCATGAAGAAGCTGAAAGTCCCAGCGGCAGGAGCCTTTGAGGGACTGAGTCAGTTCACTGTTGGTGATACTGTACTGGAACTCTGAATGCCAAAGGTCTCCCTAGGAGGAAGGAAGCAAGAAAGGGTGCCAATAGTTTGGAGATACTGACATAGTGGTTCATGAAGTGGTGTGCTGGCCTATTTGAGAGGGGGGAACATAAGGGAGGATCAAACATCTTGGAGCAGGTCTACCTAAAACTTCCTCTTAATTTTAAGTTTCCCTGCACCTTTGTCACCTGTCCTCACCGACCCTGTGGTCATGGCAGGAAACCTCCTTGTAACCTGGGTTCAGCATGGCCCTGCGATTAGAAGACGTGACCTCACGCATCCCACCGTGTCACTTGTGATTGCCACCATGGATGTGAAGAGGGGAAAAGTCACAGGGGGTGAGGACATGGTGAACTGTGGTGCTGGCTGGGAAGGATCTGACGGCATGTCTAAAGGAATAAGTCCTTGTAAAGAGAAAAGCAGACAGTGTTCCCCAAAGGAACTACACAAGATGACCGAGAGAAGCTGTTTCCCAGCCGATCCCGTCTACACTAGGGCTCTGCTGGCATGACTATGTCAGCAAGTCTGGAAACTCGTAATTGAAGCACAGCTCCAGCGGCCAAACTTTAGTGCAGAGCAGGCCTCAGAAAGGGCCAGGACTCTCTGATGCATTATTTCCAGTGCAGGTCCCGCTAGATTAGGATGTGTTTTTCATTTGAAGTTGAGCTACTCTAACTCAATTCCCTCCAAACAAACAAACAACCAAATGAGCGAGCAAACAACCCCGTGGGAGGGATGGCTTATTCGTGCGCAGCAGGGAGCAGAGCGGGGTGGGGACCAACTGGCTCTGAGCGCCGGCACTGGGGTTGTTTTCCCCTATAACTTTCATCCTGTTTGTCACTGTTACCAGGGGTTTACAAACTCAAAGCAAACATCTGGTCTGGTTTAATACCAACAAGAAAGAAAACTGGATATTAATTTTGATATGACAGTAAAGCAGTTTGATAGCACTCATGCTGACAGAGCCACCACACCATTTACGATCTCTAAAACTAAATTGATTTTCATAAAACCCTCACAAGATCATATTAGGGCTAACAATTAAGATTATAACGCAGCCTAGCCTGCTAAGGAGCAGTAAATTTTCCTGGAATTTGGTCAGTTGGTTACACTGATTTTATATTAAGTTAGAGAAAATTTTGGTCATGTAAAGGCAAAAGCAGTTTAAATCTGTTTCATACATTGTAGCATGGTCTCACTGATTAAAAATACCTGGGCCTCTTCCAAACTTGTCGTCATATTGGCTACATGACTGTTATAAGCAAACCCCCGCAAACAGAGAGATCTGAAAGTTCAAAGCTTATTTAACTTGAGAGTGCTTGTAAAAGGGAAAAAATGCCATTTCTGCATGGAATAATGGCTTGTAACTTTTCCAGCATTATTTTTTCATTAATATCACCTGAATCTGATATCCATGTTTCACAGCAGACTCTAAATAAGAAATCTGGTACCTTTTGGCCTGTTATTCCTGTACCATCTGGCTAACAGGTACTGTACTGTTCTTGCAGTGTGACGCACCA
Source organism: Strix aluco (assembly GCF_031877795.1). Taxonomy (NCBI): domain Eukaryota; kingdom Metazoa; phylum Chordata; class Aves; order Strigiformes; family Strigidae; genus Strix; species Strix aluco. Next base: position 48,121,639 of record NC_133935.1, read on the forward strand.
AATAAAAAAGTCAGATCTTTTTAAAGCCACAATAAATTTCCCAAATGAGTTTGTGTGAAATGTTAAAAAGCAGAAGATAGAGGTTTTGGGTTACATTGCCTCTAATTTGAAAGGGGGATAAGTGGAGCCAGGTGGGCTACTTAGCCAATACCTGCCTGTTCCAGTTTTTTGAATCTGTGAACATTACACCCGGATACAGATGGAAATTGGAAACAATAAATGATTATTACAGAGATTTTATCATCCTGTAACTTGTGCACAAAAGATGAGCCACTCTCAAGGACACTTTGAAAGTGTGCTGCTTAGGCATGTATCCGGACAGATGTATGGGCTTAGGAATGTGCCATATATCAAGTGAGAGGAATAAGATTTCTTAATTCCACTGTGACAAGCACAAGTATCTTTTAAAAAATGAACCTCCCTTCTCAGCCTTAATCCAGTTTCTTTCTGATGTCCCTTTTTTGGTTAAGATGAGCATCCACCCATTTCCAGAAATCTGCTAGTCCACAGCTGGAAATGGGGGATGGTATCAGCAGACATATGAAGAAAAGAGGCTCACGATATCTTGTGTGACTTAAAAGTACAAGACATAAAGGTAAATGTCAGACAGTTAAGTCCTCCACTCCCACTGGCTACTTCTGACTTATAAGTCTGTATTCTCATTAATGTTCAAAAAGCTACGTTTCAAGACAACAACTGCAAATAAAGCCAGATCAGAAATTACTCAATGGCATATTTCTTTGTTGACTAGTCACAATCAAAACTTTCCACATGGATAGCCTGACTTTGCTGGGGAATGGATGGGAAACAGAAAAATTTCCATCACAAAATGTCTAGCTTTCTTCCAACTTGCTCGGCAGAGGCCAATTACCCTGTGGCCTGGGGTCCCCACTGCCCATCCCCTACTGGCTGTCGAGACCAGAGGCTGAAGGAAAACCATGGCTCTGGGAGCCTTGGCAGCAGCTCAGCCCAGATCTGTCTCAAACTCAGGTGAGCCAAATCCCTCTGCAGAAGTGTGTGACTTTTCCCATTAATGAGGAAGGTAACCTGGACAGGCACAGGCACCACGCAGAGCTGGGCAGCTGGACTGCTGTGGAGTTCAGGGCTTTCCTCTGGAAGTCTTGAATTGGTAACAAAACAAATGATGAGACATAAAAATGCTCAGCAGGATGGGATGAGCTTCTCTGCGCATCTCTATAACCAGCTGGCAGTCTCTCCCTTTGGGATGGGAGACCACTGCAGCCAGTGCAAGTCCTGATAAAGCTTGTAAGCATTGGGCAGGTCTTCCTACACTTGTCTCTGAATCTCACCTGTGTGAAGAGGTTTTCTATTTCCATTTGATTTAAGACAAGTACACCAAGGGGCTGAGCACCATGATGCTCAGCACTGCCATGTTGGGGGCTGGAGTGAAGAGGAATACATAAACCCAAGGAAGGGGTCCCAGTCAGCTGTACCCTGAGTGGATCACGAAGGCTGTAAGGGCATGGATGGCCATAGCCCATGCCCCACAGGCAGGCAGGCACCCTGCCAGGACAAGGATGGGTGCAGTATCCACCTCGCTCCTGCATGGGGATTCTGCCTGCAGAGCTGGGATTCACAGCCCAAGAGCTCTCCTCAGGAGCCTAAGTCACTCCTCTGTTATAAGGGACAGATTTTACTCTCTTACAGTGTTGCCAGGCTTTCTTAATGTTCACTAAGCAAAGCGAGTTAGGGTTAGACAGGAGAGGGCAGAGGACTCACTGTGCTGGACTTCAGTGATTAAATTTGCTTGTGACTTTTTTCTGCCTCTCACCCTCATGCCTTACCATTTTGGCACTGTCTTCTGTTGTCAGTCTTTTTTCTTTCACAATGGTCAACTCACTTCAGCTCCTTGTAAAGTGTCACCAAGCTCTGCAACACAGAGCCCTTAATTAAAGGGCAGAAAGAAAGTGTAGTGATGGGAATAATGCAATTCTTACCCATTTTCTAGTCATTTTTCTTATCTCTTAGGGAAAATAAAACATGAGCTGGAACAGCAGGACTGCATTTAAAACAAAAACAAAAGCCTCTTCCAAAATATCTCAATGTAAAAGAATGGGAAATTATCCCTTGCAATTAGATCAAATTAGGGTATTCCACAAGATGTAAGACTTAGCTCAGGAGGAACCACTGGAACAAAGTGCAGTGGAAAGCTTAACACCATCTCTATTTAAAAGGGAAGAAAAAAAAACTTTACAGATCTGATCTTCATTGTATGAGAAATCAAATAATATTGTCAACATTTATATTCATTCTGAATTAGTGGAAATGCCACAAGGATGAAAAATTTTTGGCCTAGCACAGAAAATGCCAGTTTCATAACAGCTGTACATGTTAACATACTTGTTCCCTTTGGGGTGTTTGTATGTCTTACCAGCTTAAATAGCTCCACTACTTATAAACTAGTACACAAACGTCTAACAGATGTACAAGTTCACATGAGAAGGAATAAAAAATGCACAAAACCCATCACTCTTTCACAACTAATCTGCTTTAATGTAGGAAACACAGCCCACTTGCGCTTCCTTCACTGCGAATGCTTTCTTACTCTGGGAGATCCCTGAATCCCACCCTACTCTTTGTTCTTTCATATTTGAAATAGATGTTGGACTTTAGAAATGCTTCATCAGTCTTTTTTAATTGCCTCATGAGACCCAGTATTCTGAACAAGCATAAATAAGTGCCTTTAAAAGCTCCAAAATGGATTTACCAGGAGGTCTGAGGTAGGTACATTCCCTCTTATATAACAGCAGAGGAGCTGTGACCTTGAGTGGTCCTTTCCTCCCCTTATCCACAACCATGCAGCATCGACCTCTGAACAATGTGATTTTCATTTATTTGGCACATTAACCTGCATCTAAACGATTTTGAGCTCCTGGTTCTCCTTCTTCCTGGTTCCTCCTCTTTTGTGACTTTGGGCCAGAGCTGTGTGGAGCTGATGCTTCTTCTTTCTCCTACCTCCTGTTTGCCGTGTCCCTTCTCCAGGGAAGGAACTGGTCTTACATGCACATTTAGGATATGTCTACATCCCACAGTGTGGTCCGCCAAAGAGGTGGCCTGAGCAAGCTGCATATTAACAAGTACAGGCAATGCAGCACAGAGATCTTTGCAAAATAAATCAGCCTACAATTTTACCTGAAGATAAACTTATCCTCAGAAGTACAAAAAAATAGCCTCCCTGGACTGCCATACGAATTGGGCTTTACTGTTTCTGCTATCTAAGCCAGCTTGGTTATAGTCGAGGTGGATTGTTTGTATAGCAGCAGTTTGTGTGGCACCACCTACATAACTCAAATTCAGCTCAGCAGTGGAGAATGGTTGGAGTGATCAGTCACTCAAGTGAGTCTCTCCCTCTGACTACTGCAGAGAGCATATGCTCTTGTGTGCTGTATGACACCAAAATCATTGTTGTGTTATTAAAAAAACATGTATTTTCTGAAAGAAAAGAGAGGAAAATTCTTCTAAATCAGTTGTTAGTCCATGCTTGCAGGAGGGTAAATGAGGAATACATTCCCATCACTTCAGGAGACACCTCAGTGCTCTGCTGAGCTTCCATTACCTTTACGATCATCAGGTTTAACTAGATGTCAGTTAAACAGTTGCAAATGCTGTATCCTTAACATTGCTGTCGATCTTGCTGGTTTACTGGCACCAGTGAGACCTAGATCGACTGGGATTTCCCCCTGTGTTCTTTGCTGTAGATCCTGCCTATGGCTTTTGGGTTAGCTCTTTTCCTTCATCAAGAAAGTCAGTAAACAAGCTGGTAAATCTGTCCTCTGCATTGTCAAAGTGTAAAGTTATACAGCATCTGTACTTTCTTCTTTGTTTTGTTTTTTAATAATCTATTGGGTTTGTTTGTTCAAGTTAATGAAAATAGTATGTTATTGTTATGTACTTATGCCAAAACACTTCACCAGAAATTTCATAAATGTTTTCTGGTGCACTGCCCGGTTTCATGTGGTTTCACTTTTTCCCTTCATATAGAAGAAAAGCACATGGAAGATAAAGATCTTAGGGTTAATACAACTAGAAAAAGCCCAGGGAAGATTCCTTAAACAGCAAAAAAGGAGTTAATGAAAAATCAAGTACAAATGAATTATTGTCTGGCTGGCTAACAGTAAAGCTTTAAGGTCTCGATCGCAGCTTTTATTTGCAACGGTAAGCATTTATTCTCAGCAGGAGTCCAGCCAACTTTTGGGGGGACCATTTGTGTGAGAAAGCACACATCACCACAGGGTCCAAAAGGTCTCGCCACCTAACATTTGCAGCTTCACAAAGTTTAAAAATTGTCCTTTGCTCATAGTAGCATTCCTCTTGGGCTAAAGAGTTTCCATACAATTAAAAGGAGAGGGTCTCTGCCTCCAGGGAGTTCACAGCTGAAGGTCAAAAAAACCAAGGGGAATCAACAAAGGGGTTTTTTGTGCAAATCAGCCGGATGCTACAAAACAGCATTGCACTAGCCTGTCTTTTAGGATGTCTCTGACTTGTTCTGTTAGTACAAAGAGGCTATTTTCCCAGAACACCTCCATTATCTGTGTAAAAATGCTACTTTTGGAGATGGCACCTGAGAAGTTCTAGAACTGTGAGAAAGCAAATTATAAGAAGACAAACAATAACAAACTATCTTGTTCATTCACATAGTGTAGAATTTGAGTGCAGTAGACTTGCAAGGGTGAATATGTGTGTGAGGGTAGAATTTGTCCCTCTGATGCTAAATATGTCTACTAATTTAATTTTAAAGGCTAAATTCTGATAAATCAGACTTATATACCATCTTTGTGTCCTGGCTCTATACATCTTCTGAAGTTCAGGGCTGTGGAACTTCCTGGATATTTTTAAGCAGCAAAATATTCCTCATTTCTAATTTCTCTGCTGTTCATGTTAAAGTTAATGGAAAGCTCTCTCTGATTTTATTCAAGTGGGATCAAGCTCTCAAACATAATTTAAGACCTTAGCCAGTTCCCATTGCAGCAACCAGGCCCAACAGCTAACAGCTAGAGTTGCACATGCAGATTGCCAAATGGAAGGAAAACAGGCTGAAAGAAGCATAAATATAAGGGGTACTGAAAAATATTGGAAATGAACACTGAATCTGAATGAAAATCTGAATTGCTTCCAAATCAGTTTCAAAGAACTGATACAGCAGAAAAAGGCCTTCTTAGCCAGTATTATGTCCCTTACCTTAGATAAACTAACCTATTAATGATGTATAACGGAGTCACATATTTTTCTCTGACGCATCTGCCAAACATCTCTATGTGCAAGTGAATTCACAGATCCTGGATTGCTTTCAGAAGCAGGGATGTAGACATGTAAGCTCTCAAGTCAAAGTAATGTGACCCTCTTTGTAGCTGGATACTTTTTTTCCCTCTAGTTTCATACACACTAGTGAAAATTTCTCCAGGACTGGCCACAGCTGCGTGGAGTTATGTGATGAGGCACATCTGCCTTGACAAGCCACATGGTGGGGAGCACAATGCCAGCCTCGGAGCACAGTTTCTCAGTATGGGGTTCAGGTTACAGTATTGGGCTACAGCCTCTTCCCTAGGACACCTCAGGACTGATCAGTGAGTTTGGCAGATTTAAGATCAAGCAGACCAGCTGGATTTGGCATTTAATTACAAGAAAATTAAGCACAGTAAAAGGAATGAAGAGTCTCACATGGTGAGATGGTGGGTGATGGCAAACTGCCCCGTGTTATCTCTGAGTCCTACCCACCACAAGCCCCCATCCTCTTCCCATCCAATGCTCTTCTGCTCACCTTTTCAACCCCACTCCTCCAGCGTTTTTCAGTCTGCAGGCCTCCAGACTCTTTCTTGCTCCAACCTCAACTTCTCCCCATCTGCAGATGTTCCTGATCCATATTTCCAGATCTCCTTGTGCCTGGGGAGGCACATGCATGTCCCCTGGCTAAAGTTCAACTTGTTTTCAGGATGATGCTGATGATGTCCAACCCTCCCCCTAGGCTTGTTCCATCCCCACCACTGTCCACATCCATCACTGCTGTCCCATCCTGGCCATGTCAGCTCCCTGCCCTGATTGTCCCTGAAGAAACAGTGATATTTTAAGAACCTATTCACAGGCTGCAACCATGAAAAGCTTTCCAGAGCTGCACCATGAGGGTGCAAAGTATGGGAAGGAGAGACAGTTTTGCCTGGGATCACAAACTAGGAAGAAATCATGGTATTGCTCTCCCAACATGCAAGGCACCAGTTTCAAGGGGGAAGAACATGAGGTAGGAGTCACTTACAAGGGTGTTCAGTACTTGAAACTTGGTCAGCCCACCCAAAGAGCTAGTGGTTGTTTACCAAATTTACAATAAATATAACAAAGTCTAGGACACTTGGAGCTGGGAGAACCAAATATGGAGCTATATAAGTCCTTCAGGGGGCTGCAGAATAAATCCAGTTCTGTGAATTTCCTCTCACACACACAGACACATTATTTAAATGAACACGTGTCTGTCTTGTCCTCTTCCTCCCACATTTCCCCCCTCGTCCTCCACCAGTAGAGGTACAACAATAAAACAGATTTGATTTTTTTGCTCTTGGAAAACTGGGTTGCACATTAGTAACTTCCCTTTTGAAATCTAAACTGAAGAATTATGTGCACTAGCAGACCATATTGTGTTCTTATTCTTGAAGCCAAGCTCCCCTCAGGTACCTATAGAGCTTAAAAAAGCAGTGACAGGATATACAGCTGGACAGAGTATTTCCAGTGGAACCACTTTCCACTGGACAGTGACATTTTGGTGGAATGTGTTGATTCTGTCAGCATTTGCACTGGGAGCCAGCCTGGTAAGCAGGTGGGTGGCCAGAACCACAAAAAGCAATTTTTTAACAGAATTCCATTATAAATTTCTTTTGTCTTTCTGACTTTTCCTTCCAATTTGAAATAAAAAATAAATAAATCTGGAAATGGCAATTTTTCTGTGAAGCAGGAATTCCTAAGCCTTAACCAAAAAAGAAACTATTTGTTTATTTTTCCATTTGGCTCTTCCTCTCTGTTTCTCTGGCTTCTCTCACTCAGCTACCCTTCCCACTCCCCCTTTTTGTTCCTTTTGCTCATTTTTCCCCTTTCACCTCTTCATTTCTCAGCTGAATTGTTCTCTCACTCCTGGCTTTGCAATCTATTTCACAGCTGATCCTTTGCTGAGCGTGAACTCAATAACACTGGAAGTGAACTTTCACACTCATGTCGATTCAGAGGATTAGGGTAGACAGGTTTGCCCCTCTCTATGCAGTAAGTAAGGTTAATGTATAAACTTCCTCTCTCTGTGCTTTATATTCTCCTCATTTTTATTATCTTAACACTGTTTTGTTTTAAAACCCTGATCCATATCTAAACATAACCTCATGTGAACTGCCTGGCTGCCACCATCACCACTTCGCCCTGGCCCAGCTCCCCTCTTTGAGTAGCAGAGTCGCTGTTTGAAACAAGACGTTGAATTGGAAATGACTTTAGTGTTTGGTGCAGTACATTCAGTAATGTAGTTTGGTAATGGAGTTCCTGCTACAGGCACCTTTTTCCTCTCAGCCTGAGAAAAGTTTTACCTCCCTTATTAGTTTCACTAGCAGTAGCACAGGTTGTTTTAATATTCTATGCTGCCTGTAACATATTGCAGATGTACCTGTGTGAAATGGTCTCTCGTTATTGGAATGCAATAAAAAGAAAACAAGCTTCTCAAGAGGAAAGAGGGTAAAAGAAAAAAGTTAACCCAGTTTGGGCCTGAAATTCCCCAGATTTTTATACTAACATTAACATTTTATAATACAGCTATTAAATTACCCATAGAAGTGCATTTAAAAGGGCTCTGGGCTAAATTCCATATTCTTTCCTTTACTCAGTCCCTGTATCTGTTGCTGAAGCAGTAATAGAGCTTGCCTGATTAAGGTGGAAGAGTAATGTTTGCAAAAGCATGGCAGTGATTCTAGGACCTCTTCCCTGAAATTTTGAAGTGTAAGGGTACGCTTGTGTCATGCCACAGAGAACGGTGAGGAGACACTTGATGCAGCAGACATCACACAGTTTCAGCAGCTGCAGGAGTTTGTGCATTTCATCTGTGCTGTAGCCCAGCTCAGCTCATGGCAGAGCATTTCAGATCAGCTGCACCTTGTTGACCAGGCTGCAGCGTGCTGGAGACTGGTGCTGGTGTTTGCACTCATTTCTGTGCCACAGCTTGGGAGTGCTAGTTTTGTTATCTGTGCATTGTGTTTTCTTGTGTGGTGTAGGTCTACTGTGAGTCAGTTTTTAAATGGGACTCAGGCTCCTAAATTAACTGGAGACTTGCAAAATGTCCAAGGAAAACATGAAGGCCAAATGCTTTCCCCTGAAGGAAAGCCCTCAACTGATATAGACCTGACACACTGTGCCTCTTCACATTAAGCATGCAGTGTATTAGGATACTTCAAATGAGCAAGATGCATATCCATGTATTGGTTGTCCCTAAAGGGAAAGGGCCAAGTAATGCAACAGGACAGCATCCATGCTGATCTGAAGTATGTTAGATGCAGCACAAAAGTGGCAACAGGATCAAAATATGTGTCTGTGCACTTGTTCTGTGCACCCATTGCCATCTTTGAAGGTCTTTTGGTTCAACTGAGATGGCAGATGAACTCATTCTCAAATTCTAAATGCACCTTTAAATTGCTTGTGTGCATGTGTAGAGGTCTCCAGCTTGTAACTTGGAGCCAGTAAAAGCATTTTAGTTTGTTCTAATTCACTGCCTCTGTGAAATGAGACCAAGGCAGAATGTCCCTCTCTCCCTCAGAAGAGCACAGGACTGTGTCAGTGCATTTCTCAAGGCAAGTTGCACTATTTCACACCAAGTTCTGCTACAGTTTCTTGTAAACACTGATTTTTCCTCAGGGTTTGTGTTTTCAAGCTGATCTCTTCCAGTTTGAATGCTTTATTATCCATTGATGGTGGAGCTAGAAATAGGAATGGTTTCTTAGCACGAGACCATCATCTATGATGTGAATGAACTTAGTGTACTAAAATGTAAGGGATGACTACAAATGTGTGGTTGTTGGTCCCATGCCAAAACAGTTCACTAAAAAATGAGTCCAAGTCATCATAGCCTGGGATTCTGACTTGTGTTTGTGTAAATCCATGAATTTGGTGATCTAAATCTAGGGAAAATAATGTGTTTGGCCCTCTGCACTTTGAGAGATGAACAGTGAGAAAGAAACTGGATTATTGTAGTGGAAACGGAAAAAGCCATTGTGCAGCAGTTGTTTGTAACAGGCTAGATCATCAACCTGGCGTAATTTGGCAAACCTCTGCTGCCTTCAGTGAAGCTGTCCCAGTTTATACCAGCAGAAGACCAGGCTTGCTGTAATTTATCCTTACTGTGAGCAGTCCCTGTAATTTTAATCTTACAGCATCTATGAAGTCCAATGTGTTATGCACAGCTTCTCTTCCGGAATCATAAGGGAATCGTAAGCCTTCTGGTAATCTTGGATAATCCCTGAAGCTATGAGTCACTAGAAGCAGAGGCCCTTCATGCATCATTTGAACCCCTAATTATCCAACACATGCGGGTGAAAAGTGAGAGGCAAGAGCAGGGCCAGCAGCAGACAGAAAACACTGGATGAGCTATTTTGAAGGGGACTTCCCATTAATATAAACAACCTTCTTTCCATCCTAATAATGCACCTGTTAGCAAATATATTCCTGGAGAGCTGCTCTCATGCATCTGCTTATGACTTTGCAGAGGAAGTAGCTAATTGACATTAGGGGACTTTGAGGTGTTTCCTGACTATAACTGTGCAGTATTTAACACTGCTTTATAGAGCACAATGCTCAAAACACTGCCAAAAACTCCGGAGCCCTGCTGAAAATGTGGAAGAAGCAAAAGGTTTCCATGTCCAGAATGGTGACCTAGAATTTAATCTGTTTCCAGGTAGAATTAATAGCACTCTGGCAAGCAGCCCAGTCTCTTCCTCCACAGAGAATGAGTCCTGATAAGAGCTTTTTTTTCTCTCCGAGTGACTAATTGCATCTCTTTTCAAAGAGATGTGATTCCCTTGTTCATTCTCTGTTCCTTAGGGTGGAAAAATTGGAGCTATTGAAGAGAAATTTGAGAAACTGCAAGAACATTTTAGAAGCAGGGTGTGGGCAGTGGCAGCAGCAGGTCTCACGTTGTGCCAGGCTCAGTACATGCTGCGCAGGAGGAAGGAGGCCTTCAGCCCCTTGGTTGCATAGGGCTTTGAAATTCACTTGTTGCAATAGCCTGATGTGCACACCACCCAGGCAGGGTTCATGCTCTAATCTGCAGCCTACTGATGATACAAATGAGCAAAGGGTTGCATTAAGAATGCAAGTTCTTCTTTGAGCATTCTATTTTGCAAATCATTCAAAGGGAAACATTTGTAGCCAAGTTTCTGAAAGGAACAAGGTTAGTAATCTCGCTCAGTGTGCATTGTTTGTTCCCTATCTTTTGAATGTTTTGGTTGATTTCAATGATATTGAGGGCTTACATATCTTGGAGAATTTACCAAAGAGAGAGAGACAAAGATTTATAACTGCCCCAAGTGTGTGAAAAGCTGCAGTAGAATTTACATCTTCCTAGAGACAGGAGTCAACTGATCCTGAGACACAAGCAAAAGGAGGATCCAGTAGTTCAGACGCTCTTTTATTTTAAATACTGCTTCTGCTGCATTTCCAGTCAACCACATGACAGAACTGAAGGAATTTCTCATGGGACGTGTGGGGCCTTTGATACTAGTAATGGAGAGGGTCTTTTTCAGTCAGTGGTGTTACTTCTGGTCATTGCTCAAGACAAAACCGGGCATTTGTACTTTAAGTGTGGAATTCCAGTGGGGAAGGGGGCTGGTGAAAGTTCAGCCAGCCAGAAGGTAGAGAGGATTGAGACTCTGTACTTGTATGCTATGAAACTGTTGTTGGTTTTAAGACACTGGTAAATCAGACCTGTCTACTTGGTGTCTCAGATTAGCTGGAATTATCTGGGCCATTGCTGAAACATTGCCTCTTTAAATCTTCAACAGAGCAGTACTGGTTAATGGGATGGACTCTCAGAGTATGCTTCTGGGGGAAAGGTGGGATATAGAAACTACTCCATCTCTCAAAGGTGTGTTCAAATTTGCCCAAATGGCTGCAGAACACAGCTGGATGGTGAAAATTCTGTAGATTTGGCTGTCAGCTTGTTACAGAGATTATTGCAGCAGAGCACTCTCAAGCAACAACCTATTATATTTCCAGGAATATTTTTTTTCTTCTCACTATAGCTGGAGGTTTTGTTCTTTTCTTTTAGTTTAGCTTGCCTAATCTGTTCCTTGCTCTCTTTTTTCCTTTTTGGAAAATCATTTGTGAGCCACTTCAAAAATGAAAAATACCTTTAAAACTATAAACAATTTATTTTATTTTCTTGCAGAGGTCTGTTAGCTGGTACTGGCCTAAAGAAGAAAACACATAGTTCTCATGGCCAGTTTGTTTTGGTTTTCTCCTTTGATGTATTTTATAATTTCACAGGCTGGATGGGTGGAGATCAGATTGGTGTCATTGTGATCCCTGTTATATCTGTCATCCCACAAGTCTGTTTGCCTTCCAGAAATTATTAGTATTGATTTCAGCAGTTCTATCAGCTAGTATATTGTGCTATTCGGTGCTTCCCTCACCAAAACACATCTACTGTATCCAAATGCAGGAAGAGAAGGTTGCTTATCCACAGCTTGTGTGTACCTCAAGAAAGCTCTAACACACTTCTGAACGTTGTGAAACAGCCTCTCCTTTGCTGTGCATAAATTTTCCATTTACTAAATAGCTCTGACTTCTTTCTCACCTGCTGGTATGACTCTCTCTGTGCAGAAGAGGCAGCCAAAATTCCCCTTTTATTATTAAAGAAATCTCCCAAATCCTAAATCCTTTGTTCTCATGGAGACAGAGGAAGCAGCTCTGGGCTGACGGAAATCAGCAGCAATGTTGACATACACTTCACAGGGTCTAAGCTTTCATTCAGTAATATTATGCCAGAGTGTAGATCTTCAAAGAATTTTCTCACTAGAGAATTTCGCAACCTCTACTTTCTTACAGAGTCAAACTGGGAATAGATGTTTTCCTGTTAATTTAAAATGGTGCTTGTCTAGGTGCCATATCCTTAAGACAGGATTACTCTTGTCACTGGATGATTTTGCATATGTGAAGCCCCAGAAGATGCAGACACTGGCACCACACAAAATAGGTAACAGTGGAGATTAAGATATTTTATGTGTCTTGCAGAGAAGAAACCAGACCAGCTGCCTTGATCTCTGCCAAATGGGAAAAGGCGTTAATCAGAATGAAAAAAAAAAAAAGAAACCTCAGACATCTTCATTTGCTCATTCTACTACTTGGCTCTTACGCAGAGGTAGGTAAAACACTTCTGGGCATATTTAAACTATTCTGTTTTTCCAAGACTTAATTTATACCCAGTTTTCATGAGAGAGAGAACTTGAGGACATCAGCAATATGCAATAGCTCAGGACAGGGAGCAAAAGATACACGCCGTGGGAATCTGCATTAGGACAATGATGGTACTCAAGAGAGCCAGTGGCCAACCACAGAAGAGTCAGGGCTAAATTTAATGTTAACTTAAATAGTATATTAGTTCCAGGCAGGTATAAATACAAAATTCTGCAGAACTGGGTGTTATAGAAAACTCATATATTTTTGATATTCAGGAACTGTGAATAAAAATAAAAAATAAGAGAATGGCAGAAAGGGTGCTATAACAACCAATAAAGATGATAAGAAGTAACATGAGCAAGAAATATCACCTAACATATCACTAGCATTGCAGGTCATTCTATCAAGTACCATAGCACATCTGAGAGTGGCATTTGAAAACAAGGCATGGGTCTTACAGAGGAATAAGGCTGATGTTAAGGCCATTTGCATATACTTATGTCTTCGGCAAAAGCCGAATTAATCACACACTGTATTCAAGACAGTTGGTTGAATCAAAGCTGTAGGTATAAAATAAAAGTTGCTTTTAACCTAAGTTGGTTGGTTTAGTATTTGACCAGAGGAAATAAAGTTGTTGATCTTCTGTTATTTTTCAGTTGCACTGCATTAAAGTGTGTTCAGAAGGCTTGATAAAGTATTTTTCATAGAACCGTTATTGTGTGGCTGATTTATGTGGCTACTTTGATGGTAAGGCAGTTTAATTAGTAATAGCTGCAGTTCTTGAAGAGAATTTTAACAAGGTGCCTCACATATGAAAAGCACAGAAGTCTCTTTGTTCTGAACAACCTCTAACAGGGTGTAGAAGGAGGCTTTTGCTCACTATGCTCATTCTGGTAAATTAGTAGGTTGCTTTGAGCAAGTAAGCGGAACAAGATCACAATGCCATTGAGCATCAAGTCTTGGCCCAGTTGCACCATTGCTAAATTGCTGCAGAAGATTTATACCATCACAACATCAGTGCTGGGATTTCCTCCTTTCTTCATCGGAATGGGGCTTCAGACTCCAGAGGCCCTTTTCTAGCTGTCTCTAGGTAGATGTCCAAAAGCTAAGCTATTTCCCCTGTGCATGGAGAGAAATTGGTACATCTAGGGAGTGAGTCACCTCAAGAGTTTAGGTTAAGCCAATTCAGTTGCTGTAATCAAATCTGCTGAAAACAACCTTCCATGCTTTCTGTTACAAAAAAAATAGGTGGGGCTGGTATTGCAAGGTCCCACTAATTCAGGCTGTGTATCCATCTGGAGAACAAAATGTATTCTCATCTTTACGGCTATTAGGTTTTGGAAAGAAAATGGATAAACAAGTTGTTTGAATCCATAAGTCTGATATAACTTTTAATAAATATTTTGGTGTTGTCTGAAAGGCAGTGCCTACACCACCAACTAAAGGAGGCCAGGGATCATTCTCTGTGGTAAAGGCCAGCTGGCATGGCATTAATCCTGTCCACAGACCCAAACTCACTGCCCTCTCAAAACAGAGGTGCCAGGCTGCTTTGCAGGAAGGGTCTGACAGGCACTGGGCTTGAGCACAGTCTGCAGCAGCACTAACAGACACCGGCCAGAAACGGGCAAGACTGTGCTCACCGTTTCATTGCAGTTGTGAAGCAGGGTGTAAGCTGTGCCCTTCCTGTTTCTTATTTACTCAAATAGATGGAGTCAAGAGGCTTTATCCTGCAAAAATATAGTTATACTGAAAACACTTCTTTTAGCAGCAAAAGGCCAGAGGCTCAAAAGCGACAGCATTCTCTGGCAGGGCAAGGTTATGTTTTCAGGTTGAAAGGACTTATAGATAATTTCATATTTTTATGGGTATAATTATGGGTATAATTTCACGTATTCTTTAAGAAAGATCCCCAAAGGAAAAGCCACATTGCTTGTATGGTCTCTAAGTGAATCCTGATCAAACGACTTTTGATTATTTTAGCTATCACAAATAGACTACCTGATAGTGTCTTGAATCCTTCTCTACGTGTAGAGAAGGTGGCTCTCATACATTTTCTAAATGCTCTGAAAGCTTATAAGAGTCTGGCAAGAGAGCGGTGGAATGGAACAATCATTTATTTATGGCATCTTAGATGTATGGCACATAAAACAAAAAAAGTGAGCTGAGCATATATCAGACATCAGGATTTATGATAAGACTAGGAGAGGTCAAGAATACTATCTTCAAGTCTTTCTTTTTGATGAAGTGCTTTAAAATTCTGAAGTCTAAGACAGGTCTGAGGTCCTCAGTTTTGAGGGGATAAGGAACTACAGTAAACAAAACCTCTCTCTCCAGCCTCATGAAGGAACTACCTCTAGCTCTGAGAAATCTAAGCGGAATTGTGCCAGGGAGTTAACTCAGTCTCACAAGTATTAGAAAGGAGATGGATGGGCACGAGTGGGAGTAAAACCAGAAACTATAAATCACTTCCATGGTGTCTAGTGCTAAACTGAATTTCCAAATGCTAGTGAGATGGTTTAGAAGTTAGCTTTCATGAATACATCTACTACTTGCCATAGGGATCCACAGTGAAGCTTACATAAATAGAATTGGGGAGTTATTTTGTGACATTTTCTTTGTCTTTAATCTCCAGGATGTGAAGTCCTGTGACTCCATACAACTCTCACATTTGACTCAAATCAATAAGTTATTAATAATAAGGATGATTGACAATGATGGGGACAAAAAGGTGAGTTCCTACGTTTACTTAGATTAGAGAATGTCATATACAACCAAATCTGTGACAACTGCAAATGGGTTAAGAAATAGGTAAAAAGATTGATTACAGAATAAGACTACCCATTTCTATGGATCCAGACCCAATTGTTATACAAGCACAGGCTTTAAGACAAAAAGGTATTTCTCACTGTGGGCATCTGTGCACTCTGAAAAAAGCCATTACATAGACTCAAGCAGAATTTTTTGGTCTTGGATATATATTTTACTGCAAAGACAATGGGATTCAGATGTGCCATAAAAAACCAAAACCAAAACAAAACACATGTATTTCTTAGGTGGCGTGAGATAAAGAGCTGTATATAGCCTCTTATTTTCAAAGCATCTCAAAACCAGACATGGTGATTTTTAGTCCCACAGTGCTGCTAATGTCTAACAACTTTCTAAGAGTAAGGAAGCAGACAGTGTCTCTTGTTCCTCAGCCACGCTGTTGCAATATCAGTGCAGATGCCCATTGTGATAAAGGTTTCTTGTAATGTAAACAGTTATCAGCTCTTCCACTAAGAAACCCTGCACCAGACTCTTCAGCACACTGCAGGGGCTGTGCACAGAGCTAGCTCCTGTGCTGCTACCTCTCTTCCCAGGGTTGCAGGTGCATGGCTAGACCCCTCCTGCGATCCTTCTCGCCTCGACAGCTCCTGTCCCCAGGGAACCTTTGCTGTGTGTGGTGCTGAGTCTGCTCGAGCAGCTCCCTTATATCTAAATTCAGCAGAAAGCTGGAGAGTATCACCGATGAGTAAGGAATGATTAAAAAAATAAGCAGAGCTCGTAGGACACTCTCCATTGCAGTGGACAGCACTGCAGCCTGGGTCTGTAATGAGCGATACAGACCTCTTGTGGTGGTCAAACCTCAGTATGTTCCTGCTAGTTAACTGGTGTGTATTTAATAAAAATTAGCTGGCATTTGATCATTAAAATTGTTTTTACAAATCAAAAAAACTTTGCAGCTTGTTATTCTTTCTCAAATATCTCTGTGTTTTTCTAAAAGTCTCATGCACAGACTTTTATTTACATGTTTTATAAACCCTGTAATTCGTGCTTCCTACAGATTTTTCCTTCGGACACCTGAAATTCTATTAATACATGTCTTTGTTGTGCATTTCCTGTCATTCATACTTCTGAGTGTCCCAGGGAAATTTGCTAATTGAGAGAAGCCAACAGCAATCAGAACAGTTAGAAGACAAACTGGAAAAAGCATCAGTAATTATGGAAGAAATTAATTAATATATTAAAGTAAATGGAATTCTTTTCTACTGCAGAAAAAGTAGACATAATTAAGAGTAGGGACCAATTAGTGTTCTTCTGTGTGACAAGGAGAAATGTTAAGGTAAAGGGCAGACGGAGCAATTAAATTACGCAGGCAAATCAATCTCAGAGGTAGCAAAAGTGTATGATTAACTGGAAGCCCTGATCTAACCCACCAGATGACTACAGCATGAGACTTAAACAGCAGCATGTGCACAGTTACCAGCAAAAATATCTGATGTTGCTTCAATTTCACAAAAAGAGTGACATTTTACACTCTCATAGTTATATAGAGATATATAGAGACATATTACACCTTCTGTTGTGTGAGGAATCTTGCAGACTCAGCCTTGTTTCAAGAATGGGGACTTTGGGCCGTGTTATTATTATATGTTATTAACAAGTATTCTGTTAGTTCACTCATGAAGGCTTCCCCAGTGAGGATCTTCCATGGGCATCTGCACTTCAGATCTTGGTGATATTTTCAGAGCCTCTTGGGTGGATTCAGCCTGGACACTGTAATTTGTATGACATGCATCCCACAGCACTCACAGTACTCTAAAATGGACTTTTTAGTACTTTCCTTGCCTATTTGAAACATGCTGTCTATACTGTCTACAGGCATTGCCCAGGAGCTAGACCTTTGTTGTGAGCAGTCTTCCTCACACGCCCCCATGGTCCAGCTGGACCCAAACCTATCAGCCCATGTTGTATCCATACAGGTAGCTCTCTACTCCTCATTGCACATAGTTTTTCCTCAATGAGGTCCTGGTATGAGACCCTCTTGTGAGTCAGGTGCTCCTGATAGCAGTGCTTTTGGCCTCATAAACAAGGTGGCTACATACTTCACATGTATAACCAAGTCTTTGAAAAAAAAAAAAATCCCAACAAATGTCTTGGGCTCTGGGGTGAGCATACTTCAAGTCATCCTCGTGGAGAACTGATAAGGTGGGGTCACCTGGACAGTGCAAGGGAGCACACCAGAGGGTGAGGTATTACGTCCCAGCAATTCCATTTTATTATGAACTCCCCAGGGTATTCTCCAAGACTAAGACGTTTGTCCTCAAAGGCCTTAGAGTCACAAGAGCATGTGGACACTACCAATGCCTTTAGAGCAGCATGACTTCTTTTTATATTTGTTTTCTTCTCATTTTTCTCTGAAGGATGCACTGGGAGGGAATATACAATACTCCCCAAAATCTGCATCTGCACTGCTGGACACTTTGTCTTCTGCAGTTTTGAGCTGTTACACCAGGACCAGATATTCAGCAAATTCACCAGAGCCTGAATTAGCACTTTGAAGCTTTTTTTCCTATAATGTGAATGCCTTTTGGCAAAACTAAAGGCAACCAACTCATATGGCATAGGACATCAAAAATACAGTAAGAAGGCAAATTTTTAGCTGGTCACCAGTAGATGTATTATCTGTTTTTTACTGCTGATGTTTGGAGATCTCCAGTGTCCCAGGATAGATTTTACTGAGGTATAGAGAGAGAAGACAGTGACAAAGACAGAAGTTTTAATTATACAAAATGCATTGGTACACTTCGCATTTTCCTTTTTTTCCTTTCTTTAACTCCTATTCTGATTTTTATCCAATTTTCACCACCTTTGTGAAAAGTTGTTCAGCTTTTGATTGCTGAGAGCTGACAAGTGGTTAGTTTTCTAATGAGTAGTCAACAGCTTTTACAGGAGAAAGTGAACACTTTTAAATTAGCTTTCTTTGATAAGAATATAAGTCTGTTAGAATTAGATGGGGTCACCAAATTGTCCTTAGACTAGTGCTGATGAGGTTATTGCTACTGCTCCAAGTCTTGTACTGATTCTTCCTTTATTGCAAGGGCTAGATTGTGCATTGCTTTCACTGCAATGAGAAGGTACTTAGATGGCTCATGCATGTCCATCTTCTTTCAAGAAACATAATCCAGTCTAAGACTCCAAATCTGGGTTTAAATTGCATTATAATAGTTTTCAAAAAGACAGGCACACTTTTATTTGTCCTGGAAAAATTCAGACAGGTGCTTTGATGTCTTCTTTCTGATAAAAAACAACAGCGCCTGCAGCCCAGGCATTACTTTTGAACAACTGTAACAAAAAAGGGAAAATATGTGGAAGAAAAGGAAACTACACAAAAGGAAACCCTTTACAGAGAAATAGTAGACTTTGTAGGATATTGTTCCATTTTTCCTTAACAAAGAGAATACACTAAGGTTAAGAGTTACATTTTATAGGAAGATAGCATCCGTAGGTTAAGGTAAGTAGACTACTCTTTTCAAGCTGAACTCAGAACATAAACTGGATGATTGCACTGTTATCTGCATGCCTGTAATTATTCTAACTCTCCACTGGATGTCAATACTGCTTAATATAAATGCTGGCTCAGAATTCACTGCTTAGAGCAGAGCAAGCCCTCCTTTTAGAGGTGATTACTGTTTAAGAACATAATTAGGTAAGGAATGTAATTATAGCAGGTGAACCTCACCCATCTGGAAGTAGGCAGAGGATAGCCTTTAATGGCAAAGGCACTTGTTCCTCCCTTCCCTGAAAAGTTAAGGTTGTGACCGTGCTTCCGTTACATTGCAGCATCTTGCTGCAAAAATTTCTGCCCTAAACAGTTCAGCAGAATTGGGAACCTGGTGTCTAAAATTTATACTAAAGATGGATAAAGTATTCTAGGAAAAAATCATCCTGAAACCATTGCAACCTTCCCCTTTTTACAGGTTGGGAAGGCTTACAGATTTCAGGCACTTGAAACCTGGTGCACAAAAGAAAGACACATGAAGTAAGTTTTCATTTAAAGAAATTGTTAAAACCACATGGCTGGTATGAAAGCCAAAATTACTGATTGGCTTGAACAAGCCTTAGTTAAGCTCTGAACTTCCATGAGCTTCCACCCCTTTTGCTCCTACCTAAAACTGATTGATCCCCTGGTGCAGAGTTTTCCTCTGCAGAGCAGAGGCATGGTGGAGGTGCTGAAGCAAGAGCCAACAGCAACAGAACTGCAGAAACAGAAAAGGAGATGGCGTGAAGGTAAGGGGAGAAGAATAATAAAAATTCCTTGTCCTGCAGATATAGGGATTTGGAGAATATCCTGTATTTCCTCTGAAATCCCAGAGAACTCTTCCTGGTAAAAATTCCTTTAAAAGAGTAATTCTGTAGTGCAAATGCAGTAGAGTTTAGTGATCTCTATTATCCTCATGCTGTTGTCAGCACAGGTGAGAACACGATGGAAAGAGGAGAGGGAAACAGTGGTGATCACAAAATCTGAGTTAGCAGAGTATAATTTTTAAATGAACAACATTTTTAAAAATCTTTTTTTTTTTTTTTTTGCAGGTGACTCTGAAAGACAACCAGTTTAACATGGTACTTCTGGCAAAGTAGGGGCTTTTGGGTTTGGGTGGGTTTTTTCACTACGATATGAAACAAATCAGCTGAAACAAAACATAGAAAACAAAACGAACAGAAATGGTGTTTCAATGGTTGAGCTCCCAAAGCTGAGCTGATGCCAGTGGCACCCCATGCTTCTGTGATTTCGCCTAATGATGCCTGTGGTATTTAACTTTCATAAGGATTTAATATTTGACACTGTGACAAGATTTTTTCCAAGCATGCATGGAGTGTTTTTTATACTCTTTTTTGGCATATTTATTCAAAATGTACTATATTTAAGATTGCTGTAATCACATACATACATTGGCTACTGGCCACAATGTTTGAGCTATTAATCATACCCTGGAATCCATGGCAGATGTAAAAATTAAGTTTTATTTATCAAACTTACTCATTGGAAATGGCAGCCCAAGAAATTTATTCCTTAGGATTTTGACTTTTCTTACATACTTCTGGCAAGGGGTTCAAGGTTTTAGAAAGGTGTAAATCATATTTTTGCTCAGTCCAGACAGTGTTGGCACAAAACTAAAATTATTTTTCCAGAAATGCAAACCCCTTTGTTTGGATGGCCTTTATTTTTCTGCCAAATTATACCACCAGTGCTATTTCTTTAGCTTAACACTATTTTCCATTATAATCCCGCCTTTCAAGAAACAAACCAAAGCCTTCTACCCTTGCAGAAATTTCAGACCCACAGATATGACTACCTTTCAGCTGAGTTGGAAAAGTGGTCTCCAGTGACAGGCTTGGAGGGTTCTGGTTACTTTTTCCATAAATAGCTAGATGAAAAGCCAATAACCTGACAGGGAAAAACAGGTTCAGGAGGAAGATTGTTTCTGTGGTATGACCCACAAAAGCTCCGACTCTGAAAACTTCAGTAGTATATGGGTTTATTTACAAAAGACAGTGTCTGAAAATAACTAGCATGAGTACTGTTTAAGCTGAAGGGGCCCCAAATTATTGTGATGCTGTTTCTGTTGTTTGCTACATAGGAAAAGCTCCTAAGACCCAAACTTACTTGACTTTTCTATTAAAAAGAACAAATTAAGTACAATAATACAGAAAAGAAGAAAAAACAACCAACCAGTAAGGTTAGCATTATGGGACAAAAATACAGATCTGTTCCTGGGGGTTTTTTGCTTGCAAATTGTTTTTGTTTTACAAGCATTCCTTTTATATACATATATGATATATTAAAGTATAATTAATAACTAAATTAATTTAAATTCTCTTCTACTTGGACTAAATATATGTTAATGTCTGGGCTTTATTTTATTTGCCTTAGCATTCCAAACATTGTCATAATACATCTTTTTGTATTTGTACCACAGATCTATATAGCACATCATTCAAAAATCAGTTGCTTTCTTGAGCAGCTTATAAACTAGCTCAAATGAAAAAAGTATCTGAATGACAGTATGTAAGAGAGTGTATGGACACTGGTGGACGGCATGTCAGTATAAAAGGGACTCCTCTACCAAGATGCAGCAAAAGAAGTGTTTGGGCTTTGTTCACCCAGTCCTACCTCCTGCTTAGCTGGTGCTTCTATGTTAGAAGTGTGGTTATGCTGGTCCTTCCTTATAAACATTGGATAGAGGGTGATTCAGACATTTGGTGAGCTAACTCATTAGGTGCCTAATGTTAAAACAGGTGAATAGTTTGTGTCCAGGGAACAGAAGACTGTCCCAAGTACAGCAGGTTGAAAAGGAAGTTGTCCAGTTTGCAGGAAAACCTGTTTTAAAAATATATTCTTTGTTTATTCCAGACTGTTCTGGCTGGTGACCCCAGTGCTTCCCAGGTGGACAGATATCCCCGTCACCAAAACTGGCATTTCCCCTCCCAGGTGAAGAGTTGTGGTCAGTTGGGGAGTGGTGGCCAGGTGGCTGCATCACCCACCCGCAGCGAGGGACGGGCTGGCTCCAGACTGAAAAGATGGAGGTTGCTCCTGCAGCATCAGGGGTCTTGCCCTTCATTTTATTTGCCTGTTTTATTTTCTGTAAAGCAGAACTCTTCTGGTTTCTCACTTTAGTGAGGAAAGCAAACACAAAGAATACCCAAACTCTGTTTAGTCTTAACTGAATCGGTGTATAACTTGGTCTCCAAACTGAAATATCGACTATTTGCAAAGCCCCAGAGGAAACTGTCATGCTGATTTGAAGTAGACCGGTACAAATCCAACAGTTTCAATAGGCCACTTCAAGCATTAGTGTTACTATCTGTGCAGCTGTTATGAGGGGAAAGATAAGCAGTATCTACAAGGTTCCAGTCGTGACTTGAAATGTGGTGATACAAATTCATTAGCCATGGCGCTGCTCAGGACACTCATTATTTATTTGTTCCTAAATAGTCCTCTCAGGTTTTGTTTTGTAAGTTTTCCTACATTCCTCCTGCTTCAATGTCTCATTGTTTGCCAGCATCCTACTTGTACTCAAAATGGGTAAGATTTGTTTTCTGAAATGTCAACATTTCCAGGTGTCAATTTTCTTCCCTTTTCAGGCGCAGAAGTGCCAGCAGAAGGTTGGCTGTCTTTTTCTGGCTCTACTGTGCATTAAGTAAGTTCAACCTTTCCTTAAAAAAGGTTTAGGTTTCAGAACAGCTAATTTAAGAAAAAAAAAGAAAACAAAAAAAAAACAAAAAACCAAAAAACCTGACCCAAGCCCCCAAACAAGACAGTTAATGGAAGAAAAAGCTCTCGGCTTCTGTTTGAAAGTTCTTTAAGAGGAGGAATGCAAAGGGCCTAGAGAACACAAACAGTTCTCATCCATGCCCCTTCTCCATGCCAACATATTTCTTCGTTCCAACTTCTGATCACAAATTAGTAGTTTAGTAACTGACCCTGTAGTGTTTTGGACTATTATTCTATTTGGGTCTGCTTTCACCTAAATAACAACCATCTGGTGGTGTCTCACATCAGATTCGTGTGATGAACTGTATATAATAACCAGTTCAAGGATTGTCAGGGGGAGGGTTAACATTCTTGCCCTGAGCAGAAGGACCACAGCTGCATGCCGTAAACTTCGCACAAAGATTGTCAGGGTGGAAGGGCTGGGTCAGCTGTAAAGAATTAAGCAAATCCCCCTACTATGAGAAGAGGGAAGAAGAAGAGTGGAATTAAGAAGTCCTTTTCTGTTCTTGTGTTTAGATCATAGTAAAACAGATAACTGAGAACATTTGAGGCGTACCTTGACCCTTAACTTCTACACAATTTCTCTGCATGGAGGGCCTTGCTCCTTGACCTCACAGAACCTGAGTAATTCATCTTCCGTTCCAGTAATGTCTGAGGTTTGTAGAAGGTGTGAGGAAAAGAGACCATATGAATCAGCAAACTCATTTGCTATTTGTCTGTAAATCTGTATCCCTGCTGTTAATCTAATGTTATGTTCCTAAAGGAAAAGTGGAGGGTTTACTCTACTCTGAAATGTTCCCTGCACAAATCCTTCTTCAAGGGCAAGATTGAATTAAAGTAGCATGAGGGTGACTTGTTTTCCCCAAAGTGTTAAAATCCTACTTCAGCACAAACAGAATGTCCAAAATGCAGAGTTTGCTGAACTCCCATATCACAGGGATATGGGGAAATAGCAGACCTTCCTGCTACAGTAAGTCATGGGGCAGCTGGAAGCAAAAGTATGTGTCACAGGATGTTAGAGATGGAAAAAAAATAATAAGGGCTGGTTGATTTAGCGTATCCAAAGGCTCTTTTGTGGAGAGGAGGAATGTGAAATGCTGGAGCATGTTGCAGAAAGGAGGCTTTCACAAAAAGACGTGGCTGAGGATGCTATTACAGCCTGGGACCATGGTAAGGGTATATTCCGGACTCCTCGTGATGGGTGGGGGAGGCCACATTCTGCTCTCTTGTTTCTTTCTGCTTTATTGGGTTCTTTGAGTTTGTCAGGGTGCCAAGGGTTATCAGGCTTTGGGCTTTTTCTTTGTTCCTTTTTAGCTGTGAGTTGGAAAATAATTTTCCTCTATGCACCTATGTGAATGTAAGGTATGTATTTATACACAGAACCTAAGCATGTATAGATTCTAAATTTATGGATGTATATACATATGAAAACTTCTTTAAGAATATAACTTTTTATAAACTGGGTTGTGCAAAAGCACAGCCACACACTTATGTTTATAATCATATAGAACCCTACTGAAAACAACAAGACTTCTTCCAGCAACAGCAGATGCGTGGGGTACGTTTTGACAGTTCAGAGGGCAGGTTGGCTTTTTTGTTCTGAGCCCAAACCCAGGCACTTGCTGTTCATCATAAGGCTGCTGCACCTCTGGTGTCTTTGGAGGAACTGCCTAAGGGAGCAGCAACCTACCTGAACCTTCACTCCTGCTTTGCCAGACTTGTGCGAGTCGATGCTTTATGAGCTTACTTGTTTTCTCTGTAATCATTGCTGCGCTGCATGTCACTGAAGCTGCTGTCCATCTGCAAGATTTAAAGCAAGACTTGACTGTAGCTGCTATTGACAATGGAAAAAGCAGATTTGTTCTGGCTTTTCTTTTTTTTTAATGGGGTAGGACTATGTTTGATATATGAAAACATTTTTAAAAATGATTAGATCAATCCCTCTGTAATTTGATTTGTTGGGTGGGAGGAGGGGAAGGGGAGGGAAAAAACCTATGGTAGAATGCTTTTCAATAAAACTGCAACAACTAAGACTCCAGACCAACAAACACTTACACATGTGCTTAGCTTTAAATCTGAGTTAAACCCATGGGGTCTATATTTGTATTTGATTAATGACAATTACTTGAAAAAAGATGGACTGGGTGGAATCAACTGGAAAAAATATGTAGCTATAAAAATGTATGCTTACTGTAACCTATTTTTGTACTGTTTCAGTTCTGTTATATTCTTTTATCTTGCATATTTGGCACACAACTGTAGGTTTCTAGCATAAGGAAAAGGTTGCACTGTCAAATTCTGTTTAGTTTTAATCAGAAGTGTGTAACTAAGTCCCCATTTGCCAACATGAGCCCAAGCAGAAACCCTATTAACACTAGGGAACCTGGTTGCAGAACTGGGACCTTGATTTGAATGAGCTCCATGAGCTTCAAGGGTTGATCTCCCTTTCTTCCTTCCTCTGGTGAGTTCATAGCCCTGCTTGTATGGTTACAAGATTGAGCATACAGTATGATAGCAGGATCACTTTGTTAACAATCCCCTTAACCCTCATATGTGTTTCATCTTGTTTGTACAGAAACTTGGCTGTTTCCAAGCAGGCATTTGAGAGCAAAGTTAGGTGGAGCTGGCATCTTTCAAATAAGAACTTGTCACAGGAGCCCCACAATACTGCAAGAAGTACCACTTTTTGTATTATTAAAAATACAGTGCTGGAACAGGTCCTACTATGATAGCATTATCAGATCACAGCCAATCTCTGAGGATCTGGGTGCACAGGCTCTGCTTACGTGGGTGACTGTCAGGTATGTCAAGTTTGCTGCCTGCATGGGTTGCTGCCTTGATCTGCAGAGCGGCTCTGGGAGAGCCAGCAGCTCCGGTGCTCCTACCTCAGCCTGGGTGCTCCTAACCCAGCATCAGTGCTTCTACCTCAGCCTGGACACTTCCCTTACACCATCTTTAGGAAGAGGAGCCGTTAGGATTGCGGAAGAGGCCATGCAGCCACCTAACTACTCCTTTCCTGTTGGAAAGAGGTCCTTGTTCCTGCTGCCCAACACTTTCTTTCCACTGTGGCAGACAGGAGGAGGAATAGAGCACCCAGATTCGGCATGGGACATGCTCAGTCTCAGCTCAGGTTAACAGCTTAGAAAAGACACGGCTTTAAGAGCACAGCTCAGATGATGAGAGAATAAGCATGTCCACCCCTGAGCTATTCAATCTCCCTTTGTAGCGAGACTGACAGCTGAATCCAGGATCTACATGTAGGTGTCTAAATGTGAGCCAGGTTTTCAAGTGTCTGGTGTGGTCAGTGGATATATAGTCTATACAATGAAGGGAAACCAGACGGTGGTTCAGGTAATGTATTGTAGGGTGAACTGAGTTGCTCTCTGGTCTCCACTGACTGTCTTGATGAGATTTCCATGACTGTACTGAAAGCTTAGACATATTTCTCCCACTTTGGTACCTACTTCTGATATGTTTTTCTTACACTGTATCCTGCCCCAGGTGTCTGTGCTTGGTCAGGAGAATCAATCCTATAAGTGCCTGTTTCCCTCCACTGTCAGATGGCTGCTAGGTGACATGAACCATAACATAGCTTCCCTGCTCTGGAAGGAGAAAGAGCTGACAGATTCTGGGAAAGGTCCTGCTAGGGCTGAGGGTGCCAGCTGTTCTTGGGTGAGGGGAGTAGCAGTCTTCTCTGGACTGTTGCTGGCTCAAAGCTTCTAATGCCTAGAAAACAGCTTCTAGCTCCTTCTGGAAGTACTAGTTTTCTAAGTGTATGGATTTTCCTTATGCAAACTGGAGCACCAGATTGGTTTAATTCACTGTAGTCTCTTCTGGAGTTAGATCCCTAACTCACTCAAGAGTTCAAAGATAAATATAGACTGGCTTGACATGTCTAAATCCGTATTGTAGTTCTGCACATGTTAAGAAATGCCTAAGCTCTTGAGAAGGCCAGATGAGATCCCAAGATAATGCCTAACCCTGTTTCTTTACAAATAGTTGACTGATAAAAATTGGTACCTTAGCTGCAGGAACTGGGTCAAGACCATGAATGGTGAGTGCGGGTAAGCATTGCCCTCAGCACAGGAAAGGCATGCTTGCCCTCTAACTTTCAGTTTAGTGAGCTTCTGTTTAGAAAACACAGATTAGCAGGACTGAAGGTGGCCTTCTCTGTATTTCCTAAATTAAACACTCTGAGTAGAAAGCTATTTTACCATGTGAAATCTGCCCTGAGCAACTCAACTCTCCCAAGTCATCTGTAAGCACTACCTTACTGCATCTCAGAGACAGGACACAGAAAGGTCAGGTGACATGATAAAGGTGCCACCACACAAGTTCCTTTGTGAAGCTGGCATTTGGCTATATCTCTGCAGCCAAACACTCACGAGAGTTAGTATGTCTCAAGTAAACTGCTGCTCCAATGTCAGCCTGAAAATACCTTGCTCTCTGAACTGCTGGGTACTGCTCTGCATTGTTTAAACAGCTGTAGAGCTCCACTCCTGAGGGACCTGCAGCCTTGCACTGGGTGAAGTCTCATATACACAAACACAGTTTTGTGTACTTCTTTGGAATCTGCCTGGATAAAAGGTGGTATATAAACAGAATATCATCATTGCTGTGCAGTGAGGTTTACATGTCTAAGTCTCATTAGCTCTATGGTTGGGATAGATTCTACCTTTTTTTTGTAGTACCGCCTAAATGGAAACCACCACTGAGGCAAAACATCTACACAAGACTTAGCCATTTAGACAGTTCTGTTCTGACCAAAGGTTCAGATTCTGCAAATGTGTCTATTTTCTCCTGAACTGATTAGGAGAGATGGTCCAACATATATCAGACTGGGTAAAGGCCCATGGGCAAACACAAGTTAACGGAAATGATGCTGTTTCTATCTCTAGTGCATGAGGTTGTTAGACACATAGAAAAATGTATTCACAACTCAATACTGTGAATTCAGTGGATATAACAACAGATGCAATAAAACCCATCCTTCCATTAAAAAACCTTTGCAGGCTACCCTGTGGGACTTCAGGTCAAGAGTTCTCAGTTTCTCTTCCTTCTCCCACTCCCACTGCAGTACAATTCCTACTGCAGGAGTACAGGGCTGTAGCTGGGGCTACTGCTAGGGTGGCGCACCAAGGGAGAGCCTTCCCAGAGCCTGTGACTCTGGGCTATAATCACACACAAATGTCCTGTAGAGACTATTTGACAAACTGCTGGGAAGGCGCGGGAGCCATGGAGTCATTTAGCAGAAATTGCTATGTTTGACATGTCAGGGGGATTACTATAGAGGTTTCAGATTTTATTTTCAATCAAAGTGTGTTTTGCATCTCTTTAAAGACTCTAAAGTAAATAAACTGAACAGTGCTTCAGTAGCCTAGTGTAGTTATTATGCCAGTTATTTAGAAATATTCTCATATTTAACAGTACATTCTAGACCCAAAAAGGGAACCCTGTTCTAGCATTGTGGCATGGAAATATAATTTTAATATATAAACTACTAATGCAACAGAAACAAGTGTATCTGTAGCAATGGCAAATTAAATTCACCATACATTATCAAGTGAAAATAATTATTGGGTCCTGTTGTGTGCAAGTTTCTGCAGTCACTTATGATGACAAGCTATAGAAAGTGAAAGGTTTGGCTTCCAGACTTCATCTTATTTTCCAACTATTGATCCTGTGAATTTCTGTGCTTGGTGAGCAGAATCTGGGCTGGAACAAGTGTTTGAGCCCCAGACCTCCCTCATTTTAGGAGACTACTCTGAGAGCTAGGTTTTTGGCTATTCAGTGGTGGTCATCTGTCTGTAGTTTTGAGCAGAAATTCCATCCTCGAGCAGAGAACGCTTTCCCAATCACTGTTTCACTGAAGCTGGCACACACTGTGAAAAGCTTTATTTTCAGTGAGTCAGCACTTTCCAAGTAAAAATCCATTTTGGCAGAAAATTGGCTATTAGCTTTCACCCTGAGCTAGCTGCACACATCCCCTGTAAGGAAAAAAATGCAGCTGAGAAGAATGTTCTAGCTGTGATAGGCAAAGCCTGACAGGTGATATACCTGATCTTTTGCATATTCCCTTCCATGGATGCATCCAATCAAGTACTCTGGCTTCCCTCTGCCTTCCCAGCCAGCAGCCTGATCCCTGCTTCATGAGTGGGATTGAAAAGAGCGGCCTCCGACAGCACCAATGCTGGTTTAAAGGCACAACACATGAGGGTGCACTGAGAGGGGTGAAACAGGGAATAATCCTGCACAACAAATTAGACATGAATTTAATATGAGGTCTGTGCTGCTGTTAATAATTTCTGTATAGTAACGAGCCACAGGTGAGATCGGGTCTTATCAATCTTTAGCACATAGCCTTCATTGTTCTCCAGTGTAGGTATTCCATTTGTAAGTTTGTTTTTTAAAAAAACCCCTAAACTAAACTGAGCTAAAATAAGTATGTGTGTATATATATGTATGTCTCAATACAAATGGGAACAAAATGAATGCAAAAAAATCATTAAAAGGACAATTGCATGTGACCAACTGAAATGTTGATAGATTTTAATATACATAGCTTAGGAAAGGCATTTATGGAAGGAAGAGGGAGGAAAAATATTGAAAGATGTGAAGAGTGGAGTAATGTTATCAGAGAAGAGTAACTACTTCAGCAGGCTGTGAGTGTGAATAATAAGGTGAATGAGCTGCAAATTAGAGAAGATAAAATTCACACCCGGAAATATCAGAAACATGACAGAACTGAACAACTTGCCTCATACATGTGAAAATTAGGCAAAATGAGACTAGATAAAATCCAAGAAGCCCAGATCTTGGTGTTTGTTGAGTTTTTTTTCTTTCTCTGAAGATGATGACAAAATTCTCAGTAGTTTCAGTAGGAGCTGGTTAGTGCTGTCCCAAAGGGTTAAAAATAGTTCAAATCTGGGGGTGGAAAGTATACCCCAGCAGTGGGGCTGAGGGAGACAGGGGAAAGGCCTGAGTGGCAGAAAGGTGGTGCTGTATCATCTTCCCTCTTCCTCCTCTCCCCTCCCTCCAAAAGGAGGATTAAACACCAAAAAAAATTTCTGCAATCCTAACAAACTCTTTCTTAATTTAAAGGCTGTTCATACACAGCCTAAAGGTTGGATTGAATTAGGCTACAGTCCACAAACTACCTTGCTTATTCTGAGTGGTATGAAACATGAGAAGCAGGAGTTGATATTTATGACCTTATAATAAATTATTCTGATCAAGGACAGCCTGATAGCAATGCATATATATTCATTTCTTATAACCTGTCTTGAAGGCCATTTACATAATCAATTAACTGAGAAATGCAATGTGGTTATATTATCCTACTGGCTTCATTCATAAGTATTTTGCCTTAATCAGGTTGGAAAGTTCAACTGACACCACATTTCCAACAGTAATCACATCTTCTCCTCATCTCACAAGGGCCCTTTAGTTACACCAGCGAAAAGCACTAAATACATTGGCATTCTTCGTATGTAGCACTACTTTCCCTAGTTTCTGAGATATAAAATCTCAAATCTTGAATGTTTCATAGTTCTCCTTAAATATGTTCCCTAAGTTCAGTTCGGGAGGGAAAGAATAATTATTGAGTTCTGTTAAAAAAATCAACAAAAAACCCCAAAAGCCGGCAAACCGAGTTTTGAGCTGGAAGTGAGAAAAATACTAATATTGGAGATAAGTGTGAGTTTTCATGGAATCTTATGGCAAGGATATTTCAGCAGAATGCCCCTGCTCTGCACATTCAGGGAACATGTAATGGGATACCACATAAATGAGTGGAAAAAATTCATCACAGCACTTTGAGAGGGAAATAATTGCATTTTATTACCCCTTTGGGCAGCATGAAGCAACACCACTTCTAGTTTGACTCTTTACTGTGGCTAATAAGTGTCATTTATTTTAATAAAAATATCATTATCTTTTACTTAAACTACAAATCTAAGTCATTATTAGAGCTGGGCAGAAGGAAATTCCATTTCATGTAGTACTTTGCCATTTCAAATTAGACTTCACTCTGATTTGGCAATGAAAATAAAATAAATGTGAACTTTCTCCAAGAGAAGGAATTGAGGGTTGGCCAGAAACTCTTGAAGCTATTGTTGGGCCTACCTGGTTGGAGGTTGAGGAGCCAAAGCAGAAAGCAGTAGAAAGTATACAAAGTCAGCCCTTTGGAAGTCCAGGATGTCAGTTCTGCTTCCCCCTCTCCTGGCTTCTCTAAGAACAGAGAACTCTATTATTTCATGATCGCTGTGCCCTAGTCAGCCTCCAACCGCCACATCATCCACCCGTCCTTCTCTGTTCACAAAGAGGAGATCCAGCAGGGCACCTTCTCTGGTTGGTTCACTCACCAGCTGTGTCAGGAAGTTATCTCCCACATATTCCAGGAATCACTGGGACTGGTCCCGCTCTGCTGTGTTGTATTTCCAGCAGATGTCTGGGAAGTTAAAATCTCCCACAAGAACAAGGGCAAGCGATTGTGAGATTTCTCCTAAATGCCTATAGAATATTTCATCCACCTCTCTGTCCTGGGTGGGTGGCCTATAGTAGACTCCCACTGTGACATCTGCCCTGTTGGCCTTCCGCCTGATTCTAACACAAAGACAGCCCACCCTGTCTTCACTATACTTGTGCTCAAAGCAATCATATGTATGAGTTTCAATAAGGCCAAATGCCAGGTTCTGCACTTCGGCCACAACAACCCCCAGCAGTGCTACAGGCTTGGGGAGGAGTGGCTGGAGAGCTGCCAGTCAGAGAGGGACCTGGGGGTGTTGATTGACAGCCGGCTGAACATGAGCCAGCAGTGTGCCCAGGTGGCCAAGAAGGCCAATGGCATCCTGGCCTGTATCAGAAATAGTGTGGCCAGCAGGGACAGGGAAGTGATCTTGCCCCTGTACTCAGCACTGGTGAGGCCGCACCTCGATTACTGTGTTCAGTTTTGGGCCCCTCACTACAAAAAGGACATTGAATTACTCGAGCTTGTCCAGAGAAGGGCAACGAAGCTGGTGAAGGGTCTGGAGCACATGTCGTACGAGGAGCGGCTGAGGGAACTAGGGGTGTTTAGTCTGGAGAAGAGGAGGCTGAGGGGAGACCTCATCGCCCTCTACAGCTACCTGAAAGGAGGTTGCAGAGAGCTGGGGATGAGTCTCTCTAACTAAGTAATAAGCGATAGGACAAGAGGTAATGGCCTCAAGTTGTGCCAGGGAAGGTTTAGACTAGATATTAGGAAGCATTTCTTTACAGAACGGGTTGTTAGGCGTTGGAATGGGCTGCCCAGGGAGGTGGTGGAGTCCCCATCCCTGGAGGTGTTTAAGAGTTGGGTTGACATAGCGCTGAGGGATATGGTGTAGTTGGGAACTGTTAATGTTGGGTTGATGGTTGGAGTGGATGATCTTCAAGGTCTTTTCCAACCTAGACAATTCTGTGATTCTATACAGTTCTTCTCCTGTAGTCATTTTTGTTTTGCAAACCCATGCTTAGCTTTCTGTATGTGTTTAAGTACCACTGACTTCACTGAGATTAAGCTCATATTTAAGTTTGAATGGGGATGAATCCAAGAGAGATCATAAATCCTCTCTTGTGAACTAGGAGGTTGATGGCTGGAAGCCAGCACAGCTGTTCTGGTGGTGCTCCCCAAGTACATATAAGGGCATCCTAGGTCTGCCAACTGAGAAAAACACAGGTTCCTTCTGCTTGAAAAGGTTCAACTGGGGGTTGGAAACTCTACCTTACCATTGTACACACTCCTACAAAACAGAACTGATGCAGTGATACTGTGTGCTAGGCAAGGGAGCTACTTCTAAACAAATAAGAAGTTTGCACATAACCCAATTTTAGATAATGAAGGTTGTTTAGGATGGAGCTAAGAATCTGTGATGTGCTGTCTCTGTATTTCTCTATATTTGAAGACCTATGAATTTCTTATGAGGTACTAACATAAAAAAGGGGGAAAAAGAAAGAGATAGTATCTTAGTGTGACCTTTTCCCCTCTTTCATCAACACTGAGCAAGTTACCCCCTTAATCTTCTTAGTCTGTGTTGGCTGGAGGCCTGGGAACCAAAGCCTTCACTGTCAGCCCAACAGCCAGTACTTCACTACCATCTTGGCCGAGTAAACCTCATTTTTATTAGCAACTAATTTATTGCATAGCATAGACAGCAGGAGGACGTTTCAAAAACAATGAAAGTTTTCAAAGATTTATGATCCACTAAAGATAGCAAAATATGCTTTAAATATGAGCTATGAATACAAAGAGATTTCAATTATCTTGAGGTTGAGGCATAATACACTTGGTCCTGCATAGCAGCTACTTCTTTACCTGAGTTTACTAAGGTGACAAGGAAGCAACTGGGTTTTTGTTTACGTATTATTAAAATGAAAACCACATTATACATCAGGTCATGAAAATTCTGTGATAATAGTGTTTACAACTATAATGGTCAGGAATTTCCTTTGATTTAATGTTAACACATGATATGTTTTAAAACATGTTAAAAGATTGTTATTACAATAGAGGATGAAAAAATAAAAGCTGATTATTAAATAAAACTTAAATGTGAAGAAATTCTTGTCAGTCTTTGTGAATATGTAACATACAAAGCCTTATGAACCCCCTAAGAAGAGATGGAGAAATATTTCATATCCTTCCTTACTTATAAAAACAGAAGGTATTCAGCAGACCAATTAAAAATGCAGTTTGGATTAACTAAATCTATTCACAGATTTCTGCTGACAAATATTGCTATTCAAAACTATAGATAAACAGAGCAGAGTATTTTTAAAAGATGGTATACTACATTTTCTATTTCTTGTACTAAATTTCTGTAGTAGTATTATTGTTATCTGCATGTTCAAAAATCCCGAAACATAATTTTTTCTTCATTTCAGTGAACAAACTAAGGAACCTGATTTACATGACAGCTTTTAGGTTTGCTGCTGGAATTGTTTTACATGAAAAGCTGGACTTTGTGTCAAATGATATTCTTCATGAACAATGCAAGGGAAAAATGTGAACTCTTCCTTGATAAAACATGTCCAAATTGAATGGTTTGGGAAGTGTTGACCAGAACATTTCAGTTAAAATGAGGGAAGACAGTAGATTAGGAGAGAAATAGTGTGAATACCTCCTACTTCTCACTATGGCTGGCTTCCCCAGCTGAGCTATGCTCATGCCTTGTGCTGCAGCCAGGATGACTTGCAAGATACAGCCCAGCTGGACAATAGTGGGACCATCCAGCATCCTGGGACATGTAGTCTTATAGAGATCACACAGGTTTTGGAATATTCTAGGGGGGGAAAAAGCCACAAGAAAGGGGCTTGCTTAGCTTCCCATCAGCTAAAAAGGACAAACAACCTGGCATAAATATCTGCACTTCAGCCAAGTAGTGTTCAGGCCATGTGCAAGAACCTTTATTGTTTCTTGCCCCTCTATCAGTAAAATGTTGCAACTTGTAGCTTTTAATTTTTTTAGAAATTTTGTCTTGTAAATTGGGTGATTAGATCAAATACAAAGCTCTTAGCATTTTGGTGCTGTCACTGCTTTCTTGGGCGTATCCCTCATGCAAATTTTGATAGTATCAAGTGTTATTGCTAAAGAATATATAATTGCTTAACCAAAGATATCTGTGCAGATAGTCTATAAACTTTCATTATAGCAGAACCTTACATGTATGGCTTCTTTATCTAATCTGTTTCTCAAAAAAAAATCTATACAGTTCTCTAAGAGCCAGAGCTACAAAGGTCCAGTTTCCAATCACTTTATTCTTAATCTAAATTTTTTAATGAGTTGTATGAGGTACAAGCTTGTACTTTATTATACACCGGGGAATCCACATGGACTATTAGTCACAATACAAGGATCTTTTTTCCTGTATCTGACAGCATATTCTTGTATCTTTTGAAACCTTTATCTTAATATCAGATTAGGCTAAAACTGGTTTGAATATTACAGGAAAAGAAAGAACTGACTAAGCACATGAGCCTTGCCTCCTTCAAAAAATGGTTAAAATGGCTTCACACTCTTATCAAAGGGAATAGGTAAATTTGATATTTTGATTAGCATGGTTGATAGAGCTTTTCTGGTGGAGTAATTTAATTCTCATATCTTCATAATTTTTTTCACCTTGCAAAATATTCAGTTGTCATCCCATTTTACTGGAACTTTTTGAAATGAAAAAAAGGAGATACGCAGTATTAAAATACCAAGTCTGCCTTTGTCAAAAGTGCCAATGATTTATAGTGCTGGGAATTACTGTGTGACTGAGGTCCAGAGTGAATAAAACTCTGGAAGTATGGCTGCATTTCAGTGCTGAGCCATCAGGTGTGAATATTTGCCTGGCTGGAAGAGCCCTCATTTGTTACTACTGGCTAGATGTGCTGACCATAAATCTGAAGTAAGGAAAGGCACTGGGCTGAATTGGCATCCCAAAATACTTAGGCTTGTAAAGCCCCCAAGTATTCTGTTACGTGCACCCTGAAATGTTGACGCCTGTCTAACAGGAACCAATAACCCTGAGCAACTGCATGCAGAATAGGAAGCCAGACTTCTGAGGGGCAGTTTAGTCTTCTCTCTGCAGCTATAGTTGCCTCAAAGCTTGAATTTGCACTTTTTTTCCAAGACAGCTATTTTGTTAAAACCAAAACATTTTGTAAAACATACCAGTATTCTCTGAAAATGTAATTAACAAGGTTCTTGGGTTCAGGAGTATACCAGGGAGAGAAAAGCATTTACCTGGAAGCTCAAAGTCAATGTCCTGGTTTTGGCTGGGATAGAGTTAATTTGCTTCCTAGTAGCTGGTACAAGTGTTGTATTTTGCATTTAGTATGAGAATAATGTTGATAACACAACTGATGTTTTAGTTGTTGCTAAGTAGTGCTTATCCTATCAAGGATTTTTCAATTTCCCATGCGCTGTCAGCAAGCAGGTACACAAGAAGCTGTGAGGGAGCACGGCCAGGACAGCTGACCTGAACTAGCCAGAGGGATATTCCATACCACAGGGCGTCATGCTCAGTGTATAAACTGGGGGGGGGGGTTGGCCAGAAGGGGCTGATTGCTGCTTGGGAAGTGCCTGGGCATCGGCCAGTGAGTGGTGGGCAATTGCCTTGTGCATCACTTGTCTTTGCTGGGTTTTATTTCTCTCTTTTTGTTAGCTTCCTTTTCATTACAATTATGATGATGATGATGACTATTATTATTTTTTATTATTATTATTATATTTTATTTTATTTGAATCATTAAACTCTTCTTATCTCAACCCATAATTTTTACTTTTTTTTCCAATTCTCCTCCCCATCCCACCAGGGCTGGGGGGAGGAGTGAGCGAGTGGCTGCATGGTGCTTAGTTGCCAGCTGGGGTTAAACCACAACAGTCAACTTCTTCACCACCTGGTTCCTTGTGGGGAGCTGAGTTTGGCTCCTTTTTTGTCCAAGGTGAGTAACTAATCTGTAGGTTATAGACAGTATTCCAGTTGGTCTCCTGGAATAGGTTTCTTTTCTTCATCCTAGTTTAAAAAGAGGTTTTGGTTTCTTTCATGTTAGAACAGGCTTTGAAACCTCAGTATGTTTCATGAGCTGGAATGACTGCTGGAATTTTCAGCCAGCCCTAATGTGATCTTTGTTTTTTACCATGCCCAGGGGTAGTTATTGTGGTTTCTAGTAAATTGCCAGGAAGGTCTAATGGGGAAGAGATAAAAGTAGTCACAGAGATGGTAATGCTGTCCTTATTCTACTATCTTCTTCAGAACTAGAAGATAGAGATTG
Source organism: Strix aluco (assembly GCF_031877795.1). NCBI lineage: Eukaryota > Metazoa > Chordata > Aves > Strigiformes > Strigidae > Strix > Strix aluco. Next base: position 48,157,871 of record NC_133935.1, read on the forward strand.
CAGTTATGGTGCTTATTCTGACCATAGGAAATAGAGAAAAATATATACTTAACCAGACCAGGAAAACAGAAAATATCCGTTTATCTAATAATGAAAATGGAGTGATATAATAATATAATATTTTGAGGTTTTTCTATGTCAGTGGGTGGTCAGTAGGGTTGGCTGATAAATCTTTAGTACTACTATACAGGCCAAATAAATCAAAGAGGCCTTAAACAAAGGTGAAGATTTCACTGAAGACCTGACTGAATCAAGAGCTCAGCATCAACCTGCCAAACCCCAGTGACTTGAACACTACCACTGTGTACTCAGCTGCTTAAGGAAGGCTCAAGGCAGCTGACATTTGTCTACAAAGTAGTTTTGCACATACTACAGATATTTCTGCATCCTGTGGTCAGTGACTGAGCTTGTCATACAATTTATAGGAAACTGCTCACCACAAATAAACATCCAAAACTCTATATCCATTTAAAATGACTGCCTGGAATAATGTTTTACTCTGTTGCTTATTCTACTGAATATCAGATCTTTATGGTTTGTGATAGGGATGCTACTTCACGTCCTGTTTCCATCAACAGTCATTAATACATCTGTTAGGACATCCAAGCTACAAACTGCCAGCCAAGACCTGGGTCACAGTCACTCTATTTGTCTATATTAGCTGGAAAAAAAGTAGTGCTCTATTGGCAGAAGAATTATTTAAGAAGAATTTCAAAACTTTTAATGATGCTTGACCTAGTCGTCTTCATTTTATCAGACATAAAGGGAAAGGAACAGTAAACAGGACCGCAGCCATAAAACCCATGATTTTGGGAGCTTCTTCATTGAAACAGGTTTATGAGTTTAGACACTGTGCAGTGTTACTAGTCGACAACAGAGGTGTCACAGCCATGTTGCTGTTGCTTCTTTTACCAGCATCTGCTTTGAAGCTATTGTAAGTCTCTTTCTCTCCCCCCCCCCCTCCTTCCCTTGAAGTCATAAACTGGTCCTGTTTAATTTAAACTAAAAGAAAATATTTTGCATTAACTGTACTAAATGAGACAGAGGCTGAAAGTAGCAGTAGCAGCATTCAGTCACAGGGCAGTTTAGATAAGGGTAACTTTTTCATACAAAAAAAAGTCATAAATTGCCTTTTTGCTTAATGACCCTTTTTAAAAACCTTCACCAGCCATATTAAATATACTTTCTTTAACTAGATTATTCCCAGCTGAGTGACTAAAGCTGCTAGAAAAGCATTGTTTTTGTCTTATTGGATTATTAAATGTTAAAAAACTAAATTATTTTATTCTAGACAAAACTATGGATCTCAGCATGCATTGCTTATGTTTCGTTGCATACTGGATTCTTTTTGCTACACAGTCTATGCACACTGAAATTTAATTCCTTAAGAAATTTGTGCAACTCCCTAAATAGTTACAGAGAAATGCTGTTTCTACCTTTGGTATTTTTCCTGCAAATGGAAAAAGTAGAAATATAAATTAAACCTTAAGGCATTTCATTTCTATTATCAAGTCTCCTGTGATCTCTTTAGAGAGAGATATTTTTTGAAAATTAAGGTCTAAGAGTATTTCAGCACAAGATTTCTTTCTGCAGATGCATTGTTAAAACGCTGTAATTTTTAATGATATGATAACCAGGTTTTGTAATGTTTGTTGGAGAGATATATACATGTATATATATATATAAAATGTGTGCATGGAATGGAAGTTAGTTTTCTTAACTTTCTGACTATCTGATTCAAAAGTATCTAAATATCTGCAATCTGGAATGCAGACCTATAGTCTAAATTGTTCACCTACTCTCCCACCATAGCTGATAAAAGGAGTCTATCTCCTGAGGGTAGCTCATTCCACCTCACAGACATCTATTTTAGGATGGGATGAGTTACTATTCGGAAATATTTGTCCACTGATGAGAAAGGAGCTTGTGTGATGATCTTAGACTCAACACTCAGAGTTTTAAACTAGATTTGAAGGGGGAAAGGGACAAAACTGGAACTCCCAGACATAAGCCCCAGCATAGTTTACCACAGTTTGTGGGCTGTTGTGCCAACGATGACCCTCACCGTTCCATCTCAGTGGAGGCAAGGGATGGAGACATGCAGCACAACAAAGATGCAAGGGATATTGATGGATCAGTAACTGTGTAACACCTGTGAAAGCTCAGGCCGGACTTAGGACCTCTAAATGCAAAAAGGTGCTGGGGACATCAGCCCATCTGAAGTGCATCTATACCAATGCACACAGCATGGGTAACAAACAGGAGGAGCTTGAAGCCATGATGCAACAGGAAAATTATGATATAGTGGCTATTACAGAAACATGGTGGGATGTCTCCCATGACTGGAGTGCACCAGCTGATGTCTACAAGCTCTTTAGAAAGGATAGACAAGGGAGGAGAGATGGTGGGTGCTGTATGTTAGGGACTGTTATGATTGCTTTGAGCACAAGTATAGTGAAGACAGGATGGAGTGTCTTTGTGTTAGAATCAGGGGGAAGGCCAACAGGGCAGATGTCACAGTGGGAGTCTACTATAGGCCATCCACCCAGGACAGAGAGGTGGATGAAATATTCTATAGGCACTTAGGAGAAATCTCATGATCGCTTGCCCTTGTTCTTGTGGGAGACTTTAACTTCCCAGACATCTGCTGGAAATACAACACAGCAGAGCGGGACCAGTCCCAGTGATTCCTGGAATATGTGGGAGATAACTTCCTGACACAGCTGGTGAGTGAACCAACCAGAGAAGGTGCCCTGCTGGATCTCCTCTTTGTGAACAGAGAAGGACTGGTGGATGATGTGGCGGTTGGAGGCCAACTAGGGCACAGCGATCATGAAATAACAGAGTTCTCTATTCTTAGAGAGACCAGGAGAGGGGGAAGCAGAACTGACATCCTGGACTTCCAAAGGGCTGACTTTGTCTTGTTTAGGCACCTGCTTGACAGAATCCCTTGGGAGACGATCCTGAAGGGTATAGGGGTCCAGGAAGGCTGGGCACTCTTTAAGAAGGAAGTCTTAATGGCACAGGAACAGGCGGTCCCCAGGTGCTGTAAGAGAAGCCGGTACCAGAGAAGGCCACCCTGGCTGAACTGTGAGTTTTGGCTGCAACTCAGGGAGAAAAGGAGAGTTTATGGCCTTTGGAAGAAGGGGCTAGCCACTCACAATGATTACAAAGATGCTGTGAGGCTATGCAGGGTGGAAATCAGGAGGTCTAAAGCCCAGCTAGAAATTAATATGGCTTCAGCAATCAAGGATAACAAGAAATGTTTCTGTAAGTATGTCAACAGCAAAAGAAAGACCAGGGAGAGCCTCCATCCCCTGCTAGACGCAGGAGGAAACATGGCAATAAGTGATGAGGAAAAGGCTGAGGTGCTTAATGCCTTCTTTGCCTCAGTCTTTAATAGCAAGACTAGCCGTACTGAGGGAATCCAGCCTCCTTGGCAGAAGACAGAGACTGGGAGAACGACCCCCCCGCATTCCAGGAGGAGATAGTCAGTGACCTACTGCATCACATAGGCACACACAAGTCTATGGGACCAGATAGGATACACCCAAGGGTGCTGAAGGAGCTGGCTGGGGTGCTCGCCAAGCCGCTTTCCATCATTTACCAGCAGTTGTGGCTGACCAGGGAGGTCCCGACAGATTGGAAATTGGCCAATGTGACGCCCATCTATAAGAAGGGTCGGAAGGATGATCCGGGAAATTACAGGCCTGTCAGCTTGACTTCGGTGCCCAGGAAGCTGATGGAGCAGCTCATCCTGAGTACCATCATACAACACATGCGGGACAACCAGATGATCAGGCCCAGTCAGCATGGGTTTATGAAAGGCAGGTCCAGCTTGACAAACCTGTTCTCCTTCTACAACAGGGCGACCTGCTTATTGGATGAGGGAAATGCTGTGGATGTTGTCTACCTTGACTTTAGAAAGGCCTTTGACACCATTTCCCACAGCATTCTCCTGGCAAAACTGGCTGCTCGTGGACTGAATGGGCACACACTTCACTGGGTAAAAAACTGGCTCGATGGCCAGGCCCAAAGAGTTGTGGTGAATGGAGTTAAATCTGGTTGGCGGCCGGTCACAAGTGGTGTCTCCCAGGGCTCGGTTTTGGGGCCACTCTTGTTTAACATCTTTATTGATGATCTAGACGAGGGGATCGAGTGCACCCTCAGTAAGTTTGCAGATGAAACCAGGTTGGGTGGGAATGTTGATCTGCTCGAGGGTAGGGAGGCTCTGCAGAGAGATCTGGACAGGCTGGAGCGATGGGCTCAGGCCAACTGTATGAGCTTCAATAAGGCCAAATGCTGGGTTCTGCACTTCGGCCACAACAACCCCCAGTGGCTAGCCCCTTCTTCCAAAGGCTTGGAGAGGAGTGGCTGGAGAGCTGCCAGTCAGAGAGGGACCTGGGGGTGTTGATTGACAGCCGGCTGAACATGAGCCAGCAGTGTGCCCAGGTGGCCAAGAAGGCCAATGGCATCCTGGCCTGTATCAGAAATAGCGTGGCCAGCAGGGACAGGGAAGTGATCTTACCCTTGTACTTGGCACTGGTGAGGCCACACCTCGATTACTGTGTTCAGTTTTGGGCCCCTCACTACAAAAAGGACATTGAATTACTCGAGCGTGTCCAGAGAAGGGCAACGAAGCTGGTGAAGGGTCTGGAGCACATGTCGTACGAGGAGCGGCTGAGGGAACTGGGGTTGTTTAGTCTGGAGAAGAGGAGGCTGAGGGGAGACCTCATCGCCCTCTACAACTCCCCGAAGGGAGGTTGCAGAGAGATTGGGATGAGTCTCTTTAACCAAGTAACGAGTGATAGGACAAGAGGTAATGGCCTCAAGTTGTGCCAGGGAAGGTTTAGATTAGATATTAGGAAGTATTTCTTTACAGAACGGGTTGTTAGGTGTTGAAATGGGCTGCCCAGGGAGTCCCCATCCCTGGAGGTGTTTAAGAGTTGGGTCAACATAGCGCTGAGGGATATGGTGTAGTTTAGAACGGTCAGTGTTAGGTTAATGGTTGGACTAGATGATCTTCATGGTCTTTTCCAGCCTAGGTGATTCTGTGATTCTGTTTCAGGAGAGCTAAGTCTCACTCACAGACAATATGCTACTTGGCTAACTAGGATAGGCTTTGTCCTAACAAACCTTGGATGTCAGCCACCCACATCTGACAAAATCTGTGGAGGTTGCCCAGGCTGAAGCACAGTTCCTTTGTTCTGCTTTCACACTTTGACACAGGTGACTTTTTCTGGAAACCACTGTACAAGCTTCCCAGAAAGGCCATGAAATCTCCATCCTTGGGATGTTTTCAAGGCAAAGCCAGTGCTGACCTGATCTAGTGCTGTTGATAGTCCTGAACTGGAAGACCCCCTGTAGATTGCTTCCAGCCTACATTTCTGTATTATTTTTTTTCCCCACTGGTGACAAAACAAGTCCAGATAATGAGCTTTGACACAGGTATTGACAATTAGGTGAGATGAACGCAAACTCTGGCTGCTTCCGTACAGTTTGCTCTATTTTTATTACAGAGAGGTGATCCTGGTGGTCTATGCAAACCAGAAAAAAAAGTCTTCAGTAACAATAAATATTAATTCATGGTTAAGTGTGTTAATACCTAAATGTAGAAAAGTTAACGGGTATCTCTAGTCAGACTAATTTAGGGCAATCTGAGAAAGATATTTAAGTTGGATAACATGAATTCTTCAAAGTGAATATCCACCTGTTTTGATTACTATAACAGAAGCTTAGACAAGTAGCTTAAACTACCTATCTAACATGTAAATAGCTAAATATGAGTGATGGATGGAATATAGCTGGGAAGTCAGGGTTTTTTTAAAGAATTTTCTGCCTCTTTTTCTTGCCTTTTTTAGTTACTAGGGAAGCAGAGATTGTATTGTAGATACAGCTGCTTGAAAGAAAAAAGAAAAGATTCTTCTTAAAAAGAACAGCTTTGCTCTTTTTACTAAAAAAAATAAATAGTGGGTTTATATTTCCCTTTTTACTTTTTTATTATAATTTAAGCCTTTCACTACATACTAGTTTCTTCAATTTTATTTGTTTCACAATAAATTAAAGTATTTTAAGTTCTCATTGGAAACAGGAACATTTCAGACAAACTGAGTCTTTCTTTCCCCCAACACTTTTCATAGTAAGTAAAACACTGTATGTGAACTTACTGAATAGGAAAAAGTGTTTGGGATGTGTTCTTGGATAATGAAAGCATCCAGAAGAAGAAATGGAGAGCAAGAAATTTTTAAACAATAGGATAGCAGTAGAACCCTAGCTGCAGTGGAGGAGAACATCAGTGACAGAGACTGCTGTGGATAACTGCAGTAATGTTGTTACTATTTTTGGAGCATTACACATTAGCTATCTAACAGAGATATCAGCATCTGTTCTTTGAAGATTTGATCAATTTAACAGTTCAAGTACATATAATTATTTGTGGAAGAGGGTTGTTGTGTTGGTTTTTTAATCTGTGCATTTAACACTTTTGTTATCTCTCTCTTTCTCACTCCTCTCCTGCACTGAGGTATAGCATACATCTTATTTTAGGGATGTGTGCTGTCAGCCACCATACTATCTGAATCCTTTCCATGTAACTTAGAGGGCAGCAGCGAACTCCTTGATAGACCTTATGAAGGTTCTGGCTCTTCTTTTTCTATTCTAGAAAACTCTGTTTCCCATGGGGTGTTCTTTAGGGGAAGAATAAGAGATGTTCTGGTTATGATAAAATGTATTCTATTGAATAAATGGGGCTGGCAAAAATTCTTAAGTGTGATTAGACTCTAGATTCATTTAATCTCCTCTGAAACTTCATTCCATATTTTCTTTCTGCAATTGCACATGAAGGACTAGATCCTCAGCTGTTTTAAGTCAATACAGCATCACTTACATCAGCTGTCTGTTACCCAGTGTAATCTGGGTGTTACAACACTCTGGCACACCTTCCAGTGCAATACTTCCCAGCCCTCAACTGGCTCACACAGAACCAGCTTAAGCGTCCCTGCACTGGACTCCCCTGTGTATCTGGTATTACTTCAGGTGCTGAGCCATGTGAACAAGTGAGACTTGTGAGAGTCTTGAGCTCTGCCCAAGTTACCAAAGCTTTCCAGACATGGATGTGCTAAAGACAGCAAAGGCATTGGGGGAGCAAGCCAGTGGAGTCCAGCACGGCCAATATTGGACATAAATTAGAGGCGTGAGCAGAGTCAGCTTCCTTTCCAGAAGCGGAGAGTCTCTTCGAGGGTCAGATCAGTGATACAGGCTCAACATTCAGCTGTGTTCCTCAGCTGCCAAAACCCTGTCAGGCACTAGATTGCTTCTGTGGAACAAGTTCAAAAGTGTCTTTTCATAAGGACACAGTATATCCCAAAGCCTATCTACCTGTCTAGACAGTCTATACAATTTATTCATATATAATGGAGATTCATCTGTTGGTTTGTAAGAGCTAGAGATCCAGTCCAAAGGCTTTGGCTAAAGTTATGTTCACCTTCTTCTCTGGTATTTGAATTAATGTCATCTTTCCTTTCATAAGTAGAAGCCATATATTTAACACCCTTGAGAAAATACTTTTCAAATTTCTCACTGAAAGCTTTGTAGAAGAGGAGAGAACAGACATTTAAATAATCAGTTGCCTAAACATAGGTGTCTCGTGCCCGTTGAGATCCCTGAGGACATCCTGTTTAGCCTGCAGGTGAGTGTGGATCTTCCACAGGTACTGACAGCCCTAGGGTGACTGTGCCACAGGAACCCAGATGGCACTATGCCTTTTTTGAGTCAACTGAATTGAGTCCTAAGACTACTCACTGAATCTGTATTTGACTTGCTGGGCTAGAGATTCTGCAAGCAGTGGTCAAAGAAGGCAATCCACCAGAGAGTGCAGTGATTCCTGCATAGGACTGTCAGCCCCATGTGCTGGGTTCATGTGTGTGGTGGGGTTTTTGGTAGTGGGGGAGAGGGCTACAGTGGTGGTCCCCTGTGAGAAGCTTCTCGAAGCTCCCCCAGCTCCAAGTTGGACCTACCTCTGTCCCAAGGCCGAGCCAATTAGTGACAGCAGCTGTGCCTCTGTGATAACATATTTAAGAAGGTGTTGTGGTTTGAACTCAGCCGGTAGCTGAGTTGCCACGTGGCCAGTTGTTTACTTCACCACCCCCCCACCCCCGGTGAAATAGGGGAGGGGCAGGAAAAAAAAAAAAATTGTAGATTAAATAACAAAAATTTACCAGCAAAAAAACCAACAGTAATGATAGTAGTCCAAAACAGGTAAAATGCAGTAGTGGCTCACCGAACAGCAATCGGTACAGAGCCCGTCCCCAGCAGCGATCTCGACTCACCAGAGAAGCCCGCCCAGCTGATCCGGAAACAGAAAACAAAACAAACAACGGCCAGTGAGGGAGCACGCGCCCGCCTATATGCTGAGCTTTGACGTCACATGGCATGGAATGCTCCAGTGATCGATCAGGACCCAGCCCTCCAGCTGTGCTCCCTCTCAGCCCACAGAAAGTTAACTCTATCCTGGCCGAAACCAGGACAGAAGGGGAACCTGGGAGGAGGAGTTGTGAGTTGTGAGGAGGAGTTGCGAGGAGGACACCTACTCAAACACCGACTTCAGTGGAGGAAAGGAGGAGGAAGTGGGGGAGGTGTGCTGATGCAGAGACTCCCTTGCGGCCCATGGTGAGATGGCAGGGCCACCCACCCTGCCACCCATGGAGGTCCACAGTGGAGCAGATGCTCACCTGCAACCCGTGGAAGATCCCACACTAGAGCAGGTGACTGTGCCCAAAGAAGGCCAGGACACTATTGGAAGAAACCCCTGCTGTTGTAGTTCAGTGCTGGGAGGATTGCAACACACAGTGGGGACCTATGCTGGAGCAGCTCGGGAAATGCTGTTGCCCTTGAGAAGGACTCATGACAGAGAAAGTTTGTGGAAGACTGTTTCCCGACACCACGCTGGAGCAGGGGAAGTACACGAGGAGTCCTCCCCCTGAGGAGGAAGGAGTAGCAGACTGACTGCACCCCCATTCTTTGCCCCCTGTGTTGCTGGCAGGGAGGAGGTACAGAAATCTGGAGCAAAGCTGAGCCTAGGAAGAAGGGAGGGGTGAGAGAAGGTGCTTTTAAGATGTGGTAATGCTTCTCACGGTCCTGCTCTGTCTGTTAAGTGTTATTGTTGTTAGTGTCTGAATTAAATTGATGTTCTTTTTCTTCCTCTAAGCCTCTAAGGAGTCTGTCTTTTGCCCATGACCATAATGGGTGAATCATCCCTCTCTGTCCTTATTTCTATTCCTGAGCCTTTTGCTTTATTTTCTCCTTCCCAGTCCTGAGGGGGAAGGGGTGAGTGAGTGGCTGTGTGGCGCTCAGTTACCTTCTGGGCTCAAACCACGACACCATGTCATGTTAGCTATGTCTGGAGAGGCCCAGGTGTTTAGGAAGAAGTTGATCTGTCAGACCATGAGTAGTGAACAACATGGACAAACTGGAGAATGTGACCACAGCTGATGCTGACTCTTAAACTGAGTGTAGGGAAGAAACACATTGTTTATGAGAACAACAGGTAATGTCAAAACAAAAGGTCTCTGACCTTTTTTCTCCTTTTTTTCTTCTTGACCTTTTCTGGAAAACATATTAATCAATCCTATTGTGCAGTCCTTCAACTTCCTGGAGTTCTCTCTCACATACTACTTCATAAACATAACCACTGTTTATTGAAATCCTGTGGCTCACTGTTGCTGAGGTGGAACACAGAGTCTCTGAAAAGGCAGTAATAAGAGGCTAAAAGGGATCATGTGGAACCAAAAGGTGCTATAACTAACACCCAGCAAACACAAAAAATTATTCTCTTTCATTTGAGAGAAAATCTTATTTGTTTCCAAGTTTATACTACTTTTGACATGCTAACAAGTACTTGAATAAATGTAGCACTTTGCATATTAAGATTGTACCCAAAGGGAGGCAGCAATAATTTAGCTCAGAAAAACCATAGAGCTCTCTATTTCTCATTGAGTTGGCAGAGAAGCCTTCCCATATCCTCAGAAGAAATGAAAACAGATGAAGAAGTCCTGCATAGTCCATTCTCTAGTAGGAAGCAGATCACATTTCTCACATCTGTTACCAACATGGCTGATCTGCTCTGTTCCCATCAGAGGGAGAGTCAGGATATCAATGATTTGAGGTTTTGCCTTTTAGGAGATATATTTCTCATCTTGTTATGTATTTTGTTAATTTTACAGCAGTTTGATGTTATGAAGGAGCTCCTCCTTCTCTGTCAATAGTACAAGGTCACCCTATCAGAGTAACATAATACATCACCATCTTGCATGCGTCAGGCATTTGAGTAGATTAATTTTGTTCTGGTAAAATTTAGCAATGCACCTTTACTTCCTGCTTTTCTGTGGACAGTCAGTCCAATGTTAATGTCAAAAGTAACCGCATGTTATGGTGATATATTAGGCTTTAAAAAAAATCAGATATTGTAAAGATCTGAAAGTACAGTGTCAAAATGCTTTAGTTCTGGGCAAGTTTTTTTTAATTTTATGAGCTATAAATAAGTTGAATGATGGAATCCACCTCAACTTTTTATCCATTTACCAACTTGCCAATATGCAGCAAGGAGCGAGACAAACAGGTTGACAGGCCTCCATGTTTGAATGCCATACAGAAAGAAATTCAGGGATGAAACTGAAGGACCACAGAACACCTGTAGCTTCCACAAATTATTTTAAACTGTAGAAACTGCACCTGAAACACTTCTAAAATGTAAAAGTCTTTGTCAAATCCAAAGATCTATCCCTCTGTAGTGAAAGCTTTGGAAGCATTACTACATCGAGTCTCCCACGTTTTAGAGATGGAATTTGCCAGAATAAGTCCATATGACTTATGTTCTTGTGAATCTCATATTCTAATTTTACTATTTGATCCTACTTCAATCAAAGGTTTAGAGCACAGAATAATATTTAATCATAATATGTAAAGTAGTGATTAGAAAAGACCTTGACAGGCTTGTATAATAAAGTAGCCAATAATGAATTCTAATCACTTCTAGAAATTAGTTCAGAAAAGAAAGAGGTTGCATGAAATAGATGCAGAAAAACTGGGAGACCACTAAAAAGTAGCTACAACCATAATTTTTGTTGTCTGTAGGTTACGTGGGTGAAGATTGAGGGAGTACCAGTGGAGAAACACAGAGAAGTAATGAGCAAGCTCAGAATACTGAACATCAGCCATCAGTTACAGAAATACAGAAATATTTATAATGCACATCTAAACAGAAGAATATACAGTGGTGAAAAGTCAGGGATACACCTGATCATTTTACATTCACCTGAGAAATTGCAAACAATGAGATGGATCAAACATGCAAGAGTATAAAGGGTAAAAATCTGCCATTTTCTGCTCTGTAGAAACACTTGCTAAATATTTCAGAATTAATTGTCAGTTAAAGTGTAAATTTGCTATAGGATATCTTGGCGACCAAAGATTGGAAAGCATGTTTCTGGTGGATCACTTGAAAAAATCAGTCTCTGAGAACAGCAGAAGAGCCTATTTCTGCTTAAATAGGTGTCACAGAAATACATGCCATTAAATAATGTACATAGAAGCAGCAATTTGGACAGCCGGTAAGAAAATTCCACCTTGTCTGTGAAAGCTACACAGACAAAAAAAGAAAGTGGGAGCAACTGCCAGTGCACAATGATTTTCATGTAATTCATTAGGTTAATACACAGGGCTTGTTTCTGGTTTTATTGGGACAAAACCATGCATGCCCATTTCAAGGTAAAGAATCACTGGGGCTTTTAGTTCTGAATCAGGACATCAGGTAAAGGATGAAATGTTTTATTCTTCCAAGTGATTCAAAAAAGCTGAGATCCTTACTTTGTGTCTTAACATTTGGATGTCAAATGCATTTTTAATTATGATGTTCTTTCTACTATGATTAGCATGTTAGCAGATGTTTTTGCTCAAGAATTGAGACTATTGGAAATCAGTATGTTTCTTAAACTAGCTGTTTTTCCTCAAGGAGAATTCTGATCTAATTGGCATGTGTATTAAAGGGATTTCCTGTTCTAAATATACTGATTTCCTCAACTGTTGTGACTATGTGTAACATATGTCTCCAAAAGCAGAGTATCCTCAATTACCAATGTTCCAGAGTTCATGCTGTGAAAGCTCAAAGATCTCATGCAATTTTTAAATTTCATTCTTAACTTCTGAGTTCAGTTGGCTTTAAGGGCATTTATGACCTTTCATGACATGCTCAGTATATTGCAGGATCAGGCCCTTAAGTATTGCCACAAGAAAGTATTCAGAATATGACTTTCTGGATTTTGTCATTCAGAATGTCATAGAATTGGCACAATAATTGCAAGAAATTCCAAAACATCTGGAAGGCATCACATTTCATACTGATGGTACCTACTAGATTTAGGTAGAAAAGCTCCAGAGAGTGCATCTTTTTTTTTTTTTTTTTTTTTTTTTGATGCTAGCCCTGTTGGAAAGAAGTTGATATACACATAGCTAAGTTCTTAAAAATGTAGAAAATCTCAACAGATCTGAATAAGGGTTTAACAGAAGGATTTAGAAGATTATTATGACAGCCTTGGGCTTGTCATAAGTGGGTCAGATTGGATATAACTGAACAGATAGAAGGTGAAAGAACCGAGATTTGCAGGAGAACTGGAGTTTTAACAAGAAGTATTAAGTGGAATATGAAATATTACATCCATATGCTAGAGAAACCACATGTCGAACAGAAGGAATGGTAGACTATCAAAGCAGTGACTTAAAATTTGTTGGGTTTGGCAAAGCAAATCATAATCAGTACAATAAACAGAACACTCGAATACTTAAATAACCTTGAAGAAATGTTGTAACTGCAAACAGTATTTTCCTCTTGATTAAAAAAAAAAAAAAAGGTGGCACCAATTCTGTTAGACAGTATTATGGTTTAGGTTTTTTAAAAATCTGAGGGTACCCAGAATTACTACATTTTGTTTTTATAGAAAATACTCCACTCTCGTGAAAACACTACCACTTGTTAAATGTTGCATGAAAAATATCTACACTTTGTGAGCAGTAAGTAAAAACAAGTAGAGTATATGTAGCAGCAATCTGCTGTTGAATGGAAATGCTATGTGTGTTACCTTACAGTATTATTTCGTTAAAATATATCATGTATTATTTACAGAATTACCTCACTGTGCAATGCTGGAAGCTTTATCCATTCTTTTAGAACTTCTGAGGACACCATATCATCTTCAAAACTCTGTTTTCTTTCAGTTATTACAGTATGTCTGAATTACCTACGTGGAGTAAGAAGTTTTAATTGATTCTCTCATTTTTGCTTTAATGTAAACTGAAGCAAACACTGTTCATAGATTTCAGACAGATGTTACAAAACATCTGTTACAAAACAGCAAAACTTGTTTTAAAAGTTTCCACAATGTCTCCTCATTTACACTCTGAGCCATAGCATGGCAGTCCTGCAAGCTCCAGCATGTAGGATATATCATACAATCTCTGAAGCCACCTTCTTGAGAAATCATATATTGGAGATGATCCGTTTTTTGGCTTGTGAAGAATGTAATGCTTGGGTTGCAGCAGAATCACAGAATCACAGAATTGTCTAGGTTGGAAAAGACCTTGAAGATCATCTAGTCCAACCATTAACCCAACAATGACAGTTCCCAACTACACCATATCCCTCAGCGCTATGTCGACTCTACTTTTAAACACCTCCAGGGATGGGGACTCCACCACCTCCCTGGGCAGCCCATTCCAACGCCTAACAACCCATTCTGTAAAGAAATACTTCCTAATATCCAGTCTAAACCTTCCCTGGTGCACCTTGAGGTCATTACCTCTTGTCCTATCGCTTATTACTTGGTTAGAGAGACTCATCCCCAGCTCTCTGCAACCTCCCTTTGGGGAGTTGTAGAGGGCGATGAGTTCTCCCCTCAGCCTCCTCTTCTCCAGACTAAACAACCCCAGTTCCCTCAGCTGCTCCTCGTACGACATGTGCTCCAGACCCTTCACCAGCTTCGTTGCCCTTCTCTGGACAAGCTCGAGTAATTCAATGTCCTTTTTGTAGTGAGGGGCCCAAAACTGAACACAGTAATCGAGGTGTGGCCTCACCAGTGCTGAGTACAGGGGCAAGATCACTTCCCTGTCCCTGCTGGCCACGCTATTTCTGATACAAGCCAGGATGCCATTGGCCTTCTTGGCCACCTGCGCACACTGCTGGCTCATGTTCAGCCGGCTGTCAATCAACACCCCCAGGTCCCTCTCTGACTGGCAGCTCTCCAGCCACTCCTCCCCAAGCCTGTAGCGCTGCTGGGGTTTGTTGTGGCCCAAGTGCAGAACCCGGCATTTGGCCTTATTGAAACTCATACAGTTGGCCTAAGCCCATTGCTCCAGCCTGTCCAGATCTCTCTGCAGAGCCTCCCTACCCTCGAGCAGATCAACACTCCCACCCAACTTGGTGTCTTCTGCAAACTTACTAAGGGTGCACTCGATCCCCTTGTCTAGATCATCAATAAAGATGTTAAACAGGAGTGGCCCCAAAACCGAGCCCTGGGGGACACCACTTGTGACCAGCCGCCAACCGGATTTAACTCCATTCACCACAACTCTTTGGGCCTGGCCATCCAGCCAGTTTTCTACCCAGTGAAGTATGTGCCCATTCAGTCCACGAGCAGCCAGTTTTGCCAGGAGAATGCTGTGGGAAATGGTGTCAAAGGCCTTTCTAAAGTCAAGGTAGACAACATCCACAGCATTTCCCTCATCCAATAAGCAGGTCGCCCTGTTGTAGAAGGAGATCAGGTTTGTCAAGCAGGACCTGCCTTTCATAAACCCATGCTGACTGGGCCTCATCATCTGGTTGTCCTGCATGTGTTGTGTGATGGTACTCAGGATGAGCTGCTCCATCAGCTTCCCGGGCACCGAAGTCAAGCTGACAGGCCTGTAATTTCCCGGATCATCCTTCCGACCCTTCTTATATATGGGCATCACATTGGCCAATTTCCAATCTGTCGGGACCTCCCCGGTCAGCCAGGACTGCTGGTAAATGATGGAAAGCGGCTTGGCGAGCACCCCAGCCAGCTCCTTCAGCACCCTCGGGTGTATCCCATCCGGTCCCATAGACTTGTGTATGTCTATGTGATGCAGTAGGTCACTGACTATCTCCTCCTGGAATGCGGGGGGGTCGTTCTCCCAGTCTCTGTCTTCTGCCAAGGAGGCTGGATTCCCTCAGTACGGCTAGTCTTGCTATAACGACTGAGGTAAAGAAGGCATTAAATACATCAGCCTTTTCCTCATCACTCGTTGCCATGTTTCCTCCTGTGTCTAGCAGGGGACGGAGGCTCTCCCTGGTCTTTCTTTTGCTGTTGACATACTTACAGAAACATTTCTTGTTGTACTTGATTGCTGAAGCCAGATTAATTTCCAGAAATTTACATGTGTTTTAGCTACCTTTCTGTGTACTAAGATAACAAATCACACATGAATCGGGCAAGAAGAACACATCTATAAACAAACAATGTCCAGCAAACAGTTTTTCATTAATCATTTCCAGTAAATCACAGTGACAGTCTGAAAAAAAGATGTTGATGGAATTATAACAGTTTTTCCAGTTTCACAGAGATGAAAGCACTGGGTCTCAACTCCGAAGGTCCAGCACATCTGCGTTATACCACATCAGACAACAAGGTGTCCCAAACAGGAAGTTGTTGATTCTGATTCAGCCTTTGTTTTCAGCTAGAATATACATAGACACACACTGAATGATTTGATTTGGAATAGCCAGAATAAATGAACTTCCTCACTCACTTTGAAGGGTTATGTCCGTCAGGGAAAGGGTATATGATCTCTTCTGTAAGACCCTCCTAAGAAGCCTAATTCATCACTGAACATTAGGGTTCATTATAGACAGAAGACAAAGTGCCTGAAATGTGTTTGATGTGATTTATAGGAAACCTGGATATTAAAAAAGTATTGTTTCTCTTTGTCAGATACTGTTCCATGGCATTTTATTATGAAGTAGTCCCATTATGCACAGCAACCTTCTGCAAGATGGGAGAAGACCTATGTGTTCGTGCACTTGTTCTTAATTGCGGGTTATCAGTGAAGCAGTGGAGTTATCCATGCGGTTATATTTGAAAGGAGAGGGGGCAGATACAGGGTGGATTCTCAAGGCAGGATTTCATTGTGAACAGGGCTCTGTGCAAGTGTTAGCCATTCAGATGTGATCTGCAGGACTAGCCGTACATACAGGAAGGGTGGGTACGTATGAACAACTGTAGTAGGATGCTTGCACTTCCTCCTGCTTGAATTGAATAGTGACACTCCATAACTCTAATGCCTTTTGTGATGGTTGCCCCAGTTGCCTACACTGTGCAATAAGAATGATATTTTTGAGCAATTTCTACTGCAGTAGATACACAATTCTTTCAACAAACTTAGATTTTTTCCTGTTCCCTTTTCCCTATTGACTTCCAGGCAGAAACAGCAGTGGCCACCCTCTGCTAGGGCTTCCTCTGTATTTCCAACCCACACAGGTGCTTCACCAAGTGCTCAGTTGGGAAAAGCTCTGCTCTGCCCCATTCCTTCCTCTGGGGACAGAGGGCATCCCTCCTCCCTCCCAAGGAAAAGGCAGAGAAAGAAGGACATGGCTCCATTTAAATACAGGGAAGTGGGAAGGAAGTCAAGATACGGAAGAAAGAGTTTCATCTCTAAGCCTAAAGCATTTCAAATGAGATTGTTTCAGTTCAATAACTGGAGCACAGCTTTTTCTTACCAAATTGAAATTAGCAAGTGTGTAATGAAGTTTAATTACATATTTCACATATAAAAAATACTCAGATTTACTTACACCTTACAGTCAAGACTTTTTTTTATACTGATTTGGCAATATTTACAAGTGATGCCTGTTTAGCAGGGGGCTGATTTTTAATGGGTGCAAAATGCCCATCAGTGGCTGCAGAGAAATTCCCTCAGCCTCTTTCGTTCATTTTCTTTCTTCTTTGCAACAGTGTAATAGTCTTGGCTTGCTTCAGCTATCATTAATGGTAGTACCATCGCTAGCAGAGGATGATTAAGAACTCCATAAAAGAAAGAAATTCCTTCAGTCCCATTGCTTACTATAATTTACATTACTAGACAGTTTAAGCCTGTAAAACTACTTTAAAGTATATGAAGGTGGTTTGTGGGGTTGCACATCCCAAAAGTTAGATCCCTTTTTAGCCAGGCTGCCCTAAAAACCTCTTGTGTTTCTTGATCCCTAGGCCAAAAGCAAAATCACACCACAACTTGGAGCAGGCTCTGAAGGCAGAAGCTCATTCCTGCCTCCTGCTTCATTGTGGAATGGCCCATTTCTGGGACCCAAAGGAACTGATGGTACAGATGGTATAGATATAAACAAATAAACTTCATGGTATCCACTGCCATGCCCACTCATATGCTGGGAAATTCCCAGCTTTTCATCACTTTATCACTTTTTATCAGTGCAAGGAAGACTGAATCCAAAGCCAAAATCAAGCTTGAAATGTCTGGTTAATTTTTTCTGGGCTGTAAAGACCCACAGAATTCATCTGGAAATTCATCTGCAAGTCTGAGCCAGACAATGAAGTCGAAGACTAAAGTAACATGCAGTATGGTGAATTATTAAGGGTGTTCAAAGGGAAGCTCTTCCTCAGTTTATCCATTCTGGGGTCACTTTTCTGCAGGGTTTTAAATGCTAGTCTGTTGCTGGCTTTTAGCCAGGCCTATTGCTGGCGCCAGAGAGACTCATCATTTTATCAGGCTTGCCTCTGTTTCACGAACATTTAATTGTTTGTGGGATATTCTTAGAACACAGAAATGATAGATCTTTCTGGCATTCAAATGAATACATTCATTTGATTTATTTGTTTTCCCTAATAGCACAAAAGGTTTCAGCTGAATATTTATTTGGAAGGGCTTGGTATACAGAGAAATGTGAAGAAAAACAAATGGTTTTGTTCCATTCAGATTAGCTGGCTGTAGTGCACATGGAGAATACACAGCCCATGTAGATGCAGAAGAAGAGCCAGTATAAATGTTTGCTTTACAGTATTCAATAAGAACTGCCAGAGGCATAACTTGTTCCTGGGAAAACTGTTTGAGCTCTGTCTTCAGTGTTAGCCACATAGCTTTCTGTTTTTCAGACTGGGTGTCTTCCTTTGACATTAGTATCTAGAGGCTCTGGCTAAGAGCGGGGTACTGCTCCAACACATGCAGAATATAGACAGAGCAAGTGTACTGATGCATGTTCGCTCTTAAGAAAGGATAGGAGTACCATTTCAATTTTTTTGAGATAGTGACCTGTTAGAAAATTGTCCTGTGATCTCCTAAATCTGGCTGCATAATTGTCCCAACAAGAACCAGCACAGATCTAAATGACAGGTGCTGCACAGCCTGTGGACATATCCTATGATGTGAGAGACTGTGCCACATTGCTAGTGTAAATGATGGAGGCAGGAAAGGAAAGAGGATGATGTTTCTCTCTTCTCCACTGCTTATCTGCACCTAACCCTATGGTAATACTTCTCTCCGCATAATGCTGAAGTGCAGTAATGGAGCATATGAAGGATCAACAATGCTACAGATTCCTTCAGTGTATAAAATTCTTCTGGTTTAGTTCTTGTTTTATTTTTAAAGAGTTCAGACACAGACTGCTATCATGAAAGTGAAAATGTCAGTTTTAATTTTAAAAATCAACCTCTAAATCTCACACTTGTAGATAGGAAAATATTTACCTGTACCATTTGCACTTGGAAAATACAGCATCAACAAGGTTTAATAATTTTTTATCAGAGAAATAATTTCAGTCTTCCCATATTAATAAAGCTGAAAAAGTTCATCTGGACTTCAAATTAATGGTATTTCAACATTATCAGAATGAAATATGCCTGTGTTTTCATACCTTTTTTTTTTTTTTTAAATTATGTTCCACAACACTTTTTAACAATTTAATGGTTTTGTCTGTTGAGGACAGAAATTCCATTTATGAATAGCTCTAGTTGTTGAGGAAAGCTGGAAAAAATGATCATGGCAGGCTCAAAAACCAGAAGACCAATAAAAAGAAACAAAAAATGTAGTATTTCTTAATATTTGGATTTTATACCAATGCCATGAATGTTGGTGGCCTCACACTGTGGTTTGGCAGTCCTGCATTCATTCAAATCCTAAATATTTTTCAGCTCAGTTGTGCTCTCAGACATTTGTGCATATGAACAATTTGCATATGAACAAGGCATCTGTGCAGAGATGAGCCCATTTGTTCTTAGCCATAGTTATTCATTATTGATTATTTATTATTCAGTCACGTATGAATAGCAACACATTGTGGAAATTGTATTGTTTCAGAAATGTTATATAAACCAAACTTAACCAGTCCTCAAACGAAATCTCAAATACTTGTTGTGATAAAAACTCTAACTCTTCTATTGCTTTTTAACCACAAGTCTTGAAGAGCATCACAGTGAAAAGGTGTGATGGTTACAGAAATGGGGAACTGAGGCACAGAGCAGTGAAGTGAGTCTTCTAAGGTACTGCAATAGGTTAGTGACAGACTCCTGTATCCCTTTACTTAGACATCTTGGCCTTTCTTGGCTTCTAAGGATGCTTGGTTCTTGTGGTAGTGTTAAAGCACTGACATGCTTTAATGGCCATTTTTTTGGACAAATTGTTCTGTGTGTACGTGTCCAAAATGGGTAACTCTTGAGTTATGCTGCTAGACTCATACGGGATATTTCTAAGCTGCGATTTTTCACAACCAAATTGTTCTTTGAGTAGTAGAGTAGTAGAAATAGCTGTTAATACAGCGCATATGCTAAGGGGAAAAATTTAATTTACCTAAGACTTTCTTGCAATATATACAGAACTCTTCTTATTCTGCCCTATATACTGAAATTTATTATCATTTCCCTATTTTGACTCCTATATTTCTGACTCCTATTTCTTCTGTACTGTCCTGATTGACACCAGAAGATTCAAGTTATACCAAACTTTCATTTAATCTAAAATCCGAGATTATCTCCCTATGGACCAATGACAATTAAAATTGTTACTATTTATAGCCTACAATTACACATATGTGTGATCAGGCTAAAAAGGATATGTCCCATCTGTGACTTTTATGTTTTCTCCATATATACTGTTAACTTCAAAGACATCACAGAAAAGACATGTCTTATCAAATTATGTGGAACTATTATTATAATAGGTTTTCATAAATATTTGTTTTAAAAGTTCTTATATAAATTTCTAGGCAAGTGTTGGAATAAAGCAATGTAAAATTATGGCTAAATTTTGCTGACCTTAAACTGAATAAGAAGTGAAATTACCCCTTCACATCAGACCCACTACATCAATGCACTTTTGATGAGATGACAGCTGAAAGAGATTTTAGAAGGGTTCTGCATGCTGTCACTTAGACATTAGGGCTAATCTTTTCAGACTGTTGGCAAAATGAGTTGGCCACAATCAGGTTGAGGTTTGAAATTTACATAATTCATTATACAGTTGTCTTATGGTTTGGATTTGATTGAGAATAGCAAGTAGGCACCATTGAAAAAAATGATATCTTTCATTTTGGTCTGCCAGGGGACCCTTAAGATCAAAATCTGACTTTCCAAGCAATAGAATTCATATGGAATCTGGTGAGAGTTTACAATTTTCACATCAGCAATAGTCAGTTTGTTTCCATCAGAGAGGTTAGAAGCTGTCATTTTATTTTTTTTCTGCCTACTGGTATGTTACAGCATTCGCACCTGCCAGAAAATGTCAGAATGTTTGTTCCAAGAATAAAAATGTGGGCACATGTCCGCCTCCCAAAATAAATAGTACAGCAGATACATTCTGTAGCGCCTCCAATACTCACAGGTTGGAGTTAGTCATTCTTCCTGTGAGAGGGTGGCCATCAATCACTGTCAAAGGGAGCCTTGACTTCGGAGTCAAGAACAGGGGTACTTGGATCAATGGACAAGGAGCACAAGGAGACTGTAGGAAGAGGATATGCCTTTTCATATGTGTAAGTGGCAGCACTGTAAAGTCCCAAAACTATCTGGGCTTGAGGAAAGAAAAAATGCAGTATGGGGAGTTTGTTGATTTGCCAAGAAAATCATCTTTCAGTCACAACCTTCTCCTCCCACAAGACCGAAGGGTGAATATTTTCATAATAAAAAGAAATTATTAAATTTTTGTCACTGCCAATGGAACATATTCAGCAATCATCTGCATTGATTTACTGGAAAAAAGGAAATCTTTGTTCTGTTGTGAAGTGGTACCACAATTTTAAGATGGCAAATGTGTATGAAACACCAAAAGTGATATTCAGAGCCTAATTTAGTCTGTCAAACTTACTCTTTTCAAATAAATTCTAATAAACCAGTCTACTTTCAAAATATTCTATTTAAGTGATCTGAAACAAAAACAGAACAAGTCATGAAAGCTTTACAGGGAATGGTAATACTGCCTTGTATTTAAAGTGCTGGAATAGGAATTGCCTAAATTTCTGGCTCAGTCACAGACTCCTTGGGTGACTCTGGATGAGTTATTTAATATCCTTTTGACTCAATACTTAGAGAGAAGAAAATAGTCCCTTTGAGCTTGTTGTTTTACAAGGCAAGTATTGAGGGGCAGGTAATGTGGCATAGATTCTCATCTGATGTAGAGAATCCAACAGAGCTTCATTAGTGAGGAACATGTCAGTTTCAGATTCTCTCTATAGTTGGAGCAGGAGGATAAGAAGCTCCTTCAACCATTAATGTAGTCCAGCTATGGTCGGAAGGGCCCTTTGACAGCACCTCTTTTCATACATTCACAGCAGAGGAAACTTAGGGCAACTACACTCCTTGTTTGGCATTTGGCTTAGCTGGTTGGCCAAAAAAGGATTATTTTTTTTTCCCCCATGCTGATTTGACCTCCTCCAGAAGAGCTGGTAACTTCTTTCTTCTTTGCATTTCATGGGTCAAGCTCCATAGCTAGACTGTTTCCCAAGAACCACTGCAGGAAAAAACACCTCTTGTGCATGACCTTGTCTAAATACGAGAAGACATTGGGGCCTTAATGGCCCTGCATCTGCAGTTCTCACAAATTCAGTGCTTTCAGGTTTTTTTCTGAAATTCATTTTACAAGATGTCTGAAGCAATGTTTTGGTCAAAGTTGTGCTAGTAACAACTTCTCAACTTTCTGAGCCTCACCTTAGATGACAGGTTGAAAACAAGCAGGAATCCTTTGGCTGCCAAACAGCTACTTATTCACACAGCATCTAAGTCCTCAGCTTTTCTAAAAAAAAAAAATGTTTTTGAAACAACAAGGCTTACAAGGGGCTGAAATATTGTGACCAAAACATAATGACAATCTAAGAACAGATGGGAAGCCATGGCACAGAATATAATTGCAATACTCATACTATGTATTTTGTTATGTTGGACTAAAGAGAATGGCAAAAAACCCATCAAAAATCCTGTTTGCAAGTGAGGGCCTGGGGAGGTGCACCCATGAAACGTGTAGTGTTTTTACAAAAAGAACACATTTCAGCAAAAGCATGGAAGATACCTAGTATGTTTGGTCAGGGCACTATCTGGAGAAGTAGGAGAATTTGAATCAAATCCCTCATGGGGCTACTAAACCAGTGGGATTTAGACCATGACCCTCACATCTCGACCAACATTCAAAGACCATCCTGTTTTCTGTCTTTCTTTCCTTGTCTTCCATTTTTCTCCTCCAGTCCCATGAACCTTGGTGAATCTTGACCCAAATTTGTATTTCAATCAGTTTCCTGCACCCTCCACATCCCTGGAAGCTCCCCAAATATGAGGAATCATCAAGCTCTCTCAGAACAAACAAAAGTAGAATAATAAAATGGAATTGTCCATTTCCTTGCAATGTGAACCACAGTCAGAAAATGTATTGTCTCCCACTCTTCCTTATGCCTATTTATTAACTGCCTTCCATTTTATTAGATATAGTTTTATATAGATACAGTGATATTTGAGCAGAGAAACCAGAAATTACTTTCTTGAAAAAAATTCCCAGCATTTATTTGATTTTTAGTCTTCTTAAATGCAGGTGAGGATAAATACCTGCATCACCAACCACAGAGTTTTGTAAGTCTGGCAAATGCTTGCTGGCCTTCAGAATCTCTGAATTTAGCATTTATTTCTCAGCAATGAAGTGTAACCAAGGAGACACACATTCCCAGACAGAATATCTTTAAGTAGCATAGGTTCCCAGTCATGGACAAGAAGAGTAGAGAATTGCTTGCTTGTAACCTATGAATTAATGTTACTGTGAATCTCAGAAACAAACATCCCACAGACAAAACCTAGAGGTGGTTGGCAAAGGCACCCATCAGTCCAAATCTGACAACTGTCTGGTCATATATTTAAAGACAGTCTTATTAGCTTCATCTAAGGAACTTCAGTGAAATCTTTGAAATTCTTTGAGAAATCCCACATGACAGGAATTTCAATTCACATAAGACTCTTGATGCTATGGGCTAGTTAAAAGGCTTTGATTTTTGTCTTTCTCCTAGTTGCTCCTAGCAAAATAAAAAATCAATCTCTCATAGGACTTGGCACTTTGTAGTGCAAAAGACCATCCATGAAATGTTCTGATACGGTGTCAAGAATGATGTGAAGTTTCTGGACAAAATGAGAGCAGATGACAAGCTGAGGTACACAGCAATGACTCCTGAGTTTAGCTGATATAGACACTTGGCAGTCACATACGGGTTTGACGTTTTTGTGCTTTTTTGGTTTTTGTTTTACATCAGTCATCTAACAGGGAAACAGCTTGATCTTTTGAAATTAAATCAGACAAGCTGTTAATGAAGACTAATTGCTTTGCATAATTTAAAATATGGAGAGAGAGCTTCCTTGATCTATGCAAGCTGTACTTGGGTTAGCCCTGGGGCTGAAGACAAAAGATATCTCCAAGCCATTTGCCATCCTCCTAGTCTGTAACCAGACTGAGATCCAAGATGCCCCTTGAGAAAGTTATAGCAGCTCAGAAATATACATCACTGCTCTTTTATTCTGCCCTGTCATATAACTTAGTGGTGCTTTCATGTTTTATTCATGAGGAAATGTGACTGTCCTCTCCACCCAGTGCAAGGTTTTCACTTAATTGACAGAGACTCTTTCCACGCTGTGTTGGGGAAAATCTTGTTACCTCACAAGAGTCAGGAGCCAGAATCTGACGTGGGAGTTTTACACTTCATGAGGTGTGTTTGGGGGACAGGGGAAGAGACTGCATGGAGAGGAGTGAGGGTGGAGTTCGCATTGCACAGTGAAGGCTATGGTAGGCACCTAAAGGAGTGGGTCCCTGACAGCATGAACAAACAAAAAAAAAAGGTGACTGGGGTCTTGCCTTCTACCATCCTGGTGGCACATTCCCAGGATCCCCCCTGCACTAACCATCTAGCTAAACATCAAGTCTCTTCAGGGAGCTTATCCAAAATAGAAAACTAATCTGATTTTTTTCCTCTGGATTAATTTTTGGTGGAACCAGCTCACCACCTACCAGACATGAGGGAGAAACAACAGGAATGTACAGCTGGAGGCAGAGGTGGGTCTTGCCACACCACTAACTTAGATCAGCTTATAATGCTGTTGAACTGCACTCTTGAGGGCGATTCACAGCCTAGTTTCTCTATATAAAAGTAAAGGAGTCACTGGAGAGCAGTAGACTCTGCATAAGGCGAGTCAGAGCATCTAAGCTAACTGCCTCAAGTCAGCACTGTGACCCCCCATGTTGAAACATGCTGTTATGCACTAATGAGGCTCTGGACACGCTTGGGTGACTGGTGGGTTGGATTTTTCTTTCCCCAATGTTTACTGATTTAGCAAACATGAAGAAAGGATTGACAAAGCTAGCAGTTATTAGTGGCTCCATGCTGTAGCCTGCTTGTGAACATACAATGTTCTGCAATATTTTCTAAAGAGCCTAGTTTAGCACAGCCTGATTTAGCTCAGTTACCTTCTTCAGAGATTATTACCTCACTAACAAGTCCTCTGTCTCTTCTTCCGGTTTGTTTTCTTGCTAGTAGCACCATTTCTAAGTTAAAATACATGGATACAACCCGGTCCAGTATGTCTGTGAGCACTCACACTGCTGAATTTTAATCATGTAACTTTATGTGCTCAGGTAAGGAAAGCCATCTCTCCCTGAGCTGCTGCTGTATTCACTGGAAAAAAGAGAAGCGCTTCCAGAAGCACGTGTACTGCACTTCCTTTCTGAATCACTGTGGGAGACTCAGTGATCATATAGGGAACCTGAGAAAACTAACTTTTAATTCACACATCCGAAGTTAAGTGCACAAAATTAAGCACTTGGACAAAAGTATCATCAAAACATTTTCAATTTTCTTCCTCTGCAGCGTGAAAAGACTTTAAATACACATGCAGACAGGCAGTGTAAAGTGCTGCATTGTTCATTTTGAGATCACCCCTTTTCTAAAGCACAGATTTTGTAAAGTATGGTTAGGCAAAAGATTGAATACCTCCATGGCCATGAACCCGAACCACTAGACAATTTTGAGAGAAGTTACTCTTTGTTTACGTTAATTGAGAGGAAAATCAGATTTTTCTGAATTATGGAAGCTTTGTAGATGAGCTGTTTCTGAAAATACGAGTTGCAGCACTACTTGGTTACAGACCCACTATATTTACAGCCAGAAAAAAGTGCTCACACATTTATTTCTGGAGAACAGTGACATCTAGTGAGCGTCCCGACTAATACTGAGCATTCCCTGGGGTCTTCTTTAAGACTGAGCCGGCTACTTGGGCTTAGTTTGTTTTTCTGCTATTTGAACTTTACTGTTCCTTGAATCTCAACTTCATGTGCTGCTGATCTCTGACAGAGTCTGATGAATACAAATGGAAAAGTAGCTGTGAGACAGAATGATGAGGGATTGGGGTGACTTCAAAGAGGGGACCTTAGCATGATAAATAAAATGTAGGTATGTGCCCTGGGACGGATTTGCTGTAGCAGAGGAATTATGGTGGTAGCAGAGTTGCCTAGGAGACAAGCATCAAGCTCTAAAATGGTCAGGAGCTGCATCAGCCAGGAAACCACAAAGTCTAAGAGGTTCATTAGTTCAGCACTTTGGTAGATTTTGTTTCTGGGCTCCTGGGAAGCTTTCGGCAGAATTCACAGCTGCCTTCTCCTGCCAGAGATCCCAGGGCATGCAGCCATACTCAATTCCACTTGCAGCTGGGGGGACTTCCCCAGGTACTAGTCTGAATTCATCCATCAGGTAAAGTCTGAACTTTCCTTCCCTCCTGGGGTTCTGCCCAGGACTGTGAGAGTGTGTGGACACATCATGTAAGAGTAAAAATGTTGGAGCTTTAAATTGAAATGCTTTTGGAACTAAAAATGCTATTCATTTTACATTGCAGCTCTGTGAATAAGCGACGACTAGGATGATCCTCCAAGGACCTCTGGGCGGTGGAAGGGGTGTCAAAAAGGACTAGAAATGTTGCTGTGAAGGAACAATTCTCAAAGATTGCAGTGAAACACACAGTGAACTTGGGGATTACAAATGATTTTGAGGTATGCACACACCAAACTGGAAGTCTTCAGCACTCCATCAGCATCCACAGCTGGACACTTTTAACACTTGGTCTTTAAAAAACTGGAGAGGTGATCTTTCAGCTGTGTCATAAATGACCATTATATCCAATCCCATCTGTCCAGGCTGTAATCATGTATTTTATTACATAAATTACATATATTTTATTAGTATTCTGAGAGATACTGGGCCAGATTTAGCCATGTTTTTAAAGCAGTTTAAGGAAAGAGTTTTTCTACATCTATGCCAGTTTAAAAAGGCACAATCCTTTTACACCTAGATTATCATATGGCATCATGTTCATCTGCCAGCATTTGAAGGAACTTGAAAATGATGATGAGAAGACCTAGACTGGCGGAAAAGTAAAGGTAATTAAATCTTTACATTATGTGCTATGTAGTTTCTAAAACTGGAGGATGAGAAGTTTATTTTACATAAATGCCTTATCATAATCTACTTGAACGGATGAAATCATTTGCTGTGTCACGGCATTTACACTGTTAGTTTTTTTTTTTCTTTTCCTCACTGCAGATGCTGGAAGTGCGCCCATATTTGAGGAAACTTGTGCAAATATCTCAAATGTCAAGAACAGAAACTTAAGATTATCCCATTGTATTACACCTCCTCTTGTTTTACATCAGGGAAAAGCATAGTATGTGGCCATCTCATTGGAAGCTGCATCTTAATGTACAGGCACAATAGGACCAAACTAAACTTTTCTAGGCAAATTTAATCTTGATGTTTCCCACCTTCTTTGCTACCATAACATTTCTGTAACACTGTGACAGAGTCAAACATGGCTCTAGAGTCTTTTCCAATCTTCACAAGCAGATACATTGAATTATGGAAGATAGTTGCTGAGCCCAGAAAAGGAGCTTGACTTCTTCTTAGAAGACTACTGCCAACTGTCATAACCACACTGCCACCAACACAGACACTGTCCCTCAAGTCTTGTCTGATCTTTCTTGGAGCAAGAGCTTTTTTGCAGATGTTTACTGAAGAGTTTGCTATAATGAGGGAAAGAGCTGCAACGTATCAGTGGAAATATGACACTGGAGCCAGACTGTGTGGCAGCCAGGTTATGGGGTTCAGCCACAGCCATGTGATAGAAAGTGTTTGTAGGACAGAGGGAGCAAAATTGATTTTCCCCTTTACACCACCAAAAATCTGACAAAGGCACTGCAGAAGGACTGAGATCAGGTGTGGAGAAAATTTATCTTATGTGGAGGTCTTGGAAAACCTTTAAGAGTAAAGCTTCAGCAGTTAAGAAATTTTGTCAATAAGCATATTTCCTTCCTTGCTCCTAGGACATCTAGTTTAGCTCCTCAGAGACCATATTTTAGATGAAGCAATGGATGTGAAATGTTTAATGTTAATATTAAATGTCCAAGAGAGGACTCTTCAACACTAATTTGGGAATCCAGTGCAGCTTCCTGTCAGATTACAGAGTCAGATGAGAGGTCTGACCTAGGATTGTATCCAAAAAAGACAGAGCTTGACCAGTGAGACTATATTTAGCCATTCTCAGCTGGTTTAAAAGTACTTAAGATTTAGCAATAGAGACTAAACAATGAGGTATTTGGCTTGGCTGTGTAAGTGTTTGAAACCTTCCACATCAGATGATTTTTCTCTTCAATTTGCATTTAATAAACAACTTGGAATTGTACAGATTCCCAAGAGTCAACAAGTTGAAATCATTACACGGGCAATGTCCTCTACAACCTGAGCCACTTCGAGCATTATAGGCTATTTTCGCTCTCAGGGTACCAGCTGCTGGAGGATGAGTGATGCACTTTGCCTGTGGTTTAGTAGCTATTTTCTGGTAGCAAAGTGTAGGGAAAAACAACAATATTGATTCAAAGATGGTTATTAGTAAAATTGTAATGTTAAATCATTCCAATCTTCTCAGTGTCTTTTTCTCAATTTTAAAAGGTATCCGAGATTATTTTTATACCAGTGATGACTGGAGAACATAAAAATATGTATTTATGGGTTGGGTTTGGGGGAAATTACTTTCTGCTAGGAAACGTTCTGGATAAATAAAGGAATTCCTCATCTTCTGTTAGTTAAGGATCAATTTCAGGTGTTAAAAGACAAAATACATCTTTTTTAAAGACTCAAGACAAAAATTTACAATTCTTCAACTTTTAACACTATTTCCACTGCAAGTTGGAAAGTGTATAAAAATCTTTGTGCTTTGTAGTAATCTAGTTATATTTTGAAAGGGGTTTACATGCTAGTAAAGTGTAAAAGCAACTGTAAGTGAAAAAGCAACTGAGGAAGAGTTAGACCACCACTGCATGTCACTGGAAAGAGCAAGGCCTGTCTCAGAAGGCTGAAAGAACTTTATTTTCAAAAAAATAAACTTTATGGCAGAATTGAGTATTAGAAAGATTCTACACTTTAAAAGAAAAAAATTATTCTCTTCAGAAACAAAATAAAAAGTAGTGACATATTAGTAGCAAAGGTGGACACAGTTTTGGCTTGGTGTCACATGATGGAAACACGTCAAGAGTGTATTAGGGGTGGACGACTGTTGACAGTAAGAAGCCCACACTTCTGACCTGATGGCTTCCTCCTTTTCTGAAGTTATAAAGAAATGAGATTATAAAACAAGTAGTCAAAGAAAACATTTGCTCCTTTTCTCAAATTTACTGCAATTTTCATAGTGTGTCCATTGGCTTATATAAATGAATAGCCAGATAAATGAAAATTAATGGTGAAGCAAAAATGTTGCAATACACCATTTGGGAATACCAATTTTCTTTTTGTGAATGTTTCTGTAATATGATGACAAGACTGCATTTTCCTGTGAAAGACAAAGTGGTAAAGCATTGCCAAGAAATTAGATTGATATACCTATTTTGAAGTTTCTACCAGGATATTGATTTACTATTTAAATTAAAATATTAAGGGGAACAGAGAACATTAGAAAAACTTACTTTTTTAAAAGACTATTAAGATATATTTATATGATTATTATTTTTGACAACTCCCCAAATGACTTTTATAAAACCACTTTTCAGATTTTGTGAGACTTAAAATTTTTATCCATTGATCATCTGTAACCCTGCAGGTTAGGTTATCTGTGATACATTATATAGGTCTGATCAATCCTTAGTTGAAATTGCCGATCCACCTATAGACTACCTTTGTTACTTATGTTATGTTAAGATAGGACTTGTTGCTACTTGAAAGTAGATATTCTGGACTCCATATGGTTAGACCACACTCAGTGATGTAGTCTTTGTTAAAGCCTTTCCACAAAGAGGATAAATAAAAATAATTTAAATGAAATAGCTCTGTTTTTAATTTTTCTTTTCCTTTTTTATTGATTAAAAAGTCATGGTTAATAAGCACAGTTATTTTCCTTGTCTTTAATCATTGTGTCCCCTAGGTGTTGGTGAGGGAGCCCATGTGACTAGGAGAGCAGAACTCGAGTCCCTAAAGTGGCATTAAGAGAAACAATTACTAAATGTTGGCCTCTCATTTTTTATTTCTCCAGATTATAAATTGCAGAGGGGAGCTTTGTTTATTTCTTTGTTTGGATAAAATTACTTGCTGCTCAGCAAATTGGAACATGTTTTTTTTCAACCCACAAAGAATCTGGCATTCTTTTCCAAACTATAGTTTACTTTACTGTCCACAGACCCTCATGCTTCTTTTGCTATATCTCCCCATTTCCCTGACCACTTTTTGTCTCGTCTCTTGTGTTTTCCCCCATCCACTACTGTACTTCAGTTTTTCTTTTTTGCAATCCAACTGCACCAAAGTTTAATGCCTGTGCTGTCTCATGTTGCTAATATTTTCCTTTCCACTCATACCTCTTTCGATGTTCCCCTTTGAGCTTCTCCTTTACACTGCCAGAAGCAGGTAGAGAAAGTTCCCTGTATTTCATTCTAGTTCCATGCCTAGTTTTGAACAAAAGCTTGGCTGTATTAGAGGTAATTAGAGGTAATATCTTTTTAATGGGTACCTCTTGGTGTTAACAGGTAGAGTCAAATTTGTTGCAATAAAATTAAGCAAAGTCTCCAAAAGAGACATGGAAAATTTCATCTTAAATCTTTAAAAAATTATAGGCTTTAGAAGCAACCAGAAAAGAAAAGCATCCTCTTGTAGAGGATGCCAGGAAACCTTAATTAAAGACTTAAAAATTGCAGATATTCTGAAATTTTAAGTGTTCTCTGAGTCTTCCCTAAAGAATAAATTGTGTTTTACTTGTGAATCACAATAACACTTTCAACTCTCAACAAAACTAGGTATACTTGGGTATCTAGGTTTGCTAGGAAATTGTCATAGAGTTCTCATAATTCATAACAACACGTTCAAACCTGTAGACTGGAACTTGGATAGTGTTTTGCTGTAAAGAATTTATTTTTAAAATGTGCACACTAGACTTTTTATCTTTCTGGTGATTCCTTTATTACCCTCTTTAAAAGTACATGTAACTCTAAACATTATTTAAACATTATATTATATATATATTTAATATATTTTTATATAATTTAAGTGGGTTATGAATTTGTTATAGGCTGCTGCTTTCCAGTTTATATTTATAAAACAAGCAAGCAACAAAACACCCAAGAAGTAATATTTCTAATAAGAAAATGTATGACTTTTTAAAATATTTAGGAGTGTTCTGTGAGCTCCTCAAACTCAGTGTGTAGACCCATACTGTTCAACTTACACTGATTTGTTGCTGTGAGACCAGTCTTCCTTCCAGAACCATATTAAGCGACATGGCTAGCGTCTGCCTGATGTTGTCTATTCTCTTCTCCATCGTCTGCCCCAGAGGAAAATTGTTTGAGAGAGATTTTAGAACAAATATTATGTGCATTATGCTGTAGGCTTGTGCAGAATAACGGAAGGTTAAAGAAATATGCCTTAGACTTGGAATGAAAGTGAATGAGCTTTAGCCATGGCTCTTAATACCTGTGGAATTTCATTCCATGGTCTTGACTGGTCACTGAAAAAGACTTGTTTAGGACATCCATGAACTTCAGTAGAATTACCTGTGTGTAACCAGCAGCGTGAGTAGAAAGGTGAAGATTTGATACTTTAAAACAGCCACCAAACTTAAAAAAACCCAAAACCATAGAGTTTATATCCAGAGATTTTACTGGGCCCAACCTGAAATGTATTGGGGTGACCAGGTACCTTCTCCTTTAGCAAATGCATGTATAACTTCAGCCTGACATGAAGAGATAACAGAGTCCTACCAATTATCTAAATTTTCTGGCTAGAGCAATTATGTTAAGATCTTTACACTTACAGTATGTTATGTGTCTAGTAAAAATTAATCAAATGATACCCTAAAGCAAAATAATTAATGAAAAAATTCTTCTACCCACTGAATCTCTGAACAGTGTCAGGCTGAATATTAATTATAAAATATGTTTGCTTGTTATTTGCTGAGGACAACTGCTATGACTCCTATCCCCTAATGTTCCATGAATGTCAATTCGATATGGACAGATGACAGTTTCCCATCCATTTTCTTGTCATCCAGCCTACGGTGCTCCAGCTTTTGATTCACTGAAACCTGAACTCCTAGTTGCAAGTATATTTTAGAAACATTGTTTTACAAGCCAATGGGCGGCCAAATCAGGCAAATTTTCATTAAAATCAGGCTTTGTGCTTATATGATAAAACAGTGAATGTTAAACCAATCTGAGAGAGATGACTGGCAATTTGGTCTTGTTTACCTGGGCTAGGAGAAAAAAGTCAAATTTGCACAAAATTGCATATTCAGTTAATGAGATTTTGACTGATGTCTCTTTTATTTCCTGTTTCAAGGAATGGTACACTTCTTGAAACATAACATCAAAGTAAACTGTCTGAGGCTAATACTGCAAATAGGCAAATGCCCAAATTCCCTCATCTTATCTGAACCTGAATTTACCCTAATGCTGGCATCCATGGATTAGATCAGAGTTGCCTGAAGTTTGATTCACTTGAGACAGAAGCTCATTATTATTATCTCTATACAAATTTAGTTACTTCTGTGTTGAGAGGTTTGAATCTAGCATATAAATTTTGCTGTGCAACTTACTTTAAATCTCAAACATAGCTGCATCATTTAGAGATGTGCTGTGTAGTTATCAGTAACCATGGGTAACTTGCCTGCCGTATTTAAATGCATATTAGTATACACACACATGTTTGTGGGCTTTTTGCCAGTACATAATGAGAAAGGCATAGCATATTAAATTACTTCAACATAAAATAACTGACTATACAAATAAGTATAGTTCAAGAGAGATAATCCTAGCCTTGACTAAAGGTCTTTTAAGGATAATCTGGAATTTCTTTTTACATCTTTTTCTGTCTCTGTTGTAATTTAAAGTACCTGACTTAATAAACCTTGATGTCCCTGGTAGAACACTGGAGGATTCCTTTCCTGCCCTCTATGAAGGGCATAAAAGAGAGAACTTGAAATCAGAGCAAATGGTGACATGGTACCTGGGCTGTATGAAATCAGAGCTGCTACTTGCTGTTCCTGGAACTTGCTATGAATGAACCTGGACAGAGACCCAAAAATGTCTGCTAACATAGAATTGTTGATATGTCCTTGTGGAGGGTTGTTTATCACCAATTCAAAACCACAATTAGAAATCCAGAAAAATGCCCAGGTGAACAATTTTGTAAGAAAGCATAAGAGTCACCTGAGTAAATTTTCATATCTACATGTGATATGAACCTATCTTAGGTTCCCACTACTGTCAGTGGAGAAAAATCAGCATTTTGGGGCATGATTCATCCCAAGGTTGACATCTACAACAGGTCAGATGAAATATGTTCTAGGACTTCTTATTTCTCTCTCTTGATGACAAAGGGAGCTCAGCATGACTAGTTCAGAGAAAGATATCTACCTTGCAGATGTCTTAGGTTAGGTGAAGTGAATCCCACACCTATATTCGGAATATTTTGACCTGTGTCTTCATGTCCCACTTTCAGGCAAAACAATGGAACAGCTAATGCAGCACAGTGGAAAGCAAAGCTGACGTTTCTGGCACATTTGCACAATTAGGCTTCAGATGGAAACAGTGCTGAGAGACCTTGCCATGGGCAAGAAGATAAATAGCCATCCTTATTATTTCAAATCTGCTTAAAAGTGTTTTACCACTAAATACAAAATGCTGAGACAAGCTATCATCAACCCAGTAGGAATAAGCAGCTCCACATCACATTCTTTCCTCTCCTCCTTCACATGGAAAATACAGAGAAAATCGTAACCAGCATCTGAATTGTCAGCTTCATTTCCCCTCTCTATCTGCAGCTCTGTAAACTCCTGAAGATACTGCAGAACGCCCTAGCTTTTGGGCACTGTACTGGAAAGCAGGTGACGAGAAGCTATGTATCTCCATATCAAAAGAAAATAATGTAACTTCACTGGCAATCTAAATGCATGAATAAAACTGGCTGCCAGAAGGGAAGTAATCAGCACGGCTGAACACAACTGCAAGTACGCATGTCTTGCCCTCAGTACTGGTTCGGGCTACCCTAGCCCTTTACAGGTCTCTTTCAGTACTTCAGCTGCTCACACCAGGGATCAACAGCTGTCTGCCTTGTGCCTTAAACAGGCAGCTTTTGGTCAGGCACCCCTTAATCCATTTGATTCTTTCCAAACAGCCTCAGCAAACAGGAGTGAATTGTTTCCACTTAAACTATAGTCAACTCCTTCAGAAAAAAAAAAAAAAATCATATAAAAATTACAACATGGTCTTGTCAAAATCTGGATGATGGACTTCAAGTTTCAGGTCTACACACATAGCCACAAATGAGTTGGCTCAGAGAATAAAATACCCTCGCATCCTCTCTCTCTCTTTTGCTATCAAAGTTTTAATCATCTCTCAGCTGAGTCAGTGTCAGTTTTTCATGTCTATATTTGAGATTCTGACAAAAATACACTGGAGAGTCTCAGGCCACTTTAGAAGACTGTAATCCTATAATGACAATACTCATTAAGGAATATGATGCATTTACATATTGGTATAGTAATGGGTTTGCCCAACAGACAGTCTCTCAGGACACAAACTACTCCTGTAGCAGTTACCTTTCCGCACTGTGTTAAAGGAACCCCTCTTCCCATCCTAGCAATATCATCTAGTGTGAGACCTAATCGTTCATGTCATGAGCTTTCCTCTGCTGAGATCGCTGTATATACACACATGCACACACCAAAAAGTAGTTATTTTTCTGATTTGCATTCATCTTTCCAAAGAATCCTTTGATCTATGCATATAACCTCCTCTTCACCTGTCCTCCTCCTCCAACCTGCTTTCATTTATTACTACACAGTGCTTCAGTTTTCCGAGGAAGCTTGTCAAGAGACAACAGAGATGAGCATCCGTATTCATCTTAGACAAAAATGTGATTCTCTCTCCTCAGATATATTCTCTGCTTGCTAATCTATGTATCACTGCCCTCTTAAATTGAAGATCGGTTTTGAATTTGGCTTTCATTGTCTTAGCTTCCTCTTAAAGCAATCTGTCAATGGAAGTCTAGTGCAAAATTACTCCCAGACAAGGAAGATGGTCTATTCAGCGTGACAGGGGAGCAAAACAGTAAGAACTCTAACACTTGAACCAGTCTCTCCTATTTGTAACCAATATCGAGTGTGACTTCTCAGCAGCACACTCAATCTGTCACATCAGAAGAGAAGAAGGTACTATGGAAAAAAACATTGAAAAGAATTAGCAATATCCCATATCATTTACCTCACTTATAAATATTGGCAATATTCAGCATACCGCTGAACACTTAATTCAGCTCTAGACTTAATACACTCTCTTAGAGTAAGTCACACATTAGTGATCTCCACTTTGTTAATATCATGTTCTATATTTGGAAATAAAATAATAAATAAAAAATCAGTGAAGCTAGAGAATTCAAGCTGATGCAACATGTGTTAGCTCGCTTTCTGTGTAACAGCTTCCCACTCCACAGTAATGCTTCCATTTTGCATTGACGAGACTGCCTTTTAAAAAGAATGCATTGATATAAAAATTCAGCAAATTATTTAGTCTTAGCTTCCCATTGAATTCTGCCTAAGTATGAGTTGGAAGCCTAAACATTTTCTTGGATGTGGGCTCAAAACCATATCTCAAGACATTTCCCCAGTGGAAAACAATTTTCTTAACAGAGTAATGGTGAGTCATCAGGTCTTTGTGCAAGTGAGGTGAGTAGATATTGCTACAGCGCTCAATCATATGAAACCACAGCTGCCTCATCTGTAACCACATGGGGACAAATCAATACCATTAGCTTCAGTGGAGCTATCCTATTGACATATTTGACCCTAAACCCTAGAACACAAGGGTGATGACTTGTGGACAATAACAAAACATCAGAGGAATGTAAGTAAATTTATCTTTTGTCTTTCCCTAGGAGTCGGCTAAATTGTAATTTGCACTGTACAACTCACTGAGGGAAGGAAGCATAGCCCCCTACTTGTTTTTCCTATATGTATACCCCTGAGGCCTGGGCATACAGGAACTGCAGTTGTGAGGGCACAAGTGGGGTGCACCGCATGGATAGACTTCTTTCTTTGGCTTCTTTTGGCTTTCATTTCTACTAGTCAGAACTAATGCGATGAAACTGAAACAAGGTGCACTGCAATTTGTATATACCCACAGCAAATTATCATCTCAGTAGAGAAAGCAGCAGAAATCTCACAATTTAGCAGGGCATCTGAGGCACAGTACCTACAAAAGATATTACTGAGATGACAGGGCTTAAACCACTCCTTGTTTAAAAATCCCCTTGATCATTTTAATTCCCTGTTTCGGGCAGAGCTCAGGATCGAGTGCTGTCTTCTGACCCAAGCCTTTTTTCACTTACGTTGCTGTCAAGCGAACGACCTAACTGTCTATATGTATGTGAACAGCCGTGTGGGGGCTGGCAAAGGAAGCTCATTTGCATACATACAGTCACACATGCAATCGCATCTAGATACCGGGCCCTGCACAGCCCTTCCCATCTTTATATGAAGCAAATTTCTGCACAAAGGTTCATTTAAAGCCAGTTAGAAGCAAGCAAGGCCTGTTAATCTCCTTCGTTATTTTCTACTTAGGATACATCATTTCAGCCACAGACCTGACCGTGTGCGTACACTGCTCGCCACATCCAGCAGCAGGCTGCAGACGGATCACTTGCCGGGTGACACATCTGCCGGTTCCTCTCAAGGTTAGCCTCCAGTGACTCTTTCGATCAATTAAACTCAACTTTGGAAAATGATCTTGCTACAGGGCTGTTTCATGTTTAGGTGGGTCTCTGATACCCATGTAATCAAATTTCCTAAGTGTCTCCTGAGTAGGTGTTGCATCAGCCTGGTCTGAACCACCATCTGGAGTTCAGCAGATCCCAAGCAAACGTTACTCGATTTCTGTTATCAGCCGTGATTTCCGTCACGCAGTTTTTGCTAACTACTTATTTTACAACGCAACGTGTTTCACAACGTATTGGAGGATTGCCTCCGCCACAAGCACAAAACCACACATCGTCAAAGTCCTCCCAGACGTGCCAAATCTTCCGAGACGAGCCTCATCAGCGCTGCAATACTGGGGAGATGCAAACCCCACCTCCTGGCTGCAGCAGCGAGCCCCGACTGCCGCTTCAGCTGGGAGTTGAGGGAGAAGCCACCCCCCTCCCCACCGCCTCCTGTCCCGACATGCGGCTGCACCTGAAGATCTCTGCCTTCGCCTCTCACCCCCGGGCACTTCGGCTCCCGGCGGCCCCTCCAGAACCCCACCTCCCGGTGTGCGGGAAGGCGAGGGAGATCTCAAACCCAGCCACCGCCGCTCCCCGCAGCCCGGACTCGCCCCTCGCCTCACCCCGCGCCGAGGAGGCAGGTGAGGGCAGACGCCCGCCCAACCACCCTCCCTCCCGCCCGCGCCGCGCTGCGCATGCGCAGCCCGCTCCTAGGCATGCTCACTGACGGGGGCGGGGGGGAGCGGGACGCTGTGGCGCGGCTCGGCTCGGCTCGGCTCGGCTCGGCTCGCACCATGCGGCGGGCGGCCGCGTGCCTCCGGGCGCTCTGCCTCCTGCTCCACCTCCGCGCCGCAGGTGAGCGGGGCCGGCGCCGGGGCCGGCCGGCGGGGCGGGGAAGGCGGCGGGCACCCGCTTGCGCCCGGCGGCGCACCTGTTGTGGCGGGGCGGCCCGGCGCGGGGCTTGGCGCGCGCGCGCGGTAAGGGCGGCCGCCAGCTCCGGGTGGGCAGCGGGCGGCAGCGCGAGCGCCGTTCAGCACCGCGGACAGCGGGCGGCCGCGGCGGGCGAGCCCCGCGCTACGCGCCCCGCGGAGCCGGGACCTGGCCGGCGGCTGGGGCAGCGAAAGAAAATCGTGCCCCTTCATCCCTTCTTCTTATCCTTTTTTTTTTTTTTTCCCCTGTTTTTTTGTTCTTTTTCATTGCTGGGGGGGAGGCGTCGCTACTTATATTTGCTCGTGGCAGCACGATTTTTGGAAAGGGGAATTTCAGCTGCGACAGCAGGCGTTTCAGCTGTAGCGGTGATAATAAATCCTCTCTCTGCTTTGCTAGCAAAACGTGTGCCTCATTCAGAAATGTGGTGAGTGATGAGCGCCCTAGTACGTACATGAAGTTCCACTGCCAGTTTCGTTATGATGGTCATAGCTTATACTTCTAGCATAAATCTCAGGCTTCCTTTAAGTCATGAAAAGCTGGTTATTTTTCATAGTCTCTCTGTCTCCTGTGCAGATTTAAGCATATATACTCTTAGGATGGAAATCAAATCTGGGGTACCTATAATTGAATTAAGTTCTCAATTCATAAACTTGAGTTTCTTTGTTTTATCATTTATGGTAGGCATAGCTACTTCTGAAGTGTAAATGGCTGTTGCACCCTGCTTTTAACCTCACTGAAGTCTAAGAACAACAATTAAATGCTCGTGGGAACGTTGTTTTTAGGAGAGATTTTTAAGGTGCAACTAATTTGCATTGTCTTACTGCAGAATCATTAAAAGTAGTAATTGAACTTCATGTCTCTTATGTGGAAGCAGTGTTTGAACATGTTTGTCCCCCACGAATAAGCTGTGTTATGAAAATAGTTGTTGATACAGATACATCAGGAAACTGGGCAACTGCATTCTTTTGTTTGCTGTTGTCAGAAGTGGTTTGTCTCAGTTATTGGTATTCTATTGCCCTGGAATATTAGGCTACACCTCATAAAATCTCAGGAGACTCTTTCCTGTATATGCCTTATATTCATATGTGCAAGAGATTATTGACTGAAAGATGGGGAGCATTTCTTGATCCATTTTAATAAAAGCTTTAAGCTGCTTTTACATTGTTCTTTTACAACATGTATTAAAATGGTCATGTGTACAAAATTAGTGTACAGCCTCTATTTGACATAACATGCCTTCTAATCGCAATGTATCCTCTGCTAATAGTGGACTTTGCATTAGTTTTGATCTGCCTCATTTTTCTATCGTACTAGTGGAAGCTGGGTTTATATCCTGCCAGTAAATCATTTACTTCCTTACTAAGTTTTACTCGTTTCATTAAGTTAGTGGGAATGCTTGCAAACAAAAGTTGGCCTTTATTATGAAAATGTCTCTATTTATGAGAAAAAGAGAGGAAAATAGACATTTATATGGTGTTACTTTGTTCCCTGGACAATCTTGGAACATAATTGCTTCAGAGGAGTCAATGGGAAGGATACACAGGAGCTGAATTCAACCTTGGCATATTGGGCACAATTCCCATTGAGTGCAAGAGCTGTGCTTCCTCTAAGGCAGGGATGCATACAACTTGCTCTTGTTGGAAGTCACTGAAGATGTTATAACAATGAAATAACATAGCAAGCTTAAACTGCTAAGATTTCTCTGTTTCATCTGATGTAAGTAGAAAATTTGGTCTTACACAGGCTATCACTATGGGCATCTTTTATGTATAGCCTAAACTTATGAATTATTGATGGTGATTTTGCAGCTTTGGTTCATGTGGAATCACAAAATGCATTCCACTTGCCACAAGTGCTAGGTCACAAATTATATCCCAAATGTCAGGTTTTTTGTAATATGATGGAAACTGATTGGCTTTTTTGTTCCAAAGCTGAATTTATGAGAGGCATGTTTCTAGGGAATGCTAAAGACATTGTCAGCAGACGTGAACCAAATCTCCCTTGATATCATTTGGTGATAATAGATTTTAGAGAAAACATGTCTACGTTTGCTTGAGCTAATGCTACAGCAAAAAGAATTAATTCTCTAATATGTTTAAATAGTGCTTTGTAATGGAAAGGTAATGCATGTCATATAGCAAATCTGGTTTCCTATGGAAAGACAATTCTACTCTGGTTGTGTTATAGTAGCCACATATGTATCCATACAAAAAATGGAAAATATTTGTGTCAAAAATGTGATGAGGAATTTTCATGTGCTTAAAAAGGTACCATTTTACCAAGTTGATTTTGATACTGATTCCAATAAAGCATGACAGCTGTGTAAACAGAAAATTAAATCCAATTGTGCTGTTGGTATACCCTTATATTGCTTGCTGAAATCAAAGACACTTGTGCGTGCGTCTCTGAAAACAGAATTAGGCCCGTCTGCTGAGTACAGCAGGTGAAGCAATCAACCGATACAGAACTTGCTGTTGGATGAAGACCTAAATCTGTAGTGACTGATTGCAGGTCAGCATGAACTTTCAAATTACATTAGGCAATGCATGAGAGAGTGCATGACAGCACAGGTTATACTCTTTTTTAGTAGGTATGATCTAATACATGTTCTTGCAATAAAAAACTAATGTCTCCCAAGATGACTAGAAAGCGTTGTTTCCTTGTAAAAGAATGGCAGGTGGTAGCAAAAACACAAAGGGATGCATTAGACTAACTTGTAATTAGGGAGCCATTTGAGTCATCCAGATTACTCAACTAATTAACTATTTCACCTCATTTTCTTTTTTAACAACTTTTGCGAACAAAATTAAAATATATCATGAGTTAAATATCCATAGGCTAGGAAAATCAACTAGACTAGAAAAAAATGTACTCAGTTAGCAATCACCATATCAACCCACCACCTGCCTTATGCTAAAAATCTCTCTTTAAGAGAGCATTTTTGCAGAATTTGCTTTTAAGGTGAACAAACCCTGGTGCTGGAAAAGCAAAAAGTTAACAACTGAAGGTTTGGTCAGGTCATCTAAGGCATGGTTTGTTGAGCAAAGGCCTTAGACTAGCTTGGTAAGGGCTTCTATTATATAATTTTTTAATTATCTTCATCAGTGAAGAGATGCATTGACAACCTTAGGTCAGTATGCACCAGTACTTCCCTACTAGCCCTTTCAGAGAGGAGTCATGTAGATCCTTTTCTGGACCTCTTGATGGATTCATTCCCTAAGCCCATCAGCTGAATCGGGTAAAATTCAGGGT
Organism: Strix aluco; assembly: GCF_031877795.1. Lineage (NCBI taxonomy): Eukaryota > Metazoa > Chordata > Aves > Strigiformes > Strigidae > Strix > Strix aluco. Next base: position 48,198,846 of record NC_133935.1, read on the forward strand.
GGCATTTTATCTTCTTGGGGCAATGCTGTAATAACATAAGGATTGTTTATATCAAAACTGAAATTTCTTTGACCACAAACTAACACTTCTTTAGTTAGAATTCACTAGGTATAGAAACATACATTATAAATACACTAGACTGCTTCTCAGTTAATCATTACTAAAGTCCACAGAGTGATAAGTTCTGCTGAGCAGAAACTAGTATTTCAGCTTTCCTGGTCAAACATACACTGCATGGTATTCTCATGGTTGGAAATGACTTGAGTGGACTGTGGTTTCTACTTGAGTGTTGGGGGGGCCTATTTTCTATAAAATGCACAAGCTCTGTCACAAAAATAAGAAAATCCGGGGACTGTACTTCTAGGGTTGAGGTGAGATCTGCACAAAATGCATTTACAATCATATCCATTTCAGTAACCTCATACTAATGGGTGAATAATGCTAGCTTCTAAATACGTTTAGAGTGAATGCGAAGGAGCTATTGATTTCAGAAATGTATTAGAATTCTGCTTCATTACACTAACATAATCTAAATGAAGCTGGTACTTATAACTGACTTCTTTAGAAAACATATTGCTGGCCATGAGTGGGTGTTTTTACTAGAATAGACATTTGTGCCTTTTATTAGTAGACTCATGGATAATCAGAGGGTAGTCATCTGTCTCTTTAAAGGTTCTGTTGGGGAGAAATAGTTTTGTAATTCACTATCTGACTTCAGATTTTTGAGGAAGTATTTAGTTGAAAAGGAGACTCTTGTAATGTTTTTACATGTGGAAATTCTTGCTATTCATAATTTTGAAAGACATCATCTTCTACAAGAGGTTTATGTTCAGTATCTCCATTAGGAAATTACTGAGGTTTGTGATCTTGGAATCCCTGCCTAATTTCATTTGTTATATTATGAGAAGATTGAAACATCTTAGACAGCGAGGGCTGGTTTCAGCTTCTCTAGAGAGTGAAGCAGGAGACTTGCTGAAAACCATGAATTGGGCTCTTGGGGGAGTGTGTCTCTCTAGAAGGAGGCTAATGAGGTAACAGTGGGTGGCCACATTTGATGGTGGTCCCCCTCCACGGGGATGTTTATGAGGCTTGATGTGGGGGACTAGAAGGAGGGGTAGGACTCTTACTTCATAAAGCACAGTCATTGTCCTGTAGGATTTTCAGCATGGCTTTGGAATAAATAACTGGAGAAGCTTAATAAAATCTGCTCAGAAATCCTCAGTGTGATTTCCTAGAGCAGTACTACTGCAAAAAATACCAGCCCAAACTTTTAGACTGAACTTGACTTCCCTTCATACCAGCTACTGATTTATGTGAAGATACTATATATTTCATGGAGATACTATATATTTACATCCACGCTATGCAGAGCAGAGTTCAGCCACAACCTTCATTTGGAAAATGACAGTAATCTCAAAATTAGCAAACTGATGCATCACTTTCTCACACCTTCTGGAAAAAGAAGTCTGATGTGAGACTATACGGTACATTAGTGCCAGGGCATAAGTATGGCAGAATACTTAAGTGCCTTTGGGACCAATGGCTCATCTCTTAATTCACATGAGTAGACCTAGTGAAATCAATGGTCTGTGGTATACAGTTTCATTATTGACATATCAGGCAACAGGCCCGTAAAATGAGATGCAAAGTGTCTTTTAGAAAAAGATACCACTCGTGCTTAATTCAGATTCACTGTAGCTGTGAATATTTTTGGCCAGAGCATTTTTTTTTTCCTACTGAAAAGGACAAATTCAGCAAAAATGAATTTGCAGTTGTTTCTATTTTCAGCAGATTGCTTATTAGAAAAGGAAAAAAATTCCTTGCAATCATCTCTCCCTTCCCTCCCTCTCTTGTGTGTACTCCCTCCCCCTCTCTCTCTCGGGGCTGCTCCCGCACTCTCTCACGCGTGCATGTGCTTGCTCGCTCTCACAGACGCAAACACACACAGAAAAACAAATTATATATACACCTGCACACATACATACACACACATATTTTATATGAATTTTGTCTGAATTTTTTTTTTGGTCAAAAGTTCTGAACATTTTGTTTAAGGGCAAATCAAAATATTTTTCCAGTTGTCCGGTTCTGTGCTTGCTTGCCTCTGGTATAGGTTGCTTGCTCTGAATTTTGATATGTCATGGGTACTGTTCCTCTGCTGCAAAAGGCCTAGCCTTTTGATTACTGGAGCTAGCTAGGAAAGTGCAGAACCCTTCCTATGAAGCACTGTGACCTTGTAGCCCTGTAATATGGTGTTGCCATTGCTAATAACAAAGCTGTAAGCTTTGTACGGAGTTTGTAAGGCCTCATGACTGGGGCTTCTCAGGTCTGCTCTGCTCAAATTTTCCTTGAGCTGCCTGTTTTACTTGGTTTAGCTCTGACAGCAGTTTCTCCAATTGACCAAGCATCTATATCTGTTTTAATCTTGGTTATCTTTGTGTGGTACAACTCTAGTTTATACAGGTAGCAGTTACACAGGCTTGGTAAAACAGCAGAGGCAGTGAGAGTGGAGTCACAGGATGTGGCATGGAGGAGTGCTGGCATGGGATGATAAGAGATGGGGCACAGGCTTGGCACTGAAGATCTCCATGCTATAAAAAGCTCAGTAATAGGTAAAAATGCAGTCCTGAAGCTTGAGAAAACTGGTTTTAGGGGTTAAGAAAGAGAACAAAGAAATAGTATCTCACATATGTACATGGCACCATTTATTGTAAATTCAGATGTAACCTGGAGCTGCAGACCAATTGAAGAAAGAGAAAGGTGTAAATGCATGTTAGCAAACAAATATATATATATAGCCCTAAGAGGAAGGAGGAAGAGAGGAGGAAGAAGAATCCATCAGCACGAATATCATATTCCTCCCAGCAAAGGGCTCCGGATGCTGACAACTCCTCATAACATCCTCCCATTGCCAACACCAGTGTGAAACCACTGACCTTAGGACCCAGAGAAGCAGTGGAGGGGTGAGCGTAACATCAGGGAAAGGGATAGACAGTTTTAATTGTATTATTGCTATTATTGTGACTTTTTCTGTATTATTATTCTTTGTTTTTCTATAGAAATTAGATCTATACTAACAATGCTTCTTGAATTAGATTAAGATTTTCATTATGTTAACAATAAACTCCCGGCTTTACTTAAATGTGTAAGGTGTGCTTCATCTTTGTTCATGAACAAGACTTTGAATGTAACTGGCCTGAGAAATTCTTCTAGCTGAAGGAGGCCATGAGAAGCTATGCAGGAGAATGCCTGATGAAAGATTATTAGGTCTAGCAGCCTACTTTGGATAGGGAATAGCTTCATTTGTATTGCTCTAACAGGTTTTGTCTTAAGAGGAGGCTGCGGTGTGAAGGAAAGGTCTGATCAGGCTTTGCGTTTTGGCGTTATTCTCTGAATGAGGGAAACAGTCACAGCCTGCAAATCCTTCTGCTACAAGGGCTGTTATATCTGGGAAAGTCTTTTCCCAAGTCAATTCTTTTGTCAGTTCCAAATCTTGCAATGTGTTGCTTCATGCATGTGCTACCATACCAGCAAGTGAATTCATATTTTTTCCTTTTCAGGTTTGCCTCACAAAAGCACTTTTGAAAGTATGTTCTGTTGTCAAGCTGATGGTGAAATCATATTTTAGCGACTGTTTAACTGCATTTTATTTGTAATAATTTTTGGTCCACTGTGCTAAAGTAGAACAATTGTTTGTGTTTGGCTAAAACTGCATAGCCTGTCCTAATGAGATTTTGACTTGATTGATGTACTGCTTTGCTGACAGTAAGCTATACTATTAACTAGATGGTACAGAAGCAAGGCATATTGCCTCCAGATAGCTTTTGTTTTCATTTGTGCTTTCAACATCATTTAAAACATTTTTGTTTCCCACCAAATATGTTGACTCTTGATATGTTTCAGGTTTTTTTTTTCCCCAGGTAAGATAGATGAAACAGGGATAAAACAATAGACTTTGTATCTTTTAAAGTCACAGCCAAAGGAAGGTCCTGTTGTCTGCACCAGAAGGGACAACCTTCGCAGCCCAGAGAAGACAGAAGTCGTTTAAACCTATAGTAGTGTTTATGCTATGTCTAGAAATTGCCAGTAGTTAGCATTTCCCTTAGTATCTTTGTCATTAGAGTGTTTAGAGAGTTTAGAGCCATGCTCATAAATGGCTAGCATGATATTAAGCATTTTAGCACAGATGCTAAGAGATTATTTTTTTCCCCCTTCCTCTGGGCCAACATCTACTTGGCCCTTATATAGAGAGGAGAGAACTGCAAATTTTGCTCTGCAGAGTGTGAGTCCATTTCCATCTCAATGGACTAAAAAGAGGCAGACGATGAATCTCCTAGCTGTAGGAACGTTGGCATTATTGGAGAGGATTGATCAATGGACTGCATAAGTACATTGACCTGCTGCTCACAGTGGCTCTGGGTGGCTGTTCAAGAAGAGATGAACCATTGTGTAAGAGGTGATAAAGACCAAGCCTGTCCAAAGTCTGAGGCTGGTTTATATGATGTGAAGAAAGATTGTATGGGACAAAGAGAGTATTTCAAAATGCTGAGCTAAAGAGAAAGAAAAAAAGCATGGGGAGCTTAGGGTACAAAATTTAATTACCAAAGTTTAGTAAGTCTTTTTACTGAAAATGAGAAGTTATTTGGCAACAGTATTAAGTACTGTAACTCAAATTGCATTTGAGTTAAATTTATCTTTGAAACCAATCAGTCAAGTTTCAGCATGTTTTTCCCCTATGAAATGACTCTACATTTTCTGTCTTTTTTCCTCCAATTTCCATCTTGTTAGCATGAAAATCTCAGGATGTGTAATGTACCAAGATATCTGTAACTATAAAGAGACTTTAGCGTTGTTATAGTGCTGGTTATAGTATTAAGTGTGAGTTTTAAAACATATGCACGATGTGTCTGTATTCACTTGTGCATTTTACTTACTAATCAGGTATAGCACAGCAGTTCTTTCTATGGATGTGGGGTGGCTGCACTACTTACAAGTAGTAAATATACAGTATACCTCTCATTACAGAAAATGGGAATGTTCAGGAACATACTTATTATGAATCTAATTTGTTCAGATTAAGACAAATAATAAGATTTAAGACAATGACCTCAAATTGTTTTTCTAGATACACATCAAGTCTTTAGACACCATTATCTTGGCCCTATCAGATTTACAAAAGAATGTTATGTCCCACCGGGACTCTCCTTTTCCAGTTGAATAAAGTTCTACGTTCTGGCTCTAGAGGATGTGAGATAAAAAAATCTGTAAAGCTGTGATATTTGTATGTTTTAAAAAGAGAAAACAGTGCTACTGTGCTACTGGTTTATTAATGGGTCTTGACTATCTTGAAGTTTATCTGTCTATTTTAGAGAAAGTGAAGGTATTTTGGATTTAAGAATCTAACAATTTTCTGGCAGGTTGCTTTAAAATAAAATGTCAGCTGTCTGAGACTGTTCAGGGAGTCAAGACAGTCTAGAGAAATCCTGGGATTCCTCTATTAAGCGGAGGCCAACAGGGACAGTCAAAAGTGCCCACAACATCTTTCACATCAGATTTACTATTTATTGTAGGCTTTCACTTCTGCATATGTAATACAAATTTGTAGTGTAAGATAGGCTCAGCAGCATGTGCTATCTAGCATTCTTGCGATTTACCCATCTATTATCACAAGAAAATTTTGTGCTTCTCATATACTGGGTCAGTTCTCTATCACTCTTCTGTAGACTGGAAATTTTTTTTTCTTTTTAGTTCAGGGCAGAAATTGTTTTATCTTGTCTGTTTCTGCAGATAACTAAGAAGATCAAGTGAACACATAGTTCGAACCAGCAAGCAGAACAGTTGAAACCAGCAGAACAGGGAGTTTCACAGAGATTTTTCCAATTTTCCTTTCAGGAAGATTGATGAAGACAAAGATGGCAAGTGGTGGCAATGCTGGAAATACTGAAATTAGTATAAGCAGAGAAGATGTTCAGATGCACTGAAAGTATGTAGAAAGTACGCATTCTACATCACCCTGGAGCTTCTTGTTGCACTTTAATAGGTGAAGTGTTTCAGTTGGTAGAGGCTCTAGAAGCAAAGATCCAGGGATTGGAAATGCAATTAAAGATAATCTGAGATTTTGAGGAAGGAAAATACTGTTGTACAGGAGAAGCTAAATTAAATAGGGGGTTACAATGGAGGAACATGGAAGCAAGGTCAAGACAGGCTTTCTTGTTAAAAAAAGAATCTAAGGAAAAGCAGCAGCAGCATGTGAGGAGTTGCAAGGAAGAAGGAAAAGTCAATCAGAAGGTAAAGAACAGCGGAAGAAGTAGCAATATTCAGGAGCTTAGGGAAAAGCCTAAGAAAAGGAGTGGTGACCAGTCACTACATCATACAGACAGAAGTGGAAGACAGAATCAACAAATCATACCAGTATAATGTCACGGTACAGAATCTGTTACTAAAGGGAATGTGAATGGTTATTGTGTGGGATGATCTATACATGAAGGAAGGGTAGACTCTTTTCCAAGAGCAAAAGTAGATATAAATCTGATGCTAAGCGAAGTTCTGAAGTGAGTTTGAAAGTAACCATTGATTATTGTTCATTTTGGAATAAATAATGAAATAATATTTTCTATTGACATAAAAATAGCTATACTTAGCTGAGAAATAGGTGAAGACTCAGCACCTTTTTGATTAGAAGAAATAGCATGGAATCATAACATGAACATCTAGTCTGTTCTCCTCAATGCCAAAGCAGAACACACTGTAATTTTTTGTAAATACACTTGAGCATAGGGAATTTTAGCAGAAGGAATAAAATTATTTTAGTTAAAGGATTATACCAGCACTGAGTGAATATTACAAGTCAGTCATGAATAACTCTACATTCTGAAGTAGAGTTCAAACAGGGTCGTGTGAGCAGAATATCAAAACTCACTTTAGGATCAAGTTTGCTAGGCTTATTGAAGAGATACCTCTAGGAATTCTATTTTTTGAGCCTTGTCCTAAGCCCCATTTTCTTAATTTCTGTGTATGTTGGGATATCTGAAGCTTAAAAAGCACCAAAATCACTTTTTTGCTATCATACTTCAGTTCGTCATAGTTTCTGATGGTTTCCCCAGGGGTCACAAAGAAGCATTTGCTTTTTCTGTATAGGTACAGAACTTGATATGGGAAATTCCCGTCTTCTCTCTCTTAAGGGTTGGAGACCAGCAATATTTAAAGGTGACGTGTAGTGAAAGTGCTGGTGTTTCTAATGACTTACCTCTCCGAGTGCCTCATTGGTGCATACTGCTTATGTTCAGAGCCAAAGTCTGGGGCGTCAAGAAGGAATATTTTCCCCCTTCATGAGATTAAGAGGAAGCTTTAGGTTCCCTTGTATGAAGGGTGGCCCACTTGTTAGGGTCACCTGAGGCATCCATAGCAGTCTGGGAGCCAAAGTCTGATCACGGTTGTGGCCTTATCCACGGTCTGCTAAGATCAATGAAGTTTTTCACATGGGGGACTGTAACTGCAAGTAACCTACTTGAGCTACTGGGGCTATGTGGAGTTCTCAGAAAACCAAATTCAGCCTAGTAATTTTCTTGGAACGTATTTGAACTTCTGCGCTGTCAGCTGGTAAAAAATAGATTTGTGTGAGTGCAAAGAGTAGGTTGTGTAATTAGACTTCTTAATTTTTCATTTCTACAGGGTGTGCCATTACCAAAATATATTTTGTTGTCCATCTTGAGAATCTGCTGCAATGGACTGTGTATCGAATCCGCTGCAGGAACCTGTGTTACTGATGTGATTTTTAGCATTCTAATGGAAGTGAGCCTGCTGGGATTTAGTGGGAAATGGTGATACTGCCATTAAAAAGTACTGAGATTCATGAGCAGGCAAGCTTTTTGGGGTATTCCTTTAACTATTGTTTTATCAAAAATAAGTCAACCATTCAGGTTTTTCTGTGTTACTCTGGATTCAGTCAGGATGAACTCTGAAGTCATACTTGAGATTTACTTTAATATTATCCAGTGAAGATTTTGAGCTAGTACTTAATTATATTATTTTTTACTGCTTCTTTCAGTAAAATAAATGAAATGAAAGGGGAATTTGGAATATTAAAATGGGTAGAAAATGCAATATAAAGAATTACAGGAGAATCATAGTGGTTTTAATGCCTTCAGAAACAGACGAGTAGGAATGAAGGAAGCAAAGAGGAACCACAGAAAACAAATGTGTCTATAGTTACATTCCTGTATTTTATCTATGATCAGTTTTGGAATACTGGTTTTCTGTGAAGGAGACATGAAAATAAAACCAGCAAAGGGGTGACTGTGAGAAGTAGGTGACTATGAGAAGTACGTGACTATGAGAAGTGCTGATGTTTCCTTGTTTTTATTTTGCCATTCACACAACTCTCTAAATGTCTAGTTAAGACCAGTGCTCAGGATTTTGTCAATGAAGCCAACCCCCACAAAGCTTAATGAGATCCCAGCAAGCTTAACAAGCTTTGAAATTTAGCTGTCTTTAAGACTATACTCTGCAATTTCTCTTTTTTTTTTTTTTTTTCTCCTGCTCTCAGTCATCTTCCCAACCTAAACCTGACAACAGCTGTACACATGTGACCTCAGTGGTCATCTAGGAATTTGTTAGTGTTTGTTTTTACCATTTAAAAGAGTAGCCTTAGGTTTAGCATCCTACTTTATAATAGGAGGATCTCTAAGTGTGCTGTAAAATGCAGGATTCTGTATTCTGTATTCTTCCTATTGATTTTCTGCTCATGTATGTTATGGATTGCTTCACCGCCTACTGACAGGGACCCACTTTTGGCAGAGAATGCATTTCCCAGTGATGCATAGCAATACTAAAGCACAGATAGGGTATTGTCCTTGATTTTCCTAACCGAAATTTCATGAGGAAATTAGGTCAACAGAATGTAATTACCTACACTGAAATCTCCTAAGGGTTCTGGGTAGAGCTGTGCAAATGAATGATTATTTTGATTTGCTTACAGAAGCAAAAAAAATCAGAGCCAAGAATCAGTCTGAATAGAACAAAATTATTTTGTGTTCAACCTGATTTGAAACATGTTGTTGGTTCTGAGCTGTTCTTCACAGCTCATTATGAGAATTAAAGTAACATTGATTTTATATTTTTCTTTTACTCAAAATCAGAACGCAAGTTCAACATTGCCATTAACTCCAACAGCTTCTGAAGAGGAAAATCCAGGCTGATAAGAGTGAGTGCTCTGGGTCCACTTCTCTTAGAACACAAAGTCCCTTTTGTACCACAGTGGGTTTCTTTGAGCGCTCTTCCAGGAGGTGACTAATGCAGCTTCAGTTACTTTTTATCTATGAAGGAGCTGATCCTTGCCTATTTTTCTGCTCAGAGGGACAGCCCGTCTTCCAGACTGGGAACTGAACTGGACCATTGTAGCTGTTCTGTTCTTCGTAAAGGCACTGAAGATTCACTACGTTTCATCCATTAAAAAAAAAAAAATCAAATAAAACTTTAGTTCTGTTTCCTTTTATAAAGAAGTATTAGGAAGTATTTTGACTATCAAAATAAAACTTATTTTTCAGTAATACATAGTTTATGAAAACCATGAAATCTAAAAGAGATCTTTGTGTCCAGCACCAAGCTATGCAAGGTATGGCTAAATCCACACACCTGTATCTCCTCTACAGAGAGCCAAGTGCTCTGTTGGCTGGCCAAGCGATGCTTGAGTGAAGGTTGTGTCATAACAAGAGTTGGCACAAGGGACTATAACTAATTTAAGCAGAATTATGATTATGGCCTCAGGCATCTGAACTTTACCTTTCTTAGCTTTCTTACATGTTTTCTTAAGTCAAATTTTTGGATCTGGTTCTTGGCCTTTTCTCCTCAAGTCCCCATATATAAAAGACAATCACAGCAATTCTCATCTTTGGTATTACTGAGTGATTAAATACATCTTTGTGGATGTGCATATGTGGACTGCATATGTTTTCCTATTGGAGTTGATACTGATACCAAAAGTTGGACTTGGCTCAGCATGTCCTCTGCTCTTGCACATCATTTTTGAAATGTAACCCTGACTCAAAGTATAAATAACATTTTTAAAAGCCTTGTAAAAATGAGTTTAAGAATGTGATACACTTCACATACTTTGTAGACTCTCTGTAATGTTGTTAAGCTATTGCTATAAAAATTGCGTTGTGGGATTTTAAGGGAATTCTTGTATTCCACAAATATTCTTTCCAAATCTTGTAGAACCCAAAAGTCTCATCAGATTTCCAGTGCTGTCTACAGAATATGCAAGAGAGACATTCTAAACTTATTCTTCTCTTTCTACAGGCTGCTTTTCTGGAGACAACGACCACTTTTTGGCAATTCATCAGAGAAAGAGTGGAAAACCTGTGTTTATTTATCACCATGTGCAGAGTGTGGAGAAAAGTCTGGATACAGACAGTTATAAGAATTCCAAACAAAATTTCCATTCTTCTTCCCACACCAAAATAAGCAAGTTACACCCTGCAATAATTGTTAAATCAACCTTTCCCAGACCCGCCTACGACCCATCCCTCGATTTGTTAGCTATGACTGGTCAAGATTTGGAAGTGGAAAATCTTCCCATTCCTGCAACGAATGTGATTGTTGTGGTAAGTGCCTTTTTCTGGGTTCTGGAGGGGGTATTTTTATGAATAAATACACCTGTAGATAAATATAGACAGATTGTAATATGAGCTATCCAAAGTTCATATTCCACTGCCTGGCTGATCATCTAAATCTAAATAATGACCACATGTCTTGAATCTCTTCACTTTATTGGAATTTACATTTGAATTTACATTCATATAGCCTCACTGTGATCAACAAGTAATCCGATGAACCAGTGCAGAATATAGCCTCTCTGTAGGTAAAGAACTTATCTTTGCCTCAAGTGCCATTCATCTTCTTGTCTTGACTGATGTTTGCACTGCCTTTGCTGTATGGGTTTTAAACTTATTCTGCATAGGGCACAAGAAAATATACTTCAGGGAAGAATCTGATAGAGGCAGAGAGATTTTAAAAGGCTGACACAAAGGTTTAATTCACTTCTATTTCTCCAGTAAAACCACCATTACGTTTACATAGCTGTTTGAAAATGAGCCTGTTTCTTGCGAAGAATAAGAACTATGTTTTTGTTGGTGTAAGCCATAGGCATTCCTTCTGGGACACATGGACTGGGACGTTTCTTGTTCGGTTAACTGTGTGTGATCTTTCCCATTCTCAAAAAAGTGATGGCAGTGCTCCCTCCTGCAGTGGGGGGCATGTCAGTGGAACCGTATACTGATGCCACCCTGCTGCATCCTCACCCTGCATGCCAGAAGAGCAGCATGCTGCCAGTAGAGCACAGCACAGTCTGTATATGCTTTGTACAGATGCTGCTCTGCCTCACCCTGGTGCATAGGTAGCCCTGCTTGATTATGGAGAAGAGCATTGTGCTCATCCTTCTTCCTGGAGGGAAGAACTACCATTCATAATGGCTCATGCACTCAATAGAGTGAACTAATAAAGATTAAACTGAAACAATGTGACTAATTACAATCAGCAGCTATTTGCCTAATTCTGTAAATTACTCTGTACAGAAGATGCTAGATTAAAAGACAATGGCCTTTATAAATAAGAAAAGAAGATAGAGCATACAACACTAGGGTATGTTAGAACACACAGTGTTTCAGAATCATGTATAAGTTCCTCATGCTGTTGGTACCTCTAGAGATCTGCCCTCATGAATGCACCAAATGTAATAAAGGCTAGTGACTACCCAAAAAAGGGTAGTAATTTTATTAGTCTAACATTAAAGTTCTAACAGTTAAAAAATACTATTGGGGAACTAGACTCAAAAATCTGTGCTCTGCACTTGTTGCATACCACATGAACAAGACCTCCTAAACTGAGATTAGATGGCTAGCGTAGTCGGTGGACTAGATTCAGTTGTATGTAAGTGTCCATATCAGAGCAAAATAAGGTACTGACAGCCTTACCTCACTGGGGACATGCAACTGTACACAGAGTCCCAGTACTGAATGGTGCTGATCAGGAGGAGGAGATGCCAAGCAAGTTGGATGCATCTTTGCCCCAAGCTAGCCTAAGCCAGTGGGGCCAACTCCATGGTGAAGGTACCTGCTCTCTTTTTTCCATAGCAAGCATTATTTCACCTCCAGTGAAGGTGAAACTTTTCTGTTAGTTCAGAGAACTCAGAATATGCATGGCCCCTCATTTTTTCATTAAATTACACTGTTACCTATGGCCTGTTATTTTAGTAGAGCTTTACACACTTTTGGAGACCCACTTTTGGAGTCCTAAACTTGCAATGGAAGAATCCTGCAAAATATTCTGGGTTTACCCTGATTTTAGCTGACTGGCTCTATGCCTGCATTAAAAGCCAAATGAGGTAGATTTTCAACTGGCAGTCACATAAAAAAAGATCTATTAAATCTACATTAAGTTCTCATTAAGTGACCTCAGTCTGAAGCTTTGCTACTGCATTTCTAGGATGGAGCTGCTGCTCTGAAGCCTTCTGTTCTGGCTGAGAACCATATGTGCTTTAAGGGGGGGCATAACAGCGTGAGGTAATCATGACATGAAAGCTGTTTGTTGCTTGGGATCTTCAGCTATCTCTGGTTGTGTTGAAGGACAGTGTTTCTGGTTTGCTTTTGATGTCATCCTTTCAGAAAAAGCATCTGGGGAAGCGTATGTTTTAAAGCTGAAGTGCTGAGGGTCAGACAGCTCTTTGGACTAATCCCATCGTAAGAAATTTTGAAGGTGTCTTCCTCTGAAGGGCAGCTGTCCCACAGCAGGGTGGTTGCCATAATCCAAGCACAGCCCTGCTTCTTCCAGGTCTCTGCACTTCAGTGTTTTGTTTCTCCCTCTTGAATGTCACCTGAAATAGATTGTATTATTAATGTCATTGCCAAGGGAGTCTGTTTTGTTTTGAATGTATGTATATTGCTCCCTCTTTATTTCGAACTAGAATTTATTGCTTGTTGCTGCTTTTTGCTTTTTATCATATAGGGCAAGCGGCAACATTTGTTGTTTTGCCCTGGCTGACCCTTTTTGTTCCAGCCTTTAGCAATGTTGTTGGTTGCTCAACTTGAAAGGGCAATTGCTAGTGTTAATGCTTCCTGTAATCCAGTTACATGAGTGGTGCACACTGTGATTTAGTATGAAAGCCAGCAATGGGGGTTATTTTTTAAAATAAATCAACACTGCTGCAGCTCTGCAGAGGGGAGGAAACTGAATTCAATCTAATTTCAGTGATTTGAGGTCCATTTTCTTCATGATCGAGGTGGAAAGGTAGGGTGAATGGATGCCTAATGTAGAACTATTACAAGGTTACATTTTGTGGTAAGGACTAGACCATCTGACAAGCAAAATGTTGCCAATGCACAGCAGAGAGCTATGAAGCCAAGAATTCTGCAGGTGTTGTGTCAAGTGATGTTTTGTGGTTCTATCAATAAAGAACGCATGTTAAGAAGTAATTTTACTGAACCTGGGGAAATTGTAGTGCTTGTCTGCCTAAGCAAGGAAGAGGAGGGATTTATTTTTAGGGAGTGAGTTTTATATAATTGAAGGCTTTCCATCACCTTACCCAGTATTAAGTTCCTGTCTGTATTTTGTGTGTGTGTGTGTTCAGTGCACATTGTTTGTTGAGGGAAGCTATGGTATATAACCATATACCGTAACTATAAATGCTTTGGTGCTTACCCATATGTTCTGTTTAGCTGTCTCTCTAAATGACATGAGACCAACTCATCTGAAAAATTCTTGGTTAACATATGGAATTACATAATTTTTTGTAATACTTGAGAGTTTTCTATTTGTACGGGTTTATTTTGGATCTCAGAAACTATACACTCATCGAACATATTAGACAGTTAGTAGTGAAATAAACAAGTTCTCCAAATGTTTATTTGTGTTTATTCCAAGTCTTTCCAGTATTGAATGTGAGGACAACCAAGGTCAAGGCAGTACATGGGAAGCAGAAATAGTCTGTGGATAACCACTTATGATTAAAAATGTTGCTGTCTAACATACTCGCTAAAAAACCCAAACATACATACGTACATATATATAGTTAGGGCTGAACTTGAGAGAAAAGCAGAAGGACTTGTAAAGGTTACAGCTCAGACTGGGTCTAAACTATCACCTCATGGAGGTGCTAAATATCATCCCTTGTAATATAGTTTGGTCTGTCCAGAGTCTTGCTCAGGCACACAAGTCTGTTGTACTAAGATTGAACCAAGCTCCTCAGATTTTTTTTTTTCACTTGTGTCCCGTGAAGTGTTTCAGAAATATAAAGGTAATAAACTTGCTCAATATATCAAGATTTTCCCTTTCACACCTCACTATTACTATACACTTTCTTATATAAATATGAAAATCTGTCTCTTTTTCTGTTGCTTAGAAAGGCCACAGCACTGTACAGTAGCCTAAAATTCATTGCATCTTTTTAGTTTTGTTTGGTTTACATGAGTGTTACTGAACTGAGTTGTTTTAATTGGAGTTTCTCTCAGCTAATGTCAATAGGATATAAGATTCACAGGCAGTCACACAGAGCTTCTCTTTGCCTTTTCCATGGTATTTTGTGTGAGGCCGAATGCCTCAGAGCTATTGCTCTGCCATACTATTACATCTATTTTGTCACCAATGGTTGAATCATCTATCTTCAAGCACACTGAAGAGCACAAGGAAGAGCTTCAGGTGCTAGTGCCTTGAGAGGATTCAGTAGAAGAGTAAAGCCCATGAAGGTATGTATCTATAAGTAGATATCCAGATGTGAACTAGGTATTCAAGCTTCAGTATAGGCAGTGGAAATCTATCCTATTGGTAGTCTATTAAGCTATCTAGCACTTTTCTAAACAATTTTTGGATTATTAGGGAGTTAATATAGGTCAGGGACCATATTCAGTAGTCAGACTGGATGTGATCATCCTGTTTTGGAGATTAGTACTGACACAGGCCATTTCCACATCAGTTTTGTTACTGGCAGAGAACAGTACCAGATGCATTTAATCTACTAGTAGAACATAGCCTTGTTGTCTGCTCCAGGGTGAGCTGAGTATCTCCCTAATCCCAAATGGCTGCAAGGACAGGATTTCTATCGATGATAGTGGATGTGTAAGCACCAACTGCACACTGACTGCTTACATATTTATATACATTCATACACGCACACAGACATGTACATTTAGTGCCATCTTAATCTGGAGATGATCCCATCTTAACACATTTTATACTGAAATAATTTGAAAATCCTTTAGGCACAGTTCAAGTAGGTGGGTTGCTTCTGGGTGGCTTTGGGTAGCTGAAAACCATGAGTCTGTGAAACCACAGCAGAACTGCTTTTACACTTATGTCAAATTCATCCCACAAGTACTGCTATATCCTCTTGTCTAACTTTTCTCATGCTACCTACTCAGAGAAGATGCATCTTTTGCTTGATTACTGACATGGCCTTACACGTTTAAGTTTATTCCTCCATCAGTTCCCCATTTCCTGATACATTAGGTTTAATTACCAGTATCAAGGCTCAGAACTCATCTACCGTATTTGTTCCTATATTTTATTTCATTATTCCTACCACTTTTTTTCTGCTGGAAATGTCTATTTTTCTAATTCTTTGTTCTTTCTGTGAAGCCATGGCTTCCATGTGGAATGTCATCTCTTAAGTTCCTCTAGTAACACACAGAATGTCCTACTCTCTCCTCCTTCATGTATCCACTCAAAACTTACTTTTGATGCAAGACTTGCTTTTTCCTTTTAAAGATCAGCC
This sequence comes from Strix aluco, assembly GCF_031877795.1. NCBI lineage: Eukaryota > Metazoa > Chordata > Aves > Strigiformes > Strigidae > Strix > Strix aluco. The sequence goes on from NC_133935.1 coordinate 48,214,609, forward strand.
AAACAAAGAGAACCAGACTACAAAATATCCTTTCTTCTGAACACTGAAATTGCCTCTACTGGCTGGCTTTGTTGGAGTGCCATAAGAAGAACTGTATGAGGAGAACTTGATAAAAAGGTGGGGGCATCCAATCTTTCCAATCATTTTCAGTCCAAAAAAATGTTTTCCCTATAGGTAGATTTTTATGGAGACATTTAATATAATTTTCTTTTATCTTCATAAAAATGGAACAATTTGGTGGAATTTGCTTTTTACTTTTCTTTAAATGAAAAACGCATGTTTCTTCTCACTGGTATTTTGGTAATATAAGGTGCCCTCTTTTTCAAGGCCAAGTCATAGAGTTTTACTGAATGAGAAGAGTAGGATACAGAGAGCCCTCTGAGTCACAGCACCAAGCTGCGTGTGATCTTTCTGCCTACCAAAAGGTAAATGGCCTTCTGAGAATCCCAAGAGAAGATGCTCTGATAATGTTTTTTCACTAATAACCTGTTCCAGCTTTCCCCAGTTGTCCACTCTACTGACTGACTGTTTTTCCATAATCTCTTGCTACTCTTTTCCCTGATATTGAATACCTTGCCTTGATATAAGATAAAGCCTCTTCCTTTTTTAAGTTTTCTTTGTTAGGAACTCTTCTGTCTTTCAAATACTATGGCAGCCTCTGCTGGCACAGCATCCACTCCATTAACTGGCACTGTAAGGCCATGGTGAACAATCTTTAAAGTCATATTTAAATGTTTCTGTCTCAGTCAGATAAAAATGCATAGAAGTCTGTGAGAAACTTTGATAGCTGAGAGTGTTCCATTAGACCAGAAATTTAGGATTGCTTTCAGGACACCACAAACCAAAAGTCATTCTTCATTTGGAAGGGAGAGGAGGGGAGAGGAATGGATAAGGCTGGGGATGTTCTTACAACAGAAGTGGTTTGTTGTTGCTTATGCACCGTCTGCCATCCATCATGTGTTGTGTGATACATTATACTGCAGTTAGTTTGGAAGTTATTCAAAATGGTGATTTTTATCTTCCTATTACACCCTGTACAGTAATGTCCTAATTTTCACTGGGATAAATGTAAATGTATGTATATGTAGATCTATAGCTAGATGTAGTTATACTATATTGTAATAATAGAAGTGACTAAGTAACTGCTTTTTGAATATTGTATGAACCTGGGGTCTCAGCCTCGAGTGTGTCAGATCCAGACTCCTAAGGCCATTTACCTTCTTGTGCACAGATAGACCCCAACACACCTTGGTGCTGCTGACTTGGAGGGCTCTCTGTATCTACTTCTCCCATTCAGTAAAAGTACCCTAAGCTCTTTCCCTCTGTAGGCCTTGTGAAGAGGTGGTCAAAATACTTTTGAAAGTATATTAAGCTACAAAATGTGGTGAGAATAAGGCAAAAGATACATTATGAGTGAGGACAAGAAGTAGTCCATGAAGTGGCAGGTCAGCCATTGGTGGGGCAAACAGCGAAGCTAACTGTCTATGAAATGCAACAAAAAGTCAGATGTCACTTTCTGTCACTTAACATCTGTTATTGTGAGCCTAAGAGAGGGATTGGCACTGGGCCAGGCAGAGGAGGCATAAATAGAAAATCATGTCTCTGCACTGACTTCTCCAAGGAGCCTTCTGAAAAGTGAGATCTCAAAATCCAGTAAGGTATCAGCTGTGTCCCTCTCCATTTCCAGGTCATGTGTTTGTCTGGTGCTTAGAACAACAGAAGTCAAGTGCCGTGATGATAGACAGTGCAGTTTTAAGACCTTATAATTACAGTGCTGAATTGTTAACAAGCTCTAAATGTTAGTCACACATTACAACAGTGGGCAATATCAGTCAGTACCCTTGGTGTGATTGTTATAATCACTGTTGTGTCCTTTTACACTTTACATCATCACCCCAAACATCAGGTCTTCAAAGTATTTGGCTCAAGTCCACCTTGTAATAAGAGATTGATGCTCACCATTATCTTATTCCTTTCTTAAGTAATTATACTAGACATAACATATCGGCAGCAAGCCTTGCAAATAGACCTAGTAGCCTGCAGCTCTGTCATTCTGCATTTTGTTTGCACAACAGAAGTCTAGAGTCTACATTAGTTGGCCTCATTTTCTTTCTGCTTCCTTCTGTGAACTTCAGCAGGGGTAATTGCATGCTGAACCATTATCATGGTATTGTGTTTGCTGTCAGTCTTTGTGGAAAACAGGAAAGATTGCATTAGGTTGTAACAAGCACTAAAACCTCCTTAAGGCACTTTTTTGTCATCTGACTTGCAAAATATTAAGAGAATGTTAGTGCGATATTCAGCAGCCCGGTGCTTCAATTGATTAGCTTACTGCTGGCAACTTTGGGGTTATTTTCTGTAACATTCAATGGGATGCTAAACTTGCACAAAAGCTAGTCATACCTTTCACAAATTGACCAGATCCTCTTTGGTCACACAGTTTTACTTTTCCTGCATTTTTCAGGGAAGGGAAGGTGTTTCTTGAAGTCATTTAGTTTTCTTTGTAAGCTGCACAGTTTAAATGAAAACTGGATTTCAGGAGCAGGCATGTTATATGTTTTTCAGCTAAAGCCTAAAGTTTAATTGACAGCGCTGTGCAGTTCATCTGTAAGAAGGTGTCAGCTGTTCCATACTTCTTTCAGCTGTATATTTCTATAACTGGCCAGTCCCAGCTATAAAGTAGATACTTGTGTGTAGCAGAACAGAATCTGCCTATGTTTCTCCATTCTTCAAATTTTTGGTTTTGTCCTCCAGGAAAATATTTATCAATTGATTATTTCTATTTTTTTTCAAAACAGAGATTTTCCATGAAATTGGATTGAATTCAGACAGAGTTGCAGCCAAATCAAAGATCTTCACTTTTGCTTAAGCATTTTCAAGATACTTAGGAGGTGCAGGTGGAACTCAAATGTGAGAGAAAGTCTGTATACCCAAATGTGGGAGATGTGGCTCAAAGCCTTGCTCTAAAGGAGGTAGAGGAGAAAACTAACCTGAGTCTTATTTCACATGATCTAGTCACTGAGCTAAGGGGTACAGAGTACCACTTATACTCACAGATGAAATTATTTGTTTGACACAGAACACATCACTTCAGTCAACTGGAAATTTGGAAAAGTATTTATCTTGGGCTGATCCAGTACAAATTTCTTGTATGTGTTTTGATTTGGTCTCCAACAAAGGGAAAAAAACCTACAAACAAACAAGCCCCCCTGCTGCCTCTTTCTTATTTACATGGTCCCATTTATTCCTCTGATTGAAATAGGCTTCTGCACCATTTCTGTGCCCCCATTTATTCCTCTGATTGAAATAGGCTTCTGTACCATTTCTGTGCCATGCTGTACTGAATTCCAGGAGAAAAGACCCAGAGATTTAGACAACAGTGGATTTTCCATCCCTGCTCTTTGTTTGCCTTCTGCACTTTGGGTGTTTCAGTGTTCAGCTTTGGAGGTAGCATTGCACTCCTTACTGCTTGGATCTGCACTGACTCCATTACCCTGAACAGTACAGAGAGGCTCATACTTCAGCAGGAGTTTAGGAGATTGCTATATTGCTATCAATGTTCTGCTTTCCTTTTACAAGTGAGCTGAAACCTGTAACTGCCTAAATTTGACTAAGGAAAGGGAGAAGTTTCCTGGCACGCAGAGTTCAAGGGGCCATCACTGAAATCACACATACTTGAGGTCCAAAATCATAAATGAACAAAATGGCCCTACTGGGGTCATGAAACCCACCAATAAACAAATCAATTACTACTTCCCACAATAAATCTATGTGTTGTGTTGTTAATGTTCAGGAACAAAGACTGAAGAAGCACTGTTTCTTTTTTTTTTTTTTTTTAAGTTCTTTTAGCACCCTCAGAGACCTATCTTTGTGAAAACCTAAGTCCCCTACAGTAACATTTAAAAGGCAGATAAAGGGCGCTCAGATAAAAAGACATCAAGACAGCATGTGTTTCCTTATCAGTCAATGTTTTGTTGGATCTGGCAGTTCAGCCTCTGGAATAATCCTTTTGGTTCTTCACTTCTGACATTGTTGTTAGGAAAAGTGACAGCTTCTATAAAGTTCCTCAATAGATGGCTCATAATGTATTATTGTATATAACCCCTTAAATACTAAGCCCTATAAAAATTGTTTTTGAAAAAGAAAAATAATGTCTTTTTGGTATCATCTCTGCATTAATTTGTGATATTTTTAAAACACAATGATGTTTTGAATCAGAGAAACATTATTAGGGAGCAGAAGATGATCTTTTGGACACACTTTTTAAAATGCTCCATAGATCAAGTATTACTGCACTTAACTATGTCTTTTGCAAAAAAGGAAATATTTAATTCTGAAATTAAATGCACAGGCTGCAAGGATACTGGAGTTTGAAAGTGATCACATAGCTGTCAACTGAATGATGTTTTTTCAGTCACCTCAGTATTGAAATGGTACATGCAAAAGGGAATAACCCAAGGAGGTAAGCAGAGAGGTACAAAGTCTCTGTCTGTTGTTGTTGCTAGAAGCATTTAAGTAATGTTTTGCTGTCCTTCCTTTGAAGGTCGGTCATGACTGACAATTTGTAATGGAGCTAATTCTTATTGGTCTCTGCAGCACAATAAACTAGTGGAAAATACTTTTAGTGGATACAGTGCTTTGAATCAAGTATATGGTAGAAACATCATGAAAAGTGCTGGGCGTACATATCAAGACTGCTAATAGCATTGAATAATGAAGGAAAGTGGTGGACTGCATATGTTATATCTATGTTCATCTAAACATGAATTGAAACAGATTTACATTTCAGCCTTCATTAGCTGTTGGAGAATAATAGTGGAATATCTGCTTTGTACAGATTTGGCTGAGGATATGCATTCTCCTTGGGAATGGTCATTGTATAACAAACTAGCACAGAAATCAATGACAATATAAATCAAGATTTTTACATTTACAATATGCTAAAGTAATTTTTTCTTGATTTACACAATGTCATTGATTGAATTTAATTTCATGTTTTTGCCCATTTTCCTGTTGGTGTTTTTAGAACAAGAGGTTATCTTTTTGCTGGTACTAATTGTACTAGTAACCTTGTTTTGTTTTTGAAAACACACTGAAAGAAATAAGGATCACTTCTGGTGCAGTCCTGTGCTGTTCTGGCAACACTTACAGCTTTCTGCACTGTTTAGCCAAATTGTTGCTGATATGCTTTCTTCGCGGAACACATAATGTATTGTCTCATTAAGAACACAGCTCTGGACGTTAACCGTTACAAACAGATATGATATTTCAATTTCATGTAATAAAAATTATTTCATGTTATAACAGTTTAATTTCAGGTACTGTACCATGTAGTTCTATAGTAGTGCAGTCTTCTGAGCTGACAGATCATTAAAAAACAAATGTTTTGGGTGAGTAGAAGAATGACCTTAAATACTGCACTCTTAGAGCCCTGGCATTCTTTAGGCAAAGTAAAGCTAGTATAAGAACTATATTCCTTGTCTTAAGGTGATGATGAAAAATAAGCATGAAGCAGACATTGTCCCCAAAACCTCTCTCATAGGCTTTCTCTGGAATAGTACTACAGGGTGCTGTGGCTCTGCCTAATTAGTCACAGTAAAAGTGTATACAGGCAATAGAAATTAACTTGAAAATTAAAAATACTCAGTTCCTTTCCTCCACTCTTTTCTGTTTAAACTATAGCTACAATAGTTAAAGACCTCTCCCCTTTGTCCATTGCCTACTATGACATAAACTTAGTTTTAAGTGTTTCTAGATTGACCCTGGTAGAAATACTCTGTTAAAGGATGGCTGGGGTAGGAGGAGGGAAGGTGATTATTAGCTGTAGGAACACCTCTCTGGCATGATGTACTTTTGTGGTTAGAACAAGGGACTATTGACTGGAGTTGGGAGAACAAGGAAAAATAAACTGCAAATTTAAAAGACCAATCAGATAATGAAATAGCAAGAAAGCTATTGAATGTTGATCAAGAAAAATATTTAAAAAACACAACAACTGACCCCTCTAGAAATAGATAATAAGACAATAATTAAATAGATAGATAATTTGAAATCCATGTGCTAAATCAAAAATTTGATTGTAGCTTTAATTTTTAAATATGCTTCCTAAGAATCTGCCTGAAAATTGATATAACCTTTAATGAAATAACTGTAATGTGAGGCTTTCAGTAATGAATGAATTAGAAAACCATATGGATGCATTAAGTAGAATAATAAATGTACCATACACAAAAGTAGGACATCCATAAATCATTTATGATGTCCCTTCTCATCAGTTCTTGGCTCTTTGAGTCTTAATTGAAAGCCAGGGTAGCTGGATATTAGAAAAACTACATTTGTTAGTCTGATAACAGACAACTTTCATTAAAGCATTAATTAATTTTAGAAGGCTGAGAGCCTGATACATTAAAAATACTTGCAGAGCTACTACTTTAGTCATGTTTTTTTCTATTTTAATTACTGTCTTCCTCTGGTCAATGAAAGTTATTCGTGTTCTACTTTAACTTGCTCAGCAAGCATGATGGGATACCATTGTGTTTTTAGAATTATTCTCTTGCCCAAACAATTTCAAATGCTTCAAATGTCCACATGGTACAGTAACAAAAGTAAGATGGCTATTCTTACAGTAACTGTGAGTGAGCTTATTTCCTCTTTCAAAGGCAGAGATTCCGAGGACCTGTGTTCATTCTATGCACAGTCCTTCATGCCAGTAGAGACAAGAGAACACTGCAGAAAATACTTCTTTTTCTTTTTTTCTTTTCACTTTTCTTGTATTTAAACATACTAATTTAAACTTTTTTGTCAACTTTAATAGTTTTCCTCCTGGAATCTAAACTGATTAACGAGATGGCCAAAATAAACAATTTTCATCTTTCTTATAAAATAAGAGCACAACATACATACTGAAATTAATGTGAGACTTAAACTACAAGCTTACTCTGTCAAAGAGGTTCATGTCTATGCCAAAATGATCAGAGCTGCTTTAATAAAATACTTTAGGAAAATTTTTAACAAATAACTCGATTTACAATATTGGTTCTAAAAATATAAAATATTTAGTCTGACAATAATATTACTCAGTATGAATAGCACATCTCTGTGGTGGTGATATACTAAGAAAAAGTGGAGATAGGCAGCTTATTTTCAAGGATCGTATTTATTTCTGTCCAGGTGTTAAGAATAGGATGTTTTTATAATTAATTCTCCATTATTCAAAGTGAGGGACTAGGATGTTTAGATAATGAAAAAAAGCCTGATAATGTAATGTAACAATATAACAGTAAGGTCATGATGTAGATATACGGGGCACAGATTTAACTCACATCTCTCAGAGCTTGCTGGCCAAGGCCTAGCATCAATGCACAGACCTGGTCATCTCTAACCAAAAAGTTCCTTGGAGTCCTAGTGCTGGGGAATGTGTTGCAGAACATTAGGTGCATCAATATCAGTGCTGAGTTATGGTATCCTCCTGACTGAGCTACCACTGCTTAAGGGCAGCTTTGGTGTCTCCATATTCATGTGCCATTAAACTGAAATCCAAGGGCAACTGAGCACTGACTGTATTTCTACGCCAGGGAATGTATTTCTAGACCAGATTCAGATGTTCCCAGCTGTCCTATCCACAGTCAAGCCCTTTCTCTCTTCTGTAGTGCTACCAGTTTGTTTGGCTGGGCAGCCAGGTGTGTTCAATGGTTGGCAGTGCTTTCTCTTGGCCCACATCAAATTCACTTTTGCTTTCTACCGTTATCTTTCAGTGGACTGTAAAAGTGGCTTGGCTTACAGCTCTAGGCTTTCCTAGGGGCTAGCCAAAATTTCCTTGCATGTCCTGTTTGACTCACGGGCTGCCAGTTGACCAGTCCTCATCTGTTATGAGCACAGCCCTATAAATTCTTTTCATTAAAGGTAAGAAACTTTTAACAAAAAATTCAGTGCTTTTGGCATGCTGCATATTCATCTCTTTTGATCATCACTGAAGAAATTAAATATTTCAGAAATACATATCTGCTGCTTGAAAGGACTGTTTCAGTCACTGTGGCCTCATTAACGTCTTGTGTGTTGCCAGTCCCAGTGATCCAGCCTTTGCCAAACAGAGTTGTATAAGTTTGGCAAAGACTGCTAGTTTTTCTTTGTCTTAATGTTGTTATAACCCCGTCCATCCGTTGCTCTACTGCTATTGATCTTTGCTCTCTTGGCCATGTTAGTACTATTGTAGTTTCTTCAGTTGGAATAGAAAGGCATGGACTATACTCTTTGGCTCCAATACACAGTAATTTTTTTTTTTTTGGCTTGTCTACTTTAACATATAAGCTACATCTCTGCTTTCTTAAATCTTATTCTGCCTGGAGGCTGACTGGCTCTGCCTATGTCTTTGCCTTTCTTTTTCTTTCCCTTGTCTCTAATTGTGGAGTTCTTTCAAAATTACTTTGAGGCTGATGAAATACAAAAATACCTTCGCTTTGATATCACATCAGCTGCCAACTAGCTAACAGCTTACTAGTTATAGAGTGGATCACACATTCCTTGTGGCAAATGAGCTGTACAGGAGGCTGATCAAGAACCACTGAAATGAAGTCTTCTGAGTCAAAAACTCAAGGCAGAGATATCTTGAAAATGAAGTTCCTCCTTAAAGAATTTTGAGGTTTGAGGTAAATTTTTGAGGTAAAAAAATTTAACCAGGCTAAAATGAAACTATTTAGACCTTTTAATTGGGATGTAAAGAGGAAATGAGAGTCATGCATCACAAAATGGCCAAGATCCCAGAGCTCAAGGCATAGAGCTATAATGGATGCTCAGGTTCCAGTGCCTCTTTTGTCACATCCTGGTAGAAGCCAAGAGTCACAGGAAGAAATTAGTTAAATCATCCAAGTAATATTATTTGGTGGTTTTGTTTACATTTTAGGATAAACCTGAGACAGGCTCACACAGGGAGTGTCTTCAGTGCACTTGAGATTGGTCTTGCCTTCAATACATGGGAGTTCCAGAAGGCCAAGTCTCTTTTAGACGCTGAAATGCTTTGCTCCCCTTTCCAGATCAATTTTTATTTAATTATTTGGACTGAGTGGAATCTGTGGTGTTGGCAGAAAAGATTTGTCTGGAAGTCTAGTCATTCAATTAATCATGTGGCATATGGAGGACAAAGCAATAATTCTTTATTCTGAAGCATATATATATCAGGAACTTGAACTGAGGTCTCCCATAGCCAGTGTAAAGCTCTAACCACAGATCTGTTGCTTATTCTGAAGCAAATTGATCTTCAGGAATTCAGCATGTTGGCTTTTAGTGAGATTATAAGCAATATATTATTTCTCAGCAGTATAAAATTCACAATTTTGAGAAGAAATTCTGGGGACAGGAGCTGGAGGAAGAAGCTATTCTTAGCTGTTCTTTTGCTAACAGCCTGTACAAAGGTAGTGTATCAGCACGAGTCTCAACACAGATTATCCTGGTAAGGTTATATTGAGTTCCTCATACAACCTAGATAGCAGGGAGCTTCTGCATCCTTGCTAGAGAAGAAAGTTGAAGGAAACGCTATAAAGTAAAAATGCAGACAAGTGTTTCTGTACAGGGAGATAAGACCACATGCAGTCCATGTGCTTTATCTGGTAAAGTGGGAAGGCAGAATTTGGTTTTCAGAGGCAGTACTAGACAGGTTACATAAACAGAAAGGAATGAATAAAACTTTAGTGTGGTGAATCTAGCACGCTCCATTATTCTCTGTTTGGAAAGATCACTTATTATCCATGGAAGCCTTTTAAAAATTCTCATGTATAATCAGGAGTCATTTAGTTGAAATCATGATGTCAACTAGACAATCATTTTAGCCAAACTTGCGCTACATTACTTCTGCATTTTTCATTTTTTCCTGAATTATATTTTCTACTGAGACTTACAACCTAATACTACTGATATGAATTAATACGAAACTTATGAGAATAAGAGTTCTAACTGCTTGAAACGCTTTGTGTTGCCCAGTATAAAACTTGTATATCTCTTCATTTAATCAGACGTGTAACGTATTCAAAAGCATTGATTCAGAAGAACATTGCCACAGTTTTCATGAATCCTTAATTTTTTTTCATCCTTTTCTGTTCTGGCTAACCATTTGGTGCTTACCATGCATTATTCTCTACCCCTTTTTATACTTTTCTTTCATTCCTGTAATGAGTTTGCTGGAGTTCTTGCCCCCAAAATACCTAGTCTGCAGTGCCAACTTAAGACATCTCACAATCCATTCAAACAGTCTCGGATGATGAAAGAACAGAATCATAGCATCATCATAGAATGGTTTGGGTTGGAAGGGACCTTAAAGATCATCTAGTTCCAACTCCTCTGACATGGACAGGGACACCTTCCACTAGATCAGGTTGCTCAAAGCCCCCTCCAGCTTGGCCTTGAACACTTCCAGGGAGGGGTTATCTAGAACATCTCTGGGCAACCTGTTCTAGTGCCTCACCACGCTCACGATAAAGAACTTCTTCCTTACATCTAATCTAAACCTACCCTCTTTCAGTTGAAAACCATGACCCCTTGTCCTATCATTTCGTGCCTTTTTGAGAAGTCCCTCTCTGGCTTTCTTGTAGTCCCCCTTTAGGTACTAGAAGGCTGCTATAACGTCTCTGCGGAACCTTCTCAGGACTGAACAACCCTAACTCTCTCAGCCCTCTGATCATCCTCATGGCCTTCCTCTGGACTTGCTCCAACAGGTCCATATTTCTTATGTTGGGGGCCCCAGAGCTGAACGTAGTACTCCAGGTGGGGTCTCATGAGAGCGGAGTAAAGGGGGAGAATCACCTCCCTTGACCTGGTGGCCACACTTCTCTTGATGCAGCCCAGAAGACAGTGGTTTTTCTGGGCTGCAAGCACACATTGCTGGCTCATAGTCAGTTTTCCATCCACCAATACCCCCAAGTCCTTCTCTGTAGGACTGCTCTCAATCCCCTCATCGCCCAGCCTGTATTTGTGCTTGGGATTGCTTTGACCCATGTGCAGGACCTTGCACTTGGCCTTGTTGAACTTCATGCTGTTTGCACGGGCCTACCCCTCAAGCCTGTCGAGGTCCCTCTGAATGGCATCCCTTCCCTCCAGTGTGTCAACCACACCACACAGCTAGGTTGTGTTGGCAAACTTGCTGAGGGTGCACTCAATCCCACTGTCTGTGTCACCAACAAAGATGTTAAACAGCACTGGTCCCAATACCAACCCCTGAGAAACACCACTCATCACTGCTCCCCACTTGGACATCATGCTGTTGACTGCAACTCTTTGAGTGCAACCATCCAGCCAATTCCTTATCCACCCAGTGGTCCATCTGTCAATTCCATGTCTCTCCAATTTAGAGACAAGGATGTCATGTGGGACAGTGTCAAATGCTTTGCACAAGCCCAGGTAGATGATGTCAGTTAGTCTTCCCTTATCCACCAATGCTGTAACCCCATCATAGAAGGCCACCAAATTTGTCAGGCACAATTTGCTGTTAGTGAAGCCATGTTGGCTGTCACCAATCACATCCTTATTTTCCATGTGCCCTAGTGTAGTTTCCAGGAGCATCTATTCCATGATCTCGACAGGCACAGAGGTGAGACCAACTCAGGTCTTTTCCTTTTTAAAAATGGGGGTTATATTTCCCCTTTTCTAGTTAGTGGGAACTTCACTGGACTGACACGACTTGTCAAATATGATGGATAGTGGCTTAGCCACCTCATCTGCCAGTTCCCTCAGGACCTGCAGATGCGTCTCATAAGGTCCCATGGACTTGTGCACCTTCAGGTTCCTTAGATAGTCTCAAACCTGATCTTCTGCAGTGGGCAGTTCTTCATTCTCCCAGTCCCCACCTTTGCCTTCTGTGTCTTGGATGGTATCTTGTATGTGTGACACTTGGATGTGTCACAGTTGCTGGTGAAGACTGAGGCAAAAAAGTCATTGAGTACTTCAGCCTTCTCCATATCCTGGGTGACCAAGTCCCCCGTTTCCTTCTGGAGAAAGCCCACATTTTCCCTAGTCTTCCTTTTAGCACCAGTGTACCTACAGAAGCTTTTCTTGTTGCCCTTGACATCCCTGGACAGATTTAATTCCATCAGGAATTTAGCTTTCTGAACCTGATCCCTGGTTGCTCGGACAGTTTCTCTATATACCTCCCAGACTATCTGTCTGTCCTTCCACCCTCTGCAGGCTTCTATTTTATGCTTGAGCTTATCCAGGAGCTCCTTGTTCATTCATGCAGGCCTCCTGGCGTCTTTACCTGACTTCTTCTTTGCATCGCTCCTGAGCTTGGAGAAGGTGATCCTTGAATATTAGCCAGCTTTCTTGGGCCCCTTTTCCCTCCAGGGCTTTATCTCATGGTACTCTGCCAAGCAGATCCCTGAAAAGACCAAAGTCTTCTCTCCTGAAGTCCAGCGTAGCAAACTTGCTGCATGCCCTCCTCACTGCCCTAAGGATCTTGAACTCCACCATTTCATGGTCACTGCAGCCAAGGCCGCCCTTGAGCTTCACACTCCCCAGCAGCCCCTTCTTGTTGGTGAGAACAAGGTCCAGCATAGCACCTCTCCTTTTTGTCTCCTCTATCACTTGGAGGAGAAGTTATCACCAACGCATTCCAGGAACCTCCTGGATTGGTTATGCCCTGCTGTGTTGTCCTTCCAACAGATACCAGGGTGGTTGAAGTCCTTCATGAAGACCAGAGCTTATGAATGTGAGGCTGCTCCTATCTATCTATAGACGGCCTCAACCATTTGGTCTTCCTGTTTAGATGGCCTGTCGCAGACCCACACTATAACATCTCCTGTCCCTGCCTTCCTTTTAATCCTGACCCATAAGCTCTGGGTTGGCTCCTCATCCATCCCCAGGCAGAGCTCTGTGCACTCCAGCTGGTCATTGACATAGAGGGCAACACCCCCTCCTTGTCCTCCCCTGCCTGTCCTTCTCAAAGAGCCTGTATCCTTCCATTCCAACACTCCAGTCATAGGAGTCATCCCACCATGTCTCCATGATCCAAATAAGATTGTAGCCCTGCAGGCGTGCGCGTGTCTCTAGCTCCTCTTGTTTATTCCCCATGCTACGTGCAATTGCATAGAGGCCTTTAAGTTGGACCCCCAGTGAAGTTTACTGGCTTAATTTTCATCTACTCCCTCTTTGACTTTACTGTGTGCAAGTTGTGTAAATCCTTTAATCCTTTCCTCATCCAACCCTTGTCTTGTCTTTTGTTTTAACAGGTGTTTGGGTTTCAGGCTGTGATAGGGCAAATATCTAATCTTACCCAAAATCTTTCACAATAAATACAAACTTGGAAAAATACTTTAAATAGCACATTCATCTTCTTTGATCATGCCCCCATATAGCTGCTGGAAGTGAAGCTCTTCTTTCCTCCTTGGAGTGCTGCATTGGTCTTCTGCATACTCCTGCCTGTGCACTTATCCCTTCTTCTCACACCTTCTCATTCTTCTCATGCTCTACTGTTCTACCCTCCTTTTTGTATCTCTTCAGTGCTACCCCTCACTCCAGGGTACTACCAGGGTCTTGGCTTGCCTTTGTTTTTCAGTCACCTTCACCTTTGTCTTTCTTTTCTCCTCTGTCTTCTACTCCTTCCTTTATTCTTGCAGCCTCAAATAATTTTACTGATCTCTTTTTCCTCTCCATTATTACGTATTTCTTAGCTCACACTTCTCTTTGGTTCCCTTGATAGTCTTCCCCTCTGCTGTGCACACTCCCTTTTTCACCAGGGGCCTTCTGTTAACAGATCTCTGACAGTGTTGTGCAGACATTTTCTTGAACTCTAATGTGCATCTTCTCACCATATATTGTGACAGTATGGCAGGTGTTCTCAACTCTGGTTTTAGTTAGATGTTTTGGTCTGGTTTTTTTAATTATTATTTATTCATGGCAAATAATAAACAGTGGTTTACTGTCAGTAATTCCAAACCTATTTGCTCATTTGCTTGTGTTAAGCTAGGAAAAACTAACTAGAGAATATTCCTGCTGTTGGAATAAGGTTCCTTTGCTTTTGCAATGCTCCACAGACTTCTGGATTCAATGTGCTGTGGGGATTATTGTGAAGCATGTACACTGATGTACTTACAGACCTGGAATTAAATGATAATATAAGTGATTTCTGAAAATGCCATTTAAACTTGGGACCAAAATATACTTTGAAGTCTGAGATTAAATTTTGCTCTTTCTAGTAAAGTGGTGTAGAAAAAAATTTATATTCACTTTGAAAAGGTTCATGTTTGCCATGTGAGTGGTGACTAAAAGAAACTAAATTGATGTCTGCTCAAAGACAATAAAAAAGTTATCCCAGCTGAAGTGAATATTCATTTAAAATTAATTTATTGTAAGGTGTCCATGTCAAAGGTGACTTAGCAATATGAAAATATGCAGTATTTCTTAAGTGTAGGCCATTGAATAGATTGAATTTGTACTCTGTGGAGTTTTGGAGGAAAATGTCTAGTGAAAATATGTCAAATAACAGTATCATCCACCAGATGTCCCTGTACTCTTAGGTGGTAATGAACACTATTCATTCAACTGTCTAATTGCTTTTATTAAAGGCAATTTACACACAGTGTATGTATTTCCCAAGTCTCTGTTAACCACTGTGTAATAAGATCATGAATAAATAGCAATTACATTAACAGTATTTGAGAGCTGTAGTTATGAAAATAAATTACAGGAACTCACTGTTAAGTTTCTACTTGCCATCTCAGTTTTGTGCTTTTCCTTATCTTGGGAAACAACCTGTCTTTATCATGCATTGCATGGTAGAAATGATAAATACTGATCTCTTATATTTGTAATTATATACATTTATATATAAAAATACAATTAGTCATATAAATATTACCAATCAATATGTTCTTATCTGGCTATCTATCTGTAAAAGACTCTAAGTTACAGAACTAGTGAGTTGAAGGAATGTGGCTTTTGTGGAGATTTCTTTTAATTCTGGTAGCTATTGGAGCAGACTCTAGTCATGGTACCTGCATTCCTCCAGGGTGTTTCATTTCTGTCAACTGCTCCATCAGCTTACCACACTGTATGCTCCAGCCAAATGGTTGGCTATCAGCCATCCATGCATGTTTAGGGGCTACAGCAGGACTGTGCAGTATCTCTTTCTCGAGGGGGGACTTAGGCTACTGCCCTGAAATCTGTAGATAACCATACACCTGACTATACCCATGGTGGGAACTGGGCAGGTCTGCCAACATGTGTGCCCTTAAGCATCATGGTTGATTAGAAGATACAACCTGACTTTTTAGTAATGCCACGACATAGGCAGCACACCTTGTCCTCCTTTTCTCTGGGATGATCAAGCTGCCAGAAGAGCATCTGAATCCCTGCTGAGAACAAGGCTCTGACATGATTAAGAGATCCCACCCCACGCATTCACTCAGGCAGGTCTACATTGGTGGTCATCCTTGGAGAGAGAGCTGGCAAACAGTGGTGACAGGCCACTTGGTCACAGGACCTATGTCCAAGCCCTCCTTTCATTTTCTGTGTCAGTGCCACCATGGCATAGCCCAGGCTGGCGATGTGCAGTCCTGACAAGCTCTGTAGACCTTCCCTACCTGTGTGCTATTGTGTATCTTGACAGCTACTACACATGGCTTGAGGCCCAGCTAACCACAGGGGCTGCCTGGCCTCCTACCTGTCTCTGCAGGGGGGCTAGCGCTGCTGACAGCTAGCATGCTTGGGGATAAACACCCACAGTCAGGGAGCAGCACTTTGCCTTGGAGTGGCCTCCTTTAGGGTACAAAGGAGGTACATCCCTTGGGGGTGACCACGTGCCTAGTGTTCCAATGGCTGCCCTGGGTCATTTTTTCCTCTCCTTTTTACTACAAGGAGCTAGTGGATGATGAAAGGAATCAAAGAGGGCTTCTTGGGTAGGACTGTGTGGGAAGAGCACAAGACGTTTTTGTTAGCAGGGCCTAGGACAAACACTAAGCAGACCCAAGCACTCCCTGAAGTATTAACGTACCTAACCTGATCTAAGGTGTCGTGTAGGACTGAGGTATTCTTGCAAGAATCCAAACAAATGAGCGTGGACAAGCTACAGGTTTACAGACCCAAATCTTGTGTACCTGCTAAACAATACATGTATGGAAATCCCATCTTGAACAGGAGCCATCTCTTTATTCTCGTGTAGTCCTGTTTTATGGAATTATGCTGGTGCTGAACGCACATTTGTAAGAATGCATCTTGTGTTTAGTCCTGATGAGTTAACTTAAAAGTGTGGACAGAATTGCAATTTTATAGTTGTGACTCTCCAGATGTTTCTATGTTTGGAAATGTGTTGCTTGATTAGAATGTTTGGTTTTAATAAAGGTTTTATGACCAATCTGCTGCTTTTTAATCATAGTTACAAAGTTTTGCAAGATGCATAGCCTTGAAGATTTCTGTTGAATATGTATGAATTTATTTATAGGCATTTCTGTTATCTTCTGCCTTTTTTAAAAATTAAATGGTACCTAAAAAATTCTTATTAAAACCAGGTAAATGTCTATTGCCCATTAATAGTCCCTTCTGATAATGATGATAGAGTAAATGATACACTTTCTGTTGTTTTTCAATGTGTTTGTGATTGTCATTCAATATATGCATGTGGCTTTCCTGATCAGTGAGCAGTTATGTAAGTTTTCATACTACATACATATATTGATTCATCAGTAGGAATTCTGTCTTAATAAGACGACTGCCTTCTGGTGTCTAAGCACTGTAAGCTTGATTAAGTAAGGGGAAATCAGTGGGAGCCGGAGGAGAAGGAAGGGAGTCTGAAAGAACAAATTTCTTAACTAATTTGGAGAAAATAAGCTGCTTCTGAAAGCAACAGATATCCTTATCTTGGTGGATGTGCTAAGAGTTTGCCTTTCCTAAACTAAGATATCAACTAACACTTTATTACATAAAAGTGTATCTTGTATTTATGTATGGTTTTGTGTACATATTTCAAAATGGTATATTGCATGGAAAGTTAAGTGTTTTCTTTTGACTTTTTGGTTGCAAAGTTTTCCATTTCCACAAGACATTATTGTCTCTCAAGACCAGCTATCAAACAAAATAATAACAAAAAATTTTTACTGCCATAGTCCAGTAAACAAAGCATGAAAGGTTATTCCAAGTCTGGGTATTAGAAAATGCTATTTAGATTTTTAAATCCATAAACCAACACAAAAGTAATTTATTCTTTAAGTCTTTTCTTCTCCTAAATACGTTTATTTTTATTGAAGTATTTTCAGTTTGTGATATACCATGATATTAATGTAAAGAAGCTTTCAGGAAGAAGGTTTAGTGGAAGTAAAAGGTTTTACGTGCATTTTAGCCCAGCAGAGTGAACCGAATTTATTTCAGTCCACTGAGCTAACTATATAACTTAATCCTGTTATTTTATGTGCAGTTTCCTGGATTATCTGTAGCTCTTTAATCTCATAAAGTACCATGTTTATTAAACTGCTTGCATGGGCTGGAGAAAGGCATTGGCTGAAAAAGAAATAGAGACCACAACATTTCTTGCACAACTTTCTTAATTTGAATGTGGGACTGTACACTGCCTACTGTAAAGGCAGTAGTGAAGCCTGATTACATAAGTGCTTGTAATTTTTAAATAGATTTTGAGCTTAAACCTAGAAGGAATGGTATAAAATAGGCAAAGGTATAATAATCAAGTTGTAACTTAGGTCTATTTTAGCAAGATGTTGCTAATGCTGCAATAAAAGGGCTCTTGTCTGTAGCTACTTGAAAACGCTTATTACATCTTGTGCTTTTAATGAGCTAAATTTCAGTTTACAGACCAATCTAGCATTGATTAATTCTACAATGATGGTAGTTATGAAATATTACAATACTTGTGCTGATCTTCTATAAAGTGTATAACATACAAACATGGTTAAGTTTTGGTCAGCAATGGCCTTTCTTTATAAAATTTCTTCTATAACACTCTTTTCAGAGGAGTTAAAATCCTCTTACTGTGAATTCTTAGAATTGTGTTTACTGACAGTGAATGTAACACCTGTCTTTAATCTGGTAGAGCTTTTTGAGGAGAGTTGACAGTGGATTTTTGAAGTGAGGGAAAAATATAGACAGTGGAGGAATTGTTTTAAATAACTGTTAACCATATACATTTGGTTAACGGTAGTTTATGTGCTAGTGTAAAGTCAAAACATGGCTAGAAAAAATGTGGAACAATTCAGCAGTTCTGAGTATTATCTATATGATGCCTGTACAATGGGAAAAAAGGACTTGGATAATATATATACTATTATTTTTTTAATTCTTTAAATTGTGTATCTTCAAGCCCATATATTTTTCTATTACCTTGGTGTGGATTACAATATGTAGGAGTATGAAAAATACCTGGGCATACTTTGGGCCCGCAGGTGTTTCTGTCCCAAATTCTAGCCACATCTAGTTTGTGTGTCTGGGGATCTGTTCAAACGCTGGAGCATCTATTTGCCTGTGTCTTACTGAGGGAAGGTAGGCAAAGGTCCCATCCTATGGGCACTTGCTCAAACTGAATGCACCTTAGATAAATAGCTGCACAGGACATGGTACTGTCCTCATTTCTATTTGGGTGATAAAAGGCTCCAGTTCACTGGTAGTTTCTGCCTAGACTGGACTGAGATCTCAGTACATAGGAAAATGAAAGCTACAGGCCAGCAGTGAGTGCAGTGTTGCAGCACAGCAGATGAACGAGGAATGTAGAAGGGACTGAATGAACTCTGTTTGCTTATACATTGTCATTTTGAGTCTTATGACTATGACCATGAGTACGTTGTCTTGAAGCTCTCAGATTTCAGTGAGCATGGATAGCTACCTTTTTTTATTTTGAATAGCTGTCAGGATTATATCTGTGGTTCCAGAATACTTTCTGATAGCTACAATACTTGCTGCTGGTCAGTGTGACACTGAGATCTGCCTGAGAGCTCCCTTCCAGAGTCTTCAGACCATTAGAGCTGCCCAGAGTGCAACTGTCCTTCATTTCTTGTCTTGTGCTTTCTCTCTTCCCATACAGGCACTCATGATATGCTGTTTTGAGGACAAATCTAATACCTGATTTTCAGTGAACTCATCTGTTTACATTAGGCTTGGCTCCATCAATGACGAACAATATTGAGTCTATTAAATAGCATCTTGGTATTTGAGAGCATTTGTGTGTAAATTTTGCAAAACAGTGCTTGAAGGTTGTTTATACAATGAAAAAGGCAGATCTCCTAACTTAGTGTATTAGTTATTTCTCATAACATTTGGATCACAGTCCAGGATAGATGTAATATATTCACAAAGGCAAAGATCCAGGAAAAACCTTTCCTTCAGCAGAGTAGCTGGAGTATCTCTGAAGTGAACAAAATGTTCCTGGTTCTTTAATTGCTTTTCTTTCTATGCCTTGCCATATCACATAATAACATGAAATAAAACAAAAGTGTGTCTAATCTTGTAGCACTCATTCAAGCTGAACTCCTACGTACTTCAATTTTAACCTCTTCCTTTTGGTTGTGCTTCTCTTGTTACAATAGTAGAGGTGAAGTACCTGTGACAAGTGGTACCAGAGAGGGTGGCACGTGGGAGAACAGTAGTTTACTTGGATAACCATGGCCTTGTCAAACAGCTTGTTTGATTCAGTTTTGAGGAGTAGGTTGGGAGAAGGATGATCTTCTGAAAGAGTCAAAGCTCTGCCCCAGAGCCTGCTGCCTTTGGAGCAGGGCAGCTTCTGACACACATTTCTTCTGACTACAACCATAAATCTGTCAAGGTGCACTCATGTTTAAGAAACCACCACACTCCTAGACATTTTAGCCAAGCACTTCCATATTTTCAGCCTCTATAAAGATCATTTTCATTAGCATCTGCTTTCTGGTTTGATTACATAGCCCCCCTAGAAGCAAAATAAGGACACCTTTATGGTGCGTGTTGCAAAGAGCTAGCTGTAAATGAGCCAGATCATGTCTTAGAAGCAGTGTGGTCATCATCACATAGTAGCCATAGCCATGGTTAACTTGTTTTAGGAAGCTATTTGGGTTTCTCTGTGCTGCACCTCAAAATGCTGTGACTCAGCAGGTGGCACCTGTGGACATTTGATGCACCGGAAGGGACCATGGGGCCATAAAACCACTTTTCTGTTTCTTCACCATGAGGGTGAATGGTGCTACCGAATGTCCTCTGAGATGCAAGATCATAAAATAGCTAGCAAAATAAGGCCTCTGCCATAAACAGGATATCAAATTTGGTGCATGATCTATATATATATATGTGCTAAATAGTATATGTTTATTAATAATCATGAATAAGAGGAAAAATCATTCTTAATTCCCTGAAATATATTAAACATTAAAAGATGGAATGAAATTCTGTTCAGGAACTTCAGCATAAAATGGCATGAGGTACTCAGTGGGAGATGCTGCTTTATTGCCGTAAATTAAAAATTAGTATTTTTTGTATGAGTTTGGTTATTATTTTCTACGAAGGAATTGCTAATTGTTAGTAACTAAGTAAAAAATACCAAATACTGATATGATTAAATATTTACTGAATAAAAAACAGGGAACAGAATCCAGGACTTGCCTCCTTCTGTGCCTAAAGCAGCCACTAAATTGCAGAGACACGGTCACATTTGTTTTTTATCTCTTCCCTCAAAAATCTGGGCTTCTTATCTATACACTGAAGTAGCTTCAAAAGGATGGATGGAGAATGCTGGAAGTCCTGGAATAACCTCAGGCTTGTTAGACAACATTCATTCTTGGGAAATGTGGTTTGAAGTCTCCTTGTAAAAGGGAGAATATTGGACCCACATCTTTTTTACTTTGGATTACAGCCCTAATCCCTAAATTACTACAAGAAAGGAATAAGGGTACAATAACTCCCATACTGTATTGGGTGTAGAAATGGGCTAAGCATAAACAAGCGAGTAGAGTCCTCCCCAGAGCTCTAACTATGAATCCTTCTGGTGTAGAATAGGAATTAAACCATGTCACTGTCCACAGTGATCTTAGTTTGGTCACCAGCACCGACACAGATTGTCTCCCCTCCATTCAGACAGGATATTATTTGATTTTGCCTCATAGAGAGGTAGCTGCAAATATACATTCATTAACAGTTTGTGAGTTTCTCAAATACAACAGTAATGACTTTAGAACAGAAAAAGCCTTCAAAACATCAAAAACAGTATACAAATATGTCTGAGAAGGTGCTTCCAAAGTGAATTTTCTCACACTAACAGCAAGGAAAACCCATACTCCCAGTTTCATGGAGAAAAGATACTGATTGCATTGCCTAGCTTTCCGGGTTCTTATAGTTTCAGTTTACGATGGGTTTATATGACATGGTTGAGTTCAATAGCAAGAAACTCGATCCAGAAATATGGTAGGTGTTTTCTAGTTCTGTGTTATCTGAAATCAGATAATTCTTAGTCCATAGCTAAAAGCATAGGCTGATTTTCACTGCAAACTTGTAGAAATTAGTTCAGTGTGTCTAGATTTGAGCAAAATCACACACAATTTGCATTAAAATCAGAGTTCTAGGAAACTTATTTCTTTTGATATTAGGTATTATAGAAGATCCACAGAATAGAAATTTTATATGCAGGTTATCTCCTTAAAGCTGTAATACTTAAAACGAAAATCACAATACAGGCTTGTTGATATTATGTCACAGGTAACACATCGAGTAGGTTGGATCTGGCTTTACCTAATGAAGATGGATCATTTGGTACGAATCCATCTCTTACAAAAACCATGGCATTAATATAACCATAAAAAAATCTGACATGATGAGATATGCCTCTAGTAGAAACAAATCTACAGTTTCTTCTATGGCAATTTAAGGAAAGCATTCCAGTGAAACTATTGGTAAAACTATGAACGAGACTATAAATATGTTTATTTTTTTTTTTGACTGAAAGCCTTAATTTGCAGAGGAGGTACTGGATACAGATGTTGCAGGTAAGGCAAAAGCAGGACATGAAATTACAGGTTGCCATCTGTTTTAACAAATTAATTTTTCAGTTCTGCCAGTCAAAATTTAAAATTCATGATTAATGCATGGTGCTCAGTTTGAAGCTGCTGGAATGACAGACTGTTCAGCACTGAATTCTACTACAGCTAACAAGGCAGATCAGGGAGGTCAAAGCTTATTTTCTGTAATCTTACACAGGCAAGGAAATCCTTCTCTTCATCCTTAGTATCTTGATTTCAGAAAGCTCGCATCATCTCCGATATGTTTCCTGGAAAAGAGAAGGCTATGAGAAAGAGGTGATTGGTAAGACTCTATTGACGTTATTACATGTCTTTCAGTATTTTGCAGAGATTGGTGGTTAACACTGCAGATAATAATCCTAAACCAGAGAAACTCTGTAAACAGTAGTGATTATAAATTGTAACAATTCTCTCACAAAGGATATTAATTATAAAGGTAATGGGGCATGCTTTTAAACTCTTGTATATATTTCCTTCTTTTTTTTTTTCCTTTTTAAAGGAAAACCTTTGAAATTTTTTTCTTGTATTTTTGTCCAACGTTGTGGATATTCTATAGAAAATTATATACACTTGTTAGATAAAAATTTACTTTATGTTACTTTCACAAACCACCCCACCCCAATTTTACCATTTCTTCTATTTTCCCTTTTGCTATTATGTAATTCAGTAGAATTATTAATTCATCTTTTTTGCATTTTGCATTCTGTAATTCTTAAAAACTTGAAATGATTTGAATAAGTTAAATAAGCAATAACAGAAAAAATACAAAGCATAAAGAGAAAAATAGGAAAACTGGAAAGGAAATGAAAATAAATAGCAAAGCTGGAAATAATTTCTTCTATTCCAGTTGCTGGTAAAAACTTGGGCTGGGGATGAAGAATTAGAGGGGGAAAAAGATGTATCATAGTTTTTGTTTTCCAAAACTAAATCAATGTAGGAATTCCAACTGGAATAAGGTCAAGTTTGCTGATTTGTTTGTTGGGGGGTTTTTTACTTATAAATTTCATATTAAAAACATTCAAATGTTGTTTTCTTTGGTAAAAAATAAGACCAGGTTATTTTTCAATGGGAAAACTTTCAGATAGAATATGTCATCCAGCTCTTCTGGGGCTGATGACTTTTTTGCTCTTGTGAATTACAGTCATGATTTGGAACAGTTTAGGAGCTGTTCTGTTTGCAGGGATCTGAGAAGCATCCCCAGGCTGCCAGGTACCAAGCTGCCATTCTGAGAGGTTGCAAATGCAAGTGCCAACAGTCTATTGATCACCAGCTCCATCAGCTAAATCAGCTGGGCAAAAGGAATTGCTAGGTTTCATCTGCACTGTTGTGCATTGTCCCTTATTTGACGCCATGATATTGTACATCGATGATGCATAGTTAAGGAAGAAAAATTAAATCTCTATTAGGAAGTAAATATTGTCATCTGTATCAAACTTTCAAATATTAGACTTTGTATGCTTTCTTAAATGAAAGAAAGTAAGCTACAAGAAAAAATACTTTAAATTATAGCTCATCTTGCAGAGTCTGTCATGGAGAAAACAGTGACATTCTAGGTCTCCCAACAGCTCCTGGAGGTTTCTACCTTTCCAAAGAACTATTATTTGTACCTGCCATGTTGTTAACTCTACATCCTTGCGGTGGCAATACTGAGGTGAAAAAGGGCAGTGCAACCGTGAGGTTTTACAGATGACAGGGCAGTGTTCTGCAGTTACAATCAAAGACTAGTGTGGCCCCGGAGGAATGTGCACTGGCAGATTGTGTACATGAGGAATTGCTCTGCAGGACAGCTTCACATGAATGATTCAGGTCAATATCTCTTGAGCAAAAAGTTTGCAGTGGAAAGACATTTGTGATTTAACAAAAAAAACTTTTTTTTTTTTTTTTTTTCAGATTAGCAGACCTTGTCGTTATTATTTTTGAAATTTTTGTTAATGGCCTTGTGATCCTGTTTCAAATTTTCTAACAGCATGGTAAGAACTTAAAAATGGATTCAATTAAAAATACTTGTATCTTTCAGAGAAAATAATTCCCTCAGAAACAGAGGAAGTCATGTTATCTTGTTTAACTCCCGGCCTTGTCTTGGTAACTGGATAAAAGCATTTGAATCAAAGCTAGTCTTCACACAATGTGTTCTCTACTTTAGAGTTTCTCTAGCTTAGAAATTATGCCAAATGTATTTAAGGCTTTCAAAGCACGCAGTTTCTTTCTAATGCTAACTGTGCATATGTGTGTGGATCTGATTTATAGCATAGTCAGTTCAAGATGGAATAGAAAAATTAGAAATGGTCAGTATGTACAAAAAACATGTATCTACCTGCATGCTGGAATTAGGAAAGTAAAATTTCTAGCATTCTAGGGAAAAGAGGTTATCATTCAAAGCAATACAGCCAAAATTTAATGTTCTGTCTCTTGTATACATGCATATGTGTGCATGTGTGTGTGTGCATGGTATCATTCAGTGGTTTCATCCATTTTGAAACTGTTCATCAAAACAGCTTCCCATGTATGTGGTTTGCCAGCACATTTTTCTCAAAGTAGCACAAAGTTTCCTTGCACAAAATAGCACCTAATTACCCTGTCCTATGCAACTTCCTATATATACATGTATGTATATACATTTTATATATATGTGTATATTTTTATACAGTCAGTGACATGTATCAGTTTGGTATGGTTGTCATGGTACAAGTCTCTAAAATGCTTAATAAACTTAATTTTCATAAAGCAAGTCTGTCAAATCAGATTTCAAACATCCCAATTATTTTGGGGTAGAGAATTTGACAACCACAATACTCAATGAGTAGTGATTTTTCAAAAACCTGTTTCTATGCTTCAGATGTACACTGCAGATTTGCACTGAAATAAAAAACTAAGTTGTTCGTAGGTTGCTCTTTGTTCATCATATTATAAACTATGGTGTATTCTTCCCTGGATGCACACATGTAACTCCCATTAGCATTACAGTAAGTATCACACAAGCACTGAGGAGATAGAATAGTTCCCCAGGCCTTTATGTTATCCTCTATGCATCAAATCATGTGGAGCAGAACAAAATAATCTGAAAATATTGAAGGGCTATTGAACAATATTATCCTTGATGCACTAATTCCACAGAATTGGCAACAAGGCTGATATAGACAGAGTGCTCTCAAAAAGCATATAGGTATTTTTCTAGCCTTCTGGAAGGCAGTGAGGGACAAAAGGCTGCTCTGCTCTTATAGATATGTTTGGTAAATTGCAGAAAACCTGCAAATTATTTGGTGTAAGGAAGAAATTTTGTATAACATTTTTTTTAGAAGTATTTTCTTATGCAATACGTCCCTTTATCTGTGTATAGGTAGTATACAGGTATTGATGACTAAGGTCTCTCAATAGGTCATTAAAGATAAAATTGTTACTGTTCTTCAGCCTTAAAGCTGGTGGAAACATGAAAATTTCATTCTGAATAAGGCATTATGTCTTTATAATATTAGAGAGTTTAGATAATTGAGGGGAGGGGTGGAATCTACTAAACCAATGTATTCTACTGAAACAGCCTGTTATAATAATAACTTAGTCTGTCAGAGAGTTTTTTTGAGCCAAACTAGGACAAAAACATAGCAAAAGCTTTTGGCCAGTAGCTAAACTAGCTCTAAAGCTAATAATGTTGGTATGCAGTTTCCATCCTCCAGGATGTGTCAGACTATTCTTCTAAATGTGACCTCACTCAGAAATATCAGTTGTTCTTTGCAGAAAATTTAGAGCAAACTAAAAATTCTAATGAAAATGGTTATTGGAAACCAATTAATTTCTTTGGAT
Organism: Strix aluco; assembly: GCF_031877795.1. Classification (NCBI taxonomy): domain Eukaryota; kingdom Metazoa; phylum Chordata; class Aves; order Strigiformes; family Strigidae; genus Strix; species Strix aluco. The sequence continues at coordinate 48,240,363 of NC_133935.1, forward strand.
TTTTAAAAAATATTTGGGGTATATTATATATATACCTTTATTGAAGATATTCTTAGAATTTTCCCAGCATATTCTGGAGGAAAGTAACAGCCTGGTCAGTAATTTAGTTCTATTAATATATAATCTCCATTACCATGCCTTTATCTGTTTAAAGTTCATATGTCTTCCTGGCTATGATCGTGAACTCTTATGCAGTAACCATAGCTTGCAAATATTTGTTCACTTATTGCTGGTTGTTGTCCTTCTTACCTGTAATAAAGCTAAGTAAACAGCTACAGGCAACATATGCTTATCTCATTAGTAGGCTGCAAAATGATGAATCAGAGTGAATAATTATTTGGAAAATAGACTTCTTCAGAGCAAAGAAAGCCACCCACCTTGTGTCACCTAAGAAAACTTTAAATATATTAGGAGAATATTGGCTAGGAAGGCCAGACTGATCCAAATTAGTAGGATATTAACATTTATTTGTAATGTAAAGAGGCAGAGTAAAAGGTCACAGAAAAATTTCATTACTGTAAATCTGCCAAAGATGTAGCTTCCCCCTCATACGGGACAAACTGTTCTGTAAAAGACGTGCATTCACAAATCTCATTTTTGTAGGATTTGTTGCATTGCTCCCTCAATTCAGTGGCAAATGTGCTGATTGTATTAATGGCATACAGCTACTTTCCTGCAAGGTGTGCTCATCTCTTGCACCTTCAGGATTTTATTCAGCAATTAATCCCTCCGCTGATGTTTGAGGAGGTCGTATTCTCATTAGGTTGTCTTGGTACTGGGATACAAGGCTGGCATGAGAGGTTATGTATAAGGTGAGAATTGGTGTTGGGGCAGCTACTGCAGGAAAGAAGCTATGTGGCACTACTGGGTGGGAAGTAACAAAATGAAAAAAAATTATCAAAATTATCACTTCGGGAATATGAGATTTCTTTTTTGGCTTCTTTACTGCAGATCAGGTGGTATGAGTTTAGTTGTTTTTGCATTACACGTTGGTGACTAAAGATCACTTCTTTCTAGTCCCTTTCTATTGTTTCCTTCTCGGGTTACATTTCATCTTACCTTTTTTTTGCTGCCTCATCTCCTTTCTCTTTTCTACTCTTTTCAACCCTAGATAGGGAATGCAGGAGGGGGAAAGGAAATAGTGGCTATTTCTAGTAGTATTTCTTCTTGACATTAGATTTCTTCATGTGACTCAACTATACTGCTTCCCTAACAATTAATGCTAAATTTCTTGACCTTCCACTTCACCATGCAGATTGACAGCTGACAGAGACCAGTAGATGAGTGGAGGTTGCCAGTCCATCCACATCTTCCTTTTCCAAACGTCATTCATTAGGTCCCTCCCACCTTCTCTCCACAGGACCTTTTCTGAGGAAACTTGCTGCTTCCACCTCTGACACCACAGGCCATGTTAGAAAAATCCAGTCTTCAGTCTTCCCCATTTACCCCTGTGAAAAACCTGCTTAACTATAAAGATTTTAATCCACATTTCTATTCAAAGACATTCTTCAGGCCTTAGACTACCATGTTATGCCACTGTGTACTGCCTTTCCATTTTTGCCATATATTCCATAGAAAATCACTAGGAAGTCTTCCAGTATCCTCTCAAATCATGTCGGGATTGGACTGCCTGTCCTTTCCATCAAATGTTGTGCATCATCCTATTCAAAAGTGTCCTGCACCCATCACTGTGTTATCTGTATACCTTTTTCATAGCAATTTGGTAAGCATCTGTCAGATTAATTATTTCAGTGCTCCCATGTAAGTATGTGTATATCCTAAAGATATGTGAAAGCAGACAGTCAAGGAGGTCCACGTGAAGAATCACCTTGAAAGAATTTCTGGTTTTTCTCTATTCTTCCCACACAGTTCTCCAGTGAGCTGGGGAAAATATTTCCGCAAAATGGTTTAATTTTTTATGAAGCTATAGAAAGGTGCAAGAGTTATATTGCTTGCTGAGAAAAGAAAGCCCAAGTGGGCACATAACATTATTATTTGAACCTGTCTGCTTTAGCAGGAAAACATGTATTGCATACATTTAAAAAGTTGTCTTGGCCTCCCAGCACGAGCTGAGCTGTTACTTGTTACTAAATTTAGCATGACTGCACAGAAACAGAGAGAAAAAAAGCTAATAAACCTTGAATCTTCACTTCCATTAACAGTTAATTGTTAACTGCATAATGTCTTACTTATGAGATTATATTGGACAGACATTCTTCTTTATTACAAATGCTGTGATATTATTAGAGACAGGAAAAAATCATGGAAAAAAATCGGCAAATAAATGTGGTCCTCAGAGAAATAAAGCCTTCTGAGATTTTTCTTCCTCTTACGAAACACTTAAGCTGGCCATCAGACTCTAACAAGGAGTACATCTGGGAAAGTAAATCAATGGTAATGTTTCATAAATAAAAAAAAAAAAAAGGAGCTCAGATGCTCTATAAAGGTTTTGTGGTTCTGTATTGGTTGTGATAATGAAGTTCATTTTCTGTAGATGATACAACTGCACATGGTAATGCTTCCTGCATTAGTGAATGAATTCCCTTTTCTCTTATGGCAGAGCAGGTCTCTGGTGAGAAACTGAATTCATGATGAGATATAGGTCAATATCTCCCATATGACTAGGGCGATCCTCTCACCAGCCTTCAGAGAATGTGGGTGGTAATGAGTAGGGCACAGGTATTAGCAGAGATTAAAATAAATGAAATACTAGTTATTCTAGTCTTGCAGACCTGATGTTTATGTGAGTAATAAGAACATGTCTGATGATACAGGACAAAATGGAAAGTGGAGAAGCAAAAAAGTCATCAGTCTTTCTGCTTTGGCACATAATTCATGCTATGCCTGAGAGTGTTAGACAGAAAGAAACCTTCCTTTAAGTGAGGATGCCCATTTCCTGACTTGCTTGTGGCCTTCTGGCTCTCCCAGAACCGACACCTTCAAAAAGCAGAAGAGAATACAAATGAACTAGTGTCTGTAAGTTGCCAATTAGACTGCTGTCAGCAATGAGAAAGGTGGTCCCATGCAGAAGGAAATATCAGGCACTCAACTGTAATTATATCATGTTTGAGATGATGGTGAGCAAAAAAAGATATGTCGATGAGAAATGGAGGTTGTGATTACCCTTCACAACATCTTTCATCACTGAGAGAGTGGCTTTAAACTGCCTGTCCTTCAACAAGTGATTTGATTTTTATTATAACAGTAGTTTCTAAACCCAATTCCTCCTGAGAGTGTAAAGGAAGGATTTAAGCCTTTCCAAGGATTCTCTAGATTTACATGAGTCCAGAGTTGTGAGAAAACATTTTTAAGGCAAGGAACTTTTGACAGTGATCCCTTCCTAGCAGTGACAGGATTATTCATATGTGAATAGTTTATTTCCTAGGGCTCTTTAGTAAAATAAATAGTATGGATAAATGCTCAAACACACATTTCTATTGCCAGCAAAGAATAGTTACTTCACCAAGCTCTGAAGAGCTATGACGAGGTGCTGTATAGAGATATATTTACTATTAGAGTGCCTCTCTGCGTGTTCAGTAATGGGCAATGCCCACTCGATAACTGATCAGTTACCTCCCATCCTCTTTAGTGTTGACATGACTTGCCGCAACCCAACTGTCACAGTGTGTTTCAATTCGGCTTGATTCCCTTACCTAAAAAGGTTTGAAAAGCTAATTGGCACAAAGGTACTTTTGTCTCCCAGCTGCAGGGAAAGATACAATTATGCAGCAGACAGGGGAGAGAGAATACACAGGGCAATGATGTTTCCTACTGTCATTAAAACATTAAGTAAATCTAGAAGGGTAGGGATCATCATAACTAGAGATAAGGAGAGGGAGTAGTTAAATTTCTCCCAGTCAGGGACAGGGTTTTATGTTTCTTAAGACAAATCTCAAAAATTAAAAATACCCTGTCTTAAGCAGAAAAGCAGTGTTATGATACACTCAGGTATTTTGGCAATAATATTTAAATGTCACATTTAGAATGATTGATATATTATCCTTCTTCTTAAATACAAACATTTTGAAAGCTATATGGAGAATTCATGGAAAGCTTTCACTTCTGATGCTTGTAAATAACTAATTAGTAGGGATAATTTACTGCTTTATGTTAGGAAGGGTTTAAAAAAATCCACACTTGTACTTTTTGCTAGTGGAAAGTAAATGCTAGATGAGTGCCTATGCTTATTTTCCAATCTTGTATCTTCCTATTCAGGACTATAGAGAAAACTATTTTTTCATGCACTGCCGCTACCATCTAGTGTTATGAAAAATGTTAAACAGGATTTTTATTATGTGTACTGAATTAATATCTCTGGGTACTTCAGCATAGTTGCTGTAACAGAAGACACATACTTGCTGTAAGAGCCATTCAGTTACAGTATTTGTTGTTACAGATTTCTCATTTTGTGACAGGAGAGAGGGAAATAGCCAAAAATAGTTTCAGGGCAGATCTTCTGGTACACAACTACACCATATGCCTACCACGCACAATATGTCTGATTATTCCAAAAATTGAAGTGTAGATGGTAAAACATGATGAATGAAATATATGGCTGGTATAGCACTACTGACTTCAGAGAAATCACACTAGCAACAAATCTAGCCCTGTGACCCAACAGGTACATCTGTTTTCAGGCACCTACTTGCAGCTGTTTATCATTTCAGTACAGTTCAATGCCATATCAGTGTAATTGAGAGATTCTTTTCCACTCCTAGAGAGCTTCCAAACTGATTGTGAAACTAATTGAAAAATCACTCCTCTGTTTTTTCCTCTCAGTTTATGAAGAAATTGAGCCCGTTTGTGTATGTCCCTTTCATAACAGCATCCTCTGTGGGGTTTTAATCAAATCTGCATTCTAGCAAGATGTTCTGAGTTTCTGCTTGCTCTCTGATAAGTAAAAGTGTCCTTTTGTTCTCAGGGACACTATTTTTATTAGATCACTGATAAGCGTATTAAAGAAGAGACTCTAGGAATAGTCTCTCACCATCCCTCTAAAAAGTTACATACCTGACTTATATGTTACATATGAAACCACTGCACAGATTCCAGCCCATTAGGCTTTGTGAGGACATGTAGCATAATATCATCCACCAACAGGCTGTTACTTATTCCATAGTTCATAAACTAATAGACTTGAGGAAGCTTATGTAAAAGGGATTTAAACCCTAACATTACAGCTGGCAATAAACAACACCCCCACCCCCACCCCGAAGTAGCTCATAGAAGTGGCAGGTTACAACAGGGGCTTGCATCTGAAAAAGAAGGGATTTCTGACGTGATTGGGAACAGACCAGAGAGGACACGCACAGTGAAGAGCTTTGACAGAAGTAAATGAAACCTTGTGAATAGTTTTTTAGCTTTTTCTCTGACTGAGAAATAGCAGTTTTCCTACTGTCATGTTTGCTTACTTAGTACAAGCCTACTCCAAATCCATCAGCGTAAAAGGAAAGATTCTGGCTGAATTCAGACAGCTTTGGTTCCATATTTTTAGCAGGTCTGTACTTTCAGCTTTGTTTGCCTAGTTCTCTTCTCTTTATTGCTGCTGGAGGAACACCACAGCTCCTTTGTCTTCCTCTCATAAGCTGAATACTTGACCTTAGCAGAGTCTAGTTAGAAAAAAGAAATCTACAGCTTGTGTCTGGTTGTCAGAAAGATTAACATGCAGATCAGTTATTCAAGGACCCATGTTTGAACTTACTATGCTTGTCAAATCTTTCACCTGTTCCTTTAGAGCTCTGCCTGATAATTTTTTTTAGATCTTTTATTAAATCAGCACTAATAAATTTGATTATGAAGATGTCTAGAACATATTAAAACAAGTGCCTTCACTCACTGACCTAAAACTAGTTTTTAGAGTCTACATGAGGGAGAGAAGCAGCATGGGGCACTAAGATGGTCTGTGCTTTAGCATGACCAAAGAGCAATAAATCCCCTGGAAGTGTAAATCAGCAAACCGTGATCAATGGCTCCATATCCACTATCACCACCCAAAGGTCTGGCCAGATGATATGAGCAGATTAAACAAATTCTGGAGGAAAGTGTCTTCTTATTTTTCTTTTTTTTTTTTTTTCCACCTTTTAATCTCAATATAGCCAAAGTGGCAGGTACTGTGTGGCAAGCCAGGGGCAAGGCCAGATTCTGCATCACTTGATTACAACACCAAGCAGACAACTCTGTGGCTGTTCCCCTGGATTTTTTTAAGGTTAATTTTTCTTAAATAAGGATGAAAAGATCATCACAGTGCCATCTCTGTTGTTTTCATTTGACATGTCTTTCTGTTTAAGTCATTCTCATTTCTATATGGAGAAATTCAAGACTGTTGTATAGATTTTTCTGGGGGGTTATAAGTCAGCTAGGGAGCAGAGTGGGTATTGGCACCTAAGATTCATACAGGAACTTAAGCTTGTTGTCTTAAATAGATTAGCAAGAAAGTAAAAATTTTAGCAGTGCTTAAAGATAACAACAATGACATTTTCAGCCAGTGTCCTAGAAGGACACATGTAGCAGTTCGTGCTTCCCAAAGAAATATTAGAGACTGTTTTCAAAGCTCAGGAAGACAACTCTGCATGATTTGAAGTTCATTCATGTTTGAGGAGAATTATTCTTGACCTTGTAAGTCCAGAAAGCATATTTTTAAAAGCAAAGTCAAAAGTGATGGAATAATTGCAGGAAGTGGTTTTAATGCACAGACAGCTAAAGAAATCTTGGGGTTTTAGCACAGTCACTGTTTTAAGAGACTTTTCTTTGACATCCCCAGAATTTCCCAGGCTAATAATTAAAGTGAGTCAGGCAATTAAAGATAATAGATAAAAGTAGCATGCAATATAAAGGAACATTTCTTGCTGAGATAATAATAGGAATAATTAACTGTGAAAGTCAAGTAACAGTGCAGAACTCAATATATTCCAGCTCCAGGTTTTATTCAGAGACATTTTACTTTCATCCTCAGATTTCACCTGTGGGGAGTATACAAGTTAGCAGTACCATCTTGAACTGAATTAGAAAGTTCATAGCAAAAGTTAGTTTTAAAATACAGATCTTCCCTTTTTTGTGATGGTTCAGTGCTATTAATATAAAATTGATCTGTGTTCTAGAATAGAGTCTTTAAATTAGTGCCTGTTATTCTGGTTTAATTAAGGAAATGCATTCTTCTACCAGAAGGTTTCAGAAAGACTCCTCTGGCTGAGGAAGTAATCAGTGGAGGAACAAAATTCTGGGCATTCCCAGTTTCTTCTGACCAATTCACACTTCACAGGACAAAATGGTAATGAGAAGACGAATTCTTAGGTATATTGGCATTGCTAAAGCCAATATGGATGTCCAGGAATTAATTTGCTTTTGGATATACTTGTTTTTAACCCCCTCCAAAATGAACCAAGATCAGTAAAGCTGACTCAAATATTTTTGGTAGACAATAAATTTGTCACAAAAAAGTCACCCCAAAGAGGTGTCACATTCAGGTCTAATTCAGTTAAGTAGCTTTGACTGAAAAAATGAACTGGTGGAAAGAGCAAGAAGACACAGGAAATCCCATCTATGCAGCAGCTGAGTCTCTAGAATACTTCCAGGGGTATGGAGACCCTTCCTGATTTTCAGGAGATTTTGAAGTTAGCTTCTGGACTATCTGCTTTTATGTGTTAGATGTTTTCATTGTCTTCCTTGATGCTTTTTACCCAATGTGAGCTAGTCGGAGATTTACTAGACCAGTAGCTGTAGCATTCAAGCACTGTTGGTGTCCTAACCACCAGGCTAAACTATCTTTCTCTACCGTTTACTGACTGAATGTGCTTTATATAAAATAGAGGAGTTTCTGAAAGAGAAATCAGGATTTCCTTTGCCAAGGATGCTATCTGACCCTGTGGGTGTCACTTTCTCCTGGGGGCCCAGAGATGACAATTAAGCTCCCCCAGCCACAAGTGCAGCAGGGTGGTGGACCTTACATCTTGCATTTCCCATAGGAGACTTCTGACTGCTTTGCTCTTTCAGCGTAGGTGGAAACATTGACCAAATCTAACTTTTCATTGTCTTCATTTTTTCTGTAAGTGCCCAAAAGTAAAATGCCAAATGGAAAATGTCAGTTAGTAGGAAATGTTTTTTTTGGTTCCTCGTTTCAGTGTGAAATCAAAATTTGTAGTTTTGCTTCATTTAGGCAGTTTGTCAGATAGATGAAAACATTGAGTATGTCTGCAACCCTACAGTCAGCAAGGTCTGGAACAGAAATACTGAGCTCCAAAATGCATGCCTCTTCCACCTGAGCAGGAAGGATAACTGCTCTCATGGTATCAATAACAGCAGGCATCCATTATTTGGTGGCAGACCAAAGTGGGGGGATGTGGCAAACATTTTGTCATCGATTACATGTAATGTGTCAGAAAAGAGGGCAGCTCTCAGGCCTGCTGAGCTCCGTCTTGCAGAACTTAAACTGCCTCCCTTTATTGCAGGTCATTATTCACCATGACCATTAGAAAAAGAGGGAGATTCACTGGAAAACATACAGCATGGGTCTGTGGGGACGGGGGTGATAGAGCATGTACTCTGTATTTCCTGCCTTCATTACTTGTTCTGTTTCTCCCACTGATAGCTGAATTTCTGTGATAAATGGCAGCATTGTGTATCATTAATACTGTGTATAGTTTGTAAATCAGTTTGTAACGTACTTAGACATCCTTTAGATGAAAGGTATTTACCATTGTCTCTGTAAATCACAGGCTCCTGTCTTGACAGGAGATACAGTAAGGCATAAACTTGTTGCCACAAATCACATTCCACCCATGCCTTGCAGTTTTATAAAAACAAGGCATCTCAGGAGTTTTATGTTTTGTTTTTATATCATTAAACCAAATCTTTACCTCTCACTCTTTTAATAATTTCCCTTGTCTTTCTTTTCCTCATCCTGCATCAGTCATGTTCATTTAAACAGTGGAAGGTCTGTACAACAGCTAAAAAAAGAACGTCTCAACTCCTCTCCTTGTCCAATTCATATTTTATGATTGAATCAACTGCTCAAGGTATTAATTGTTAAAATAAAATAATGAACATAATATCTGGATCTTTTAAAAAGCTTGCTAGTAGTTCAGATATTATATACATATGAAAAACTACTCAAAAAAGTGATGATATACCAGTAAATGACATGAATCTTTTAAAGCCTGCTTTGGATGGGAGAAATATTGTAACACATTGATTATATTTGGATTAATGTGGTTAATCACTATGTACAATTTACAATGATTTCCATACAGTGGTTTTTCACTGCATTTGTGTTTTAGTCTCAGAAATGATCAGGAAGCATAATATGCTTCTAAATCTGCCTCCCTATTATATAGAGGATTTGTAACAAGCTGCAGATCCCACTGTGGACATGCTTAGGGGCATCCAAATCCATCAGGTGTAATCAGGCCTTGAATATACTCTCCTGATGTGCTATTTCAACACATTTCGGTTATATGCCTATGTTTGGTTTATTTTCTAATAATAAAGGTTTTTGAATGGTGAATTTTGTCCACGCGATAGTGATCACTGTTTTTTTCAGACTTCGCCAGATTTAAATGCTGAAATTAATGTTATGCTAACATATTAATTAATATGTTATTAATATGTTATCGTGGCTTCTTGTATTTAAACCTCCTGATGGAGAGCAGTGAACAGGACAAGTTCCTGTGTTTCAGTATCCTACTGTAGACCTGCCTTCCTATGTGGTTTTCTTCATGAACCAGAAGTCCATCTTTGCACCATGTGTTACTTGGCTGTAAATCCTGTTCCAACAGCCCAGGCAGGAGATTAGTGGTCTCTCTGCAGAAGAGGGGCAGAGTAGACTGTCTGGAGTAGTAACATCACAACTGTATCACCCCCACCCCAGCCCACTAGTTCTCTGGACCACGTTTGCCAGAGCCCTTCGGTGTCATATGCCATATTTTGAACCTTTTTCCAGAGCCGCAAAATATCTGTCATTGCCAGAGTCTTTCAGTGGAAACAAGCATACTGTTCAGCTGGTTCTTGTCCAGGTTAGGAAGGTGGTTACATTTTTAGAACTTAAATTGCTGTTTAGCATTGATTGCCTCGATGAGGGCTTTTGAATAATTAATATTGCTTAATTATTTCCTCAGATTGGAGGCCAGTTATTGTTTTCTGACATTGGTTTCTGAAGCTTGTCTCTCTGAAACCTTGATTTTGTCCCACCAAGATATTGACAGATGGAAAAAACACATTTGTTAGTATATGTTCTGTGTACCTTATACAAAGAGACAGCTGAGCAGTAGGAGTTAAGTAAGTCCATAACAAAGATGCATGCTAACAGTGGAGAGTTGTTATCGTACACAGTCAAAACAAAAAGATTTTTGTCATTACTTTTATTTATGTGGAACAAGATAATACACATTTTAACCAGATCTTTTTGTGCTGTTTTTGTGAAGAAGTTGATACAGTTACAAATAATTTTCTATGAGCTTAAAGCACAAGAGTGATTTCCCACAGTAATCAAAGCAATGTTAGCCTCATAAATTCCTGTTTCAAAGTCCCCATGTATCACAATATTCAAAGTACTCTGTAGGCCTCAGCCCTAGTGAATAAAGTCGTTTAATGGTCTCATATTTTATTTTACATCATTTAAAGTTTATTTATTCAGTACTGAGTGACTGACAAAACTTTTATCAGGCCCTGATACTGCAAAGAGACCGTGTCATTGTGGACATAAAGTTGTTGTCATCTTTATCTCTCTGACATAGTTTGCAGTTATGTGTAAAATGTGGATAACTAAATTGTACATGAAAACTTTGTACCCTTTTCTAAGGATTTTGTGCATTCAAAGTCAGTGCAAGGGTAATTTTCAAATTATTCTAAATATACAGAAACGTCCTTTTGAAAGATGTCTTTTTCTTATGCCGTTAGAGGCTATGAAGGACATGGAGGGGAAGGATAGGCAATATCACAAGCTACAGCTCTGTTATCATCTCCTAGCTGAGATTTTCCAATTCATTGTGCCATTTCTCAATCCTTGCAATGGATGCTAATCGAAGTCTAACAATGTGGTGTTTGACTTGATCAGCTGAATGACTAAAGTGACTGTTTTTCTGGATATCATGTTGTCCTAAATTTGAATTGTTCTATTCTTAACTTGATTTGGTTTGGGTTTTTTTATATGTGAAATGATTTAGATGTGTTTCACATACAGAAGAATAACAGCTGGTGAGGGGGTGAGGAAGAGTAAGCTGTAGCTACGAAAAAAAAAGGGATAGCTTTTATCACATGCCATTATGTAGGGAGTTCTTGTCTTCAAACCACATCCTATGTGACTCTTCATTCTTTGTCTAAAAGATCTGCATGCCTTAATGTGTCCTTTACAGAAGGCAAGAAAAGAAATCTGTTAGTGTCCTGCCTTGCAATGATAGTAATTCTGCTGAAACGAAGTAGAGTTAATCCTAGTGCAATGTTTGAATTAGAACAAGCACCAGCTTAAACAATTGTCTTTGGCATCCTGGGTCTAGGTTTGATCTCATATTCCATGAACTATAAAAGGAAAGGACTGTGGTCAGAAATGATTAAGCAAAAAATCTCTCTGAATGCGTATATTTGCATGGCACTATGGCCCTTCATCAGAAACACTGGGCAGGTGAGAAAACAGGAAACTGGATAAACTTCAAATCATATTTAGACTCAAAAGCTTATCCCAATCTGACAGATTCTGCAGAGTGCTTTGATCTCTAGCAATTTCTAAGGGGAAAAAAGAGTTTTTTAATATCAATACCTAAGGAGATAACCTTCCTGCAGCTTCCATATGCTCTTCTGCTATGCTCCTAACGAATGAAACAAAATCTAGGGTTGAAACCGGTATTACAGAAGCTATTGGGGGCACTGCTATTGAGTTCAGTAACTGCAAACTCATGCTTACATAATTTATTTAATTATCACCACTTTCTAAAGAGAAAGAGAGCTTTAAGTAGCTTTCTCTCTTGAAATAAATGTCAGAATTTTGCAACTGTTTATGACAATAATTAATTCATTGACAAAATTCTTTTATTGTTGAGAAATAATCCTAAAAGAAAGAACATAGAAAAGAAAATATGAAATATTGCAATACTAGTTAATTATAAAAGTGTTTTTTTGAAACAGATGAAGAAAACTTAATTGAAGCACAATAGAACATGTGGAGCATGTAATGTCGGAGCATGTTCTCAGGTGTTTTGGGGGAAATCACAAATTTGTAGCAGTAGCACAGCCCAGAGCAGCTCTGTAGCCTAACCTGTGCACTCAGTGCCCCAACTCACATCATGGGAATGGCTGCACTGTGATGTTACCTTCTCCTCACATGACAGCTTCATCCATCTCAGAAGGAGCTAAGTTCATCTAATCAGATGAAGAAGGTGGTTCTCCAGATAGTGAGCAGTAGACCTTACCCAGTGTTGCTGTGGGTACAAGAAGTTTACTCAGGTTCACAGAAGGAACTTTGACGAGAGGTCAGTTGAAGGTGATTATTATGGCAAACTACAGTAGGCTCAGAAAATCCCCCAAGCCACAAGTGGTTTGACACAGGATTAGTAGCAGGGGAGAGATTTCATATGCTTGCCCTGTCCTTAGTCTTCCCTTCCTGTCTACTTACGCCTTTGCACAAGACACAGCATTGGGAGAGCTGAACATTTGGATAGAACCAGTAGAGCTGTGTGCTTCTGTTGTTGTAAAATGTAAGTGCTGACACAGTATAAGTAATGTTTTAATTTTATTTCATGAGAGTTTTAATTTTATTTTGTGAGAGCTATTTTAAGATTTTATGCCAATTTATGCACAACTAAGCATGAAATAGAATACATATTTCAGAAAATTTCATGCTGTGAAGTGATATGAAGGAGGTGTCTTCCTCCTTCAAGTGTTACATGCATAACAGATTTGTGAAGAGTAATGCAGGCCATTGTTGTATACCATGCACTGTCCATGATCCTGTTATAAGTGTTCTATAAAATGCAAAGGCTAATAAGCAGCAAGGAGCAAAATGCTGAAGCATAATGCTGAATATGTGAATAATTTTCTGGAAGTTAATAGGAGCACTCATATTCCTTGAACAATCATAACAGCTACTCTGGAAAAATGATTGCAAAATGCCACTCTTGTTCTTGGCAGGTCTGTGCCCTGTGTTTATTCATAAACACAGATGTTTAATATTAGATACAAAAGTAAGTTCCTCATCAACCCTGTAGCTTTGGGAAAGTGATCTGGATGAAACACTTAAACAGCGAGCCAGAGATTTTCTTACTGAAAGAAAGAAACATTTTTTTTAACTTTCTTACTTTACTGATTTTCCCTTTGGAAAAAGTCTGTGTCATTTCCCCTTACAAAATTTCTTACAAATTTTTGTTCTAGGAGAGAAGTTGCTGTAAGTCTGGAGTACAGGTACAATGCATAGAACAAAACCACTGATTCTGGCTAGTTTTTAATGTCATGTTTGATTTCTTATCATAGAATGGTTTAGACTGGAAAGGGCCTCTGGTGATTGTGTAGTTCAACCCCCTGCCCAAAGCAGAGTCCCTCAGACCTGCAGTTTGCTCAGGATCTTCTCCATATGGGTTTTCAATATCTCCTAGGATGGAGACTCGACAGCCTTTCTGGGCAACCTGTGCCAGCGTTGGATCACTCTCACAGTAAAAAAGTGTTTCCTTGTATGTAAATGAAACCTCCCATGGTTCGGTTTCTGAGAAACTCAGTTTTCCCCATTTTGATGACATGGAAAACAATATAGTCCTGTAGGCATAGACCTGGCTCCTAGGCCTTCTATATTACATGGCCATAGAGTTGAAAGGAGAGCTTCTTCTGACATCTCACATCAGTATTCAGGGTTATGCATTTTTGGACTATAGCTAAAAGCTCTGGACCAAGGACTGTGAAGCACCCATTAGTTGCAGACAGGTGAAACAGAATTCAAAGTAAAACAGGGACATTAAAGCCCTGAGTAACCATTGAACACCTTACCCTCTTCAGTATACATCTACGTAGAGTAGCAAAAAGAGTAAATGGTGCTCCCGAGCCCTAACTCTATGTTCATTTCTCTATGCACACTCTGCATCTTTACATTGTTCCATAGGAAAACACATTCTGAGATTTCCACAGAGAACGGTTTTTATTAGATTGTTATATCTGTCTGCTGACCCTAGACAGAAGTAGGAATTATCATTTGAGGAACTGTTAAGCTTATCCAGCAGAGACACAGCATAAAAAAATGTTTTGCTTACATTATTTTTGTACTTTAAAATCATTTATCCTTGGCATGTAATTTAGAAAGTAGGGTTTGATGACTGTTGGTAATTGCCTGTATTTTCTGTGATCAGTGCGTGTAGTGTTCAAAATTGATGTTGCTAATTAAATAACAGAAACAGGAACCAAGAGTTAATTGCAGTCTGTGCAGGTTGCCCCTCAGGTGTTTTGTGTCACCTGGTAAGTCTCAGCTCATTAGCAGAAACAAAGTCAATAAGTGTTTACAGAACTAGAAGCAGCTGGAGAGTTACAAAATCAGGTCCCATGAAAGCAGTGTGCATGTGAATGTGTGTGATCACGGTCACGGTCATGGACATGGTCATGGTCGTGCTCCTGATCACCAGCATGAGCAAGACATTAATGAATTGAAAAGCAGTAGAAAATGGCAGCCTGCATGTAGTTCTCTCTGTTGATTACCAAGATACAAGATACAATAATCGAATTTTATCACCTCTCTGATGTGCCTATGTAGCTTCCAGTCAGTTCAGAGGTTAAGTAGGGATTGCATTCACGTAACCTTAGCCTGCATGTTGTCCTGGGAGTATCTGTTCACTTGGTTATCAGATATGACTCACTTGACTCACTTTCTGAGTCACTCCTTTTAAAAATATATCTCTTTGCAGGTGAACTACATATGCTTTTCCAAGATTTATGTTGTCTTGAACGTAGCCATGTTAAGTACATGATGTTCAGGTGAACTTCACTTGAATCATCCAGCGCATCTGACTTACTTTATTGTTTATCCCTGTTCCCTGCTTCTAAGTTAATTACCTTCAATCTTCTGTGTTATCTTCAAGCTTCTGTATGACTTTGTGTGGCTCAACACACCTCTAGTAAGGATGTTTACTAGCACAGAGCTGAGAGCAACTTTCTGAAAGAGGTCACCTGTTTCAGCATATTTACAGGTTTACCCTTCTACTTGCTCTTTCAGCATCCAATGTGTTTACTTTTGGAATGGAATATATACATCACATTTCTATCACCCCTTGATTTCTTATCCCTCAAAAAATCCATAGAAGTGGTTTGTTCTTTCTTTATCATTATGAAAATTTTGCCATCTCAATGTGTATCCCTGTTGATATTTAAACAAAAAAAAGACTTGTCTACTGGTCCTAGATATTCACTGACAGTTTTTCTTCCTTTAGCCATTGCCAGCAGTTCATGTAGACTTTTTTCTCCTGTTACAGTATTTACATGGTTATCTAAAGGGATAAAAATTAGCCGTCTTCAGAGAAACATAATGTCTATTTTTCTATTTCTAGTCTTTTCACAAGCTTTGCAGTTTTCTTCATGAGGAAGCACTTTGGGTTTTCGTTAATGGGGAATGTCTAGATATCATCATTCTCTGGATTTGAAAGCAGTGCAGCAGGCATTCCTAGAGGGCCAGAGCATATTTGTAGCTCACAAAGTATTTCTCTGTCTCTCCTAAAGGGGCTTTTTAATTGTGGACATACTCAGCAGAACATTTACAAGTTAGAGCTGTCATTGGCAGACTATCTTTTTGAGATCTGCGGGATACGTGAAACAGGCCTTAGGCTGGGGTAGCACTACCACTGCCACGGTCACGGTTTTCAGAATTCAAAGCAGCCTACAACTGGGTTTGCGCTGTGGATATAGATGGGCAGCCCCAGCCTAAGGTCATATTCATTATGAGGCTCTTTAGCAAACCCTGATTTACAACCTTTTTATAGAGAGAGAACTCATATCCAGAAAGACAAAATTAAGAGCACTACAGAAGTGCAAATATCACTAATGGTGTGAAATTATCCCTTTCATCAAGTTTATTTAATGAAATTTGAATGTTGGAGGAAAAGATGAGTGTAGAATTCCCACTGGGGAAGCAAACTGGGGAAGATGACATTAAATCTGAATTCCCAGTTCTCTTCCTGCTTTTCCAAGTTTCTAAGCCAGTCTGTTATTGCTTCTTAGTACCAGCTCTCATCATCTACCTTCCCATTATTTCAGCTCTGAACCAAGAACAGCACTGCTGCTTCTCTTTACATCCAGATGTAATACTTCTTCAGTCTAAAGAAAACAAACCATGTGTTCTACTAATAATTAAAGCTCTACATGTGTTTTATTGTACTTGAAGTTTGAATACACAGGTATACATAAATATCTTAAGGATATGGCCTTAAAAATTCTCAAATATCCAAATAGTCATCTTCCATAAGGATAAAGAGACTGTCAACTAGCAGCTGCTTTCTTGCAGAAAAGTTTTGTGAAAAACATCTTTAAATGACAAAAATTGCAGCTTTCTTATGTAGGTGTATATTCTACTTTATTTTACTAAATCATCTCAAAAATATTAAAGTTGAAATTAAAAAGATTCGAGTCACTGAATGAAGATTCGAATTTTTGACTTAGATAAATTGCAAATTGGTTCTTCAAGTAGAAAATTAAGTCTATTTGGACTGCTACAAAATGGAAAGAAATTATTATTTATTCATTGTGTTTTACAAAATATTTTCGCAAATGCATTTTTCTGATTTGTGAGCTGCTCTATGAGCTGTCTAACCTAAATATGAACTGTTAGCGCAGAAGACAGAGAAGACACAAAGTACAGAATTACAATGAAATTTAAGAACTTCACAGTTAGTTGCAAGATTACATCTTAGAATCCCTAATCACAGTCTAACTTTAAAAGACTGATGAGTCATAAATATATTTTCAAATTATATTAGGCAAAAAAAGACACCATTCGGCTGACATGACAAAGTTCCCATCTTACTCAGGTTATGCAAATAATTTAAATGCTTGTCTTGTATTTTGTATATTAATTATGTAATATATTATGATGTCAATTACCTACAAAAATTGTTCTTAATAAAACAGAGGAATCTTTTATGGTATACAGGCTTCAAACAGAATAGAACATACATGATGAGGTACATAAAAATCACTCAGGGTGAAGTACATACAAAGAACTTAGATTCAGTAATCTTTGTAAAAGACATATGGAAAGCCCTCTGTTTCTGTACTTTAAAATCTATGTAAATCTTAAAATTTTGGACCTTTGGGTTAGAACACTAACATTTTCTGCCATAAAGTATAAAGAATAACCCCAAAACCTAGAAAATGAGGTAGCAAGGGATGTGCGTCAGGATTCTGTCTTGGGTGTCCAAATCTTTGTTTTTACTTGTAACATTGACATTACATACCTTCTTCTTTTTTGTAAGATAAGCACTTTGCCATGATGCACTTCTGTTTCTTCAGACCTAATGAATATTCTTAATCCCTGTTGTTAGATCTTTTGGTATGCCCACATGGAAAGAACTACAAATGTAAGCTAAGAATTATTATTTATTACTAAAGCGCTCTTTCTCCTTGCATCCTTTCTCTCCCTGTCACTCAGCATGACATAAACCCTCACTGTGTGTTTGAAATTGTTTAGGAATAATACAAACAATTCTGCATTTAACAGAGGAGACACCATACTGGACCATGATATGCCTGCCTGACAAAAAACACCTGACCCACGAAATATGATGTATGCAATAGTAAGGGAAGAAATAAAATTACCATATGGATGACCAAAAGATGTTAATACAAATAACAACAACACCATCTATAACAAACTCATGCTGTTGGTTAGATCGGTGTTTCAGCTGTCTAAAATACCTCTCAGGAAATGCATACCAAGTAGTTCGTCAGGAGCTACTTGAGTCTTTGTGGGGTTAGTGAGCTCTTGTTGAACATAGGTCCTGCTCTTTGCCTCACTTGCATAACATTAGTTTATGTACCTGTTTGCACAGATCTGTAATGACCATGAAAGCATCCCTTTTGTACAGTCCTGTTCTAGTAGGACACGAGCCGCTTCTCACCTGTGGTGTTCTCCCAGGGGAACGCACCTCAGGAGGTCTAGGACTGCTTGTGTACCTGCAGGAATAGCTGGCAGTGAATGAATGGGATTCGCTTTCCTTTCAGCTGGCTTATAAACGTCCCTGATTAAGGCAGATGAAAATGAGATGCCTAAAGTTGTGCACATGAACGTGACCTGGGCAACAGATGCTTATCAGCTCTCAGAAAAGCAAAAGATATCAGAAAGTTATTGAGAGAGAGACATAGGGCTGTTAAATATGACAGGCTGTGATGATAAGAGGATAAAAATGGCTTGTGTGTAGATGGACAGAGATGAATTTTACTAAGTAGGTTTTGTCTAACATGGCAAATATGAAGTATATGTTTATGGAATTGAACAATGTATTCTCCCTCATATATTCCTGTGACAAGGGGTAGGTGAAGAATTGAGGGAAAAGGGGTCTCAGCTATGACATTCAACTTCACTGATTTTATTTCTCTCATTTTTTGCAACACCAATTTGTGGTAAAATCACAACTGAAAAAAACCACATTTTGAAAACCTTTTTGCTATAATGACAGAGAATATGTAAGAATGTTTACCCTCCTCTTGCTCTTTGCATTGCTTAAACCACTGAGATTTCTTTAGAAAATGGTAATTTTGATTATTTTTTAAAATTTTATTTTCCTCTTTTTCCTCCAGACATTTAATTAGGGCCAGGTTGGACGGGGCTTTGAGCAACCTGGTCTAGTGGAAGGTGTCCCTGCCTATGGCAGGGGGGTTGGAACTAGATGATTTTTAAGGTGCCTTCCATCCCAAGCTGTTCCATCATTCTATGATTCTGTGAATTACACAATTTCTGGAAGGTTTTCTGGGTATATTTTATTTAATGGGAAAAAGGTCATAGAAATGAGAAGTTGTAAAAGCCATTTAGTTAATCTTATGTTTCTTTGTTCATCCCAGCATGGGGTTGTTCCATTTTATCATCCATTATTTTTGTTCAGCTTTGTTTTAGCTACTGAAATGAGCATTCCTCCACTACTATAGACAAAATCTAATGGTGAAGCTGGTAAGGCAAGTTTGTTGATTTGAGTTCTAACTCAGAAAAAAGGCAGAGGAGGGATTAGCTGACAGACTGAGGATGAACCCTGCCAGCCCCAATGACCTTGGCAATCAGTTACCACATTAACAGTACCCTTCCACATTTTTCATTGAGGTAACGTGCTACCCTGCTGCTTTGGTGAAGTATTAATGATGGTTTCTGGATGTCCAGAAATCCTGTGAGCACATATACAGAGCAATTGTACTGCCCTTGCACAACTGATCTGGTGAAGCTGAACTTGCTGCTGCTGTATGCAAAGCAACGATAGCAATGTTATGGTAGAAATGGGGCTGAGACTTTTGCTGTATACCTCTGGTGCTGTGTCATGCCATCCTGTTGGGTCATGTCGTGGGACTACACCCTCATGTTGAGTTGTATGACAGGGGCTCTGCTGTGCAGGGCTGAAGAGAGCAGGTGGATGGATATAATACATACATTCAGACTGCTGCACAACATTGTGGCTTCTCTGTCTTTGGAGGGGCGAGAGATGGGACATGAGAGCAGTCCAAAATATGTGATTTGCCAGCACTGCATGAAGAGAAGTGAAAACACAACAGGGAAGTAGAGAGTGAGGGTAGTGCAGGAAATAAAGCTCTCTCAAGCTCTCCAGTAAATTCACATCTGCATTTTAGAGAACATAGTGTGTGTTTAATCCAGCACTGATGGGATCTGTTGAGCTTGCTCCTGTGCACTGACCAGTAGTTGTACAGGCCTGGCACATCTGTGTTTAGCTGGGTGCAGTGGGGTAATGTCAGTGAATTTTCTTCCCAGAAGCATTTGCTGGTTAGGACCATTTGCAAAACAGATTTCTGTCTCATCACATCTAAAAGGAACAAGACCTTTTAAATCATAGATCATTGAGATATTTTCTCAAAATAAGCTAAAAATCCGTTGCTCCCATTAGAGGTTGTGTAAAAATATAGACAATACCCACAGTCTCCAATGAAATACATGTCTTTCTCTGCATGATACTGTCAAAAAAGTATAACACACAAATATACAAATTTAAATCACATTCCTCCACTTTTCCTGAGGCTTTGTAGCTTTCTGGTTTGTTTTGCTTTTACACTTCTGAACTTAAGTTTAAGTAGACGCACCTCCACTGATAAATATAGGCCCTAAGTTTTACCTGTATACCAACTGAGATAGAAGCCATATAGCCTTTTATTAACAAGCATAGCTGCTCTGCTATAACTGTGTCTCTTTTCTGGAGAGTAAGGTAGATATCCTGGGGTTTTTTATGAGCCCTCTTGCTGTCATTTGCAGGACTTGTGTTTTGATATGACAGGTATAACACAGATACTGCTCTGGATAAGAGCCATACACTCAGTTTCTGAGAAGTTAAGTATTTCTTCCCAGGTGTCTCTTCCTGCCTGCACAAAGCAGCAGCTACAGAACCACCAGGAATCTCCTGGGTTTCCAGGGTGCAGGAAAGAGGCAGGAGATATGCATAAAGGTGGACTCACAGTATTCATACAGAGGAGCAGTACCTCTCAAACATAAATGGCACTGTTTGTGGTCACTTGGGGAAATCTGGAAGATTATTTCTTGTATGTTTAAAGAATATTGTTAAAAAATAAGAAAGGAAAAAAAAAAAGGGAACCTCACCCACCAAATTTGCAATTGTTATTTCTCACTGAAAAGACTATGAATTATTTTGCTTTTGTGTATGTGTGAGAATGAATTGCATGCCAACAGGTTTTAATATTTTCTTTTAAGAGTGATCAATTCTGAATATAAAAGGGGAGAAAATGCATTTTCCTCATTCTAAACATCTGAGGTTGGCTTTGACAGCTGTGTTGCCTGTTTAAAAAAATGAACACAGAATGCTCTTCTGATCCTAAACACAAAAGACAGAAATTGAAGATCCATGAATTGGGCTCTGTCTCCCAGCCATTTTAGAGCAGTAATATCCCATAATACAAGGCAGCACAGCTCCTTCATCTTTGACCTCACAAGTGGAGTCATCTCTAAAGAAAAGTCCCACAAATTAGCCTGAAACTAAAACTTTTTGCCTAATGGTTGAATCAGAAAACTTGTCCTATATTAGGACATTTGGGACACGGTATATGTATTGCATTTCCAAAGCCAGAAAACCAAATCTTGAGCTTCTGGTCAAAAGTACAATATCTTTATTAGCATTAACAGGAATCATTGAGGTGAAACTCTCCTTAAATCCTTGAAGATTTGTTGTTAGTGTTTTCCCTTAAGCTGTGCCTTCTCTGTTCAGTACTAGACAGAAGAGCAAAATCCTTCATCTGCCCAGCTGCTCAGGAGAAAGGGAATTTGTACTTCATAGCCTCTAAAATACATTCTGTATTAGCAGCTTCAGGAGGTCAAAGCTCCTGAGACAGTTGCCAAAATCATAAGATTGTTTTTTCACCTGCTTCGTTGTTTCTGAGCTTATAGGATTCACACAAAATCATTAAAGGTTTGAGACAAAGGGACATATCCAGTCACATGCATCCATGACAGGATAAAACCCAAAGTAATGCAAGTTTTGTCTAAGAGAAAATGCAGGTCCCCAAGGGTGTTGCTTGATTTCGCTTAACTCTCTTTCAAGTTCATAATAGTAAAAGGAAAGTAAGGCAGAAATTACAAAGGTGCCTTGTATTGTCTGCAGTTGGTTCATGTGGATTTGGAGTGCTAAAGTAGATAGGGGAGAGTCAGTGATACAAGTTTTATTCCAATAATTTGTGATTATGGTGATGATAATGGCTATAAACAAACTTCAGTGGGCTAAAAGGCTGAAAGCAGATAAAGACCCAAAACGTACTGGTGAATTGCTTCACACTAAAGAGCTCTTGTTGTTGGACACTTGTTTCCTGAAAATGGTATCCTTATCTCTCAAGAGCTGAGACGTAAGAATCGCTTCTTACTTTCAAAGTCTTTGCTGTGTTGGACAAATAATGCAGACTGTCCTGGGACACAAGCTGTATTCAGGAATCGCACAAGAACAGTCTTTCCTGTAAATATCTCAATTCCAATTGAGTCAAATGTATTTTAAGACTTTTTTTTTTTTCAGATGTACTTCTAATTTTCTTCTTCATATGCCCAGGAACTGCAGAGAACTATGATTATGTGAAAAAAGGGAAAGCATTTGCCTCTTTCTACAACATTGCCATTGTGTGTGTTCAGGCAGATTTTGCTCATCTGAAACTACCAATAAGAATTGTCTCTGAAAATAAATGCATGATAAAGCTAGGATGTCAGCAGTACTGAAATCTTATTTTGATTTTCAAAGCAAAGAGAAAGGTTACTAAGAAGAGTAAGTCAGTGGGAGTCTTTTGGCCACATCAGTTGCTGAAAGATGTGGAAGTTGCTGTATTGTCTCAGGTTTCTAATTTTGTTCTTCATTAGTTTGTAAGGTTACATACATACATACATATATATATATCTGCTGCAAACTAAATTTAAAGTTCTGAAGGTAAAAAGAAAAGGATGATTTTGGGGTGGGTTTTTATGTCTATCATTTTTCTGGAAGGCATTTTGGTGTATTGAGGACCATTTTACAAAGTCGTAACAGGAATTTAAACTTCAGAAACTAAGAATTGTTTGAAACATAAAACTAGCTGAAATGAGGGTTTTACAAAAGGAGGAGGAGAAACAATACTGGTTTTCTGGAGCTTTACACTGACTCTACCTAGAAATTTAATAATTGGACAGAAAAAAACCCAAACGTATTGTAAAGCACTGTGCTGAACAGGCTCAAAAGGGTCTGTTTGCTCTGAGGATTACAGCTGGCTTTTGGATGATGAAATAGGATGGTACAATCATGCTGTGCATAAAAGTTGTACTGGACATAATAGCACCATGCATTTCTTTTGTAATGGAAGGAATAAATTTTTTGCTAATATTGAATAAGGACAGATAGGACAATTTTATGGAGCTCATTATACATGCCTCTCAAAGAACAAAAAGGTTGAAATGGTGTTCAGCTGAGCTCTTCCAGCTCTTGTTGTGTTTCCACCTCTCTGTATTGTCTTGTGCTTTTCCATCATCTTGTCCTTTTCAACTGTCTACCATAAGGGAAGAGGGCAGGGAGAGGTGGATGGAAGAAGGAAAAAGCCTAGAAAAGTATCAGAGCTTTGAAATGAACTTCAGCTGTTATTTTAAGAAAACTAAAATACTTTGTGATGAAGTAAATCCCAGTCTTTGAAGAAATGAAGCACCAAATTAAAAAAAGACAGGAATTACCTTTTGGGGGCAACTTTAAAATTATCTGTGAAAGAAGTTGAAAAGTTCCATCCTACCTATCTGCCCCCCATCTTCTTACTAAAATATATAAAATCCTGTGAAACAGTCAGATTTTATAGACATAGAACTGAGGCAGATTAACTGAGGCAGACTTGCTAAGGCCAGAGGCACAGCAAAATTTCGGCCTCTCATCCCTACTAGTAATCAGTTTGCAGTAATTGCAAATGCTCCCATCTTAGTACTCTTCAAAATAGATGTAGTATTGTTGTGACTGATTTTTTAAAAAGGAATAATATACTTGAACACACAGGAGAAAACTATCTCCTTCCATCATGAGGTACTTCAGTTCCACAAGGTGGTGAAGCAGAAAGTTCCCGCTGTCCCAAAGAAGCTCTAGAAGACCATTCATGAAGTCCAACAGAACTACCGCAGCCTCCTGCCCCTCTTCTTCCCACTTCCAAAGGGCTCCCACTGTACAGAGACCTTCTGGGACTGATATTATTCAATGGCAAGGCTGTGACAAACTTGTCCCATGGACAATAGATAACCTTTTCTTCCCCTCTCTTACACCCCCGCAGCAAGGGCAAGCATTCCATGGGCATTTAGGATATGGGATTCAGCAACCCTCTGACTCAGAAAAAGTCCTATTAACTTTACTGGGCTCTGGATAAGGTTATTCCTCTACTGAGGTGGGGCTGTGGGCTGGTAGTCTCATACGATCTATAGTACATTAAGTATTTGGAAGATGTACATACTTTCTGACTTCCAAATATATAATGCATTATTAAGGCATTAATGATACCATAGGAAAGAGGTAAAGGGAAATGAGTACAATAAGCACTGAGAGGACATTCTAACCCACACTCTCAGACTGTCACCCCACTAACTACATCACATTGTTGTACAGGAATGACCCACACAACTCAGAAGCCAGGAGAATGAAATAACCTACCTTCTGAGATTTCCTTCAGAAGAAAGATAGAAGACTATTCTGTGTCTTCTCATTAAAAGTGATCAGTAAATCAGCATTACCTTGTGACACAATGGTGTCAAATGACGCTGAAAGAGCTGACCCTTATCTTTTCTCACAGACTGCAAGCCCAGAGATTACGGCAAAACATAGAACTGATAGAAATCAAAGTGTGCCTCTTGAAGATAGGCATTAACAAACCTTATCCTTAATAGGCTGAATGCATTCTCATACACTTTAATCATCCATGAAGGTCATAGAGTCTTTCTATAGCTGACTGATTCACTGCCCAAGTGCATGTAAAAGCTTAGCAAGGGAATCTTGGACAAAAGCCAGACCTCACAGATGGAGCATTTCTCACTCTTGTGTTGGTGCTTCCTACAGAAGTGGTCAAATCAGCCCCAAATCAGCTGATCTCATTTGAGAAATTAGTTCTTTTCCCTGCAAAAAGAAGTGTGAATCTGTCACATAGCTGAGACAAAGCAGTTTAGTCATATCACCCACCCACCTCCAGAGTAGCTTTGCTAGTCTGAACTGTGGATGCCAGCGGAGTACCCTGGCCTCACCTCAACACCTGGTACAGCATCTTCATCCTCTGCGATGCAGCAGTTTCTAGGATTGTCCTGAGTTGGTACCTACACATGCAAACAGGACTTCTATGAAACCTAGTATCCAGTCCAGGGTGCTGGCCAGCACTCAAACCATTCAAAAGCAGACTGAGAAACTGACCCTTTTATTGCACCAGCATTCATCTTCATTTCTGATAGTTAGAGGTTTGGCTTCAAGTGTATGACAAGTTTATAGTATCTCTTCTGTACAGTTTTCAGGGACATTTAGTGACTTTCACCATCCATCTAACCATCCAGCCATTTTTCTGCCTCTTGTTCAATTTTTGGCCTCAGCAACATCCTGTGGTAAAAAGATTTGTGGATTAATTGCAGTGTGTGAAAGACTGCTTCCTTTTATAAATTTTGATTTTCTTATATTTTAATGAACATTCACTTGAAAATCAGTATGGGGGGAGACAATACAGTTGTCTTAACTAGTTAGATTAATCCTAAATTCCCATTAGTGTTACTTCTGTCTTTGACTTCTTTCAGAGACCTCATAAAATGCATAAATACTTACATGTACATGCTTTCAGGACAAATTGATCAAGAGCCAAAAGTGTTCTTTACTGTTGTATGAGAAATGCATAAATCCAGGAAATATTATGCTTACTTTAAACAAAGATTTTCCATTAATAATGTGGGGTTTTTTTCTCTAGCAAAAATGTGAGTGAAGGATTACAATGTCACATCTTGAAAAGTAGCATACAAATATATAAGACTTCCCTGGACTAATCAGGACTGAAGCAATCAAAGTATCCCATTCCTATCACTTTTTCTTAGTGTTTCTACAGAACCAATGTAGAGTTCTTTTTCTCATCACCCAAATACTCTTTGGACAAACACACTTAAATTTTCACAGGCTACATGTGAAATTTGAAACGGTTTGGCAGATTTGCGTATTCTGCAGCATTGGTGTCTCCTCATCAGAAAATGGGTGACATAAACAGAAGTATGTTCCAGGTCCAGAGCATTTCTCAATGCTTTTCGCTGGTTCTTGTAAACTTGGGAAAACATATGCCTGTAATTTTTCTACTATTTCAGGTGATTTTCACTACACTTTTGTAGAATAGCCAAGATTCCCCCTCACAATTTTTCAGTAATTGCCCCCTGATCTTAGAAATATTTAAATGTCACAAGATTTATATTTCTAGTCACATTGTGTTTTAGCAGAAATGTATTATGTATGAAATTATACAATACAGCAGAGTGGGACCAGTCCCAGAGATTCCTGGAATGTGTGGCAGATAACTTCCTGACGCAGCTGGTGAGTGAACCGACCAGAGAAGGTGCCCTGCTGGATCTCCTCTTTGTGAACAGAGAAGGACTGGTGGATGATGTGGCGGATGGAGGCCAACTAGGGCACAGCAATCATGAAATAACAGAGTTCTCTATTCTTAGAGAGACCAGGAGAGGGGGAAGCAGAACTGACATCCTGGACTTCCAAAGGGCTGACTTTGTCTTGTTTAGGCACCTGCTTGACAGGATCCCTTAGGAGACGATCCTGAAGGGTATAGGGGTCCAGGAAGGCTGGGCACTCTTTAAGAAGGAAGTCTTAATGGCACAGGAGCAGGCGGTCCCCAGGTGCTGTAAGAGAAGCCGATGCCAGAGAAGGCCACCCTGGCTAAAGAGGGAGCTTTGGCTACAACTCAGGGAGAAGAGGTGAGTTTACAGCTTTTGGAAGAAGGGGCTAGCCACTCACAATGATTACAAAGACGCTGTGAGGCTATGCAAGGCAGAAATCAGGAGGTCTAAGCCCAGCTAGAAATTAATCTGGCTTCAGCAATCAAGGATAACAAGAAATGTTTCTATAAGTACTTCAACAACAAAAGAAAGACCAGAGAGAGCCTCCATCCCGTGCTAGACGCAGGAGGAAACATGGCAGCGAGTGATGAGGAAAAGGCTGAGGTGCTTAATGCCTTCTTTGCCTCAGTCTTTAATAGCAAGACTAGTCATACTGAGGAAATCCAACCTCCTTGGCAGAAGACAAGAGACTGGGAGAACGACCCCCCCGCATTCCAGGAGGAGATAGTCAGTGACCTACTGCATCACACAGACACACACAAGTCTATAGGACCGGATGGGATACACCCAAGGGTGCTGAAGGAGCTGGCTGGGGTGCTCGCCAAGCCGCTTTCCATCATTTACCAGCAGTCCTGGCTGACCAGGGAGGTCCCGACAGATTGGAAATTGGCCAATGTGATGCCCATATATAAGAAGGGTCGGAAGGATGATCCGGTAAATTACAGGCCTGTCAGCTTGACGTCAGTGCCCGGGAAGCTGATGGAGCAGCTCATCCAGAGTACCATCACACAACACATGTGGGACAACCAGATGATCAGGCCCAGTCAGCATGGGTTTATGAAAGGCAGGTCCTGCTTGACAAATCTGATCTTCTTCTACGACAGGGTGACCTGCTTATTGGATGAGGGAAAGCTGTGGATGTTGTCTACCTTGACTTTAGTAAGGCCTTTGACACCGTTTCCCACAGCATTCTCCTGGCAAAACTGGCTGCTCGAGGCTTGGATGGGCACACGCTTTGCTGGGTAAAAAACTGGCTGGATGGCCGGGCCCAAAGAGTTGTGATGAACGGAGTTAAATCCGGTTGGTGGCCGGTCACAAGTGGTGTCCCCCAGGGCTCGGTTTTGGGGCCACTCTTGTTTAACATCTTTATTGATGATCTAGACGAGGGGATCGAGTGCACCCTCAGTAAGTTTGCAGATGACACCAAGTTGGGTGGGAGTGTTGATCTGCTCGAGGGTAGGGAGGCTCTGCAGAGAGATCTGGACAGGCTGGAGCGATGGGCTCAGGCCAACTGTAGGAGTTTCAATAAGGCCAAATGCCGGGTGCTGCACTTGGGCCACAACAACCCCCAGCAGTGCTACAGGCTTGGGGAGGAGTGGCTGGAGAGCTACCAGTCAGAGAGGGACCTGGGGGTGTTGATTGACAGCCGGCTGAACATGAGCCAGCAGTGTGCCCAGGTGGCCAAGAAGGCCAATGGCATCCTGGCTTGTATCAGAAATAGCGTGGCCAGCAGGGACAGGGAAGTGATCTTGCCCCTGTACTCAGCACTGGTGAGGCCACACCTCGATTACTGTGTTCAGTTTTGGGCCCCTCACTACAAAAAGGACATTGAATTACTCGAGCTTGTCCAGAGAAGGGCAACGAAGCTGGTGAAGGGTCTGGAGCACATGTCGTACGAGGAGCGGCTGAGGGAACTGCGGTTGTTTAGTCTGGAGAAGAGGAGGCTGAGGGGAGACCTCATCGCCCTCTACAACTACCTGAAAGGAGGTTGCAGAGAGCTGGGGATGAGTCGCTTTATTAACAAGTGATAGGACAAGAGGGAATGGCCTCAAGTTGCATCAAGGAAGGTTTAGACTGGATATTAGGAAGCATTTCTTTACAGAATGGGTTGTTAGGCATTGGAATGGGCTGCCCAGGGAGGTGGTGGAGTCCCCATCCCTGGAGGTGTTTAAGAGTCGGGTTGACATAGCGCTTAGGGATATGGTGTAGTTGAGAACGGTCAGTGTGAGGTTAATGGTTGGAATGGATGATCTACCAGGTCTTTTCCAACCTTGATGATTCTGTGATTCTGTGAAAGTTTGAATAGGTCACTGCAGGAAACAGCTAATACATAGAAACATGAACCTTCTTTAATTAATCCCCAGGAATAATTGATTTTATACTCAGGAGAATTTTATCTTAGTTTACAGACATAATTCAAAGTTTAATGTGGACTTCATAAAAGAGCAGGTTTCTCCTCTTGGAGAAAATAACATTGTAGAGGGAGAGGTAAACGGGAGAGGAGGGAACACCACCTCAGACACCAGTTCGGTTTAGGGCAAAGTGCCTTCAGAGTGGCACTTGTGTTGGCAAAATCCTTTGTTCTAGTTGCATAACGCTGGCTGAGGACACGCTGGCTCTCGTGCGATTCATGGACTACGTGAGACATTAAACTTGCTGTGACACATGACACACATAATATTATAAGAGCCAAAATCTTCTGTGGGTGTGTATTAGGCAACTGAGCCAGCCAAAGGGGCTAACCTGATGCCCAGTGCAGTTGCGATCTCAAATCATTGAACAGCAACAGGAAGGCAAATCTAATGTATCTAATGTATTTAGGGAAAGAAAAGAGAAAATACAGGTATTTTTTTGTAGCCCTGTAGTCAAACTGTACAAAGACAGCTGCAACACTTTCACCTTCACTCCTGATAAATATATCCTTTTTTGGTTGTACAGCTGAGGCTGCCTGATGAGGGTGACAAGATGAAACACAGTGACACTAATTAACTGTAGACACTGTCACTGACTGTGCAGGCAGCAGAGCAGGGTGCTCAGATGGAGGGACTCACAGCCCAGCTACAGTCCAGTATTTGCTTCAGTGCAAAAAACATTTTATAGCATTTTTGGTGACTTTCTTAAAACATAAATAAATAAGTGGAGCACAGGCAGGTAAGACAACTCTTTTCTGAGATTTCTCTTTTGTTTGGCCTAGATAAATACACGTGATTATTTTTATTTTTGTTTTTAGAGTTGCCTTTCTTTGGTTTTAGTACAAAATAGAACTTACTACCCAATGGCCCTTAAATATGTAAAATTCCTAGTACGTGTGATTTGCTGATTTAATCTTTGTTCATAAAAGTATTGTGAAGTCTTATACTTTAAGCTTCTTCATCCCTGATTATTTTTCTTCCTGTATATTCAGGTTAGCTGGTGGTTTGAGAAAACACCTGCTGTGGTAGGGTCAGGAGAAGTTTAGAGGGGACTAACCAATGTATAGAAAAGGAATGGTATATTTGAGGCTTATTGCAGAAAGGGTATCACTGGTGGTAAGGAAAAGATAAGAAAGGGATGCATCTCAGAATCTTTCTTGAGAAGCAGAACCTGACTTGGCAAATTATAATTTATTGTAATGTCCTAACAATATTATTTCAGAAACTGTGTTATACATTAATCCCTTTCATGTTAGGGGGTTTTTTTTCTTTAACAAGAAAATCTTTATCAAAAAGCCCCTGTAGGATCTCAGTTGTGAATGGCCTTTGGTGTTTTTCTGTGCTGTTTGCTTTTCTGGAGCTCTGTCTTCCCAAGTTTCCCACTACAAGCAGAAAACTCCTTCCCTTCAAACTACCTGTTTTGCTTGGATCAGATAAACCTAGAAACTGTCGCTACAGTTGCAATATGGAGGTCGATAATTGCTCAGGGAAATGAGTCCTCCAGGGTGTTCGCCTCTAGGCTCAACAAGTCGCTATTGCCAACAGCAGTACCAGATTCAAAATTGTGAACTCCTTGGGGAGTAGGTTGCAATCTGCGATAAACACTGCGGATGAGCAAAGGGTAAATGATTAGTACTGTCTAACTGGGATGCTTCAGCCCTTTCTTTTCCAAAGCAAAAGGAGCAACTAGAGGAACACAGTAAGACATAACTCGTGTATCTATGCTAACACTTTGTTCTATTTATTTCTGTGGGTTTACTTTACAGGGGTTAATCTCATGTTTTATTGCAGGTGGTGTTAGAATACATAATTATTTCATCCGTGTAATTATAGCTTGTAAATGGCTGGATAGGTTTCCATTCTAGGAGTGATTCTCTTAAAGACAGTTTATATTGTTTGTCTAATGTACAGGTATTGCTGCATTTGTAGTTCACCCATTGTCAGTTTTCTGTCCTAATCTCTTACCTTTATGGACACATAGTGAACACAGTATCTAGCCATGCCATCAGAATGGCACAATATTAAAACATTAAAATGTTAATGTTTTAGAAATTTTCTTCTGATAGGAATAGTTAAGACTTTATTTTTTGTTTCTCTTCTCTATCTTCCTTCTTTTTATTTTGTTCTTTCTTTCTTTGACTAACTTTTCTTTAACAAAAATTGTCATAGTTCAGAATTTGCAGAAAGGCAATTTTGTACCAGACCCTCGGTCAGACTTAAATTTCAGTCACCTTCAGGAGGGCACATGCCAAAGTTGAGAATGTAATGCCCCAGGTGTTGCTTTTAGCTCAGATCTTGATAGTGTCAGGATGGGTTATTGTATGATAACATTCATGTAATTGAGGAGGCCCATTGCATTTTAGTGCTGAGTAGGCATAAATTAGCCTGGATCTTGTCAGAAGGAACTTGGGAAAAGAGTATAATCTTGCCCTGTTCCTATCATTTTCCATAAGCATCCAGAGTTGGCTACAGGGTACTGAACTTGATGTGTCTCCAGTCTGGTCCACTCCTGCTTTATGCTTTTACAAACCCAGTACAAACAAGGGGGTAATAGAGAGCACAGAGCACGTTTGAGATGTGCTGCTTCCTCTAAAGCAGGTGCTCTTGGGGTCGCATCAAGCTTTTCTATACATTATCTTTCACTGATCAAGTTAGAAATCCCATTCCTAAAGTGACAGATTCTGGACTGCTAACTTTCCTCTTGATAGGAAGAGGTAAAGGCACTCTCTTGTGCTGCCTGATGTAGGAAAAGGCACCCTATGTTACTCTTACTTAATTTTTACTATAATTGCCAAAGAACTAAGCTTCACATCAACACCAACAATTGAGAAGCAGATTCCTACAATGGACAAGAAGGCAAGGTTCTTATAAAAAATCTGAGATTTTTCCTCCTCAAATATTTCTTCCATTTTTTTTGATGAGTAGTCACCAAAAAACCTTCACTGCTGCACAAGAAGCACTCTGAGATGAGGCTTAAGGACAAATTTCTTCCCACGCACTTAGGACGTTTCCTGAAAGGGTCCTGAAATCACCAGCTGTAAGGCCAGGTAGGTGAGCTTTTTAAGGAGGCTGATGCCAGACTGACAGAGAGTGCTGTGGTCTTCAGGCTTCCCCCAGAACCACCAAGGACAATATAGCTGTTAGAGACACACACATACTGTGCAGCCTTTTATGACTATTTGCTATAGGATACACTGGACCAAATTCAGACCTGGTAGGAGGAAATGTGACTCTCCTGAAGTTAATGGAGTTTCACCACATTTTATTGTCCCTGGATATGATGAACCACAATCCCAGCATACTAAATCTACAAGAATTTATTACCTCCTTATAAGATCTTTAAGATCTTCTATTTCATCCAAAGCTAGATATTTTTCTGGCTGTTTCATTTGTGTGTCTTTATCAGTAAGCTCTTACCACACTATTTAACAACATCTCTATTAATGTGATCTGATCCCTGGCTCATGTATGTTTAAGTGAATGTATTTTGATTTTATGCCTGCTAATTTTGCTCAATAACAACAGTTAGCATTATCTCCATAACTCAGGGTCACTGACTCAGATAAGCAGTTTTGCACTCTTTATGCCATCCTGATGGATTTCTAGGGACCCTCTGAAGTGCTAAGGCTTGGACAACAGGCCCAAGCCTGAGTTGACCTATAGATGAATCCTGTATATTTTATAACTGATAACCATTGTGCTAGTAGGTATTGTATTAAGTTATAATAACCTATTTATGCTGGTGTAAAAAGTGCTAAAGCATTGAAATACTGCAGCCTGAACAACAGGCCCCAAGCTGAAGCTGTTAACTTAACATGTAGTCATTAGTAAAATATGTAAACTCGCTAGTGAAAGACAAAATATAATCAGTAGAGGGGAGAGAAGGTATCCAACTTTCCTTTCGCAGCCTTCTTCAAGGCTGAGAACCCAAGTGTTTGGCCTTGTTAGAAACTCCCTTGGTTCCCCCCGAGCCCTGGCCAGGCTTCGGGTGGAATCCAACAGGAGAATGAAACCAGAAACTTTCTGCTCAAAACAAAGGTGCCAGCTATTCTGGCTTGTCGATCTCTGGTATATAAGGCTGGGCCCGTTCACAGCGAATTTGGATGCCTCACCTACGGGTGGACGCACCGCGTAGGATTTCCCACTTGCCGGGACTGGCTCTCCAAATCCTCGCTGTAACCGGGGCTCCCCAGCGACTGCGGATCTGGATGATGATGATAATATATGCAAGTGGTGATGTATTTCTCTTAATTACTATTCTCTCTCTCTCTCGTGTAGTAATGATTTGATGCATTTCCCTGTATTTTCCTGTTTGTTGCTTTAAGTGCACTATTCTGCTCTTCTTACTGCATGTTTTCTGTATTACGCTGTTACATTACTTGGTTATTACCAGTAAAGTACGCCTACTCTTCTCACTCTGGTGTCTGAGTTTAATTGGTATCCTTAATCAGCAAAACACCCTCATGACAGCGTTCCTATTTCAGCAACAACTCCCTTCCCATTTACTCAGGTTCCTCAGACCAGGCTGTCGACTTCTTGTGTAGTGATGGCTTCACAGCTCCAAACCAATGCTCATCTGCTGTATTGCTCAGGTGTGCCATGGCCGGAGCGAGTCCATCTGTGGAACAGAAGAAATGGTGCTCAGATTTCCATGTGCCCCTCTCAAGACATTTATCTGTTTCACTGACAAAGCTGGAGCAGTTTTGTAACCACTCAGGATGTCTGTCTAATTTAAGAAGAAGCAAAAAGAAGAAGATTTTGTGTTTTGAAGATGCCAGGGTAGAAAGGCTAATTTAAATTGAAGAATCCTATAATACTTCCAGCTGAATTAAAGCTCAACTGTGTGGTAAGAGCACATCTC
This sequence comes from Strix aluco, assembly GCF_031877795.1. Lineage (NCBI taxonomy): Eukaryota > Metazoa > Chordata > Aves > Strigiformes > Strigidae > Strix > Strix aluco. The sequence goes on from NC_133935.1 coordinate 48,273,859, forward strand.
AGCTGATGCATCAAGAACTGACAATCCCATTAGTGTAAAAAAAAATGAGAAAAGGGGGGAAAAAATGAAAAACACTCAGTACTGATGGAAAAATCAAATTGACAGTGGAAAAAGAAAGCAAATACTTTATGGTTTTACATCATAACATAAATAAATAACAATGGTCAAAATGTCTGATGCTGTTTTTCTTTGAGAAAAAAGTTGCTTTTCTTTCTAGACCATAACCATATTCCCAGTGTGACATCTGACCCATAGATACTTAATTCTCTTTATGCAGTTCTGGTTAGGAAGGAAGAATACTTGCTTGGATCCTCAGAGCAGCGAGATGGCCTGTGGCTCTAAATAGGAGGTTTAAAATAAAAAATCTTTTTCAGCTCAAGTCAGCTGGCTCAGTCAGAACTTACTAACTTCCTAAGTCAGAAGTTGCCAGAAACATTGGAAGCCTTCTGGGACCATCTGACATACTTCTCTTCCCTCTCTTCTCCACTACTGTTGTCTGCAAAGGGGTATGGAAGCAAAGAAAGGGACCCCAGAGTACCACATGGAAGTACTGGCCACCAGGTGTCACGTGAAGACCCATATCTAGTTCTTCTTGGAAACAGAAAATTTGAACCTAAATTATTTCCTGGCTAAAATTCCACTGACTTCATGGGAAGGATTTGAACTTGACAAAACATTTAAATTTCACTATGATTCTAACACAGAGAAAGAAAATACTTCAGTGATATAGTTGGTGTCTGATGAGAATTATAGTGTTCTCTGACTCACATGAGGAAGTTTTAGGAAATTCAACCATGTGGAATGTATCCAGAATGTTTCTTTTTTGATCTCAGAAGCCGCTAATCTGAATTAAAATTGTATAATTCCACTATGTCTGACTCATTCTTCACCTGTAAGGAGAAATGCTAAGATAATATTCAAAGCAAATCTTCATTGTGTAAATTCAACATCTCATTCTTTAAAGGTGAATTGATATTTAATGCTCGACTTCCATTTCTAATGTAGTAATTGTGTTATCTTGAACACTATGACTTGTCCAAGGAATTTAGCCAAAAACCTCTGGAACCTATTTTGAATGTAGTTGAGGAAGGTGGTACTTTGATAATGAGCAGCACTTAAGATGCTTAAATTTTTCTTTGGACTTATTCTTTATTGCAATGCAAGAAGATTGCAGATTATTGTTCTGGGAAAAAACAATTAATGAAGAGTCCCAGAGATCAGTCATCTTGAGAACTGAATGTGTTGAGCAAGGAGTTAATCTGAACTGGTTTTGTTTTTCAGACACTGCAAATGGATGTAAACAAGCTGAATATCACATTGCTTCGGATATTTCGCCAAGGAGTGGCAGCAGCACTGGGACTGTTACCTCAGCAAGTTCATATCAACAGACTCATTGTAAGTACCAAAGGGCTGTGTATAATAAAATGTACCTGGTTATTTTGAATTCTGTTAAATTTATTTTCCTGTCGCTATGGAAAAGTGTAATAAAATAGAACAGAAAAATACTTTTTTCCAATATTATTTTAACTGCACTACAGGAAAATAGATCTCCATTACAAAATGATTTAAATTTTCTTCTGAAAGGAAAATATTCTCAGTTACAGTCTAGAGAAAAATTAAGTCAGATAAATCTCCTTTGAATCCTATTCATAAGCAGATTGCTTATCCCTTAGTTTTCATTCCAATGCAGTTCTACATCACATTCATTAAGAAACACTTATTCATGTTTTGTTTCTCAAAGGTTGAATATTACTCAAAAAATACATGTGATTCTGCCTTTCAAAGGCATCTTCACAATTTATCCTCAGACTTTCCATTAGTAAATTAAATGACTTCTCACAATATTAATATTCATATTTTGCTATTCAGCTATAATAATATATGCTCAGAAATGATCTTGTAGACTACGGTACTGTATTTGCAAAAGATGATGACAAATTTGCTTCTGGCAACAAAGACTTTTTTAAAGCAGTTATTGCATGGTTTTCTGTGTGTGGTTAAGAGCATACATTCTTAACACTGTTGTCTTTTTATGACCGTTTTGCCATGAAGCAAAAAACCCAACATCATGGTGTATTGCTATCATTCATTTCACATTGCAGAGGGAAGAAGAGTTATTTTATTCTACATGCAGGTTGAATATTAGGGAAGAAAACTGACAGGTTCAGCATTAAAGTATTTCCTGCCTTGATAGCTTGACAGGATTGTATACATCAAAAAGGATTATAAAATTCCTTCAAATAATGTCTCTGTGAGAAAGGATCACACAAGAAGTACAGTGGAAAAGATCAATAGGAATGCAATGCAGCCGTTTTCATGTTAGCCAGGGATGTCATTCATTCATGACAAGTGATGCTAAATCTCCTTTGTCCCCTGCATTAAACAAAATGAAAGGTTGAAAGACATACTCAGAGAAAAGCACAATTAAATGAGAAATGTTCCAGAGTTTGGGATGTGTATTTCAACATACTAAGTCATTTAGTATCTTTCTTACTATGCTCTGTGGAAATTAGGTAACTAAGCAGAAGAAATATACTGTTTATTTTCCTGTTGGTTCCGAAGCATTTCCCTTTCTCATTTGTGAACTAAAGGAAGAGGTAATATCATTCTGCACCTGCATATAACTCAGAATACAGTGAGTACTATTCATTAATTAGTATTCTCAACATCTGTAAAAGTCTGCTGTGAGTTAATATTTTAGTGATATAAGAAAGAAAGAAAACTTTTGTCCTATTGGCTCTAAAAATCACACAGAGTCAAAATTCACAAGGAAGAAAAATCTATCTTAGGAGACATTATTTCCACTTTGCATCCTTCTAACGAGAGACAGTGCCTCTTGTGCAAAGTGCTGGCAAGCAAGCAGGGCACATCAAAATTCATCTCACTTCAGCCTAGTCTAAGCTACTCATCTAGGCTCCCTGTAAAAGCAGTATAGAGAAGGGTAACTGGGGGAGGAGAGTCATTGAGATCCTGATTATTTTAGGATGGATTAAATCATTCTCTAGAGATGCCAGCCTCTCCTCCCTGCTGATTTTGGAGGTAGTTTAGATGACTGAGGTGAGGTTAGCTGACGCCCTCCCAAGCGAGCAGCTCTCAGAAATGATCAGGAGCCTAGTAGCCAGGGTGTGGCTGGGTACCAGGAGAGGAGAGGGCTTGCTAGCCTCTTACATATAAGATCACATAGTGTGCCAGGAAATATTAACTGGGCATTTCCAGTGTCTCCTTAACCTTTCCAGTAAATCCTCCTCCCAAAAAGGCCTTTTAATGGGCAGAAGAACTCCTAAGTAGAGGAGGCATGAAACACTGGGAATGCTGCATCCGCACAAAGCCTTGCCTTCTGCCTGCCATCTACACCCAGAACCAGCCACCTATCCATGTCAGAGACTGAATAGGACCACAGCCTCACATCAGCTTCTTCAGCTTGACAAAAGTCTCTGCCTTGAACTGACACTCCAGACCTGTATGTCTGTTTTCACTCCTTATAACCCTGCTGATCTGAATAGTCCCACTGAAAAATGCCCAGTCCCACCAGTAGCCAGTGTCCTTACCAATCTGATTGATAAGACCAGCAACATATTTGAGAGCACAGAAGGCAGATTTAGGGTAAACATGGTTGAAAGCATCCCTTTCTGTGCAGCTCTACTTCTGAATGCAAAACTAGGTATTTTAAGAATAGCAAAAGATGTCTTTTCCTTCACTTCAGTAAAGGTAATGATGCACTTTCAAGGTGAGGGGAAGGAGGTGGGAGAAATCAGAATTCTCTCGGTTTGAACTGATCTCTCCCATTCCATAATGATGAATAGCAAATAACCAGACCAGTGAGGTTCTTGCCTGCGCAGGCAGCAATGCAGGCAGTAGCTCCATGCTTACCTTGCATGTGTGGAACTGCTGCAGGACTAGACTCTACATCACAGCCTCAGCTAAGTTGGCCACAGCCCTGGGGAACCTGGATTCCCACACCCCATTTGGACATCAGCACTGTCTGGAGTGCTGGTATTGGGTGCTGTTCTAGTCTGTCACAACCAGAGGAACCCTCTGGCAGTCTCTCCTTTTGCTCCCTTGTGACAGAGTGAGCATCACCAGCATCTCTAATACAGCGCCTCTTGGGCTGCCAGGACTGCATCAAAGACACTAAGGCAGGAGTTAATAGAGGGGAGAGTAAGCATTCTCAGTTTACCCATTAAATGTAAACAACCCTTTTCTGGTCCTTTAATTTTGTTGTGCCTTTTTAAGGAGTTGCACTGCAGTCGACTAAAAGGACTTTATACTTCATTGCAGTGTCTGCAATGTGTTGACATGGGATCAGAACGCAGTGCCAAAATACCACAGCATTATACTAAGCATTCCTGTTTAAAGACCACCTTCTAAAACAGGGCTGCATTTCAGATCAGATCAGATGAACTATCTGCTAAAATCCATGCTGGCACTTTGCCCTTGACCCCATCCCATGGCTCCTCCCCTCACCATGTTACGTTGACATCTTATTTAATGGTACTAGACTCAGGAAGAGGGTACCTTGTCAACAGTGAATGAGACCAAGCACACATGCCCACGTACGATATTTACATTTTCTTGCACAGTCAGCTGGGATTTAAGGAGTCAGACAATAAGTATACTCTCCTCAGAGAACAGGTTGCAGCCTTTATATTCCATGCTTTTGTTTTTAAAATTATAATTACTATCTATAGACAGCAGAGATTATCTAATCTCAGACCGTTCCTATGATTCTGCATTTTTTTAATTTTCCTAGGGGAAGAAGAACTGTGTGGAACTGTTTGTGTCCCCACTGAACAGAAAGCCAGGAATTTCTGAGGCGCTCCCATCTGAAGAAGTGCTGCGTTCCCTTAATATCAACATTTTGCATCAGAGTTTATCCCAGTTTGGAATAACAGAGGTCTCCCCTGAGGTTGGTTATCAATTTCCTAACCTGTAGTTTGTTACAGATTAGGCAGTTATTACATCCTTGGTAGTTTTCAGGCTGAGGTTCTCAAACATACTGCTATAAGGCAATTATACAGCTAGCCCTGTTAAATTACTTTAATGGTGCTTCATTAGGCTACTCAGGCATTAATATCCAGGTCCTCCTCACACAGCTGGGCTACCATTGAAATCAGAGTTTAGATCCTAAGCATGCATCAATTGCCTTAAAGGATGTGGGCCCAAGGATTTTTAGTCTAATAATGCAGGTTGGAAGGTATAAAGATTTCAGTAGAGAGAAAAGAAATGCAGATGTCAGGTGTGAGCATTACTACTTGTGTAACTTGTGTCTGACATGATTTTGAAAAACTGAATTTGTACTTTGTACCCATGCTTCTTTCTGTTCTCAGGAGAAGTGAGAGATTTCTTTTGTTTATCTGCTCCAAAAAGAGAGCAGAAATAAATCTTGTAGCTATTATTTGTATGACTACATCCATTTTTTGGAAAAAAAAATGTATTTCAAAGCAGAGACTGCACTGCCATCTCCACAGTGTCCCAGACATTACCAGTGAGATGGACATCTAATTCTGGGCTGGCCACTTGAGCTATGCACAGCAAATGAAAAAGAGAGAAGGCCTTTAGGAAAGGAAATCACTGAGCTCATGGACATGGTCACATCACACTGCATTTTATTTAGTGTCTTAGAAGCCCTTACCTCAGAATTCAGTGTGAGGTCCGAATAATTTCAAACATGTTATCAAGAATCAGCATTTTTCGTGGAAGCTCCCATTTTGACTGCAGAAATGTCTATGTCCAAAAAAGTCAAAAAAGTGGAGAAAAATAGAGGTTCTGATGAGCTGTTTCCCCCTATGGGTAAAGAGTTCCTGGTTTTTTTACATCCAAAACCTGTGTTCGAGCCATTGCTGAGTTAGTACTGGCTGGTATGTTCACCTGTATTTCTACTGATTAGAAATGCTTTTGTTCATTTTAAGCATTCTAACTGTGTTTAAGAATCTGGAAGATGTCTTTGGTACAAAAAATGAAATATAAAAACAAGGCCAGTTTAATGCAATTTTACATGCTCTACTACAGCACTATGAATATAGGTGGATTCTCAAGTTTTTGCTGTTCTAATACAAAACGAAGCCAAGCAGTGCTGTCAGATCAGGTCTTTATATCGCCCATCAGCGACCTGAGCTATGCTTTACATAGCTTTGACACAGTGTTTTACCCATTGTGTGTATGTATTCCTGAGCTATCAATCCTAATTAAATCATGAGCTAATAAATTGTACATGCTTCCACCAAAAAGTCTGAATGTTTCACAACCAGTATTGTATGTGCCCTATCAGTGTATCTGTGCAGAAAGGAAGCATTATCCACATCTTTCTAGGTGGGTGGCTGACACAGAGGTGTTAGGACTGGAAGTTGTTTCCTTTTTTAGCTGCCTATTTCAGTATGAGCTGCCTAAGGCTTGAAAGTCTACTAGCTCTCTCTACAGTAAACAGACAGGAAGAGATACATTCAGCAGGCAGTTCATCCCATCTCTGAGATACCTCTCCTGAGATTGCTTGGTTGACTTCCTAACAAGGATTAGTTTAAACTAGACCCCCAGCTGTAGAGGGTTAATGGTGGGGGACATTACCCTGTCCTAAGAAGCTTTACCAAGATTATGTAGGAAAACCCAAGTGGAAAACTGAGGCGCTCTGCTTAAGGTCTCCGTGTGATACCATAAACAGCAAGTCTCAATGGATGTAGGTGACCGGAACTACATTTCCATTCATTCCAGTAATAATTTGCCAGTTCACATCTGCTGATGCATTCATCACTGATTGATCTATTTTCAATTAAATCAGCTGTCTCAAAATTCATAGCCTACTTTCTTATTCTGCAGTAGCTAAAAGAGCAGATTCCCTATATACCTTTGCTTTAGGAACCTCTAGAGTCCTTTGCTGCCTGGTGTACAATGGGATACATACCTGTGGGAATGTGAAAATTTAATTTAATGGAGTCATTGCCATTTCAGGGATCCAGGGCAATGGCAATACCTTCCATATGTCCTTTCTCTTCCAATGGCCTATTGTAGTTGTAACATTTGCTCTTTTATTATGGTCTAAAGTTTGTGCATGAAGTGGGATTTAGGATTGTGTTCTGGTTTATGGTGTGTATCAGGGCCAGGAGCAGACTTCCGCAGAAAAGTCTACTGAATTGGTGCTTGTTGGTGGGACTAAATTCAATGACTCAGGCAGTCCATGTTATTATGATGTGGGAATCCTGACTTCCTAATGTCTTTAAATTGTGCTCAGAGAAAGAAAGAAAATACTACTGGATTTCAGAGCTTAGTAGAGAAGAAACTTGAAGTGGTTTTGAATGACAAAAATAACTGAAGTTACAGTAAGTGAAATAAGGGTTACTGTCTTTTGAGAAATAAGCTAACTGCCATCTGGGAGATGTGGCACTAAAGGAGAAATTTCCAGAGTTCATGCCAGAATTATGCAATCCCAGAATGTACCATTACAGCCTCCTTGTACAAGGCTTCTGTTGGTTGCCTTTGAAGTGTGTGATATTAACTTCTTAGAGAAGAAATCAAAGGAAGCAATCATGCACTTAAAGCATACAGAAACCGTAAGTCATTGTAAGGACAAGTGATCAAAACCAATAGCTTAGAAATTACAACAACCTAGACAGACAGAGGAGCCTGGGAACTAAGCAGAGCACAAGGATGCGCTCCTGTGCTCAGGCAAGGCAGACGTAGCGTTACACCTGCATGGGTGCACCCAGAGCACCGCAACAGGGACAGGAGCCCTGCAGGCCTGCCAGCTTTGACATGGAATCACAACACTATCGCACATGTGTGTAAGGTAGAGTCTTTGGGGAGATTTTGTCATGACAGACACTAAGTAGCTATTATCCAGTGTCCTGGGAGTCTGAGAGGTCACCCATGTTCCTGAAAGTTTTCACTGGGAGTGGAAGTGATTTCTTGGCAGACTTTCCTAACCTGGTTTACCTGACATAGTTCAAATAGCAGAAAAAAACAAAGCAACTCAATGTGAACTTCGATGAACCCTTTTTGATCTTAAGTTTGATCCCCAGCTCCCTGGAAAATTTCCTCTGAGCTCAGAACTACAGCTTGCCGTGCTTTCATTAGTGTTTCAGCCCAAGGAATTAATTGGGGTTAACAACTAATTTGCAAATTCACCTACTTTCCAGTGAAGACTTACCTTTCCTGGCAGCTCCTGATACCTTGGCAGGATCGTTCAGTCATGGATTTTACAGTGACTAGTTCAGGTCAATGTCTCTCATGTTATTATCAAAAGCTGGGTGCTCATTTTACTTGTTTGTAGAAATAATCCACTAGTTTTCCATAACAAGACCAGAAAAAACAGAGTCGATTTTTAATGTCTTTTCTTTAAAAAATAAAGTTTATAAGAAATCATTTTTCTAAATACATTTGTTCCAGTTTAGAGCAAAGCAGATGCCTGTGCAGGCACTCTTCAGTAAGGTTAGTGATAGCGTGGGATTGTTAAGAATACATTGATTCTTCCCCACCTTGAATCATGCTGAATTTAAACTCTTTAAATTAACCTGACTAATTCTGCCTGAATGACTCACCTGATTGTGGCAGCTCCTTAGGAATGGAGTCAAACACTGGGGGATGATGCTGTTGATGATGTACATGATGATGAGCCTTCCTCCCTGTAGCCAGGTTTGCTCTGGGACCTGATGGTGCCTGAGCTACTGGAACTCCCCTGCCACCTCACCTGCTCTGGTATTACCCTGCCTTCATCAGCTGTGGCTTTTTGCGGTTTAGTTTGAATTTATCTTCCTGCCCTCTGATGGCAGTGGTACATTCCCACTTCTCAAAAACTATCTGAAAGTCTTAGTGGATTCTCAGGCAGGAAAAGGCTCCCAGCTGAGTGAGAGAAATGTGGAGTAACATCAGTCAACTGACACAGCACATCTCCATGCAGAAGGCTCATTGTCTGTGGTCGTGGACAGAAGTCCTCTCTTTTTCTTGCTTTCTCCCTAGCATTTGGCCATCCTGTGAGCTTGTTTCCTGGGCGTCAACAATCTGTAGTGAGCATGGCAGTTGCCATCCGTCTTATCAGTTCTCCCAGACCGAGGAACAAAGTTCTGAATGAGCAGCACTGATGTTTCAAAAAGCGATGCCTTATCATGGGTGTGAGGTGACTCAGTTACTGTAGGTCACAGCCTCTTCTATCATTAGGGAGCAGTTTAAGCAACAATTCTGCTGTCCTGCAGTTAGATCAGGGAGAGAGATTTCCTTGGTTAGGTGAAGGTACTGCTAAAGTGTTTCAAAACGGTGTGTCAGATATGTTTAAGTTGTGGCATACATTTTTTTACCCTTTTTACAGCATTTGTAAACATTCTTTGAACTTTATTTTTAGAAAGACAAATCAGGGAAAGACATGTCCTGAACACATGTACATAGATAGTACATAGACAGACATCATAGATACTAGTTCTTTTAAACTCAGTTTCGTATACAAAGTCTATTATTACAAAGTCTTAAAAGTTTACTGACGCTAATGAATAACAGTTAAGTCTCTCACCCATTGAGTCAAAAAATCCTATTAACTCTTCATTTACTTGTTAGTGTATTTGTTGTTACAGTGAAGAGGTATAAAAAAAACCCCATTTACTCACTTACATAAGGTCAGCGTGGCCAATTCTTCTTCAGGTCCTGCTTTCTATCTAGATTTCCTCCTGAGAAGTCTGAAACGCCAGAAAGCCATCGGGTAACCCACCCAGGGTCAAACACCTTGTTTATTGCTAATGGGCCAGAGCTGCAGCTGCTGCTGTTGCCGTGGGATTCCCATGGAGCCCAACAGGAGCAGTCCCGAGTGCAGAACAGCTGCAAACGTGGGCTCTGAGCCAGGATTGGGACGCAAGTCCTGTGCCGTGAGCACAGCAGAATAACCTTGCTGTGCTGAGGTAGCAGATTGCATGGAGAGCTGCACCCCGTTAGAGTGGCAACGGTCTTTGAATATGTCTAGGAAATATTTGGCAAGATTTCCAGTTTATCTTTGAAAGCCCTGGTTTTTAAGTTGCTCACTAAACACCAGACTGACACTTACAAACCTTGTTAAACTGTCAATACCTGCAGTACTTTTAAGCCCAGATCATGAAACATTGTGTGATTACACACACACACAGAAATACACTAATTTTACAAGGTCTGTTTCTATAGTTTAGCAGAAGAGGGTAAAGGATTTCCATTCTGGTCCCTAGGGCTATGACTTCCAGAGAAAACTCTTCATTATTATGCTTTCAGTTCTAAAGCAGTTGACTCCCGGTTATACACATGTATTTTTTTTTAGCAAGCAAGTCTCTGTAAATTAACCATGGTACCAAACACTTCTATAAAGTTTGCATTTTCTGTCAGTATGATCTGTGATTTGTTTTGCATCTGCATTGAGTTAAAGCTGCATTGTCCTGGCCCTTTTCAAAGCAGGCAGGGGACAAACCTGTGCTGAAAGGAGGACCATGAAAACTCTATTGGGATCCAGCATGTGGCAGGTTTTTGTCAGCTTGTCCTCTCTTCCCCAGTCCATGATCTCCTCCTCCTCAGCAAGCCTTTCCACATGAATTCAACTTCATCAGGACATTCTATGTTTGGGAGGCTGATGGACACAAGGAGTTTCCTTGATACATTAACTACTCAAAAGAGCAGGCTCATCAGTGGCTAAGCAGACTTTGGAGCATGAGGTACTCATGTAAAGTGCAAGAGGGTCCCTGCAGTTGCACAGTTCCAGTGAGTAGCCACTCATTTTTAAACGGAGGAACTCTCCTCTGTGGAAATCTCCCAGTCCTCTTACACAATGTCCCCAGAGAGGAAAAAAGGCCACCTTGACATGGGAAGACAACTCACTAGTTAAATGAGAAGTTTAATTAAAGCCATTAGGGAATATCAGTGAAAGGAAAACACCAAGAACTTGAACATTTACAGTGGAAACCAGAATTTAAGAAAGTTGGTTTTAGTCAGTCTGAGAACTGTACTGAAAATACACAATTAAGAAAAGAAAAGCAAGCAGCTGAAAATTGGGTGAGCAATGTCTACTGAACTGCGGTCACAGAAACACAAGACGGCAGACTTTATTCTAAATAATATATAGCAGGTAGACTGAGGGTACATGTACCCTGTTTCTACTACCGAATCTCTGTTTGGAAACATAGTGAAATTCTGGTAATTTAATAGCCCAACCAAGTCCCCACACTGCAATAAAGCAAAAAATAAATGCTTTTACAATTATTATTATTTCATAATCCCCAGGAAATCCCCAGGAGTTCTGGAAATTTTAGTGAGCACAGCTGTTTTAGAAATGTACTATCAGCAGAAACCCAAAGATAATGAGATTACTTTAAGCATGATCAGAATTATAGATAGATGGATAATGAGATTGCTTTCAGCATAGTCAGAATTTTTTACGTATGCACATGTATGTGTGTGTGTGTACTCTAAATGTGTCAGGGCTTCCTGGCTCATGAAGACAAACTGACAAGTCACCTGCTCTTTGCTCCTATGTCAAGTGTAAACAGTCCCAAGGCTGGCGCGTGGGTGCTGGGGCTGGAGATAAGCGCTGGGGAGAAAGAGGCAGGGCAAGTGGCTCCTGCAGCCCTTGCGCCAATGAGCCAGGTAGTTTCCAAGAAAGACCGTGGGTCTTGTTTGCTTACCTTCCACCAGCCCATGTGTCCTGGTGGCTTCTCTCAGCAGCCACAGAGAAGCTCCTAGATCATCTGGCATAGCGTTAGGACCCCTGGGTGGCACGCACGCACACGGACACACAGAGTGCAGGCAGGGTGCGTGGCCGAGGTGGGTGTGCAAATTACAGCGTTCAAAGTGAGTGCCATATACTGTGGAATGTGAACTGTGACAAAGCTGAGGAGGGTGATTAATGCCTGACGAGAGCTATTTAATCTGCGCACGCTACTGTGTAACTTTTTTTCTCTTCCTCTTTCTGTTTTATTGCTTAAAAAAGAAAAATGTTTTGCAAGGCCAGCGTGAAGCGGACAAAATCTGGAGCAAAGAAGGATTTTATGCAGTTGTCATATTTCTCAGCATCTTTGTCATTCTAGTAACTTGTTTAATGGTAAGTTTCCTTTTTACATTTTTTTGCTGTTCTTCATGCTTTTCTCTGTCTGAAGGATAGAGTCACATACTCTTTACATGAGAGATGTTTTCTCAAAGCTATTAAAAACTCAGTTACAAGGTAAGAGTTGGTCGCACTCATAATGCTGTGAAGCCAGAGTTTGAAGAACCACATTTCTTGATATATTTTGAGTCCAGTTGAAGAATGTAACTAGAAGGAAGCTGAAGAAATAAATAATGGGCTCTTAAATCTTCAGAGTAACTGTATAGTGACATGAGTGATGACTTCTCAACCTTCTTACTAAGATCCCGGGATCCCTGAAGTCACGTTAGCTGTCTGTATTTCAATTTTATTGGATAGTAGAAACAACACCACATCAATACAATATTGTCAGTGCACAGTTGTTAGAGTGTATGTTGGTATTCATGTATCGAATACACAAATTTTAAACTGAAATAACTAGTAAGTACATGAAGGAGTGATCGTATTTTTGGACAACTTTGCCATTTACATTCTATGAGTTTAGTGGCCAGGTTTCTGGGCATTAGACATACTTCTAAAATGCTGAATATGAGATGTGAAAGGGTCACACGGAAGATGAACACTACACCACCACTGACTTTCACAGGGCAATTTTTGCATTTTTTCCAATGTTGTATCTCACATGTTTTCCTTCTCTGAATTGTATATTTCTTCTGTGGTGCATAAATATAAGGGATTACTGAATTCTATGACAGTTCTCAGCATTTATGAATACATAGTATCTTGGAGTCTTCTGAGATATTTTGCTTTCAAACACATTTAATTTTCTTTAACCTAGATGGATTTCCCACTTAAAACCTTAAGATGGAAAGAATGTTTAAACTGAAGATATTAATAAATGATCACGTTTATAACAAAATGTTATTTAAACTTTTAATGTCTCCCTAAGATTTGAAATGCACTTATCTTCTCACAATAATTGTTGTTTTATATAATTTCCACTTCCTAGTCATTGTCATTTCTCCATGCCATCTCATTCAAAAATAGGACGGTAACTCTAGAAGTACTAACTTTTACTCAAAATTTTACTTTGGAGAAGCAGATATTTTGGTCACTACTGACCGCTTAACTGGAAGGGTATAGAAAATGCTGTCTGTCCTTGTCCCGGTACTACACAATATTTTCCTTAATTATTTGGAATGCGTAGACGGTATTGTGAATTATAAGCATTGTGAAGGACAGTATCGGAACTTAAAATATTATTAAGGTGCTGGAGAAAAGATGGAAAGTAACAAGAATGCTGCTCAGCAGGGACAAGGGCTCTAATCATGTGCATCAATAAAACGTAGGAAATACGTGGCAAAGCAACAGTTCTGTAGGAAAGGTTCCAGCAGTACCACAGCGCACCCACTGACTTCGCTAACTTCAGAGTAACATCACGTTGTTGCAAAAAATATACTTCTTGCCCTGGAATGTATAAATGAGGGTATGATCTCTTAAGATCTGCATTCAACTTGGCTTTGGTAATAATTTGGTTATAGTATCGCGTCTTGCTCATTCTCTGTGGTCTCTTTTGAGTACCACACGTGAAAAATGCCAAGCAATTACAGTAGGGAGGAAATACAAGGTGATCAGAGATACAGAAGACATGAAATAATTTGGTTTGTTTATAACAGAGAAAAGATGAGCAAGGAGAAACATGATAGTTCTCAAACATGGAAAGATTTCAAAGGCTGTGATAAGGAAGAAGATAATACTTTCTCCACTGGGGATTAGAAAAGAAGCAAATTTTTTGAAGGGGAGATTTGGCTGACTCATTAGAAAGAGGTTTGTTATTGCATGGGTCACTAGACCCTGGAGCGTATTGCTTGGGGAAACTTGGGAGTTTTCACCCATTAAGGTTTTAGCCAAGCATCTGTCAGGAATACTTGGGTGTGGCTGATCTGGAGTTAGGGCAGAGGTAAATACTAGTAGACTCCTTGAACTCTCTTCCAGATAGATTTACTTTGATGCTATGGTCTTTCCTGCAGGCATTCCCATCTCTGTCCCCTCACAGGTCCACCCTGTATCTTTACATGTGCTATTAGACTGTGTAAATGGATACTGTCTCAGATTTTGCCAAGACCTGCTGATACATAGAGTTTGTGCAATCTATAAGGCTAACAAACAGCTCACATTGTTTTTCATCCCACTTTATGTGTGTCAGAGTGCAGATTTATGAAAAGTAGGAGTTCAGTATTTCAAATTCAGCCATTGCAGTCTAGCAGACCATTCAGCTTTAGCGTAAGGCGTTAGGGCTCATCCTAAGTAGCTTTGGCTGTAGCAACCATATGAGACCACCAAAATGCAGCCCCATTTTTAAAGTTACAGGGTAGGCACCTATTTTCCATAGGTGGTTATTTGTAGTTTAGAGGGTCCAAAAGCAGAAAGTTTAGCCTGCATCTGTAGATGACTTGTAAGTGTCCTTTAAAGTGTGGAGTAGGAAGTACTTTAAGTGATGATTATGATGATCGACATTGCTCAGTGTAAGGCAGTGTGAGTTGTTGGTGTTAGTGCTTTGTTCTGTGTAATTTCTGCAGAAAATGTAAAATGTGCATCCTTGTCTCTTAACTGGGTTTTACAAATCATGATGCTTCCCTGCGCTGAAAGTGCACTGTGCATTAACAGCTTTTAGGCTTCTTAATGCTTGGCTGAAATTTATCAAATATCTGGCCTCTATTCATAAAAATCTACAGTGCAGAGTATTGCTAAACAGTGTAATACAGCAGTACATGAGCTAAATTCGGACTTGTAAATTGTGCCTCTGAGGTAGTTTTATGTATTTCTTCAGCTAGTCCTTGTTGTCATGGTATGGGAACCTCTTGCATCCCAGGAGCGATTCATCATATGTGGAAGCCAACACACAGCTCATTGCTATCCTCATCATGGGCTGACCATGGGCTCACTTCCACTGGGAACATCATACATCATTTATAAAGTTTGCCAAGCAAAGTGCTAAGTAAGAATAAATACTTTTAGCACTTCTATGTGTATTTTTTATGTTACATAAATAGAGAAATAACTGATCCATCACCACATTTACTAAATAACAGAATGTTTGACAGTGTTTTGCTAATATATTTCTTACTAATTTTGCCTGTTTTTATAAACTAGCATGTTTGCATATCCTTTTTTTCCTTAAAATACGTACATATAAGTATCTGTTGAGTAGTCTGGAAGCATCACCTTCAGATTATGAAATATTTGTAGCTACTTGTGATAAGAGGGTTTTCTAAATGTATTTCTTTTTCCCACTAAATAAAAATAATCAAAATGTAGGATTTTTTTTAATTTAAAATAATGAAAGACGAACTATAGGCAATCTAACCTGTGAAAGATGTCCCTGCTTATGGCAGAGGGATTGGACTTGGTGATCTTTAAAAGTTCCTTCTGACCCAAACTATGCTATGAATCTATGATTTCATGAACTTTGCTTTGTCAACAAATGGTGAGGATCTAAATTTTTGCTACTGTCTGTGGTGTTTTATGAGTTACAAACAATTATTTGATGTTTTGGGGAGATAGTTACTTAAATGATAAATATTTTTTCAGCTTCATCATTGTATTGTAACAAAAAAAAAATACATTCCAGCATCAAATTTTCATGTGACCTATCTCTTGTTCTTAAATTTACAAGTTTCAGGATTCATAAAGTGGTGCAGGACTTTTGAAAGCACTTTGATTATAGAATATACACAACTAACTAATATCAGCCTATCAACTTCACCTTTTGCTAGTTTAAAGATTTAAATCAAAACTAACAGTATGTATTTTTATCATATTGTAAGAGTATTTAAGCCAACTTGATATTAGGGGTTTGTTTATAAACTACTCCTAGATTGTCTGAATTCATTTATTCTGCTTCTATAGAACTTTTTATAGCGCATTCAAATCATGGTATCCAAATGCCTCCCAGTAATGCACCAAACAACATGACTAACATCTGTCACATTTTTGTTCTTTCATCCCTTCCCCAGGGTTTGAGGGAAATTTTGTTAGCCAATTTTCTTCTCATGTATACACATGCACAATAGCTCTGTTCATGCAGAGATACACATACAGCCTCACACACATGTTGATAAGTACTTGTTAGAGAGAATGTTTTTAATTAGAGTGAACTGTCTTAATTTCCATGGTTTCTGGGAGATTGTGCTATACAGTCCTGGGGGCCCTAAATATCTCTAGGCAGATGAGTTTTCATATCACTGCTCCACATAACCATTGCAAAGATCTTCATTCTGCAGACATAGTTATCTTGCTGGGATTTTCTGTCGATCTCTGAAGATAAATAAAAGCAGTTTCCACTGATATTTTGAATGGGTAGGTAGGAGGTACTGGCCAAGCTAAGGCATAACAAGGCTTTCCTTTGCAGAAGTCTGAGCAGAGATATAAAGAGTGAATGTCATACTGTCAGCACCCTATCAGAAAGAAGAGTTATTTTCCTTTTGGACTGTAGCTTCGAACCCTAGGCTTAATATACAAAAAAAATACAGGTGACCCACCTTTTGTGTCTTGGAAGATAGTATTTCGTGTTGTTCAGTTGCTCCATGCCTCCTGATTATCCTCACAATGAATCTTCTGGGGTATCAGTAAAACATCAGTTTTCCTAATTTAGGGGCTTCATATATCTTTCCATTCATGCTGACAGATGCATTTAAAGTGATTTGAAATATGAGTACAACTAAGTTGTTCCCTTTGCGGAGCTTAGTGATTGGGTTGATCACCGTCTTTTCGGCCATTTCTGTTTGTTTGACTTTTACCTGGGATTCATTAAAAACATGATGGCACTGACCACACTTTCTGAGGAAAGTGTGTTAACTCTTAGACCAGATGTGGTTTTCTAGCTTTTTTTCAGCTTCTGCTGGTGGCAGGCTATCTTTTTTCCTAGGGTCTATTATTAGAGTATTAAAAAGGATATAAAACAATACTTATCCAGGTTTTTGGAAGTCAAAACCATAATTCCCTGGGTCTCCAAGGGACAAAACCATGTGAACATATATATCAGTGACAAGAAGGTATGGTTAACATTGTCATGCCCATGAATGTCTGAGCTGTATATCTGTGGGTTATCAGAAACAAATGAAACCAAAGCAATCCCTGGAGAAAAAGCGGGTTAAAAATATTTCAAGCCCCTGTTTTATCTTTACTGATACCTGCATCCTTCCTTCACAGTAGGGCTGTTTTTTCTGCAAAATAATGGCAAAGAGTAGCTTATCTTATCCATGCAATTTAATTCTAAACTCTTCTGAATGAACAGATGGTTTACGTAGTTAAGTATTGTTTAATGGGTGTATTGCTAATGACATTAGGTCAGCTCCCAGCTAAACCTCTAATACTAATCCTTGAAAAAACAAACCCATCAGATATATCCAGTCTTCACTGGAAAGCTATGGAGTGACGGATCTTTACGCAGTGCTAGCAGGGCAACAGGTGTCAAAGAGCTTCTGACTTGCAGCAGAAAAATGCTTTGGTCTAGGCTTTGTCTTTATGGCTTTGCAAACCAGGATTCAGTTTGAATGCTTTATGGCAACAGATAAAGGGGAGTAGAAGGTATAAGGTTACCTGCAGACACCTTCAAAAAGCTGTGTAAGTGTCTTTCACCCACCTCCACACACAATACAGAATAGTAATTCTCATACATTTCATAGGTTGTAAGGCACATTTTGAAAATGGCACAACTACAACTCAGAAACAATTTTTTGCATTCCCCTCAAGAGAGATAAGATGTGTTAAACAGGCATAACACAAGTTCCTCTGGAGTGACATTATCAAGCACACGCTGCCTGACAGCCCTCACCAAGCTGGTGTACAGCAACATCAGTGTGAAGTTTGGTGGAAGAGGATCGGTACAACTTCTGAAAAGCTTTTGATGCAGATACCTGATATACAAGTTCATAAGCAAAGGGTAGACAGAGAATCCTGGTGTTACAGTATGTTCAGACATCAATGTCTTGATAATTGTAAAACACACTTTTCTGAACAGATGCTTAAACAGCTTCATTGGCCACGTGTTGCTTCAGCTTTATTCCAGAACAAGTTATGTTTCTCTGAGGCTATCGAGGGATATCCTTATCCTGAGGGGTATTTCAGAGTAGTAGCAGCCTACCATTACAAAAGTGGCCTAGTAAAGTTACTCTGTTCAACCATCAGCTCCATGCAAAACAAGTAAGAGCTCTTAAGAACATCTGCTCTAAACCAAAATGAGACTGCTATAATTAGATATATCTATTTTATTTTGTGCCATTGTCTCTTTTGTGTTAAAATTCTTACAGATTCTTCTACAATTACTCTATTCATCAGTATTTCCTTCTTCAAAATGTCTTATGTAACTATATTCTATTCTGTGTTATTTGCCCCTTTAATAAAACAACTGCTGGTATTACAAATAATTGCTGTCTCACAATGAGAACTGTTAAAATCCCTACCACCCACATGTACACACTGTGGTTTATGTAGTGGAAATATTTATCGTGTTGTGGGAAACACCGTGTAACACAACTTGTGGCTTACCTTCTAGGAATGAAAACCACATATAGCAAGCTTATCCAGCATTTGTGACACTTTCCTTGTCTTGTTTACCAGGGAATTGAGATTGGGCTTTCCTCTTTATTTCGGTAGGTTCTGTACAGGTTAAAGGAGAAGATCCAGTTGTCACTGAGACAAGAGAAGGAAAAGAAGCAGGAGATCCACCTCTCGCCCCTTCCCTTGCAGACATCTCGGTCCGAGTATAAGACCACCAACAGCATGGTCCAGCCTGAACAGGCTCCAAAGGTTGTCAATGTTGTAGTGGACCCTCAAGGCCAATGTGTTCCTGAGCTAAAACCTCCTCTGTGTGCCAGTCCATCACCTTTCAGAATGAAACCTGTGGGGCTCCAGGAAAGGTAGGGTGGTGCCCAGCACATTCAGGATTTATTCTGCTTTGTTATACTCATGCTGCATGATTTCAAATGTGTCTTTTCTGTCCATAAATGGGAGACGACTTCACCCTATGAACATCTGAGAAGTGGGATTTTGGTGTGTTAATGTCTATCTCATGGGTATTCCCTCCTTTTCTTTTCATATGAGCAAAGGTCCAGAAGGTTGGGCTGCGATTAACTGTAGTACTGCAATTCTTTTTGCTAATTTGTTTCTTCCCCTTTTCAATAATTTCCCCAAAGAAATAATTTTGCATTTTCCATTGATTTTTGCCTGTTTTGATCCTGGAGATCCTGGCAGAGGGCACATGAGCTGGTTATGTTTTGTTAGCAAAGGACATTCTCATTGTCAGGGAGTCCCTAGCACATGGGAAACTTAGAAAGAAGAAATATTGACACCGAGTGCATCATACAGTGTTTCCATTATCACTTTTAGATATTTTTTCTTCTTAAATCCATCTTTCCATGATGGTCGGGATACAGTCCAAGGTCTACAGGGTTTACAAAAAAGAGAAAGAAGTGATTAGTAATGAAACCAACCCTTGTGTGCATCTCCTCAGAATACGTGGGCATAAAACCTTGCCACTCATTCTACCTTTCAAAAACTGGGCCAGTGCTCTTTTCATAAAACTAGTTATTCTTCCCACAGGAGAATACACACTGACATCTGTCTCTCCTCTGTTAGAACACATATGATTTCTCACCTGATGGCTCAGGCCGCATTCATAAAGCATCAGTGCTCTGAATAACTAATGTAGCATGCAGCCTTGCAACTGAACTCTTCTACCCTGGCACAGATGATAAATGAAAGAACAGATGCCACACAGATATGACGGGGAAATCAGAATGAAAAGGAGACCAAGCAGAGCCTTGTCTGTGAGGACTCTCAGAGTTCAGCAGTAACCCCAATTCAGCCTGAACCACAGGATTTCAATAACAGAGATTTTATCAATGGCTTTATGAGCCACAGGCAGAGCTAAGGCTCCATGAGTGAAAGATGCTGAAAGGCAGAGCTGTCATAAAATATGTAGCGATATCACTGCAGTTAAAAAGTAAGGAATGGAGGAAGCGAGTAAATATGTTTTGATAGTTGTTCTCATTCCACAAGACCCTAGAAATAAAGCACATGAGCCTGGGGATCACATAGATAGTTTGTAATACCTAGCACCTAACATAGCATATGTAATAGTTGAGAGGGATTGGGGTGAAGGAATTTGTAGAGGGAGTTTGTACTTAAGGACCAGGGAAGAAATTTTTCCATTGCTCAAAGAAAATAAAAACGATTGATCTAGGATCTTAATTTCCACCACCACAGATAGAAACTCAGCATTTAATACTCCTAAATCAAATTTCATCCTTTGGAAGACAAAGTTCTGAGTCAGATCGTGTCCAAATGGAGAGCTGAGATACAAAGAGGAAACTAATCTGATGTTTGATCAAATAAACCAAGCATTTCAGCTTATTACTAAGGAAATAGAAGTTGAAAGAACTGAGCACTTCAGTGTCTACTGTAAAAAAACACTAATAGGCCATTGTGAAAAAGTGAAGACAACTGTGATAACATCCCATTCTGCTATTCTTTTTGTTATGTTTAACACATACACTTTATCAGCCCAAGTCCACTTCTAGAAATAGCGGTTTACGTTTGTTTCAAGCTCAGTGATACGAAGGTCTAGGGATGTGAGGGAGTGAACTTTAGGAAATAGGTAGGTTGTCTTCTCTTCCTCTGATTATAGCTATTATATATATATATTTCTTATTTATTTACTATATCCTATACTAATAACAAGTTTACACACGTGTTGACACACAGAAGCATTGGAGGCAAAAAGTAATAATGCAGCAACACATTTTGCCTCAGACGTCATCTAATGACCAGGTACGTGGACAGTTAAAACACCTCTCCACCTTTCTGCCCCACAACCACCTTGCACTAGGCAACCTTGGGCCATCCCATTACACATGGGAGCAGCGGACATTACAGCATGGGTCTGCACACTGCAAGCAACACACTGCACAAAACAGTCTGCTTGCAGCCCTTCTTTTGTCAGTATGGAGAGGGATCAAGCCTGGAGGTCCCCTCCTGCTCATAGCCACAGCTTGGCGGCACCCATTCAATAACATTTGCTACCCTGATTTTAGCTTCTGCCAGGGGAAGAAGCTCTTGGCAGGCTAGTGTGGATATGGGGGCTCCTTGACAAACTTAGCATTGAGATTCCTTTGGCCAGATGGCTTGACAGTGGTTCCTGAGCAGTATTTTCTAACTACCCAAACTCCCTCATTTGATTCCTTAAGGGTGATCCATAGTATGATCCTAGTATGCCTAGTATGATCCATACCAAACTGTATCTCTTCAAAGAGATATCAATGGACCATGGGCCAAACCAGGGAGTGAGCCAACCACTGTGCCTAGCCATCTAGGTGGAAAGTTTGTGACGGTATCTCTGAGGGATGGGGCAGAAAAGTTGGATGATGCCTGCCCGTCGAGCTTTCCCTGCTCTGCACACTAAGTGCTGCTTTGAGGAGCACATCTGAATGCAAAATTATGGTGGAAATTAGTTTTCACAAAGCACCACGTCTGCATCTGGCCATCTGAACCTTTCCATTTTTAATAGGAATAGCATTGGCTGGTACAGAGGCAGACAAATTGTTAATGGACAACTGTGCATAGATCAAAATGTTTCTGGGAATTTGTCCAGCTTCTTAAAATGTATTTTGCTTCTGAATACTAGAGCCAAGTCCATGTACATTTTTTTCCGCGTATCTGAAAAGGCTCTTACTCAGCTATTTCTATAAAATACAGCTTCCCCAGCAGATTATGGAATATTTGCACTATCAAATGTGTAGAATGCCGCAGATTATTTTTACGTGACACACACATACCCCAGTGCTGGTGCCTTGCTGCCTGAAGTTGTGAGTGAGTCTGGGCGCAGGACGAGTGGCCTGCATGTTCTCCTCTTTGCCTGTAGCACTTGGAGGAGAGAAGGTGGTTATGGACCAGCAGCCTCAGGAGGCGAGTTATTTTCCTGGATACTGATCACGAATGTGTGCCCATGTGCAACGTGCTGTTGAGGGAGCGATGGAGTGGTGCTGACCAAGAGTGGAGGATGGACTGACAGGTGTGGGGGTGATAGGGCTGTTTGTTAGAACAAAGAGGCACTGACTCCTTTCTATTACAATTAGTGATAGGTGCTGGGGCAGGCAAGTGAAGGGCTGTCTTCGGAGCCTTCTGGCATCCTCCAGATCATTCAGTATGGAATTCTTCGAAGTTGCTCTCTTCTGGTGTTTTCACAACTGCTGCTCCTTTGCAGCAAAGACCTTTTCCATCGGCAACCCACACAATGCTGTTACTGACCAAAGGAGAGGGAGAGCTAATGTTCTCCCGTGGGTGTCTTCGATAATGAACTGTCACAATATCATAGTACCGATGCCTGAATTTTGGATGTTAATGACCATTTTCTCTTCCATGAGCATATCCATGAATATTGCATCAGTGTTTATTTTTTTACTTAGGCTTTTATAGGTTTATATGAATAATATATACTTTTTCCTTCAGCAGAGTAAGGCTTCCTTTTATTCTGCTGGTTGGTCCAAAATTCATCTTGATATCAATGGTCCCAGCCAAAATCACAATCTGGTGAAGTGGGATGTGATATTCTAAATTTCATACTGACTTGTCAAGCATTGAAAATTCTTAGTACAAGCAGTGAGTTGTTAAAACACAGGCATGGTGAAGATATAAATATAAATAAGTTACCACACCAGCACAGTATTCACTTATTTTACAACTGGATATACTTTTCCTCCAGCCGCTGCTGCTGTGAGTTTTAGTTCCAGTATGATTTGTGACTAAGACAACTGTATTTCAACTATCTAGTGCACAATATACTGTTTTGTTCAAATTTGTTACTATCTAGCATGCAAAAGTACATGGAAGAAAAGGAAATGTGGAAAATAGCTCTTCCACTGTGTGTGTTAAAAAGCACAAACTGTGCTTTGGAAAGTCTTCTCAAGCTTTTGTATTCCATCATAGCCACAAGGACCTAAAACTGTGGCTATTACATCTAAATAATCAGTGGGAAAAATCACAGCACTGTGTTTTCTTGGTCTGTTACATATTCACTGGAAAATTATTCTGTCTAAAAGGGAGAGCTCATCATGTTTACATATCAGGATTCTAGGGGCATGCAGGACTCTCATTTAAACCAAGTAACATTTTACATGTGCTTCGTGCTGATTTTTTTTTTCTCTGCAAATAAATACAAGAGGGTGGAGAATATAATAGAAAAAAAAAGTTTGGCAAATAGAGCAAAAACCTGGCAGATAAGTGAAACAATAAAATATGTTTACATAAAAGAATTCTGCAACAGTATGGAAGCACTGCTGGGACACAGTAAAACAGAAGATACTCTGTGAAAGGGAAGGCAGGCAGTGCCAGTGTGAGCAAAACTGGAGGGGAGAGGGCTGCTCACTGACATCATTCAACATAAACTGTGCAACCAAGTCTGCAAGCTCTAGAGAAAATCAGTAAGCATCAGAATAGAGAATAGTAGCGGGAAAATCACCTAGGTCAGTGTCAACTCCCTACAAACATAACAGATAGGACTGAATCTTGGCTTGAACTCTGTGAGAACTATGCATGATGTTAGTTTTCCCCACAAAGCAGAGCAATACTATAAAAAAATCTATGCCACAGTTAATAGACTGTAACCAGTGAGATTTCTCTTACCATCCTGAAGATGCCTGTAAACTGACAGCAGAATTCTTTTCTCCAGTTCTAAGAAGTATTCAGTTGACATACAGTGAGTATAGTTCACTGTTAAGTATCATGAAATAAAAGTTAAAATAATATGCATGATAAAGCTGCTAAATGCTCACCTCTGTCCACTTCCATATAAGATGAGAAAAAGAGATATTCTGATGGAAAAGAAAGCCAATATATTTTTAAATAATTAAAAAAGATGTATTCAGATAAACCATAGTAGTCTGTGTAACTGCCAAAAGCTAAAGTTTGAATCAGGAATGTATTAGCAAGAGGTACTCACATACAGAGTCAGACAAATAACGAGAGCAGTTATTGTTCTCTGTTTGCCTTTAGCATCCTTCCTCAGAAACATCTTGTATTTGACATCTTTACAGAGAAGATCATGGACAGTTTTGGGCTTCAAGTTTGGAGGTGGAAGAAAATTCCTATGTTAATATTGATAACTACTCTATTTTATTAGTTATTCAGCATAGACACACAAATTAAACTACTGTTCCGGCCACCTATACAGTTTCTGTGCCTTGTCAATTGCCATATGGATGACAAATGCTGTGGATGACAAACACTAACTGTAATACCTGTTTTCCTGGTGTTAGAAAAGCGGTAGCTGTTAAAATGAATCATCATCTTAACAATACTGTATACCAAATAAAACCTCGTAAGAAATGTTGGAACCAGGGTAAAAAACCTGATGTGCTCTTTGCTTCATTAATATAACAGCAGCTGCATCTTGGGATATCACTGTTCAACCAAATCTCTGCTCTAATAGATGAGAAAAATTTCCAACAATTCTCTCTGGTTCTGTTCTGATTTTTAGATCACAGAGCGCAGATGCTGCAAATATAATTATGGTGTTGCTGATCTGTAATCTTTATACAAAACTGTCCATTGTGAGTCATCATTTCAAGTAATGCTCAGAGGGTAGCACCTTGCAGTTGCACTGCTGTAAACATGCCAGGTTTTGTAGTTTATGACACAAGCATGGGAACTTAATATATTTACAGGAAGGGGCCTTGAATTTCCTGGCTAAAATATACTAGCTTTGCATAGATTTGGAGGATAAATTTACCCTATTGTGTGGAGCTGAATATGCTTTCTGCATTCTTAATTTAAATCCTAGGGATTGTTTTCAGGAAAATGTCAGTGTAATTGTTCAAAGCAGAGCTATGTGCCAACACAAAAGTACTAGCTGGAGAACAATTTTACGGTGATATCCTATCAGAAGGAATTTGCAAAGCACCAGGGACCAGTAAACTGCGTTTGAGGTGGGAGGCAGGAATTTTTGTGCTCCAGTTCGTCTCTGCCACCGACTCATTAGAGCACTTTGGACATGGTACATAAACCTCCTTCAGCTGCGCTCCTAACAACTGGATTGAGAGTGGCTGGCTGGTGTGCCTGTCTGAAGAGATGTAGCAAAGGTGAGAACCTTAACCTGAAGTACAGTAAGAGTCCTACAGTCCATTTGTTCACATAATTTACAAAGAGTGAGAGAATACAATTTAAAAAAAAAAAAAAAAAAAACAAAAAAAAACAAAAAACAAACTTTCTAAAGGACCTAAAAATGTATTTCTCTCATTTGGCAGACCTCTCAACTATATTCTGTCCTGGTCTCTAAGATGCACTAATAAATTCAGTAAACCCAGAAACACTTCTTGCACTGAGGCCAGCTAGCAGAGATTATTTTGTGTCCATACTGCCAAGCTCCCTTTACTTCCAAAAGAGCGGGGGCTGGATGCAGACTGCCTGCTGGGAATGGTTTGTGCATGTGCTGGTTCCCAATTCTGCCAGTGAATTGTTTTGGAGCAGTCTTGTTGGCAAAGGCTAAAAACAAGCCAGGGCTGCAGGGCTTGAAACACAGCAATATTGATTAGTGAGTTTCAGTGCCTGGGATTGTTTCCTGGCGCTGTTTAATTTCTTTTTCTTGATGTAGCTTGCACATGAAGAAGTGCACAGCTGGTGTAGCAGCTGACATGAGGGGAGCAGTCCTGATCGTGGGCAGCTGCTTACGGACTGTGCCTTTTAGTAATGTTCCCCTCAGTGCAGGTTCTCCTCGCAGCCCAGCATTGTGGCTTCCCTCCTCCTCAGGCCATCTCAGCTAGCTGGAAGGCCACACTATGACTGCTGGTACCTGCACCCTGGGTGACAGGGTAAAGGCAAGGGCTGAAAACCTGGGCTACTGAGGTGGGAGAAACTGGTCTAAGTAACAGAGAACATGAAGTGGGATTCAGCTTTAAGGATCTCCTGCTCAGTGCCTGGGAAGTCTGTTTTAGCACGTGGATTCATGACTAGAGAGTAATGCTTTACCTCCAACTTGCATTTGTGTAATGTTTCTGTTAGTGCACAGTCTGAAAACTTTTTGCAAGCGCTGGACCTCTGAGTTGCACAGATGTCTGTTCTGTCCAACCCATTACAGACATCTTTGCTTCTCTGCAGTGTAGGAAGAGGACAGGAATGTGAATTGTCCCCTTTCTCTGGAGGGGAAGTGAACTCAGGCACCAGCCTAACAAAGACCCTTTAAAAACTGTATTTTAACTGTTTGACTCCTGGCTGGTTGAGAAGGTGTTTTGGTTGTGGTTAGAGCTCTTTGAAGCAAAACTCTGTGGGAGTTACAATCTAAATGAATAGATGCAAATAACTATGTACCATCGCCCAAACTTACACCCACAGTCCATTTCCCTGTGTCTCTAGCACCTCTTGCAAAGTACTTCAGATTAGCGTGGGTAGACGGTATATTTCCGCTCCTAGCACCATCTCTGCTTTAAATCGTCCCACATCCCTTTTTTTTCCATTCATTTCTGGGAGTGGATAGTTCAGGCAAATTAGCCCACTCTTGTTTGGAGATATTCTTCTGGTGCAGTTTCGTAGTCCTCTCAAATGCCGGGGAGTGCTCAGTTTAGCACGCAGCCCATGCCTACCCTTGGTTTTCCCTTTACCATCTTCTGAGGTTTAGTCAGGAATTTTGTAATAATTTTATTGTATTCCCAGGTCTCTTATCTGGTGTTTATTCTTGTTATTCCAGTTGCTACTGGTTTTAGCTTGTACACAGGAAACCACAGTGCCAATCAGTGTCGTTCCCAAGGTGACAGGAAACCCTGTTTGGTCGGATGTTGATTGTGCTTGTCTTTACTGCTCCACCCATCGCATTTTCTTCCTTTTTGGCTTAAGTTAAGACAAATTAATCAGTGGCCGCCATCTGGTAGACAGTTTTGGTGGTTTTGCAGTGATTTGTCCAGCTGATCTTTTGAAAAGTAACACACGGCACAAGAAACTGAGGGGAAATATCCATGTTAATATTTAAATGATTCTCAAGCCTAGGATCAGACAAACCATTGTTGCCCTAGGCATATGAGTAATTTGAGTTGTGTGAGTAATCTCCTTGTCTTGTCCAGCAGCAGGTTTGGGTTTTTAAGCGCCATTTGGTCAGAGGGTTCAACTCCAACACAGCTTTTCAGTGACTGATTTCCTCAGCTCCTCTCTGCCTCTGCTTTGTTTCTGTGGTCAACCATCCCAGGCAGGGTTTCTGTGACTGCTTCACCAGCTGTCCTAATGTGCAGGCAGAGTGGGACATCTGGGAAAGTGAGGAGATGCACACCAGCTGAACTTGGATGCTTTGAGTATCATGGCTCAGCCCATAGCAGGATGTGTCCATCTGTGACATTTACAATCAAATACATTGCCTTTTCACATCAGCAGGTTGGAAATGCCATGCAAAGGGACAAAGAGAGGGAGAAGAGAACCAGTTTCATTAGGGGATTGGGTTATAAGCAGGATGAGGTCCACTGCATCTCATGAGTCCTTGACTAGAACCCAAAGGTACTGATTCCAGTAAAATAAACAACTGATGTAGAAGGGAACATCTTTATCAGATATACAAGGGTTTGAAATTTACAAGAAAGGTTGATTTTTGAGATTTGGGGGCTTTATAGAAGTGTTCTTGAATGCTCCTATTAATATCTGAAAAAGGCCAATGCCTCAAATTAAAACAGAAATATTCACCTTTTCACAGTAAGGCAAGTGAGACATTAATTGGTTAAGTGACTGATTCAAGACAATATTGCAAATCAGTGCTCTACCTTCATAAAATACCTGGACTCTTGAACTCTTTGTTCAGTGCTCTAACTGGTGGAGTCTGTAAGAAGCTACAACAGTGATATTTCTTTCTGGGACAGGGACTTCCCTTATCACAGAGTCATCTGTTCATTATGTTCCCTATCAAAGAATATACTTTTGATGCTTAACAAACTGTGTGTATTGTTATTAATTTATGGTAGCTATAATTATCCCTGTTATATTAATACTGTGATTTGATAAGAGGAACAAAACAGAACACAGCTACTTCAAATAACTGCTCAAATATGCGATAGGCATCAGAAGGGGAAGTACTGTATATAATTCCCACACAGAAAAATGTCGTTAACTACAATGTTTCTCTAGGGAACTCTGTCCCAATGCTTCGGGATGACCAATAGCAGCTCCCTGGAAAGCTGTGCTGCCAGTGAGAGATGGGGCTGGTGTGGGACAGAAGGCAGCCGAGCCTGCCCCTCAGCCAGGGCTGGTGCTTCCACTTCCCACCATCCCCCTGACAGCTGCATCTCCTGTCTTTGAGATGTCTCAAATCCTTCCTGAGTTGTAGCGAATTCCACCAGAGGACTGCCGCATAGTCCAGAGGCTTTCAGTTCCTTTCCCTGGACTTGATAGTGGATGTAACAGCGCAGCCTTACAACAAATGAAGGAAAGCAATCAGAACGGAAGGAAAGTACACAACAGCTAATAAATTCAATTTGCATGATCTTGTTTCACTTTAGACTCTATTTAGCTTGTTTTGTCTCAGTGGATTTATAGAGATATCTGGGAAGAGAATTTGGCCCATAGAGCACAATACTGAATAGGTTTGAAAAAGAAGGCAACATTGTGAAAAGCAGAAAGCTGGTGTTGTAATTAATCCCAGAGGTAATCCTCTGGCTACAGAGAATGCATTTGCAATTTACTGATAAGATTAGAATAAAATAAATGTTTTCTGCTTCATCACAAGGATTTTCCCAAATGTAGATGGCCTAAATATCCCTCTAGTCCCCACATCTAGTGTTCACTATTGCCTGGCTCCCAGCTATGGAGCTTATTGACCGGGGACAGTGCAGAGGTTATAAGGTGGGCTAAGAAAGATGTCTGAAGTAAAAATCACAGAAAAGAAGACACTGGACACAAAGATGTAGAAGAAAACTTTGGTTCAGGATGTACCTAAACTACAGATTGCCAGAAGCTGGAGGGCATACTAAAAATAAGTATCAATGTTAAATAAGTATTCAGTAATTCCTGCTTTCTTGCTTAGTTCTTGCATTCTTTCCCTAAACCTCCTCTTGTTGGCCATTGCTGAAAACAGAATACTGGTCAACCTTTGGTCTTACATAGTACACCAAATTTGCATTCATATTTCTACATCACTCCCTTCAATGTATGTTAATCTCACTTGTGTTACATTAGCTGTATGGAGCCCTGTGTGTTTAGAGCATTTGTACTGAGATAGATGGGGACGAGGTCAGATTGGGAGGGAGTTTGGTTTATCTTTCAGATATGACTTCTCCTCCTTTCTCTTTATTTCATAATGCAAGGTGCATTTAGAGGAACACTGCTTTTATCGGAGTGCTCACATTTCCTTCCTCTATTCAAATTCATGGAAGTGAATTTAAATCAAGTGGTTTAAGTTTCTTAATGCCATGATTCCTTTCCTAATAGGGAACTATGAATCTGAAGCAATTATAATTATTTCACTCTGAAATTTCCAATCTGTACTGACTCATCAATTGTATGCATGAGGAAGAGTAGATCCAGAAAGCCTTTGCTCTGGCCCATGCCATCATTGCTGGGCAAAGGTACAGATGTATTTCCCTTCTCTAGAGCCCAGCCTATGCACTCCCCTATAGGAACATCTGTGATGAAGGCAAGCAGTGGCCAGGACCATGGCCTTCAAGGGATCTGCTGAGCTCTGTAGAAAGAAGCTCCAGGTCACTTACTTGTCTGTTCCTCATTGGCTGCTCAGCCCTAAGTGGGACTGTACAGCTTGGCAATACCTCTTTAGAAGATCTGTCTAATTTCTGAAGTTCAAAATAAAGTACGCCTCGGTATGCAGACATTTACAGTTGTCTTTTAAAAGCATTCAAGCATTGCTCCATTTCAAATTGCAAGCCTAAACTTAATTTTCAAAGGGAATACAGGCACTTTGCACATTTCCACACTTGTTTGAGCAAACCTTCCCATAGAAAGCAAGGCTGGAAAGCCAGACTACTAAAGTGAATCAAGAAGAAAAAAGCTGGGAAGAGAGAAAGGTTTATGTACCTCGCTTTGATGTCAGCTCTAGAAACTTAAGAAGCAGCTAAATGGCAAACTTGAGTGTGCATCTATGGTTCCTGTCTCGAAAAGCCTAAATCCCATCAACTCATACTGTAACTTAAGCACATAAGTCACTCTGGAAATGGGACTGTGCCTTCCAAGCTGTATGAGCTAAAAGGATTTTTGGTCTGTATAGGCAGCTTTAGATGCTTTGTCCACTGTGACTGAGTGGAGCAGTTTCGCTCGCACACTTTAGAAAAGTCCATAGGTGGCGCAGCTCTGTTGAGCAATACTGTGGGTCTGGAGATTTTAAATTCTTCAGGAACTGCTGCTGTTCAGTAATTTCTTCAAAGTGCACTAACAATTCATTTGTCTGCTTGGCAGTCTTGTGTGTGACACTTGCAGTAGTTTAAAGATAATGAAGACCAAGTCAAATAAACAAGGAATGTGCTTTTTTATTATCTTAAGGTTGACAGGGTATAGTAAACGCCTCTTTTCCCAGATGTTCCTTCCTGTCTTTCCCAAATGGCAAACTCACCAGGAAAGAACTCATTGTACTGATTAGTCCTCAAGTCACAATAAAAATTAATTTTCTCTTACTGATACTGTCTGAAGATACTGCCCATTTACATTAAGAATACTCCTACCCATGTCTTTTTCCAGTTCAGCTGGTTTTGGTTAAATCCTCAAAAGAGTATTGAAGGACATTAATGTGTGAATAGATTATATATTTGCTTGTTAGGATTTAAGGGTTGTAGATTATATTCCTTAAATGAGCAGCAGGTGCTGGATGGAGGTACTTAAGAGATTAATTAGTATGGAACACATGAAGCTAATGGACTTATTGATAAGGCTCCTGTTATGAAAAGAGAAAAGAACAAACCCACAAACATTTTTTTCATCTAAAAGCTGAACAATCTATGATCAGTCCATTATTTATTTGTTTACCATAGGGCTGACCAACTAAATAGAAAAATATCTCAGTTAAGCAGTCTTATAAAAACATTTCCTAGTAGCTATTGCTGTAGTGTTGCATCTCTCTGTTCTCATTTATTAGCTCACTTCTCTAAGATAGGCTACAGTTCTATGAATACTGCAGGCAAGCACCCTCTGGGCATTCTGTAGTGCTTATCAAAGAGGTGAGCCTTGTGTGTGCTAGAAAAAATAATCAGGCTTTGCACCTGGACAAGAGATCTAAATGGGAAATGATGGTGCCTGGCTACAGGTCCTCCAAGGCATCATGGAGGTGCTTATGAACTGTAATCACAGAGGGGCAACTCATACAAGTATAGAATCATAGAATAGCTTGGGTTGGAAGGGACCTTAAAGATCATCTAGTTCCAACCCCCCAGCCATGGACAGGGACACCTTCCACTAGATCAGGTTGCTCAAAGCCCCGTCCAACCTGGCCTTGGACACTTCCGGGGCGGGGCAGCCACAACTTCTCTGGGCAACCTGTTCCGGTGCCTCACCATCCTCACTGTGAAGAACTTCTTCCTTACATCTAATCTAAATTTACCCTCTTTCAATTTAAAGCCATTACCCCTTGTCCTATCCCTACATGCACTTGTAAAAAGTCCCTCTCAGCTTTCTTGTAGTCCCCCTTTAGGTACTAGAAGGCTGCTATAAGGTCTCCCCGGAGCCTTCTCTTCTCCAGGCTGAACAACCCCAACTCTCTCAGCCTGTCCTCATAAAGGAGGTGCTCCAGGCCCCTGATCATCTTCATGGCCTTCCTCTGGACATGCTTGAGCAAGTCTATGTCCTTCTTCTGGGGGCCCCAGAGCTGAACACAGTACTTCAAGTGGGTTCTCACAAGAGCAGAATAGAGGGGGAGAATCACATCTGTTGACCTGCTGGCCACACTTCTCTTGATGCAGCCTGGGATACGGTTGGCTTTCTGGGCTGCAAGCGCACATCGCTGTGTCATGTTGAGCTTCTTGTCAATCAACACCACCAAGTCCTTCTCCACAGGGCTGCTCTCAATCCACTTATTGTCCAGCCTGTATTTGTGCATGGGATTTCCCTGACCCATGTGCAGGACCTTGCACTTGGCCTTGATGAATTTCATGAGGTTTGCACAGGCCCACCTCTCAAGCCTGTCCAGGTCCCTCTGGATGGCATCCCTTCCCTCTAGTGTGTTGACTGCACCACAGTCATCGGCAAACTTGCTGAGGGTGCACTCAATCCCACTGTCCATGTCTTCAGCAAAGATGTTAAACAGCACTGGTCCCAATACCAACCGCTGAGGAACACCACTCATCACTGCTCACCACTCAGACATCGAGCTGTTGACTGAAACTCTTTGAGTGCAACCATCCAGCCAGTTTCTTATCCACTGAGTGGTCCATCTGTCAAATCCATGTCTCCAATTTAGAAACAGCAGTGTCATGCGGGGCAGTGTCAGATGCTTTGCACAAGTCCAGGTAGATGATGTCAGTATGACAAAAAATATTTTGCAAATTGGATTTTTTTTTTCTAATTTTCAAGCAAAAGACACAGCAGACAGAATATGTGGGGTTTTTAACAGTTCTTGTTGGCTTACCTTAAATAAATGCATTATCTAAGATTATTAAGTTGTGCATTTGTTTGATCTGTGCAGCCCTAGCAGGTAATTGTTATTCCTCTCCATTCTCTTTTCCCTTTCTCTATTGTTTTAATCCCTTTTGTTTATATTCATTGTAGCTTGGTTTAAATTAGCGTGTGCATTAATTGGAGAGAGAACAGGTCATCCTGTATGTTTGTGCAATGAGGCCTCTAGTATGAAATAGAGCAATGCTGCAATGCAAGCGGATATAGCAATAAACAAGACTGCATTCAATTAAAACTCTACGATCTGAAGCAATTTAACCATAAATTAGTAAACATTTATTCAGCTCTTTGAAAAAACAGCTCAAATAAACACAACAAATTAGCATCTTCATTTATTTTTACTTCTGAACAGTTAACTCAGTTTTCACTCATGCTGAAAACACATACATGTGAATATGAATCAGAAATAGAGATTTATGTTACCATTCAAATTTTATTGGAGAGAGAAGTTTGCGTGACAAAATACAATTTGATTGAAGAAATAATCTACAGGAAAAGATGGGAGGTTGTATAAGCTTTGCATTTTTGAACAGTCAGTTCCCGTAGCCGAGCAGTGTAGCCTTATCGAGGGCAGAACAGGAGTGAATTGGCAGTACATTAGAAAGCATGATTAAAAGAGGGAAAGTTGAAACTACTCTCATGTCAGCTGTTTTCCTCTACAGGATATTGAGCCATTCCTGTCCTAACCAGATACTGATTGCTTAAAACTTAGTCCAGAAGTACTTGTCAAAACCGTTTCCTCAGTTCATTTTGACATGCTGAGCTGTGAGTAGATCCTGAGAATTGTTTGCAATTTAGTGCTGGAGGTATTGGCCTGCTCTCGCTTGTGGCTGTGGGAACAAGATCAGACCCTCTGGAGAGAACATGAAGTGCTTTCACTTTCCAGAAAAACTATTTGAACTTTATAGCTGAGGTTCCTGATCAGCTTCTATGGACTCAGAGAGGGCTGGAGGATGCTGCCAGGTGCTGCCAGGAGGTTTCCTGTAGCTAGGAAGCTGCAGAGGATTGGAAGTCTTGCCTCACAGCAGCCATACATCCCTCGTTTCATTTCAGTAGGCACACAGCTTGCTGTCATCACTTCCAGACCCCTTCCTCAGAGTCAGAGGCAGGAAGCATCAGTTTTTCAAGTGAAAAATAAGTGGGAAACAATAATAATGCAACACTGGAATACTATGAGGAGAGCCATGTGATAGAGCAAACATGAGCACAAATGGCAGACAGTCTTTCCAAGAAGATGCACAGGATCAGCATACTTCATCCTGTTGCCTCCCTTATAGTCCTGAGCTTAAATGTCTTCCATCTATGGCTTTCTGGTGATAGGTATTAGCTTCAGTGTTATATCCAGATTACTCCCTCTCCACTGTAAAGGAGGTCCTCTGGTTGGTGAGATTGGGCTGCCCACATAAATGGCTACAGGATTCATCTCGGGTGCAGATGACTGTGAGGCAGAGTAGAAATAATATAAATATCAGTAATATTAACAATTTAATTGCTAAGCATGCTTGTGAAAACACTGAGCTAATATCTACCTCTCTGTCCAGGATCTCCTCTCTGGAGAGGAAAAATCAGAGCCAGAGGAAGGTTAATCTGTGAGAGGAATAAGGCTTTGGAAATGAGGAGATAAAAAAAGAGAGGTCCACTGTTCCTAGGCATGATAGGAGGTCAGTAGGTAACTTCTGCTGTTTTAAGTAGCACTGGTATGTCAGGGGATAGCAGGAGAAGGGGGAAGATCAAGTTTTGACCACCTGCACACCAAAGTGCTGAAGGTGGAACTCTGGTCCTGCATTTGTTATTTTCATGCATAGTAAAGTTGCTGCAGAATGACCAAACATGAGCTGAGTGGAATAGCTCCTTCAAGGTATCGGGCCGTACCAATTTAAACTGGCCATAATGCATATTACTCTTTAATGCAAAGTCAATCAGTCATTTTATATTCATAGTTACAGATCTTCTATCAAAATCAGTTTGTATTTCTCTGCTGTTGTTTTTTAAGTACATGATTGACATAAATAATAGTGAATCTTGAAATCAGTTGAAGACTCATTTGCTTTAGAGAAGAATATCTATGACAATTGATTGCAAAATGACTTCAGGTAACTTGAGAAATTACACAGATTTAGGGAACCTTGGGTTTTGTTTCTAACACTAATTCTTCTTTGACCTTGTTAGTTGGCTGACTGCAGCTTCTGATTTTTGAGTACTCCAGTTTGGGTGTGATGTAGGTTTGGTTTGTTTAAAAGTACTGATAACCCCAGGTCTGAGTGGGTTCCTAAAAGCTGCAGCACTTGTTCAAGTGAAAACTAATGGCAACACAGAATTGTTAGCAAGCAAGACAAAGATCATTTGGGAAACTAAGTTATCATCAGGGATCTGCCAAGCATAGCATATGCATAACAAGGCTTCATAGGGCACCTAGAAGTATAAAAATAAAAAGTACATTATATGCAATAAGTACTATGTGCAAATATTTATTTATTTGGATGACATTCACATAGTTACATAATGCATTTTCATAATTTCTTAAACTAATACTGATAGTATTGATTGACCTTTGCTGAAAGTAGGAGTAAATAAGACGTTAATTACATTAATGGGTATTGTATATTATCAGAATTTGTGGGGCTTTCTATCAGAATGTTCTCTAATATGTGCTGCAGCACAACAGAAAACTGAAACTTATGAGCTCTACGTTTCCAAGAAATGAATGTAGACCTAGGAAAAAATTAATCTTTTTTCTTCAAGTTTGGGTGGTCAGCAATGAAGTTTTACCACATGCTTAGAAGACTTGTTTGAGATAGTATGCTAATGGTTAGAAAAAAAAGGAGAGATTACCACAGCCATTAACATAACCATATTCTCATTCAGCCCTACTTCTGCAAGACATCCAGTAATATAAGCAGTACAAGGTGATGATATGTATTTCAGGCTAGCATGTACAGAGCAAGACTCATATATAAGCATTTGTGAAAAGTATATAAACTGTTCTTATGCTTGCTAGAAGCAACAATACTGTGAATGTTACTTTAAAATTTATCAAATTATATTTCACTTCAAATGAGAGTCATCTCTTAACCTTCTGAGGACTGACTGTAATGGATATTATAAATATGGATTTGTGAAGAAGTGTCTCAGTCATATATTAGAAGATCTGTGCTACTGTTTACCCAAGGCTGAAAGAAAACGGCAGTATGTTCAGTCCTTTGCAATTATTTTAACCCCTCTATATTTCTGCTTTTCTACTTTTTCTTTTTTCAACATTGATTTTTCTTAATTAAATCAGTGGGAGTTATGCAGTATCCTGTTCTTATTTATTTTATATTGAAATACAGGATTAATAGCAACAAAAATGTTATATCCTTTTCTGATTTACTGTGCTTTTCACACCTCACCACAGTTTGTTCATCTACATGACCATATTTTCTCTTAGCTATTTTGCTAAAACAGCAGGAAAGCTGAGATCTATATTTTTTTTCCATTGTCCTTTTTTACACATTTATATTTTTTTCCTGTGCATTACTCTACTGAAACATAAAACTAGATAAGGAGGTGAAGTCTGGCACCAGTAAGGTAGTAAGTGGTGGAAACCACATGCGTGATTGTGCTCTCCCAGTGTAATTGCAGCAGTGCAAAACCCACCTGAATTCAGTGCATTTGCTGATGAGATGGACCAGCAAGGGAAGAGAATCAAGACCCATGTCTAGACTTAGCCTGTGAGCACTAGAGAAACAAAACGCACAGGGGATCACAGTGTTTTTCCCATCATCCCTGCAGTAAAACCCAGGGAGGGTAGCCCTGCAGAGCATCCCCTTGTACAAGCAGGATCTGAGGACCCAAAGCAAACTTGCTCCCCAGA
Organism: Strix aluco; assembly: GCF_031877795.1. NCBI lineage: Eukaryota > Metazoa > Chordata > Aves > Strigiformes > Strigidae > Strix > Strix aluco. Next base: position 48,310,356 of record NC_133935.1, read on the forward strand.
AGCTGCTCTTCCCTCTAATTAATGGCTTCCTTCCACCTGCACAGCTGACACAGCTCCCGCCTCAGGCCTGCAGAAGCTGGGCAGAGGGACGAAGGGCCGAGGGTGCAGAAGGAAGCGCATCCCGTGTCTGCAATGCCGGGGTCGGAGGGCAATGGCTCTTGGAGGGCAGCAGCAGTCGCTGTGGCTTCCAAAACCACTAGAGAGAATGAAAAGCCGAGGACCAGGAATCTGGGCGTTGCATTTTTCAGGAGTGCTGAATAAACATGGGAATGTGTATTTAAAGAAATTACCCAGCTTAAATAAACAACTGGGAAAACGAGTTGAGTAATTGGATTTTCATAATCACCAGCTATGGCTTAATTTTAGGGTCAAGGAAGACCTGGAAATGACCTCACTAATGATTAATAGGCTTTAGTAACCTGGTGGCCCTCCAAGGTGGACAGGTGGAGCTTCCTTTTGAGAGTTTTCAAACAAATATTGCATTAATCTGTTTTGGTCTGTGATAAAATCTGCTTCTGTAAATGTATTATTAAAAATATTCCAGTGGATTCTGATCAGTGGACTTGTTCCTACTACCCAATTGAAAAGAGGGCCATGAGTATGTAGTAAGAGCTCCCTCTGGGATACTAGACAATACACAGACACAAGTGGTTTCCTGATTGTATTTATTTGCATACCCAGTGATGAGGTGGCCGTCCCAGCTGGTGAAACTTCAGAAGAGTTAGTCTATGCTGATTTTAATGTAGTGTTGTCACGAATGTTTGCAGTTCCTCAGATTCCTCACATGATGTTCTTCCCCATGAAGACATAACCTCGAGGAGATGCTGGGGGAGGTGTTTCATAACAAAATCTTCTCTAATTTGGCCCAGACTATTAAAATTGGGAACATAAATAATATAAAGTTATTTAGAAGGTAAAAAAGGGTTGTAAATATTCAGAAATAAGGGAAAACCCATGTGTATGGCTCCTTCACTCTAATTTGAAATGGAAAGATACCCATATGTAGTCAGGAGATACACATATATATCTCTCTATGTCCAAGTATTACGAGTTGTCTGACTTGAAGTGTCACTGGTCTGATTGTGATTTCTTTATTGGAGACAAGGGATAGTTCCCAAAGATGGGCTTTGCTTTAGGTGGTATGTCCTTGTTGCTCTGTGGCCAGCCTTGTGCAGTTCCTCCAATAAGGTGGGAAAAAGTGGACTCACTACCTAACCTCTTTCCACCCAGGCAGTAAAAGAGAAGAGAATTCTTGCTTTCTTCTCTTTTCTACAGAAAGTGAACATTTTAACTGTTGGAGGAACACAGAGAATCCAAGGAGTCCAGAGCAGGATCTGAGACTATAAGCATCTTCTCTTAGGACATACAAGCAGATGGTGGGTTCAGGCCCTCCCTCATCTTTCAAGACAAGGCAATATGTCCTGTTTTCAGCCCTATTCCTTAGCATGGTCTTGAATGCAATAAAGAAGTCTGCATGATTAATGTTGGTAATAGTTAGTATTGGTAATGTAAACATTATTAAAATAAAATCTTTTTATTAACTGGCGCATACTTCTTCAAAAGCGTTCTTTGAGATGCCTGTTTTTATGGAAGAATCACCTTCAGAGCTATTTTCTAGCGTATATCCTCTTATGGACATTCTAAAAAGACTGCTATCCCTTAGGTAATTATTTTTTGACCTATATTAAATTTTTATTCAATGTGTAGCTTTTAATGTGTTAAATACACAGCTAAAAACTCCTTCTTCTTTCCAGAGTAAGTTATTTGATTCTCAACACTGGTATTCGTCAATAATCCCCATAAATGGTAAAAGCTGTAAACTCAAAGTTATAATTAGATCAGGTATATCTTTTGTTGTTTTTAAAAAGGAAATAGCTTTTTTGCCAAGACTGTCAGTTGTAACAATATAAAAGCCAAAGAAAATATTAATATTTTCACTGTACTTTGTTACTGAACAATACAAATACTTTTGCTCTATATTAGGAAATCTCAGTAGGCTCTCCCAGAAGTATGCCTGGGTGTAAATCGCTACCCATTTCTCAACCCAAGGTAGCCTAAACAGTTTTGGAGACCTTCATTGCACACTTCTGTGGATTTCTGGATTGTTTTCAAAAGATTGCATTTGCGATGTACGCCCTCAGAGCCACCTGTTTGAGGGACTGCTTTTTTCCACGGAATAAATAGCTAGTTGTGGTCAGAAAAGGTGCTTTCACAGGAGAGTTTTTGTGAGAAAGCAGTCTAACAGGATGTTTTCCTAGAGAAGCAGAGTGGAGCTGGGGGACTGGCCTCCCCTGCAGGCGTGGGCAGTCCCAGGGGAGCTGGGATGGGTACATCAGCTAGGACTCTCCTGGGTCCGGCAGAAAGCGGCCACCACAGCCAGCTCACAGCGTGCCCACCTCCCAGGTTGTCACGGCTCTGGGTTTGGGTATGACCTCTGGTACTGTTGACTGGGGCTTTGGTGCGATGCAGGGTGTGTAGCAAGCCACAGAGCACTACTGGTAGTCTAAGCATATGTCAGTTACTAGTCATTTCTGCTCAGGGTGCTATTTCACTTCTGCCTACCTCCTAGCAAAATTAGCAGAATCATACCCCACCTACTTCCCTCTGTCAACAGAAATTGTCCCCATCTACCCCTGGAGGCAGCCAGCTGCCTGGGGCCGCCTCGGCTCCATCTTGCCTCTCCCACTTCTGCTTCTGTTGCTGACTCACTGTTACCATCTGTGGGCCTGGGCAGCAAAGCTCTTGCTATCACCCACCCGTCACCTAAGCTGAAATAGGCTTATGAACACTTACGGAGATTCACCAATTCCACCAGGTGGTCTTGTCTCTTGGCCATTGTTGCTTTGTGTTCTGCTAAGTGACAGGTGAGTGACTGAAGTAATTTCTATTCATGCAGACTGACATGATAGAAATGGTTTAATTTAAAATAAAATTAGTGAAGGACCTGCTGACATGTATAAGAGGAAGGGAAATGCATCAAAGTTGTGTCACACAAAAAAAGAGTGTTATGTTCAGATGGTTACAAAGAAGAAAGCAATAAACCCTAAGAGTACTTATTCTGGTTGAAGAAGATCAGAAAACAGAACAGCAACACCAGCACTAAGTAAGGAGTCACAGTGTCTGAAAAGACAAGTAATTTGCTCAAATATATGTGCATACAAATACCTATGGGCCACCAATAAATAATGAAAGGGCAATAAAGAGCAAGTATTAACACAAGCTACTTTTGCTGCAGACTAGAGGAAAGGATTCCCCCAATATTAATAGCACTTGCCTCATAGATAATATCTGATGATGTCTGTATGATATTTATAATAATATGTGGTATTACTGTAAAAGAGATATTGTATCTTAACAACATCCCAATGTCCAGAACAGTGTGCAGTCACACTCACCCAGTGGGAGTTCCCCTGCTGGTAAGAAATGCATCCAACCATGCAAAGTCCTAGCAGGAAAACTGGAGTCACTGGATAATAGATTAAACAGTAAATGGTTAATCACTGTCAAGGTGTAGAGCTGTATTCTCATCTAGCAGGATGACTATTAGGAGAGACTTGAGACAGAGATTTTATGTTGTAGTTGCATATATCCAAGCATGGTAGAGCAACTAATAACTTAAAGAACTCCCCTGTAAGCATACATTAACATAGAGATGATAATGTGCAGGGATAGGAATGAAACTTGCCTTGTCATGTCTCTCTGTGTGCATAGCTGCTTGGTAAATGTTAGAGACGATTACGCTGAGCTGGGCACCTGTAGCTGAATCTTACAGTCTTACAGTACTGATTTCTGATTAGTAAACACAGAAATTTTGATTAATGCCTACAGATGTGTGTTTAGTCATCACAATTCACAGAGCATGGATTTACTGCAATCAATATGCCTAAAGTTAAAGGTTGACTAGGTAACATTTGATCAATGGGTTGAAACTATGAAAAAAGACAGTTTTCTTAAGTGTTGTTTGGATAAAGCAGCAAAAACAATAGTGCTTGTACCAAGCACACAGAAGTGTGCTTTATTTGTATTTTCATGGCTCAAAGGTGTTGAATCCAATTTTATTTTCCTGTAGAAAAGTGAAATGTTGATAAATTTGATTGTCCTGCAAGAGAAGTTAGGCATTTCTGAATAACCCCTCTAAGTCTGTGACCATTCCTCCTCCTGGGATGCAGCTTATTCATTGTGGTTTATTGTCTCTCCCTTGTCTCCTATCTAACATGAGACATTATCCACTGTCTTGATAGTCACAATGTTTGCACTGCCTTTCCACTTATCTCTGCTGATTTTATCACATTTTCCCCCTCCTTTCTGTATATTTAATTTGAGTAGATTCTTAAACGTATAGCCAGCATAACTGTGAATTTATTTCCAGGTTGTTATATGTATCAGAACTATATCCCCTTTTTTTTCTGTGAAACATTTCTTACTTACCATGATATCACTTTCACATTTGACATCCATAACAATTAAGTAGCATATAGGGAGCAGTTTCTACTTCTAAGAATAATCCAAATCCCTAGCACACTGTTCTTGCAGCATTCGTTGTTATATTCAGGAGGTAGGATGATATGTAAAATCTTGGTTTTCTGTCCACCCAGTGCTTCCAGTGAAACCAGTCTTGCAGTCTTTGCAGACTCAAATCTCCCAGTGACTGTACAGAAAGTCAGGGTGCATAAATAACTCAGGATCAGCTGCATGAGTATGGGACTTACAGTAACACAGATCTGATAGAACTGTTTTAATTATTTTGTAACGCAGACGAGGATCCAATGTCTCACTGACTTTGGATATGAGCAGTTTGGGAAGTGTTGAACCTTTCGTCGCTGTGCCAACCCCACGAGAAAAAGTAGCAATGGAATACCTACAGTCAGCCGGCCGTGTCCTGACAAGGCAGCAGCTTCAAGATGCAGTTGCATGTTCTCATTTACTTCAAACAGAATTCATGGTGAGTTTAACAACAAGCTTTAAATGAGGATTTTTGACATAACTGGTGCAACAGAAACCATGTGGAAAAACTAACTGGGGATCACTGTAATGTCAAAGTACAAATAATTTCCAAAGGGCAGATTAGATAGTTTCAAGATGGTGTTTTATGTTTATGCACTAAAGACAGGTAAATAATGGATAATACAGATTCCTCTTGGTTTGAAGTTCCATTCATAGACAGGATAAATGTCATATTAGAGCTATAGTACAAACAGGACTGTAACACTGTGACAGTTTCAAAGAGATCATAAAGGCTATGATGACAGAAAACACAGTAATAATTGAAGATTTTGTTTATTCTCATGTAAACATCATGTATGTTTGCAATTTGAAGACTAGATTTTTAGTCACTATAAATGACTTTTTGGAGCAGAGACACCCACAGTCAGTCAGTCAAAAATATCTTTAACAAGCACTCCATACAGCAAGCCTAATGTACTCAAGACCAAAAAACCTGATGTGTCCTACAAGTGTATTTAATAATAAAAAGGGTAAGAATCTAAAATGAAGAGAGTGGCTAGATAGAAACAAGTCAGAACAGAAAAACTCAGTCAGGGAAAACATATTATTACATACTACTTGAAGAAGACCTGAAAAACAGCCAGATGAAAGAGGCTATCAGCAATAAGGAGACACTTTTTACAAAAGGGAAATAGAACAGAGCATAAACTGAAACCAGTTGAATGTGAAAGCTGAATAAGGCAGGCCAAAAAAGGTTTTGAATTAAAAAAAAAACCCTCATAACTTCATTTTTAAATAGATCAAAGCACGAAGCTTATCAAAGAATACAAGGATCAATAGATGATCAAAAGGGTAGAAAAGGGATTTAGAGAAGTTGAAGCAATAGGAGAGAGGTGACTGCATTCTTTGCTTTTGTGTTGATCACAGAAGAACTTAGGGAATTTCCTACCTCTGTGGCAGGAATAGATCAGGTCACTGGAGGATATGTCTGATATTGAAGCGTTAATGTATGAGATTCTAGAACAAATCAGTAAAATGAATAAGAATAAGCTAGTATTATTCTTATTCATTTTCATTATTCACTGGAATAAGCTTGTATTCACCCAGGAATCCTAAAGGAGTTTTTATATGCAATTATTGATGTATTAACTGGGCAGATGTAACCTAGCACTTGGGCCCCAGCAGCTGAGGAATTAGAGGGCTGGAGGTAACGAGTTTTTCAGATGGGGTCCAGAAGAAATCTGGAGAAGTGCAGGCCTAGAAATCTGATGTCTAAATCAGAGAAATTGAAAAGAAATATATTAAAGAAGCCAATAGATATATGAACAAATGCAATACAGTGGGGAATAATCAACTTTGTGTAGCACTGGAAGGATTGGTTGCTTCTCAGAGTAAAAGGGTGTCACCAGTGGAGTCCCAGAGGCATCTGTTCTGGAGCTGATACTGACCAATCAAGATCCTCTTAAGTCATCTGGAAAAAAGAATAAATAGTAAGGTGGCAAAGTTTGATCGTAATACTGAATTACCAAAGGTAGTAAAATTAAAAATAGACTTCAAAGAAATTACAGAAGGATTATATGATGGTGATAAGGCAGAGGAAATTCAGGGTTGATAAATAAGATGTTATGCATTTGCAAGAAAATAGTTTTTTATGCTTTGATGAGTTCTGAAAAACAAAGCTAAGAAACTTGGGAAAAGAACTAGAGAATAATATAGAAAACATCTTTATGACATTGGAAAAATCTATATTGCATTCACAACTGCATGCTGCTCTGATCTCTCCATCTTGAAGCACATACAGAGGTACGGTGAACGTAATCAGAGACTAGAGCAGCTTCTGTATCACGAGATACTAAATAGACAAGGACTATTCTGCCTAGAAAAGAGACTGTGAGAGCCTGTAACAGAAGCCTATAAAATCATAATAGCAAGGAGAAGGTGAATATGGAGTGATTACTTATGGTTTTTCATGCTAAAAGAACAGTATCAGGTGACTAGTGCAATACAAAGAAAAGCTTGTCCTGTTCCAGTTCCCCCAGATGCCTCGCTACCAACTGCTGTCAGAGGGTACCGGAGAGGAGGAACCTAACATAACCAACTACCCCAACCAACCTTAGCCGAACTTTTTTAGCTTTTACAACTCATTAGCAAACTAAACTAAACAAGCAAAGCTTTTTAAGACTTGTTTAATTGTCCTGGTTCAGCTAGGATAGGGTTAAGTTTCCCCAGCAGTGGGGAGGGAGCTCTAGCCGGGTTATTCGATACCATGCTGACCAGGTTGGGGTGCCCAAGCACGGGAAGAGCAGGGACGGTTTTTGGTCCAGGTCAGTCCCCTCACTGCTGTATCCGTGCGGTATATCTCTTGTTCTGTTCATTGTTATTACTGTTATTGTTATTGTTGTTGCTCAGTTTGTTGCTGTTACACTGTTGTATTAAATTTTTCCTTATCTCAGCCCCGGGATTTGTATTTCACTCCCTGGCCCGTCCGGTATGAGGGTGGGGGAGGGGCAGCGGCAATGTGGTCTCGGGTCCCGGCAGGGCCTAAACTACCACATTAATAAATTTAGTTTAATAAATAGAGCCACAAAGGAATGTGTATCCTAACAAGTCATGTAAGAGCAGGAAGAGCTATACAACCCCTTGAGCATACTACGGGTCTAACAAAGACATACAAACAATTCAGTTATTACACATGCCAGAGCACGTGATCCCTCAGGTTTCATTTTGTTTTCAGTTTGTACGTTTAAGTCAACAGAATAGATGATGAGTGCCATCTTACTCTAAAAACAGTTTTTCATTATGAAAAAAGGCATCCTACAAAGCAGTCCTTTTATTCACCCTTAAAAAAACAGGGTTTACAGTCAAAGTCATTTACTTAAGAAAAGTAAATCCCTCAGTTGTTTTACCAAAAATTGGTCAGACAGCGTACATGGAAAAAATTATAAGCATCCAACATACTTTTATCACCCGTCATGCCATTGGTTCTCTGCCATTCTGCTGCTTAGGCAGGAAAGCTAGAAGAAATAACTCCATCATGCTTAAACCCCCCATGTTAGGAGTCAGTTTGTACAGGCAACTTGGCACCTCCAAAGAATCCTGTTTACCCAAATCCTCTCACACAGCATCTGTGCGCAGCTTTGGGGCAATAGAGACTCAACATTTTATTTGTCCCTCTGGGGGGCACAGCAAGACTTTGGCCATTCAGTGTTTCCAAATAATTTTATTGAAAAGATCATCACTTCTGTATTCCATTTTTGAAGCAGTTTTTAAAATGTGCTTTAAGATGAAGCTGTTGAACAGTATCTAATACCCTCCTTGATACAGATAATAGCTTTAGTAGGAACTTGAGGCATGCAAAGAACGCAGTCTATAACCCTCACTTGTTCTGCTCACTCAGGTTGCTTTATCTAGCTAAAGAAATGCAAAAGGACAGTCTTCTTGAGACTAAAATTATTAGTTCACATGAAAGCGTTCCAAGTGTGCAAAAAGTGGAGAAATGTTCAAAGTTTTCAATGAAAAATTGAATCATGAGCAGTTTTGGGTTTTTTTTAGTTCTTTAATTAACATTTAAATTCTTGATTAACAATTAAGGGGGCATTAACTTTATTTTTTTGTTGTTAGAAAAAGTAAGTTACCATCAAAATATTTTTCCATAATACATTTTAAGAAAAAAGAGCTATTTTCCTTTTTTTTTTTTAAATGCTGACAAAAAGGTTGGCTACTTTTACTTGGGAGAATATACCTGAGTTGCAATGAGGAAGAAACATAAATTGTCCAGCATATACTTCTTCAGTAGCCTGAGCTGCTGCTATTCAAAAGACAGAATGTCTGAAGTTGGTGACAGAACAGAAAAATTCATTATTCCCAAAATACTGAAATGTCTGTATTGAGCTATATGGGAAAGTGCCAGATTGTTAAATCTATAAAATTTGCTTCTCATAGAAATGGAGGGATGGGTATAATGAATACCTGCCTGAATTTTCCTAAATTTTGCCACATTTTCTTGAGTGCTTTCAGAAACCCAAATCATATCTCTTCAAGTGTATGAACAGTTGTAGCATTCAAACGCTAATGTGAGCCAGAAGAGCTGTTATTAGGAGAGTACAGCCCAGAGAGATGAAGTAGCCCGTGAACAAAGACATATACACATATGCATCTATAATTGCATGCATGCAACTGAGCATGAATTATTTAATTATATATAATACATATATAAGTTTAATAACTATGTTGCCTACATAGCTACAGACTTTGTATGCTAATTTGCACATGTTCATGCTATTTGCAATCTGCTGAGCTTATTTTTCCCCATGGTAGCAAGAACGTTATCCCCATAATATCCTGGGATTTTTTCTGGAATAATCTCTTGCTTTTCACAGACAGTTTCTGAATAAAAGTGACTTGTCTGTGGATGTGATCCACGGTGTATTGTCAGATTTCTGTCTGTGCCCTTGACCCCACCAAGTACTACTGGGAGGAGTCCACTGACTAGAAAGTGTTTACAGGATGTAAGTGATTAATATTATTAATTGACCTTGTTGGCCCAGAGAAATGAGTTTCTGTTTTCAACTCAGTGGCATTTCTGCATCTGTCAGTAATTCGTCAACTAATGAACTATTTTAAAATTTCAGCAGGCATCGAGAAGGAGACAGCCAGGCAACTGGAAGAGCCCCACTGACCACTGGCTCTTGTTGCGCAGGCAGAGGACTCATCCTCACACATCTTTTTCCAGTCTTTGTAGATCATATTAAACACAGGCTTAACATATTGCTCACTCTCAGTTGGTATGTAGTTCAGCAGGGAAACCTTTCAGAAGACATGCCCTGATGGTGTTTATACTAAGCCAGAACTGAACCAGGGAAGCTCTAGGTCAGCCACTAGCCCATATCAGAACTAGTAGGACAATTCGGAGCCCAAGGACCAAGGGAAAGAGTCTCACAGAGGTCACCACTGGGAGGGGGTGAAAGCCAGAGGTGGGTATGAGGGGGGTGCGGGAGCTCATTTTCTCATTCCATGGAGGAGGAAGGCACAGCAGAATCAGGACAGAGGTGAATTGGTTTGACCTGAAAGAATGAGGGTGAGGTTTATGCGGGAATGGAGTCTTACAAGTGAGAAGATCCTGTGCGTAACACAGGCATCATATGGATGGCAGTACAGGAAGCTGAAAAAGAATGGCGTGAAGTACCTGCAAGGAAGATCTATCTTAGCAGCAACACTTTGGCTGGCCTGAAATGAGAAGCAGAGAGTCATTCTTTTGAGGAGTCAGCTGAAGAGCAAGGAAAAGATCAAGGAAGAAACTGAGTGAGGGAGAGAGGAAGAATAAAGACGGTCCACTAAACACATGTGTATAAGGCAGAGAAGGTAGAAAAATAAAAAAAACCCACAGAAGATGCAGCCTCATGTAGTAAGATGTTCCGAAGCCAAGTTGGGAAGCAGAAAAGAATCAAACCAATTCACTGTAACCTATCTAAATTTTACTTAACTTTGCCTTTGCTTCAACCAGAAAAGAGGGTAGCTTCACCAAGCGGGGGAAGCTGTTGGGTGCATCCTTGTCAAGCTGTTAGGGGTCTTGTCCATGTTCCTCTAAAAAAAACCAAAGCAGCCAGTCATGCTGGGCAGGACCAGAGCTTGGGTCTGAAGGACATTGGCCATGCATCTCATCTATGCCAAAGTCCTGGGCAGGCCTGCACCTGTGGAGTTAGAAACCAGCTGATTTTGGAGAAAAATCCTTAGGTAAATTTTCCAGTGGTGCAAGTCAAAGGAGGTTTGCACTGAATAGGGTGGGAACTTACTTTTTGTGCCTCCTCATGTTCTATGTGTCTGTAAGAGGCAATTATTCACTATGCCACTGTCTCTTTGGATAAATGTCCCAGGCTAGCAATGAAGTTTTCAAGTATTTAGTAATGACTGTGCTTTTAAGTAGAAGTATTAATTTACTGAAGATCAAATTCCAGCTTACCGTAAGATAATTTAAATAATGGTGTCCAAAAACATTCAGTAAAAAATGAAGATTTCAGTCAACCGAAGCATTTTTAATGTGATTTTGCCAGATTGCGTTGGCTGGTAAGATATTCCCCACAATCAGGAAAAAAAAAAAACCTACATGTTTCATCTTGCATTTTCAAAGGGTTGTTTTTATTGAACTGTAAGAACACTAATAATGTTTCAGGACCTCAAAATCAAAATTATTCTTCCACCCCTTAAACCAAGTGAAACATTTTGTTCAGTAAAAAATTGGACAATTTTTACTTTTTATGTTCACAACGTGAAAAAAAAAAGCTATTTTCAGTTGATCAAGAGTTTATAATTTGTGTATTTTTGGAACTTCAAGCAAACTGTCACATTAGTTACTTGCACATCTGTGTATTTAAAAAAGACAACGCGGATCAGTCACTGAAAGATCAAAATGAGAATCAAGAGAAATAGCTTCAGATTTTTATTTCACTTTTGAGCCACTGAATGCAAAAGAATAAGGCACTTCATTCTAGTAGTTTCTATAAAAAGCAAGTGAGGTCTTTGACCGACATTGTTAAGGGCTTTGCATAAATTTTTTTTTAAAAATTGCCATATATTAATATTTAATTATTTTGACAGTTCCTCCCCCAATTATGTAAAATGTTGCACTTTTCTGCTACAGTACTGCACTTTTCAACTCCACTTTTCTAGAACTATTGTGCATTTTAACCTCTCTCCTAATCCTGTAAAAACTTTGCTTTTAATAATTCATCAGAAGTGTTCCTTGGAAGTCACCCCTTCAATATGCAACTCCCTGTGTTTATTAAAGGAAGGGTGTTGACAGGCTTGAGGTGGGAACCACTTTTTTTCTTAATAACTTTGATGTCAAAAGACAGTTGTGTAACAGCAGATGGTCTTCTGGTGATAATTTCCTGCGTGCCTCCTTTGGAAACACCAATCTGATTTAATTTATTTTTTATAGGAAATACCAATGAATTTTGTGGATCCCAAAGAAATTGACATCCCGAGTCACGGAACTAAAAACCGCTATAAAACAATTTTGCCAAGTAAGTGAGTTAGCCCATGGTTTCCTACTATGACATTTAATCCTGCTTTAAGAATGCATTGCTGTGAAAATCTAGCTGTCTTTATCTTTGATCACTGTGTACCTATTCATAAGTGTATTTATAGTCTATGTAGAAAGAATACAAAAGCCCAGTGCTGTAGGACTGGCAAGTGCAGAACTCTCGCTGGATGCCTTAGTAGGTACACACTTTGGCAGCATCCCAACCACATACTGAAATGCAGCCTGGGTACATGCTGATTTTCTTTGGAGGACAGCTCAGGCAGATGGGTAGAGAGAGGTCTGCCATGCCTTGCAGTAGCTCCCCTGATCTGGAGGATATGAGGACCAATACTTTTGTCTCCATTACAGCCCACACCATCTTGCAGCCACTGAATTCCCTGTGGTTGGGTCAGGCTACTTGGGATCCTGTCCAATACAAAGTGGCTCAGACTAAAAAAAGCAAGTGCATCCTATCCCTTCTTGCACTGGATTTCCTTCTTTATAAGTCCTCTGCTGTTTTTTTTTTTTCTCTTCTCCATGCACCAGTTGGCTTTGTGGAAATCTGTTTACGTTAGTAAGTAAACCACTCTCATACAGTGCTGCCTCATCATTGCTGTAAACTTGTTACTGCTTTGCTATACTGCTGCTGGATTTTCATTGGCCCAAATTCTTTATTTCTGATCAAGTAACGAGTGCTTTGTTATAATTAGAGATGACTGAAAACTTTTCAGTGGAATAGTTTTCCTTCAAAATACATGTTTCTCTGAAATTCAAACATTTTCGTAACATTTGTTGGGGGATAATGAGATATTTCATTTCTCCTTTATTAATCATTTTGTTTTGTGTTCAGTTTCAAAATAGGTTGCAGAAGTTTTAACATTGGACTAAATATAGACATGAATAGTTGAGTTTTTATAAATTTTGACATCACCAAATTGGAAAAGTTCAGTGATCCAGAATGTTGGAGGACACTCCCACAGAAAAATGTAAACACATCCCTTTGCTTAGGATTGGAATGAGGAATACCTTTAAAATTACATCATATCCTATCAATTAGAAATTTGTTTTCTCATCATCTCTATAATGTCCTTGTAGGCCTATGTTATACGTTAGTCATGCAAATTCACACACTTTAAATGACGAGATTTCTCTCAGCGAGCCTTGAATGCATTGTAATTTATTCACATCATACAAAGGCCTTGCAGTCAAATCGATGAAAACTGATGGTGTTCAGCCATTAGATTAGTCTCAGAAATGTGATACATAGCTGGGAAAGAAACTCGTTGTGTGGAATCCTTGCTTCCCTTCAGCCCTCAGTGAAACTTCCATTTTCTTCAAGGTTAGCTCATCTATTGCAACCGATAGCTGTGTGCATCTGAGTGCAGCCAAGGAATGTTGAAGGGAATTAAAGAAAGTAAGTAACTGAATGCAAGTTATATACCAAGTTATCAGAAAATTCAGTGTCCCTTAGGGTCTGGCCCAGTGTCAATAAGATGTACACGGAGGGTGAAATCCTGACCCCTTTGATGACAGCAGGACTTTTGCCATCAGCTGCAGCAGAGCCAGGATATCACCAATCCTCCCTCTGCCTGACAGATGGATTTTTGGAAGGAGTTCTCCCTTCCCATATCATCTCACATCCAAGCTGCCCCAGCCACCATCAGCTTTGCCTTCAGCAACACCTTGCAAATGTGATGAGTCCCATTTCACTGCAGCATGTGTTTTGAATCGGAACACAACAGCTGGGCCATGGTTGATGCTGATGAGCTTTGAGAACCCATCATGCCTTTGTGTTTTCACCTCCAGTTAGCCAGGATGTGCCGCTCACTCCGCAGCACATTTTCAGTCCAAGCACGCTGCCAGTGTGCACCACAGCTACTCACTGACAGGCACTTTGTAACCGTCCTTGACAGGAATCAAAAGGTCTGTTTTGTGTTAGCACCAGGCTTTTTCAAAGAAGATATTCTGAGGATTGAGGCACGTGCTCATAATAAATACTCGCACACCCCACACCCAGTCTGAGAGGGTTTGGAAACGATTTGAGTGATTAAATAGAACAGCTTTCCTGGTTTCCTGCTCAGATTATATCAACCCACTGCTTCATACATCCACATCAGCTTTTCCATTCCCAGCTCTGGGTGAGTCTCCTGTATCAGGGCACCTGTGGTGACAAATGACGTTTGAGCTTTATTTTATTATCTCCTAAAAATGGGCTCTCCTGCCGTCTCCACCCTCTGCACTGTCAAGGATGTTCTAATTTTCTAAGAGATAATTCTGTGACAGGGTGCATGAGGACAGGTTCATGTTAATAGATGCTACCCAGCCAGACACACTCATGTGAAATAAAACGAACACCTAATGAAAATTATTCTATATGTAAAACAATAAAGTGCAGGAAATGGTACGTTTCTATGAAAGATGTTTCAGTTGCAATATAACATAGTCAATGCTCTTATCTGAATACTAGTATGCCCCTTTAAGTTTTCTAAGTGTTATTTGCTTTATAATAATATGCTAATACAACTAATAAGGGAACAGTGTGGGATTAGAGGCAAGTGGCTAAACAGTTTCTTAAAAGCAATTTCTCCATCTTTCCTCCTGGCTGTGACCCCAGCCACAGGTCCTGTTAAACCCCACTCCAGATCTTCAGCTGCATTCCCTCTGCCATCCACCTATAGCATTTCTCACTCCCTCTGAGCAGGTTCCCAGTCCTGTGCACAGATTTCCTAATCTCTCACCACAGTCACATCCTTGTGGCAAAACACCAGCCCTGCTGCTCCCTCCTCATCCTCTTACTCCACATCTTCACTTTTGCCTGCTTGTATCCTACAGGCCATGCTACATGTCTCCGAAGCAGGACCTCAGCTCCAAAGCCCTGTATCTTTTCCCCTATCTATCTCACTTTTCCACATCAAACCAGAAGCGGAATTCCCATGGTGCTTCAGTGCACACATGGGCTCTTGCTTACAAAGGACCAAGTGGCTTAACACTATTCTGTGGGTATCTTCATGTGTGCAACACATCCAAGGTACCTGGATGTCATCCCTTACCCCTTTCTGAAGACTACCCTCACGGCAAAAGTCTACATGAAAACATTGACAGCAGAACAGCAGATTCACAGTAACATGAAGGTAGAAAGCACTTGGCAGGTCACACCCACAAATCCGCAAGCTATTGCTTGAAGTGCTTGTGCTAAAACTGTCTGTGGCACTCCAGCTAAAGACTAGGGGGAAGTTAAATTTAAGTGGTATGAACAAAGCACTATATTATGCAAGCTTATATGCTGAAAAACTGTTCTCTTCATGTTAAGAATTTTCAAGCCCCCTTGTGCTACAGTCCTGACTACAGTCATGTTTACTCCAGTCCTGCTTCCTAATGAAGGCAATAGGATCACCAGCAGGTTTTCAAAGACTAAAGAAAAAAAAGCATATTTACAAAGCAGAAGGAGATGATAAACTGTTTAATCTTAGTGGAATTCGACATGGATTCATTAAAGCATTTTTGTATATCCATGTGAGTCAACAAAATGTGTCCTAGTTGTGGTCACCAGTATCATAACATCTATAATGTATTATAATTATTGATGTACTATAATAATTGATATATGTTAGACTGTATAGTTAAAAATGTAAATGGATATTAGACAAACCTGATTTTCAGTAGATAAGAAAGATTGCCTTTGCATGAATGTATCTTTATTTTGTAATGCTAAAGTCTGTTTTAAAATGCAGAAGCACTCACCATGATAAATCTGTTAAATTTTCCATTGAAAATCCTGGATTATATTGGAAGTGCCAGGAAATTATTCAGATGAGATTAAAAATGGATGCATAGTTTACAGGTGTTTTATACATGAGGTATTTTGAGGCAGTTGTATTTTGCAAGTCTAATAGCCTATTCTCCCACCTGGCAGAGATTGGGAATGCAGTCTGGTACGGTTCTTCCCTGTTCTGTGTTACAATGTTTACCAAATAATACCAGTATCCATAATTCATTTATAGACTGCAAGCAAAAACAGGCAAAATAGGGGTTGATGGATTTCAAAATGTTTCAATATCTGAAAGATTTATGATCTTTTGGGCTGCAAGTGTGAGAGCACTCACACTGCCTCACAAAATTTTCATCTTCCTTTCCTGCTCACAAAATAGAAATACCTTAAGGACAGCCCTTCTTACAGTATTTCAGTCCTACTGCTGGTAAGGCAACTAGGACTGGACTAGGAATAGCAAATGACTTATGTTGGAAGTGGTACAAATGTGAACATACCCATGCTCTAAAGAATTCAGAACACAGTAGCAGTCGAAATGGAAGAAGAAAAAATGACCACAGCACATCATACCCACTGTACAACAAATACAGCCCTTGCAATGGGACAAAGCCCTGGGTCTTTATGACAAAGTGGTGTTCATGGAATGGATGAACTCCAGTATGGATGCCAGTGGGCGAGTCTGTCAAACAGTGCCACCAGATAGCCCAGCTTGTTCCCTGCACTGGGGAGCCTCATGGGGGCAAGCTACAGCCCCTTTAACACACTCCTATTCCTCCAGCCTGGTAAATTCAGGCCAGTATTAATTTGTTAAAGATGTAGTTAGAGGAAGCTTTTTCTACTCAAATGAGAGAGCTATTCCAGACTTCCTAGATACATGGAAGAAAACAGCAGTAATTTCGCCTCCATCAAAATTGTAGGAGACATTTTTTTATTAGTAATTATAAGTGCTTAACAGCTCTGCTGCGTTTCAAGATGCTTTACAAACATTGATGAATTCAGCCTTGCAGCCACCATCTGTGTCTTTCTACTGTAGCTTCAGACTCTCAGACTTTGCCATCCTTGAGGAAAAGATTATTACCTCCAAGATATTTGTCATTCAGGAGGAAGCTAATTACTTCCATTTGTGTCTGATGATTCCTTAGTGGCTATGGATCTTCAGCGGCACTTGGGTTTTCCTCATTTCAGAGCTGAGTTTACAGCACTTACCTATTTCATAACTGATCAGGACTGTTAATTTATAAAAGATTCCCATTCTGAAGCAGTGTTTATTTCATTGATTGGAATTGGAAGGAGGTCTCAGAAATTGTGAAACTGATTTAGCTGCTCCTTACTAACAGATATTAATCTCAAGACATGGTAATTAAACTGGATGTTGAGTCTGCTTGGAAGAGGTTTTTTAAGGTAGGGGTCAAGCTACACCAGAATCAGAGGCATTGTGTGAGCTAGAGGAAGCGGGTGTTTTTTCAAGGCCACGTAGCCTGAGGCATTTGTGGAAATGGCTAATAATCACTGTGTGCTAAAAGGAATGAGAGGTTTCCTGTCCTCATATTGTTAAGGGGAAAAAAAAGCTCTAAGTGAAAAAGCTGGGAAAGCTAGTACAAAGAGATTTTAACACAAGCTAACTAGGGTTCATGTTGTGCTGTTAACTCAGAGGACAAGACTTCCATGACCAGACTTTGAACTAGAAGTCATTTGCACATTTTAAGAAACATACTTTCAGAACACCAGCCTGGGTCCTGCAAAGGCTCCACTCCTGTCCAAGTCACTCCTGTGACCTCCAGTGGGAAAAGGACATAAAGTATGTTTGAAATCATCCCTCCTCTTCCTTTTTTTGCAAAGGTTTTATCTTGTTCTTAGGAACAGGATGAAAAGTCACAAAAGAAATCCAAAAGCAACTCTGAAAATACCACGTTCTGCTACAGCATATGTACATCAAGTATATATTTCTCGTGTAAACAGCAGGGCAACATAATAAATAGTGTTTTCTTACCACTCTCCAGTTCAGCATCCACATATGTATCTTTGAACACATTGCCTAGGCTGTACTTGGCAGAGCAGCTATCCAGAGACTATTTCCAAACAAATAGGTGTCTGTATACTGTCAAAAAGCTGCTGATTCTAATTAATTATTTAAGCAAATTGCCAGAAGAAAATTTCTTTTTCAGTACAGAAATATTTCCATATCATTTTGTTAACAGTAGAATAGTTTTTCAGAAAAGGTGTGAAGCAAGTCAAAATGTGCCCTAGACAGTCACAACATAGGCACCTCACTCCCCTTCTCCTTATCCCTTTCTGTTACACTGTGTAATAGAGAATTTACTGGCTTTAATTCCAAAAGGGTAATACGTGGGGGATCACATCATCACAAATGAGCAAGCAGAAACTTCCTTTGCAGGAGGAATTTAGAAACCCCCCAGCTCAACACTTCTGGCCTCCACTCCATTCTAGAACATCCAAGACAGTGAAGGAAAGAAGAGTGTGAAGGAAAATGTTCCTGTATTTTGGCACTATGTCTCCAGTCTAGTACACATGAGTGGTCACAAATTGTGTCAGATGAGAACACAGGACTGAAGGGAAGCATATGGATTACATACTCGAGCCCCTTCCAGTGAACTTGAATTGGTATAAAAAGCACATAGCTGATATCATCCTGGGCAGAGGGAGCTTTCCTTTATTTAAATCCAACTGTAATCATTGGAACGGTACAACTTCAGGCAAAGATGTCAAAGTTGAATCCAAAGGACTTAGTGTAATTATCTGACATTGTACAATGATATGACACAGGTTTCAGAGACAGTCTAGCCAGGTCAGGTTGATACTCAACACAGGCAGACTAGACCTTGCTGAACATTGCCAGGACCTGATAGTGTTGCTTCAATGCCCACAGCTTGCCGAGATACTTCTACACAGTCCAACCATTGTGCAGTATAGGTGTACCTTAGTTACACATGATGATCTTTTGCAGAGGGAAGAATTTGATGCCTAATGCTTTAGTGTTTGACAAACCTGAATAACAGTAGATTATTTTCTTCAACAAGCCTTTGATTCTCTATAGAAATCTTCTAATTATGGGTTTTCTTTTCAATTTCCATCTTCCTTGTGCTCTCAGATCCTCTAAGCAGAGTGTATTTGAAACCAAAAAATCCATCTGACTCCTTGAGTACCTACATAAATGCTAACTACATTAGGGTAAGTAAATGTACGCTCTTCATGTGCTTTTGAGACAATATTTGATTTTCCACATGAATAGCTGATTTTGCCAAGGTGCCACTCATTTTATTCCTACCCATCTTCACTGATAATTCCTAATCTTTTTGTCTACATTGATGTGATAGAAATAGTTTCATGAGCTGCTTGTAACAAAGACCACAGAGCCATGAATGTACTAAAATGGTTGCAGTAAGAAAACAATTTATCAAATAGTTTATAAAAAACATTAAGAAACACATGCATTACTATTTGTTTACTTCAGTATTTACCATTTAATGTTGTCCTACTGCCGTATAGCAAGGAAAAGAGGGTTACCTTTTAACAGTGACAAAGGTACTGGTATTTTGATAAAGAGAAGATGAGTGTCAACAGCAACATAAGCTGTATGGTTGCACATCGCAGTCATGTTATCCACCACCAAGTTCAGTGGTGATGTGTTTTTTTTTCATGCATAGCTATATCAATTGATAGTCCTAAAATCATCAGTTAAGTAATTAAATAAATACTGTAAGAAGTTTGTGAAAAGGAGCATGAGCAGATGTGTTAAATATACACATGTGCACCAGCACAGACATTCATTCACATTTTACTCCTTGTATTGAATGGTTACATGATACAAAGACCTTACCAGCATAAACCATGTGGGAAGGCATTATTTCTAAGTGTCAGTGGTGTTATAATCCTTGATCACACACACACAGAGTCTTCTTGAACTCGTGGCACAGTGTATGCTGAATAGACTACTAAGAAACTACTTCAGTCATGTTTCAGGAGTGTAGTCCTCTACCTGCAAAATTAAATCACAGAATCACAGAATCATTCAGGTTGGAAAAAACCCTTGGGATCATCAAGTCCAACCATCAGCCCTACTCTACAAAGTTCTCCCCTACACCATATCCCCCAACATCTCCTCAGCTGCAATAAATGTAACAGTGCAACTGAAATTTGGCCCCAGAGCTCTACAATAAGCTCTTGCTTATTTAAATAACAGTACATGAATATATACGTACACATCCCCCATGCCCCTTACCCTGCCTCACTTTACATCCTGTACTTTCAGTGTTTTGTATGAAAGGCATCATCCTGTAACTAAGCAGAGCACTTCTCTCTGGAGACCAACTTTTCCATCAGCCAGGCCATGCTTTGAGTCCTCTGAGGTCTCCCTTTTCCCCATGCCACCACCCTTCAGGCCAACATATGGTGATTTCTCCTGCTGCTAACGGTGGTCGAACTGTCAGCAACTGCAGAAAAAATGCAACCCAATGATGAAATAAAATTTTACATCCATGTATGCAATATCATTAGGCTTGCTGCAATCCTGACAGACCTGTCCTGGATAAAGTATGTTCAGGCAGATTGGTAAGTAGAAGGAGGACTGTTTATTACAGCTGAGGATCTATCCCCTTGGTTCACACAATGAGTAACAGCTGTCAGGGAGAAAGGCATCCAAAAGGAAGACCCATGGCTAGAGGCTGCCATACCACCTCCAGCCATTTTTCATTCACTCAACCCCTTCAGACATTGCCAGGGTCTCCTGATATGCATTACTGTTGGGTACCCTATCACTGCACAGACTCATAAGTTCTCCTTCTCACCTGAAAAATAAGGAGGCAGTCTCTTGTTTTTCCCATTTCTTCTTGCCTTTCCCTTTCCTCTGCTTCCTCACTGTTTGCCTGACCTTTCTTTGACCTCCTTACACTTGTGTTACTTGGGGCTGCCTATACTGATATGGTGTCCCTCCTATAAGGTCTTATAAAAACACTTCTCCCTTAGCAAAGATGAATAGCAGAGTCTTTGACTCCACAAGCATTCATGTATTTTAAAATCTTTTTTCCTGTCATGAGTCTTCATAGAAACCAGTTGTATAGTTCTCATTTTTTTTCTGTGGCTTGTTGACTGTAAACTATCTTGTAAACACTGCAGCAGTATAAATCATGAAGTACCACTGGATGATGGAAAGCCCCAACAACTTAGAGAACAGAGTAAGCTAGAAGAAGCCAAGGAAGCAGGGAAATCTGAGAGGGACTGATGTATTCTTAGGACCATTTTGGTCCATTGAATCAGTAGTTTCCAGAGGAAAAACTGTTCTACTGAAAAATTTCTGATCTGCTCTACTGTTAGTCATAACTGCTTTCAGTACAAATACTGTTGTGGGGTTTTTTTAATTTCAGATTCCTTTTTCTGCTCTTTTAGAACATTCACATGCAATTTTGATTGACCACATGAATTTAAAGTAAATGCTTTTGTGTCTGTTTCTAAACCAGGGATATGGAGGTAAAGAGAAGGCTTTCATTGCAACTCAGGGACCCATGATTAATACCGTGAATGATTTCTGGCAGATGGTTTGGCAAGAAGACAGCCCTGTCATTGTTATGATCACAAAGCTGAAAGAAAAAAATGAGGTATGACAACTAGCCAAACTGAGAAATTTTTCCTATGGCTGTGTACTGTAGAAAGAACCTTAGCAGATATGGAAGGAAGCTAGCAGATAACCAGCTCTTAAGCACTCGGGTAATGGGAAATCTGAAAAGTAATGTTGGGGTAGCCAAATATACCAACTGCAATTGCATAGCAATCATAAGAGATGTATTTAAAAAAGACAAAAAATAATTCCATTTTCTAGATATGTGCTGTTGGGTTCACAATTTTTTAAGAAATACCTCATTTATCTGTTGGTCACCTCTGTACTTCTTGTTACTTTCTGGTATATAAAGAATATATGGTTAGGGTTATGATTAGAGGTTCCCTGACATGGTTGAAGTTTGCACTTTGCTATAATGGCAGATTTTTAATCCATTCCAGAGACTACAAACCTTCTGGACCATCCCAGAAATACAGTTTGGGCTCCCAAATGCCAATACCATGGAGGGACTTAGCCAGGATGAAAACACATGGCTCTTTACCTTAGTACCAAGTAGAGATGGCAATTGCATTTTAATTGCTAATGGCCATCTAACTGCCTGTAATACATTCTGGGACTTTTGGATTGATTGTCAGGCTTTCCTTGATATTGCCAGAGTCCATATTTGTGACTGCCAGACATTAGGAACAAAAATCACTCTCCCATGCAGAGGGCCAACACAAAGCTCTGTTCTGGAAGACTGAATGTTAAAAGAAGTCGTTTACAGGGCTTGTGGAAAAGACAGACAGACAGACATAAAGGAGTTTGACTTTTTTCTTGAGTCCAAACTGCTAGACTTGGAAGCAATTCCCAACTCCAGGTAGGTGCCTCAACCAAGTCTCAGCACCTTGCCAGGTAAGCACCAGGGCCATATTGCCCCTGCTTCACTCGCACCCCTGCTCTTCAAACTCAGATGCATGTGATGATAGAGAAACAAAGTTTATTCAGGCAAAGTTCCCAGTCTGAGTGATCAAGGGACCATGATCCTGAGTGCATTCCCAGGGCTCAGACTCACTGTTCCATTTAAATGTGGACTCAGTAGACATAGTCTTCTTTCTTCTGCCCTTGACTGCTGCTTGGCACTTTGTCATAGTGAGTTTGGGCTTCTAACATGAACTTAAAATCCAATGGATTTTAAGAAAGCCATATGTAAAAAGTAGGTTTGCCCTGTGAAATATCCCAAGACGTATTTCCAAACCAGGTGCCATTTTACACTAGACTGTTCAGACAAGTGACCAGAAACCTACATGAAAAAGACTACTCCTGAAAATGTAGAAAACTTATCCCAGCCTAACTGGCCAAAAGAGTATTTCACTGAGGAAATGCTGACTGTTTAAACACTCACATCTGACACTGTGTAAGAAGAATGACTTGAAAGAAGTGTCCAGTGGTTTCCATCATGTCAGGAAGCTCTGTGTTTACCTGAGTTATTCAGGCTCTAAGCACTGGTGTTTATTTGCATTGTTGTGGCCTGGCAGTGGTAATTTCCTCCTAATAGAAAGGGGGGGAGGGGGGGGGCGGAATCTCAGATCGTTCCCAGGCTATATAGAGAGGCTGTGATTGCACAAGGTGTCCTGCCCTGTCTAGAAACCTTAGGAACTCTCCCACCGTTAACGAGTTCCTCCTGAAACCTTCCTTGCTATTGCAAAGAAAACAGTTTAGCTAGTGGCTAAGCTCAGCATATTAACATCACTGTTAAAGTGTTTGCTCCCTATCGAGAAGGCAAGAACAGATGTTATTTAGCACAATAGCACTTGGTATTTTTTCTTCTCTGTGGTCTATTTCCATCATTTTCAGGGAGGTACATCTGCAGTATACACGCATACAAATACTTTCATATTTGAAAGCATATTCAGCCACTCATCCACATCCACTCCTGCAAAAATAAACCCCCATACCTGACTCTTAGGTAGAGGCCCCATTCCTCAGTTGGTATAACATCAGTCATCCTCCATTTGAGCTATAATGTACTATAATGTATAAAGTAATGTATAGTGAGCGAGATCTCGAATGGGAGACACATGAAAAACCTTAATCTCAACAATAAATTAATTTAGCATATGTAAAATTATTTGGACATTAGTGTCCTAGTTCAATATACTGATGTGATGAATTTGTAATAACAATGGGAATTGTGTGAAATGATTATAAACAAAGGTTTCTTTAGAATTACTTCCTTCCATGAGATGAAAAAATGGTTAAGACTCACTCCAGTAACAGTTTTTGTAAGATGGGCGAAAATATAATATGAGAGTGCTGAGAAAAATACTTAATTTAGCTGTATGAAAAAAAATGGAGCATTAAATTATTGGATTTTCTTCTTCATTTTGAAGTCCGATAAATAAAAGGAGATTGATTTGTAAGCAAGAATAATGCTGAAGGAACTATTGGTGCTGTGAGTATTTTTAATAGAATCTGTAAAACCTGTCCTCAAAACTACACAATGTCTGAACAGATTAGAAATCTGTCTGAGCAAGGAGAGTCCACAGCAAAGGAGCTTCTGCCTGAATAAATAATGAGAAACTTGGAATTCTAGGCTGTAATTTTAGGGTTAATATGAGGGACAACACATCTCATCACTAGATCCAGGTACCCTCCCTGGTCACTGAAGAGCAGTAGTCACATTCAGAGGGTGATCCATCCCACTCTAAGAGAATGAGATAAATGACCTGCTGAAGATGACCATCTCTAATTCTGTAGTAATATTTTAGGACACGATCTTACAAAGCTTTATCCATGAGGCACATACAAACTTGATATATATTACTGATTTTAGTCAAGACAACTGAGCAGTGGAAATTAGACAAATATGTGGAGAGTAATAATCATATAGACGTGTAATTTTGTAGGGAAGTTTATAGACTTCTGTTGTATCAGCAGTTTTTTGTAGTTGTACTATGCTGTTCATAGATAATATGCATCTAACTTGCCTTCAAAACTTACTAGCAACATTACCTGTTAACCAGGAAACATATTTTGGGAAGCATAAATAAAGAATACTGTGCAATATTTTGCAAGAAGAAAGGACTAGTACTGACAGATGCACTAAACTATGCATGTTTATTCAACTCAGATAATGTAAATCTTGTCAGTAATTATCTAGGACAGTCTTGTTAACTCACTGTTTAAAGCTCATATTATTTTTCATGTAATATTTTTTCCCTCAGTTGGTCTATAGGAGCATTTATCTATGCATAGCAAAGTAGATTTTGGAATTTGGAAATCCTACCTTTTACAGAATTCACATAAGCCTCTTTGAATATTACTTATTAGTTAAGTTGAGTACTGGCATCATAGATATGTCTTAGGTTTTGGAAAAACTTAAGAAGATTTGGTCCTAACTTTGAGGATTTTAGTATATGAAGGCAAATCCTGCAAGCCCTCTTAAAGTATACCTCTTATGCTTGATTTAGTAGTGACAGTAAATAGAGGGCAGGAGTAAAAAGGGATTCTGGAATTGAAGATTTGTTGTAATTATTCATTACTGTTGTGTGTTGGCCTGGTTATTGGGACATTTAATGTGTAAATTTGTTGCATAGCTATATGGAAAAATAAATAAGAAGTGGAGCTGAAGTAAAGTAACTTCACACATATTTGAGAATTGTTAAATTAATTTTGTTCAGGGTCCAAATCCAGGGAGAGTAAAGCAGGTAAATAACACATCAGCTGAGAGAGCCTTCCTCCATTCAGCAGAACTGGGGGACCAGGATGCAACAGGAGCACTTCTGGCAAGTTAAAAAAGCCTGTGCTCCTGAGCACAGACTGACTGCAGCAAATAGCAGGTCCCAGCCCCAGTCCAAGGCAGGGCTAGATCCTACTCAGTTATCCACCTCAGGAACAGTCCCATGAAGTCTGGCACCAGGCAGGTGTGGGATGGGGTGCACAAGAAGACAGGGAAGGGAATGGAGGTAGCCTAAGCCTGCAGCCCTGTCACAGGGGGAAGGACAGAGGCTGAAATCAATTAAAGGTCATGTAAGATGCTGTTTCTTGTATAAACTTCCTGTTCAGGTCAGGGAATGTTGGGGTTTTTTTTTTAAAAAAAAAAGGTCAGGCACCAGATCAGAAATAAATAAGCATTTACTAGCAAAAACCTAACCAATAGAAATGAATCTGAGGGAGGAATTTGAAAGATGGCAGGAAGATGAGATTTTTCCACGTGAAAGTAAGAAGAGTCCTAGGCTTTTGGCTGCCATGCAATTTAGGATTTCTTTTTTTTTTTCTTTTTTTTTTTCTTTTTTTTTTCTTTTGAGCTTAAGCATCTTTTAAAAAAATCCTTCTCATAGCTGTTCTATGTTTGCTGACTACATAGAGAATTGTACATTCAACCTCAAGCTCACAAAATATGTGACTTTTTTAGAAAGGGCTGTAATAGGTGAACGTTGTGAAAGGGCACCTATGTGGCCTGAAAGAAGAGCAAGGAACAGAATCAGGACCAGTGCAAAAAGTGGAGATTGAGGACTATGCGATGCTAAGAACAAGTGAATTCTTCCTTTTTTCTGATACCTACTATATGCAATAACCTTTTACTGATAACAGACATGAGGCCAGAGAGCAGCTTTCTGTGTTTGGCTTTTGAACAGGTTTAAAATATACCTACTTCAGACCAGTAGAATTTTCTTTTAGGTTCAAGTAATAGCTTGAGGCAATTTGCTCTTTCTTTACTATGCTCCTGGGATTTTATATACTATTTTCCCTATGTCTGGTATCTTTATCCCTCCCATCTTCATCTTTAGCCCTTTTTTACAATTAACTTTCACAAGCATGTTAATTCCCCCAAATATCTGTCTTCTTAGAAGTGCCTAAACCAGCTGATCCCAGCTTTATTTTTAAGACTATTTTTTAAAGCAGTAACAAATGACATTTTTAAAAGATGCACGGAGACTGTTAAAAATAATCCATTGTATCTTGCTAAATGTAGACGGACTGTTAATTGAAAGTTGTTTTAATGAACAGCCCCATTTTATTGTCCACCCAGCGCAAGTTGCCAATTCCAGTTCTGGGAAAGAGTCAAGAAAAACACTCTTCTGGAGTGCCTGAAGGCTTTGTAGTGAGCGTTGCATGCTCTCATTTATCAAGAAGTCTCAGGGGTTGACTCAACTATTGTTGATTGTCAGGGTACAATTGTGTATTTAGACTTTTCTTTTTCCCATATTAGCACTGAAAACTACACTCCCAGGGAGGGGCATGAATTGTAGATCTGGCAGATGATAGTAGCTATATGTGTCACATGGGGAGACTGTGGAACTTGTGGACACTTTTTTTCGTACAGATTTCTGAGTATTTTATTGCCATTCTTGATGTCTTCGGGGAGACAGCAAATTTAGGATGCTCAAGTAATTCTGCAAAAGACAGGATTTGAACGAAACCAGTCAGATTGGTCAGCACTATTTCAGAAAATGTGGCTTTCACACACCTTACACTATTAAGGTAATGAGCATCTATTTTTAGAAAAGTATTTATACATCAGAGATTATTTGGTTCAATCAGCTATTGGGTTATCAAGTAGAGTAGCAGCTTAAAGATCACACCTGGTGGTAAAGCCTTGCATTTCACTAATTTTTTTTCTGAATCATTTTTAGCAGGATTTACTGGGAGTTATTCTTTATGGGAGTTAATTATATCAAAGGGATTGTTTCATTTTGCTGCATAATTTAGGCTACTCTCTAAATACATACCAGTTTCTTCAGCAAGAGTTTGTGAGGAAATACAAACAAGTTCTTTCTGGGATTCTTATTATTGTAGAACTGTCTGTTCTCTCAGTGGCTTGTTTTTTTTTTACCTGTGCATTGGATATTAAAAAGAAGGTTTTCTTTAATTATTGGGGTTTCTTTTATCTAATGAACAAGTCAGATTGGACAGCATTATTTCAGAAAACGTGACTTTCAAACTCCTTACACTCTTCAGGTAATAAGCATCTATTTTTAGAGAAGTATGTATACAACAGGGATGTTTACTTTCAGGTAGACTATAGAGATACTTTAATGAAGTTGACTTGAAGATAAGCAAACTATTGCAGGGGGAAAATAACATGATTCATATTGTAAATACTATTTCTTCATCTCCTTTTTAGTAGATACTCAGATACATTGCTGAAATAGTATAACACTTCTGATTCATTAAGAATTCTGTATATAATTTTGTGTAGATCTAGCAAGACTGATGGATTTTTTTAACATTAATTTCCAGTAAGTTATACAGTAGACAACTCAGATTCTGAAAAATACTTTAACATGCACATTAAGTCCCACTGAATTCAGTAAGATCTAAGGCCATATTTACATGCTTTGTTCTATCAGGGCTTAAGAGAGTAAAGAGGATAAAAAGTCTTGTGAGAAGAGGACAAATTCTGAATCTCTTGCTCAGAAGGAAATACCATTTGGAAAAAGTAAACTTTATAAATTTAATTCTATGAAATAAAGAATGTTCTAGGAAAAAAAATCTTTACTTTTGAATGTGGAAAATAATTCCTTTAGCTGAACTTCATTGAGCTTTTAAGAATAAAAACACCTGCTCAAAGTGTTCAGTGACAGAAATCCATATTTGAAAAACTCAGATCCTGAAAATCAGGCCTAAGTCATTCATTAAGAACCCTGCAATATCTTATTTAGGAATGCTTCTGATACGAATAACACCTCAGTTGAATTCTTCTGAACTTCCCAGACAAATACATTCTCTGTAAAAATTAGATATGAATATGGCTCCAGGATCCAGTTTGCTGATGACACTGATGCTTGCTTTCCAGAAATGCGTGCTTTATTGGCCAGAAAAAAGAGGAATCTATGGGAAGGTTGAAGTCCTTGTTAACAGTGTGCAAGAATGTGAGAACTATACTGTCCGTCAGCTTACAATAAAGGTAACAATCTTCATCTGAGAAGCATTTTTCCTAATGCTTTATTTTTTTAATGTGAAATGAAGTTAGAGTGGTTTTTTAAAAGGGCATAAATTTTTATAGGAGTAGTAACTGACCTATGAAGCTCACAGCTGCAAGGTATGATTGAGACCAAAGCACTGGGAACACTTATGGTATTGCTGCTTTGTATCACTCTGACAATAAAAAAGACTTCAAAAAGAGTGCAGGTTTTACTCTCTTGAATTACATTTGCTCTGAGGCCTTTTTAGCATTGCCCAGCTGATGTAAAGGGATTTTAGCTAATGAGAGAACTAACATGGTATCATTCTGAAAAAGATACACTCATGTTGTGTGCTGAGTGCATCTATAACCCATTTGAGAAGCTAAAAATATAAGGAGTATATAAAGAAAGCTTCATGCTTTCATGGTTCTGAGAAATCATTAACTGTGCAAAATAAGGCATATGCTCCTCTTCTAAGTTACCCCCCATATTACACTTATATGTAATTGGATTGCATCATCTGCTCCTGACAGAGCATTACAATAAATAATGAACTGGGAAAATTTATTTGGTGTTTCAGCCCAGGCAGTGAGAAGTGGGCAGAAGTCATATCATCCAACACAAATTACTCTAGCCCATATTTAGCCCCTTTGCCTGTTGAAGTGGTAGCAGCCTCTGTTGGAGAGAATAACTGGACACACTGGAATGTTTGATTAATCTAGAAGGGCAGTTCTTCTGCACCTTTAACTTAAATACTCCTGTAATTTTAGTATCAGACCCTTATGAAAATGTCCTTAAAAGCTAGTGGAAATATATAATAATTCAGAGATTCAGAAGCCCAGATCGAACTAATTTCTCTAGATCTTATTGCTGATCTAACACAGACATCTGACAATTCCCAACTGAAAACACAGTCAACAAGTCACTAGTCAGATGGACAAAGCTAAGTTTTCAGGTGCACAAACATTGTGCACAAACATTGCATGCCTGTTCCTTGCAATTGCATCCTCTGAGTCTAAAAAAAAAAAGTTGTTAAATGTCTCTTAACATTTTTACTGTCTTTTTACCATAACATAGAGAGAAATAAAAAGAATTGTCCATGACAACTGTGCTTATAAAATCTTCATGCTATTTTCAGCAAGGGAGTCAGTCCCAAAGTGTGAAGCACTACTGGTACACATCCTGGCCAGACCACAAAACCCCCGACAGCGCCCAGCCTCTGCTGCAGCTCATGCTGGATGTAGAAGAGGACAGAGTGGAATCACCAGGCAGAGGGCCTGTCATTGTGCACTGCAGGTAATTTGCAATCCTTCTCTCAAATGACTCTCAAATGAGCAAATCACATCGAACAGTCCTCCTAAAAAAAGAACCTATTTGGGGAAGCGTAAAATTCCCCAGATCCTCTTCATTCTAATTGACTTTTTCAGTTCGTATTTAAGGATTTGAGTTTTGAATATAATTCTGTTGTTGCTAGAGCAAATCGTTCCTGAGCCATTCTCCATTTTTGCTAATGAACTCTGGTTTTGAAAGACCAGATGGAAAAATTATTTCTCTTCTGTTTCTAAGTCATGATTTGCTTTCTTTTTAGTCTTGTTACATAATTACATACCTAAGTCAGGTGCAATGTCCTGTGACTGGTTGGCTAAAATGTTGTAAAGCAAGTCAGTTTTGAACAACAGGCATCAGGTACAAATTTGGAGACTAAAACATATCAGTACTAAAATAAGTAGGTGAAGCAAAACAGAAAAAAAAAAATTAAAAGCAGTGTTTCCTTACTTGCTTTGTCTCATAACTGTGATGATACATCACCTACAGTTGGGATAGTACTTTTTTTTTCCTAGAAGTATATCAAAATAAAACTTTTAATCTTGAACCACTTCTTTTCAACTCCGTATTTCAGAGATTTAGAGAAATGGAGGCCAGATTTGAACCATCCATCATATTTCAAAACCAGAATGTGATGAATGAGGAACTTTCCCAAATTTTATGCAGCTGTTTTTATCAGAAATTGTAGTTTCCCTAAACAATCCACAGATCTGTGGATGGCTATTTAGAGTCCCATTTTTCTAGTAAGGATCTTCAGTAACAAAGGTCTTCAGAAGAACAGAGTGTCTTTTTGAGGTGAGTGATATGACAGTGAGGTCTGTGATCATGAGCAGGAATTTATTCATTATTCAAGACCCAGATATCATCTCAGTTGTGATTAAAATTTATAGTTCTTCAGTGACAACTCAGCTATCTATATACTCACTACACTATGGTCTACAATATGAGTAAACTCACTCACTCTCCATTTTCTAGTAAGATAGTTTCTTCTCTTTTAATCTGAGTTGCAGCTGAAGTCATCCAGGTTTTATAGAGCCTGTGCACACTTTTAAATGTGGACCTCACGTACAACTGCACAATTCTGTTATTTTCAGAGGACCATTACAGTGCACACTCAAACAATGATCCTTAATTTGAAGCTGAAATGCTTTAATAATCTCTCAATATTGGGAATTATGGCACTAGTGCAAAAAGAAGTTTTTTGTATGTGTCTTCTTGTAGCCTATCAGCATAGGGTGCTGTCTTACACACTTCAGTGATGAGCCCATTCAGAATGCAGGATATAAGAAAGTCTTGACTCTTTTAGCAAAGTAGTTCCTATTCTGCTGAAGAATAGGAAAAAGAGTAAACATTTGTTTGGTCCTTGAAATCAACAGATCTTATTATCAAGGATATCAAGACCAATCAAGGATAACAAGAAATGTTTCTATAAGTATGTCAGTAGCAAAAGAAAGCCAGGGAGAGCCTCCATCCCCTGCTAGATGCAGGAGGAAACATGGTAACAAGTGATGAGGAGAAGGCTGAAGTCCTTAATGCCTTCTTTGCCTCAGTCTTTAATAGCAAGACTAGTTGTATTGAGGGAATCCAGCCTCCTCAGCCAGAGGACAGAGACTAGGAGAACGACCCCCCCGCAATCCAGGAGACAGTCAGTGACCTACTGCATCACATAGACACACACAAGTCTATGGGACCGGATGGGATACACCCGAGGGTGCTGAAGGAGCTGGCTGGGATGCTCACCAAGCTGCTTTCCATCATTTACCAGCAGTCCTGGCTGACCGGGGAGGTCCCAAAAGATTGGAAATTGGCCAATGTGACGCCCATCTATAAGAAGGGTCGGAAGGATGATCCAGGAAATTACAGGCCTGTCAGCTTGACATCAGTGCCCGGGAAGCTGATGGAGCAGCTCATCCAGAGTACCATCACACAACACATGTGGGACAACCAGATGATCAGGCCCAGTCATCATGGGTTTATGAAAGGCAGGTCCTGCTTGACAAATCTGATCTTCTTCTACGACAGGGTGACCTGCTTATTGGATGAGGGAAAGGCTGTGGATGTTGTCTACCTTGACTTTAGTAAGGCCTCTGACACCGTTTCCCACAGCATTCTCCTGGCAAAACTGGCTGCTCGAGGCTTGGATGGGCACACGCTTTGCTGGGTAAAAAACTGGCTGGATGGCCGGGCCCAAAGAGTTGTGGTGAACGGAGTTAAATCCGGTTGGTGGCCGGTCACAAGTGGTGTCCCCCAGGGCTCGGTTTTGGGGCCACTCTTGTTTAACATCTTTATTGATGATCTAGACGAGGGGATCGAGTGCACCCTCAGTAAGTTTGCAGATGACACCAAGTTGGGTGGGAGTGTTGATCTGCTCGAGGGTAGGGAGGCTCTGCAGAGAGATCTGGACAGGCTGGAGCGATGGGCTCAGGCCAACTGTAGGAGTTTCAATAAGGCCAAATGCCGGGTGCTGCACTTGGGCCACAACAACCCCCAGCAGTGCTACAGGCTTGGGGAGGAGTGGCTGGAGAGCTGCCAGTCAGAGAGGGACCTGGGGGTGTTGATTGACAGCCGGCTGAACATGAGCCAGCAGTGTGCCCAGGTGGCCAAGAAGGCCAATGGTATCGTGGCTTGTATCAGAAATAGCGTGGCCAGCAGGGACAGGGAAGAGATCTTGCCCCTGTACTCGGCACTGGTGAGGCCGCACCTCGATTACTGTGTTCAGTTTTGGGCCCCTCACTACAAAAAGGACATTGAATTACTCGAGTGTGTCCAGAGAAGGGCAACGAAGCTGGTGAAGGGTCTGGAGCACATGTCGTACGAGGAGCAGCTGAGGGAACTGGGGTTGTTTAGTCTGGAGAAGAGGAGGCTGAGGGGAGACCTCATCGCCCTCTACAACTACCTGAAAGGAGGTTGCAGAGAGCTGGGGATGAGTCTCTTTAACCAAGTAATGAGCGATAAGACAAGAGGTAATGGCCTCAAGTTGCGCCAGGGAAGGTTTAGACTGGATATTAGGAAGCATTTCTTTACAGAACGGGTTGTTAGGCGTTGGAATGGGCTGCCCAGGGAGGTGGTGGAATCCCCATCCCTGGAGGTGTTTAAGAGTCGGATCGACATAGCGCTGAGGGATATGATGTAGTTGGGAACTATCAGTGTTAGGTTAATGGTTGGACTAGATGATCTTCAAGGTCCTTTCCAACCTAGATGATCTGTGATTCTGTGATTACACATACACCGAGGACTCAGATTTCCAAAGGAAATTTTAAATCCTTACTAGTCTTTATAGTGGCATTCACTGGAAGAATATATGTTTCCTCTCTCATGTCACTCCTCAAAAGCATGTGATAAATATGGAAAATACCTCTTTAATCTGTCCTTTGGATGTGTAGTTAGTGCATCAAAATAAGTTCGGGTTTAATGGCAACTAGGTGATTTCAGATCATATACAAGTTTTAATTGAGAGATTTCCAATACAGAGGGAAAAGATTTTTTTATTTAAATTGAATCAATAAGGAAGAATTAAACCACAGAATTATATTCTGCAAATGTAAAACTAATTTAGCCCTGTTTAGTCAGTGAAACCAAGTTGACTGAGAATCTGGACCACAATGCCATTTTCTACTTCCCAGAAGAACGAGCAGTTTGGCACATTGGGGGACTTGTAAGAGTTTCTTAAATGAGAATAAGGGATAAAATTTTCATCTCAGAAACGTGACACTGTTATAGTTATTGTCAGAAATTTTTGCCTTTCTTTCCTCATCAGCTAGTGCATGAACATGTTCTAAAAAAGCATACTGCCTGCATCTCTTAACCCTGAAATCATACCAGTCCAATATTCCACGCTCCCAATTAACAGACCACAGTCATTACGAATGAGCTTCTACACCTTAAACTTCTAATAAAGAAGGGAAATATAGAAATATATATGTGACAGAAATATATATATATACACACACACCATGTTTGGGTGCTTGAAAATACTTCAGAGTAAGTAGCTCTCCATATTTTCTGGATATACCAGGAAAGAAATGTCAGGCAAGTGAAGAACAATGTCATTTTTATCTTGCACTGTCTGAAATAAAGCTATGTAATAAGATAGGACTGGCATGCCTGAGCTGAGAAAGAAAATACATTAGAAAACCCTAGTCTTTGTTTAATACATATTAAGAACTTGTCCAAGAATGCTTAATCCACTCCAAAAAAAGGTAAAAAAAGAACCCTTCATTATCACCAACTTCACTTACATCTGAATTGTTTAAACTTGTTAGGCCCGCTTTCAAGGTTTTCAAAATATTTGAGAAAGAGAATGGAGGTATGCATTAGATTGCTTTCTCCAAATCTGTCTTTATAAACTATGTCCTTCTCCTTTTGGATACATTTATCCCATAGATATTGATGTCCAAGGAGACAGGTTGTCAACTCAGGACCTTCATCTCACTCAATCCTTTCTTACACTGCCACTTTTACCTCTCATTATTCCTCATAGTTGTCTTAGACATCCTCATATATTTAATATTGCTGAGTCCTCTTGAAAATTTTCACTTCCAGATGCAAGGGCTCTTAAGTCTCTAAAACACTTCTATCCTTCATTCTGTGGTGAGTAGTTTGTGATTTGTTTCAGCTGTAGCAAGTGGACATACTCCTGGTAACACTTTGCACTCGGATTTATCAAGCTTCCATCTGAGACACTCAGTGGATTCTTTCTGGTATTAATTTAAATAATTCTTGCAGTACTCTTATTAGGCAGATAGCATTCATACCAATTGCAGAGATGAAGCAATGCACCAAATGGTTAAGTATTTACTATAAAGCCAGGCATGGAGATCTGGACCCCTGACTCCATGTTTTAACTATTTTGCTCACATTGTCCTTCCATGCAGCATGACTGGGATGAGCTGCACTGCATTCCACATTACTTAAGCAAGAAACAGAGTGGGGCAGAGGTTCTCAAAAGTGTTGGAGGCCCAGGGAGTAAAAATAATGCCAAAATGGTTGTTTCCAAGCAGGCATGAAGAAAACCTAGAGTTACAGCACCAAATCCTTCTGCCTCCTGCAGAATCACAGGAGAAGGAGTTAACTTCATCAGCATGGTTCTAGGTCCTTTTTATCTTCACGGTTAGAGGTATGAGTT
Source organism: Strix aluco (assembly GCF_031877795.1). Classification (NCBI taxonomy): domain Eukaryota; kingdom Metazoa; phylum Chordata; class Aves; order Strigiformes; family Strigidae; genus Strix; species Strix aluco. The sequence goes on from NC_133935.1 coordinate 48,345,003, forward strand.
AGCAGAACCCCTGTGTACTTTGAGGACTTCAAATATAAAGCCCCACCGACTTCTGCCTTTAGGTGCACTTCTCCCCCATCTCAGTGCCATATCTCCATCATTTTCTTGGACTGTGCCAGAGAATATTTGGACTTTGTGGTGCTAATGAAGATTGTTTTTCTTACCATACACTTGTGTGCAAACTAGAAATGTGTAAGCCTCACAAATTACCCACAACAACTGGACTGCTGGAAGAGTGCACCCTTTCATTTCTTTCTAAGAAAGTGAGCTGAGAAGTTACCCTTGCTAGTCATCCATCCAGGAACTGTGGGTTCTAGCAATTCCAAGTTTCATATTTTTAGTATTTTCATATCTATTTAGTGTTTTCCACTTCACTCCTTTTGTCTGTGAACTCTATTCCCCTATTAAATTTTGCCTTCTTTTCAGTGCTGGTATAGGAAGAACTGGATGCTTTATTGCCACGGCCATTGGTTGTCAGCAGTTGAAGGAAGAAGGAGTTGTAGATGCATTGAGCATTGTCTGCCAGCTACGAGTGGATCGGTGAGTTCCAGAAGAACCTTAAATTAGTCAATGATTCTGAAAATCAGTCAATGATTCTGAAATTATTCTGAAATTATTACTGAAATGATTCAGTAGTGATCAGTAATGATTCAGAAATGATCCTGAAAACCTTTCCACAGTTGAATGTTGCTTTACATGAAATGGCTGCCATCACATTTGCCAACTCTTATGACAGCTTTAGCTGAATATTCAAAGTAACATTTGTATTTAGATCCTGAATAAGGGATTTTATTTTCTGGGTGAAACTGTGTGAGATTCCACTGAATTAAATTCTCCTGAGATGGCAAACCTGCAGTTTTTGGGCACTTGGCACTCCTCTTTTCCCCTCTTGGAGCTTTCTGCTGTCTGCAACTTCCCACAACACAAGAGACATGGGGCAATCTGGAGGCAAGCAATTGTCTTTGAGCCTGGATTGACAGTGACATCCAGGCTCACTCAGTGTGTAGTTTCTTTATGCAGCGGAGAGAGCCAAATCTGGTGCTGCTGCTATTCCCTCAGCTGTGCTGGGGGTCCTTCTGAATTGAGTTGGCAAACTTACCCAGCTTAAGAAAATGGCAAGGCATTTGTTGCAGAATTTTCTTAAGTCAGATCAATTCCCTGATTGAATTCATGGCTTGAGAGCAGGAACACTGTAAGCCAGCATTGTTGCAGAGTGCTTTGTTTTGTGAAACCATGGCTGAAGAGAGATTTGTGTTGGAAATGAGGATGTGGGTATTGTGTTAAATGGAAGCTGTTGGTTTGGTTGTACTTTTCTTTCTTATTCTGCTCGGAGAAAGAGGATTTTGTGTAAAGTAAATAAACAGGGTTGCACCAAGAATAGAGAAGTCTTGTTCCTCTCCTGCTGTAGGTAGCAGGTCATACAATCTCCTTCCAAGTATCTCAACTGTTTCTGACATGCATTTCTTCTTTAAATGGAAACAACCCATAAGGATGCAAAAGCTGAAAAAGAGCTTAGGTCAAAGGCACAATACAGGATTTTTGTGTTCTGAAGAGCTCTGAAAGGTACTGTAACCACGAATTGCAGAAGGACCAGAATAGTTGATCGTGTTTATGGATCATCTCCTCTGCCTTCCCCTCCCATGTGCCTTCATCATGCTAGAGATTGTAATGTGGTTCTTACAGAGCAACATGAGCTACTTGGAGTGTAAAATTCTCCAAGGGGAGTTCCTGACCTAAAAATCTCAGCAACAAAAAAGATGGAAGAGCTGAGGGGAAAATGCTTACTCTGTTTTAAATTATCAACTCCAAATTTCCAACACTCTGTTCTAATTATCTGTTCATCTTATTGAAAAAGGTTTGTAGTGTTCTCCCCCATTTTAGTATTTCTATTATAAGATAACCTTTTCCTTACTGCTTTTACACTCCATTGTAGAGAAGTGGAAGCAAACTCTGGTCTCAGCTACATTATTTTTTATGTCATTATTTCAGCCATAGAAAAAATGATGCAAATTTCCAGCATTATAACTGACAACACAATTTCATCAAGTGTATCTGACTAGTGAAACTTTCTTATATATATTAGTATCCTAGATAAACTTGGAAAGAGAATGGAAATCTGATCCAAATATAAACATTCATACCAGCAATCTCAGTGACACAAAGGTTGTTATAAAAATTATTAAGTCTTGTGATTTGCACATTTCTGTATTTTTTGAGTTTCAGATTATATAAATAGACTCCAGGGATCTTACTTAAGATGCCTCAGCTCTTCATATTCTCAGGCATTGCCTGGGACAAAAAATATATCTGTGTTTTAATTTTTAAAGACATTTTTCTGGGCAAAACTCAGTAACTAAAAGCTCTTTTTCTTTTCTTTTTCCAATTGACCATATTGCAGAATGGATCCCACTCACCTGGCAGTGAGTTTATAGCAAGGATTGCTAAGGCAGAGCTTAGCAGCCCTTAAGACTACAGTAGCCACTGCCAGCCCAACCAGATCACGGGTTCATAAAGTGACCAAGTAGCACTGTTAAATGGAAAAAGCTCAATGAGACCAGCTTCCCCTGATGACCCAGTCCTGAAGTGGTGGTTATTGGCAGGTGGGCATGTGAGATAGGGTCATTACACATGGCATGAAGCTGGCAAAATGAACTTAACATCCCACTAGACTTGGCTGCAAGAGCTGGCTCTGACCATAGCTGTGTTGCACTTCAGTTACCCGTGTAGCCAACATTAGCAATGGGGTACAACCAGGAGCAGAGCAGGAACAGTGATGAAGCTGTCTTCCTCATGATGCTGGCCAGCAGCTGAGCTCCAGTTTATTCTTTGTACATCAGATTGCCCTCACAAAACAGAAAAAAGAGAGTTCAACAGAAAAGGATATTTTTATCTGACCACAGTGGAACCAGAAGCCTGCCTAAGAGGTACACTGAATATTTCATCCCTCATACCTCATCTCCACTGTGTTCCCAACCAGTCTGGCTTGCTCTCAGAGCTGCACCATCCAAATGCAGACCTACTGATGGAATGAACACCTTAATGGTATCAACTTGTGTGTGAAATTTTTGTCACATGAGTCCATGGCCACATCTCTAGCAAAGTGAATCAAGCAATAGGAGAAAACAGCTGTGCTTGAGGGACTCATAGTGATGCTGTAGTGATTTACCAAAACATTCCCATTGCCCAGCACACTTGGTGGGAACTAAAAAAGTATTCAAACTGCAGGTGGTGGCAAAAAGTTATGCTGAAAAATAGCTTAATTAACTGCCTATGTAGCCCCTCTGCAAACAAAGTTTAAAATAGAACTCCAATAGGGAATGAGATAGGAGAGAGCTGTTCCTAGGTAAGGTATGTCCAGGTGCCATTTTCTTCTTAGCTGTTCAGTGTAAGTTAAGGGGTGAACAGATCCAGCAGTAATCATCTGTGCTGAGCTAACATGAGGAAATGGACCATCCACTCAAAATCTTGACCCAGATGGAGATACAGCCATGTTCTGTGTGGATTCATAGAAAGACAGACCCACAGGTCTGCTCAGCTTACTTTTTTTTCCCAGTTAATTTTTCATGTTTTGCAACAGAAACAGGAAATGTTTGATGTGAGGCATCTTCAAGGCTTACTGTGATATCAAGAAACTGCACATTCTTAACCTTAAAGGCACATTCTTGGAATGACGTCTGATAATTTCTTTCTTGGCTCCTCAGACAGGATGAAAAGAGTTTCCAGTGTGCGTCAATTCATTGTTTAAGTGTTTTGACTAATCGACTCAGGTTAAAAAAAAATAAATCTCAAACCCTGTATCACATTCATTCTGGAGCAGACTGCATCCAGCTGCACTAGCATCAAGCCAGAGGGCTGGGTAAAGGACTCTTCCCTCACCCGTGGCTGCCCAGGCAGAACTGGTCACGGTCCCTGAGCCCTCAGGATACCAGGGGCTGTTTCTTCCGAGCACCACCACAGAGACTTCCAATGAGCAGAGAGCCCAGCAGCTTGCAGAGGAGCTGGCAGTGAGGGCTGGCAGAGGGCGAAGGCTGCACACCTGGAGGTGCCATAGCTGTGGGTATATACCTTCTGGGCACTAGGGACACAGGAGAGGAAACCCCCCCTGCTTGAGCAGGTTTCCTCCTGAAATGGTCTTCCATGCAGCCTTTTGCACAAACTGATGTTTTAGGGTCACAGATAATTCCTTGCTATTAAACACGAGCCCTGCACAAGAGCAAAGGGGAGAAGGACTTGGGGATATTGGTAGATGAAAAATTGGACATGAGCTGGCAGAGTGCACTTGCAGCTCAGAAAGCCAACTGTATCCTGGGCTGCATAAGAATTGCGGCCTGCGGGTCAAGGGAGGTGATTCTCCCCTTCTCCCCTGCTCATGTGAGACCCCACCTGAAGTACTGTATCCAGCTTTGGGGTCCCCAATATAAGAAGGACATGGACCTGCTAGAGAGGGTCCAGAGAAGCACCACAAAAATAGAGGGCTGGAGCACCTCTCATATGAAGGAGGTGTGAGAGCTGGAGTTGTTTAGCCTGGAGAAGAAAAGGGGACACTTTTTTGCAGCCTTTCAATATATGAAGGGGACTTACAAGAAAGATGGAGAAAGCCTTTTTACCAGGGCCTGTAGTGATAACAGTTTTAAACTAAAAGAGGGAAGATTTAGATTAGATATAAGGAAGAAAATCTTTACTATGGGGATGGTGAGACACTGAAACAGGATGCCCAGAGAAGTTGTGGATGCCCCATCCCTGGAAGTGTTTAAGATCAGGTTGGATGGGGTTTTGGGCAACGTGATCTAGTGAGAGATGTTCCTGCCTGTGGCAGGGAGTTGGACTAGATGATCTTAAAGGACCCTTCCAACCCAAGCCATTCTGCGATGCTATGGTTCTATGAACCCCATGTATAATAGCACTGAGAAGGTCAAGTTGTCTGAACCTCTGTATAAGACTCAGGTGCCCCTAAGATGACAGGGATGTGCATCTCAGTTATGCTTGCTAACACAGGGCAAATGCGGTAGTGCTGGGCTCAGCCCCAGCCAGTCTTATACATGCCTTCTTGGGGATTTTCTATGTTGCTTCAGCACCGAAGAGGAAGGAGCAAGGATCACCCCTGCAAACAGCCTAGTGCAGCCAAACTTGTTTTAACCTGTGCTTCCTGCCAAGTCCTTCTCCCTGGATACGTTCCCTTCCTCCACCCCTTCCACACAGCGGATCTAATTCTGGGAAACACACTCCCTTAGAGAACATCTTGGGGGAACATTGATGGGGGAGACAGGGAGGGAATCTGGCTGGGAATGGGTTGCGTGGGCAGAGCAGGACACAGCAGTGAGGAGGAAGGAAAGAGGCTAGGGAGCACAGAGGACCAGAGCAAAGCCCTCCCATCACCTTTAGACTCTCGTTGGATCTCCAGGCAGGGGACAGGCACAGAGGAAAGCAGCTGAAGGCAGCAGGCAGCCAAGAGTTATGAATTTGTGGATGTCTCTGTTGGCAAAGCTAAGAGGCTGCTACATGTTGCACCGGATGGGACCGTTTAAGGGCCTGTGATTTAATTCCTAGGAATAGCATATCATGATAGACATGCAGGCCACTAAAAGATGTTCTACAGTTGCCTGAGCTCACCGGAGGAGCACAGACAGCTGATCACTTGCTTAAAGAAGTAGGTATTATTTTAATTATGTTAATTAATTAATAATTATTTAATTTCCTGCCACAGCCATTTAACCATTCAGTAGCACTGAGAAAAATAAAAGGACCTTATGGTTGTAGATAATGTTCCCTAATACTAAAAGACAATACTCGTTGAGACAGCTTTACCATTTTTCATATAGCTTTGTATATCAGTAGACCCTTTTGGTGTTAGAGTGTCTGAAGGGATCACACGGGGGTTTGTCAGACCTTCTCCTGTAAGATGCCTGGCTTCAACATTGCTCTGGATCCGAATACTTCACAAATTTGATTGTTTCAAGGAAGATCTAGCTGAAGCCAAATACAATATACATCTTAATGTCTTCCTTCCCACTAAGGCCATTTAGTCTTTCAACCCCCCCAAAGGTAACTAGCCGCTCCAGGGTATGCTGAAGATAAACTGGGGGCTTGGTTCTAGCAGCAGAGTAGGCTTTGAATACCCTGGCAGATAAGATAGTAAAAGTGGAATTAAGTAAACTTGAGGCTTCACTCCATGAGAAGTGAGACCTGGAAGACCTTAGTTACTGTCAGAAAGAGGCTCCGTTTAATTTCAGAGCTGAATGGTACCACTCTTACTAAATACCACACCTACCTCCTGTAGGACATCATCCCCTTCCTACCACACTGCAATTGGCACTGGAGATGTGGGACTTGAGCCTCATACTTAGACTTGAAAAAGGGATTAAAAAGGGATTGTTATCAGGTGACTGTTTTAAATGTAGGCATCTAATCCAAGCTGGCTGTAACTACTCCTTTTTATGGTCAAGTTAAACTCTTTTGTATTGTTGGTGCTGAAATGAGTCACTGCTGTAAAATTTCTTAGGTGGCTGCTGTTCAGACAGGATGCATTGCAGGCGTTAGAAAGAGGACAGGAAGAGCTGTTCTTTGCACAGGCAATCTGAGGGTCACCAAAGGTTACATTTTTAGTAAAGGACAGAAATTACTCCCTTGCTCCATCAATAGTATTGCTGCATTCATATATCTGGCCTTTCTTGCCCAAGTGACTGAGCAAAATTCTCTTTGAATGTGTTGAATTTGAAATGTAGGTTTAAACGGTGTAGGTGCCAGATGTTTTCCTCTCTAGTTCTTACCCTGATAGAATTGGGAATGGTGGTTCATTCTGGGCATGAGCTGGATAGCACAAGTTTTGAAGAAAGTACTTCTGCTCAGGCAAATCTCCAACTTACTGAAGGAAACTCTAAGCCAAAAATTGAGAAAAGGGCTTGTATTATCTGGTGGTCATGGCGTTGGCAGGGGCTGGAGGTTGTTGCATTCTTAAGTAAGATTTCATTCCAATGTGTTTCTTTTTCAGGGGCGGAATGGTTCAGACCAGTGAACAGTACGAATTTGTGCACCATGCACTGAGTCTGTATGAAAGCAGACTTTCTGCAGAAGCTGTCGAGTGAAGCCAAGGAAGGTAAAACCGAGTGTCAGTCTCCTGAGGTAATTTGTTTCATTACCTACCAGCAGCTTCTTCAAGAAGTTTACTGCAGTGGGAAGAGCGGCTTTGAGGCCAACTTCTGAAAGGATTGTGGACAGTTTGGCAAAAGTATAGAGATTGCTGGACCCTTACTGTATATGAATGTATTGTGAGCTTCCCAAAAATGATTTATAAAGAAGGTACCATACTGAAACTACACAAGGATTTCGCATATATGTCTAAAGGTGGGTTTAATTCTGTAACACTGATATCTGCCATATGGAATGTATGTATGTGCTACTGCTGCAGTTGGATGGACATTGGAACTTCTACAGAAGAAATGTTTATCAAGTGTATAAATGCTTTAACGTTTGCAAACTGTCTTGTGAATGGACTGTCAACTGTACTGTAAAGTGCTATTACTGATTATGTGGTGAGCTTGTTTCTTGGCCACATAATATTCTTGCTGCTAAAATTGCAAGTGTTCAATTATGGATTAAAAAAAAGAAGGTGAGATAATAAAAAAAGTAAAAGTCTTGGTTTTGAAAATATTCAAAAGCAGTTAATATTTTATATGGAAATACATGTTCTTCATACTATTAACTATTAAATGTGTATTTATTGTAGGTCTTACAGAGCAGTTGCAGAGCACAATGTCTGTCATTCAGTGTGTATGTATTTACCCTATACTGTTGATTGTCTTAAAACATGCTTCTGCTACAGACCTGAATCCAGTGTATTTGTAAATTGTGTAAGTCATTTTACTTTTAAAAGAAACTTTGTAGCATATATTAAATGGTAAGGATTTTAAACATTTGTCTGTCTTTTATTAATAAAGAATTTTTTGCTTATGTTGTTTAACTGCTCTATCTCTTTCAGTAAGAGAGAGATGCCTTTAGTGATATGGACTCTTCCATGACAGGTTATACAAGAAAGAAAATGCTGCTATGACTGTTTCCTTTACTGTTCAGTAAGAGTTTGTTTTTAAGAGAAATGTGAAGTTGGCATTATGACTTACAGCACTGGGAGGTCTGTTTACAGGGTATAATGAGTTTTTAATGCAGTGATGTTGACTTTGCTTCATACTGCTAATAAATTACACTTGATATAAAATATTTACCCAAGTCTCTATTCTTGCCTAGCGTAGTTAATGCACCACACAGTCTTGTACCACCATAAACAGGGAGAGCCTTGTACAATTCGGTTAGCCTCCCCTATGGCTTCAGACCACTGGAGAGCCAGTGCAGAGGGCACAGGCGATCTCCCACTGACACGGAGCAAGGTGTATGACCCGATGGGAAGGCAAAACCAGCACCGCTTGATCCCTCAGGGGGAGTTTGTGTAAGACCCAGTGCAGACTTCAGAGCCTTGTCTCCTCCTCTTCCCCTTCTCCCCCCACCCTCCACTTGACTTTTAGAACTTGTGGAGTTAGAAGTATCAATATCGAGATTTTGCTTGATTACATATAGTTAAAAAAAAAGTGTGTTTGTTCCCTGGATAATACAGTATATACTTACTCAGCGCCTTCCAGATCACCTGCAGACTTGTAATATTTCACAGGCAACAAATTACACAAAAAAAAAAATCCCTTTTCTTTTAGTCTAAAGAGATTCAATATCATCTCTTTCAGTTTCTCAGGTGTTTGAAAACCTCTCTCTCTTTTGCTTATATTTTTCCAAAATAAAGTAACTAGTAAACTCTGAAGAATCATATGAAAGGACAAAGTGGTGTAAAACTCCCCAAAACAATTGAATAGAAGGAAGTGCTCGTCACTGACTTTTTCCCCCTGTGAAGGCACATTTCCTTCCTAGCCTTCGCTTCACTTATCTGAGGTGGGTTTTTTTAAGAGAAGCATGGGGAGTTGCTAGAGGGAAAATGGATTCTTTATTTCACGTCCTGGTTTCTACCTGTCTTGCCTTGACATTCTCAGGTAAGTGTCTCTCCCCACTTCCCCTCTGCTGTATTGCTCTTTCTGCCACTGAGCAAAGCCCTCTGGCACAGCTGGTGACTTACAAAAACTGAGTTACTGCTTCACTGGGGTTCATACAAGAGGAATGGGGGGCAGGGCCAATGTAGCCCATTCTGTTTAGGTTTCTTTCCAAAGGAAAATAAACTGTCTCCTTCTATGCTGGAGATACCTCTTCTTTTTTTTAAGAAGATCTCCTGCTAGACAATCCAGGACCTGAGTTTTGGGACAAGCTCTTCGAAGGGGAGATTCCTATTTTTTATTTCTACTTTGTGAAACTTCAGAGCCAGGAGCTGTCTCTGACGCTTAGTTAGAAAATACTCCGGTCTGTAAAAACAAGGGGATGACAAACTTCAACCAAGGGAAATAAATACACATGTTGGGTTTAGCACTTTGTAACTAATGAGGCTGGAAATGTTTGAGTAACTGAGATTAAAAGAAGAGAAAAACCTAAACAAGATGTGGCAGGGAGGCTGCACCAGTTCTGTGTTCTGTAACAAGTACGGATTTTGCATTGGCAACTTTGGGGTTTTTTTGATGAATGCATTGTAGTTCTCTTCATTTGAGTGTTTGGTGTTGATCTTTAAGTGTGGTGTCACAAAGAGCTAATCTAATGTGAATGAGGATGGTCACAAAACTAACAGCTAGACATGTTGGAGTAAATCCAGTAAAACAGATGTACTTCCTATCAGTAAAGACCCTGCACTCCTGTAATGGCACAGGCACTGAGAGGCACACAGATTTGGGAATGTCCTCATATATTTTCTTCGGAAATGCTATGAGTTGTACAAAAACAATTTCCAGGGAGTAAATTGTATTGTAAAAAGACTGTGTCGTAAAACTGAAAAAAAAAAAGACTGAGAGCTTGTGTAGATCTTTGTATGTTTTCAAGCAGGGGAAGTGTGGTATTTAGAATTGGTATTTAAAGTCACTAATTCTTGGATTTCTTTTATATCCACTTTAATTTTTTCTTCAATTCTATTTGTAATGAAGTTAAAGGTGACCTTTGCCACAATAGTTTCCTTTTTGCTTTCTCACTCTTTACATTACCAGCACTTGCATCATGTGGGTTGTGAGTTTGTTTTTTTTAAAAATAGGTTCAATATATGGAAAGTTCATGAAAAGTTCAACACATAGAAAGTGGGAAGAGAGATTTATTTGCCCATGTATTTTAAATCATCAAGAATTTGCTTTTTTGTTTAATAATCATGTGTAATCTATTGTATTTTTCTGGAATTTTCCTCTTCCAGAAGGGTTTCTGATTATCCATGTCCAGAAACAGCAGTGTCTTTCAGAAAAGAGAGGAGTTATTATGGAAAAGTGCAATATGACCAACCTCAACCAGCAGTGGCAATGGACGGCAGATGACAGGCTCCTCCATGTGAAATCTGCCCAGTGCCTGAGCATCTCTACACGCTCTGCCCTGTCATCTCGCAGCATCATTGTTGATTGTCCTCAGGCAGTCAGATGGACTTGCCACGAGGAGGATGGGCTCCTGAGGGTGGCCAACAGCTCTCTCTTTCTCACAAAACAAGGTCAGAAGGTAATGGCCAAGCAGAGTAAGAAATACCTTCATACATGGATGCAGCTAGAAGCCAGCGGGACGGGAAAACCTGTTTATGTAAATCTGTGCTCAAAGCAAGGTGAGCTACTCCTTCAAGGAAGTATCCTAGAAGTTTTGGTAACAAAAATGTCTCTTTGATGCTAACTTAAATGTTAAAAATGATATTTTATTCATACAGAAAAATACTTTTCATAGTTGAAAAGAGTTTAGAGAACCGTAAAAAGAACAGCTGAGATGAGTGCTGTCTTTCTCACAACTGGTGGGGTTTTTAAGCCATTTTATATTTTCAGGATGCCTCTCCTTTTCTCTACTCCCAATCTTTGGATCAAAGAGCTTATGTGTAAGCTCAGCTCACCATTCTTGTGTCATTTCCTTTTTCACTTTTAAACAGAATTGTGGGTACTAATTCCTAGTACTTTTAAAAAATATGGATGTATAGAAGTCCTTCTCCTCCTCATTCATTTTATCATACAAATCCAGATTCAATCTGTCCAGAGCAAGAAGACATCTGAAAATCAAACACATGCACAATTATTTCTCTGATTAACTCAAATGCATGATTAGAACAGACACGGCTTACACATTCACATGTTTACAGTGTCACTTTGCCCTTACATGCAATATATATGAGAACACTCAAAATCCTGAAAATAATTAATTGAATCAAAAATCTCAGAAATTCTTGCAATAGCACTTTGAGGTGCATGGATCTGTGCACATACTTAGAGATGTGTTGATGCACCTGTGTCGTTATATGTTTCCATATCCATAGCAAAAGGGAAGGTAGAACGGTTTGAATACTGCTTAATAACACTTTCCTTCATGTCCTGTTGGCACTCCTTCCTGACAATTCTGTTGACATTCTTCCTGCGCACTATTAAGCAGTTCTTCAAGGCAAATAAGAACAACCTGCAGAGTTAAGCTTGTTATTGGGGAACAAACACACAATTTATTCTTTTCTTTACAGGGTTAAAAAAAAAATGGTTTATGACCCAATACTTTTGCATATGGCCAAGTTTTCAGAATGTTTAAAACAAATCTTTGTTCTTTCTAACCCTTCTAGCCCCCCATTCACTGTAAGGCAGGGTAACATTTTTTTCAGCGAATTTGTACTTGCAGAGCTCTACTCAGAGCAGCAGGACTACTCACTTGAGTGGAGGTCTGAAAGGACAGCTTGCAGAATCAGGGAATGGAAAACTGGCCAAGATGCCATTCCAGCCCTCCCATGTATTTCCAAGATTAAAAAGGCAAAATCATTTGAAATTCTGTGTATAGGGTGAGTAGGGCTTGTTTATTCAAAGACACCATGGAAAGTTAAGATGAGGTATGTAGGCAGTGTTACTTTCTTTAGATAGCTGGATGAAGTGTGGCCTAACAGAGTTAAAGTAACCTTACATTCTTCTCTTAATCATCCTCAGAGGAGAAGCAATTTAAGACCAATGAGTACTAAGACAATTGTCATGGGGTATTTAAGCACCTTCTCATCTATTTACTGTGCTCAGTCCTTTAATGAATTTACCTTAATTTTCCTGACGTTCTCTCCATAGCAAACCTGTAGACCCACTTTATAAGTCTCACTGTGTCAGTTATATCCTTTTTAAGATTCTGAGGAAGCTCTGCTGAGAAATCCACACTATGTTATGATCCTCATACCTAAGAATTCCAAGTATATAAGAAACTCATAAAGAGTTGTAGTGCAAAGAGATTAATTTTTCAAATAATAATAATAAGTACTACAAGAACAAAATCTAATGCCCACGGTGGTGGTCTTGACATCCGTATGCATGTCAAAATTTTCAATGTTGAATGTGTAAAATTAATCTTCCAGGAACATCTGTCTGCTTTCAGTGAGAGCAGCAGTGGATCAGCCTAAAATAACATATTCAGTCTATATTTAGCTAAGATAGTAAAAACTGAACAAAGTCCTTGGAGCTGAAATGGCTGTAAGTTTTTCTACCCCTGACTAACACCATATTTTGATATAATTTACCCTTTGTTTTCATAGTACTCATAAAAATAGTTATATTTTGGCAAAGGAGTAACTCACTGAGTTGCATCCCAAACGTCTTATCAGCCCAGATATAGTAAAAGCTCCAAACACAACAACTGCAACTACCTTTTATTCTGGACCTAACTCAAATGCCAAGCATGATTTTTCTGAGCCTGGGGAAAGTCTGAGCTTGGATTTGGATTTCAAATCAGCCATCTGAGATGTGTTTGAATATACATTTTTTGATACAATCCTGAGCTAAATGACTCTGTGGAAATCGGGATCAGTTTAAATACATATCCCATTTCTGTTCAGTCAGAAATCACTTTAAATTTAACAGCAGACAGTCCTCACACAGACCCATGGTTGAATCTGGCCTCTGGCTGAAACAGCTAACATGAAGAAGGGCCATGAGGTATCAACCTCCCTTGAGATGGTGAGACTTCAGTTCTCGTCAAGTTCATGAGGAGAGTCTGGGCAGGGAGAGGAATAGTCTCTATAGTGCTAAAGCCTTCTTTCCACTAGCTGGCTGTTGGGGTCAGAGCTTTTCTAAGCCAGGACCTGGGAGAAGGGACAGGAATGGAAACATAGGGAGTAAACCATGGGGAAAGTGAAGGGGTAGAAGGCAGGATGACTGAAAAGAGCAAAAATTGTTGCATGTAAATAACAAGTGCAGAACAAACTCCATCTCCTCTTGTATGTCTGGAAAGAACCCAGAGCACCACTAATGCTGACACACCAATGCCAATGTCTCTTCTGAGTTGTGTAAGCAATTCTGACAAGTTTCTTTTGTTCTGGGTATGTTAGTTTCAATAAAATATCCAATTAGAGAACAGAGGGAATGCTACATGGCACCTTGAATATTACCAACAAACCTCAAAACCACTGCAGACCAAAAATTATTCACTAAGTGGAGAATGACTTCAACTAGGGAGACACAAGTCCAAGCTGTATGCTACAGTTATTCACTGAGATCCAGAGACTGTCACACAGCCTGTAAATCCATCTGGATGCAGGTGGTGATGTGAACTGTTTTGTAGTATGATGATCTGCATTGCATTTGTCTTCTACCATATCATACATAGTAGGGACATCTCCTGAAGGAACTGTAGCTGCAAACCCCTAGAACTGTGGATATCAAGACAAAGCCCCATTCAAATGAGTAGCTGATTTTGTGGAGGAGAATGGTTTTATTACTTACTGTTATGTGCCAAATACTTAAGAACCATAGTGCGATCTACAAAGATGTAAAACAAGTTGGACAAGGAATTCAAATAACAAATACAGCATCTTTTTATCTCGTTTTGTTTGCAGTCTAAAATAGACAAAATATCAGATACTATGTATGAGCCAAAGCCTGATGTGCCATCTGACGTTCAAACTGTTACCTCCACAGTCCTTTCTCCTTTTCTACCCCAGTTTCTGGCTCTGTGTCTTCTCTTTCAGATGGGCTTCTCTCTTCCCCTTATCCCACTTCAGTTTGCCTGCTTCATATCAGAACCTGAGCTTCAGTTCACATCCCACTGCTGACACTTTGATGGGTGAGATGGAGGGTAGAAGAGACCAGGGCAGTTCACACTCAGAAAATGCTCCAAACCACTGGAGCAGCAGTAGCAACTGCAGAACATGATAAGGGAAGGCACGTGCATCTTCTTGGCACTCTTGGGAAAGCAGGAGAGCACCAAAAAAAGGTGGCAGAAGCACAGAAAACTCAGCAACTCTTACCCATTTTTGTGATCATGTTAATATCTTTATGCTTTAATTTTTCCACACTTTTAGTGTTTGTAATGACTGCACCAATTCATCCCTAGGTTCACAACAGGTTGGATTTTTGTGTGTGTAACCTTTACAGATTTCTCCAGGATAAATTAGGACATTGAGAACCAATATTTTCATTCCACCTTTGAGTTGACCCCAAAATTTTTTCCTAAAAAACATTCACTAAAACCCATTTTTATCTCCCTGAATTACTATTTTATAGGATTTTGTTAGAGTTTGCTAACATCTATGTGAACTCATGAAATACCAATGAGTTGAATCTTCTTTCTTTGGTCAAAGCAATACATGGCTGACCATTTTTGCTCAGCTCCTCCTGGAAAAAGAAAGGCATCAATGTCAGATCCTTGGACATAATTACAAGACCTTGTACACAATCCAATAGCATACTGAAAGAAGCCCAAAGATAAATGTGTTTTTACATTTTGTAAAAAGAAATGGAAAAATCTGCAGTGTAGCCTAGGTCTTTGGTTTTCATAAATTTTCAAAGTTTCAGTGAGCCACAGCACAGAGAGTATAGAACAAAATCAGCTCAGCTACTTTCATAGGGAAAAAATGGAATGATAGGAACAGCTTTTCAGAGCAACCAGGAAGATGGCAAGTCCTGCTTGACTATTTTATCTTTTGCTGCAATGACAGTTCCAGACAACTATACTGATACTTTTCGTGATTACATTCTCTCCCTTTACTTTGTATGGATCTCTGTGTAGAAGCTGGAGTGGGTTGCGGCGTCTAGATATCTAAATGAAGGAAGGTCTTATTTCAGTTGTCTCAACGTAGGTGCTTTTTGCCATTTGAGATGCTCCAGGATATCCCACCTGACCTCCAACTGCCTACCCAGAGAGACATAGGTCTCCCATGGGTGCTCTAAGAGCCCTGAGCAGATGTCTCAGATGCCCTAAGGCAGTTCAGATTGCACTAGGCAACTATGTTTAGGCAACTGAACCAAGTCCTAGGTGTAGGACATAGTAGCTACCTTTCTGAGCTCTCTTCAGTAGGGTTGTAATCCATGGAGTTAATGGAGTCTAGATACCTTTCAGCAACCAAAAATCCACTTCAGGCACCCTGGGGTTATCCAGGGTGTCAGAAACAGGGCTGATGATAAATCTATGGTATTATCAGCATAATTATCTGTGATGGTCTGCTACCACTGCTGCTGAAAGAGCCTTTAAGTGGCCACTTCAGTATTTCAAATACAAGCAAGTAAAAGAGCAGCTCAGGATTAGACTGGAGTTTGGAGACTTTTGACCCTTCTGACATGAGATGCAAACATCGCTAACTTCTACAACATTTCAGACAAAGAGGGTAAAAATTTTTCAAGTTGCATAAATTTTGTAATTTTTAAAATGTCTGCACTGAATGGGAAAGAAAGGACATTTAGTGGATTTTGTTCTTCTGTCACACTCCTACATCTAACAGAAAGAGTCTTTATTTTTGCTGTCTATTTACAAGTAGTAAGACAGCTAAAAAGATAATTAATTTTGTCCTGCACATACAGAGATCTTAAAACAACCACTTCCAGCTCCAAGTCTTGCTGTTAGCAAGTTATATACAGTCTTACAGAGTATTTTTTCTTATACAACAGATATCTGATTCATTTATGTTTCACTAGCAGTTCAGCCTTAATTTTCTGAAACTGAGCTTTAATAGGGTAGGCAGATTGGTACAATGCAAGCTATTTCAGAAAGCTGCACCATTCCGGCTTGTCTGAGACTGAAGGCACCACTGTAGGGTTCTCAGTACTTGACAAATAATCAGCACTCTGGCTCATCATACATGCAAAATGTATGGATTTCCTTTCCTTGTAAGCAGCCTGCTGCTGTGCAGATGGATGCAGTATACCCCATGGATGAAATATGCACTTAGTCAGAATGTCATAATTTCTCCTGGGTGTGCTACTGATGATTACAATGGTATGTTCACACACTGTATATCATTCAGCCACTAGTGATCAACGTCAGTGTCAGTGCTGCAGTTGGGTTCCCATGAACAGTTTTATGACTGATTTCCAAAGAGACTGATAGAGTAATGCTAAACACTTCTGAAAAATCCCACTGTTGAGATTTCTGTGTACTTTACTGATGTCCAGACAGGAGGTGAGTTTTTTCGGGTTTAAAAATTTGGAACTCAAGTTGTGTAGAAATCTATTTGCTTGGGTCTTATAATATGCAGTTTTCTTTTATAAGTGCCTGCTATTGAAGAAGGCCTATAAGGGTCCTTACACTAGGACCATTAGCAGCTTTCCTTAGAAAGAGGATATAAACCTGGACCCTGATTTTCTTGAAGTGAGGGCAGATATGAACCCTATTAGTCAGTAAAATGTAGGATACATGGAAAGTGCTGGTACATATATCTGAAGTTCCAGTATGGCATAGTCCTTGCTATACGTAAGCCATTTCCATCCACAGGTTACAGGTAACAGACTGTTGTCAGTCTTTGCTGGGAAAGACCCTTTAGCTGGAAACCCAGGGTAGCCCAGAGCTTAACAAGAGGAGTCAGGTTATGCAGTGACCAAGTGCTTGTTCATGGTACCTCCTCAGGAGGTGGAACACTTCTCAGGACCAAATGTCTCACTTCCAGGAGGGTTGAGCTCTCCCCTCAGCTTCTGCACCAGGAATGCTGGTTATCCCCCTGCTGCTGAATCCCATAAATGTCACTGGCAGCACCAGCTTCCCTTTTATGGATCAGCAGCTTTCCTACAGCACAATTGCACTGGAACGCAAACGTCTTCCTGTTGGAATTGCTGCTATTTGTCTGTAAATAAAGGCAAGATTTTTTTTTAATGTGTTTTTAAGTTGGGTGTGTAAATCTATACTTAGGAACCCAACTGAGTGTGCTTTTTTTCTAAGTGGCTGCTGACCACTCAGATGTACTTTTTTTTTAGCCGTCTTTCTACCAGTAAATTCTACTCCCTGCTGAACTTGGAGGTATCCGAGAGGCACAGAGCCAGCAGGCCTAATTCTTTCCAAGTCCTTGGTGCTAGCATTTCTAGTTGCCTACTGCAGCCCTTCAGAGACCCCCCACTAACAGAAGATCCCCAGGAACAATGACGGACATGGAATTTAGACTGTCTGGACTTGTCAGCTAATGGGTTTGTTGCAGCAGCTGATGACAGCTTGAGCACAGGGCTGTCCCTGCCAGACTCTTCCCTGTGCTTTTGGTGGGGGCCATGAAGGTATGTGACGTAGGACCGCAGCAGACTCTGCAAGGGATTCTGCAAATGTAGCAGCATGAGGATGATCATGTAGTGTTAGACCAGACCTGAGGGTTCAATGAAACCCTTTGCATGGGTATAAGAGAGAGCAGAATTAGGTCTGTAGTATTGTTTTCAGTGCCTTGATTTGGAAAAATATTTGATCAACATTTTTTGTAATTAAATGGAGACTTGGAGATTTTTATTCCCAGAGAAGCACAGTTAGATAAAAGGAGGGGAAATATTTATTCTGGGTATCAACCCATTCCAGCAAACCAATCCCTTTCAAGACAATGCAAAACCATGTACCAGGTGAACACACTGTGCTGTCAAGCACAGGAAACACTTGCATGAAAGTGTCTCTTACAAGGGCTTACAATATCACTTTTATTTCTGGATGCAAATGAGAGTACTGTAAGTTTCTTTATATAAACATGTTAACATATATATTTACACATATACAAAAAAATCCATTATGTTGACTTCATGGAAGCTCACCCACTGATCCTTTGGGTAAGAGGTAATCACACATTAGCCTGGTAAAACATCATAATTGCACACCAAGCAATTACAATTGGAAGCTTCTGCTGAAATTTAACCCCATCATTACTTTTTTTTTTTGAGGGTTTGTGAGCTAAAATTGTTATAAATGGCAACCAGCCCAGTGGCTCAGCAGCAAAACAAGGTTCTGTCAAGCTGGAGATCCCAGTTCAAGGACAGACAAAGTGTCTTGGGCGTTGAGCCAATGCACACTAACTGTGCTCCAGCAATGGCAGGGCAGCATTTTGTGAGGAGAAGGGGCCAGTGAGTAATTCCAATCGCTTTGCTGAAATGTGATGCTACCAGATGTAGAGGCCACCACAGCTTGAACCCTGCCCTCACAGCCACAAAGAAAGGATATTAAATACATACCAATGGGGAGGAAGAGCCATGAAAATGTGGAGGAAAAATGTGTAGTAAAATCTTTCCTGCACTCTAATTGCAACTTTGGTGTTCTCTGAAGGATACGTGACTAAAAAAGCAATTCCACCATTATATTTGCAGACACTTCAGTTAACTGATACAATTGTTAGCTGAACCTTGGGAATAGAGCAGTCAGGGATTAGCATGGTCTCTGCATGGGACCAGTTTAAAAATGCAAGAGGAATGTCCCATGTGGGCACAAGGAACTTATTTTGAACAAATATCTTAAACAAAAAATGATCTTTAACAAATTATCTTGAAAAATTATCTTGAACAGAGCCATATTTTCAACTTACACCGAGAAAAGGCAGATGAGAATCTGGCCCATATACTTACAAAGGAGGGGTTGAGCATATAAAGCTGAAACTGTGCCCTTTGATAGACACAAGCAAGTGAAAAAGCTACGAGTGAAAACATTTGCTGTTAATGACAAAGTACAACCTTTCTCTTCACTTCAGAATCATTGATGGACTGTATTTAAAATGAATCGCATGAATGTTCAGAGAAACTAATTTTTTCTGCTTTTGTTTTGCACAGACTTTGGTATTTACGCAAAATACATGTTTGTACTGAAAACAAAAAGCTATAGAACTGACAGGTGCACTTAAACTACTTATAAGTCATATCAGCCACATTTATTGGCATCTAAAGTATTGTTTATAAAAATGTAGAGCTGATTTTAATTACTTTCCTTTATTTGTCTTAGATCTCCAAGATGCAGACACTTCTGTATGGAGTCCTAGAACTACATCCCCCCCTTTAAATGCCGTTACCTCTAGTCCTGAAAATCTGTTGAAGAGTAGCACAGAGATGTTCATCAGAAACGTGACTGAACACTTCAGTAAAAATCTCATTGAAAACCTCTACTTTGACTTGAAATCTGCAGTAACAGAGAAAGCCTGGATTCCAACAACTACTCTTCAATACTCTGGCACTACAGAAGAGGTAAGGCAGAATAATTATTGATGGATTTTTATTAAGCCTGCTCCACTCTGTGGAGCCTGATAGCTATTACAGGTGGATGTTTCGTGGACTAAAAAAAACAGCTACAGGACTGAGCTTTGATGGGATGCTTTGTACATGCTGATAGTGTCCTTTTCTAGAAGCACAGCTTCTACTGCCTCTTCTGTACAGCACAATCCCGGTGTGCACAATGCATTGGGAAAATCTCTAAGCCTGAGGGAAATACTCAGGATATGTGAGGAGCAATGGAAAGCTCATGGATGTGGCAGGAGCCACAGAAGCCTGGATATTTGCTCTCCGTGACTTAGGCTCTGCCATTGGTTTGTTGTACGACATGAGGGTCTAGCTCTAATTAGGCTCTTAAGAATCACAGTATGTTTTATGATCTTATTTAGGATAATTGAGTCCTAAAATTACATACATGGTTTACAGATCAAAGCAAGTGAAATCTGAATGCTTTAACTTGCCTTATAAGGAACCCTGGCCTTGACCCTGGTCAGCTTATCTAATGACCAATAGGCAGAGTGGAGACACACAGCTGCTTCTTGATCTCTGCTCTGTCCAATCACAAATAGCCCTGGCAGAGGAGGGGAACAGGGATGCCAGCCCCGTCCATAGAACGAGCTAACAGTGGGCATTCAGTACCTCCACATCAGTTTCCAGTCTTCTTTTCCTGCAAGGCACAGTTAAGTAATCCGAGAGCAAATCTGGAATCACCATTGGCAAAATGTGCATGGGCAGTTAGAGCCAAAGCATGCAGAACATCGTTGGTCACTGTACTGCTATCAACACATAGTGGTTTAGAAAATCCCTAAATTCCCTGTGGTGTCTTCTCCAGGAGACCACACTGCACTCAATGTATTGGGGCAGGCAAACATGTTGTTTCAGTTACTACTTTGGGTGTCAGTGTTACTGTGGATAAGACAAAGAAATCTGTTTTGTATTTGGGAGGGCTGTGGACAGAGCAGTTTGTACCATCTGGTATGAACATCTCTAGAAACAGGGAGAAAGCAGAAGTAGTGTCACCCAGGACTATGTTGACCAAAATAAACAACTTGAAGGTTTCTGGACCCTGACACTGCTTTTCTAGTGATGATGAGGGGAAGGGACTGAGCCAATGATGGATGCACTACACCCCCTTTCATAGCTGATGGAGATGGTTCTTTTAAAATATGGTTATTCTGGCTTGGTGTAGGCAGGCTGAGTTTATTTCCCCATGCCCTCTGTCCCTTTGCATACCTCCTGCACAGAATACTTGCCTCCTCCAAATAGAAATGTCCTATATAATCTGGTATTACTCAAACTGCCTCCAGCATTCCTACTAAATAATCCCGCCAGTGCTAAAGAAATGGCACCATCTGAATGGAAGCTGCTGTCTCCTGTGTTCCTACCTCAGTTCACCTCCCATTCACATGATTTGCACTGAGCAAGTTGCTTAGATCAAAGCTTTCAAACCAGAATCCTGATGATAAGCACTTTAAGCATTCATCCCTTAGAGCCTCCAGCCGGGTCTGGACATTTGAATCTAGAGACACCAATTTAGATACATAAACTTTAAATCTCTGGCCTCCATCTCTGTTTCCCTGTCTTTAGAGTGGAGTTAGAAACATTTTTGTCAAACTAGCAGGGACGTTTAAAGGATTAACTAGATTTAACATGATGCTTTGAAAACACATAGACTAAGTAAGCACTGAGTATTGTTAGGAAGACAATACCTTCTATGAACTGCATTTGCCCAGGCTAGGTCTAGGTCCTCTTGTTTGTAGAAGTAAAGCCTTGATGTTATTTGGCTGCGAGCATACCCATTTTGGGGGGGACAATGGTGACACTTCAATCGAACAAAATGTTTGGTTTACAGCAGCCTTGGATTTCAAGTAAAACTGCAGCTTGCACTTTCAAACCATGACAAAAGCTATGCAAAGCCCATTTCCTCTTGATTAGAGAGACAGAGAGAAATGTTGGTGTTAAAAGAAAAGTCAGGAAACCTTGGGAAAGTGTCTGAAAGGGACTTTGGAGCCTGCTATTAGAGACACGTCCGGCCACTCCCAAAACTCACTTCCAGTTCGTGGTTTGTTTTTTTTTCTTTTTTAATTAGTTTCTTGGCTTGCCACACAGATCAGTAAGTGTTAAAGGCTGTGTGACTGCTGATTTGCTAAAAGCCCATTTATTCAATACCAGCCTGGAAATAATTACTCGTATTTTGTTGGCTATTCTATATAAACGTATTGCCACCAGTGAATGATGGACCCCCTCCTGTTTTATTCCAGTGCTGCATAGACATCTGTGTCAGACCTTGCCCTTACAGCAGCTTTGTGATGAATAACGTACAGAAGGAAGTCTCAAAACCCTTAATAAAACGGTACTTTCCTACCAATACAAAAAGGTAGTTTTAAAGATTTTACGATAGCAAGAGTAAGAGTAATAAAGTAGGAACTTCTAAATTATGGGCACTGCTGGGAAGCTGCAACATCCCTTTTCTCCACACATTATCTTATGTAAGCTGGAAGACAGACAAACATTTCCAAGAGTCTTTAAATTTTATTTGTGGGAGGTTCAATTTCTGTCCTGAACTTTGTGAGTTTGCACTGTTGTGGGTTTTTTTCATTTCACATATTACATCTACTTAATAACTTACACCTACATATCTGAATTATATCTTCCCTACAAATTCAGATTATGGATGTTTTCAAAAATCCTTACAATGTGAGCTCCACTTTTCAAGAAAAGGTGGGTTACTCCAAATATTGTCATTTTCAGAGAGGGGTTTGAAGTAATCCAAACATCCCGGTAAGCCTTCAGATTTGCTCTTCTCCAGTGCTGGAAAAATATTAGTGTGGTTTATGTCATTAGGTCCAAAAAGCATGATCATCTAGAGATAAATTTATCTTTATAAACAAGATACCTATGTCATTTTAGTGCCCGTTTAGGTCTAACACCTTGTGTTTTCCATTGATGGTTTGTTTATCACTGTACTAGCTCTTTGGGACACAGTCCCTCCTTTTGCGTGAAGTATGTAAAACATCTCTTCCAAGGGAGAACTTGTTCTGCAATGGGCTCAAGAATGGCATAATAATCAATACATATTTATATCATCACTTAAGGTGATGTTCATAAAGTTATTAATCATCCCGAGCTTTGCAGAGTAAAGCCCAATGCTGTCAGTGCCATGTGCCTAGGACCAGGCATGGAGCTTCACTGGGACAGATGGAGCTTTCCATAGGTGCAGGTACCACTCACAAGCGCTCAGACCTTTGGTTTCTGAACGGAAGAACAAGAGCTAAGGTTTTTCAGACACTTGTAGCTTGTTTGACAGGCTGATGCCCAGAAAAATCCTGCAGCAGCAGCAGCTCCGCTAAAAGGCAGACAACATAGCACCATCTGTACACTGTAGCACCTTTTTCTCCCTAAAATGGGGCAAAAGTGAAACAGAGATGGTGTTGAATTTCCTTGAGATGCTGCTTTTAAAAGTTAAAATCCCATGTGCATCATGCAGTACAGAAAGATGCAGAAAAGTGCCATTCCCACTGAAGAAAGTAAATGCCAAATTCCTCCCCCTTTATGCAATCTCGAATTTACCCCGTGACTGCTAGGTTATTGTCTATTTGAGTATCTGAAGGTCCAAAACACTTCTAGCTATGTTTCTTCTCCCTCACCCCACCACATATACACATATATATGGGTTTTAAGAGTCTGGAACCTAAACAAGAAGGAAATGGGCACACAACAGAAACAGAGCTGTGCCGTGGCTGCAGCCAATTTGGAGTTGCGCACAGCTTGTTTGGTGCAGTCTGAAAACAGGGAGACTGTCTTGCTTTCCGTGGTGTAATTTTAGCTTGTGAGTTATTCAAGGGATGTGAGAAGGAATTGTTTCAAGGACACAAGTTGATGCGGAACAAAACAAAGAGCTGAGATAACCTGGCTGCTGACAGACAGGCTGCTCCTCCACCGGCACGCGGAGCTGTGGGCAGCAGCTCGGTGTTGGGCTCTGCAGGGAGTCTCCATGCTGCAACGCCTCCGGTCGTGGTGTCGCAGGGCCAGGGAGAGGACGGAGGCCTTGGTGGTCCGTGGCTAACCGCTAAAAATGTCAGTGTTTGAGACACAGGGGCTGGAATGGCGGTTTAATGATGGCTGAGGCCAAGAGAAGGGTGGGCCAGGAGGGGGTAAGGGGTGGCAGGCATGAGGAGATGCAGGCATGTGAGGTGAGGTGATCATGAAGCAAGACAGACGTGAGGCGAAGCAGGCACGAGGTGAGGTGGCCATGACGGGTGGCAGTCATGAGGAGAAGGGGCACACACGGCAAGGCGGCCATGAGGCAAGGCAGGCGTAAGGCGAGGAGGGTGTGAGGCGAGTCAAGCATGAGACGAGGCAGCCATGAGGCGAGGCAGACACAAGGCAAGACAGACATGAGGCAAGGCAGGCATGCGGCCAGGCTGATGTGAGGAGAGGCAGTTGCGAGGCACGGCAGCCATGAGGCAAGGCAAGGCAGCGTCAAGTGAAGTGCTGCCGCCCCCCACCAACACCGGCACCGCCTGAGGGGCCGAGGGGCCCCCATGAGCCAGGAGGAGCACGGGGAGAGACGCCCCGGGGGAGAAGCCGACATGGGGAGGAGGCGGCGAGGAAGGAAGGGAGGCGGGGTGGGAGAGGAGCCGGGAGGAAGGTGGGACCCGCAAGAAGCGAGGGGCGGCACCCCGGGACCAGCCGCCCGCCGCCCTCCCCG
The DNA here is from genome assembly GCF_031877795.1 of Strix aluco. NCBI lineage: Eukaryota > Metazoa > Chordata > Aves > Strigiformes > Strigidae > Strix > Strix aluco. The sequence goes on from NC_133935.1 coordinate 48,369,231, forward strand.
CGCCCCCAGGACCCGGGGGGCGGCAGGTCCCGGGTTGCCGCGCTTCGCCCCCAGCAGCGAGACGCGAGGAAATCGCCTCTTGATTGCGGAAGTCGGCGGGAAGGGCTCCGGGAGAGTCAGCCCGGGTCAGAATGGCAGCGTGGGAAGCGGCGGCCGCCGCCCCCGCCTCCTCCGCTCCTCCTCAGCCGCGGGCGGGCGGCGGGCAGCCCCCCCACCCCACCCCCCCACCCCGGTGGCCGGGAGGCGGCGAGGCGGCCGGGGCAGCCCCGCGCGCATGCAACCAGCGGGCGGCCCGGCAGAGGGCTCGGCGGCCGCCGCGCGGAGCCCGGCGGGGAGCGGGGGGCCCCCGGGGCCCGCCGCCGCCACTTCGCTCCTTTCGTACCCCCCAACCCCACCCCGCACCCACCCCCGCCGCCTCCCGTCCCCCCTTCCCCTCCCCGCGAGGGTTTTCGGGGTTAAAACCTGTCGGCGATGCTGAGCTATGGAGCGGGATTCGCCCTGTGGACGGCGCTGGCCCTGACCAAGGTGAGGGAGCGGCCGGGAGTGGCGGCGCGGGGTCGGCCCTCGAAGGTCCCAGCCGAGCCCGGGGGGGCCCAGGCGGGTTTGCCCCGCACCGGCACGGCGCGCAGCGGGGACGGGGTTGGCGGGGCGGGGTGAGCCCGGGGGGGCACCGGCGGCTGGCGGAGCCCGGCGGGTCTGTCAGAGCTTTCCCCGCTGTCCGCAGGCCGCGCCGGGGGAGGCGGCGGGATGCAGCGCCAACCTGACGGAGCGGCACGTCGCCGGGCAGAGCGTCCGGCTGCGCTGGAGCGCCGCGGGCCGCGCCTGCAACTTCAGCCTGAGCGGCAGCTCCGAGGACGGGGAGGCGGCTGGCTGCCAGCCCGCCCCCACGGGCAACGGCTCCTACGGCTGCACCCTGCGGGGCCTGGAGGCCGGGACCTGGTACCGCCTCCGCGTCCAGCCGCTCGCCGACGGGGAGGCTGTCAACATCTCCGTGCGGACAGGTACGGGCGGAGGGCGCGGAAGGTGCGCGGGGAGGGACGCCGGGGTTTTCCTTCCCGTCCCCGTGCTTCGACTGGCTGTAAGGGGAGGAGGGCGATGCACCTACAGCCGCTGTAAACCTGCGGTGTTTGCTGAACGCTCGAGTTCGCTTTACCTCGCTGCCAGAAATAACTGCTGCCAAAAGTTAACCCAGCAGGCTTGAAAGGAGAAGGTGCTGTGAGGAGATTCAGTTAGTGCTGGGAGCACATTTCAGCCGCTCCCTTAAGCTGCCGTCCAGCAGAACGCTTTCAGAAGTAGTAGTGCATAACATCCTTTGTGCTCATGTAAACCTATTGGCTTCGTAGTTCCTCAGGTGACAGCTAATTTACTGTGTTTAAAATACAGTCTATTTCACGGCCAGTAGATCCTGTTCAAGGATAACTTACTTTTTCAGCCTATTTCTGTACTTTTATTCTGTCTAACCAGAGTCTGAAAGTCAGAAATTAAGGCTGAAACTTCTTGCTTGTATGTTTTCCTTGAATACAACCAGTGAGGTGTTATGATGTAGAGTTGTGTGCAGAGCACAACTGTGTGTCACATCCATGACTGGCTGTAAAAATGTTCCAGCAGCCTGCCAGAGTGCTGCCAGGGAAAGCCCCCTTTCTGCATATGTGTTTGTGCGTGCGTGTGAGCAACTCGGCTGTGAAGCAATGAATGACATAGAGCCACTGGCTGCAGTGACAGAACTGGACTCTTTCTACCTGTATTAGTGTCTTTTTAAAGATGATGAAATATAGTATTGTCCAACCTCTTAATGGTGGTAACACAAGACTCAAAAGAGAGATGTCTTAAATCAGATCCATCATTAAATGCCTCCCTGATTTGCTCCTAAAGTGTTAGTTTTGGAGACGTACGTTGCAGTATTATTATTGAAGATTACAGCAGCCAAATACTTAACAGTTACCAGTTCAGAGACGTCGTTTACTGTTAGACTCTTTTTCCTGCATTAACGATAGAAATGCACTAAATACCCTCCATTAATTGGTTTGGTAACTCAAGTTAAAAATAAGTCTAGTGACAAGTCTTCTGGTGCAATAGCTATTCATTAAGCACAAGTCATGTCACTTAGTAAAAATGAGTAATGGTTTCTATGCAAACAGTGATTTAAATCTGTGTCATGCATCATGCTAACTGTTTTTAATATTGATGACTTGTAATTTGAAAATTGAAAGAATAAATCAACCATTGCCAGAGTGAGGTATAAGTCACCATCATTACTGAATACTAGAGATCTATTATTGAACACCTACGTACAAGGAGAGAAAAAGATACCACTTTAGATCGCATTTTGGTTAATGCATAATCATCCAGACAGTAGCTTGTACATGTAATTTATGACTTTTTTTATCAGTAAATAGATTTTGCAAGACTGTAAGATAAAAGCGATTGGAAGCAACTGCTCATTATAGTCATATTATGTAGCTGACATCAGAGTGAAAAGACCAATTTAAGTTTAATTTGAAATACTGCAAATTAGTGGACCATAGTTGAAGTGAGGTTTATGTTTGAACTTTGGATAGCAGAGATCAGTCAAAAGCATGAAATACAAGAGTGGAGGAACCGTGGAGGTTTCTTGCAAAGACAGCTGCTCGAATTGCTCCATGGTTCCTCGCTTCCCTTGATTCAATCACATCAGTTGCATTGCTTGATAGTGTACAAAATACAGTTAGCTCCAAAATTTGTCGTTTTTTTTTTTCTAAAGAATATATAGGGTTTGTTATGCCTGTCAACAACCATGTTGTACTGTCAATACAATGCATTCCAATGCAGAATGAGGGAGGATTATTCCTCTGTATGTTTCCGCTAGGGGCAGCATTTTAAACCAGTTTTCTGGAAGCTCTTTTTCACCTGTTCCTTTGTAACTTCATGTCAGTAGTTTTGTTTTACGATCTGCTGAGCCTGAATGTCCATAGGCATGTGTTCCTGGAAGCTATCCTGTGAATATGAAAGTATGAGGAATATTTTCAGCCATATTATAAACAAAATTCCCACTGATTTGAATGGTAATGGAACTGAGCTATCATGGGCCATCTAAAAATACGATGTCTGACCTTGGTACTCAGTGCGGTTCCCTTCCTGAGATTTTTGTATAAGAAAGATGGGCTAAGCTGTCCTTTGGAGGTGCCAGCTTTCTCCACTGACTATAAACGGAGGAACCTATGGTAAACCAGGCACTTGAAGTTTAGACGGTTGAAGTTAAGTGAGAGGAATGCCAGCTGTATTGTCTTGATACTATAAATGTAGACAGAGAAAGTGGCAGATTTGTTTGTAAACCTAGTTCAGAAATTAACTTTTTGCTCATATTCAATCCTGTTAAAATTTTCATGTGCTCATTCCTGAGTTCAGTTCTCATCATGTTTCTTATACAAAATAGTGGAGTAGCTAGGCCCATAAAATCCAACACATTTTATTAAATTTTGAGTGTGATCTGTTCTGACTAAGGACTTAAGGTGAAAGTGATTAATAATGCATACTGTAGTTGCAGTTGTAATGTGAAGGCTTGGAGAGGACCAAATCCCTAACTTAATGTAGCCTTTCAAGTATTTAATGTCACCTTAAAATCACAGTTATGACAATGAGTTAAGTCTATGTTGTTTGCAAGTTTGATATTCCAATAGAGTGAGTGTGCAGCTCACCAACACTGCATCAACTCTCAAGTAACACCAGACCCTTTGTGAATCTTTGAGTAGAGAAGCAGCTTCTATTTCACTTGCGGATACATAGATCTGAAATCTAATAAAGTATGGAATACTGGTACAATAATTCGCACTAATCCACTAAGGTGGAGTCTCTTTACTCAAGAAATTTTGATATATGGGTTATCAATTTAAAATGGCAAGTATTTAATCCTCTAGAGCAGAACTAAAATAGGTCCTCCAGAAGGATGGAAAATACAATTACACATGCACTATATAAGCCAGGTATACACAGGCATGCAAACGCAAACACAATGTTGGCCATTATGCTATTTCGGTAGAATAGGAAATGAAGAAAAAGCTGATAACACCATTTATCAGCTCCGAGCTACAGATAAATTTTCCACTGCAAACCTGAGATTACAGTTGCTAGTATATTTATTTCACATATTAATTTACCATTTGTTGTGTTTTATGAATACATAAAACAGCATATAAAACCATACAACTAGTCAGCATGCTTGACATTGTAAAGTTGGGACAACACGTGCACCTGTTAGTCCTTTCATGTTATCTTCTTTATTGTTCTCAGTAAAACTATTTCTGTGACTGAGAGCTACTCTATGACAAAAGATGGTAAGCATCTGTCTTTCTTGATTTCAGATAAAATACTTTTTAAGTTCTGAATTGTCCAAATGTCCATACACCAGCATAACTCTGTATTTCGGTAGTGTATTTTCAGTGAATGACTAGGTCTTTAATTAAAATTCTAGTGAAAAACAGTAGTATATGATCCAAATTACAGTTAAATTTATGAATTTCGGTTCTGAATTGAAATTCAGATTTGAAATACTCGTCTTGAGACCCATGAGAAACAACTTGGCCATTCCCCAGCTTTCAAATATATCTTCTAAAATAGGCTTATAAATGCCATTTTCAGCATTGTTTTCTACAGAAATATTGCGGTGATATATTATGTTACTGTGTAATCCAAGCCACCTGTACTGAGAGAACTAACAGGTAAATACATTTTTGTCATAAAAATTGCTAAATATTTGAATGAAAAGAGTTTAAAAATTCTACCTTCTAAGATGCAGAGTGGTAGAGTAATTTTCCATTGTAGTTTGTAACTATGTAATGCCAGCAGCATGGCTTGGTCATGTGTTCACTCCTGTAAATTTCAAATTATTTGGGACAAATCTGATTTATTAGCCATCTGTAGGAACAGCTACTGTGACATGGCTGTGACTATAGGCTGTATAATCCTATCATCCATAATCATGTAATGGTTATGATCATCATCTCAAAAGGCAGAGTACAAGAAGAAGATAAATCAACACGTTTTAAAGATTTTCTAGGTTGCATATCATCCCAAAGAAATGGATATTTGTGCTTGATAAGGACAATGAAATCAAGCCTCTTTAATCTTCAGAAGAGTAGGTTACTGGTTTATGATAGGGAGAACTAGGAAAAAAAATTGATAATTTGGTAGGAAGATGGCTGAGACTGGAAGGAATTCCCCATTACTCAGTCCTGGGCTCTTATCTCTTGTTATTTTTTTTCTCCTTCATAAGGCAGAGGTGTTTCTGTGCTTACAGGCTATATTTGGGAGTCATGTCATTGGGATTGGACATAACTCTATCTGTCATTTCTATAAAATGTATCTGTAGCAGTTGTGCACACAAAGCATATCCTTTTCCTAAAAAGTGAAAATGGAGGTGCAGTGTAATTCAAACAACATTAAGTCTTCTGGAAGATTCCTTTGTAGATCAAGAGACATTAATTCATATAGTATCAAATGGTATAAAAATATCTTTGTGAAAATATTTTATTTCTGTGATATATCAGGTTGTATCGTTGCCAGCAGAGACTTGTATAACAATGTAAATGGCTTTTTAAGTGTTTGTTTCCATCCAGGGCTCTTTCAGCCCAGGCACTTCCCAATCTCATTGTTCCTTTGTTCTAGCGGATGTACAAAGCACTGAGTGTTTTGTTTTCTGGACCAGATAGATTAGATAAAGTCTGAATTTCTGAACTTCACCTTCTAGGCACGCAACTCTTCGTTGCTAATGCACCTTAGAAGACAGATTACCCAGGACAGTATAAGCACTTCTAAAAATGTAGATGTCATATTTTGTAGAATTTGGCAAATAATGCAGATTACAATGTTGATTACTGTTGCAGGACTAATGAGCAGTCAACCTTATCCTGACTTTGTCAGAGAGAGACTTAAACTTCTTGACAGTTATCAAGACTGTTCTCTTGATATCAGTCAACTTAAAACTTTTTCAGCTGGCTGTGCATCTGACCATATATAGTGCTGGAATTTATTTCTGACTCCCAAAGTTTGACCTTTCTGATTAGAACAATTGCCTTCAAGGAACAAGATTATACCCCCACTATTCACTTCTGCCAACATAATAGTCTTTAATGGCTTAGTATATATTATAGGTGGAGCTGGTAGTCAAGCCCATTGTTAAGATTTCCTGACACTTTTCATTAAAACCTCCTGTTTCAATTGCTGTAACTGGGTGAAGTTTTAACTATTTGGCCTGAAGTTTGATATGCTTGGTCTTTGACTTGAGGGTTTTGGTTTTTTTTGTTTGGGTTTTTTTTTCAGATTTAAGCAGAGTTAGTTTGGCCTTTAAAAAAGAGGTCAGGAAAAAAGGTAGTTATTTTTATTTGTTGATTTTGTTAATTTAATTTTCATCTCTTTCTGAAGAGCACTAGTGTGTCTGTAGTCCAAAGCAAGAATCTGAATTTAAGCAGAGACCTGGGTTCAAAGGGACACAGTATTTTTCAGAGAGTCACAGGCTGATTGCAGTTGGAAGGGACCTCTGGAGGTCATCTGGTCGAAGCCCCCTGCTCAAGCAGGGCCATGTAGAGCCAGTTGCCTAGGACCATGTCCAGACAGCTTTTGAATGTCTCCAAGGAGGGAGAGAGTCCCTTGAAATTCCTAACATAGTTGGTTGACAGAGCATATCACCAAAACCTAGCACCAGTATGTTCTCAGCAGAGCTTTGTAAGAAGCGATTAAACCCTCTGCACCATCCAGGCTTTGAAGAAAAAACAGCTTAAAGGCTAGTACCCCATGATACTCCTACTGCTGTATTCGTAGGGTGGGGGTAGGTTTGACTTTGTCCTTTTAGTCTTTACGGTGCAGTTTTTAATTATGTGATCTCACACTCTTTTGTCTGCCTGTTCAGGGAACCAGGCAGCAATGACTGCATTGGAAAAACAGTCTTAGTCTTCTGTGTTTAAGGCACTGTTCGTGTGCAGACCTCAGTTCTCAGCCTGGATGCACCATACACTCCCTGTCTGATGCTAGGCAAGAGTAACACAGAGTGTACTTGTGTGGAAGACAAATCTAGTTGTTAAATTGTTGGGAAACCTTTATTCTTTAACTCCCAACTTGTGAATGCTTGATTTTGCTGCTTTGGGTTGTTTTACAATACCTTTTTAATATGCAATTGCTTAACCTTATTGGGAGACATAAATGTCAATACCATAGTATATCAACATGTAATGCATTTCTTTTGATTTGCATGAAGTCTTGTGAGTGATGAAATGCACCTGGAGAATACAAGCAACCAGAGTGTTCTGTTTTGGTCAGTGTTTGCCATCCCTTTAAAGTGTATTGTATTTTACAGGTGATTTTACTGAGAGCTCCTTAATAAACAGCATAATGAATGCTGAGAATTTCTCAGAGAAATAGCCCCAATTAAATATAGTTCCTAAAAGTTTATCCAGTGGCTGTTTGGGGTTTTTAAAATTCGTATGAACAATACTACAGCAGAGCAGAAGCATACTCTATTGGAATCTGTTTGAAGTGGTTGAAGTTAATACTAAAAACAAAGGATTGTTGCCCTTAAAATTGTATAAATGCTCATGCCCATTAGTGATAAAAGTGTTTAGCATGAGTGGTAGGAAATGAAAGCCACTGGTACCACTGTATCTATAAAGCTACATTACACTGAGGCATTCAGTGTAATTTGCTGAGTTTTCATGTTTGCTGTTTCTTATTAAAGTTGTTACAGTTTTACTATCAGCAGATTTCCAAGCTTGTTATATACATCCACAACTGGGACTGTTTTTCTACGTGTGTGTGTGAGTGAGTGTATACATAAGCACAAGTAACCTTTCTGAATTCTGCAGGACTGCCTTGCAGACAGGTTTCAATGATACAGTGTTTATAAATGGAAAGAGAAACACTTTTTGAAAACCATTGGCAGCATCATGATGATAAAAGGAGAGTTTTCAAAGGTTTTTTGTGCTGCTGTGTAAAACTTCAGACAATCCCAATGCAAGAAATGCTAGTTTATGTTTTCTGCTTTTTTAAAACTACAGATCCCTTACCACCACCTCGTTTTGAAATTAATAAGGAAAAAACTACACTCACAAGCTTGCAGGTTCAGTGGGAGCCTTCCTCAGGAAAGGTGGACTTGTATAACCTAGTATTATTTGATCACGATAATAAAAAGATACAAGAAGTCTCCGTACCAGGAAGAATTTCAAAAACAGAAAATACTTTTTCCAGTCTCATCCCTGGGAATAAATACAACATTGTCCTCAGTGCAGTTGCTGGAAATAAGAGTACCCCGGAACTTCACATAAGTGGATCTACTGGTAGGACTTGTTTTATATTAGTTCATCTAAATAAAACCACTTATGGAATTTTGCAGTTCTGCATTTTGAAACTAACAAATATATATAATTCTTCTACCTGGCAAGATAGATATGTATCTCTCTATATGTAAGTATCTATTGATTATAAGTAGAAATAAACAAAACATGAATCTCTGACTAACATAAAGAGTTGTTTGCTAAGAATGGAGGCATGTTGTTATGGTGTATTTGGACATAAATTTGGGGTTTCGTTTCCTAAAGAAACTCAACATATTTTGAAAGTAAATCTGTTCAAAATTGCTGAAATTGTTGAGAAAACCGTTAGGCCTTAAACATGTGTTTTTTATTCCAACAGTGCCATCCCCCGTGAAAAATATTCAGGTCAGTGTCAAGACAGACACTATCCATGCTTCATGGTCTCCTGGCTCCGGGCATGTGGATCGTTATAGGCTGGTGTTACTGGATAATCATGTCCCCATTCATGAGATTGACCAAGAAGACCCTCTGACCTCCTACACTTTTTCAGGACTTACAGCGGGTCGCCTGTATAACCTCACTATCGTAACTCAGGCTGCAGGATTGGAAAGCAGCAGTTTTCAAACAGTCAGGACAGGTATGATTTCAGAATTCGTCACAACAGAACAAGAAGCTGAGGCCATAATCTAATAATATTACAGCACATATTTCAGAATAATAAATGATTCGTGTTCCAGATGTATATTCCCAGACTTCAGTGGCTGAATTACCCTTGGCAGGTGTTTCCAAAGGCTATAGAGGGAGTTAGAGACACCATAAGCTTGTTTAGCTCCCTAAGTTAGCACTGCAGCAAAGTTAGTGGCTAAATTAGCTGGTAGGGTGTCTTCAGCTAACTTAGCTGTACTGCTTAATGTCAGCAGCTCCATTAAACATGTAAAGTTAGGTATTAGCAATCTGAGCTCAAGTGCCTTAGTATCACCTCATATCTGTGAAAGAGGTTCATATGACTCCTGTGTGAACTTCAGTGAATTGAGGCAGTTGGTAGTCTGGTTATTTCATAGTACTGAAGATGGTTTAACTCCATGATTCTTGCTTAGCTGAACGGGAGATGTAGAGCTTGTGAGTTTTGCAAAAAAATATTTTCTGTGACTTTTTTCTCTGGATTGCAAAATAGCTACACTTCTGAAAAAGGAAGTGGAAAAAAAAATGTACAGCAGGTTAAGAACTTTAAAATTGAATGTTGGTTTGGTTTTTTTTTTTTTCCACAGAGAAGTATTGATTCACAGAACCAGAGTTTTAGAAAGGAATATTTTTTCAGGAAGATTTTTCAGGATAGAGTTCTGTGGTCATAGAGAGAAAGATAAGGTGACATCCTACTAGAGTCCAATGGCTAAAACACTCATGTAAGCAAAAACATGGTCATGGCTTTGCTTTTCTTAATTTCTGGAAAACATAAGGTGCAGTTTCTCCTACAGCAATCTCACCATGTAATTTAATAATTTAATTATTAAGTGACCAATATTGTGATGTCTAGGGCACACAGATGAGTGCTGTTGTCACCTAGCACTGGCTGTTCTGGGGGTTATACTCTTGTTTCATTTTATTTCTTCAGAGTTTTTTCTTTCTTGCTGTTACGGAGTGCAGAAATTTTAAATCTCACAGGTTTTCTGAGAACATAAAAGCACTCCATGTAGCTTGCAGCATGGTCCTCCATTTCAGTATCTAGTGTGCCCCAAACCTGAGAAGTGAAGATACTGGAGGTGGCTTCCTTTGGTGGAACATTTGAATAAAAAGGTCTGATTTCAACCCCTTCTACACTGGCATAGCTTCAGTGATGCTGCAGTGTTTACCAAAATGTAAGCAGGCATCTCTGCTCTTAGGAGCACATGCCTGGTCTGTTTTGTAGTCCAAATGAGTGGTGTGAGTGCCAACATGGCTAACAGATTCTCTATTCTGTGAAACAAGAGTGGACATTGTAAAAGGTGTCACTCTCAGCAGCAGAGTATCTTAAACAGGGCTGGGTTCAGTTTCACTGTGACCAGACTTTACCCTTTCACTGTTAAGGCACAGTCATTCATACTCCCTCTCATATAACTATTCAAAAGCAAAACTTAACTATCACAGTTTGGTGGTAGCAGGTCTTATATGTTCTATGGTAGAAGTATTTTATTCTCTTTCTTATTTTCTTTTTTTAGCCCCAGCTGAAGTCTTAGATTTGACGGTGACTAACGATGACAGCTTAGATGCTTTAAAAGTTAAGTGGAGAAGACCTTCAGGAAACCTCAATTTCTATAATATCACCCTGTCTCATCTCGGATCAGTTAAAGAAGTCAAAACTCTACAGCCACCGGTCACAGAGACTCACTTTGACAAGCTAACTCCAGGACGCCTTTATCAGGTTATTGCCCGCACAATCAGTGGTGAACTGTTTACTGATCGGATGGCAACTGGCAGGACATGTAAGTCTTCTGCTTCAGTAAGAACATTGTAACCAATGCTATTTTGCCTACACTGGCCTTGTAGAAAATCATTGTAGGAGAGAAGATGATTTGGATTCCAGGCAAAATAAGATAAAGAGCACTGTATTATTGCGGGAGTACCCCTTCCTGACTCTCTGGCAACAGTTAATCTGGCAGCCAAAAGCAGTTCCAGCATAGTTTGGGAGCAGGAAACAATAATGCATTTTGGACCTTAGAGTTGGGTGAGTCTGTTACAAAACTGTTCCACACTACTGCACTTCTGACCAACTTTGTTATCTTGAATTCAACTCAGCATAGTACATAAAATGAGTTACATTATAGGGAAGTATGCATGTAATCAAAATGTTAACAGATTTTTAAGTAATTTTGCAAGGTTTAATGTTATCCCTTGTTCCAGACACAAATCTACAAATAGGAAAAGATTAGGTCTTGGCTTTCTTTACTACCAGCAGTGTGGATTAAGGAAGGTATGTGGCAGCCTGGGTAGAGCTGGGTTATGTTTTGTTTATCTTCTTTCAGAAGTATAATTTTCTTTCAGGTATCTCTTGTATGAATTCTAAACCTGGAAAGTCTTGGCATAATTCTCCCACAGCATTACTGGCCACAAAGGTGTGTCATGTTCTCCACATCAGCCCAGCCCAGGCAGAATTTAGAGGGGAAAAAAATATATAAGTGGGTGAAGAATATATATATATATTGTTGGTAGACTCAGAGCCAGAAAATATAAAATGTGTGGGTGTGAGAGAGAGAGCAGAGTATTTATTTTAGAGAATATTTATCATTTACAGCTAAACATCTCACGTGAAAGGCATGTTCTTGACATATTTAGCTGTTACCCCATTCTCAGTGCAGGCTGGAAGAGACCTGAAAGCCTTTCATGTCCAGTAAGTAAAAAGCTGGACTGGTTACATGCATGTCTTTTTTGTTGGTCTAGCCTACCATTAAAGACCTTTAAGTTACCATTCCTATCTGAAGGGAGAGTTTCAGGCCCTTACTCAAACCACTGATCCCCAAATTTGTCACCTAGACCCAGTACTTTCAAAGTTGGGGATCTAGAAGTCCCATTTCCAAGGATGCTGATCTTGTGCAGTTCCTTTCCTTGACTTTTCCATAGATACCAAGAGCTTTGAAAACAGAGTTACTTCAGCAGAAGCTTTGTGGCCTAAAGACAAATTTGTAAATCCAGGCCATCAGGTCTATAGATGCTGAAGGGGTTAGACTCCTAGGATCCCTCTGTAACTTGCAGAGTGAGCCGGGTGCCTAAGAACATAATCTACATTGCTGAGTATTGAGAGGGTGCCTACAGCAGCAGAACCTGCTGAGGAATATTGTGGCGAGGAATATGGACATCTCAGGGACTGAAACTTTGTACCGTAAGGGTGTAATGATGTCTAGCCAGTCTGACAAGGCTGAACTTTATCTGTTATGATGTAAGTACATCCACGCGTCCGAACAAAACACTGTGTGCTTTTATGCACTCAGCAATTGAAGCACATCTCCCATACTCACTGGCATGTGGGAGATCTAGATTTGGTACCCAGCTATGCCTGTGGGAAGTGAAACTGGTAAGTATTTTGTGGTGCTGGTAGAAATCTCTCAATCCTTTGCTAGGTACTGAGCAATTAAATATTAACTAAGCCAGAGAAAACGTGAGAGCACGATTCTAGCCTTGTAGTTTACAGTTAATACTTGCTGATGGTCTCAGGGCTGCAATGCTGATTTCCGAGTATCTTAACACTAAGCTATAGGTATCCTAACCTATGGATCTGCATCTGTCCTCCAGTCTCTGCTTGGTGCAGTTAATATTTAATTATTCTATGAAAATCAGAAAAGCTTCAGCGATCCAGTGTGACCTGCAGCAGTAGGGCAGGAAGGTTGAGCATGTAAATTCAGGACCCTTGAAGTGGAGGACAGGATGAAGTGGATACTGTAATGGACCTCAGTTTGAACCGTAGTGCCTTACAGCTGGGAGGGACTAGGACATACAAGGCCTTTGTGGAAGAAGCCATCAGATTTTGTATTTCTGCTGCTGAGACCAGAATTTGGCCCATAGCAGTTGAAGTTTTGGCCTTAGCTTTGAAAAATTGGTTGACAGTTTCTAAGTGAACTTAAGTCCAGGAAAAAAAGGGGAAGCTAACTGCAAATTGCAAGATGCATCCAAGAAGTGCATGGGGGAGATTTTGTCTACCCTAAGAAGGGTTCCCCATTTCTGATGTCAGAAACCAACAGTGAAAAAGTGAGTGGTTTCTGTGGGGAAGAGTAAAAATTTTCATTCTTTAAAATGAATTCCAGCCTTTGTAACAAGATACCTCCATCCCTGGATGTGTTTAAGGGTCGTTTAGATGAGATGTTGGGGGATATGGTGTAGGGGAGAACTTTGTAGAGTAGGGCTGATGGTTGGACTCAGTGATCCCAAGGGTCAGAATGATTCTGTGATTCTGTGATCCAGGTACTTCTACAATAGCTGTGCTGCGAGACAGGTTTTGCCAGTGAGCGGTTACGTCTTACCAGAAATAACCCACTTCAGAATTAATCTCTCAATCTCTGTATTTCAGTTCCCCAGAAAGTTTCTGAGCTGAAAGCCGGTGGTGGTGGCTGGCTGAGGTCTCTGCGAGTGAACTGGCTGCCCCCTGCGGGAGACTGGGAGAGGTACCGCCTGCTCCTGTGGAACAGCTCGGCCCTGGTGCTCAACACCACCCTCGAGAAGGACACCACCGAGTACCTCATCCGCGACGTGGGCCTCATCCCGGGGAGGCAGTACAACGTGGATGTCATTGTGGAGAGTGGCGATTTGCAGAGCAAGACTAGCTGCACGGGGAGAACAGGTCAGCATGCTCATCCAGGAAGTGTGAAAGTGAAAAATGTTCATCTGGGCTCTGCGGACAGAAAAAGCACTTGGGAATCCGCAGATGAATTTCACTATTAATACAGTAAAAAGGAGCTCCCTTGTAAACAACAGAAATAATTATTTTTAGCAGTCCTGTGAAAACTTCAAGGGTTATTTTTGTGGTAAAAGTTTTGTTAGTGAAAGTTTGGGTAATTTTATCACCATTCTGTCATGATTGAGGCATCAGACTACATGTACAACATTTCGCTGTTATATTTTTTAGCTGATTGTAGGCACCCTATATAGTTCTTAAAGAGAGCAATATAGATCCTCCTGCATTGTTCATCACTATTTCAGTGGCAAACTGATTTCCTTGCCAGCCTGTATAAAGAATATCAACGGCATTAACCAAAGCTGGCTGAGGTGTATCTTAGTATGCCTGTTCCATAACATCCCAGTTCTTGTTCCTGTGCTCCAGAAATAAAATGGGGTTAGTCTGTTCAAGTCAACCTTTCCAAAGGAAATCCATATACACTGCAGGGACATGAGTGGAATTCTTTTGCAGCATGTTAGTCAAAGCCACATCTAATTGCTTCAAACATGAGAAATAATTGCAGTATAATTGTTAATGTTTCTGCTCTATGAATGCAAAATAAGTGCAGTTCAGAGGAAAAGAACACTTGGAGGAAGAGTATCAGGCAACGCTCAAGCCTGAGCCTTATCTCACTGGAGAATGTGAGGTAAGATAGGGCCACCCTACTTCATCCTCATCCGTCCTTATGCCCGCCTTTCCTGTACACACTTACCTGTCATTCCCTGAGGGCTTAATTTTGTTCATTTTGCACAATGGCAAGACCAGTAGAAGCTACAGAACTGAAGCTTTCTCTTAACTTCTAGCCAGCTTGATCAGAGCAAGGCACATTCTCATCTTGCTTACTTTGATATACATTGCAAATAATTTAAGTTTATGGTGTTACTTTTAATTGACGCAGCTAAGCGATTAGAGCATGGTCCAATAAATAATATGCAGGCAGAGGGTGTGTTTGACCCACAGTCAGGTACATAATGTACCTGTTATGAAGCATAGGTATTAGGCCCTATTCTGACTTAATTTTCTCTTACATAAACCCATAGTCTTGGAAAATGAGTTGTATTTCAACATAACAGGGATAAAATCAGATGAGGAAACTACATTAGTTAACAGATGCCCTCTGTGCATGCATACACATGTACATACATGAACACACACAGAAATTCACTAATCAAATTGTTTCTTCTATGCCACCGTAAGTTTGAAGTGTCTCCCAACTTGACTGAGATACGAACCAGTGCAAAATCAATGTCGCTCTGACCTTATAATTTGCATCCTTGTTTGTTTCAGCTAAATTGGTGTAGATCTGTTTTATGGTATAGATGTTTTATGTCCCTGTCTAGCATGCACAGTTCAAGAGGAAACTCACTGACTTCACTGCATTTCCATTCATACTAAAATATATATCCTGACATAAGTTTAAACCTAAGATTACAGCCATAATGCATTGCTGAAGTCTGCTGCTACAGCCCTTTACTGGAAGAGTAGCACAAATGCTAGATTTGTAAGAAGGGCTTCCCAGAGACAGGTAAAGAATCTCCTCTTGATTATAAATACTTCGTTGCTGTCACATTTCAGCCTTACAGAACAGGTTCCTTACAGCAGCTTGAGATACGGCATGAGCATTCACTACAAAATCCTGTTCTCGTTGTGATATTTGTGTACTTACAGCTCCAGAGCCTGTTCTCCAGCTCCGTGTGAAGCATGCTAATGAATCTTCACTTAGTGTCATGTGGATGACCCCTGTTGCGGAATGGGACAGATACGTGGTTTCACTGGGAGACAGGGATCTTGCTGTCATTAAAAAAGGGCTCGCAAAAGAAGCTAAGGAATTCACATTCACTGACTTGGTACCTGGAAGAAAATACACAGCTACCGTCACTACCATTAGTGGGATTTTAAGCAACTGGACTTCAGTGGAAGGAAGAACAGGTATCATCCTGTCAAACTATTTTAATCTTTAGTTCTGTTAACCATTAACAACCTTCTTTGTTTTGTAGTCAACTGAATGAACTCAGTGTCTAAATCTCAACAGTCTTGAATTTACATTTGTTTTTTGAATAGAATATGTTTCTGAGTCTCTCATTTCTGACTGTCAATTATCCTGCAGTATTTATTTAAGGTTTTCTGGAAATGGATATGTAATTCCTGGCAAAACAGTTTTCTGAAATACTCTGTCATGTCTGATCAATCTATATTAGCACAAGATTCCATATAAGAACAATTTTCACTGGGTATCTTCAGGAAGGTCACTTCCTTGATTCAAAGCATTCATCATCTGGAAAAAAAAAAAACACACCACCACACAGAAAAATGTTGATTTAGAGGGAACATTCCAAGGTTGACAGACACAAAACATATGTGACCTTGAAAATGTATTTTGAATTGCTCTCTGCTTTTCTGATTCCAGAATCTGTATCTGTTACTTAGGATGATGACTGTGACACGAAGAAGGTCCCGTTCCCACCCCCTGCAGGGTGCTAATTTTGTGCACGTGTGCAAGTTTTAAACCATATGCGTTGCTTTACTCTGCTTGACTTATGCATTCTTCAGGGCAAGCAAAGTCTTAAAATGTAGCTCTGGTCTGGCACAGCACAGGGAAAAACAAGCTGCTAGTATATGAATCTAATCATGCCTATGGCTTGATAGTGGTCCTTACTTAAATGTTGTAACTCCTTCCAAGGCCTGAAAAGTTTGACTTAAACTTTCATTTCTGTGCTATGTGATTAGATAGCTGGGATTTCACTTCCTTCTGCCCCTTTAGGAGGCCTATTCAGGCATAAAGGTTACAGTGTCCCACTTCACTGGTATGAATCAATACTTGAAAACACATCAGGCAGGGCTAGTGTGTCAACATTGCATTCAAAGTGATAAAGAACGAATATCAGTGAATTTGAATGTAGGTCTTATTAAGCATTCCAAACCTCTGAATCTTCTTCGCCGTAGGACAGCTTACTAGGCTTGCAAAATATTGCTGTAAATGAGAGAAATAGGTCTATACATGCATCCCAGATTCATCAGGTTCTAGTGAAGCCTGAGGTATCACTAAAAATGACTTTAGCACAGAAATGTGGCACTTCAGTGTCTTGTTGGAGCTTACTACGTTATGACAGCATTATAAAACAGGTGGGATTTTTGATTTAGTTTTTTTATTAACATTACATTTTTCTCAGCTATGTGCCCAATTTTCTGACTTCTGTTAATGATTGCTAATCCAGTACTGTGTGTGCAAAAAAATTGATATAAAACAAGAAATAAAGCTTGCAATCACGTTTTGTAAAGTTAATGTTCTTTATTTCAGTTGTGCTTCATCGTGTAAGCAGAAATACTTAGAGAGAAGTAACTGTATTTCCTTGTTTGACCTAATATTGTCTAAAAAAAAAAGTATTTTGGGTAAAATTCATGCTAGATAGTACATTCCTTTTGTTCTTTCTTTTTCCTTTTTGGTTTGGCTAAGTTCATGAATTTATACTTAGATAAATGTTATGTTTCTTTAACAATTAATTCATCTTTTGGTGCTAGAAAAGTTAGTATCCTGCAGATCTTCTGACGTAAAAAGTAAAACCAAAACCATCCACCTCAGTTACCCCCAAAATTAAAGGGTCTGACACCTCTCTGAGGTATAGATGACTATGGCTGAGGTATTCATCAAACTAGTTTGCCATTTAATAGGAATGAGAGACAGGGAATAGGAGAGGAAAGGGAGAATGAAAGACACAGACGGTATTTGAAGTACTCATAAAAAACCCAAGTGATTTCCCAAATTGATGGCTTTTGTTTACTGGTATTTATAAAATGCCATCTCTTCCAGTTCTCTGATCTTAAATCATTTTGGTCTGACTGAGAAAAGCTGTGCTAAAGTGTGAAAGACCTTTCTGTGCCTTAGATAGTTTCCCATAGACCACATCCCATCAGACAGGAAGCAGTCCACAGTTAGATTATTTTTAGTCCTGTTGAGTCTGGCTGCAAATTGGAATGTTCTTTTGATGCACTTCCTCAGTGTGACTAAACTTGGGTTATTTGGGGGATTTTGTTTTGGTTTATTTTGTTTGTCCTCAGTAACATTATGACACTTTTCTTTGCAGTGCCAGCCCAAGTGACTGCTCTGACTGTGGCAAGTCAGGGATCAACCAACAGCTTGTTCACCAACTGGACAAGAGCACTGGGAGATGTAGACTCATACCAAGTGCTACTGATTTATGAGAATGTTGTCATTAAAAATGAGACTGTTCCCAGTGAAACCAACAGATATCACTTCTACCCCCTGAAACCTGGAGGACTCTATTCAGTTGTTGTCACCACTGTCAGTGGGGGGATATCTTCAAGGCAAACAATTGCAGAGGGGAGGACAGGTAAAAAGGACAATACTCCAGCATGTCTTTTCTCAGTTCCTAAAAGCTGAATTTATTGAAGAGAATGGTCTTGTGATTAAGCCACTGCACTGAGAATTCAGAAACACATGAGTTGACAAACCTGATCTCCTTCTATGACAGGGCGACCCACTTATTGGATGAGGGAAAGGCTGTGGATGTTGTCTACCTTGACTTTAGTAAGGCCTCTGACACCGTTTCCCACAGCATTCTCCTGGCAAAACTGGCTGCTCGTGGCTTGGATGGGCACACGCTTTGCTGGGTAAAAAACTGGCTGGATGGTCAGGCCCAAAGAGTTGTGGTGAATGGAGTTAAATCCAGTTGGCGGCCAGTCACGAGTGGTGTCCCCCAGGGCTCGGTTTTGGGGCCACTCCTGTTTAACATCTTTAGTGATGACCTAGACGAGGGGATCGAGTGCACCATCAGTAAATTTGCAGACGACACCAAGTTGGGTGGGAGTGTTGATCTGCTCGAGGGTAGGGAGGCTCTGCAGAGAGATCTGGACAGGCTGGAGCGATGGGCTCGGGCCAACTGTAGGAGTTTCAATAAGGCCAAATGCCGGGTGCTGCACTTGGGCCACAACAACCCCCAGCAGCGCTACAGGCTTGGGGAGGAGTGGCTGGAGAGCTGCCAGTCAGAGAGGGACCTGGGGGTGTTGATTGACAGCCGGCTGAACATGAGCCAGCAGTGTGCCCAGGTGGCCAAGAAGGCCAATGGCATCCTGGCTTGCATCAGAAATAGCGTGGCCAGAAGGGACAGGGGAGTGATCTTACCCCTGTACTGGTGAGGGTACGGCACTGGTGAGGCCACACCTCGATTGCTGTGTTCAGTTTTGGGCCCCTCATTACAAAAAGGACATTGAATTACTTGAGTGTGTCCAGAGAAGGGCAACGAAGCTGGTGAAGGGTCTGGAGCACATGTCGTACGAGGAGCGGCTGAGGGAACTGGGGTTGTTTAGTCTGGAGAAGAGGAGGCTGAGTGGAGACCTCATCGCCCTCTACAACTACCTGAAAGGAGGTTGCAGAGAGCTGGGGATGAGTCTCTTTAACCAAGTAATAAGCAATAGAACAAGAGGGGATGGCCTCAAGTTGCGCCAGGGAAGGTTTAGACTGGATATTAGGAAGCATTTCTTTACAGAAGGGGTTGTTAGGCGTTGGAATGGGCTGCCCAGGGAGGTGGTGGAGTCCCCATCCCTGGAGGTGTTTAAGAGTAGGGTTGACATAGCGCTGAGGGATATGGTGTAGTTGGGAACTGTTAATGTTGGGTTGATGGTTGGACTGGATGATCTTCAAGGTCTTTTCCAACCTAGACAATTCTGTGATTCTGTGAGTTTCAGCCATATAATTCCTGTATGTGGCCTCAGGCACACTGTGGGTCCAGATTCATGTTAACATAGCTTTAGGGAGCTAAATGCTCTACCTACCACAGGAACTATGTACAGCAGGATCACTCTGTAGTGAAGACAAAAATACGCCCTGAGAGTGATTACAGCTATGGTAGGTGAATCACTCCTTGGAAGGGACTTTCTTGTTCCATTGACTAGATGACAGCATAGGGTGATTGCTCCTTACGTAGGTATACAAATTATCTGCCTAAAGGTGGTGCGATGAATTTATGTCTCAGTCTCTTATGACCCATTCTTTTTCTCCAGTCCATTAAAGAATGTCCACCAGGGTTAATTACTCATTATGAGGCCCTTCTATACTGCATAGGACAGAATTTACTATTACATCAAATTCTGTAAGTTTAATGACTCATAAAATGTAATACCAGTCCTTCAGATACTTAGATAGAGGGAAAAACTGACAACACAGTGCAATTTCACCCTTTATGTGAATTTGGCAACAGCCAGGCATTCAGCAGTTTGCCTCAATGTTCTCCTTGAAAACAATTATTTTCGGGTTAAAAAATTAAAAAAAAAAAAAAGAAAAACAACTGGAGAAGAGTAACACTAAAAGGCTCAAAGTACCTAAACATATTTTGTAAAATCTTCTAATTTTTTTGACTCTGACAGCTGATAGCCAGCCCCTCTACTGAGGTAAGTCAGTTCAGTACGTCAGAGTCCAGTGAAAGTGTGGCAGTTCATTATGATTAAGGTCTGCTCCTGTAATAACTGATAGTTTTGTACCTGAGTGATGGTAGTTCTGGCAATGTGGAGCCTTTGAGCTCACCTTGCTGGCTTGAAAAACAAATTGCATTCATGTTTTGGCCACTAGGCGTCAGAGAACTCATTGTAAATGAAACACATTCTGCCATGGGCCTCAACTTCATACAAGCCTCAGTAGTTATTGCTATTACTGTTGAACGGCAATTTGAGAGGATAACTCATCTTTTGGGATTTTAGAAGTGCTGGGCTCATACCACCAAAGACAATTTCCTTTACTGTATTCAAAAAACTAGAGTGCTGCTGAGTGGGAGTCAGTGCAGAGCTGCTCAGGAGTCCCAGACTGCTTATTTTGCAGGGTGGCATTCCAGGCATTTTCACAACAATAGGAATTGGCTAGTTAAAGCTCTTTTGTTTCTTCCTCTTTGTTGCACAGTTCCTTCCAGCGTGACTGGAGTAACAGTAAATAACTCAGGTCGCAGTGACTACCTCAGTGTTTCTTGGCTGCCAGCTTCTGGAGATGTGGACAGTTATTTGGTAACACTCTCTCACAATGACCAGATTGTTCAGACTCTCACCATTTCCAAATCCTTCAGTGAATGCTCCTTCAGCAGCCTTACTCCTGGGACGCTTTACAATGTGATGATAACCACAAAGAGTGGGAAGTATGAAAATTATTCCTTCAGCCAGGAACGAACAGGTAAAGAGAGCCTCTGAGCAAATCAAGTCACCATAACCACTTTGTGTAGCCATTATCAATGAGCTTTCGATATCTGACCAAACTGGGATGAGTGAATAGGGGTTGGAGGGTCAAACCATAAAATTACAGCTTTACAGACTTAGCTTTATTCTTATGCCCCTACTGCTGCTTTATATCATAAAAAATTACTTCAGCATGAATAGAAGTCATGTGTCAGTCCTTGTGAGTGAGCAGAAATCATGTATCAGTTTTGGCTCAAATGCATTTTCCTGCCCTTAACCCCTCTACTTGGCTTTTCAAGTATATCCCGCAGAGCATCTCCCCAAAAAGTTACTCAAACACTGAAAGAATGGGATAGGACAGGCTAACTACTAAAATATTAGTCACATAAATGAGTAACACCCATGTCTTGGTTTTGGTCATGTAACACCCATGTCTATGGTTTTGGTCATGCAGTGTTCAAGGAGATTATAACAGGAATAGAGAAATTTCAGAGAAGGGTGGCAATAATGATAGAAACTTCCTCAAAGCTTAAAAAGACTTGAGACTTTACACTTGGTAAACCAGTAGAATAAAATAAAGATATTAAGGGGTGTTAAAACGACAAAAAATATCAAGTTGGTGCAATTTTAGTCTTCTCATGATGTAAGTGAAAATACAAGTGACAGCCATTTAAATGAGGAGAAGCAAATTCAGGATTAGTGTGAACCTGTGGAACTCACTGCTATAAGCAAAACTGACCAGGTTCCAAAAGACCAAAAATTGGAAAGCCAAACCATTGTCATATGACGTAAAGCAGCCTGGAAACTGCAGTTACTATTTTATAGAGAGTAGGGTATTGCTTAAATCCACATTGTGGTCTTTTTGCAACTTCCTCAGAAAAGCCTGGTAATTACCACAGATATAGTCCACTACAGCAACTCCTGTTTCTTCAGGAAGTTATTGCTTTCTAGATCTTTAATTGTATTTTTTCTTGCAGTCCCTTCAAGTGTTCAGGGACTTACTGTCAGCAATTCAGCCAGAAGTGACTACTTGAAGGTGTCCTGGTTACATGCCTCTGGATATTTTGATAATTATGAAGTAATCATCAAGAACAACAACGATTTCATCCAAACAAAAAGTGTCCCAAAGGATGAAAATGAATGTGTGTTCACTAATCTGGTCCCAGGGAGGCAGTACAGTGTCACGGTCAGTACACGGAGTGGGAAATACGAAACTAGTGAAAGGATCTATGGCAGAACAAGTAAGTAAACACCCTGGAAACATCCTGAGACACTCCAGGATTTTTTTCTATTTACCATACCTGGTCTCAAAACTCTGGTCTGATTTTAACATGGAATGTTGAGTGTGACTCTTTGAATGTGTGTCATTCCAAATATGGAAAGCATTATTTAGTTTATGATCAGTGTTTAAGTTACAGACATATAGAAAGTGAAAGAAGAGACCTGTGCTGTGAACTTGGAAAGCAAATCTTGAAACACGGAAAACAAAACTAGTTGTACCAATTTCCACATAAGCTTAGTATTTTAAACTGTGCCAGAATGTACAAGTCAGTTTTTTCTGGTTATGGAAATATGTAAGGAATAAGATAGGCTAGACCTCACTGTACTGAAATTACCCCAAGAACTGGAGTTGGAGATCATGGGGCAAGAGTGGTAAGGTGGCTAGTTGTGAGCCAGCAGAGGTCTGGATGCAATCTGCCTGTCCTCACCTAGCTCTACATGTAAGCTAATAAGCCATGCTAAGAAACCGAGTTTATTAACACCAATGTAGCACTGGGCAAAAATAACTGATTGGGAACTGCACAGTGTGGCGCTGCATCGCATAGATGGATTGCCTCAGGTCTCCACTAGCTCAGGCCTCTTTGCACCGCAGTTGTACATGCAGATCCTACTCAATTTTTATTGGCTATGCAAACTCCCTGCAGGGTCCGTTATTATTTGTTTATTGCTGATAGATTGTGGATTCCCTGTTCTGAAATGGGTCCTTCCAGTGCTAGATACGGTGCAAACTACAAACAGCAACCCTTGCAAATAAGTGCAATCTACTGCTTTTCCTGGGAAATTGAATAAAAAGTTTTAGCTCAGGAGCATGGCTTGAGAGCTGTTATCTTTTTACTGTCATCTGGTAATAAGTACTGAGAAGTTTCCTATCTTTCTTCTCACCTCTTCAGTGCCAGAGTCAGTGAAGGAACTGATTCTTAGTAACAGGAGCACAGAAGATCTGCAGGTAACTTGGTCAAAGGCTGAGGGGGATGTTGATAAATATGAGATTCAGCTCCTCTTCAATGATATGAAGATCTTCCCACCCATTTTCCTTGGGAACACCATTGAGGAGTATTGGTTCACAGCTCTGACTCCAGGACGTCTATACAAAATTCTTGTCTTGACCATCAGTGGAGATGCACAACGTGCTACTTTCATAGAAGGCCTGACAAGTAAGAAATAAAGTGGTATTTAATATGTGTTGAGGCTTCTCTAGAGGAAAAAATGAAGCACAAAAAATCGTATTTGACCTCCTGTAACACTGGCACAAAGACAGCAGATCTCATTGAAAATCACGCTAGTACTTCAGCCAACTTGATCTGTGCTTAATAAACAAATGTCATGGTTACCAATATTTGATTGTTGGCAGATAATCTGATTTGTTGCATAGGAATGGTACTGAAATGTCAGTGTTTGGGTTTCTGTTATTCCTATGCATGCCAGTTGTTTGCTCAGTATCTCTAGCTAAATCACTGAAGCTATTTTATGCCTCTGTTTACCCACCTGAAATGATTGGGTGAGATTATAACTGCAAAATGGCTAACTAAGTGTACATAAAGAGCTTTGATTTTCTGAGATGTTTCTAAAGCATAATTTGGAGAAGAGGGAGGTTATCCAGGTAAAAGACCATAGAAACTTTCTTCTGTTAACCTACATTTTCTTTACTTTCCTGTAAACACATAGAATTGCTTTTCTAAAATGGCACAATCCTACAGAAATGTCTTCAGCTTTACTTGTGTTTATCCATGAGTGAAATTACTTGTACCTGTAAATGCTCTTTGTCCTTTGAATCATTTGCTGTGGCCATAAAAAAGTAGGAATTAAAAAGTCTGAATCAAACAGGCAATTTGTGAGCAGGTGTCTTTGTGTGCCCTTTTTTTTCCAGTTCCAAGTGTGGTCAGGAACATTCATGTGTCACCTAATGGCATGACAAACAGCCTGAAAGTGAGCTGGACTCCTGGAGGTGGAGATGTTGACTCCTACACAGTGACTATATTTCAGCAAAACCATCAGCTTGATTCTCAGAGTGTCTCCAAACACGTCTCTGAGCACATGTTTCACAAGTTGGAAGCTGGGGAGCAGTACCGGGTGGTGGTGCAATCTAACAGTGGCACCTTGCACAACAGCTTAGCAGCTTTTGGGAGAACAAGTACGTTTCTTTTGAGACAAGGAGCACGTCGCATTATGCCTTCCCAGAAGCTGACCCTTATTTAATAGTGTTTATGAATGTACCACTGGATATGGGGACACCCAGACTCATGAGAAGTTTTTATATCAAAGAGCATGAGTCCTCACTCTTGCAAACAGTTAGGCATGGCTCTGTTAATACCAGTGAGATCTGTCATGTGAGTAGCATTACTTGGGTGAATGTGTGTGGAATTCAAGTCCCCAGCCTAAAGAGTGCCTTCATAGGGTGAATGCAGTTGCATCCCTCCCCAGTCCTGTGCCTGTACCAATCCAACGCATACATCTGCAGGGCCTCATGTAGTCAAATACTATGTTCTAGCAGAGCCCATTGCATGGTCAAGGCTTGTTAGACAATGTATTGCCCCAATATACTGCATGTTGGAACACACAAAACAGTGGAATGCCTTGTTTTTAATCCCCTGCATGTATTTGCTGTGGCCTGCAACAGCTGCCGGCTAACATTTTCTATTCTGTGCCACAATTTTGCACCAGTTTACCACTTTATTTTTCAGTTCTTTTCACATATCTTTCTTAAGTGTTTCAGTCAGTTCATCTGACTCTCCTTCTCCCTCTTTTCATGATAACTTATATATATATATCTATTGCTTCTCCGTGCTCAATTCAGATTTCCATGATGCTCTGTAACTTCATCTGATTGTGTTTATGTCTAGGAATTATTTGCTTGGGTAGACGCATGTACAGACATTCCTTTTCCCACAGCTGGACACGCAAATGTATAAAGATATTTTCTATTAATTACTGTATTCACAGTTGTGTATTGAATGGTACATATTTCACCTGGTAATGTCCTGCCTTTAATTGTTGCTTCCAGTTCCAGCCTCTGTCCAGGAACTACTAGCCCATCATGCTTACAGCAGTCATTCATTGTTAGTAACCTGGCAGAAAGCTCCTGGTGTAGCTGAAAGATATGACATTCTGCTCTTGAACGAGCAAGGAATCCTCCTGAGCAACAAATCAGAGCCAGCTACTGCCAAACAGCACAAATTTGAAGATTTATTAGCTGGCAAGAAGTATAAAATACAAGTTTTGACAGTCAGTGGAGGCCTCTTCAGTAAACGAGCAGAAACTGTTGGTCGAACAGGTAATTAGAACATCTTGGTTTATTTATAGTTCCCTCAGTCAGATCTCATTGAATATATGAATCATCTGTATATCTTGATTCTGGAAAGATTCTAGTTGGAACAGGCTCCAGATATTTATGCATTATTTTTCCTGATATGTGCTTGGTATGTGAATCTAAAATCTGTTAGCATAATAATGTGGCCATGGTTCATAATAAGGATATTAAACTGAAGTGCTGAGTGCTTCCCTCAGTCTGTCTGTTATGGAACTACCCAAATGCTTTATTGTCATCAAGCTTTTAATTCACAGTCTCAGGGCTCTTAGTGCAGGATTTGATGTGAATACAGACCTCTAAACTTAGAGCCAAGTCTTGCAGTCTTCACTCAAAGCTCCTTGTAGAAACTGACAGACAGTTCCATGTAAGCACGGACTGGAGAACCAGGCCTGCTGGGACATACAAACTTTGTATTGGTGAGACTCAGTGGCACCTCATAAATGTTTTTCCCTTGCTTCTGAAAGTTGCTGTTGACATTACTTAGCTACTTGTGGCTTAATTGAAATGTGTTCCAGCCATAAGTTGTTACTTTATTAAAGGTTCAGCTTAGTGGCTAGACACCTTGATATTTACTCTTGCATTTATCCTTCTTTACAGTTCCAGCAGCTGTCACAAATCTGAAGGTCACAGAGAACACCACTGACCGACTGTCCTTCAGCTGGACCACCTCGCAAGGGGAACTTGATTCATATGACATCTTCCTATACAACCCAGACAAGTCCCTTCATGCCAGGATTTCAGGAGAGCAGCACCTCCATCAGTGTTCATTCCAGAACTTGCGGCAAGGCAGGATGTATCGAATGGTGATTGTTACCCACAGTGGAGACCTCACTAACGAGTCTTCTGTCTTTGGAAGAACAGGCAAGAATGTCTAAGAAAACCATCTGTCTCTAGTGTGGTGCTCATGGGGGACACCAGTGAGCTGGTCTGAGTCTGATGCTCATGCTAAATCAGAACAACTATGAGAAATATCAAAATTAGCTCTTATACATGAAAAGCATTAGACTAGTAAGAAGGTAAATTCTGAATGATGTGATTAGAAGAGGTAAAATGAAGCAAAGACCTTTACAATAGTTTCCAGGTACTCAGGTTGGGAGGACAATGTATGCTGCTTAAGCCTTAAAGCAAAACAGCTGTCTCCCATCCTAAAAGCAATATTCGTCTATGAGTGCAAAAGACAAAAAGTCAAAGCAAGTAGGTTTAATGGGGTAGACAGTATACCAGAGAAATAAAACTTGTTTCCCATGGGGAGCTCTGGCTGCAGTTCTATGTTTGTTCAGCCACATGTGGGAAGCAGAGTTTCCTAAGCAGCTCTAGCAGCCCTGACACTCTTGTGAAACCTTTCTTTATCCTCTGAGGCACCATATAGTAAACCCTGTGTAGGACTGCCTCTGGACAGTGGTGCACTTTCTTCAGCTACCTCAGAATTGGATGTTTCCAGACACTGACTGCAAAAAAGTTGTTTAACATTTGCAAAACTATCTATTATAAACATTTCAGCCTCTTTTCAGGACAGTGGCAGTTCAAAATAAGGAAGGAAACTATTGAGATATACTTCCTGATGCTTCCTGGCTTTTTGGCCAGCTGTGGTGGCTGTCTAGTTTATTACATGACTGTCATTACAGGATAAGCGTAAGGTCTGATTGACCTTGTTGCTTCTCCTCACCCTAAGGATGTTCTACATAAAGTAATATTTATCCCCTTTTTTCAGTACCAGCCCCAGTTGTTGGTCTCAAAGCATCCAACCGAAACATGACAGACAGTCTGTGGTTCACCTGGGGTCCAGCAGCAGGAGATGTTGACTTCTATGAGCTGAATCTTTACAACCCAAATGGGACACAGAAGGAAACATGGAACAGGAAAGACCTGAAAGAGTGGCATTTCCAGGGGCTCATTCCTGGCAGAAAGTACACTCTGGTTGTGGTGACTCACAGCGGTGACCTGACCAACACAGCAAACGCTGAAGGAAGAACAGGTAAAAGACACAAAAGCTTTGGGATTTTTCTTTAGACCCATCTGTCAGAATTCGTATTAGTTCTCAACTATTCAACAGACTTATTCTGAAGGAGGATTTATTGTAAGAGTCACTGAAAGTGTGAAGATAAAGGGTATCCTTAAGGGTATTAAACCAATGTAGTGTGATTTTGTTCAGCACTGTTCTTCTTTCAAAGGCTCAGGAATACGTAATGTCTGTGAAAGTCACTACCATCAACACACATGCAGTAACTGGCTGTGTACACGGGATAATATAAACCACTTTGTGATGCATGAAGAAAGTAATATATGTTTCATCTTGTGTAAAAATTTGTTAAGAATCTCTTTTTTTTTTCCTTTTTCCCCCTTTCTGTGTAGCACCTAGCCCTCCTAACACTGTATCATTTACTGATGTTGCAAACACTTCTTTATCAATCACTTGGCTGGGTCCTCCAGACTGGACAGACTATGATGATTTTGAGTTGCAGTGGCTTCCAAAGGATCCCCTCACAGTATTCAATCCCTACAGCAGCAGCAAATCTAAAGTACGCATCATCTATGGCCTGCGACCAGGAAGACTCTATGAGTTCAGTGTCAGAACTGTCAGTGGCGACAGCTGGAAGACATACAGTCAGTCACAGTCTGCAAGTGTGAGAACAAGTAAGTAACAATTTCCATTGCATTTTAACACTCAGTTGGAGAAGATGCAAAACTGTTAAATCTTACCAATTCGTTTCACAGTCAGTAATTTCCATTAATAAATGCATGAATGACAGCAATGAATTCAGCTAGATTCTAAGCCCTTGCTGTGTGCAAGGTCAACTGTTTAAAGATTGAAAATGAACATGTATTTACAATCTTCACATCCAGAGAGGGGCTGTTTGGTCGCAGAGCCTGAATCAATCAGCTTCAGGGGTAAAATAAGGCTGAATATCCAGACTTCTCTGACAGGAGGATATTGAAATAATCAAAATCTTTCTGAACAATCGGACAGGAAGGTTGAATGAAACCCTGCAATACTAGATTTGAAACTGGAACCAGAGTGTTTCACTGCTCTGTCCATGTTTCAGTCTGTGTCTGTGGATCCACATCATCTCTAACTGTCTCTACCAACCTCAGTAGTAGGCTGATTTGAAAAAGTGACCTGAAATTGTAAAAATAACTGAGCGTTGGCAAACCTTCATGTCACTCAGGGTGGGATTCAGCTCCAAATTGACAACTGTATTTAGTAAGCTGAATTGCTCTTTAGAATTCATTTGGCATATTGATTAAAATAAAAGCATAGCTACCTCTTTCACCTGTATTTAATCACTTAAACGTAGATGTCTGCCACCTGAAAGGGAAATCCCATCTTTGTTACATGTCACATGTTATAAACGCTACTCCAGTATTACATGGATAAAGCATACTTCTGTGGTGTGTTTTAGTAATATGGACACACCGCATGCTACCTAGGAAACCAGCTCAGTCATGAGATGACAGTATCAGTACTGACTGATACTGTTGACCACATGTAACTTCCAAATAAGTTGTAACAGAGTTCTAGAAATCCATTGTTTTGCAGTATTGCTGTTCTTGTTGAGACTTCAGCAAGTAGTTTTGTTTGCTTGTTTTCACAAATAATTACTGAATCTTCACAAACTTGATGAGGCTGATGTCACTAGATCTGATTTCAGATGTCTGAAATGAGTTAATTAACTGACAGCCTTGCCTAATAATCAGGCAGTCCACATTTGCAGGAGAGGTGGGAATTCTGGCTCCCAGCCTCCTGCTGTGATCAAACGGTTGATGTAGAATCTAGAGGCTGTAGGGTGAGCAGAGAGTGTATGATGTCTGTCCCTTTTCCCACTGAGCTTCAACTTCTCAACATTCCTCTAGAACCAGACAAGATACAAAGTCTTCACTGTCGGCCCCAGACCTCTACTGCCATTGCATGTTCCTGGACTCCTCCTGATTCTGACTTTGATGGATATAGCGTCGAATGCAAAAAAATGGACACTCGCGAAGTGGAATTTTCTAAAAGGATAGAAAAAGACAAATCTCTGCTTAGTATCATGACCCTTGTTCCTCACAAGCGGTATCTGGTGTCCATCAAGGTGCATTCTGCAGACATGACGAGTGAAGTAGTTGAAGACAGCACCATCACAATGATTGACCGTAAGTGGAATTCAGAGTTGTCATGAAGGGAGGCGGTGAGCAGCAATAAGCAATTGCGTATGTTGGTTAGACAGCAAAAGAAGTTCTGAACTCCATAATCGCCAATGTATGGCACTTGTAATCTGCTGGCCAAAATAGAGTGAACCTGTCCTTTGGTCCCGTTGTGACAAACAGTGCGAGATTATAACTATATTGCCTCTCATTACATTGCCAGACCTGCTTATTTGGCTCATTCATGAAATACACCCTAAGAAACATGAAAAATTATTGTGTCATTCGGATGTTCAGCACCAAAGATGTCCTCATCATCACATACCTTTAGTTATCTTCATGGTTGCTGTTTGGCTTCGTGTGCCTGGCTGTTTCCCCTCACAGATGGTAGCCATCCTCAGCACAAATATCCATCAGTAAGAATGGATTGTGGCACTGGGTCCACTTAGGGCTTTCTGTGCACTCTTCTGAGGTGCTACCTGACCAAATCACCTGTAGGAGTTATACCTGAGGGAGGATCACAGATTTCCGTAGCATGTGCTTTGAAACAGCTTCTTCAATTTCTTCACTCGTAGGCTGCTGAGTGGAGGGTAGTGGTAGCATCTGCGGGTGCCTCTGCACAGCCAGGCATCACCACGGTCAACAACCTGCCATTGCTGGCCCTAGAGCTGCTCCAATTTTTGCAGTACCTCTGGATTCAGTGGCACAGCACAACATAGAGGCCTGAACCAGTCCAGGGCTAAACTTCTCAAAAAGGACAGGATGACCAGGAGGTCTGTAGTCAGTCATGCCTCTATAGCTGCTTATTAAAAGCCACATTTGTATGAAATGCTAGATCATAAAAATTATGTTTGGTTTGGGAGCTAGTGAACTAAGCTACAGAGTTCAGTCATCAACCCACCTTCTTCCTTCCCCCATCAATTGCCTTTTAATTGCAACCATGTCATCTCCTTCCTGTACCACAAAGGATGCTACAAGTTCAGATATAGTAAGAACTAGCTACTCATGTCACAAGAAGTAAGACTGAGTCCTATTTGCACAAGAAGTAAGACTGAGTCCTATTTGAAGGTCACCTGTTTCATATTCATTCTTATTTGTTTTGAACAGTGCTGCTCTCCCAGACTCTGGTTAACACTGGAGGCCCTACGTCAAGAGAACACAAAAAAATTGCAGCTAGGCTTTGTAGTTCTAAGAGGTTTAGCTAAACAACGTATAAATGTGTGAATTATTGCTTCTTTTTGCAATCTAAAACCTTTTTGAAGTTTAGCCACCTGCTTACATACTTGATATGTTTCCCATACATGCAATATAGTTTCAGTAATACAAATTTTTAAAAGATTCAGAAATGTAGATCCTTAAAATCCCCACTTTTGCTGCACTGGTCCTCTGAAGGTTTTTCCATATGTACTTCACTTTCCAGTTTACTTCGGCTGTGTCACTGTTCAAGGTATAGCTTTCTATCATACGAAGAGCATTTCCTATGGAAATTCTGCAATCAGTCTGGAAAATGGAACTCTGTAGTTGAATGCTGTGTCTGACTGACTCAGGACTGTTCCTCTGGAAAAGCAAGCAGAAATTTAGATGCTTAAAATAGGTAACTTCCTGTAGTGAGTGTGCTAAGTGGCCTCCAAATACCTGGCTTAAACTTGTGTCATTTTTAGCAGTTACAATTTCTGATTTCATAGATTTAGCGAGACTTTAATGCATTTCCATGTGAGCTTCTGTAGGAATTCCTGCTGAGGAGCTGCCACTGTTACTGTGGTTAACTCACTGCTGGCTTGTTTCATCCTTTGGCAGTTTCCCTGTGGGAGATGAAGACACTTTCTTGATTGCAAAGAGAACAGAACAGAGACTTGAGTCCAGTCAGCTGAGCTTTATTACGAATTGTATTTCCCTTACTAGGCCTAGCTCACAGCAAATACATAGATAATGCTTTCTCTTTTTTTTTCCTCAATTACTCAGGTCCCCCTCAGCCACCTCCAGACATACGAGTGAACAAAAAAGAGGTGCTGATTACCAAATCCTCCATCAACTTTACTTTTAACTGCAGCTGGTTTAGTGATACTAATGGAGCTGTGAAGTACTTTACGGTGGTGGTGAGAGAGGCTGATGGTAAGTGTCCTGATTTAATAGCATTCTCTCTGTAGCCTATAGGAGTTACGTGGGGAGGTACACGCCTATCACTGCACAGCAAAGGAGCTTCACCTCATCTAGTGGCTGAGTTTCATAGAGGTTTTGGATCTATACCTGATCCCTAGCCTGGGGACTGAGGAACTCAGTCATCTCCTCAGAGAGTCAGTAGCAAGGGCAGAGCTCATCCAGAAGTAGTAGTTAGCGTCTGTACTCTAGGTTACGCTTTCATGTATGTTCAGGAAATTTCCACAGTAGGAGCACGTCGGATGCCATTGGCAGTAAACACAGAAGTAACTGCCTTGCTGCACACAGATCTCAAAAAGTAGTTCATGTGTTAGGTGGGAACACTAAGGCAACTCTTTTGGAGAACCTCAGTAAGCCATGCTGAGAAGGCAAAGGTAGCATCTCCCACGTGGTGTTTGCTTACTAAGGAAAATGTCTTTGCATGCAGCACTGTAGAACAGAACAGAAATTGCCCTTGTAGCATGCATGTAAACCTCCCTTTCTGCAGTTGACCTATATGTGACAAAACAGATGGATGTCTCAACAATTAATACTTTGTCTTTAGAAGTGGCTTCATTTACTGGCATGCCAGAATGTATTTTGTGACCCTTGAGAAAGTTTCTTAATCTCTCTGTCCATCAGCCCTTAGGGAAAAAAAACATAGATAGTATTTCCACTGTCTACTCTGTCATGTTTGTGCAGACTATAAAGCTCCTTGAGAAACTGACTACTCATTGCCATGATTTTGCCTACCTGAGTCTTTTACACATTATTGTAAGTTTCCACTCAGAGGACTCCTGTCATTTCCTATCGCAACTTTTCTCTCTATGCAGTTGAGTTGGTAGTGTGTGGGGTTTTTTTACTTGCTTTTTGATATAGTTGATGGTATGATTCAGGACTCTGGATCACAGACATTCCTACCAACAGCACAGGAAAAAATGTCATAGTATTGAATTCGACCTGTGCATGCCTATTGCAGCATTGTATCTGGAAAAGTTACACTGAGGTCTTGTAAGGAAATCTGTCTGAAGTTCCCCAGAAAAATAATAGCAAGGTTAATACTAGAAACAAGGTACCCTAAACACTTTAGCTTTGTATCCACAAGGTAACCTGTGCAGCCTCCAAGAAATGCTAGGAAGTTGGATAAGAATATGTCTGTCAACAGCTTGAGCCTATAAACTGCATCACATTAATGACTGTGGTATATAAACCTTCTGTTTTTCTGTGCTCATGATGTAGGTAGTGAAGGACCAAAGCCTGATGAGCAGCACCCATTACCTTCCTACCTGGAGTACAAACACAATGACTCTATACGCATCTACCAGACAAATTACTTTGCCAGTAGATGTGCTGAAAACCCTGACAGTGACTATAAAAGCTTTGACATCAAGCTTGGAGGAGAAATGGAAAATCTGGGAGGAAGGTGTGATCCAGATCATCAAAAATTCTGCGATGGACCTCTAAAGCCTCGGACTGCTTATAGGTTAGCCATATGTTGGTAGTTGTGCTCTGTCACATTATTAGGCTGGAGCTGTATGGATGCCTGATACACTTGAGCTTCTGTAGATTAATAACTTGAGTTATACGATGTTCTTTGTGTTTCACTGAATTTATAAAAGCTTTACCCATGCCCCCATTCCACAGGTATGAACCAGTCCTTCACTAGCATGGGAATGCTATGATTAATTATGCACAAAACTCTGTGCAGTTAATATGTTTATTTACTTCCCTCAACTTGATGGGGAGCTCTCCTATATCTGCTAAATCTTTCTTTGGAAAGAATTGAGACCGTCAGCTAAGTCAAAAGAGTACTTAACAGGAGAAGGCAAAGATGCTTCACTCAAGTCTGTTTGGCACCACTACCCTACATCAGTCCTTTGGAACAAGCTAGAAAAACGTGGAGGTTATTCTAACGTGTGGCACCATCCCCAGGCTCCAGAGCTAGGCCCAGGTTAGCTGTAAGGTGTAGAAGAGGGCAACTGCCAAGACCAGGCTCTGCAGTTACCCAGGATGTGAGACCAAATGTCTCCAGTGCAGCTCAGTCACGCCCCTCCCGCAGGCAAACACTCTCCCAAGAGGTCTGCTCACTGGACATCCACATGGACAGAAGGCGTGTGCCAGGCAGTGCACATCATGCCTCTCAGCTTCTTCATCATCATCAAGACAGTGTTACCCTACCACAGTCTGCTCTCATTAGGACACATTTCCCAGAAATTCAGTCCAGGAAATACCCATGTTACCAGGACTGTAACATTTCTCCATTATCACAGCCCTGCCCAGACACGTGAAGGGAAAACATGTTCCCACTGAGGACCATTTCTCAGTACTCTTCCTCCCTACAGCTTCTGCTAGTCCTGCCTTCCGGCACGGTCAGGCTGTGTGTGCCAGCAGCCAGAGCCCCATCTGTTACCTCTGCCAGGGTACCTCGGGGCCCTCCACCCATACTAGCTGGGCTCGCACAGCTATGGTATTTAACTCAGGTGCCTGCATTAAGATCCATTGGTGTTCAGTGGAAAGGTTTTAATTATTTCTAAGAGGCAAATGAGTTCTTATTTTTCTGCTGTTGGTTCTGAACATCTGATGAGCTGTAAATATAATAGTACTGGTCTTTTAGGATCAGCATACGGGCTTTTACCCAGCTCTTCAGTGAAGACCCGAGGGAACTCCCTACACCGCTCTTTGCAGACACCTTCTTCTCTTTACCGATCACTACAGAGGCAGGTTAGTTTCAGGCTTGTTTTTCAATGACTGTAGCATGTGATTATATATTGTGCCTCAGAACACTCATGTGTCTAGAACTGTTTGCAAGGAGTGGAACAAAACCAGATTGTTGTGCATGTTCTGAAGGTTGCTCTGAAATGAGGCTGGAACCATGGCTTATCCATCCTTACTTTGAAAATTCAGAGGACTGCTGGATGGAGCTGCTGACAGTAGAGGAAAGGGTGGACACTCAGTGAAGCTATCACCAAGAAAGCTTCAAAGTGCAAGAGAACCATACTCCCATATAATGGGACTGTGGTTTCTTTTACTGTGGTTGGGAGGGAAAGATTTTGTGTAATGCTTGGAAAAAGTAAGGACAGAAAATGAAAGCCAGTTTTTAGCTGAGTGTTTAAATGCCTTACATTTCCTTGTATTTAACCATTTTCTTTAGCTGAAAATAACATATCCCCTGAGAGTTATTGATTTTTTGATTCTTCATATCTTTTCCTCAAGATATATAAATACACTGTTTTGTTTCTAGAGCCTCTGTTTGGAGTTATTGAAGGTGTGAGTGCTGGCTTGTTTCTGATTGTGATGTTAGTGGCTGTTACTGCTTTATTTGTCTGCAGACAAAAAGTTAGGTAAGTTGAGTCCTTTTATCAGTCTCTGTTATTGAAGTCAAGTCAAATTATATTCATTTAAGCAATACAGTATTTAAAGTGTAACTGTAAAATTGGAGGAATGCACTGAACTATTCCACAGATAACATCTGTGTGCCCCAACATCTGTACACACTGAGTATAGAACTAATGAATTACATATTAAGAATTCTATATATTCTCGATTCAAATACCTATTGACATTAGTCAGAATTATCTCATAGAGGATCTTTGTAACTTTTAATTTTCAGTAGGAGTCTGAATATTTCTGAAAAACTGGTTTATCATTCAAACTGATTGTCTTTTGTCAAAAATGAAATGTTTCAAATTAATTTCATCTGCATTGTAGATGGGAAGCTCTTGAAACTGTTAATTCAAGAGTTTATCATTTCAGTTCCAAAATCTTAAGGTGTGGCATTATCTCAGTGTCCAAACTTAACTACTTTTTTTTTTTTGTCAATTATAGTTGTGTATTTCACATTATAGATGCATCTGAAATAGTGAATTTTAAATATGTTTTTTAAAAAGTCAAATACTATATCTCAACTTTGAAAAAAGCCTTATCCATTTAAACCATTTTGCATGACTGAAAGAGATACGACATTACTGATGTGAAATTCATTGTGGTTTCTGAAATATAGAAAATTCAACGTTTCCATTGCACGGGAAAGTCTGAAAATCTGAAATTCAGTTCTTTTACTGATACAAGATTAGGTCTATTGTGTTGTGAATTTGCTTTTCGGATGCCATAATTTCACATTGAAAAAAACCTGTTTTCTGACTAGTCATAGCTTTTAGCTGGCATGGATTTACCCTTTAGCAATACTATTCTTATGCTCTGTGAACAAATTCAGTGTATTGCTCTATATGCCATCCAAAAAACAGAGGCATGAATCATTAGCAATAATAAATAAAGCCTGCTTTTGCACGTATAGACTTGTGTGCTCCTAATCATCTCAGTACATAGTGACATATAGAGCAGACTGTGGAGTGCAGATTGATGTGTTTTCCACCTTGCACATCTCGTTGCATTTTTTTAGTGTAGATAAACTTCAGATAGAGTGTGGTTTCTTGTTGTGAGTTACATACCAAACAGGACTGCAAGTATACAGGTATGGTTTTCCCTCGTTATACATAAAGTGTTCTCTAAGGGAGGTGTGTTGAAGGTAAAGATGGCAGTGAAGGGATGAAAGGCAACACTAACTGTATGGAGTCAGTACCACTTCTGCAGCTTTCTCAAAGCCTACTGTGGTGCTGCCACTTGCTCCCGCTGTGAACCCAGGCATCTCCTAGAGGCCTGGTCTGCAGAGTGGATGTGCTGGAAGCTGTAGACCTTTTACAGCTCTGAAAATCTACCTACATGTTCCTCTCTGCACGTAGAGAATCAACCAATTTAGGGTCAGTCTTAGCATAGGACACCCTCCTCAATGATAGGCTGGGTTGTGAGTGTTTCAGAGCAAGAAGAAAGTCTTACTGCCTGTGCACGTGCATACACTCCACATCACTATTACCAGACTAAAATACAAGAAAACTCTGCACCACAGCTAAGAGCAACATCACACAATCAGAGCCACAAATCAGACCAGACTTTCTTAAATTCCTTTGCTCCAACTTGCCAACTTTTTTCCAATGTAAGTTATGTTATTGGCAGCTCTTACCAGTATTAGAATATAATGGTAAAACAGAATACCTTCCTTTTTATTCCAGCAATGGCCACGAAAGACCTACAGCAAGGCTGAGCATTCGCAGGGACAGGCCACTGTCAGTCCATCTGAACTTGGGGCAAAAAGGGTAACATCAAAAGTTTTGTTTCTAAGAGCAGTATTTTAACGTGGCATCATGGATGAACAGTCCCATCTGGTCACTCACTGATGAAGTGTTTCTTTTTCTTTTGAAATTATTTCTAGGAACCGGAAAACTTCCAGGTAAAAAGAAAAAGCTAATTCCTAAAAAAGCTTCTTGATAACCAACTGGATAAGTTATGACTGTGATTCATCCTGTGCTTTTCTTCCTCCTGTTGAATATTCTAGTCCGATCAAAGTCAGTCATTTTGAAGCACACTTCACCAAACTTCAAGCAGACTCCAACTACCTCCTGTCCAAGGAGTATGAGGTGGGATCCTAACCTAGGCAAAGGACTTGCTTTATGAAGGGGCGGGCTGGCTGAATCAGTAGGTTAATGCATTAGAAAGGCCTGCATTTATTTGTTATTCACACAAATCCAAATAAGTTTGGAAGTCTCACTGAACGCCACTTGTCCTAGGACAGAAACCAGCTCTTTATTTGGCGTAGCATCTTCTGATTGGCAGCCTCTGCCTGATACCTATATGGCTGAGGTCAGGAGCATTCGTGTGGCACATCTGTGTGATAAAGCATGGAAAGCAACTGCCAGCCATGTTGCTTTAAACCAGTATGATTAGCTATTTAATTTCAGTTTGTTTTTTTTAAAAAAAACACCCACTCTCTGTCCATGGCCTTTGAGAGCTGATAAGCACTGTGTCCTCCTGTGCTGTCATGTCCTTTAATTATTTTCACCTCACATTTTATTCCTTCTTTTTTTTGCAGGACTTGAAAGATGTGGGTCGAAACCAGACATGTGACATAGCACTTCTGCCAGAGAACAGAGGGAAAAATCGATACAATAATATATTGCCCTGTGAGTTTTAGGTTTGGTTGTGTAATATTACATCACATCACCTATTTTTCTCTTTTTCCAGCAAGCCTAGTGGAAAAGTGAGTGCAGCCAATCCCATCCCTCCTTCCTGTCAGAGATGAAGTACCTCTGCCAGCTCAGATTCTGGTGCTTGGAGGCAGATGATGTATGGCCCTGAATGGCTTCACACAGACCAGTAATTTCATTTTACACTAGAGGTGCAATGACTAGTATTGAGTCTAGAGAGAAAAAGGCCCAGCTTTTAGGTACATTCAGTCACTGCTGATAACAAGGATAGTAGAAATAACAGTAGGGTTGTTTACATATGGGGTATCATCCATTCCATGCTTTTTGACAGCCTTGGCAAATCTTTCTTCTTCAGAGGACACAGGAAACCTACTATACAATGTAGAGCTGGTGTGGTTCTGCATGGTAAGACACACGTGTGAGATTAGCCCTGTTCTCCTGAGGCAAAACCTGTCATTGAGAGTTTCCCCCTTTGACCTCCTATCTGGCAGTTGTGGAGGTAACACATGCTGTGCATAGAGGAGGAACACTACATGAGTCGCTGCTTCACATGCTGCCCTGTGGCTGGATGTGGTACGTGCTTGGAGCACAGCCTCACAGTATCTCCAGTACTCTGCCTGCCATGCCGGGGTGGGGAGCATGCCTGCAATGTACAAGAAACAACACCTGACTGAGATCCAGCATGGCATTATCTCACAAATCAATGACCCAGTTGCTTAGACACTCTCTACCTCTCTACAAAGGGTTCTGTTCCTAGGGAAGACACTTGGCCTGCTCACACATGTTAGCTCAGGAGCTGTGCAGTACACTGAAGCACTACCGCTCTTCCAAGGGTAGCGCTGGGCACTGCTCTCCAGTACAGCACACTGCTGTCAGGATCAAAGGAGGCTGCTGTTGTGGCTCTTGTTGCCATAACAAATCGTATGCAACTCAGCAGAGGCATTTTGGGA
Organism: Strix aluco; assembly: GCF_031877795.1. Lineage (NCBI taxonomy): Eukaryota > Metazoa > Chordata > Aves > Strigiformes > Strigidae > Strix > Strix aluco. Next base: position 48,407,915 of record NC_133935.1, read on the forward strand.
TATTCACTGCTTCCTTCTCACCCATCCATCTCCTAGTCTTTGGAACGTTCCACACCACTTGTGGATGAAAAAGGCAGTACAAATGTAGACAGCTATCCCTCTAAACTAGCCCTCCATATAAAATCCTTGTAATAATGCTGACAGTCCTTTCACAAATGCATTTCTGTAAATGGGAGAGGGACTGAAAATCAAGACCTAGCCATAAGCCTCTTGTAATCAATTTCTTCCTAGATGATACATCAAGAGTGAAGCTTTCCAATGTAGATGATGACCCTTGCTCAGACTACATTAATGCAAGCTACATACCAGTAAGTGACTCAAGGCTGGTATTTTACAGTCGTCCCTCCAGTGGTAATTTGTCCTTCATCTAAAACTGAATATAAAGCTGGATGCTTAAGGCTCCCCCTTCATTTATTCACTTGAGCTAAAAGACTGAGAACTCATTTTGTGGGTGTGCTGAAAGGCTGTGTCTGACTGCCATTAAATTAACTGTGAGTGATTTACTGAGCACTTAAGGACACTTTCTTGAATTGCTATAGTTCTGTAAGATAGCAGCTCTAATTGGCCAAGGACATATTTTTAAAGGTCACTGATTTTATACAGTGTCCACAACAACCGTAGCTATCACTGCAGGTGGCATCCTTATTGTGGAGCTGTAGCTCATCCTGACAGTGTTGGCACCTTGCAGGATGGTGAAACTGGCTGAGATTAAAATAATGCTATTTGCCAAAGAGTTGTGATTGATAATAGCAGTGGCTTTAGCAACCCAGATTTCAATCCAGAATTCGGCTAATTTATTAAAAACAGTAAATAAAACAAAAACCCCTTGTAGTTCCAAAATTGCTTGAGACTGTGCTGAACACAATGGAACAATGAAAAGCTTTGACTGCCACAAGAGGAACAGTATTTAGATACACTGCAGCAGTCTCGTCCTTCTCTCTGTTCCAGCCAGCCTTCTGCTTGCAGGTCCAAGGCAACAATTTAGCTCTCAAAACTATTGTTCCAGCAAAGGCATTGTTGCTGCAGAGCCCTGTCTGCAACCCCATGGCTTGTTCAGTTGCTAGAAGATGTTTTTTTCTGCCTTTATGGAAACTAATGGAGTTCTTTTTACTTGCAGGGCAGTAATTTCCGCAGGGAATACATAGCGACTCAGGGCCCTTTGCCTGGCACCAAAGATGAGTTCTGGAAGATGGCGTGGGAGCAAAATGTTCACAATATTGTCATGGTAACCCAGTGTCTTGAGAAGGGCCGGGTGAGCAGTGACTGTTCTTTATTATTAATGATTGGATTAACATTTCTTAAAAGTTTATGCTTGTTATTTACATCACACTAATGCCAAAGGCCTCAGTCAAGGAGATATACAGCAAGAGATAAGAGGCATAATCTAAAAACTGCAGACAGATTAAGGCTGTGAAGTGGTGCAGTGACCATCCCAAGATCACGCAGCATGTCAATGCTAGAGTTAGGAACAGAGCTCAGAGCTTCTGGTCTCTAATCCAGGACTTTGCTCACTGGTACTAATAGTAATCCCCTTAAGCATACAGAAGGACAACCACCAGCAAAAAATGCCTGTTTACCACATCAACTCCAATCAACTACTACTTTAAATGTAAGCTCTAGAGAGCAAATTAAATACATGGAATTCTCTCTCATGCATAAACCCTGATGTAGTAAGCAAAGAAACCACTCACACACTTAACAGTCTGAGTGCGAGTGAAAGTAGGTTATTTAGCTGTCTCAGCAATCCACCTCCCCAAGTATGACCACATTCTGTACCATTTGTAAGACAGGGACTAGATCGAACTTGAAGTAACGATCATCTAGTGGTACATATGGGAATAGTTCCTTTCAGTTTACCATTTTTTCTTGAGATGGCGAAAGCAGATGCAGGACAGGCAGCCACCTTTGGCACCTCACTGTCTCTGAGTGGGACCCCGCTGTCATGCCTCAGTAGGAGGTGGGGAAGCAGGCAGTGGAGTCCTGGCTCTCATCCAAGCAGAACTGAGAAGAGTTGGTGTCAGTGAAGTGATTCCCATTCCCCCCATCACAAACATCTATGATGAGAACTTCCACTTCCCAGCCCCATCCTAGCCCATTCCCATCCCAGGCCCTGTCTGTTGAGCTGACATGGCAGGGGGTGGCATCTCTCTCTGAATTCAGATGCTGCCTTTCTTCCTTCATCCCCAGGCATAGGAGGTCTGAAGTCTGCTTCTGTGAGTGCTGGCTGGAGCCATTATTTATAGCTGTTACTGACACTCAGTCTGCCTTTTTCTGTGTCCCTGCAGGTGAAGTGTGATCACTACTGGCCCCTTGACCAGGATTCCTTGTACTATGGAGACCTGATCGTTGAGATGCTGTCTGAATCAGTGCTCCCAGAATGGACAATACGAGAGTTTAAAATCTGCAGTGTATGTTTGCGGGTTTTTTTAATTAATTGGCTTAAAAACACCTGTAAGGCTAAATTAGGAAGATTTCTTCTGCTGTAGCACAGTTGCATCATGCCCAGTTCATCTCTGGTGGCAGCTGTAGGATTTGCTCTGAAGGTGCATGTTGTGTCCCCTCCTCTCATCTGTTCTGATGACCCACACTTTTGTATCCCAATAGGAAGAGCAGCTTGACTCAACGAGACTCATTCGTCACTTCCACTACACTGTCTGGCCAGATCATGGTGTGCCAGAGACCACCCAGTCCCTGATCCAGTTTGTCAGAACTGTAAGGGATTATATCAACAGGACCCCAGATACAGGACCAACTATTGTGCACTGCAGGTATGTGTAGCAGCAAAAGGTCCGTGGCACAGAGCCAGAGAGGTAGTCTCCAGATAGAGAACGTGAGGCTTAAGTCTCCAGATACGTCTGAGCAGCATTCCCAAGGCACATGTACTTGGTCACTCTCCTTCTCAGAGAAGAGTCTAGGTGCAGCTGGATCCAATCCTAGTCCCAGACTTGGTCAGCGGTTTTTGACTAAGGGATTGTGTATGCACAATCAATCCTTTATATCACTTAGCTAAAATTTTAAAGTTTAGCATGCTAAACTTTACAGAATCTGTTGCAGCAAGGACTCTCTCAACCTCAAGGAGTAACCTTGAGAGGTGTCCCTGCTCAAGGAGAGATACTGGTGTGCAGTGTGCTGCCGTGCAGGAGAGCTCAGTGGGCCCTGGGCTGTCTGCTTTATATAGAGTGAGATGATTGACTTACAGTCATTATTTGCATACCAGCAAGGTTCCAGACAGCCCTTGGCTACCATGTTGCCATCCATCCCTCAAAGTCCAGAGTAATCTGGATGCAGCCATCACAACCGCCACTGGTGGTTATGGCTTATACAGGGGAGAGGAGGGGCAGGGGGAGTACACTGCCACAGGACAGTAGCAGAAATACCTCTACCATTGCTATCCTTTCCTCCTTCGTATACAAATTCCACTATATATGCCACTGTTTGAAGTCCCAGAGATGCCATTTGAACAGTGAGCTTCTCACCCTGGAGATCTGAACTTTACCAGAGTACCACATGAAGATGGTGAATGCTTTGATCCATATCCTTCTAAATCTTTTGGGTTGTTTTTCAGTGCTGGTGTTGGCAGGACTGGCACATTCATTGCACTGGACCGAATTCTGCAGCAGCTGGATTCAAAGGACACTGTCGACATTTATTCAGCAGTACATGATCTAAGGCTTCACCGGGTTCACATGGTTCAAACAGAGGTGAGTTTTGGATAGCCTACAATACAGCAACACCAGCTGCAGTATATAATAATCAGTCTCTCATCTTAAAGGCTCTGAAAGCACTTCACAGTTACTCTGCTGTATAATACTAGATATATATATTTTAACTCTGTGAGAATTTCTAGTTCAGCATTGTTTCCATTGGCTCTCATACAGTGGGTCCAAACCATGACAAATGGTAGCTATGCTTCCTATAGATTTCTCCTGTTGGAACTGGCCCACAATCACCCCAGCAGTGTTATGCAGCAGACACTTAACAGCACGTTGTTGTGTTAGTGCAGTGCCCAGTAAATGAGCTTTGAGCAGAGATAGGTCCTTCAGGGATAGGTTTGGAAGACAAGCATAAACCAGACAGATAGGTCAACATAATAGGGAAAAGGAATGGAGGGCAAAGAAAATTAGATGTACATAATTTTAAAACTCTAAGCACTGTGACCTTGTGGCTTTGCAGTTCATTTTTATTGAGCTGCTCTGTCATTTTCATTAATGGTATTGGAAAGTTGATCAGCATTCTCCTAACATACTATGCAAAAGCAAGTACATTTATTCTCAAAGTGCAGAAAAAGTACGTGTTAGGGATTTCTTTCTGAGTTTCTATAACTGCAAGAAAATCACTACACTAATAGCAGCTAAACACTTAGGAGCTGATTTAATAAAGGCGAGTTATGGAGGCAGTCTTTACATTTTCTCTGTGAACTGTTAATAGAGGAATCAGAACAAGTTTGATGAGTCTGCCTGTAGCTTGATACTAATGGAGCTCTGTGCCTCAATTTGGAAATGAAAATATCAGTGACAGCACTTCCTGATAGATGTAAAAGTCACACATGGGTATAAAGAGAGCCTCAACTGGGAATGCAAGAGATTTCCTGGAACTATCTTAATCACAGACCTCCGGTTGGAGGGGAGACAGATTTTCAGCCTGGTATGGGCAACCTCAGAGACAGAGATATTTCACTTTCTACATTTCTATTAGCCATAGTCAGCAAAGGCAGACAGGCATCTCAGGAGGCTGGGTCTTTTTCCCTAGTTGGAAAAAAGAGGCAACTACCTCAAGAGCCTAAATTTGATACAAGGCTTATAGACAACTAAAGTTGTGTGATACAAAGCCCACCTTTGGCATGAGCTTGACATGACATCTAAGTCAAAAGGCAGCCAGACCCAAGCAAAACATCTACAGCAATAGTGAGGGGCACCCCACCTTCCCACTACTAGCACTACATGCACTTCTGCCCCAAACCAGCAGTGGCTGAAGTCTTACCCAAATCCCTGTTGTAACCAGTCCCACCCCTTCACAATCAGCATCCCAGACACAAGACAGGTTGACAGAAAGGTTTTGCAGCATACTCATACTCACCCCACTTGAGCTGTAACATGCATGTAGACTGACCATGTAGCTGTGTCTGGCACAGCCACTGAGCTGCTGTATTCTCAGCAAGTCTTATTAATCTGAACTGTCAGTTGCATCTGTATATGGTTTCTGATTGGGAACTGCCTTTCATCAAGGTAGCTTGGAGGACAAGCAATGCAATCTCTCATCCTCCTGCAAGAAAATGAAGTAAATTTATCCTGGAGTTTTATGATGATTCAAATTTTGCAATGAGCAGTGAATTATGAAGTAATTCTTACACATCTTTTAAGAAAAAGTAAAGGAGGTGGGGAGAGGGGGAAGCAAAGATCTGCTCCACAAACTCCATTTGATGTGTGTGAAGACCCTAGATCCTGTTGATATCATTCATGTCTTGACTTCCATAATCTGTTCAGGGGTTGAAATAAAAGCTAGATCCCCATCTGTTGATGTGGTGGAAGCCAAATCCCACTGGGGAGCAGAGGCCAGCAGATAGGATTGTTTGCAATGAGATGCTCCAGCTGAAGGTCACAGCACCATCCTGGTTGACATTATGCAGTCACAGCAAAACAGCAGCAACAAAAAACAGCCCCTGCGTCAGACTTGGCTGCAAGCTATTTAAGACGGGAGACTGCAGCTGAAGACATGCAGGGGAGTAACAGAAAACTGTGTCCATCAGCTCAAAAGGCAGTGGGCTCAGCACAGCAGCTGTAACATGGGCAGAGAAGCTGTCCACCATTTCAGTCCCAAATGGTCTCTGCCAAAGTAAGTCTCCATGCCCTGGCCAGCTTTCCTCTGAATTGGTGGGTAGGGTGCAGGATTCTGCTCCACAGAGACAGCAGTCGTATGTGCATAACAGCAGGCATACTCACTTCCCCAGAGCCAGAGCACTGAGAAAAATGCATAGAGCAATAGCTGAATTTCTTGTGAAAAATAAGTAAAGAAGATGTGGGGGGAGGAAATGCATATGCTCAAAGTTCTATGAATTATTTATATATTATGATAAAATTCTGTGGAAAAGATTTCAGAACAAAAAAATCAGGAAATTGTTTGTCTTTGCTGTGTGCTTTCATGTACAAATTAATTGTTACATGTACTTTATACCAGAACATTCAGAAGTAGTAGCTAGCCAACATAGCATCATGTCAAATTATGCCTTGAAGTTGATAGAGCTTTCATGCATTACATGATCCATCGAAGCTTATTATGTAGTGTTTTACTGGTAGCATTTCTAAAAACAGGTGATCACAAAAAATTACTATATTACTAGTGTCAAAAGGAAAATAAATCTAGAATTATATTTTCATTTTTAACATCACCCTTGATTTTGTGTGAGGGAGTTAGCCTGCAATGATTTTTCACAATGCAGAAAATGAAATTATAAAATTCTCTGAAGTGACTTAGAAAAAAATTCTGTTCCAGTGTCAATATGTGTATCTACATCAATGTGTAAGAGATGTGTTAAGAGCCAGAAAACTTCGCAGTGAACAAGAAAATCCCTTGTTTCCAATATATGAAAATGTGAATCCAGAGTATCATAGAGGTAAGTGCAAGTTTATCAAATTGTAAGCTCTTTCAAATGTAATAGCTTATTGACAGTGTGATTGAGGGGGAAAATTGTGCTATCCCTTGCCATCGATATTTGTTCTCTTCCTGGACTTTCATTTGTTCACTCCTCTGCTTTTGTCACTCTTGCAATTGCATCTTCATTTCCTCCATTAGTAGTCATTATAACATCTCTTCCTGCTCCTAACTTGCCTTCATGCTCTCCCTGTCTTACACTTCATGATTCCTATGCTGTTGGGGGGACTGAACCCCTTCACTATCATGATATTTGCTTCCTCCTTTACCTCACCAGTGTTTACACCATCCACTTTTAAGCACACTGAGGCCATTGACTGGGCTCTTCTGTCATTCATGGAGTTCAATTTCTGTCCTGAATCACCCTCCTTTGCCTTAGACTTCCCATCTGCCTTGACTGGATAGTGTAGGTGTCCAAGGCTGTGTTCTTTCTTTCTCCCCCAGCTCTCCATCCTTGTAGGCTCTTTCTGCTAGCCTGTACTGAGTCACTTGGCAATAGGAATTGCAGGAGTAGCAAACCTGGCACTAGCACTGCCCTTCACCTCCTGCTCTTATTGCCAGAGGACCAGTCTGGTAAAGTTGTAAGTAGAGGTGACCTGTGTGTCCTGGTAGAGCTGACTCCTAAGGGCTGTAGAAGTTTTCAGAGTCAGACAGCAGGATCTGGGTAGCTCCTCAAATTTGAACATTAGGAATTGAGATTATATGATGAGAGATCAAATTAGTTTTCTTGATCTAGCCCGTAGAAATCAGAGTTGTCATCAACAGGTAGAGCAGTTAAGGGCTGAAATAACCAGGGTTCCACAAGTTGGGAATGCTAGCAAAAGCAGAGGTGGGATCTGCTCTTTAGCTGTCACCAGCCAGCACTGCTGCCACACAACCACATTTCAGAGCACTGTAGTCAGCTGGCAGAGTTGAACATGAAGCCACTTGGGTTATTTTATTTTTTCTAATTGCAGTTTTCCTTGCTTTCAGATGCTGTTTATTCAAGGCACTAAGAATGTTACAGAAATCTGCTTTTGTGACCACATTTGTTAACTAGGGGTTTTGTTTGGGGTTTTTTTATGTATGTACTTCATGCACTAGAAAGGTGCCAGACCTTTCTGTTGAGACTGTGTATAATTTATTGGTCTGGTGATTTTTTTAAAGATATATAATTTAAGTGTAATAGATATTAATGTATATAATTGTATTTTGGCATTATGTAAATATGTATTTTTTCTATATTGTTAATATTAAGCTTCAGATAATATTTTTTTCTTATCACAGTTTTTATGAACTGTTCTACATAAACTATTTTAAATTGTATGGCTAACAGGACTGCTGCGTTTAGGGCAGCATTGGCATGTAACACACAGGAAAAATCCTATAAGGAGAACCTCATTTTTTTTTAACTAGTTCAGTGTTTGTGAGATGAAATAAGCTACTATTAAGCAAGGGAACAGTAGTCCTGTATAGGAATTACAATGCTACTTTACACTAAACTTACTGCTCTTGATCTGATGAAAATGGGTATAACCCATAACACAATGACATACCTTTTACAGAACTCATTAACAGCCAAGCAAAACAGGGTCCACCTCACTAGAAGCAACTATTTCAGTCTAATGTGACATAGTAGAAAAATATCCAACAACGTATGCTGCCGTGAAGTCTTACCAGACCTTTCTCCCTCACACACTTTGAGGGGAGACAGGTCCCATTCTGATTTCTTTACACTGGTTTAAGAGAGCAGAATCATACCACAGCCCACGTCTGTGCATTTTCATGTGGGTATAATTACAATAAGAAAAGTGTTCAAGGAAATGCCTCAGACATTCATGTTAACAACCGTGTAAGGATGTGAAATCTGGCAACAACCATAGCTTATTAAAAATAATGCTGTATTGTGACAGCTAAAAAAGTAGAGAGATTATAAACATATTGAAATATAGACATATAAAGGTATATATCCTACAGTTTACACAACTGGCTTCAGCCTTAAGCTGCTTGTAGCATAGATGCCTTGGCCCAAGTGTTGGTCTCCTTCGAATGCTACTCACTTTCACAAAGGGAAAGCATGGGTCCAGCATGTCCTCCTCCACTTACGTGTTGCCTGATGTCACCTCCACAAGGGCAGGTGGAATAGAAAAAGGCTCATCAGTAAGCCAGGGGATGTAGGCTGGCCAGCCTCTGCTAATCATCAGATGACTCAAAGCATTTAGTGATTAGCAAGAAGCACAATCAAAGAGCATTCACCAGGTATCCTGCCCAGCCAAGCAGATTAGGCACATCCTCTCTCCTCTGTGAAGAGACTTCTCATTCAAGGGACTGAAGACTCTGTTCAGCTATTCTTTGTCTTTATAAAATTCTCTTCAAACAAATAGAGACAGTACACAGTTGTTCTTCAACATAAAAAGAAGGAAGGGCTTGATAGTTCTTTCACCCAGACTTTACCTAGAGAAAACTTAGACTGCTGCTGGACACAAGTGCCTAAATTTCACTTTTATTTTGGAGAGAAAAATACTTCTGAAGGCCTCCTGAGAACCAGCCAATATACCTAAGTGTCTAACTGAGGAACTGCTGTGGCCCTGGGCCAAGACTACTGTGATTTCACCATGACTCTCCTTGTGATAGGAACACCTGCCTGACGATGGCTGAAGAAATCTGCTAGGCAGCTCTGACGTAGTTTTCTTACATTGTTCCAAAGCAGAACCAGCAGGACTATGCACATCCATGTCACTCTGGTTTTCTTAGAAAGAAGGAATCAGCCTGATAGTCACTTTTCCTTCCTACTCCATCTGGAGTCTCATCCTTTCTTGACCAAATATCCTCGTGTGCCTCAGAATCTGCCCTTCATATCAGCTTTCACAGCTGCTCAGAACATGTAAGCTTGGTTAGCCTTTTAGGCATCTCTGTATGAGATGCCTCTTGTACATCCTCTTTGGCCCCACACAAACCTCAAGATTCACCACCCTTAGTGGGATCTGAAGAAGAAGGGAACTGGCATCATAGTGGGAGCCATTTTCACAGAGGAAACTCTAAGCAAAACCACAGAGAAATGTGCAATTTTTCTCCAGCCCCTTTTTTCTCTGTTTCCTTTGCTAGGTAGACTCTAGGTTAGCAAACAAGGACAAACAAGCATAGCAGCTTTAGATCGATCATTGACCCTGCTAATAGCAGCTGAACTTAGGGCATCATGAAAATTGCCATTGTGTTACGTGCGCTGCATTTAGTCCTTTCTTTTTGCAGTAGTAGCTGAGGAATGAAGATCACCATGTTAGTTACCAGCAGTACAATTACACTGTGAAGACATACCAAATGTACCCTGTAAATTATCTCACACTCTATAGCACTGTGTCATTTTTTATGCTGAGGGAGATGGAACTTGCTCAATAATATATGATCTGAAGGCAAAAGTCTGATTGTACACTACGTATGTGTGTTGTTCATCGTTTTCAGAAAGACACACATAGTTCTGCTCTTTGTTTTAACATTGTTTCTCAGCTCCCTCCTCCACACCTACAGAGTTCACAAATGTGCACCCAAAATGGTGATGTCGTAGCAGACGGCTATTTTCATCTTTTCTCTCAGCTAATTATGAACACAGTTCATAAACCTCTTCCTCCTCATCACTTAATAACATGACAGATGACCTTAAACACTGTCACAATGCTCTTGAGCAGCTTTACATCTCTGCCTAGCTAGGTCACACCTGAGACTGTATATACACATTATTGCTCTGGTTCTGCTTTCTAGCCAATTCTGCTCACATGAAACCAGTGTAAATCCACTGAGAATAAGTAAAAAGTATCTATGTAGCATTTTAAGACACCTACTTATCAGTATAATTAATTACATTTACTGTGCCTCTAAGCTGAATAACAGGACTGATGGGAAATTGTTAATGTAACAAGAATGGACTTGAAGGAGCCTGTGTACTGAACAGAGACAGCTCTTAAGGAAAAAGACACCCTCCACATAAGAGGATGTTTCTCTTTTGAATGTCCACGAATGATGTTCAGAATTCCCTTCTTGATGTTTCCCAATAATAATGTTATAAAGCAAGGTTAGTCTTGTCGCTGATCCATAAGCTAAGATTTGCACACTTGGAGCCCAGTCCTGTGAATCTCTGCATTGTCCACAAAGCTACCTGAGTACTTTCATGAAAGTCAACTGGAATGCTTGCCTGAAGAATACCATTCCACTTCTGAAGCACTTGCAGGGTTGGGCTTTTAGGTTAATTCAAATTTTTGTATTGAAAGTTATTTAATAATGAAAAAATTGTAATAAATGTTTTTAATCTGTGCAATACAATTACAAGATCCACTACCGATTGTAAAAAAAAAAAAAAAAAAAAAAGAAAAAAGATTTTGCATAGCTGGAGTTGATAAATGATATTTTTTGTTACTAATGGAACACAAAAGTGGGTGAGAGAAATAGGCATACTGTGAAGATGTCATGAAAGTGCAACTTTATACATTTTTCTCTGCTGCTATAGTTATTTATACAGCTTATATACGTGCCTGAAATTGCCAGAAAAATTATTTTATGCCATGATATACTATGAATTTCCTTTCGGTTGTAGAACAGAGAAAAGAAAATGTGTGAGCTTTAAGTTTCTATTATGTATTGTATATGGTTATTTACGCTTTGACTTTGAAAGCAAGAAGTTAAATACTAGACAGATAGGACTACATGAGCACTTGGCCGTGCTCCTCAGCCTGGGAGTCAGTATGAGAACAGTAACCATCTAATCACTATATTAGCATCTCCTCCCAGGGCCACAGATTGGAGAAATGCATCTGACATTCAGATATAAAGCCTACCGCAGCCACAGCTTCACTACCAAGGAGAGGCGTGGCAGGTGCTTACATTTATTCAGATTTCATTCAGTACTTCAGACATGCAGTTTGTGTGAATAAAATGCAATACAGAACGACCACCACTCCCCTGATGGCCCTACCACAGACATTCGGGCTCTGGAACTGTGAGCCCTGGGACCTATAGTCCCAGGAGGCTGCAACTTTGAACAGAAGCTGAGTGTGCACCCCAGTACTCAGGCAGTTTGCTGTGTAACTCCATGCCCTCGACCATCCCTCTCAGGCTGACAAAGTCAAACTCTTGACCTGTTGGTTAGCACCACTATGGCCAAAGCAAACTGGTCTGTTATCAGTGACCTTGCAGATCAACAGCTAGTTCAGACCAGGATTTAGTTGTTAAGGCTGGCAGGAAATACTGGAGACTAGGGACTAGCTAAATTTAGCAAATGCTGTGGAATTTGGGCACATACAGTGTCAATGATGCTGGCAGATTGATATGCATGATGGTTTGGTTGTTTCTTGGTTTATTTGAAAGCTAAAAAAATACTGTAAGTAACGTCAAGTAGCTAAATATATATTGCTCTACATCAGGGCAGTATGTTATAGTGAAAAAAACCCACAATTTTGAAATGTGGCTAGCCATAAATTCTTTGCCAGGGCCTGGAGTATAGCATCTGAAAAACATCTTCAGCACATATTCCATTCTCATATGCTATATAATTACTTAAATTTGTGTTCCTAACAAACACTGGGTGAACACAGAATTGTGCTACTATTGTCAATTTAATTTATGCATTCATTAAGTATATTTTTGTATTTTTAGCTACAGTCAACAAATCAAATATATTGAACATATTTTACACATTTTTATAAATAGTTCATGAATAAACCGTTCATTTTAAAAAAAAATCACATCCTCGTCTTCTGTTTGACTGCCTTTGCATTATGGATTTTACTGTCCTGCAGCTTGGAGAAAAGGTCATAAGTGAGTTTGATTTCAAGTGAGACAGTCTTCAGAGAACATTAAATTCATCAGCAGCCTCAGCGTGTTGGGGGAAAGGGAGCTCTGCTGTTGCCCTCTGGCTGGATTAGTGCCCATGTGGAAAGACACCATTGTTCCCTTCACCTCCCCAGTTCTCTGCCCTCCGCCTTTAATAAACCAAATACTGTCCGAGTTATGCAATGGGTATTTGAAACAACAGTGCATCTTGAACTTGACTGCCTGTTGTTTTAGAGACATTTCACCAGGCAGCTGTACCAATTAACACCGCACTGGAGTTCCATCACTGCCTACCACCCGAGGATCTGAACCATCCTTTTTAACAAATATATTTTTTCCCCTCCCGCTCTCCACAATGCTTAAAAACCATTAGCATTCTTGTGGGTTCAGGGTGCTTGGCAGTAACATGCTTATTGCTAACGCATTTATTCCTTATTTGTCATCAGAAGTGTTTAGGACAAGTTAATTCTGTTTATTTAAAAGGAAGAATGATTTATTAGCTTCTGTTTTGTACTGAGAGCTATTTGCTGAGGGCATGTGTACCGAAGACTGAGGGACTTGTTAGATTTTCTCTTTGTGATATAAAAGCTTACCTGTGAGTGGTACTCTGTCCTGAAGCCAATGTAGACACAAAAGAACAGTAATAAAGGTAAAATAATGTAGAGTTAATATCTCCACACAGGGGAAACATGGCCAGCATTGCAGACAAGAAAAAATACAAATGATTTTACAAGGTACAACAAGGAAAGTGAAACACAGAGGGTCTCTTCTAGTCTGGCAAGAACACAGCGGTTGGTTCCTGTTAAAATATTGCCAGAATCAAGTTTTAACTCTGGACCTGATTTTTACCTGGGCTTCATACCTGTGACCATGCATGGCTGGCCGCCTGATTGCCAGGAGGGAGGTGGCACTGATGCCACGGTCACCACTGCTGTGGCTGGGCTGTATTGGTCGCTCAGCCGCCAATGGCCACCCCTTTGAATTGATCTGCTGATTTTCATCCCACTGTGGGTGCTGTCTCTGCTTGCTGGGCATGCAGCCATGCTGGGGGTGCACATCCAGGAGGATGCAGGGCAGAGCAGGACCCAGCAACGTTGGCAGGTGAGGGTCTTCAGGCACAAGCAGCCCCAGGGTCTTCATCAGCACGTGTATCTCCACAACCAGATGTGTGTGCCTCACACTTTTTGAGGTCTGGCTCCTGCAGGTATCTGACGTCTTCTTTATACCCAAGTTAGATGCTAACTGTCATTTGCATCATATAAAACCTCTCCACAACAAGCAGCTTTGCTTGGGACGAGAGATAGTCCCTGGTCCCAGAGGCTTGGAATAGTCAGCAGCATGGAGCAGGCATGGAGGCACCAAGGTCAAAGAGGGCAAAGCTTTTTGCAGACCTCAAAGTCTTTAAGTCTCCAGGCAAAATTTTACCTTAACAACTACAGCTTTGCTGTTGCAGAGGTCCTGGGGCCCCCAAAAGAGGCTCAAGTCCCCCTGAGGGCTGTCACTGACCAGGCAGTACCCCCACCAACCAGCATGGGGAGGGTCCATGCCGAGTCCAGCTGCAGGCTGCCCTCCCCACCCCTTCTGACCCAAATTCCCAGCTGGAAAGGATGGTGGAAGCATGTCCTGGCCCCCAGAGTTGCTCCAGATGACTACACACAGCTTCAGGCGTCAAAGAATGAGGAAATTATGAGGAAGTCCAGGTGGGGCTCAGCACCACCATGGTTCCTCCCTCCATGCTGAGGCCTTTCATCCCTGCACTACGGGGCCATGGCACATGGGTGTGACCACACAGTGGGGACTCGCCAGCTCTGCCAGCCGGCACTGCCATGTGGCCACTGCCTCCCCTCCCACTGGGGCATCCCGGCTGGCCGAGCTCGCTGTTCCACTGTGTGCCTCCATTCCCAGGCTCAAGGGCCAAGAGCGTGAGAGCATGGCCAAGAGCCAGGCTGAGGGGGTGACAGCCATGGCCTTGTGCAGCAGCTGCGCCGAATGCTGGGCACTGAGCATCGCTGGCAAGTGCTGCTGTGGCTGGGCCAGACATTTTCATACACGGCCTTCCCCATGCTCGTGCCAAAATCCCTGCCAAGTTACACTCCGTGTCCTTGCTTGTCTTTGGTGTTCAAGCACCCAGGCCTGTTTATGTGCCAAATCAATAGCAGAGAGCAGCTGGAGCAACTATTTCTTACCAAGGGTGAAGGCAGAGTTTTCCTGCAATTTGAGTCCTCTCAGGACAAGAAGGGGCCCGAAAACAGGTATTTCTGCCCCCATAAATCTTCACCTGTAGCTCAAGGAGAGCCACTGTCTTCTCTAAAAGACAGCACAGGCATAAAAGGGCGAGATGAGTAAGCCCCTCTTGGGGGGATGTGTCTCACGTGCCATCTCTAATGGATACTTTTTCTACCTACCTGTCTCAGCTGGGCTGGTTTGCACCAGGCCTTAAAACTAGACATGTTTTGCAGAGTGATGCCCAAGTGCAACCTTCTGCTCAGGTCCAGAACTTGGACAGAAGAAAGCTGATGGTTGGGCTAATATAACACCTCCATAAAAATCCTTTGGTGAGTTATCAGAAGCATAAATTTTTCTTTGGTTGGACCTGACCTTCTTGTGGAGAACAACATACATTCAGTACATCCTTGTCTCCACTTCTAGAGGAGCTGTGGCATTTCCATCAGCTCAGAAACGATCACTTTCTCCCTTGGATGTGGGAGCCAGGCACCTAAATACCATTGATTTACATGTGCCATATACTGACAGCACTCGAGAGGCACTGACCAAGCCACTGCCTAACCCTGGCTCCTTCCATCTCCTCAAACCTGTTGTGGCAGTCAGCTCTGGCTTCTGAGGTCTGAAGTACATTCTGGAGAAGCTCATTGACTGTGGAGAAAGAGCAAACACCAGGAGTGTTCCCATCCAATCACACACAAACATTTCTAGCCTAGTGATGTCTGTCTGGGGTAATCATCACAGACTGCCCTTAAGACCCCAGGCTGCCAAAAGGCATTGGAAGAACCATAGCCCAGAAGTGTCTGTCTCTCATCAAAGACACAGAAAGTAGTTACATTGACAAAGCAGTCATCAAAGTAGACATCTACAGTGCCATTTGAGGATGGACTAGGAGTTGAGCAACTTCACCCTGTCCAGTGGAGGTGGTCCTGGGGCCTCCTCAGGGGCTTCAGACTCTTGCAGCTCTCCAGGAGATGCTCCACATTTTCAGAATAAAGCTCTGAATTTAAGTGATGCCCTTTGGAGTCACACTCGGAGGTCTGTCATTTGCATCATGTCTGTCAGAAGCCTAGTTCTCACACCAGTTCAGCTTCTTCCCCAGGACTGCAACTGGTGAACACGAGAGATCTGCAGCTGAAGTGTCTCCACTAACCATCAGAGTAGCAAAGTGTTGGGGAAAACCAGAGGCCTCTTCAGAGAGGAAAGCAACCATGTTGGGTGGCTCCACACGTCACTAGCACTAGATCCCTGCATCAGTCTGCAAGCATGAAGGAATCTGCAGGGAATACGTGCTCCTTTAGAATTCTCCCGGTCCTTGGCATAGACACACACATATATGTCAATAGGGATGGGGATATATTTCAAATCCATTTGTTCGCATTGCCATATGATGCAAAGTTATGAAAATAAATTTCACTCTGCAAACTTAATATTAGAAGTTTTTAAAATTATCTGTTCCCACTATAATCATAAGGTTTCTCCCACTCCTATTGGATACATGGGACAAACGCATTTGTTTTTTACCCAGACCAAGATTGAGGCTGTAGCACAGCCAGCACAGAAAGAAGGCCTTTCAATTCTGTCTTACATCCCACAGAGAGTAAAGAATCTCAAAATTTAAAAAAAGAGACTAGTGGCATTATGGATAAGAAAGCCCAAGCTTCCTGGAAAATCAAACACGGACTAAATAGATGGCATGTAGTAAAGCTACCCGAATAGATTTGGTATGAGCTGAGCTACACTGTAAAAACACAGAGTAAAAATAATTGGATGCAGAAAGCAAAGTGAAGGTGGTCAGAATGACCCATGCAGCTTGGCTAGGGAAGAAAATGTTATGCAAATAAAGGACAGCTACAGAAAGGTCCATGTGTTAATTGGGGGCATTTCTCCTGTCTGTCAGTGACTAAAGTAGCAGTAATGAAACCACTAGGAAAAAAAGACAGATACTTGCAAAGGCAATAAAGAGGTATATAATGTCCAAATTATCAAACAGATCAGAAAAGATATGCTCAAGACACCACGTATGATAAATGCCAGCATCCTGTTATCACTGGATCTAAAAGACATCTGGAACCAAATTATCTGTGAGAATCCACCTTTGAGAGAATGAACTATCAGACAACTGGAATTAATTAATGCCCTACAGATCTGTGCTAGAAAGGTTGGAGAGCACTAAAAATACCCAAGGAGCCTGTTTCTTTACACATCATGCCAATTCGATCTGGTCAGGCTGTGACAAACTTTCTGTAAACATTCTGGTGAACAAGCAACTCCCCCAGCCCCCTCCAGCAGCTCCCAGGGTGGCTGAAAATTTGCCTCTAAGATGCCTTAAATTTCAATGGCAAAAATGGAAGAGGAAAAAAGCAAAAGAAAGAGCTGTTGTCAGGTATGTTGTGGTTGATGAACCAGGACAGGTAGGAAAATTTCAGATCCTTGACTTGGTAATGTTCTTCAGCATGGATTTCTGTTTGCTTTGGCGGGATTAGACCTAAACATCTTGTACTGAGCCCATTAGAGGAAAAAGAGAAAAGACAGAAAATATGGTGGGTGAACTTCTACTGCTCTTGTCTAGGGAAGATGCAGCCATCTCAGTGGGGAAAAATGCACATACATCCATGCTGGGATGGGAAGGCAGCTAGGAAGAAGAATAAAGACACCAAAGACCTCCACCAACCTTGTGGTGACATTTTATTTTATTTTACTTTATTTTACTTTATTTTACTTTAGTTTACTTTAGTTTAGTTTAGTTCAGTTTATTATTTCCCTTCTCTGTCCCATATGTCATCAGAGACCAGATGAAAGAAAAGCCTGTGAAGGATCATACAGTGCAATCGCGGGAGCTGGACCCTGTCATGCTCTGAGCAGGGGGGCTGAGCTGCTGAGATCATGCGGTGCAGGCGGGAGCACACACACTTCTCCCAGGAGCTCCTTGCAGCGAGGCAGGACCCACTCCTCCTTCCTCACTCAGCCTACCGGGGAAAACCACACTTGAATCCTCTGTGTGAGCTGCTGCTGTCCCCGAGGAAATGGCTCTCGCCCGCCTCCTCCTTTCTGGCCCCTGCGTCACCCGCTCGTTCCCACATCCCTCTGCTTATTGCCACTCGGCTCAACAGACTGGGGAAGTGCTCTGTGTTAAAATTACCTTGTCATCGACAAAAACAAATGGTTATTTTTAATGTCCCCAGTCTGTTGCAGGAGTCTGAGGTTCTCACGCATATGCGGGCTGGCAGGGCATGGGTTGTCAGACATTGCTCTTTTTGCTTCTTGGACCTTTCCACACTCCCTTAGCCCGCCCGCTCTGGCAGAGCTCCTGCCCCTCTCAAGTCCCACCAGGCTTCCCCCAGAAAACAAGATTCAAACCCAGCTCGGTCCCCAGCCTGCCACCTGCATCTATGAAGAACAGGAATGGTGGATTTGAAAAGAAGTGGGGTTCTAACCCTGGCTTTCCCATAGGTGCAAGAATGACTGATGTCTGGGAAGCATCCTCAAAGAAAAGGGGACCAGAGAAAGGAAAGAAAAGCACTGGACAGCAGGAGGAGGATGTATATTGGTTCATGCCCTGTGTTATGCCAAGCGCATGAATGCCCAGCATGGTAGGACTTTCTTCCCTGCATGGACCTCCTCCAGGGAGATGGGGAAGCTGAGGGTCTTGTTAGTGTGACCAGGTCCCCTTTGCTCCTGAAATGGCACTTTATGTCCTCAAGTACCTGCACGCTGAAAGGGAAAATTGGATGCAAAGACTTCACAAACAAATTTCCCTTACCTGCATCTCCATATCCTCCCCTCTCTAGTTCTTATCTTGGTAATTAAATTATGCAGCTGAGGAAAGTGATTTGGAAAACAGATGGCATGCAAGATGCTATACAAAACAATGGTGCATTTTAAACCTTACAGCAGAGACACAGACAGATTTGGGTGGTATATGGGTCTTGAAGTAATTGAACTTCAAAGGCTGCTTGTGCAATGGCCTTTAACCAGAAGAAATTAATGTCTGTCGTGGTTTAGGACCAGCCGGCAACTAAGCACCACCCACCCAGCCACTCACTCACTTCCCCCTGGTGGGATGGGGAAGAGGATCGGAAGGGTAAAAGTGAGAAAACTCGTGGGTTGAGATAAATACAGTTTAATAGGTAAAGCAAAAGCCATGCGTGCAAGCAAAGCAAAACAAGGAATTCATTCACAGCTTTCAGTCGGCAGGCAGGTGTTCAGCCATCTCCAGGAAAGCAGAGCTCCATCATGCGTAACAGTTACTTGGGAAGACAAACACCATCACTCTGAATGTCCCCCACTTCCTTCTTCTTCCCTCAGCTTTATATGCTGAGCATGATGCCATATGGTCTGGGATATCCCTCTGGTCAGTTGGGGTCAGCTGTCCCTGCTGTGTCCCCTCCCAACTCCTTGTGCACCCCCAGCCTGCTCACTGGTGGGGTGGGGTGAGAGGCAGAAAAGGCCTTGACTCTGTGTGAGCACTGCTCAGCAATACTGAAAACATGTTTGCATTATCCACACTGTTTCCAGCACAAATCCAGAACATAGGCCCATACTATCTACTATGAAGAAAATTAACTTTACCCCAGCCAAAACTAGCACAATGGCCCTCTTAGTCTCCAACTTGATACTCACAATTACATATTAAAATCAAGCTTTTCCCCTAACATTGTGGCTGGTCTAATTTGCCACACAAGTCAGTGTGACCTAACCATGGTTTCTGTTATACATCAATGGTAGGAAACAAGGGATTTGGGCAAGATGGGATCTTGAAGCAAGCAGTTTAGCCTAGCACTAGTCTGAAAGTAAGGAAGAATGACACAGAAAAGAGCAAAATCATTAATCTGTGTAAGGGTCTAAGCCCATTCTCCCACTGTCCTCCTTACATTTAAGATCATGGTGTGAACTTGACAGGGAAGGGCAGGGCAAAGTCCAGGTGCCACAGCTGCTGGGAGCGTGAATGCCATGTCACCAGACCTGCTGGAGAAGCACCATGTGGTGGAAGCCCACCGCTGCCTCACGGCCACTGCATGCCCGGCAGGAAAGGAGAAGGGGAGCTCTTTTGCCAACATAACTGAGGAAAGAGGTTTGCCAATGGCATCTGCCTCTGGATCAGCATTAAAAATATCTTCACTCAAAACTTAGATGGTAAAAGAGATTGTGATAACTTGTGCTGAATGGGGCTGCTGCCTCTTTCCAGGAAAATGGCATGGTCATCAAATCCCACCCTCTGAGACGGTGCTGGAGATCGTCTTGTTGTAATGAAAACCATCACGAGAGGAGCTAGGGGAGCCCTACGGCTAGCAGCTGTTTCCACTGCTGAGTATATTTCCACACAAAGCTGGAGGTCATTCTCAGAGAGACTAATAAATTGAACATAAAGAGTTTAAACTGTCTGGATAAATAATGGCAGATGTTTAGGGAAGGAATAACAGGCAAAAGTATGAGTTACGCAGTGCCTGCAGTTCAAAGAGAATTACTTCAAACTGCAGGATCATTGTTCAGAGGAACAGTAAGGGAGGAGGAACAGTGACTGGGAGAGGGAGGAAGGAGAGGAAAAGCTGTCTACCTTCCCTCAGATGCATGGTGAACCACCGCTTCATCACCAAACTAGCATCCAGCTGGCTTCCCCAGAGCATTATTAGCATTTAATGGGGCCGCTGATGTGCGGAAATGCAGAATCCCACCACAAAACCTGCATCTTCCTGCAGATGTTTTCAGCAAAGGATGAGAAACTGGGCTAGTAGCTGGGGTAAGGATTGAGGAATGAGGATCCCTGCATCTCATATCCATCTCCGTTTCACTGTCCAACCTTGCGCGTAACACCTAACCTCTGCATGCAGTAGTTCAGCTGCCTGTAAAAGAAATTCTCACTTCCTGGGTATGTGTGGAGCCCTACGGTCCAACTAAAATCCCTGTTTGAAAGACACTATGAAAAATAACTGTGCTGCCAGCCCTCTTCTTCCCCACCCAAGGACAGAGTAGATTTTAATACAGTATCTGCTGAAAGACATTTACTCTCTACAAAGAGGAATCAAACCCTTCATTGTCAGAAAGGCTGCAGCACTTCTTATGTGGGTTTTTTTCTCAGATTTCATAGGGGATAATAGGCAGTGCTTAAATGAAGAGGGCTAAATTATCAGAACATTTTTGAGCTACATAATGAGTATTGCTAATAGCAATGCTTGACTTGGCAACACAGTCTTCAAGGTTATTTAGCAAAGCACAGAACGTACATCAAAAAACCCCAAAAGTTAATTTTAATATGTCTTTGCAAAATAAATGTAAAACTAATCAATTTGGCTTTTCACTTTTATTTTGCCTTTTTGTTTTGGCTATCAATAAAAGCAACCTTGAAAATGCAACATAAGAAGTGTTAGACAAGAGTGATAGAGCAACAATAAAACGAGAAGGAATGCAAGTTGGTACAGAATGTCTTCGATCATTATAAAGGTAATTATTGAGAGAGACAGCTTGGTGTGCATGAATACAGAATAATGATGAGTTTGGTAAACCTTTACTGCACAATACATACGCATTTGTATGCCTGGAGAAAGGGTGCTTAAGAAAGAAGCAACTGAGTGAAATCAAAGAGTATGTGCGTCACTCCAACAACAGGATGGAAGGAAGGAACTACTCCCAAGCCATCTTACTCGGAGGAACGGTTAACGCTACAACAAGCTTCCACTATGCACCCATACATTAGCTGCCTTATTGCTACAAAATGGGCTGTAAATCTGTACAGGTATTATGGACAAAAAAAAAAAAATTCCCACAAAGTTTCAAAATAGGTCAAGACATAATTTAAACAGTAGGTCATTAAAAACTGATTTGAAATATGGAATTTTGCCTAAACCTTCTTTAATTTTGCTCCCTTCGCACAGTGAGAACTCCTTGGGCAGACGTTACTGTCAAGTAACTTGTGTGCATGACTATGTGTTTTCTGCCCAAAATATCTTGGAGGAAGAAACAACTTACCCCCAAACCTGTTGACATTGTTACCAGTGAATTTTGAGATGTTCAGCCCCAGCGATGTCCTGCTTGCTGCATCCAGTCTTGTAAACTCCTTTGCCCAGGGAAGAGTTTAGGCAGCAGTTCTGCAGCCATACACAGGTTTGCAGCAGAAACATGTTGCTTTTTGAAAAGAAAAATCAGTGTGATGGTCCTGATGCTGCAAATACAGAGCCCAAAGCCAGCAGAGCCTGGCAGCAATGGCTTCAGCTCCATCCCCTCCATGCTGCCCCCAACACGCAGCCTCAGGCACCAGAAACTGCCCTAATTGCTGCAAAGATCCAGTGAAACACTGTGAAACAATTTTAATGTAAAAATAATGGGAAATACACACTCCTCTGAAAAAAACATGTTAAAAAAACAGGTTCAAACAGGTTAAAAAGCCCAACATGGTAGGCCCATATTCCCCCAAGAAGTCACTGAGTGACAGCTATCAGAGAAAAGGCTATGGTTTCAGCCTGAAACACCAGCTAAATGCCATCAAAGCTGGCGTCAGTTAATAGTGATCATACCAGCGTGCTGTGCTGTCTAGCATCTATCTGAAGGCTTTACAGTCACATTTTTGCTTGCCATTTCCTCACGCCAAACATTATATTTGCTCTGTCCCTCCATCCTCATTTATTACCTTGTATTTTTCAGGAATAGAAAAGACATTTTATTCTTCTGCTAATATTCCTAGCTCCTCGTATTTGCTGTTGAATCACCTGCCTGTCAGACTAGAACTTGCAAACCTCCTGATCTGGCATATTTTAAAAAATTCAATTAATTTGCCCTTTACCTTGCCATTTCATATAATGAATAAAGCTACCGAGACACCTCACCCCACACCAGCGCTTGGTATCTCGCTGTTCATTATTGCTTTGTGTTGACAGTTCTGCAGCCCATTTTCAATCTCCCCTCGCTTATTGCCAACCTGATCTAAATTAATTTTTTCAATAAGATCTTGAGGCATTATTTAAAATGCTCCCTATGGTGTATTGCTTCCCGTATATGTCTCCATTAGTCTCCAGTTTGGCTGTAAAAAAGCAGCAAAGTTCATAGGACACTATTTGCTTTTAATACACCAGAATCATTTACTGCCTGTGATTCACTTGTTCAGATACTTGTAAATTCATAGCATATGCTCTATATTTTCGATAAGGATTGAAAATTAATCTAACAAAAGCAAGAGACGCTAGCTAACTCCAGAATTTCTGTATTTTTTTTTTCCTTTGGTATCAGACCCATTTTTCATGATTTTTCAGAAAAAAATAGTTAGGATCTAGGCTACCCACCATTTAGATGTACTGACTGCTGTATATTCAGTCCTTCCAAACTAGTCTCCCTCTGCCTAAAAACAGACTTCCTGACAACTTCATGGAAAATTTTTAAATGTCTCAAACATTATTCTTCAGAGGAATAGTGCAGGAAAAGGTAGTTCAGCCCTTTTAATTCCACAAAAGCTTTCCCCTGTTGCCAAACCCATGCCCCTTCCAGCATTTCACATTTGCCCTTAGGTGGGAGTATTCCCCATGACTACCCAGGGTTGATCTTGCCCCCCACCAGGAACCTGGCAGGGTTCTTGATATCCAGGCCCCTAGCAAACGCCAAATATTACATCCTATACAAGCTGTGGCTTTGCTCAAAGCAGCCGCCCTGCAAAATTCAGATTGCAGCCCCACAAACCTTCACTGTAGGGGCCTTGCATTGAAATGTATTGCAATTGCATTCTTGCATTGAAATACATTGAACTGAAATGCATCCACATGCTTATATTGAAAAGACACAGACTTCAATATTGGCACATGCTCTGATAAGTATGATCAGAAATTGCTCCTTATCTGAAGTCTGGATTTGTCCTAATCCCACAGTGAGGAAATGGAAATGACCTAAAAGTTAGCTCTTTGGGGCTTTTGAAACAAAACATTAGCTGCTCACATCTCTTTTTGAATTGATCCTGCTGTATGGGATCCAAATAGTTGAAGTATTTTGTCCAGAAACCATCAGTTGCTGTCGGTTGCTGAACAAGCAATTATATGAAAGAGCTTTAATAGTTGATTTTTTCCAACTGCTTTTAGTGAATGGCAATTGTTATGCAAATAAATAAAGAGATAAACATTATGTTAGCTGAAAAGTTATGAAAAAGTTACATTATGTAAGGTAATGTTTGACACTGCATTAGCTCATTAAATTAAATTACAGATTGCTTTTTGTTTTTTTTTTTTAAATGCAACAGCAAAGGTGATTTAAGTAACTTTTACTGCATTTCTGGGAGAGTTATTTCAGGTTGATTGCTATATGTGCTGTTTGGAAATTGTTTGTGTATTGCAGGTGTGTACGTAATTTTATAGCTATGCCAAGATATTTTATAACAAAATTTTACATCCAAATTACGGCTATATAATTTAATGGGCTATCCTTTTTCTTCTTATTGCATCTCCAGCCATGCATCCAATGCACGCAAAGTGATTTCTTGGCTTACGAGACTTAAAACCATCAGACCACCAAAGTACTGTGAATTAAATACAGTGCAAGTAATGACGGCATTCATGCTAGCATATCAAACCAGAAAGAAAATTGCACAGCCTCTCAAATATCAAACTTTGGGGTTGATTCATTCGGTGGGTCTGTGACCTGACAAAGCAGTATGATTAATTGCACACATATTCCCTCAGAGGTTTTCCCGCTCATGCTTTCTGCAGCAAAGATTGTTAGCTTGACAGATCAGCGTAGCAACCTCTTCAGATGCCAGAAAGGGAAGGGGTTGGTTTCTGATTGAAAGTTAATGGAGGAATAGCAGCTGCTCCATGCTGAGAAGAAAAAAAACAGCTTTTGATTCTCAAAGAAATCACACTCAGAAATAAGCTGATTTTCTGATAACTCCAGCTATAGGATTTGTGTCAGGGACTGCAAGAAAATATTCACATGATACAATAGGCTTCATAATTAGGAATTCTGTTGTGCTTCCTTTCATCTGATATATAATGGCCTGAGTTTTTTTCTTTTCTTATTAAACACTGTTTTAGGTGCCTCCTCTTCCATGTGTGTATTCTTGGTTTTAAGATACTTTTGGTCATTTAGGCTGAAGTTTGCAGAAACACAGATTTGGCAGGCAGCTCCCCTATTTGCAATGCTGAGCAAAGATGCTTGCACACGTTCCTTCTGTTAACAGGCAATCCACACTCTCCCACCATTGTACTAGACCCACCCAGGTGTTGACTGCCCAATTTAAAATAGTTTTAACTTTTCAAGTAAGGCCTAAACTCCTAGCAAACTGCATTAGACACCTCCTCAAAGTTGCTTAATCCCTACACCTTATCTATGAAAGAGTTTTAAACATTAACTGATGTTTCCCCTTTCACGTTTCCCAGCTGGACTCTGATGGGATAACACTCACTTGACGGATCCTTTCATGTAGTGTGTGAAATGAGCTGAGATGCCTGATGGCCCTCTGTAGACATCCCTGCTCTTGTGAGGATGACACTGCAGCCCTGGCTTAGGAGTGGAGGGCTCCTGGAAGCAAACAGCAGCAGGGGAAACCCTGTGGGCAGCAGCACTAGGGCTGGGGCAGGCAGCGGCGAGCTGAGCTGGGGCGGCAGATACATGGACAGCTCTGCACTCTCACACCTTGCAGATGTCTTTGCTCTGATCTAGGACAGATCCCTCAAAACAAACCTGGAAGTGTGAGTCTGGAAACTGAGACCTGCGCCACCTCTCCACAGCACTTCCCAGCTTGCATCCCAGGTGATAATAGCCCTTCAAATTCAGCAGACTGTGCTGGACCCCTGTCAGAGGGCTACATTTACACCAGAAATGACAGGTAATGATCTTCAGAAATGCCCCTGGATACCCTCATGACATCCCTCATCTGCTCGGAGCATTGAATTAAGCTCCTCATTCAGTAGCTAAATTTTCTAATGTGTTGTGAAATCTCATCTTTTATTGCCCACACAGAAACACACAAAGCAGGAATAGTGCAACAAAAAATACTCCTATTACTTCAACTTTTAAAGTGAGCCTAAGAAGCTGACAGACAAAGATACTGCATAAACAAAATTATTTAATTGCACTACATGAAAGAGAAGGCAGGTCTTAATGAAGCAGAGCAGCAGACAGCATGACAGGACAAAATTCCTCAAAGCAATAGGATATAAATATTGAATAAAATGCAGAAGTCAACTCCGCAGATGGCTCTGGAAAAAAGCAGCTGCTCTGGCTGCAAATACGCTTTGGAGAATACACCAGAAAAACTGGAAATCCACGAAGCCAAGGGGGAAATCAGCAAATAATCCGCTAGAAGGAAATCCCCAGCTTCCATGATCAAGTATGCGGATTAGAAAGACATTTCTAAATCAACAAGGTGCAGGCGAGGACAGAAGAGTGAATTTTAGGATTTTTTTTCCCCTCAGCATCGCACTGCCAAGCCGGGGAGATACTACCTGTCTTTGCACATCAGTTTAGATGTTTAATTTGGGATGTTAGTCTCTCTACAAAATTTAATATCATCCTTGTAACCCTTACTTACTTCCAGAGGCCTTTCCAAATGGCATTTCTAGCAGATTTAAAGATATGATTGCCGATCAAGCAAGCTGCATTAACTCAATTCACTTCTTGCCTTTTGCTTGGTAAATCAGCTGCACAACTCAGTCACAAAAGCTTCCGGAGCAAAGATAGAGAGGATTTTGTTAATCTGGATTTGTGAGCCCCAAGCTACTGACTTAAAAATCCATGATGAATCTGTGTCACCATGTATTTCCTTCTCCCTTGGGAAAACAAAGGATGCATTATATGCAGAAAATCGGGGTTATTCCCCTTAACCTGTAAAAAGTTACCAAGACCAAATAGAGGAGGGGAACTGGCCACCACTTTACACAGATTACCAAACCACCCCACAGCAGCAGCTTTCTATGATTTGCAGAGTGTGAAAAAGTAATATATAAAAAAATATATAGTAACCACCACCCCCCAAAACAGATACACGTGTGCAATGTTTCCACAGGTTGCTGAGGCACAGCAATCACTGAGACGCAAGCAATGTCACGGCAACAAGACGTAATGAAAGGAAACACCGTGTCCTTCGCAGAACAGCCCTTCCCTCATCACTGAGCAGCATGACACCCACAATCTGTAAAACTTCACAAAATAAGAAGCTGTATGGAAATCATTTCTTAAATGCACAATATGATTAATCTGAGATGGAGGCTGGGCAATACAAGCAGGTTTGTCACGGTGCCTTGTGCTAACAAAACTTTCAGGCTTTCAAATCTAGCACTTTCTTTGTCCTTGGGAAATACCCCTCCTATGTGTCAAAAGCACAATGAAATGCAGGGTATTTAAACATAATACTAAGAGTATCAGAGATTAGTACAATGAACAGTATGGTTAGAATTGCAGAATTGTTAATGTAGATTGAAATGCTTTGCCAGCAATCACATGCTGAGAGACTCCCTTTCCTGACTGAGCCACGTGGCTTTTCTCCTCCACTGTGTGCCAGCCCTGCAAAGCTGCACAGCTGGTCCCAGGGGTGCACAGCCCTGTGGGGGCAAGGACGGGTGCCATGAATCTACTCCGGTTTCAGATGTGCTCAGGGAAGCTGCCAGACATACAGAAATCTCTGCACTGAGCAAGCAGCTGAGGGCCAGTACTCCTGTTGTATGCAGCAATCTGCAGGGATGAGCACAGAGAGGCGACCCAGCAAGATGCCATGCCCAGCCTGCCTTCCATTTTCCGGAGCATCCCCTTGGAGGGACGCTGCATGGGACTGGGGTGAATGGAATGGGCAGTTCAGCAGAAAACACCCTACAAAGAGTTGATGTCCTCCGGCCACCCCTGGAGCCCTGTGACTTGCTGAGGGGAGCTATGATGTCACGCAGGTGCTCAGGCACTCTACTATTTGGGGAAATCACTCGTAAAACAAATTCATGTAAAACCATTCCAAATCCCTGCTTCTTACAGCCTGAGAGCATTTTGGTGAAGAGAGTAACTGAGAGGGGACAAGAAAAACTGTAGGGACTGAATACCACCAAGGCAATAAAATTAGATCCAGTATTTAATCACCTTTTCCAATAATTGTTCCATTTTTGGAGAAGTATTTCTGAGATGTCTACATTTCTTCACAAACGAACAGGTGATGATGAAAGATTTCATCTAGACAGAAGCTAAAGTTTGAATTTTAAAATTAAGTTCTACACAGTTAAAAAAAAAAACCAAAATCAGCACACTGTTATTTTTGTCTTAAAGCTTTTTTTTAAAAACAGGCAAAACAAAGCTTAAAAAAACCCAAAGCAACCAAACTTTATTATTTTGGAAATACAGTCTGTCATAAAGTAAATATTTTAAATATTGAATATTAAACAATACTAAAGATCACTTTGTAAAGATGAAATGAGCATCATCAGGGGTTTTTATAAACTGTCTCTCAATACTGCTAGGACCTGGGTAGCTGCTGTTCAGGACTAACAGTGCACAGCATATTTGGTGCAGTGTAGATTTTTTTTGGTTGAATATACTTATTTACTGTCATAGCAGAAGCAGCAATTAGCTGACATTTCATGGGGCAGTCTCCCAAGAAGGATCCTGAGGCAAGAGCAGCTCCACTGTCAGATGAGACACTGGAAGGAGGCGCAGCTGGGTGCCCTGCAAACCTGCAGGTACGTCAAGTTGCCCCACTTGAGACCTTCTTCAGCTTTTTCTTTTCCATCAGCAGCCTTGCTGTTTACAAATGCTTCTTCTTTTTAATTGCCTCTGCCCTGACAGCCAAGCTCTTGGCACAGATGGTCAGGACCACAATGAGGACTCCAACCAGGAATGTAACCAGAGGCCAGAGGAAGCAGTGCAAGAGGACAGTCTCATCATGGGTGCGCTTCAGCATCACATCATCTGGCCTGTGAAGAGGAGAAACAGAAGAGGGAGAAAATATAAAGCAACTTGACATCATCAATTCATCATAAGTGGAAAGCATCTGCCATGGAAACAATAAAGGTGTTTTATTTGCAAGTGTTAGAAAATGAAGAAGTGGACCATTTCATTCACTGCTTTCATCTGCCTGTCTATCACCAGCGCTCATGGCAGGCTGTGAGAGCTTTCCACTTGCAGTGTTTACAGGCTAACAAGTTCATTCAGATTAAAAAAAATAAAAAAATTTTTGGTACTTTAATTCTTCCAGAGGTCGTGGTCATCATAAACAGCTGCAAGAGATACAATATCACACTGTGGATTGAAAAACCCCTCCAGCAAAAACGTAATACCAGGCAGCAGTTATACACATCTACCTGAAATGACATCAGACACTGTGCAATGAGTTTAAAGTGCAATTAAAGCTTCCCTTTTAGTTTTGAGCCCTGACGTGTTCATGGGGCTACATGGAGGCTCCTGACAAAGCCCTGCTGTGGTCTGGCTCTGGATGGAGAGCCAGTCCCTGTCCTCAGCGCTGCCCAGGCTAGCCCAGCCACACTGGCAGTCAGGGGTCTGCAAAAAACCTACCCCAAGGAGGACCTCTGCCCAGCCCCGGGGTGCCAGAGGCTCCCAACTCAGCTCTTTCCCAGCAGAGGCTACTTCAGCAATAAGCTGCCATTTGGTTCTGCAAACACCAGCTGCTCAGTGGATTTGAGCATGCTCCTACACAGACACACTGGGGAGCCTCCCCTGAAGATCTGACCCCCCGAGCCTCTGCCAACAACATCTAACACACAGTCACGGTTGTGTCTGTGGTGGATTTACGCATTTCCAAAAACAGAGAGAGGAGGAGAATAGCAAGGAGGAAGCATCTCAAGAGGCTTGGAAATTCAGCTGTGCCACGTGTCTGAGAGAGCAAGTATCCATCTGCCACTTCCAAGTTTGGGAAGTTGGTTGGGAAATCTGATGGCAGATTTTCCTCAGGTCTGGCTCTTTCTGCTCTCCCTGCAGTTTAACAGAGTGTTAAATCAGTCTTGTGGCATTTGCACTTCACTGCTGCTTTCCCATCTACAGACAGAGACACTCGGTCTGCCGGAAAACTATCTGCAAGGGAAGCAAACAGAACTTTATCTAATTAGGAAAATATATAGTCTTGGTTCACATTGGTCCTCACTTGCACTGAACACTCCCATCCTATGTTGCTTCCTCAATGTTACCCGACGCTCCGTGGAGCAACAAACCTCACAGACTAAAATCCTGGTAACCCAGGCCCATCTAGCCAGGTCCAGGGAATTAAGCTCTCCCAATGCAGTTGCACATGGGAACAGATACCTGTGCAATGGCTGTGCTGTCTCTCCCCCTGTAGTTTCATCCTGATCAGAAAGCAGCAGTAAGAAAACATTCTCTGTAGGGGAAACAAGAAGAAACTCTTTTTCCTTCACCGAGAAGTTAATTAATGGAGATGCCTGCAAATCTACAGGGTTTTATCCATCTTTAAGGAGTTGGGGGAGCCAGACCACCAGGCTACACCTGATCCCTGATTTAATTGCATCTGCATTTGCATTTGGGCGTCTCTCCTCCAAAATTGCTGTGTGGATGTTCCTCTACACTGTGCCAGCCTGCAAGTCCCAGAGGCTGACACCACACATCTCTCTTTATTTGTGTAGTAAGGAGCAGAATAAGACTCTGTTTATGAGCAGGTCAGCTATATGAAAGTTGAAACTCGGCAACATAAAAAATGATCAAAAGAAATCCAGGTGTATTCAGTAGGAACACGTGAAGTCTGCTCAACCGAGATCCTCCAGACACATAATCAGACACATGTGGAGACCATAAATTGAATAAAATAATATTAACTTTATAGGCACAAACTCACCAGTCTATGCCATATCAATGGCAGCACCCGAACAGAAAAATCCTTTCACAGGAGGTATAATACTGCTTCCTTCATATTTATTGTATCATCGTCTGTGAATAACAGAGTGCTAATTGGCGAGGAGGCCATAAGTAGGCAGTATTCAGTCCTCACAACTCTCAGCTTACAAGTGACGTTGATTTTTAAGTATTTTTTAAAAGTGGATACTAATCACAGAGTTCAAAAATAAGAGGCAAGCAAACAAACTAGAAAATTGGATTCAGTTAAAGAAAAGAAAGTGTGATTGGAGAGAGCAAGATATCTTTTTGACTGAATCTTAGATATTTTGGAAAACATCTGTACCAAAGGTAGCAGCAATGGATGCCAAACACTCCTTATAGGTGAGACTGTGACTCTTGCAACTCAGCAATTTAAGAGAGTTTCCCTTTTGGAAAAGAGTCAAAGACTTAAATGAAGCCTCAGGGTGAGGTCTGGATTCAGATGGATATTATTGCTATTCTTAGCTACCACAAGAGTCCCCGTGCAATTCCTAAATGGCAGAAGGTGTGCAGCAATTCACTGTCACAGTGTCTCTTCAGACAGTGCATCAGGTCATGACTGGGTCCTCCAAAAATACGTCATTAAATGACTATTGGCACCACATTTAAGACATTAAATGACCTTCTTTAGTCAAGGGGAGGGAGAAGCACTCCTGGAGAGTGACCCGGAGCACAGGAGAGCTCAGGGACCCTCGAGGCAGCATGTAGCCTCTTAGTACTTACTCTTGGTGCCAAAAAATGGTGGGACAAATCTCAGCCTTGCTCCTACTTGGTTTAACCTACATGGTTATTCTGGAAGAACTACCATGCTTTCAGCTGCTCTTTATTTTATCCCAAATTAACTCTCCAGTGCAGACAAGCACTTCTAGACCCCCAGAGTGAATGAGAAAAGCTAATAAAGGCAGACAGCACTGCCAGCAGATAGACCGCACGCTCCTGGATGGCAACGTCCTAGTTATCTGCCTGTAACAGCCCACGGACAGTTATCAAGATCAACTTTGGCAGCGTATAAAGCCATTCCTTTGCGTTCATATGATTCCCTCCCTGTCCTGTCAGGACCAGCTCCCCTTTCCTGCATCTGCTGACCTGCGCGGAGATGTCGCAGGGTGTAGGGGACAGCACTGGGCAGCGCTGGGGCAGTGGGAAGAGGCAGTGGAGGGTGGGAACCTGGGCTCAGCAGTGCTCAGTTGAGGACCCCTTCCCTGCAGATCCACCACTAGAGCTGACAGCACTTATGGAAAGTGCTCTGGAAAACAGCTTAGAGGGTGTAACGGCAACAGAGGGTCCCACTGAGATGCAGCTTTTACAGCGGAGGGAAATACCTGAAGAGGGGTTGTTGAAAAAGAAAATGTTTACTATTTTCCTTTACAAGATAATTCCTTTTACCTCTGCTTTTTGATACTGAGATTGGAAACAATGGCAAATAACAGTTTCCAAAGCGAGGAGGAAAAAATCAGCCCTGCTGCTGCTGCACCTTCATGACATGCTGCACAAGACCTCAAGCCTGTCGCCCTGCTGCTGTAGCCCAGGGTCAGTGCTGGCAAGGAGTCCATGCGGCCAAGCTGGCCAATGTAATCTAAGAAGGAGCATCCAGGCAGAGGAAATCACCCTGACCAGGAAAAACAGCCCAGCGGCACATGGGTTATACTGGACTTGCAAATCCATGGTGAGAGCAGCCCAAGGAGCGAGGGACAGGCAGCCAGATGTCCTCTGCAGCAGGAACGCTGCAGCCCCAGAAGCCCCACGGCTCTGCAGGAGATGTACAGAGGTAACCGCAGGGACTTGGGGGCTTGCCATGGCCCTACATGCTGCACCCAGCAAACAAGGTAACTGGGCTCATCGCCAAGTTTTTGCTTGCTCCTTGGAAAGAGGGGTAGGGAGGCACAAGATGGGTGGTGGTGGACTTGCCAGTCCCATCTCAGCAGCCAGGGACTGGCATGGTGGGCAGTGTGAGTGAGGGCCTGGGAGGCCGCCTGGCTAAAAACCTGAAAAATAAACACATTTGCTTTCAAGTGATCCATGCCAGACTAAAAACTGTAGGTATTTCATATGAGATTTGTAAGGTCCAAAACAAGAGACTGGGGGAAAATTAGGAGATAGAGGAAGTTAGAATCAGAATTAATCAGATGAATTAAATATAGCAAAGGCATTAGTGATTAATTAACAGGTTGGCCTACAGAGACTGGATTTCACTTCTTCCAGGCTGTTTGTTATCCTCACATGACAGCATCAGTTTAGGGGAAGAACTATCCTCCACCTCCTGAAGAAACGAATTCTCAGGCAGAGCAGCACCGCCGCCACCACCACCTGGCAAGCTTCCGAAAGAACTGGCAAGGTGTGTGGTGCAGCTGTCCTGTGACATCTGAGTCTGCAGAGTGTTTGGGGACATCCCTGGGACAACTCCTAAGCGATTCTGCAATGAACCCTGAGGGATAAGGTGCTGCATCAGCCCCCCTCGGCTGGACATGTCCTGCTGTCCTGGTACAAAAACCTTTGGCTTTCGCTCCGAGGCTTACAAGAGAGCTGCCCCACGTGTCTTTGAAATAGAAATATGCACACAGAGACCCTTGTCTTGCCAAGCACAGGCAGAGAGCGTCACCAAGAGAGCAAAGTCACTGGCAGTGAACCATGAGGTTTATGTGGCCTGTCACAGTTACTTCTGAGCCCTGAGATAATCACTACGGCTGCACTGTGAGAGGAGAGGAGCCAGAGCTGGGCTGTGCCAGTGGGGGCAGACCCCCAGCGTGGTGCTGCACCACACTGGAGATGACCAGGAGTTCAGAAACCAGTCACCCTAGAGGGCCTTCAGGAGAATGAGCCTTTGGGTGGTTATCACCTGCCGGTGGAACAGAAGCACACAGCAGAAGGAAAAACTGCTGCCACCCAGGAACACTAGATACAGGCTAAAGGAGTAGAAGATTTTAGCTGAAATCTCTGGATTCCACCTCTAAAACAGTAACTCTTATCAACAGCAGAGGCAAGGAGAGCAGGAGCCTGGAAAGGAGCCACAGAGCTGCCGTGGGAATGGCAGGAGCAGCAGAGGAGGCTAGCAGGGCCTGGCAGAGGAAACAAGGGGATGATGGCAGGGGGAAGGGAGAAAGATGTATTTAAAATAAGAGCAAAAATAAGAGAAGAGAGTGGGCTGTACTTCCACAGCAGACAACCCCTTTCCACAGGAAGAAAAATAAATAGCTATAAGGACAGCTGAAACACAGAAACATAACTGTTTTGGTTTTGCATGGCAAGGTCACCATGTAGTGAAACTGCAGTTTTGACCTTTTCTTGTTACTTTTGAATAGGTGACCTGCCTGTTCGCAAAGTTTGAAGGTTTGTTGTTTGGCTTGGAAACAGAAAAGGGAAAGTGCCCCCATCCCCGAGGGAAACGCTCTCATGACAAGGATGCAGCTTTGCTGGAAATCCCCACAGCACCACTCCGCTGGTGCTCAAGCAGCAGTGCTGAACGCAGAGCAGGTATGTCATACCTGGAAATGTGTTTCTTTTCCCTGTGAAAATCAGCAGATATAATTAAAGATATTGCCTTGTCCCTGCAAGTATAGTGCATTTAATAAACCCATCTTTGCTCTGTGACTTCCGTATAATACTTCATTTCAGAGATGTTGACCAGAGGGGTTGCACATATTTCCCCTAAGCTCAGTTATGGACCATCTCTTGTTTCTAGCAATGCTGTCATTCAGCTCTCCAGTAAATGCAAAACCTCTTGAGGGGATGCACCCAAACTCCTAATACCAGTTACCAGTGTACAAAACAGGGGCAGGAACAAGGCAGAGACCTAGTGGGACAAAATGGGGGAAAAAAAATTAATACTTTTAAGCCCTGCTCAGGCATCGAGACCTGGTTCTGCTGTAACAGTGGTGGCCACTGTACAGCACCACCACCACTGCACAGCAGCAGCCCCAGGGTGAAAGAAGAATGAACAAACCAAAAAAAAGCCCTAAAGAAGTCTCTACATTAACTCTGAAAACACACCTTTCCCTTTCACTGAACAGACAAGGAGGGAGGAATTTTGTTTTCATTGCTAAAAGGTGAGACCAGTACTTATTTTTAGCAGGACTTTGAGCTCAGGGCTGGAGCTTTGTGGGGCTCTGACCAGAAGTAACTGCATTAGTTGTTGCATTATGCAACACATCCCTGTTAGGCGCTGCCAAGCAGTTCAAACAAACAGCAGGCCTCCGTCAGAGCCTTCAGAGCAATTACTGAACATCACAGGAAGAATTGCAGTGCAGGGGTTACCAAAAAGTCATGTAGGACCAAAAAGTTACAGGCATGCAAACATTCCAGTCATCACTTGTGCACCACACTGTGCAATTTATGTGACACAGCAAAAGCTGACAGAGGTGGGGGCAAGGGATAGGAAACCTTACAAATATTTTTTGTATTCAAACAATCTGTATGTAAAGAGGTTTGCAATCTGCATACACTTATTTTGCCCACAATTATTCACATCCCTTCACTATGACAATCACTCATCAGTATTTTTTTCCTCTATTGTTGCAAGAAGCAGAGAACCTCCGCTGGATGGCTGCACGCCGACAGTAAAGTCCTTTCCCTCTTGGCCCAAGTACTGCTTCAGAGGGAATACAGTAAAAGAAAGGATAGGAAATAGCAACACCAGCTTCTCAGTGGAGGGAACTAATTTAGAAAACTTTGTGAAGTACCAGAGCAAACCAAGATTTCTGTTCCACCATTTATGAATGAGCAGCCTGAGCACCCTTGGCTTCTGCAGGGAATTATTCCCAGATAAATAGTCTGCAGGGTATCCCAACAATGTACAGGTGGTCACTAATCACTAGACAGTGTTTGCTCTTCAAATCTCAAGTGAATTTGTACAGCATCCTGCAGCAAACACAGGGAAGCATAAAGTATAAAGCATGGCTGGCTCATCCGCTGCACTGCAGCAAAGGAACCACAGAGCGTTCTTGCCATACTTGGATGTACCCAGAGCTAAAAGGCAGTCACACCACATAAATGAGCCACTAATAAGAAACGACTTGACGTATGTTGCTCTGCCTGTTTCTGCATGGCATGAGACTGAGGGGTCTGAGCTCATGGAGATCTTGTTTTCTCTCTTTTTGAGACCTGGAACGTGAAGAAATAAAGTGACAGGATCTCCCCCATCCCACCCATTCCCACAGGCCTCCCACTTTAGGGCATGCAGCTGTGACCCTTGCTTGCATGTGGCCATGACTGTAGATCCCCTGGGACACTCAGTGTGAGATCCATGAACACTGAAGCACTAGAGCTCAGTGTCTTCTCAAACCTTTGGCAACAGCCTGAGAACTTTATCTGAATTTGTCATCTGTTTTGTGCTCTGAAACACCAGGGGTTGATTTCTGCTGGGCAGGGCTCCCTTCAGATGGGAGTATCATCACGCCAACAGACAGGCACCTTCACCAGAGGTCCAGAAAACCAACTTTCCTGTGCAGCTTGCACCCCTTGGCCCAAAACTAGCCAGAGAAGAGTGGGACCCTAAAGGTAAGTGCCTACAGTGGCAAAGCAAAATCTTGCTTTTCAGTAAAGCTCTGAGCTCCAAGCTAAGCTGGGCTTTGGTTCTCTAAGATAAAATGTCAGACAGCTAGTTATGCTGGGCCTCTCTATATTAACCAAGAGTGATTGAAATTGCCAAGTCTGCTTCTCAACCCTTTTGTATAACTTTGAACTGTACAAATGGCAATACTTCCTTCTTCTTTTCAAAGCAGCCTGTTGAAATGTGCCCCACCAAACTGAAGGAAGGTGTTACCTAACAGTACACTCTGCATGCAGCAACAATTCTGGGAATGATGCTAAATTAAGTTTGATGAAGAGGAGGCGATGTTCATTCGTTGTGTAGATATTAACCTAGAATTTTATTCTGCTGTTTCAAAAGAGACAGCATTAATGTTGCAAATACTACTCTTTCTAAGGGACCTACCACTATATTCTGTGTTTTATACAGACTGACACTGAAGTGTTAGCTCAGTCACTCAGTTAAAAAAATACTGACAGAAAATTTGCACACTTCTATTTTGAAGTGAACAGATTATTCCCTCAGTTTGTATTTTTTTTACTGCTTCACAAGCTGTTTAGTCATCATAGCTCTAAAAGTATACCTAAGCAAGCACATTCCTAGTCAGCAGAACTTACTCTCAAAGCTCATTCCTATCTCCAGAAGAAAATAGATGGTGTACATATTTCAGTTTAGACTATCTTCAAGTATCTCTGGCAGTGAGCCTCTCTTCTGCTGTATATAGATTGTTGTATGATCAGCAAAAGGCAGCATTTCAAGGCAGCCGTTGCATTTGGCAAGAACATTTAGCAGTACAGGATGCAGCAACTCTAAGGAAAAAACCTTGCCTGAGTGCTGCACAATTTCTCAGTGTCAACCTACATAAATGGCAGACCCTAGGCAGTATGCAGATTCAGAAAAATTTTGCCTTTGCTTCACCTACAGATGTGATGTGAGAACCAGCTCACCTAGCTCTGGACACCTAGGTGCCTGCACTCAAGCATATCACCCTAAGCTCCTTTACAGGAGAGAAATAAACATCTCCAACCTATTTTAGGCATTTATTTGTGGGTAAGATGAAAGGCTCCCATTTCTCTCCACTGACCATAAAAGCTAATATTCACAGCATCTTGTCCATAGCAGCTCAGATGAATCCTAGCCATGATGTCTCCTGCAGAAGATCCCATGTTTCTGACTATTCTGCTCACTCAGGCAGTGGCTGCTGCAGTTCCCAAGTCTCAGCAATGTGGGGAACTGGCAGCAGCTGCCCGCCCAGAGAAGCTAAAATCATCACTTGCCTCCTGGTTAGCAGACCCCAGTATTGACACCTCGTGGACCAAAGCAGCTCCCAAGAAGGTCCCTGCCAGGTCTGATGTAACCACACAGGGTGCCCTAAGTTTTAACCTCCGCATGCTGCAGACAGTGCTTCTTTCCCCACTGTAAGAAACAACTAGTTTTTGCTATGAAGCATTGGTGGTTTCCCTCTGCAAAGACTTAACCAGGGACAACAGACTGTCATCCTGGGCATGCCAACTAGGTCTACAGTCTCTCCAGGGAGGGGACAACAATCATAGCCAGCCTAGGACAAACCTGAAGCCCCCAAGTCACTCAGCAGGTCACCCACAGGAGAGTCAGGCATCTCTCTGTCTGACACCCTACTCCAGCTCCCTGGTTCCGCTAAGGTCCTAGCCCACACTGGCATCCATTTTCCTCCTGTGTGTCTTAATAAACTTAAACATCTAATGCCAACACTCCCATACTGAGCTCTGAATTGCACAAGCAAGCACTGAGCTATTCCCACCTAGGTGTCCCTCGTCTGTTTAACTTCTAAGTGCTGGTAGGGTAGTACCAACCTCCTTCTTTAGTCCCTGATGTGGCAGATATTTGAGTGCTTAACTTAGCAACCAAGAGTAGTCTCCCCAGCTCTACCAAAATTACTCAAGCTGATTAAATTAAGCAAGTATCATATGCCTCCAGAATTGAAGTCTAAACCCCATAAAACCTTGGCTGATCTAGAGCTCTTAAATATTCTCTTTCCACCTCCCTGCCTACATGGTCCTATCATCCCAATCATTGCTCTTCTCCCAAGTCCTCCCAGCAAGCCTGCACACTGCGGTAACAGTAACTCGCTGATGCCACATCACCTTTTATTTCCTGGCACATCATCAGCAGAAAGGGGCAGGCAAAAGGACTTCCTCCTCTTCCCATTTACTGAAGGAAGGAAATCACACGTCACCTTTATACACATGTAAGTCACATCAACATTGGTAGTAAAAGTAAGACTTGAAACGGAAGAGGAGATCCTTTAAGTTACAACTTTCTACTCTGCAAGCATGGATGAAAACTGGCAGTGCTGTGAACATTTATTACATCTATCTGATTCATTAATCCTCTATGAGCACAACTCCTGAGTTGATTTGTACTATTTACTGATCTCCCCTTTTCTTCCAGCCCCTAATGAACACAGCAGGATTTTTCGTCCATGGAGGGAAGGAACATTAATATCCAAGCCAGAACTTTGCCATCTGAGTGTTAAAAGACAAGAAGCTTTTTTCCATAAAATGACATTTTTAAAGGGAAACTTTCTTCAGAGTTTTAAATTTTTACTTCAAGTGGTAAAAACACTTCTCTGCTTTCTATGTAGCTTTTCATCAACAGAGTTGACTTGCAAAGTTCTGCACTAAACTCTGTGTGATAAACCACATCACTATCTGGGTGTGCATGTATATACATATGCATGCATTTATATATATTTTCAAACAGAATCGATGGACAGCTGTTAAACAGATGTATAAGCACATCTGCCTGTGCAAATATAGATTACTCACCTCAAGTGTTGGTTAAAATAGCATGTAAATGGTTGTGAACCCACTTTCTCTTTCCAGTATTTCTGCTTGTATGTGACGTTCTCAGAGTTCTCCTGATCGTCTCTTGCACAGGGGGGGATGTACGAACACTGCCAACACACGTTGCAAAACTGAGTTACTTTTGCGCTTAAGAACACAGGGCATCAGTTTCTCTGCATTTTCCTCATAATACCAGCGGGACTTAAAATGGGCAAAGAATACTAAGTGCAACCTCCAAAGAAACAAAGAAAAGTTAGCTGAACTTTACTTCAATTGCTAGTTACTCCCTGCAGGTACTGGAAAAGAATATGCCAGCATTCAGAAACAAAATAAAGGCTTTATCATGTTTTGTTCCATTATCAAACCAACCTGTCACATAACACCTTGGGTTTTCGCACAATGAATGTAGAAACGATGACTTCATTTTGACATATTCCTAGTCAGCTCCATGGATTGGATTTGAATTACTTCCTGTTTTCAGTGAGGCATGTAATCACAAGTTTTGTTTAGCACCATGCTGAGAAATAACCAAAATATTCCAGCAAGCTTTTCCAGATGATGAGATATCTGATATCTGGCTGGTATCCACTGGCAAAAGACAGGTATTCTTCCACTGTTACAACATGGGGAAACAAGCACAGAATGTTCAAAGCCTCACTGCAGCAGAAAGGTTGAGCATCTGCTACTGCTCCATAGAAGTCAAGAAGAGCTGCAGATCTCGCCCTCAGACATCTGCTTCAAAGCCCAAAGAGATCAAGGGAAGTTCATCCCCCAGCTTGGTGCACTTGGGACTGAGCTTTCAGAGGCTCCACTCTGGGTCTCACACAACACACATAGCTTGTTTCCAAGTCTCGTCTTTGACACACCACCCTTCCCTCCTGGCCACAGGGAGTTAAACAAGAAAAACCAGCCCACTGAATCCAATGTTGGGAGTATCAGGATCTCAGTGTCCAAACACAATCCCTCCTATTGTTACCAGGCATCCATACGGGAGATCATTACAGGAGATGTTGAACCAAACTGAGTAACACAGTTAACTGATCCTCAGATAACATAAAGGCTTTTCACCGTGGAGGATGCATAGACAACAAGGCTCCAGGTGCACACACAGATTTTCAATTCCTTTAAAGCTGGGAGCTGCAAGCAGAAAAAAATGACTATGAGGTAGATAAAATGCCTCCTACTTAGGTAGAATGAGGAAGCTGGAGGTGCAGGGTGTGGGAAGTCCCTAAAGGGATCCCTACATAGGATCACAACATGAGTTTCTTCACAGTATCCTGAAGGCAATAACAACAAGATGAGAGATACCCTCCCTAACCTGAAAATAAAGATCACCATGACTCTCTGTGAGTGCTTCCTCTCCATCTAGTGAGGTTTCACAGGAGCCTACCATGCCCCCAGCTGCACACTATATCCAAGCTGTACAGACCTACATCTCCACCATACAACAGCTTGAATCTTTGCCATTCCAGGGGCATGGGAGAAATCTCAGGATTTTGTTGACCTGATCATATAAAACCTGACCACTTCTGTCAGCACTTACAATTGCTGCCACTAGCTTCCATGCTTCAGACCGGAAGAATCTGCAAGATCTTACTTGTTGCTTCCAAGCTGAAACGCCTTTTTCACATGCAAGGCCCCCCATTTTCAGATGGGCCCCTGTTTTCACATGGGCACAACTCCTGGTGTTGCCACAGCACAGAGCTCCTTTCAGATCCCTATTCAGATGATCCTAAACAAGGATTGTCCCACTGCTGACAATGAAGGACAGAAACTAGCAGCAACACCACTCTGCTTCAGAAATCAGAAATCCAGATTTATCACACATAGTTATTTCTATTTTAGATAACATTTTTTGGTTTGGTTGTGTACTCTGGAAGCATCAGCCACACTCCTCTTCCCTCCACGGTCCCAGTGCACAAACACATCTGTGCAGCAGCTGGACGGAGCCAGCAGATTTGGCATGAGGACACCCAAGGGCAATGTTGGCTCTGCTCTGTCCCCCTGACAGCCACCAATATGCCGCACCATCCCACCTGGTCTCCTCCTGGTGCTCCCTGCTCAGCCCAGGGTCCAGCACTTTCTCCACTCCAGTATTTTTCTTCATTAAGCCTTTCAGATCCTGCTGTGGAAACAGTACCATATCCCACCAGTTGTACACTCACTGCCGACATCCAGCTGTAATCTACACCCTGCTCTTCCCCAAGGCCCCAACTTTTAGGCACGCTCTTGCAATACAGGGATACAAGAGAGTAGAATTAAACAGACTTTACTCAGAGTCCCCCAAACCAACCACTATTTAGGCAGCACACAAAATAGAGAACTAGATAAAACAACTAGGTACCATTATACATTTTTCTGCCTGAATTTCCTCAGTGGTCTCAAAAACTCCTTTTCCTGTGGTATCAGCTCCAGTACACAGCTTCTCTCTCTTCTCTGAAATGTTTCTTCCTCATGGCTAAGCCTACTACTGTCCTCTGCTATGAAAGTGTGACCGCTGCTGGCCAAACTTTCTTCGGATCCTTCAGAGACCTTCCATCTCCTCCAAATATTACATGAATCTTTCAGAACGTTCAAAACCTGGTGAACCATTGTTTATCCCTATCCTGAGTTTCAGGCTTAGAAACAATTGCAGAGATCTCTTTTTTCAAGGGATGTCCATCTGAATGGACAAGCAGCAAACTGTAACAGTCTCCAGGGACAGTTCCATCACAGAGGTATTCACATTTTTTGACATCGGTCCCCAGGCTTTGAGTTCAATATGAAGCTATTAAAAACAGAAGTTTTCAGGGCAGGGATTTTGCTTGATTTGGAAGATCAAAGGGGCTCACAGACAGCTTCCCCAGTCAACACATCTGTTTCTCCCCATGCCAAGGTAAGACAGTGTATGGGAGTACTGCCACTACCTACAGGAAAGTTGCCTAAAAACTGGGGACAACAGTGAAGATGCTCTCCATAACTGAAATGTCACACCACTCTTTGCACAAATAATCCCAGTGGCAGCTGTCAGAAAACACACTGGATTCATTTCCATCTCTTCCTCTTTATCTTCATGTGAAAAATACAAAGGAGACACCCAAGAGCTTGCCATAAATTGATGGGACCTCATTGCTTGAGCCTGTCAAGGATTAGCAGTCTTGAAAAGGTCCCTGCCCAAGGCAAAATCATCATCATATGAATCCCAGGGTTCACCCTGAAGCATTTCCTCAACCTGATGGAGCCCTTGAGTCATGCTGAACACCTAAGGTCCAACTCCAACATGGACTTATCGCCTGCTGCACAAACACCAGAGCTTGCCTCCCCAAGATGGCAGCACAGTTCCCCCTAACCTGATGCTCGTTTTGGTCCCTTCCGATCCACTTAGGTGTTGGACCCCTCTTTTCCCAGTCTTCCAAGCACACTTCTTGGGCATTTTGCTTGATCAGCTGTATTGCCCTCCAAAGAACGATCAGCAGGCAAATAAAAGGAAATCATAACCTGGCAACTTTCACAGCTGTGAGTTGGTGGATGAACCTAAAATGATCTCCCACTTTGGCAACAGGCAGTTTCTGAAAGGTTAATTCCACAGTCCTTCCCCCACAAGACACGGCATGAAATCCTACCATCAAACCATAAACAAATGCCAAGTGTTTCAAACCAAGCTAGGACGCCTTGTGCTCAATTACTTGCTTGCACAGCAACATCCATTTTTAGTGGATGTGCCCCACTCTATATTTCTTTGATGTTTTTTTTTAAAAAAAACAAGTTACAATGAAGCTGGAGAATAGCACTTTAAGATTAGACATTCAGAATAAATCTAATGGAGTGGAGGCCTTTTCAACGGATCTATTGGTACATGGTGCCATAATCGCACCTCCTACGCTATGTCATAGCAACGATAAAATTATTATGCAATTCAAATACAGTCTCAATTACACATCTCAAATCAGTATCAGGCTAATAATATTCCCGCTTCAATCAAAGCCAGTGTTTGGATAGACTCAGGATTCAATTCAGTAAAAATGTCAGCAAGCTGCTAATACACCTTTACACCAAGGTTTTGTAAGATTTGTATCTGTGTTTGCTGCTGGATGCTCCCACTCCAGTGTCTCTGCAGATGCCTGGGAAGATTCCTGGTCCTTCTGAACACTTCATTGGAACAGATATTCTTCCATATCTCGGAGGAGGGACAGAGGCATGAACTCTCGACTGTGATTTAGCTTCTAGGTTGCATTTCGTGCTTTTCAAAGACTAATTCTTGCCTAGTTCAGTCACATGTTTATGAAAAAGAAGCCAGACTTGGTAAGCTCTGAGGGAAGCTGTCTCAAGCCTGGAAGAGACTGTCTACAAGATGGGACCAAGAAAGTCTCAAATGCAAACAGATGGAAGGGCCCAAAGTAGAAGCAAGTCAGCCCATCAGAAGACAAACCATTGGCACTAAGAAGCAAGTCTCCAGCCTCAGTCTCCAAGCGACTTGTTGAGGAACATCCTCCTGGCTGCTGGTGAACTACAGGACACAGCATGTACCATTCGCTTGGTGCAGCAGAGTGTGTCCTCACATCATGTGCCACGCAGGTTGGGAAGCTTGTAATGAAATGAAG
Source organism: Strix aluco (assembly GCF_031877795.1). Lineage (NCBI taxonomy): Eukaryota > Metazoa > Chordata > Aves > Strigiformes > Strigidae > Strix > Strix aluco. The sequence goes on from NC_133935.1 coordinate 48,451,300, forward strand.
AAGTGGAATGTGCACTCTAGGTGAGTATCATTACAAAAGCACAGTGCACTACTAAAGCCAACAAGTTCCAACTCCTGATTTCCAAGTGTATTGGGTTTGCATGGCAAGGTTTTGGCAGCAGGGGGGCTACAGGGGTGGCTTCTGTGAGAAGCTGCTAGAAGCTTCCCCTCTGTCCAATAGAGCCAATGCCATCTGGCTCCAATACAGACCTGCTGCTGGCCAAGGCCGAGCCCATCAGCAATGGTGGTAACGCCTTTGTGGTAACGTATTTAAGAAGGGAAAAAAATAGCTGCGCAACAGCAATTGCAGCTGGGAGAGAGGAGTGAGAACATGTGAGAGCAACAACTCTGCAGACACCAAGGTCAGTGAAGAAGGATGGGAAGGAGGTGCTCCAGGTGCCAGAGCAGAGATTCCCCTGCAGCCCATGGTGCAGACCATGGTGGGACAGGCTGTGCCCCTGCAACCCACGGAGGTCCACAGTGGAGCAGAGATCCACCTGCAGCCTGGGGAGGACCCCACGACAGAGCAGGTGGATGCCCGAAGGAGGCTGTGACCCCGTGGGAAGCCTGTGCTGGAGCAGGCTCCTGGCAGGACCTGTGGCTCTGTGGAGAGAGGAGCCCACACTGGAGCAGGTTTGCTGGCAGGACTTGTGACCCTGTGGGGGACCCACGCTGGAGCAGTCTGCGCCTGAAGGACTGCATCCTGTGGGAGGGGACCCACGCTGGAGTAGTTCATGAAGAACCGCGGCCCATGGGAAGCACTCACGCTGGAGAAGTTTGAGGAGGACTGTCTCCTGTGGGAGGAACCCCACATTGGAGCAGGGAAGAGTGTGAGAAGTCCTTCCCCTGAGGAGGAAGGAACGGCAGAGACAACAGATGATGAACTGACTGCAACCCCCATTCCCCTGCACCACTGGTGGTGAGGAGGTAGAGAAATCAGGAGTAAAGTTAAGCCCAGGAAGAAGGGAGGCGTGGGGGGAAGGTGTTTTAAGTTTTAGTTTTTATTTCTCATTATCCTTCTCTCATTTGATTAGCAATAAATTAAATTAATTACCCCAAGTCAAGTCTGGTTTGCCCGTGACAGTAATTGGTGAGTGATCTCTCACTGTCCTTATCTTGACACACAAGCCTTTTGTTATACTTTCTCTCCCCTGTCCAGCTGACGAGGGGGACTGATAGAGCAGCTTGGTGAGCACCTGGTGGCCAGCCAAGGTTGACCCACCACTCCAAGCAACGTATGAGCTTCTCCTAACTTTGTGTGTGAGCACCTCCATGCTTTACTGGGTTATCTTCATGGTCTGGAAGGGAGGAAGCACTGCAACAACTGTCCCACTGTGGCAGGAGATGAGCGGGGGCACTCACTCCATTAGCACAAAAAAATGCCCCCCTCCCAGCTGACTGTACCAAGGGACCCGGAGCTGAACATCGCATCTGGTTTTCACCTTCATCTGTCAGCACAGACAAACCCACCAGGAGTGACCAAAGCCACAACCCCTCACAGAGGCTCGAGGCAGCAAGGGGTGTCCCAGTGAGACAGGAGGATAAAGGGGTTTATCCGCAGCACCCAGGGCTGCTTCCAGAGGAATTGCTAGACAGCATCTGCAGAGTTTGACCATCACAGGCACCAGCCCAAACACAGATCTGATGCTTCACCAGATGTACCCTCCCAAAATTATTGTAGGGTTGGGCATACTTTGGTATTACACCTCCTCTGTCGTGAGCCATATTTAAGAGTGCAAAACAACAAACCAATTTTCTTTACAAGCACACAGAACCGTACATCATCTCATCAGGCTGAGCGGTTACAGAGAGAAGCATGACAGAGGCAGGTGTGGACGCAGAGCAAAGACAAGGAGCAGTGGCTGGCTGCTCTGCTCCCCTGCCTGGGGACCGGGATGGGGAAAACTGGGTCCTGCTGCACAGCTGCTAACAGCAGGCTCAACAGTCACTCCCCTAAAAGTTTCTTCAACAAAACAGTGTGTTGATTCTTCCGGCCCTATGTTTAAGCATAGAAAGGGAAAAGTCTAAAAAGCCAGAAAGCAGATCTTTTTAGCAGCTGACATACTCTGCTTTTTACCCAACCAAACCTATAGCCCCCACGCTGGCTGTATGTGCCACCGATGCACTCGATGGCCAGAACAATAGGAACAAACTGACTTTGGAATTAATCCCCCTTAAGCCTTATCTCAGAGATTATTGTTATCAAGGCAGCTGAAGAAAGGTTACCATCCCTCTGCTGAAATTTCTTCCTTTGAGACAACAATTAAAGAAAAAAAAAAAAGAGAGAAGAAAAAAGAAATCCACAAATCACTCGGACTCAATACAAATGTAATTGTGCCCTGTGCTTTATATATACATTTCTGGATTAACTCTGACCCAGCTATATAATCTTTTAAGAGCTAAAATGAATCCTGGGCTGTACAATGATGTGATTATCTTAGGAAGCAAGAGAGAAAAAAAAGAAAATTCTTTTTCCTGCAGCTAGACCTCGTTAGAACAGACAGATTTGTAACTGCTGATACATTTATGTGCCAGCCCACTCTACTACAGAAAGTAGAATATTTTTAGTCCGATACACTGGCGATTTTTGGGGTGGAGTGAAGCTGCCAACTGATTCAGTATTGTTGTGTGTTGTAAGGAGCCTGAACTCTGCCTTTTCCGCACTATTTTACCAGGAAAAATTGCTACCCTACAAAGAAAAGCAGCTAAACAGAATATAAAATTTAAAGACTGCTCAAAACAAAATTGGGCATTTTTTTCCTTCTAGTTAACTGGAACTGATTAGCGTGTTGTATGTCTAACTGCAGGAATGCAAGCGAGATGCTGCAAGAAGGCGATGGAAACAGGAAGGATTAAACGGCTCCCTAAGTGTTCATTCAGAAGTACATACCGGATCCCAAGCATTAAATCCAGCAGATTCCTACCCTGTTGGTAGGACTAATCTATTTCAGCATAAAATTCTGAAAGCTTTTAAAGATGGTGAGACTTTAGGACAAAAATTAAAAGGAGGATATAACTGCTCAGCTACACAGACATTAAACTTGAGACAAAAAGGAAAACCAAAGCGACAGCTATACATACTTCATGCCTTTAAAAGGATGTGTTTTCTTCATGAGACCTAAACAAGTTTTCTTATTTTGTATTGGTTTTACATAAGCTCCTTAAGGTAAGGAAAATAATTCGAGTGCATTTTTTTCTATTTTGTTTTTCACTTAGTTAAGTTCAATTAATACCAGAGAACACAGTTACATCAAAAAATACATCCTTTCTGCTTGGTCTCATCTGGTAAATCAGATTTAATTCTTGGCAATCAATATCTCAGGGTAAACAGCCCACACCTCGAGATGCAAGATGTAAGCTGGAGAAAACAGATTACATTTGTAAGAGTATGCAAGTATGACACATTGCCAACACAGCCCTGTGTTTTCTTAATAATTGTTAAATAAAAATAGGCTTCTGAGTGACATTTACGGGCATCACTTCTGAAGCTCTAGGTGCCTCCCTGCAGAAATTGCAATCCAGCCCCCAGGCAGTTGCAATTCTCCTCTTCCCACTTCCAGAAAGTCAGGAGAAGACAAGATCAAGAAGTAAATACAACACAAAACACTCTGACTACTGAGACATTGCAGTCGCAGCTCAGTTTGAAAGCCTCTGCTGAAGCTGAGGCTGCTGCAAGAGCTGCTGAGCCCAGGTGTGCTGGCAGCACGGCTCGCCTCCCCCCACCCTTCACCCACCACCCACCACCCATCACCCACCTCCCACCTCCCATCCCTGCTGGAGTCGGCCACAATGGGGCCATCGGGCCATGCTCAGGGACGGCCACGCTGCACCCTCTGCGGCAACACTGCATCTTCACCGCATGTCAAAAGGGCATTTCACTAACCACCCACAGCCCACCTGAAGATGGAGAGAGGTTTAGGGGAGTCCTGGTGCTTGGACAGCTGGGTGCTCACGGTGCACGGGGAACCTGGCAGAAGCACCCCCAGGGAAAGGTGAAGTTTACAACCCTCCCTCACAGGCCGTTTCACCCACTTTGTTCTCAGGCACCATCCGACACTGCAGCTTCATCACTCATCGCTTCTGAGAGTGCCAACAATTTAATCCAAATCCTGTCAGACTTATTGTCCTGCTTCTTGCTCTGCTGATTTTTGCCCGAACTACCCTTTTGAGCCCACAAGCTGCCAAGGGGAAAAAAGCAACCCCCAAACCCTGAGCTTGCAATTTAATCGACCTTCTGAGGGACAGAGCCACACCTGGGTAACTATGACTGCGAAGATGTGAGGCTGCACACCCCAAACTGCACACGCAAGTCTGGTCCCCAGCCCTGCATGCAGACCCCTGCATCGTGCGTAGCGTGAGCCTCGGCACTGCACTGCAGCCCCATCTCCGTCAAAGAGCTGAAACTTACTTCTCCAATACACTCCCAATTTCAGATTCTTTCAGGGGGAAGTGTGTGTGTGTGGGCGTTTCTGCCACATTCTTTATTTTCTGGAAACTGTTTAAAATCTCCTCCATGCAAGCAGCATACTGGCAAGGTGGTCTTTACTCTGAATCATAGAATCACAGGACGGTTTGGGTTGGAAAGGACCTGAAAGATCATCTAGTTCCAATCCCCCTGCCATGGATCAGGTTGCTCAAAGCCCCATCCAAACTGGGGATACAAAGAAAAAGGACATGAAAAGAAAAAGGACAAAGCAGAGTAACTGCCTTTAAAGAAAGAAGAAAGCACAGGTCATACATTGCCATCAGACTACCCCAGTTTGCTATAAGATGCAACTTTAAAGATGTTTCTGTTTGGTCCGTTTTCATGTGGGGGATGGAAAAGTTTAAGAATCAAAACAGCACCGAGGAAACTTCCGTTTCAGTGCAGCCCTCTCCCCCGTGCCCTGTCAGCAGCAGCTCCGTTAAAGTCTCTCCTTGGGTTTTGGGGAGCTGCTCTGGGAAGCCCCTCACCCTCCGGGACACGCAGCGCAACAGCATCGTTCGCCGCTCACACGGACAGACTGACAGACAGACAAACCCCCCCCTCACCGGCAGCAGGAGCTTCTCCCCGGCTCCCCACGGGCGTCCCGGGGCTGCCGGCGGGGCGGACCGGGGACCGGCTACGGAGTCACCCCACTGCCCCCCGCTGCGCGACCGCCCGCCCGTGCGCTCGGGCCACCGCGGCTGGGGCGGCACCGCTCCTGCCAGAGGGAGAGTCCGGGACCGGGACTCTTCAGGGGGAAAAAAGAATTCTGTCTATCCATACATATATAGGGTGTGTGCATATATAGAGTGTTATATTATATATAGTATAGCGGTATAGTAAAACTATATATGTACACTATGTAAACACTAGATATAAAAATATATATATACTATGATACACTGTATATATACTAAAACTATATACACACTATATAGATAACTATACATATAAACATATATGTATAGTTATATATATAACTATAGTATAGTTATATATATTATACTGTATATGTTATATACTATATGTAGTACAGTGGTATAGTATAGTGTAACACTGTACTATATATAGTGTTATGCTAAATAAATAGTATAGTAGTACTGTATAGTAAAACACTGTATTGTATGCAGTATGTATATATATACACACTATATATACCCACACATCACACATATATTACATACCATGTATAGTATTTTCACATATATACTATATCTGTATCCTTTTTGCTGACTAACAGCACAGGGACGTTTGGAGGGATGCTCCGCGACTTCATCCACACCCCCCGCCCCCAGCAGAGGCAAACGCGCTCCCGCACGGCGGGTGGCTGCGGGGGACCCGGACCCCAAAGGGGCGGCGAAAGGGCACCCAGCCCCGCGTGGCGGAGGGGCAGGATTTGCCCTGCGGGACACGCCGCCACCCCCCTCCTCCTTTTGGGAGCGCGGCGCTGCGCGGGTCTCACCTTGGGGTTGGTGCGGAGCTGCCGCTCGTCCTCATGGAGCAGGGCAGGGGCGGAGGAGCGGGAGGTGCGGACCAGGACCTGCAGACAGGGGTAGCGGGCGGTTCCGCGGCAGGCGGCCCCGCAGGAGAAGGTGCAGGCGAAGCGCTCCCCCAGCTGCCGTACCGCCAGCACCGTGCAGTTGGCGGAGCCGCCGCCCCCCCGCTCCTGCAGCGCCGGGCGAAGCCAGCAACAACCCAAACCCAGCAGGGAAAGCAAGCCGGCGGCGATAAGGAGGAAACCCAGCCGCATGCTCTTGTCCTCCGCCTCCGTGTACTCGTAAGCCGCCCGGCTCCTCGCCATCGCCCGGTTGCCGCTGGCATCCGCCGTCGGGCGGTCGCTGCCATCGGCTAAAGCTCCCGCCGCTCCCCCCGCCTCCCTCCCCGCCTCCGGGATCCACGGAGGGGAGGGGTGGTGGGTGTGCGTGTAACCAGCATGCCAAAAAAAAAAAAAAAAAAAAAATTTAGAAAAAAAAAATTAGATAAATAAAATGGAAACGTAAACCCGGCTGACCTAATTCAGGCCACTCTGGGGGTGGGACAGCTTGCAACGGGATTATCTGGCCTGGGAGATTTGCTGTGGGAGGGCTAGTCCGGATTAATACCAGGTACCCTGCAAGGTGCAATATCTAGAGGGGGGCGGGCGGGTGGGGGGCCGGAACGCGCCCTAAAGGCGCGTTCCGGCCCCCCACCCGCCCGCCCCCCGCTCACCCACCCCCGGGTAGCAACCCTGCAGCTAAATCCAGAAGAACAAAATCACAGCTTGGGCTACGCCCCAAGAATAGTTTGTGTTTCCCAATTCTCACTGCTGGCTTGGTTAAGTCCCGGAGAGTCCGTGTGAAGTCACGTTCAGTACCTGCCGTGTGTCAAAATCTGCGAGGTGTCTATGTACACACGTGGAATCAGACCCAAAATTACAGACATTAAGTATCTGGAAGTAAGGAAGCACCTGGTATTTTCACTTTATTAACTGAGAAGGGAAATAATGGGAGTTGGCTAAATGTTATCCTGCCTCAACATGACTTTTCGGGGGTGCAGGGCAAGTGCTCTGCTCTGGCCAGCCCCAAATCCAGCATCTGCACAGCAGGGACAGACCCAGCCTCTTTCATCATTATTTGAAGATAATAGGTAAGCAAGATGATAGCTGTCAAAACGTTTTACATAGAAGTTGATTGCAACAGGAAGGTAGTGACCTTTGAAAGGTCACTCTAAGAAGTGCCCTCTTCAAAGCAGATCTGCAGAAAAGCAGTTGATCAAGAAAATACACTTATTTTGCAAACAAAATTTGGTTATTACCCAGCATTTCCCACTGTAGCTACACAACAGAACAAGCTCTTTGGTGCCAAAGTACAGTAAGCAATAGTTATATTTTTATTCTGTAGTCTTTATCATAGGCAATTAGGGAGAACAAAATGTGACAGTTTTAGAGCCAATAGCTGAACTTGATGATACAGCAGACAAGGTGGTACAGAAATAATAGAAAAATAAATACGGGAAATAGAACTTTCCTCTGGCCACCTTTTTCAATCACTTTCCCACTGCAGAGTGTGACATCAAACTTTTAAAATAAAGTTGATACGTAGGTTCTCCAAATGGACTATTGAGCAAGGTTTGGCAGGAAGGCTATTAAGAATCCATGCTGTGACATGAATATAAATGGATGCAAATGTTGTCCTTGGTTGCACCAGTGAGCTACCATGCTGTCCTCAGGCCAGCTGTTCTGCAGTAGCTTTTCCTAATACCAAAGGGTTTCAGAAAAAGTATGCCAGCTCCAAGCCTGGGATTATTTTATTTTTACTTAAACCTGCAGTAGGTTTTTATACTAGAAACTGAACTCATCTTCGTTAGTCCTTGGCTCTGTTCATCTATTCCCATCAGTCAGGCTCTGCTGCCAGCGCTTGTGGTGATGGCAGTCTCTAATGATGGGGCTTGCTGTGTAGAGCTTTCATGTTATAAAAAATAAGTTTTTAATCGGGGAGATTCGTTGCCACCTGAAGGGAAGTTTTGCCAGCAAAACTGCTCTCCCAGTTTAGATGGGCTGTGACTTCTCATCTTTCTTACCTTCTGAACAGCTGGCATTGAGTACTCCGTTCAATTCCCTGCTGTCCCCTGTACATAAAGTGCTGTCAGACAAAAATTAAGGCAACGCCTCACTGGGTGACAGAGTAACCTTGAGAGCTAGTCCTCCAGCGTGCATCCAACCCCTACATCATCTGTAGTCGCAGGAGATGCTGAGGCTGTATTTTAACTGGGAACTGTGTTTAACATTCACCAGGTAATCTCATAGGTTTTGAGGTTCTACACAAATAACTCAGTCAAGACTCAAAGTCTATTTGGATCAGTCGGCAATAAAAAATGGTCATCAATGCCCAATTTGTAAAAGAGTAAAGCTGGGTGCTAGGAGCCTGCTGTGAAGATTTTAGCTCTGCTGTCATCTGCTGAGGGCAGGGTTTGGGACACTGGCTCCACGACCACGGGCTGCATCAGGAGCAGACAGGGCTGAGAAAGCCAACGTACAAAGTTAAATGTCCGTATGAAATTTTCAGCAGCAGGAAAACAGGTTGCTACTTGCTTTTTCAGGCCCTTCCTCACCCCACGACTGAGGGGCAGGCTTAACTCAGGCCAACCGCCAATCACCCACCTGAAAACAGCTCGTAGGGCTGGTGGCGAGGATGCCTGCACCTCTGTTGTGTACCTGGAGGCTGGACAGGCCGTGGTGGGGTTCTGTCACCCCATGCCCACAGGGGCCGGCCGATGGCAATGGGCTCACATCTCCGCCTTTACTTGCGGAAGTCTAGCAGTGGTCTTCACGGTGTCGATCGTGGAGCTGCCTTGCACTGTCTTCCATGAAAGCACCAGTAATGAAACACCTTTTCGAATAGCAAATGTATATATACACAATAACAAAATGCCTTTTTGAAACCAACATTGTGATGCCCACCAGAAAGTAAATTGGCCTTCAAAGGGAGGGAGATCACAGCCAGCTGGCAGAAACACGCCTAGGGGCAGGGGAGCAACCAATACAGCCCTTTTTTCCAAAACAAGAGCTGCAGAGAAAGATGAAGAGTTTCAACAGAAATTCATCTATGTCTGCATCAGACAGAGCAGCTCCAGGCTGCCTGCCTTCCCTTCACTCCTCATCAGGGCTGTTTTACAGGTGATACAGGATAGTGCGATTGTGAACACTGGCTAATTCACTGGATTGTTTGTTAAACGAGAAGGAGTTCAAAGACATAATTTTGCAGAAAATAATTTTGGCAGCTTCAGCAGGAAAATTCTGACATATATCTACATCCAATATTGGCATCTTAATACTGACAAGGGAATACAAGATGCAAACGATAAACCAAAGTCCAGGAAAATAATATGCAAGCTCGGTTAGCACCGCTAATTCTGAAGTGGGTTGAATCAGTAATATTCAAAACTATTGTTCAATGTGCTTTAACATTACTTTCAAAAAAATAAAGTTTAACTCCAACAGTAAAGTGGTTTTAAGAGGTAAACTTACTGAAGTGATTCAAACCACAGTTTCAAAATAAGTCATCCAGCTGCATTTCCTCTGGCCGTTTAAATGTACTAGAGGCTTTCAGATTTGTGGAAATGAGAGCACACACACTTATCAGAGAAGAGAAATGAAAACAACTACACCATTTTAATTCTCATACTCTGAGTTGCCAATCCAGACTAACTGCTTAGCCCAATCTGCCTTTCAGATTTACCCGAATTCAACTTCTACTAGCATAATTTCTAGGCAGCAGCAAATTTTCAGGGACATGATGAAAGGGTATAGTATTTGAAAACCAAGCATACTCAGGAATTTTGCTTTGTTTTGCTGCAATTGTTACATTTAGGTTCTTAAATCAAAAGCACTACTTAACTACCTCATGCTTAGGATGACAACTGTGTATTTAGACGCCGCTCGAGCGTGACAGATCACGATCGAATTTTCTTTTTTGTTTCAGTCAACATCCAACCACGGAAGTACTTTCAATCAGAAGTTACAGGGAACTAATTTAAAAAAAAAAAATTAAAACGTGTTCCTTCTAGGTGACAAATATCTTTAAACCAAAGTTATTTAGAAACTGAACACTCTCCTTCAATAGCCACAACCACCTACGAGCCCCTGGGACCTCTACGCCTTCCAGCACTGCTTAGGTCACGCCAAAGATAGTTTCAGGTCTCTACAGTCAACAGAAGAGTCCTTTAGCACTCTGCAAACAATTCTGCATCTGACTACAACACACATATTCTTATTTTGGATACATTCTCAGTATTTATGGAAACTGTAAAATGGAAAAAGTACAAAAAATACTGGCTCAGGGATAGAGAGGATTTCAGACATGACACGCAACAAAGTGATATGATTATACATCTTTGTACCATCTAGATTTCGCATCTGTGAAAGAGCAGCGTGGTCAGTCATGAATCCTGACACACATGCAGCTGACGCTTTAACAGAGGTCATAGTCACATGCTAAATAGTTTTACCCATGTGAGTATCTGCAGGCTTCCCTGGATTACTTGGGTCTTCAATTAGATTAATCGAGGCTGTGACTGTTCTCACATGCGTAAGTATTTGTGGCACCAGATACTAAGGGCAGAGGAGATTGAGTCGGGAGTGGTTTTTTGTTTGTTTGTTTTTAAACACCCAGGTGGAGTGTTCTTACCTTCTTCCTCCATGACACCCTAGTATCCTCCATTTTCCCACAAGCAGGGTGGTTTGAGTAGTAACTTAAAATAACAACTGCAAATGTTTTCTGCAATACTAGGGATAATCAAGTAGGTGAAACCCATTTTAACTCTGAAAATTTAGGCTAGTGGATTTCCAGAGAAACTGGAGCTAACTACTCAATAAAGATTTATAAACAATATGCAATAAGAAGTGATGAATATGAGTGTGTTAAACAGGCCAGAAACAGGAATACTTACACTTGTTTCCAACACTGGGTTTACTGCTCAGAACTTCCCTTGCACATTGTTGTATAACGCTGTAACTATGGAGAAAAAAACCTCACCTCAAATAAGTGTATTTTTAAAATAGCATTCTATTCTCTGCCCTTATTCACAGTGTTAGTGGAATGTACAAACATATTAAAATAAGCCTCAGACCTCAACTGTCACTGTTAAAAATCTCAGTTGCCAATTTGCCAAGGGCTGAGGTTTTCTTCCTTTCAGAAAAAAAGGCAGCATGGGGTTTCCTTTTTTCAAATTTTTAAATTAATATAGTCTCAGCCAAGAGTGTTTCCAATTTTACACCTGGTTTTCTGTTTAAGCCTGTTTCTCCTGCTTCAACCCAGAGTGCAACATGAAATTAAGTCACAAATTTTCAAGTCTCCATCTATGCTTATTTAATCAAAAAATGAGAGCCAGACAAGTTATTCCCCTTGGAAGGAGCAAAGCACCAGTTCCTTGCTCAGAGGTGAGAAGTTTGCTAAAATCAAGCATCTCGCACTTTTGAAGTATCATGCAGTTGATTACAACTGTATCAAAGTAACTTTCTGGAGAACTTGAGTTCCCAATTTCAGCTTAATTGTTTTTTAAGTACCATAAGTATTTAGTAGTATAAGCTACCATTTGTAATGTAACTTGCTCTTTTTACCATACCTGTTATTCATTTCCACGAGATTGGCTATACAGATGAAAAATGACATTAAAAAACCCAAGCCCATGTAGTAAGAAATAATCACATTTGATTTGAAGATGTAAACATCGTTTCAGGAATCCTTAAAAAAAAAAAAAAAAAAAGCAAAGATCACAGCAGACCTCTGACAGTAGAAAATGTAACATTAATTGTGGAGTAAGATGGTTTTGGAAAATTGTCGTTTTTAAAATTTATAAATTTGTTCTAATAGTCAAATATGTTTGTATCTGCTCTGATTTGAGAAAAAGCCACTTTTTCACCAGTGTTAGCCATCATCTGGATTATAACCACCCTCTTCTTTCAAGTTGAGAAAGCGGTTTGCTTTAATAATAAAAAAATATAATCAATAGGCTTATATTTTATGTCTATCATCTTAAAATAGATATAAAAAAGTGTAAAATTTAAAATTGCTATACACCTGACAGAACCACAGGAATGCCATTAGTGGTCCATTTTCCAAGCATAATTCAATACATGCCAACAAGCTGGTTTTGCACTACATAGAAAAACAGGTCAAAACTTAAACCACCACCATTCACTGACATGCATTATATGTGTTTTGCTGTCTTTTCTTGCTTTGGTAATTGCAGGTATTTTGAAATGTTTTCATCACCAGAAGCAACTCGGTGAGAAGGGGCAGTCACATCAAGAAAAAGGAAACTATCCAAAATGGTTCAGGGTTTTTTTCCTCTGCTCTAAAGAACAGTTACCATTTTCAGAACCAGTGTATATTCACATTTGTTTGCATCTGGAAGTTCAAGCAGTAGTGATCACCAAATGAAATGCATATCTGTTTTAAGTGGGAAAATACCAACCTGGAACTATGCTATGATCAGTTTTAAACCCAGCCTCTTCCAAGTGTTCCTTCTGTGATGAACTCTTGAAGCATCTTTGTATCACTCGAAATGTTACCCACCCGCCTTTCTAAAAGTGATTTGCTATTTCCTATTATAGAGAGGGGATCTGAAACCAAGGTTAAGCAAACCTTTTGGCTGTGGAAAAGAATATAAAACTCTCTCATAAATTTACTTGTCAGCAGCAAAAAGACTCTTCAAGTGTCTTAACCACTGTACAGCTCGATAGTTTTAATACTTCAACTTTTTCCATTTTTCATTGTTGAAGAAATAATTTCACAATCTCAAATCAAAGTCAACACTGCAGTGAGGAGAGCTTTTCTACTTTATTACAAAGAGAAGAAGCCTTTATGTGGTCAGAAAATACAAGATTGATCTTTTTTTTTTTTTCTCTTCCTATGAAACGCTGCTGTTCAAACAGCCAGAGTGAATTGTCTCAGTTCACTTCTTTAAGTCCCATCACATTCACTTGGGTATGGATGTCCTTGGCTGCTGAAAATCTGGCCCTTTAGTGCACAGGGCGACAAAGTAGTCCCCTGACCAGCAGTTCCAGAATGTCCCGTTTTCATATATTGCATCCATGCACACCTCCTAAAAATGAGGTACAGCAGGGCAAACATTTTCCAAAATAGATGTCATATATATAATATATACACATTCGTACATACATACCTTTATTCATGTGATGTCCAAAAATTTAAAAAAAATGTACACATTTATTACAAAATCGTAACAAAGACTGGACAGTGTTTTGCTCATTCTGGAAAGATGAAGCTCAGTAATACACAACTCTGGAAACTAACCAGAGACTGTGGCAATATCTTTCTTCTAAACAGTCAGATATTCTTGCATTAAGCTTGGCGAAAACTGCCTTTCAAAAACAGAAGGGGAAGTAAAATGAAGGAAGCAAACCTTGCTCATCTTTCCAAATGAAATACGAGAAGGATCTTCACATAAAAATGCACAAACATTTTTTATTACCAATAGTGCTACAATGAACAATGCAAATTTTGTTGTCTAATTTTTTGTCTTTTTTCTTTTTTTTTGTTTTTACATTTTGGAAAACTAAGTGGTAAACTTTTGTCAGTGTACTCGCTTGTCTTTACAGACCCAAGCTTGTCTGCTGGCAAAAAACAAAACAAAAACAAAAATTCAGACCCTGCTCAAACTAAAGAAAAACAATTACAAATTTAGTTGTTGGGCAGCACATAATTAGTAAGGCAGGACCTCAAGTGGTGACCCTTCGCATGAGCCAATTGCCAGATCCTCAAGGAATTAAAACCAGGATGCCTGAGCCACATCAGTTCTGCAGTTATGTTGAGTATTGTGCTGAGACAGCCATACCCCAAGAAAAGGGAAGTCTTTAGAAGGCTTGCTGAGCAGGGTTGTAGTTGAAGGTTGATGGCAGATGAGGCCTTTCTTCTAATTTGTCATATTCCAGATGGAACTCCTACAATTAAAAAAAAAAAAAAGACAAAACCAAATAAAACAACGTATCATTTAGCTGTCGAGACCTGGTCTTTCTAGAAGAGCACAAATACAGAAGGGATCAATCTTAAGAAATCAGTTACACATGATTTCACTACCTTGGACTCTATATTTTAAGTAGAAAAAAGTCCTAAGCCATTATACCTGCAACATGTAGGCTCTCCTTTTTAATGCTTCATTACTCTCAGAACCTTAGTTATGACCTCAAACAATTTTATATACACACACACACAAAACACAAATACACAATCACAGCATGAGCTGAATTATGAGTAAAAGCTTCTGTCTTTCAACATGTCAGATGTACAGAGACTTATTTTGGACAACCTGAAATTTGGGGATATTTTTCAGATCCTTTCAGCAGTTTAACTGTGTCTCATCCCCATTTTATCTTCACTCAAGAAACAGTAAGCAGAAGTTTCAGAACTGTTCTTTAGGGGTACCTTCTTGGTAATTCAAAACAGCTACCTTGGACATGCAGAGTAATTTATTTTGCCTAACTCAGTGGAGAACCTCAGCAGATCATCATCTGTATCTGCAGAGCAAACTTACCCCACTATTTTTACATACAGATGAAAACACTAACAGTAGTGAATTGCTTATTTTAGAACACTCCCTGAAGTGATTAAATAGTATACTATTTCAGTTTTTACAGGTAGACAAACTAAACTAAAGATCAAGTCAATGAAAGACTAAAAAAATCTAGGAAATTGAACTCTCAGACCTCACTCCTTTAAGGCAAAACAAGGTCCATCTAGCACAGAAAGAACATTCAGCATGGTAAGGAAACAAAGTAGGGGAAAATGCTAAGCATTCAGTAAGTCTGTATTCCCCAGAAAATACTGTCCCTAAACCTGGAAAATCCTAGCAAAACCTATGAGAGGTCACAGCATCTGCACTGAAGTGCTGCACATCTGCTTCATTTATGGTTCCCTGTTCTCTACTCCAACCAAGGGTTTTTTTGGTTAGGTTTTCTTTTATTTTGGTGGTGGGTTGGTTTGTTTGGGCTTTTTTAGGTTGTATATACAAGTCAATTGCTTTTGGCATTCCTAATTAACACTGCATGCCAGCTGGTGCATGTTCTCTTTTTGTGCAGATACATACACGTGCTGATACTGAAGAGATGCACGCTCCCGCCCTTTGTCAGAAACAATATCAAGGTGTACAAATCTATGTAGGTGTTTTGGTGTCAAAGGCTGGTTCAGGCTAGGTGGATCTTCAGTAATTCTGAAGTCATTTTATAACAGAAAAAACACCACTCAAACTTCTTTCCCGTTCATGGCTTTCAAAGTCTCTATTTTGCACATAAACACAGAAGGGCCTGCAGATTACTGTCAATCTACCATCAGCTTCAATCAGTTACCTGAACCTCCACACGCTCTGAAATGCCTTCAAAATCACCCATGGAAAATGGCTACTTAAACCAGTAGGATAGTATCAGTAGTCTAAAAAGGGCTTTCCAAACTTAAGGTGGTTGCATGCCTCTACTAGCAGTAGTAGCTATGAGCAAGGTGTGTGTCAAAGAAACGCTCAGTAGCTTGAGCAGTCCTTTGTGTGCCACGAACTGGAAGCTCCTCATTTAGAAGGAGGAATATGACCCTACCAAATTTTCTTTAGAAGAATGTGAGTTCATACTTCAAACTACCATTGTTTTTTAAGATAAACAGGGTTAAAACAGCCTTTTTGATTTGCATCCCAGTGTCAGCAATGCTTAAGTCCAATATCCAGTAGTGTATAAGAACAGCTCAAGTTGTATCTGACAATACAAAAAAAGAACTCATTGACCAAGTATTTTTGAAAACTAAAAGGCAATTATTTATTACATATAGAAAAATACTTGTATTACAGGTATACTTCATGTTTTCGCTTTTGATTCAAGGGGCCACTGTGGTTTAGGATGTGAACAGTAGCACTGATACTTCTTAATATAAACAGATACAAATAAAATGTAAAAGAAATGCCATTTATCCATTGACAAACATCTGTTAAATTGTTTTATTTTCCACATGGAAGTAATTATTGAAAATTATCTCTTATTAACCAAGAATAATGAATACTAAATGTGTGCGGAAGCTTACAGCACAGGTATGACACTAAATAATTTGTTCTATGCAAAGAAATCAATCACTTCTCATGTCATCCTGAAAACTTGTTGTGATGGTAAAGTTACTTCAGCCTGCACATGTACAAACAATAATACGTAAGAACACTAAAGATATAAGAGGATTGCTTAAGATGATCCATAGCATTAAAAGAGTGAAACAGAACAAAAATTTAGCAGAATAGGCAGTGTCCTGAGGACAAAATATTCTGAACTGTGTAAATCTGTAAGTCCATCAAAGGAGATGGTAGAAATTCCATGGTTAGCTCAAAAATTCCAAATGGGCCCAAAAAAGCAGCATTTATACTGACTTAAAGATGGATGCAAAGACTCAAATTTAAATTAAGGGCTGAATTAAAATGCTATGGTACATCTCTATTAGAAGAACAAATTTAACTTTCTAGCAATAATAGAAGTATTTCAATTAATATTGATCTTAAAAGGATAAGCAGTCACTTAATATAGGCAACAACCCTCACAAGCAAATAAACACTTGAAAATTTAACCTTCTCTCCCATAAAGAATTCCATGTTTTATAACTGCAAAATCAAAGTAAAAGGGTTTTATAATCTCATTCCTTAAAGGGGATTAATTCCTTTTTCAAAGGAGACATTTACGTTCACTTCAGACAATTTAAATCAGGATTTCATTAAATGTACAATTGTAGAAAGCATTTCTGGTGTCATATCCACTTCCCTTCCTCTCTCATGTCTCCTGAACAGCAGCAAACTATATAGCCAAATCCTCAGTGAAAAATCAAAGTGTCTTTAACCATACTGTACTTTCCACATGCCCTAGGATGAAAAACCATATATACAGACATATCTGTAATCAGCATTTTCCTGCATTTTGTTTTGCATTTAAGGTGAATTTGAGTTTACTGTCATTCATATTTTTTCCACTATTTACTACCACGTATCAACACAGAATTAATTTGATTTTATTCTCTAACGGTTTAGGAATTGTCTCATTGCTCATCTGTTTTGTTGTTAGGAATATAAAAATAGGGCCTACAGGTTAATAAAATTTTCTCAAAAGAAGTTATTCAGTCTACTTTACTGGGCTTTGTTAAAATCAATCTAGGACACTATCAAAAAAATCTGTTAAACCACATCTGATTTATATTTTTACAAACTTAGTCTTAAGATTTAGTAAAATGATCCAAAGTAAACAGTTATATTTCACTGTATCTATCATAATGCAGTATAATTTAAAATAGGTACAATAAATACATAAGCGCCCAATGCATAATGCACCATGTCTGCAAAGCACAGCACATTAAAATACGTTCTGCCCTATATCTGAGCATATACACTAGAACAGCAGACAAATTTATAGAGCACCTTGAAAAACAACTGAATTTGCACATATAAGAAACAGTAATATACCAGAAATAATTCTTGTCTGACTGCTTCAAAAGAGGACTAATGAAACTGTTAAGCAGCAATTACTATTGTGGCCTTTTAAGGAACTGATATTTTCAGCATCCACTAATAATGTAGCAGTTACAGTAAGAGACTGCAATTTATCCCAATTCTTTTTCTCCCCCCCCCCCTATATTTTTAATTTCCCAAAACACTAATTAACATAATTAACACTTCTGCATTTGTTAGAAAAAATTACTTGGCCATACTTATCTTTGCTTTCAAAGCAACATGGAGTTATCAAATACTGCCATTTTTGTTATGATAAGCCTATGCTAGTCTTTCTCCAAAGAAATGTCAACTCCAGAAACTAATATCAGAGTTAACAACATTACCATACAATGCTAAGATCACCCTGACATACATCTAAATTCTTATTTATCATGGATGGAAACGTCACAGAATTATTTCTAGCAAGCGATTCCTTTTCCATGTAAAAAAATAGCAATTTTTCCCTACATCCTTCTCTAGCTTCCTGTGATCAACACTCAACTTCCCTGCTGTATTTTGCACCAAAGTTAAATAAAAATTTCAAAATAATATGCCAGTTCCAATTTTAACATTAATAAATACACAAACTTAAAAGAAAATAGATTATCTCTTCCTACGGATGCTGAGGGGAAGAAAAAAAAAAAATCAATCATGTTCCTTGTTAACTTTTGCACCTGCAGCAATAACTTTAGAAAATACTATCCCTCTCCTTACTAGCTATCAATTGCTTCTTAATGTTGGGGGAATTATTTTCAGTATGCAAAGTAGAGAGAAGAGAATCTGTGTTGATCTTGGACAAAATAATTTGGAGAACAGTAATGATCTGTATCTCTTTCACCACAGTATCTCCAGGAACGCCCAACAGATGAAGCCAGCTCTACTCTTTAGAAGAGGAAGGGTGTAGTGTGCTAATTAACAGCTCAAGCACCGGATGTCAAATTTCAGGACAGCATTCAAGACTTCAAGTAGAGATAATACTGTCTTCAAAAGTAATGCTTAAGCATCAAGTAGCAACTTCATATATTTACTACAGGAAGAAAAAGAAGAGACACTAATGAGGTTACTATCCTTATACAATGGGTACCGCTTCCTCCTAGTAAAAGGAATGTGGTGTTTCCACATAGGGTAAAAACTCACTTCCATGATAAATGAACCTACATGAAGCTCTTTTTGCTCATAAATAAATGGAACATATTCAGAGGACTCCAAAGAAGAAATCTATCCTTTCAAAAAGGTAACTACTTCCCCTCTGATGATCTTATGGAATAAGAAAATAGCTTTAAACAGCATATTGGGAAACCAAAGAAAATACACCAAGCAACAAATAAATAATGCAAGTAGAAATTAAAACTTTCCTTTTGTTTGTGTTTTGAGGGGAGCCATGCTTTTGCTTAAAAGTTTTGGAATTACCTTGCACTTATGAAAAACCGTAGGGCTTGCCATTAAAACCAAATCTTGGTTTTCTTACAGTCACAAGAAAGGCAGCAAAGGCAATGAGTCACACACACACAAATGGACTGAAGGGCCTCTCATATCATTTGGGGCAACTCAAACGTTAGTTTCTGAGGGGAGCTTGAACAGACTAAGCAAGTTTACTGGGAGAAAGAAAGAAAAAAAGAGCATCATATCTACCTAATCTCTAGACGATGGCAAACTTCAATATACTGGCTAGGAAGAAATGTAATGCACTTAGAGGGGAGAACACTGAACCTTATGCCCTTTAATTTAAAGCTGATGTTTAAAAACACATCAACAGACATGTAACTATTTAATGTAATATTTCATAATCTCCCAAGTGTATAGACACAACTTGCTCACAGAAATGAAATGCTTTCTGAGCAAATGATTCGTAAGTTAGGTTCCAGGTGAAGAGATTTCTGATTAAATGAAATGCCTAAGTATGTGGAACCAAAACCATAGTTCCAACACACTGCAGTCAGACCTGTTGAGTTCAAGGCGTCAAGATTAATCTGGTCTGATCTGTTAAGTGTTTTTTAGAGAAAAGCAAGAGTGCTATAATGTATCTACAGAAGGTCTGACATGGAAGTTCCAGGTTTGCTCTTTCATCGAAGAATCTAACATGTTGGTTAAAACTTGAAGCAAAATCGTGCCACATCTGTAACATTTCAGATAACCAAACTTAAGTGGGGAATGAGATTCCTGACAAACTAAGTAACTCAGACTCTAGGTAGGCATAATGGTTGTACGCCTATTGTGTACGTATCTGTTTTTCAGCTCCAGATGAAGCTGAATACATCATTTTGTATGGCAGGCTATTTTCAAAAGAGCACACCTCTTGCCAGGTTAGTGAATGTTAGTAATACTGATTACTCAAGTAGTGTTTTGACATGTATCTACATTAGAAAAATCTTTGCTTTAGTGGGGCAGAAAAAAATCACAGAAATCATGATACAGCCAGCAAAAGACATCATACAATATAGTCTTAAAAGCTGCAAGCTGGAACTGGAAGTTGGATGGTCTTAAAAGTTGGAAGATACTGAAAATTAAATATCTTTGGGGGAGGGTAGAGAAAATTAAGCACAACTCTATGAATTTCTTCAGCTAACAAGGGTGAACATTACTGACAGTATTCATGGACAGAAAGGAACAAATAGATTAGGAGAAGTGGAAAAGGGAAAGACTAGCTTTCTGATTTTTTTAATGCCTCTTGGCCTAGAATACAGAAAACAAGCATCATGAAAATATGCCTCCACCCTAAAAGAAGTGATTTATTTCAAAGTACTCTGATATTCAAACACCGAGCACAGAAGTCCTGCAGTATGCTCAAGGAGAGACAGTACCTGAAAAAACAAAAAAACACTCCCCCCACTCATCCCACCCCCATTTTTAATTCCGAAGTGAGATACGGTAGCTCCCTATTTAATTCTCTAAAGCAAAATAATAAAATATTTGCAAGCACAATTTCTAAAATGTTTTCAATTCTATAATTCTGTACCTGAAAAAAAGCTTTCAATTTTAACAAAACTCATAATAGAAGTTCTACATCCTTGTACCTCCCAAAGAAAACTGGAAATAGAGAGACAGCTCCTCCTTTTCCACAAGCAAGCCAGTGTTTTATGCAATCTTTATTCCCTCACACATCAGAACTTAAGATAACCTACTTAAACAACATGAGGTTAAAAAGTTTGAGATTTTTGGGGAGGAGGTTGGGTTTTACTTTTGTCCTTCTAAAAATACATGGTTGACAGACTTAAAAAAATCTGCACAAGGGAAAAGAGATACCTTAGCTACTTTCCTCCAGTTAAGACAGTCAAAGAAGTAATATGTTCCCCTCTCATACGTATTGGTTTTCATTGTTGGCTCCATTCCGGGTGCCCTGGTGATCCATACTCGTTCTTCTTTGTGGTATCTCCAATCCCGGTTAAATCTTTCATTTTTAGTAGGAAGGAAAAATAATTTTTAGTGTTAGTTATCTGAATTTGACTTAATAAACTAAAATTTTAAGGGTTTCAATCAAAACTGTACAATGCATTCAAAACCAAAACAAAATTTCTAAGACATCGTTATACCTGTGATCTTATACCTCTTCCACACAATTATTACACCTCAAGTTAATAACATATGAAATTTTAAGAAATCTTAGGTTCAAAAAACAAACTCTTTTTATGATTACTGTTTTTCATTTTGTTGAAGATGGATAAGTTAACGTTTAGTAACGACTGGCACCTGACACTTTTTCACAGTGCTCTATAATAACGCAAAATTCATGAGACAGACTTTTGATTTCCACTATATGAATGAAAAAAAAGTACAGAGTGGAACCAAGGTTGGAGGAGTTATTTAAAAAAGGTTTCCAGCTTTAGATTGACTAAGCTTCTGTTTTTAAAATTTGTTGGTGTTTTGGTTTTTTTTTTTTACATCCACTACTTCATTACTGCAATAGATTAAATCATATAAGACTGACAAAATAGTTTGAACGTACAGCTCTACTGCTGCTAATAGCTGTAATACATCTCCTCCATTCATGTAATAGAGATAAAACAGGAGATCTTCTCCATATCGGCCAAGTTTTATTGCAGCCAGCTGCAAAAGATTGAAGAAAATGAGGATGAAAAATCACAATAGATAAATGTTTTAAGACATACTATCCCACTTAAATAACACACGGATACATCCAGTATGTGCTTCCATCCTAAGTGCGTTGCAAATGATACTCTAATATAACAAGAGTAATAATTAAAACAATTTTTTCTTCACTTTTAGTTAACCTTTCCAACTTAAAGGATACAAAAGAAAAATAAACAGAAATAACAAATCAGCAAGATAGAATTTTCTCCCTGTGCCTATGCATCCTCATCTATTTACATTTTTATTAACAAAACATTTATGTGTATTTGCTCACTTCACACTCTATTAAGTAACATTACTAAAATTTCTTACAATATTTCTCAATGATCCCTCTTACAGAATTACAATAGTTGAAAGAAAATATATCTAACAAAAAAATCCCTATTCATGTAGATATGGAATGCATCAGATAAATGTGAGAATATCTTGAACCACAATTCTGAGCTTACTTCAAGAAAAAATATCTCAATTTAATATGGCATTTGAATATTACAGTATGTGGACTATAAGAAACTTCTGCTTTACATGAAGGGCAAACTCTTAAAAACATAATGTGCTCTTTTGCTAACCATGCCCATTCTCAGTTTCATCTTCCCTTTCTTTTTCTAAGGTGGAATGGGTGCACAATGTGTCCAGTTAGCTGGTTAACACACCACTATTCCTAAAAAGATTGAGGACAGCCATAAAATGCACTTATTTTGAACATTACCTATCTGAAAGAGAATTTAGAAAATTACTGGTAATAAATTAACAAAAAAATACGCACACACACACGTACTCACCTTATCCCTAATGTGAATGTTAGTTAAGTATTCAGATGGAACATGGAAGTCTAAAAAAGAATCGGAATTGATGCAACTATTAAGACATGTAAATGAATATAATTTGCAAATATTAATATTGAATTAAATAGTTATTTCTCTCTTACCTATGTCTTGAGGTCGACAAGGTGATGATGCCCAGGGTGATGCAAATTTGGGATAGAGATTTCTGAAGAAAAAGAAAAAGCACAAATTTATTAAAATTAAAACCAAAACCCAAAGAAACCAAACAAAAAAACTCCATAACCAACCTCACAAACCTAAAAATCATACCCACACAACCAAAATCACTAGCTAGGGTGAGAAGGGAGAAGAGAAGAAAATTTCCAGCCCACTTTCCTAAAAGCTACTCTCTTTTAGTTTTTTTTAATATGCTGAGTAAGATTGCATTTAAACTGCCATGGGAATCCACAGGGTCAGGATTTCCCTTTCAATCTATCATTCCTTCAACTTAAATGCCAGGGATCCCAATCCTCTTCAGGGATACAATTTTACATGGGGTTTCACTTTGTGTAGGAACAGCTGCCACAAGCCTGGTGGGTTCCGATTCATTAGCCTATGATTTAAAAGGTGAGGAAAAGCTTATACTGGTAGATACTTCTTTTTTTTTTTTTATACTAACAGTGAAGATTTTACTCTTCTTCTAAACTTCAGTGACAGCAAATAAGTTGTCCCAGCACAACATGAACATAAGTTTATTATGATTTAGTACTTTTCTTTCATATAATTTGCTCTATATTTGAAAAAAAAAAAATGGAGCCGTTAGTTTAATAAAAGAGAAAATGATGAACCTTCCAACTCTGCTACAATGACTGATGTAATGAGGAATGAGTTTTCTAATTAACAGGTAAAGAAGTGAAAAAAAGTACTGAGCAAAATGTATTTTTGGCAGGTAGCTACAGCCTGCTTTTAATTATTCATGATAGCGTGCTTTTATGGCAAGTTTTGTAAATTAAACTTGAGTATAGTACACCCTATCAAATCCTTGCTTCCGTCTTGTCAAAGGCCTGATAATTACTATAAAAAAATACTGAAAACCTACCAGATGACCTGAACACAACCAACTCCCAGCTGAGCTATATGGGCCAAAAACTACACTGATCAACTGGTGTCAGTCTTATTCTAGGCTAACTAATCTTACTGTTAGCAAAAACTTATGCTTTAGAGCCTGAAGGAAGATTTCAGTGGCAAAACCTGCAGATGTTGAAAACAACAAAACCATTCCTTCTGCTGAAAGCATAGACAGACATTGCCCCAAGAAGAGGAGTGTCACGCATGCCCTAGAGGTTTGGTTTCCTAGGGCAAAAATCCAGGATTTTACAGACTCACACTGCATATCTGTATGCAGTACAAACTAAAGAGTTTGTGCACAGTGTTCCCTCTATGATACAAATAAAATGCTACTAATTTAATATTTTTCAAGGAGGTATTGGACAGCCTACAATCTATTTGATGAATATTTCAGAAAGCTTCAGAACTTGAACAAACAGCTACATAACCTCTAAAGAATTAAATGAAGTATTTTTTTTCATTTTTGTTTATGTAGAATTTTAAGTTATCCAAAGGAATTAAAAGCATATTTCTTAAGGAAATACAGGACTGTGCAGGCAATACATAATCATTCTTTCAACAACCAAAATAATCTTAACCTACCTGCACAGAAAATCTATATAAAACCAGGAGTTAGAAGGGTTAATTCAAACCATTAGAGATATATACTGAATTCTAAAATTTTGTTTCTAAAAGCACATTTATTGTGCAAAGTGTTTAAGTGAGGCAGGTATTTTTACGATCAGAAGCAGAAAATTTTGGCTTTCCATGTGTGAAATGCTTTTAGTTTTTTAAATGACAAATCATAAAGCAAGCAAAGGATGTTTAACATAAGGCAAGATGGCAGGCCAGACACTGGGGACTGCACAGGCTGTTTGCAAAGCTTTTCTGTATTATAAAATAAAACCAACTTTATGATACAGAACTGCCTGGATTAAATATTAACCCTATCCCCTCCATCCAAGACCCTAAATACCCTACATAAAATAAATAAATATTAAAAATATTAAAAATCCAGCTATTTACAGCACAGTTGCTAAGGAACAACAGCAGCACACTAGGTATATATACTGTTCATGCACAAACACAAATAATTTGGATGCTGTTTTCAGGAGCTGCATAACACAGCTACAAGTCATCACAGCATCAAAGTATGCTTAGTATTCCTTTGCAGTGAGGTACTGTGTAAACCTTTGAGGTTTTATGTACACTTTCCAATAGCTATGTTAAGCTTAAGCTTTATGTTAGTCATTAAAACTAAAGAATAACATCGAATAAAATATGAGATAGTATCACCAGAAGTAGTATCACTATTCCTGTTCCGCATGTCAACACCTAGAGAAAGTAGCTGTATAACCAAATGACATAACCAGATTCTACCTGCATCTGGAAAGAACTCAAGAATTTAGATACAGATGTACTTGAAATTATTTCAATGAGCAAAGATGTTCTACTTTCATCTGATCAGCCTCAAGTTAAGTTTGAGTAATCCGTACTAAGAACAGTAAGTTATTTAAGTATTGTGTAGATCCAGAAGACTGGTCTTCCAGTCAGTGCTGTAAACTCTGGAACTACCAAGGAAAAGCAGCAACCCATGGCCAGTATAGCTGTTTTTTATGTTATGGGAGAAGGGGATGGAAGTGGGGAAACTACTCGATTCAAGGGAGAAGTGACCTGTGAAACTAACACTACATGTGGAGAAGATACTATGTTAAGGCAACACATTCTGCAAATAACTACACACAACTGACTTTGAATGATCACTCTGAAATATTTATAGAAGTGCCAATGGCATAACTACTCGACTAGGTTTTGATGCAAGCTCTATAGAAGGAATTTCTGGAAATGGCAATTTCTAAAAAGTTAGATCTCTAGAAGAAAAACCCCATAAATTAATGACAATTATTTCAAGACAGAAAAATCAGGAGCTATTTTTCCTGTGCCTTCCCTCTCATCTCGATATCCATATTCATCAATCTTCTCTGATTATATGCAGCTCCATATAAATTTGTGAACCCTGAAAACTGTGTGTAGGTTGTTTGGTCTTTGTTTTGTTAATATATGATGTGCAAAACTTAAAATACATATACTACTCTGTCAATAAGGCTAACACTATGTAAATCTCTGCTGAAACAAAATGATGGGAGATTCTCAGCTGAAAGTCAGAGTACTAGAAATTAAATTTCTCTCACAGTTACAGTCATCTAGAAGATACTGATTTTATCCAAACTGATCTAGATTCCTCCTGTAACTAGTGGAGAAAGACAGGCACCCTGGGCTGGTGATTCATCTCACTTATCTTAAGCAGTTATCTTACCATTAGTGCAGTCCCTAACTGCTTTTCTCCCCACTGCCTCTACAGGAAGCCTAGATGACTAAACTTAGGTGAACTGAAAAACTAAAAGTTAACTATAAAACTACATTTTCATTTAAATTAATCTTTGGTGCAGGGTAATGCCGCAGTTGCTCTGTTCATTATTACACTAATATAATTTGAATTTATCCCCCAAACTGCTGAGAGTTAAGTGTAAATATCCTCAAGGAGTATTATTATTTGAAAAATAATGTATACATGAAATTTATTAACAATACACTGTCAATTCCTTGAAGAAAGTCCTAAAGAAGTTAGGAGAATAAGCAAAGCCACTGGGTTTATTGAAAGCTTGCAAAACAAGATCTCAGTATGCCTCAAAGCACAATTCTCTTGCTTATGAAAATTTTGTTTTACTGTCATTACATTTTCAAATTTTATTTGGCAAAATATCTTGTGGGTTTGATAGCCATGTGAGCTATGTAAGCCTATTACAAATGACAGCATATTAAACCAAAACTGAAGACAGTACTAAAAAACCAGAAACTTACTCAGGAGAGTTGAGATTGAGACCTAGTGTTGTTAAATCACTTCCTAATGCAAGATGTACCATTCCTGGATCTGTCTCTGCTGCCCTGATGAATGTTAACAAGCCAATCATCCCAAACTGGTCCGTCACCATCCCTTGAGGAATGTTGGTAACCCGACCTGGGCAAGAAGAACAAATTAATTTTCTCCTTTCAAGAAGTGGAGAAATCAACACTAAATCACTGTCAAAACTTTTAAAGAAGAAAAAGTGGAATTACACATACCATCAGGTAACACCTGGATCCCTTTTTTCTGCTGGTTGTTGTTTTGCGTAGTTGAACTTTTATCTCCAGGAAACTTGGGCCCATCTGTGCTGGATGATGTTTTGCCTGATGTACTCAAATTCTATTAAAAACAATTTGCAGAGTTGGTATGATGGAAACAAACTGAAATGGATAAACTTGTTGACCATATCTTTCAGTCAAACGCTCTAAACCAGTATGTCAAGTCACTCATAAATTAGGCACTAAAATGGAACCAAGCTGAAGCTCCTGAGTTCTGTTGACAAACTGCATGCAATATTTACCTCTTCCTAAAGTAAACCTTTATATATAAAGGTCATTAATAGCTCTTATTGTATGACTTTTATATATATATATGTGTCATACAAAGTCATACAATAAGAGCTATTAATGAGCCAACAGCTTGCAGTCTAAAAGGATAAGAAAGTCTTTTACACCTGAGTTTGCATACACAATAGATATCCCCAGTGTCTGTGACTAGAGGATATTCTGGACTACTCGTATCATATATTTTTCTCATACAGTCTTGCTCCTGCGTAACACTCCATGATGTAGCAACAGATAACAACTCAAGCCAACTTCAGGTGTAAGCAACATATAGTTGCCACATTTGCAACTATTAGGAAAGAGATGTAAACACTATGTCTGGCAAGAAAACTGTGACTGTGCTCCAGGAGAGCATATACTGACATAAGGTATCCTCCATAACTATTACTTGTTTTAAAGAATAATAAAGAGTAAGAAGTCTGCAGTAACACAGCGTAATCACATTTATTCCTTCCTTCTTTACTGTATTCCATGCTAACTTATCAGAACGTTTTCCACATGATAAACCTGGTCATAGCATTTAGGGGCTAGGCTTCCCCCATCCCTTTTTTGAACAATTACATTTTTCAGTTTTCACGTGAGTTTGCAGTCACATCTACTACTTACTCATTGGTATTTATGCCACCCTGATTAACATTTTTTGCAGTTATAAGTAAAAAAAAAACCCTAAGAACTAGAACATTTTGTCAAATACTGTTCTCTGCTATCCAAGTTTTATTCACTTTTCATTTGGAATAAATAAGCAATTATTACAAATCTTTCAGAGTAAACAATGAAAAAGACTCCACAAAGTTATGATCGAAGCTATATATCTAATGCAAGATAATTACAACAATACTTAAGGTAAGATGTACCCACCAGTCTACATTATACCCATGAATGCAACAGTCTCTATTAAAAGAGCCTGTTCCTGTGATTTCATTTCCTCATCAAAAATTTTACCTTGACGTGATATTGCACCACCTAACTTTTAAAGGATTTGACAGCTTGGAAGAAAGATGTTGTAAGTTGTAAATTGCTACTACTGAGAGGCATCAACAGCAAAAAATGAGCTGGAATTGGTAGAAAAAGAAATTATGAATTGCCAAACTTGAAAAATATGTATCAATTCCCAAAAATAAATTTTGAGGTGTTCCTGCAAGTTCCTCCCTGGCCCTCCCCCAAATATGAAAGGATCACATAAGTCATAGGAAATTAAGAAAGCAAGGTCATGGTGACCAAAAAACTTCCTGAGAAATTCTGCTTACATAGTTATATATGAAATGCTGCTTATGCAAAATTTCTCGTTAATTTCAAGGGGCAAATTTGAAAAATTTTATATTACAAATATAGTCACTGCCCATTTTAAAATATAATCAAAAGTAGTATGAACACTCAAAAGAAAAAAGATTTAAGGTTTACTTACAGATTTATTGTCATCGTTACTCGATGTTGGGTCTTTGTAGCTGGAGCCTGGTAATGCTGGAAAATCTTCATTGTGTATTGAAAAGTCCTGGGACTGCTCACTTGCTGGTTTTGTTACCATTCCAACTATCATCAAAATGAAAGCAGGAATAACATTAAACAACTGCTAAGTAAAGAATTTTCTTCTGTTGATCTTGCTTACTGCCCTGTTTCACTATGTGCAAGCTGTACAGCAGAAATGACTTTCAGAAAACCAGGTAAACCAAAACAAAGCATATCCATTTAAAACATCCACGCATATTAGACTAAAGCCTCTTAAATAAGTGTGAGCTGAGAAACACTCTGGGTTAAAATCATAAGACACATCCACTGCTTTAAGAATGAAGCCCAGTACTTTTACCAGGAACAGCACCTGTTTTGCACATCTAAATGACCAAATAATCTTTACAGGCATTATTAAAGCGGTATTTAAGGAAATCCACTGATGCAGGAAGGATGTACTGCTTTTAGGATTATAATACATTTTTCCTCCATCCCCTAATTGCATGAAGAATTTCTTAGCATAATCTCTCTAGAAGCACGTATTCTTAAAAGGATGCCCAGCTAACTTGCAACAGACCATATCACCAATGAAATACTTGCCTGTGACATAAGAACGACTCCTACTTTCAGTATGAAAACTGAAAGCATTTAGCCTGCAACTCTCAGTGCTCTGACCCTAATTTAAAAAAAGTAGGCCAGTCACATTGGAACATGGATTCCGACTACTGAAAAGCAACATTCTTTTTTTTTTTTAATGCCAGTTAAAAAAAAAAAAATCCCAAACAAAAGAAACAAACAAAAAAAAACCCCAAACAACCAAAGAAAAGCCCCCACATCACACACCCAAGGGCAAATATTCTTTGCTGAGGGACAGAAAAGTAATACAGTGATTTGACTGCAACCAACACTGCATTAGAGGAAGAGAAGACAGAAGGAAGTCTAGGGACTATTTTTCAAAGATTCTTAATAGATGTATAGGATCCAAAATGGTTCAGTAGATGACTACATATTACTTTCTCTAGTATTCTGAAGTTAGAGATCAAAGTTCCTTTATTTAAGAAAAAAATCCCACTGAGTTAATCTTGTTTCTGCTGTTCACCCTTTTAATCCAGAGTTATTACAGTTTCTTCCACTGGATGAGTAAAACTGATAATGAATTAACTGTGTTGCATATTAGACAGAATGCATACTCTCATTCTATCTAAAAGTTTTTTGAAGTCTAATTTTCCTGAATAAGCTAAGCACGACGAAAGTACGTCTCTGCTCCGTTTCAAACCTTCTTTTTCTTGACCACAACCGAAAAGCACCCTCCACTTTTTGTTGCCGGGAGACAGTGTCCAGTGCATCTCATATCCCCATTTCTTGATTGTTTCTACCACCATACCCATCCCCTGCATTAAGCAGTTGCTCAAGATAACTCTTCAGACAGAGAAATTTATTTCCTAGTTCACCACACAGCGTGTGAACGGCTATGCTAGCACCAAAATGGGGAAATGGTGTAAGCACAGGAGCAATTACAGATTTTTCATGCAGCAGTGCTGCTCAATGTTGAACTCCAGCTCCATGCTGGTACACCTGTGTGGATCTCCTTCTTATCTTCTATCAATCTTCCATGTAATGGCTTCTTTTTCAGAGACAGACAAAAGATCAGGTAAACCACAAGCTGTAATAGCTTTCCACACTCAGTGTGACTTTTCAGTGTCTTTATTTGCAGAAGTGACTTCTCCCTGTGTTTAGGAGCACTTCAGTTTAACTTGTTTAGCTCTTTCTCACAGCTATCTCACAGCTATCTTAAGCAGAGGGCCCTGGTTACGCCCAGTCCATGAGGCTATATTCTCCTGATAATGCGGTCTGTATTATTTCTCTCCAATTAGAGTTGGAGATATCTCTGAAAAACACTAACTTTTTATAGTTAGAAAACACTGGGTTATTTTTGGTTGGAAGTTTGACAAGTGTCATAAAAATAACTTTAGGTTATAAAAACAACTTTTCAGAGTAGCTGATGCAACATGCATGATAAAATCTACTAAAGCAGTAAGAAAAAAAAAGTATTGTGCCTCACGCTAAGCTTACCTGAATTTTTTCCAGACCCAAATAATAAGATCTGTATCCACCTTAAAGTTTTTCCTTTTATTATTTTTTGAGCTGTTCAGCAAGAATTATGTAAGACACAGACTTGGAATCTAACTGATAATAGTTGATGCTTACAGGTTAATTTTTGAATCATAAGAGTGACAGTGAAGGGTACTACAGCAAGTACTGCCAATAAACAGAGAAAATATACAATATGTTTACAGCTGCTGACTTTTTACACAGTAACACCTCTAGTAGTCAAATATTATTTCTAAAATTTACTTCTCAGACCTTGACAGTTCTTGTATACACGAAATTTCTAGAGTGAGCAGCTTCAGAGTAATCATACTATCCAGATTGAAAACTCCAACAACCTCTACTGACAGTGAAACTAAAGCAGATGAGTTCTTCTACTTACAGAAGCCTGAGGGGAATCTCCAATCACAGACATATTGTTTATTTCTAACAATTGAGACTTAGGAGCTCAAGTATCTGGCATTTTTGAAAAGACTACCTATTGTCTTATAAACAGCCAAAGGTGAATCAAGCAAATACCAATTTCATTCAAAGAGCTTTCAAAAGTATAGTCTTACCATAGGGTGCCCTTCCAGCTAAAGGGTTTATTAATGGAGTTGGATTGCCACTTCCTTCCCTTCTGTTTCTGTCTGCTAGTGCTGGAAAATCTGAGAGGTCCAGTCCTGTCACATTTTCACTTCCATCTACAATAAAAAGAGATATTTTAAATTCCCTTCTGTTTTTCACTCAAAGACTTCATTATGTGCAAGATAAATGTAGGATATATTTTCTTTCTTCAAGTTATCTTTTTACTCTTACTATAATTATTACAAATAACTACAGCCTCTGTGTTATGCAACTAGCCTAAAGAGCATCACGATGTTTGGGGTTTGTTTTTAAACAAGAGTTAGTCAACAGCATTTAGTAATGAGGTCTACTCATTTTGAATTAAAGACTGCACACATAAAACATGGGCAGACCATCAAAATTACAGTACTAGGATAGGTAGCCTGCTTAAAATTTAAGGAGCTATCAAGCAGAAATTTGAGAGACCCATATTAGCAGCAGTATCAAGGATCTCCCTTGTCCTTAGATAAGGTAGGATAAAGCTGAAGCAGTGTAGAGCAAATGCAGTGCAAGTTACATGGGAACATTTTTTGATTTGCAGCAGGAAATACTACATAGGTGAGGTCAGAATTGCAGCTCTATAAAGATGTCACAAGGTCCTAGGGGATGCCCAAACCCTTCCACTCTGATGTCACCAGCACCTCAACTTGCTTCATATACATGGCCACCTACAGAAACGTCAGCATGGACAAACCTAAAGCATTTATGCACAAAGATATTTTCCTCTATCTAGTTCATTAAAATTCAGGTGAAGAAGTAATTCCCAGAGAAAAAAAATCACAACTGAAACAACTGATTGAAAGGATCCCATTATAAACCAAATGTTCAAAAGGAGTTTGAGATTTCAAAAACTGCTTTGCCACTGTCTTTACCCTATATAATGTGGTAATAGAAAATGCATAATTTTTTCCTTCTCTGATTCCCTTTTAAATTCCATAAACTATTTTGCATTTCTAACCAACTAGGTATAATCTATAGTCTTATGATATACAGCTAGTATTCCACAGAATACTTTGTCTTCTCCACTGTTATGAAGTAGTAACAGTTTCACAGCACCACTCTTGGAGCAGCACTTCCATGGAATAACTGAAAATTATAACAAAGTTGCACTCCGACAGAACCAAGTATTTTCAATTAGACTTATTTAGTCCAAAGAATCTCTCTACTGTATTTTAAGATTGATATTAATCAGAGTAAACTCACCTGTTCCATTAAAAATGTTACTTGATAAGGAGTTATTCATTCCAAATGCCTGATTTCTGTTCATCCCAAATCCAGACATACTGTGAAAAAAATCCAGGAAGTCAGACAAAAGGGTACATATACTTCGTAATTTCCAGTGTTATTAAGAGGCAAAGACACTTAAATTATTTCACACGTAAGCAACCCACATTAAAACTCAATTTTTATTTTCCTTTATGATTCTGAAAACTCAGCAGCAGCAGCAGGCACTGCTCAATCAAGACAGCTGGAATGACTTCAAAATAACTTAGTTTTTTTAATAGTCACTGTGTCTTAAGACATCTGTCAACCACCAAGTTATGACAAATATGATCATTACTCAATAATTTCATATAGAAAAATGAAGCAGCAGTAAATGCAACCGTGAAAAGACAGACTGCAATCCATTCATTTTTAGGTGGGAAGCTGGATCATGGAAGTGATCAAGTTTGTCATGACTCAGCTATAAGCTGAACAGTTATGGTGTGCAATCATCACCATGTACATATGGCACCATTACAAGCATAGGGGTGGTCTCTGCCACACAAGGACACCAGCTAAATTAAAGTTTCATATAGTCAGGCAAAAATGTTTGAAGACATCTAAATATCATATAGGACTACTGTGGTTGAAAAGACACCTTCACAAATGATCTGCTTCATTCTGTGTGAGCTGGAGATGTTGAGAAGCCCAAAGGTAGGCCCTAGCTGAGCAAAGTTCTGAATTTCTGTCCTGTGGGAAATCACAACATTCATTTGTCCCCTGTAACAGGTTGGAAATTGATGCTTTAGAAGTTTCTGTAAATAAACACGTCAAACATTTTCCTAGTGGAAATTTCACCTACACAGACTTTTTCCACAGTTACAAATCTGACGCATTTCATTCCAATTTGAAATAGCCTTAAACGCTTCATTTTGGATTGAGACATCAAGGGCACAGTTAGCAAAGACTGGTCCTGTCCCACTTTGCTTCCCCAAGGTGGAGTATTTGGAAGACATCCAGACCTTTGACACATCTGAAGAGACACATTCCTGGTATCCTCTATGAATTCTAGACCTGGTGAGAGCACTAACAGGAGACAATTTGATCTTGAAGGCATATAATCTAGCCTGATGACAGACAGTATTTCTCATGCAAGGGTTTTTTTGTTTGCTTTTAAAGTAATTAGAAACAACCACGTTAAGAATTTCAGAGATAAAAAAGGGATTAGGCCACAAAATGTGTCCTTCTCTACAACTATTTGTAACCTGTTTTACCAATGTAAGTAAGAAAGGGAAAGTGAAGTGTATTTTATATTCAAAAACCTAAAAACTTTCATTGCTCCAACTAAGGCAACCATTCAGAAAACACTCCTTGGA
Source organism: Strix aluco (assembly GCF_031877795.1). Taxonomy (NCBI): domain Eukaryota; kingdom Metazoa; phylum Chordata; class Aves; order Strigiformes; family Strigidae; genus Strix; species Strix aluco. Next base: position 48,484,928 of record NC_133935.1, read on the forward strand.
ACTCACATAATTCATGCATCTGTCAAGGAAACGCCATAAATTTCTTTTTCCAAGTATAATTTCAAAATTTTGTTAAATATATCCATTAACAGTTGGATATGTACTACTATACATTTGTTAGGCTAATAAACTATGGAACAAGAACTTGTCATTGTTCCAGTCATATTTCCTTCTCAACTTGTAAAAATTGTAGCTTCTTGAAAATGAGATATACAACGCAAACAGTGAAAGATGAAGATTTTAATTCAAATGCTCCTACAGACAGGGATTTTATTATCTACCCCTACAGCTGAATGACAGTTAAACAAGTACTTTCTATACCTATACCAATCTCCAAAATCATTGTCCTCTGCATGTAGAGTTTTTAAGTATACTATTTCAACCTTTTGTGATGCTCAAGTTTCAAAACTACTTCAAAATATAAAATCGTCTTTTTAAATTAGCATCTCCTTTACTTGCCACTATACATCACAGGAAAGAAAAGACAAATTCTAGGTAATCAGAGGCAAGACACAAAGTCTTCTCACACTCCAAAAACATAAATCGCTACTACCAATTCTCTATTGCTGCAATTGAGAAAAGCATTTTTATGCCTGTATCAGTGTGAAACTACAGAACTAAACAGTCTGACCAAGATTCAGATAACCATGACATTAGTTTTTACCTTCCTTTATCCATTTTGTAAAATACTAGTTTGGGTTAGAGGTGGCACCTGAGTACCATGAGCTTGTTTGTGCTCCGTGTAAAGGCAGTACCCTAAGGAAGGGCCTGAAGGGCGAAAAAGGACGAAGCTGGGAGCACAGAGATCATGAAGTTGTGGAATGAAGCCTGGAAAGCAGTAAGCTGTGCAAAGCTGTGACACACATTAAATAATTAGAATCAACACACTTTTTACTACAAGTTTATCAGTATGAACTAAGCATAAACACAGAACCAAAACACAGTTAAAGCTTAATGATTTATGATGTTAGAATCTTGCCCAGAGTTAGAAAAAGAAGTGATTGAGAAGCTTTTGACATCCAAATGAGCACCAGATCCTTAAATGAATGGCATACCACTGTTCTGTGTATTATTAAAATACTAGGTCCCTACTGTGTCTGAATCAGTTAACAATTCTTCCAGAATAACTATTGTGTTTTTAAATCTTGCCTTACTTCTTCCCAAACTCATTGATGAACAGCCTTAAAATGGATGTATAGACCCAAAAATCAAGACATGTTTCAAAAACAAACTTGGGAACACATGAGAAACATCACATGTTTTAAAGCAGCAGCAGTAGAAATTCAATAGTCAGAAAGAGAATATAGCTTAAAGGCTTGTGTGAATATTAAAAGCAGCTTCAAAGTTTACTGCCAGGAGACAAGAACACAGGAAGCAGCTTTCGAGCTTTATTCTAATGGATGAAAATTAGATTTCCAGAGCAGCATTTAATCACATCCATGGCTGTACAGGGATGGTCCAACTAAACAGCCTTACCTGTTCACAGTAAAAGGTTGTCGAGAGGGTTGCTGCTTTGGCATACATATTATGCTTGGAGAGCTTCTGTTGGGGCTGCCTAACCCTGAACTGCTCATGCTGTTTGTCCTGCTGGGAATTCCAATGCCCTGACCAACCTGGGAGTGGTTCATCATATTCCTAGGATTCATAGGCAATATCCCCCTGAAAGAGAAAAATCATCCACAGAGATGAATCTGTACAATAGTATTTGGTTACTCATTTAGATTACTAACATAGGATGGACTCTGGCAACTTAATTTGTGCTTAGCGTCAATACAGCATGTTTGGATTACTCTCTATAATTAATGTAGTTTTGGATTTCTTCAGAAATACCAGGTGACCCATTACATACTAATCAAGTCCTTGGTCAGGTTTAGATAAATACTTAAGTATTATGCACTTGAAAAGGTGTTGCAGCTCTTTTTTTAATGAGCACCTCAGACCTACTACCTTACTCTACAGCGTATGATATCCATACAAAAACTTTAACTGTACATTTACCAGAACAATCAAAAAACAACCTCTTACATTCTGAAGCAGAATTTGCCAGTAATTTCTCCTTTATGTACAAAAATTCAAATACTGTCTTACAGAAAGCCCTTACTGTTTTACAGTATTATTTCCCTAACACAGGCAGTGGTCAAGAGAAACTACTTTTCGTCTTTTTTAACTAATCAGACTGTAAAGTAGTTGAGGCAAAATATGCAGAACATTTAACAAGAGCTCTGCAGAAAGACACAATCGCAGAAATATTGGCTATCAATAAATACCTGCTCGGAGATGGAGGCGTGTGAAGTGACATTGTTGGTACCCCTGTTGTTGGCGTTACGTGGCTCGGTAACTGAGTGCCTTGTGATAAGCTGCGATTTAACTGAGGGGTATTGTTGCTCATTCCCCTCATTGGAAGGCCTAGTGCACCTATTGAAAAAAAATTCAGAGGGGTGGAGATATAGAGCAATCAGGAACAAAGTCTTCTCCATCAGATGTAGATGGAAACAATTTATGCTGACAACCTACAAAATGTGTAAAAATTAAGTCCTTGTTTGCATAGTAGAAGCCCAATTATCTCAAATTTAGCCCCATTTCTGTTAAACTTTAGAAAGGCTCTTTAAGGAACTTCTGTATTTGAGTCACTAACAAAATTTTGTTTCCTTTGAGATGTATACTTAGAGAAAGGGTTCAGTTTTGAGTTTTTTGATGAGGACATGAAATTCTACAAATTATCTCAAAAAAGGCAGCATTTTGAGAAAATTAGTAACTGCACTCAAGAAATACATTACTTCTGAATAAACTGGTAGATATATTTGGCCAGTATTTAGAACACTGATTTGTTAAAAATTAGGCAAACCTTTAATAAAAAAAGTAATTTATGAATATTTAGTTAACAATTACATTGCTTTCAAGACAACTAAAGCAACATTTTAGGCCAGTTCTCTGCAAAGTTTAAGTTGCTTCTTTTTGATAACAGAACTTCAGTGTCCACAATCAAGTCAATCTTTTGAGGAAAGAAAGAAAGCAGAATTTTAACTGCCCTCTATTAGCATTTAAAAATATACAGAAGATTTTTAACATTATGATGAAAATATTTTTTACACAAACAACTGGGTGTGACAGAATAAAGTAAGCACTTCAGTGAGGTAAAAAAAGAAATTGCTTTAACTCAGAACAGCTAAAGATAACCAGTTGCTGCACTGGCTCAAAATGTCCAAAAACTTTATGAAGTTTCTCATCATTCTCACATCACTTTTCTGTGCTTATGAAGTTTTGGAATGATGTTCGAAGGCAAGAAAAAGTAATTTAGTGCAACATATCAATAGAAACAAACTTAGCATATAAAACGCGATAGCTGTAAGTAACAGTCCCTATTGCTTTGGCATCAGGCTGCTGAGGTAGACTCACATAACTCAGAACCTTATCTTGCAGACCAAACAAATGAAAAATTATCGTGAATCAGCACTCTCCCATGGCAGATCACCCCAGCAGAAGAGCTGAACATGCCAGTGTATAATGTGATCAAATACTAAGAATGTAAAGAAAGGATATAGCGTATGCTCAGGTTATTATCATGGACAAGATCTGAAGAAACCTCCCAGTCATTTAGCGCTGTCACTTTAAGAACTGCTGTCTGTCCATGACCTACCCTACAATTTGCAATCCAAGAAGTTTGCAGTAACACTCAAAGTTTTGATAACACTCAAATTTATCTCTATACATTCAGATTGAGAAGTAGTGTGACTTGCTATAACAAGCCTCCTAAGACTTCATTAAATGCTGATTATATCAAGGTGTTCACGGTAAATATTTTGGCAATTTGCTGCATCAGAATAATTTCAAAGAGCATAAACATGTATTACAAATAATATTTCATGCTGATTAACAATTATGTGGAATTTTAAAAATAAAATGGTAAAGAAAAAAATACATACACTTCCAAACTAGATACAGTACACTGAAAAACATGATTACAATATTCAGGTTAATTTTGTGCAAGCATTTGTTTCAGCAAAGCCTGTTTTACACTGATGGTTATTTCTTGTTGTTGGCTTTCTTTAAACTAGAATTTTTACTGAGTAGGGCTGTTACAGTGCAGTAGAACCATCTTCCTGTGGCTGGCAAGTAGGTGCAGTTGAAATATTCACCATAAGGAAAAAAAAAATATCTTTTTTCTTATGCTTCCTTTTTCCACTTTAACCGAGAGAAGAGATCAGCATGGGCTATATTGGAGACTGATCAATCAAGTGGCCGATTTCCTGCCTGATAGTTAAGTCACATTAACTCTATGGCATGACATCTTGCTTAATGACTGACAGCTACCAATTTAAAAGTCAGTTTATATTACATGGTCACTCATCAACAGCCACTGAGATAGTAAAAAACCACCGTATTTTTAAACTATTTGAAGAAAGCCGAAAGAAATTGTGAAGGCCATGCATCTAGCAGACAAAGCTTTTAGTCTGTCCAGATAACAAGTCCAGACTCTCTAAAGTACTCTGAAGGTGTTTTTTCTTAGAATCCGAGTCAGATGCACTTGGCAAGAAAGTTGCAAACATTCAAAAGTGTACAGTAATAAAGGAGAGACGTTCACAAACCCGTTTTACTTGTGTAACTGTACCCAACTCAGATATCCTGAGCCACTTTCTGGCTGCGCCTCTCGGCAACGAGGAGGTTCAGTTGTCAATGCTGGCCCTTAAGTTAGGTGGCTAGCAATACACACTGTGACTGCTCCTTTACAGGTCCTTCTATTGCAACAGTATACACAAGACTGGCAGATACAGAAAAAATCTTCAAGGTATGGGAAAGAAACAAAGAGTAGTGCAGAAGGCAGTAATCTTACTGGTATAGTTCTTTGCCAAACGTGAGTTGCCAAGCATGTACACAAGATTTACTTTGCTCCTGTAGAGCATGAAATATCAGTTATAACTTAAGGTATAATTTCCTTCTATTCCTTACATATTGTCCTGAACTAGGTTCATTTTGGCCATGCTCACTTTCCTTAGTTTTTCCTTCAGAGAGTCACAGTTACATCACAGACATTCTTTAAAGGATGATTATATTTGGATATTCAGCAGTTATACAGTGTCAATATATGACACTTTGCATACTAAATACTGCAAAAATGCATACTAAGCAAAGCAGAAATGTATCTTAAAAAAAACCACCCACAAATAAGGAGACATACTGTCTCTTTTACAATCATCAGAAAACAAAGTCATATGCATGTTCTCTATCCAAAGAGCATGAAACCAGAACATATTTAGCATAAAACAAACATATAATCAATAAAAAGAATTCTTACTTTGTTGCCCGTATAAACTTGCCCCAAACTGAGACAGCTGACCTGATGTTGATGGTGATGCCAGCATCTACAATGTAAGAGGAATAAAAGGTTATTAGACAAAGGTGCTGTGCTATCTTGCTCTGTAAGTTTACACAATATTGTTTTGCCAAGAAAGCCAAAACAGCAACTGAAAACTCCTTTTAAGTCATCAAGTTTTAGAAACTCCCTAAAATATCTGCACAGTAACAACTGCAACAATTGTTATTGCAATTGTTATTTTTATTATATATATATATAACAACATGTGATTGCAATTATTGTTATTGCAACACATCAATAAAAATGTATGACTTTACATGTATAAAAACAGCCTTTCTTTTACTTGTGACAAATAGCACAGAGGAAAAATATCTAAAAGCTTTCAGTTTTTCTACCCTTGTAGCTAGGAAAACTACCGTTACAGAATAAGGAATACTCAGTTATTTAAATCAGATATAGGTTTTTTCCCCTTGGAAAACATGCATCATAGAAGATCAATCCCTGCTCAATGTGATAACAGCAAGTGCGAAGTTTCATATTATCAGTTACAATAGCAAAAGGTGGGGAATGAGCGGCTACATAGCAGCAGGTATACAGAAACAGATGTGAACTTTGGGTAAGATTCCGATGTTAAAATTATAATGTACCTACTGCCCTAACAGCTGGCTTCATGCTTATATACACTATATGAATTAGGTAAGATGTACAAATGTCAGAAGTAATCTCTCCTGCTCTATTATGTCCACTTTAGAGACATCACATATTACCAGATATTTCTGTTAAAACCTTCTTTGTCAACTTTCAGACATCACACAAGAAATGTGACAAACTAAAGAGACTCTTGGGAAAAGGAAGATCTAAAAAAAAAAAAATAAAAATCACAATCTATGAAGAAAGATTAAGATTTGGGTTTGCATACTTCAAAAAGAAGGCAACTAAGGTAGGGACATGATACCAGACTTCCAGTCATTGCTGTAGGCGGAAAAGAACAAACTACTCTCCATGCTGCTGCAGAAATAGAAAGTATTAATAAATTTGAGAAACAGGAGATTTAGGTTAATATTTGGAAAAAAAAAATCCCTTTGCAATCTTCAGGACAGTTAAGCACTGGAACATCCATCCCTGGATGTTTTTAAAGAACAGATTAGATGTTCATCAACATTAGCTGATTGTCCCTTGGAGCAAGAAGAGCTATTAGTTGACCTAATCCATCCAGCTCACAACAGAATATGCTACTTGGAATTTACAAACCCATGGGCAAATGTCTGCTTGTTTAGTGCAGTAGTCTGGACTTGGACTGAATTTTAGGATGGTTTCAAGGAAAGGAATGTCTGGATTCTTACATATAAGGGAATTTCAAGCTTTTCTAACTTGAGAGTAAAGAATTCAAATCAAAATAACTTTTACTGTGATAAACTGCAAGTTGCTTTGTTGACTTAATTGAGACAGATGTAGAAACTCAAACAAACCTTATAAACTGAATCTGCTAGTTGTCTAGACTGGGGCCAAATCTAAATGGTAGAAATGAGAAAGAAGACATGCAGGGTAGACACTAAATATCAAAAGTAGCATTCATGTCTGTAAATCACAAAGTATTTATGATTTTTTGAATACATACAGAAGGCATGAGAAATGACAGCAGGCAATTACTGTAGACCATCAGGAAATGCATCAGAAATATCATCCCAAAATACTATATACTCACACATATTTTGAACAAAGTGCACATATTTGACAGCAAGCAACTACAGCAATAAACATCCACACCTGCATATACAAGAAGTTTGAAATACTAAGACAAAAACTTTGTGCCGAAAAAAATATAACTAAAATACGTGCCAAAGTTCTCCTTTCTTAGTGAAGAACTGGCTGTGAACAAAAAGAACACCTTAAATAACTACCAGTGGCTTCAGCTCAGAACTTGTATAGCAAAGTTCACAGGCCACATCTGCATCAGCAAGGAATGCAGCCAGAGAGAAGTTCATTTGTAAACAAAAAGTTGGTCCTGAGGGCCTAACATACATACTGTCTGCATTTCTAACTAGAGTTAGCTGTGACTAAAAGACCTGATGCCACGGACTGACTATCCACTGGTGAGTGGAACATGTCTGGTGCACTCCTGGAGCATCTCTTACAGCCTATTTTGATCCAGAAGGAATCAAATTCACTCACACCAAGACTGCTCTGCAATGCAAACCAAAGCGTGTTGAAGTGGGGATACTTGGGAGACAGACTTCAAAAGTACACTCCCTGCCCAAACTAACAAACTGATGTGTGTTAAACATTGATAAAACAAGCTCATACAGTAGTTTTAAGGAAGGAAAGACAAAGTAAAATGTTGAGGTAAAAAAAAAAAATTCAAGTTTGACAAGCTGGAAAATCCTAGAACATGTTGCAAGATGTGGCAAATTGTAATTCCATGAAAAAAAAAAAAAAGAGGAAAAAAGTTATGACACACCTTCATAGACAATGACAAGGGCACACAAGCCAAAAAATCCCAAACCAACCAGACATTGAGATAGAAACAGCAGTCAAAAAGTACTACTAGCTTTGGGACAGGTAAGCAAAACAGTTAACCCAAAAAGAAGGTCCCGTAAAAACAGCTGCTCAGGGCATTCAAAAATTGCTGGGATGGCCTATGAGATAATAAGCAGAAGATGGTACAAACTGCAGCATAAAAACCTTTTATTTATAATGTTAACTTGGATTTAAAAAAAAAAAAAACAACTCAGAGACCTAAGAGGTACTAGATTACTTGAAAGAGAGGGAAAGAAGAATCCCACATCTTCTACAGAGTACTGCTTGATATTCTTTAAATTCAGTTAAAAGAAAAGGAATAGCAAATAATATTTAATGAACACTGTAGAAATTGGATTTTCTTTTGAAAGATTCTAAAGTAGGTCACATGTATTGTGCCATTTGCTTTTACATGAAAAGTTAATTGCAAAATGACTTGTAGATAAACCTTTACAGAAAGCCATAATAAAGGCCAAGTATTAAATCCAGTAAGTCTAACAACTAGTCTTAAAGTCATAACATACTTAAAACATCGAAGATAACAAGCCCCAAGAAGAAATAAATAAAAATTTCTGTGGATCTGTTCCAGGCTGATTAAATGCGGCATTTCTTAAATCTCATGGAGAAGGAATATGCTGTATGGGTATCAATTACTCCCTCGCTAATTTGTTTTGCAATATGCCAAAACCCCTTCCCCAGTATTGAACAATTTTTCTGTCACAGCTAAGTAAGAAGCAGTTTAAAATTTTGTCTTCTTTTTCTATTATTTCCATATAATTTAGGTCAACAACAAAACAACTACATCAGCCAAAACTTCAACCTATGCTACCAGTACCGTTATTTGCTTTCACCACCTTTGAGTCACTATTGCAGTCTACTCAAACTTGGTCTACCAAAGGTAACAAAGATTCAAGAGTAATGTTATTAATAGTATTAAAAACATTCATTCTGGCACTCTGCAATCATTTTATCTGACTCGATTACTAGCCACAAGACACACAAAATATAACAACTCTTCAAGAGTGCACTTGCAACAGTGGCTGGAAGTTACTCTTGAATTTCTTTTAGTCTACAAGAGCCAAAGGTCATGATAATCTTAAAAACTAAAGCAGTCTAACCCTTAAGGTAACTAAAGCCTCTTCCACTTGGTAAACTCCTTTAAGCTTTACCCAATTACATCAGTATTTTAGGAAAAAAATGCTCAGAATTATACCTGTAACCACCTTTGAAAAACAAAATGTACCAAATTACTGAGATCATGTCAACGAACAGCATATTCTAGCAGTATGCATACAATACCAACTTTTTAAAGCAAGTTACTAATAATGTTTGAACGAGTCAAGGAAATTGTTAAACAATTTTGACACCTATAGATTTTGCTGCATGTGTACCAAAAAAAAAAACCCTCCACTCTTCCAATGTTGGCATTTAGGTTTAAATCAATTTGCCAGTGGTAAACAGCTACAAAGCCCAGTTGTGAAATAGCATGGGATTTCTGCTTCTATTCCAACCTTGTATAACTGAACTAGACAGACTGTTTCAACTGGCCTTCCCCGTACATGTCATTAGGTGATGGAGGAAGCCTAAGACTTGCATTTCCCACAGTGCAAGGAGACAACTGAGCAAACAAGACTCAGTAGCATGAAGGGTGTAGTTCATTCTGCTAGCATATGGAAGGACCAACATCTGTACTGGCAAACTGAAAGACTAAGTTGATGGCAGTCAACTAAGATGTGAACATCATTTTACTCACAGGTCTCAGTCACAGTGCAGTTCTGATCATGGAAGGTTCTGCATCTAAACTTAAACAAACTGATGATCCAAGCAGATGGCCCAATTTTTCTGGACTGGTCCACACCAAAAATCAGTCAGCCATAACATGCTATCAGGCAATTTCCTAGCCCTAGTGATGAATGAGATTTTACTGTACCTGCTTTCATTAACTCTTGCTGGGTTTACTACAATAAATTAATTTAAGAGTGTCAGCAATCTTGAAAAAACAGCACCAGCAATTGCTTAAGTTTGCCAGAACTGTGAAAAAACTGCTGCATTTTACAGCCCTCTCAGGAGACTGGTGAACACAACCTGCAGCCTCCATGAAAGCAGAGGGAGGTGGTGGGAGGCAGCCCAGCAGCAGAGCTGGCTGATGGGGCTCCCACCTCCCCCCCTTCACTGCAGCATCCTGCATCTTCCAAGCAAACCCCAACTTACAGTGCGGAGAGCTGCCTGTCACCATAACTGTGGCGGTAGCACACCTTGGCACCAAGGAAACTCAGTAAAGCAACACTTCTGCGAAGGCTGCTACATTATGCAGTTATAGCCTAAAGCTACTTTCTTAAACACAAGGCAAAAGCTGAAGTTAAAATACATCAATCCAGAGCTACAAAGTCAACTCCTAAAATCAAAACATGTTAGAATAAGCAAATAAATCTGTGAGTAATATTTGGCCTCATAAACGATGGGTTTCTCACAGGTGCAAACATCAGCATCATTTTCTATTTGCACTACTTTATTTCTGGTATCTGCCACCTGTGCTGCACTATTTAATAATAAAACAGCTGACCCACAGGCTCAAAAGAAGAAAGTGTTAGTTATACTGATGTAAAAAAAAATAATCACACCAACAAATAACAGATTAAAAAAATACAGATTTTTCTATACTCTGCGAGGTTTTTTTAGTAGTATTATTAGTTCTCTGGATTACAAGCCACCTTTTAATACAGTGCTCACAAAATTCCCATGTTACAAGAAAATATTTACAAGTCTCAAAAATCAGAGATCAGTGAAGAAATTTTGAAAACCTTATAACTGCAGGTTATTATTTGCAAGTGGAAATTGTTACTGATATAAATTTTTTGTGAAATATAAAACCAAATACAATACTGAAAAAAAAGAAAATTTTATTAAATCTTTCAGATTTCATAATTTATGGTTGTGGTCTTCTGCCTCCAGTGGTACTTGGGAAGTACAAGGAGGTAGGACTGCACCGCTGTTTGTAGCAGTATCTCAAGAACTTAAAGGCAAGATCTTGCCTTTGAATGACAATGACATTATTAACATGAGGTTAACATAGCTATTAAAGTAAAACTCTAAAAACAAATTCTCCCTGTGTAGAGACATGTAGTTTGATAGTACCAGTGAGCCTAAAGATTACTGAAGACTTGCTGAAAGCTGCTACAACAAAAAAATGCCATAAGGCATTACTAACTAGGACAACAAAGCAAATGTTTTATTTCAATTAAATAACCTGTTGCATACAAAAAAAAAATTAAAAAGCAAAACCAAAACCAAAATCAAACCACCCACACACTGAGCACGTAAACCACCAATATTACAATACAGTATGTTCAATGAACTGAATTATTGTGTAAGAAACCAGAACCCTCCTCTTTCTAGAAAAGGCAGATGATTTCATTCATGGAATTAATCTGGCCCAAGGAACCACTTCAGCTGCTAAAGCTGACATACAAAGACTATTATATATTGTTGATTTAAGTGGAGATGCAGTGAAATACAGCTTTTAGATGAAGTACAGAAACAACTCCTACCACAGTCATTTAGTTCTTCTACTAAAAAAAATAAAATCTAAATACAAACTCAATCACAGTGAAAATTATATACTAGTCATCAATAGTGAACTTAATTTTCTTGTGACAATTTCAAATTGTAAAGTAAGTGACATGAAATAACTTTAATTCAGATATCTACTTGCAAACTGTGTGACAGTCTAAAACCCCACTTTCCTGTCTAAGTAAAATTAGTTTATCATGTATTGTTTTATTTGATAAACCCATCCAGGTACAAATTTATAGATGACACAGTAAAAGGCTGCATTTTGCATTCCAAACTTTTTGTTCTTTCTTCTTACTGTATAACCTTATTATGAAAACGCAAGCTATAGGTAGAATAATAGGCTCTGAAAGGGTATACTGCTGAGAACACACAAACTCCCTCAATTTGTTTCTCATCTCATTCCCTGCAAGTCCTTCCATCTGTTTTCATTAATTGCAATTTTCATTCATTTAAAATTTGTTTTTAAAAAAAAAAACATATCAATGTACTCACTAAAAGATGCAAAAAATGTTTAATCACTCTCTGGGAAGGTAAAAAGCAACTCTGTTGCTTTGCAGCTCACACTTCAAAGAAAAAAGTTTAAGCCACGTGTTTCACAAAGCAAGGGGGACAAACCAACCCACTATTTAGTCAAATCTACAACTACGTTTACATGCAAAGTAATGTATATGAAAACATTCACTGGCCATTTATAAATAAAGACATTAATCTATTTTCTTCCAAAAATAAGCTTTCCTTTTTTTTCCCCTCCACAAATGGATCAAAACTATTCAGACCATGGCAAGGCACATTAATGTAAGGTAACTCTATTCAACCAGCCAGCATTTGCATAAATGCTGTGACTGCTCCTGATACAAGAGGGTTCCATGGGAAATTTTAAATACTTACAACAACTCCATGTGCAGTATCTTAAGTTAAATTATGACTAAGCTAACAAACTCTCCTGCAACAACTAAGGCAAATGCCAAGCAAGATGCCTTGGGAAACAAGATAGCATAGATTCCCTTAGAATCCTAAAAAAATAGCATTAGAAAGTCAACAATCCAGCTGGAACAACGTGGTGTACAGCAACTCTAAAGCCAAAGCTGTCTCCAGAAGACTGATTAAACCCTTCCACATTTAGTTTCTCAAACTTAGCAAGATTCTGGATCTCTATCTCCATGGTAAGCTAAGTCTTGTTTCAGGGTGTTATCTCTTGTAAAAGTACTATCTCTTTATAAGGCCATATATTTCAATACACAGTAAAGAATTAGCTAAAGGTTCTATAAATTACTTTAATGGAAGTTCACAGTAAAAGGCTTTGATACAGCTTCTGACCACCCCTTTGCTGTATCACCATTGTGTCCATTACAAGACAAACCACTGACCTCTGCCTGCATGCAACTGTCTCATGACAGAGGAACACCTGAATGTAATCCATCACAGACATGCTTCTACTACTTCAGGATGGAAGAAACCTCTGGAAAGCAGGTTCCCAGAATCAATAACCCATTTCATTGTGCTCAATATCCAAATCTGAGGACCTCCTACTTCAGGAAAGGTAGTGTCAGGGAGCTAGATCAATAGTTGCAATGAGCCAGATCTAATCTGCAGGCTAGATCTTGCCTGCCCCAATTGTTAAAATATATTTGACTTCACAAGAAGCCACATTTTTAAAGAACTGAGATGCAAAAGAACGTCAGTCTCAACTAAGAAAGTCCAGAATTAGTTAAAACATTAAGATTTTTCAGAGAGGAGAGTAAGTTCAGTAAACTAACCCACTAGAAGTAGAAATCAGAGAATTATTACCATGTTACTGTGAGCATTTTATCATCTGTTGAGCAACTAGGAGAGAAAATGAACAGCAAAGCACTGGGCCAAGAAATAGAATAAGCATCCATTGAAAAAATTCTCCTAACTTTCCCCATATTTTGGGCAGACCTTCATTAAAAGGCATGTATGTCTACTGTCAGATTTATGACTGCAGTTCAGAACAGAAGATGCCCTGATCTTACATTCCCAGGTAGGCACCTTCAGTGGATTGGGCTAGACTGGTAAAGCACTTGTGGAGAGCTTCCTACATTCTTATATATGAGAAATCAAAGAAGTTCAGACTGAATGGGTCCCATCTTTCCTCAAAGCTGTCTTTTTTTTTGCTCATTTGAAGACAGTAGATCCAAAAGTATATGAAGGCTTCGAGTTACCAATTTCTACCATTGTCACTCTATCCAAATAAAAACACACGTATGTCCATCCTCAAAATGATTTTGCTGAGCGTACGCAGCCCAATAAGGCCACAAATAAGCTCTGTAACTATTTTGTGGGCATATTGTGCATCTTATTGCCAATTTAATTTAAAGAACCACATTTTTTCAAGCCAAATCTTAAACTATTTTCCTGAACTGTTCTATTTTCTGCAAGTTCTATAAAAATATCTGATTTCTTTGCTGAAGGATTCATGACATGGTTATCATGAACTGACCCTAAGTGCAGCAGGATTCATAGACAGAGCATTCATGGATATACTCTGTTCCACTTCCCTACTTAGCACAGCAAGGTTTGTGATGACTCAAGGCAAAGCCACTCATTTAGTAAAAAGGAAGCATTAGATGGCTTGAGTAAGATTTAATCTCATCTAAGGAACCATAATTTTGTGCCTAAAACAACAGACCCAAACAGCATCTGTATGATTTTGGAAGCATTTGTGCACGAGTAACATGTAGCTTTTCCATTTCAATTACTATATCAGTCCTGACTGTCTAGAACTGTACTCCCTAGTGAAAAAACAAGTTAAAAGAAAGCTTTTAAGTTTTTAGCTACACTGAGGCTCTGAAATAAAAATAACATGTCCTAAACTATTTGCTGCTACTTGTTTCCACTTGTAAAAGTCTTTAAAATTTGAGACAGGACCTGTGCAGCCTTAGTTCACTTCAACTTTGTGTAAAGGAAATTCTTTTAAAATTCAAATTAGCCAAAGCAACAAGTCACAAGAACGCTACATCAGTAAGTGCTATGAAAATTGTTTATTAAGAGCCATAAAATATATTTTTCACACCTTTTCCACATAGTTCCAAATTATTTTTTCACTTAGTGAGTAAAGAACTATTTCCTAATATAATATAAAAAAAATTAAAACTCCACCTTAGATGTTAAAACAAGGTAGGAAGCTGAAAAGCTCCCAACCCAGTCAAAAACTGTGCACAAGTCATCACTGTACCCTATCTGAAGACAATGCTTCTTCACAAGGACAGAAACCCTACTGTAAAAGTAAAGTGAAAAATAGGTTCCGAGGTTTATACAAAATGTGATTACAGTAATAGTCCTTACTCTACTCTAAATTTTAGCAATGTTTCACCAATTTGTATGTTCTTCTGCTTGGAGTACACATACACACGCACAGTAACAATTGCTTGGAAAGCAGTAACTTCTAAGGTCAAAATCAGTAAGACTTCAACAAAGTGAAAAATAGAAAAACACCTAGTCATGTCCAGTGTGAGAGTAAACACTAAACAAGCTTTAGTCTTTCCCAAAGAGGGGTATTTAAGGAGGCCAGTCACAGAGGGCTTCCCTCAGAATCAGTCTATTTCACATTGAAGAACTCTAAGAGGATAAATGAAGCATAAATGAAGGACTCATATGTATATATGATACATGGGGGGGGGAGTTTAACTCATTTTCTACAGGTTTGTAGCTAAAACCTGCAATACATTAATTTCACCTGCTCTCAGTAAATACATACAAGAAACTGAAAATGAAAAAAAAAGGAATAATTTAAATTGCAGTAAAACTGCACCTTGTTTAGATAATTCTGCTATTAAAAAAGGCATAGAGACTGACATTTTTCAGTAAGCATAGACAATCTCTTTGTAAGCTATGGTTTAATCTTTCTATTACCAGTTGGATTTTCTAAATATAAAAGTGATTTACTCCTCTCCCTCAAGTTTCTTCTACCTTTATTTTATCCCCACATTTACCTACTCCAGTTCAATATAAACATGAAGACAGAAAAAGTCAAAGTGTTTCAAGATCTAGAATGCTAGAAGTTTTCCCCCCTAGGGGTTCATAAAACTGGATCCACGTTTTGAATGTTAGTCTTTATTAGCTTACTCAGAGAAAATTCTGAGCAAATTTGGTTTTGTCTGACAATACTGTTATCCAAATAACAACACAGTCAATGTATTTATTGTGTTCTCATATACAGAACATCTTTAGCAGAACTCCAGTAGAAAGACTATTTTAAAACATGATTGTTTTCAGAGCCACAAAATTGCTTGGAAACTAAAAGAATACAACCACCTTTGCAACCTTTCTCATCTACTGTGAGCCAAATGAGATATCAAAAGGAACATGCAATACAGAAATATACATTTAGCTGCACATGAGTGATCAAAGGTGTACAGACAATGTCAATATTACCACCATATACTTATTTTGATCAACTTCTTTTAAAAAAATACAATAGCATATAATGGTTTAAGATTTCGTAACCATAAACTCAGAAAGTTGTAATGGTCAATAGTGAAGCTACAGAGGTGGAAAAAAAAATCCCTTGAAAAGGATTTGGAAGTCAAACTTTAGAAAGCTTTTGCAAAAATTACTCTTCCATTTCCTGTCGGAATGACATCACTCTTCCGCCAACTACAGCAGCTTCCACGCCCCATTTTGGCCACTTCTCCCACAAGCTTTCATGATTTCTCATTTGTCATTCCTGGTGTCTGGAACACCCACCTTCCTTCTCTTGAAGTCCCATTCTAAGATCCACTTCTGCAACATTGCCTACAGAAAGAGTAGGCAACTAAAACACTCATTCACTGCATCAACAACGTGTCAAGCATCAGCTTTCACTGTGTACACTGTACAGCATACCATTCATCTCACTTGACCTTTCTTACTACATCGTAATGATTTCTCCCTCAGTACATCAAATCTAAAAGCGGGAATTTAATATCCAAGAATCACTTTGGAGAAATAGCATCTACTGTTTTTGAGTGCTAGCTGCATCTCTCAGTGCTCACAAAAAGGAAAGTATGTTCAACATTATAAATATTCCATTGTGGCTGTGTGCATCTGTGTTACATGCACACATGTAATGGACATAAACAGAAAAGAACAGCCTATTTAATTTTCTTTATACTGTAGTACATTTTAATCCTTTGCTGGCTCACCTGAAATTTCTCATCAAAATCACTTACGAAACAGAATTGGAAAGCTGCATTTAAGCCTTTTTTTTTTTTTTTTGCATTTTAAAAAGCCTTCTATTTTAAACCTATTTCCTTCCCTTTGAAAATCTGGACTAAAATTCAGCTAACAGTCTATAGGAAATGTTTATGTTTACATAGGTCAAGCTCTATCAAGACTATGTTCACATCTACTATTAAACAACTATGTTTCTGGACAGTCAAGGAGGCAGACTTGAAGCAATGACATCTTTTTGAAAATCCGAAGGTTTCTGGTTTTTTTAATTAAGAAGAAAATTTAGACTGTATGTTGCTTACATGTATTAAATGCAAGCCTGTCATGAGATGGTATTACTGACCTTCAGGTGACATGAACTTCAAGTCATGCTTTCAGTCTTCCACATATTTGTACATGCCACTCCATATAAAAGTGAAATTATTTTTTATTTTAATACTATTGAGTGAAATACTATTATTTATTTTAATAATAAGCAGAGCTTCAGTAAAGCCAATGCAGTTCTAATATACAATAATGCATTACCAAGGGAAAAAAATGTTTAAGAACAATTGGTTTTGTAACTTTGTGTCATTACAAACAGGAGAAAAACCTAAATTAGAATACTCGAGCAAACAAGCTGCATTTTCAGAAACTAAAAATGGTTGAAGATGTAAAATGCAAAACACTGTAGACACAACATGTAAACACAAGATATAATCAATAATCCAATTTAAGTTACAAATACAGTTCTTAAAGATGAAAAAATAAAACCTGGCAAGCATATGGCTGAAGTTTACATGTATAAACTCACTAAAATTATAGCAGTTGCCATTGAAAACACAGTCATGCACAGCTTAAAGCTAAAATAAGCCCTTCCTCACATATATTTCACTTGAAACTATCTCACTATTGAAAGGAGAAAAAATAAGCTTATTCAACTTACATCTTTTTCTGACCGATGTGGAAACATCGACGATTGGCTGTAGTACATGTTCTCATCATGGTAGTCACCATCAACCCCCTCTACAAACTTCTTCCTTGAAGCACCAAACATGCTGTTTGTCACCTAAATAAGAAGAAACATTATTGTATACCATATGATTTGGTTTGCTACATACTTAGTATATATTTTAAATATATGTAAGGATTGTTAAAAAAACAAACCCTGTTTCTAAACATTTGAAAATTCCTCTAAAAATATTTTCTGCATATTGTCAGCATAATTGTTCTTTCAAGTGGGATTTTCATGTGACAAACTCTTATTTCAGAAAGGACTGGGGTGGGGAGAGAGGACACGCTTCATTTTTTGGAGGGGTGTTGGTTGTTTTTTGAGTCCCATGACCTTTCAACTCAGGTTCATTTAAAATTACAGAATGTCGGAAAACAAAAGAGCAAATTTCTCAAGTTTTCCTCTCCTCAGCTAAACACTTTCTATCTAAAAGAAGAAAATCAGAGAATGTTCCATAGAGCCCAGCCACCTTAAATAACAAAAATTAAAAAGGGAAAAAAAAAAAATAATCTGTGAAATCACTACCCTGTCTCATCACCACAATTTTGGAAAAGCAGCTTTCTACTCAACCCTGCGTACTCAGAACCCTGAGTAAGTAAGAGAAGGTCAAGCTTAACCACGCTCAACAACCTCATCACAGACTAGCAAATTTACTGCAGACAGCCCATAAAAAACCACTAGATTTTATTTTGCCCTTACTCCCACAGGCACACACACAGAGCTGCTAAGTCAGGAACTGGAAACTAAAGAAACAGCAACCACGCAGCTGGTCACAGAACCTCAATTCATTAGAAAACTTAATCCCACAGCAAGGTCATACATTGCTAGAGTATCTACCGCATGCAGTGCATATTTATACACCTGACACTTATTTACATAAAAATACACACATCTCTTTAGATTGCTAATCTACCTGCCTATGAAATACTATCACAACACAGTGTGGGTTAACCAAGCCCTGTTTTAACCTAACACGTTAATGTTCAAATCAGTGAAATGGCACATACTGGTCAGCACTGAGCAACTTGCCCAGCTTCTTGTACCACACAGGGAGACTGGAGAGAGCGCAACCACCAGAATGGTAATCAACCCTGAGCTACTACTGCCCTACATAACGTACCTTCAAACAGATCTTTAACATCTTCAAAGGTAAGGAAACTAAATTACAGTTAGCTTATGAAATGCTCTGAGCCCTAAAATTTAGTATCTTCACTACTAACAACATTAGCTAAACTTAAACCCCACAGGACAATTTAAAAAAATTTTTTTAGAGTCATTTTGCACTACCTTATGCTCACGCTTGGAATTGAAATTTCAAAACATTTATTCTGATCGGCTGTAAGGAGAGTTACTTTCAGCTTGAAATCCTCTTATCCCTACTGACAGTAAATTACTGATATTCCACAGTGTGGCTTATTCAAATTTCACCTTTACTGAGGAAGATTTGTAGGCAGTGTTTAATACGTGGGTGCTCCTATACTAGTAACAACTCCATGATTTCAAAGTCATAGGAGTTCTGAGTAAAAGTAAAGTCAACATTTGGGGTGCAATTTAATACAGCTATAATCACAGAATTGCCCTAAAACGCTCAGCTAAACAAAAGCCTATTCTACTACTCCTACAAGAGTGTTTCAGATATTTAGACTACTGATGTCTCAGAACAGATTTACCATGTGTTACACCTATGTGAAGGCATGGAAAGGTACTGCACACCTTCTCCAGATGAAACTTCTATTTTATGATATTTACAAAGATGTGCACATGTAAGGTCCCAAATTGCTCAAATGCATTCAGCTGACTTTCACACTTGTAGTGCAGCTTTCATTACACTATAAGAATATCCCACTGTGCTAATCCCCTTACAATGCAATTATCACCTACCAGATGGGATGGAGCATTTAACAGGCTAAGGGGATTATCTTGTCCTTTGCTCTGAGTAAAGTGCTGAGAGATAAGCAGTTGCCTTTAACTGCTGTAAAAAGGATAGTGAAACACTTTGGTGAAGCTATCCCGAGCAATGAGGACAAGCTGAGCATCTCAACCAACTACTGTTCTTGAGAAGGTAAAAAGCAGCTTCTCACAAGTCCTGAAGAATATTTTGGTGCTCCTCTAATACCTGAGATAAGAGAAGAATTTTTTTTGCCACATAACCTTCTCTTGTGATACATCATCAGAATAACAAAATTTAATTGTGATAGAAAGCAAGTCACTGAAGCACACACCATACTGTACTAATGTAATACCTAACCCTGAGCTACAGTACAGGGACTACGTAAGGGGAAAAAACTGCCTTTGACCCTGTAGCTTTTGACCTTATTTCTGCAAAGGCTTACACATGGCTGGCTACACACACAGGGTAAAGATTTCTGAGTCAGCGGGGTAAGGTCAGAGCTTTCAGTCTCAAAATATACATTTAAAGCTGCTGCATGCAAGCTACTGTGTCCAAATATGAAGTCTATATACTGAAAAGTTCAAAGATATTTTAAACACTCTCCACTAAATTTAAATTGTCTAAAAGATTATTTTTTATGTTGGTAGTTGTATAAGACAGTGGCTCAAAACCTAAACAAGATTATGTCCTGAAGACTGAAGTGTACTGATATTAATATGGAGTCTTACAAAAGCATGTTATTAAAAATAAATTAATAAAACTTTTAATAATTAGATAAATATTGAGATTTTTATTGGCAACCCATATTTCTACATGATACCCAACAGAACTGTGTTGATGAACTCCAGAGAGCAGAGCAGCGCATTGCAGGCTGCAGCTGCAGGGCAAGAGGGGAAGGCCGGAGGAGCCCTGCCTCCAACCCAGCTGCATGGCCGTGCCTGACTGCTCTGAAGACCTTCAAAAACTTTTTGCAGAGACCAACATTTCTTCACAGCAGCAGTTTTGTAAGTGATTCCGAGTCGTTCAATGCTGCCAAGTGAAGCAGCAGCATGCAGTGCTCAGGCTGTCCACACTCCCACCGAAGGAAGGGTGCAGGCACTTGGAGGGCATTCTGGCAGCAGCCTGCACCCCTAACAGGATTTCACTTCACCAGAAAGAACTGCCACTTGCTCTGAGAGTGAACCACAGCACAGATCACGACAGAGAAATGTGACGTTGCAATTCACACTGCTATCCAGTCCTGTTACAAAACTACAGCACAATAAAATAAGGCAGCTGCTACAGACCAGTAACTGAAAGGACAGGAACTGGGATTAGATTGAAGCTGCAGCTGCTGTAGCCAGGCTGCTCACTTTTTGCTTGTTCTTAGGCTAACACCAGCAGCCAATTTATCTACTTCCCAGTAATCATCAGTGACAGTAAACGGCTGGCAAACTTTTGATTCAGAGCACCTATCCCTGTGCAGACTTACAATATTACAGCAGGTTTACACAATGACAGTGTCAGATGGTTGCCAAGTTAGCAGTAGGCATCTTCATATCCACGTTAACTTATTCCATTATTCACATATTAATTAGTCAGTCATGCTACAAGCATATGCACAGATACTGGAAAAACACCGTTGCAGTACTACTTATTAAGAAGGTGTGAGAATAACCGAGGCTGCGCGAAACACAGGCAGATCTGCAGATGGAACTTTGTTGCTTATTTCTTAGGGCAGGAAGTCACCAGGAACCTTATACGCAAAGACTTCAGCTCTTTTTTCATAGACCACTAGTTCACTGTCCAATCATCTACAAAAGTAAATACAGCAAAGTTCATGCAGCACTTACAAATACATTTTATACCCTTTGGAAAGCCACAGTGACCTGAGGTTTTGTACCTTCACAGGGTCTAGACTGATGAGGTGAAAAGGCAGAAACGAGCTCTTGTATTTAAGTCCTTCATATATACATACCTATATACACACACATTTATGCCAACACAATCCCACAGAAGCAGTACTCCAGTTGCATGGTAATTTTATTAAGTAAAGAATTCCTGTCTACTCAGCCTAATTTCATACAGATCCTTCTCCTAGTCCTGTAACTACTTCTGTTCTACTGTGGGAACCCAGTCCTCTATTGCACAAGACACATTGGCAGTGTAACAATTCATTAAAAATGTAAAAATGATGCACTTCTGTCAGTTCATCCTTTATCATAAAATTGCAAAACTACTTCAAACTCCCACTGGTAGACCCATGTACAAATATTATTAGAAAATATTCATGGTGACAGAGGAAAGAAAGGGAAGGAGCCACATGTCAGGATGGAGTTCAGAGAACTAACCAGCCATGCTGCCGCAAACCATGCCCAATTTTCAGATGAACACAAACACTTCTTTCAAAGCAGAAGCACATCATGTTTAAAAATCAGATTTGCCCACAACTTCAAGTTAATATTAACCAAGCAAAATGTAGTCACAAACCTGACAAGACCTACAAATACTTCTGTGTAACATTTCCTAACAACCACCACTATGGGGGAATTAAAAGCACCATACAAATGTTAAGAACTTGAAGCATCTAATAAGCAGTTTGCTACAGTCATTGACCTTTATTCTTCAGCTGAACAGGTAACACAGGACAACCAACAGTACTTAAAAAAAAAACAAACAACAAAAAAACCAACAAAACCACCAAACAAAAAAACCAACCAGATATCAAGACAAATTCTTTTCATTGCAAGAAACACTGCTGTATAGCATACTTCAGCACACAAAAATTTGTTTATTATAGCAATAACTTAAAATATGTTATTGACACAGAATTTATAAGGAAAAACTATTAAAAATTTTGGCATCTTAAGCTGCAAAAAGATCTTCTCTAATCTCTATAAAATGATACTATGATTGTATATTACATTAGTTTAACAGCCTGAAGCAAATTATAGTATTAAAATATGCAAACTAATTATGTTTCTGCTTTGCAATATTAGTATAGGTAGTGCCCAAGGAGAGCTCACTCACAACATTAACATAGCCAACTCTAAACTAAGAAGATACTAGAAAATCTCCCTGGAGAATGAATATTTTTAATTTTGCATAGAGGAGAAAAATCGATCATTGCATTACAACTGATTAAACTCATCATCTTCATGAGAGCTGAAAACCATATACAGTAATACAAGTTAAAAAAAAGGAAACCACTTCAGGAATTTTAACAGTATCTTCCCTTCCTGCTACTCCAATGACTATGGTATTTGTCAACATGCACACTATCATTACATTACAGCGATCAGAAGTTGTAATCTCAGTCTGATGTTACAGAACTTCCACCCATCTATATATTAAGGCTTCTGATGTTGCTGTTTAGGTCTTACTAAGCAAAGGTAATAATTTACTCTGTTTTTCTCTTCTGTTACAAATCAGTGTTTTCACATAAGGTAACATACTTGCATATCCAAAATACCGACAAAAGCGACCCTTAATGAGCTTCTGAGTGGCAAAAAAGTGTCTCAAAAATGTGTCTATGACAAGTCACATGCTGGTAACCACCAAATCAGCCTGCAATTTAAGTCAAAATATAGAATTTGGAATTCCATCAGTTGGTAAAAGATAGCATAAATTCAATTTATAGTAAACACCGCTGCTCTTTATGATCCTGGTTCTCAGTGTCAAAGATAATTCCTATTTGGCCCAAACTGGAACAGAATATGTACTACCAATTTGCTAGATGCAAAAGATCTCTCAAATCCCAATTCTTTAGTGATAAGTTAAAAAACACCATGAAAGTACACCGGTGCAAAATAGACGCATTTTATTTTCAGGATGAAAGACAAAGCAAAACTAGGAGTTGAGATCCTTTATTCCCTCATTTCATTTCACAATCACGGTCACTTAATTTCTCCAAGGTGACTGATAATGTCTAACAGTACACTACATGCTGATGATACCATAGCCCTTCAAACAACTTTGTAGTATCAACAGTACATAATAATGAAAAATTGAACATTTCACTATATTTCTTTTTTGTTAAGAAGTCTTTTCCTTGATGAGCTTAATAGTGGCACAGATTTGCACTCACTGTAAAAGTACAATAGTAAAATAGCCGTTTTGTCCATCTTTAACAACTGGCTTTATATTCTTTTAATTTATGTAAGTATTAAGTTTAAATCTCAGAAATATGGAAGAGCGGAATGAAGACCACCACAATATATGAGACACAAATCTACCAAAAAGCTTGAAGGTTGGATAGACTTTAGAATCTCATAGTACTTGTGCCATATGGTTCATAAATTCATTATTTTCCAAATTCATGGTGGACTGTAGAAAATAGCAGCCATATAGCAACTATGTGATTTACAGACTTACTTAGATCAAGTTTCAAAGTAGTTTGAGATATAACCAACCTCCTTAAAACACTGCATGGTCTTTCCTTTCAAAAAGAAAATAATGACAGATGAGATGCATAGCAACTTCTATGCAAGAACTTCAGACAAAAATTTTGAGCATGAAGGAAATAATATCTAGTTATGATTTTAGACTATCCTTCACTCATGTTCTCAAGAACAGCCATCTAAAAGGTAAAATTTTTCAAGTGTCCTATAAAGTATAATAATGCTTTCAAAAGCTACACTAAAACTGTGAATCTCTGCTGCATGCAAACTATGTCAGGAAAGTGCAGTCCCTAACATCAAACAAGCCACAGAAAAGCCACAGAAATTCTGATGACCAAGACCTACATGCTGTTTTAAACTCTTAACCATCCTTAACTATTATGAAATGAACATTTAAAAACACTCTTGAAATAAAACCGTACAGGAGGAATAAGAAAAACTATCCTCCATTAAAATAAACCAACACTGAAATTACTAAAGCTGAACTTGAAAACTGAGATTACAAGAAACTCCATTTGGTTTCACAACATGGTTGACACCATGTTCATTCTAGGGCAGATTCCCATAGGTTGTGCTCCTACTAACAACACGCATAAGGTTTAGAAGATGTGAGAAACCAACAGTGGTTTGCACTAAGCTGTGTGGAGGCCTTTTATGGGTCTGCTTAGTAAGACGTACTCATTCAGGAAATAATCTTTGGACATGCCATTCAACAAAATCCAAACACACACAAGAAAGACATTTCAAAGATGAGAAAGGCAGCAAGGGATCTGGAAAGTGACCAGAAGAGCAAATGAACTAGCACTACATCTATAGCCCCTGTGGGGAGAAACCAAGAAGAAGCAGATGCATTCCACCTTATTTAGTGATGTGACCTGAGAAGAAGCAGGAGCGTGTCCTTTGTAGACATGGCAATGAAGTCACAAGTCCTGATGAACTGCACACAAATACATACCCACTCACACACTGTAAAATACACAGCTGGATTATCCGTTGGAGACATGGTTTAAGAATTTTGTTTATCAGGAACAACTATTGCTTGTCTCATATTATTGAGTAAATAATATTATTTATCATATTAAGGAAAAAAAAAATCCAAACCAATATACCACCTTCAACAGCCTAACCAAAGTGTAAGTACATTTACCCACTTGCTCTCTTCTTGATGCTTCCTGTCATTTGTAATATTTACAGTCCATTCAAGACTAAGAGTGGTTCTAGGTTTATTTAACAGAGCATTTCTGACTTACTATTGTAAAACACTATACGCTTGGCTGTGCAATGCCCTTCAACTCTAAGGTTTCACCATGAAAGATGACTGCATTTTAGAAAGAAGTGACAATTGTGCCAGTAACTTTAGGGGGCAATATATTGGCTCATACTTTTAAATTCAGTGTTATTTTAAGTATGCATGCAGCAAACAACAGCAACGATCTTGAAAATAAATCATGTACTGGCATACTCCTGTTACCTACTTAAGGCACTCCTCAGCCATAGTATTTTTTTAGAAAAGAAACTAGTTCAATTTGTAAACAAAAAGTAACTTTTAAAGTGTATTCTCAGTTGATGATCCATCAAGACAATTATCAGATGAATATACACTATCTGTGTATCATATTTATTTACTGATTTTCTTTCGGGAATACCATCAAAGAAGAAAACAGTTATGCTAAGAAGCCAGACTTAACCAAAATTAAGTTCAAAAAACAAACAAGCTTCTGAAGTACCTATGCTGTCATGGGAAAACAAAATAAAACGCAACAAACAAGCAAAGCAGCACATAAAATAACAGATAGGCAAGCTTGCATTTCTAGTAACTATCACAGTAAACATGTCTATGAAAACTGGTATATGAAAACTACTTGCAGTTTTAACTAAAAATTGATTTTGCAATTGAACAACATCACAGTTTGCCATACAGACTGCATTAGTGCTTTTGAGTATTTTGCTGTAGACAAAACAAGTTTTGCTGTATTTTAGAAACTACCCTTTCATAACTAATTAAAATAATTCACCTCTAATTCACCAAGTTAATCTATTTGAATTTTATCTCCAGTTTCATGCCTGGGCTTGCCTTTTCTGTTGCTTTGTGGCATGTTTTTTTAATAACTAAAAAGGCACTTTACCCAGTTAGAAATTCTAGATCTACTCATATGCAGTCTAGAGAGTCAAAAGATTAGGAAATCAGCTACAGCACTGAGTTCTTCAGAAATAACAAAATCCTATCATTCCCTCCAGTCCCCAGAGAAAGAAGTTGGAATTTGGCATTTTCTTAAACTCAGAGCAAATCAATAAAAATGCAGTTTCTGTGTTCAGCAGAATTCTGCTGCAGCAAATTGTGCGTATGGCCAAACTCACATTATGTATGTGCAGTCTGAATGCTGGATCAGGTAACTGGAGAAATGAACCGATAAAATAAAATCATACTAAGCACATGTAAATTGTTCTCAAAGACTCAGAACTGTCACAGATTCTATGCACTTCTCATGGAGATAAAAGAATAGTGACAAAAAAGCCAACAGTTAAAAGAAATTTGCACTTCCTACTCTAAAAATTAGTTTCTGTATGAAGTAAGTCGTAGAAGTAGTTATAATTTAAGACTCTTCAGCTGAAAACTCAAGGAGGTGTGCCAAGACAACGGGGCAAAGCAGATATAGGGAACAAGAAGTTTCAGCCTGAAAAAAACTTGCAATTTGTATAAGCAACAGAAAACAGGGGATTTCAGCAGGGAAATGTCAGTCTGCTGTCAGAGTACTGGTACAATCAACTCTCTCTTTAATGTACTCCCCCTCTGCTAGAATGCACCAAAACAGGACAGTTAATTTACTAGTATTTGTTCCATGATATGTGTATGGGCATATAGCAGAGAAAAGATCCTCAAGGGACAAAAACGCACTCCTATAAAGAGAATTAAGCAGGTTAAGTGATAATCAGACAGGCAGTAAACCAGATTTGGAATTCTAGCATCTTTATTCATATAATCCCCAGACAGGACAAATATGTTAAAAAAATGCAAAAATCTTAAGTATGATTGTTGATTAAAAGCTCAGAACAGTTGCTGGGGGAAGAGAAAAAAAGACTTTTAACAGGTTTTCATTCTTCTTTGGTATTCAGTAGTCATCACATTCACAAAACACATTTTTTAATAACAATTAGAACACGAAGTTAACTAAGATTAAGTAGGTTGGACTTCAGCTTCACCATCAAGAGACCTGCTATGCTAAAATATTTCTTCTCTACCAAGTGCTACAGCTTCAATATTGACATGATGTACTTTGCCACCTTTGATGCTTGGTATCACTCCTAGCCACTCAACACCTTTTTCCACAAACATGCAACTCAGATGATGCACACATGGACCACCACAGTTTAACCTGGAAAACAAACCAGGTCCTAATCTAGCCCAAACCAGCCAACTGCTCTCACTAAGGTCCCACTTGTGAAGCAGAGATAATTGCTCCCAGTGTTACAGAAATTATATAAAGGTTTTATTAATAAAGAGCATCTCAGAAACCTTTTATTCTGATAAGTTCCCTAAGAAGTTATAAAACTGAAAGAAAACCCTTGGCAGAGTAACATGCAAACCTTATCTTACACTGAAATAAGGTGGTAACCATTTTTCTGAATTAGACGTATTGTAACTAGTATGTTAATACCTGATACTCTGCCCAAGAAAGAGTCCTTAAGTGTTCTGCAAGTGAACTCCCTGCTACCACTTACTGAAAGCGAGAAAAGCCATTTACCCACTTGGAGGACACATGTATTTTATTGCCACCATAGTTGCAAACAGAGGGTCTACTTTTTGGTACTTCACAACAGACAAATTAATCAGCAAGCTTCATTACACTCCCTCTTTTTAAAAGATCTACACATTTAGTTACATGCCAGCCTAGGCATTGCACTTAAAAGAAAGAAAAAGTATATACTTAAGCCTCCTAAATGGTAAGAACAGTTAAAATAAAATAGCCTTAAATAAAAGCAGCACACCAAAACAACAGCCTGCATACTGATAGCCAAACATCTTACTCATTTTGTACAATTTAAAGACTTTTAATTCACATGTAAACTGGATCCAACTGCTTCAAAATCTTCACTGAATTTCTTGTATTTACCAAATCAGTAACTTTTACAGAGAAAGCTGGTGATGAGGAAAGAGAGAACAACACCCCTCAAATGTCTTAAGGAGGCTTTATCCCTTCAGGGGACACAAAACTTAAGACCACCAGCAGCAACGATACTGGCAGGGCAGGGGGTGGTAGCATGGGGTCCGGAGTGGATGAGTCGAAAACATGAAGGCCGGCTGAGCCTCACAGGCAAGGGAAGATGGTTGCTTCCAGTGCAGCTGAGAAGCAACTTTTGAGCACCATTAGGAGGATGTCATCGATACACTTGTCAGTGCACAAGTAAGAAGACCACGTGCACACTCTATCACTGGGGGAGAGTTTCTTCCCTTCCTCTTAATCTTGATGTGGTCCCTTATATCACATGTAAGCCAGGGTGATATCGTTTCATCTGCTAAGTGTCCTCCAGCTTTCTCTGTAGAGTCATTACCTTACATACTCTTCAAGTAATATTTCTTCACAGTTCCTACACACCTGATTCAGTTGAAGCCAAAAATGCCCATTGACAAGCTTTCTAGATCTGTACTTCCATAAAATACTAAGACTTATTAAATGATGTATGTTGCAGTAACTATTGGGTAGTCTGTATCTGTTCACTGGACACTATCTTTTGTTAATTCATTTACTGTTTAAAAACTTTTGCACTATATATCAGACAGGAAGATAAAGCTTATAAACCCAGAGGAAAAAACAAACTCTGAAGTAATTCAAATTTGGTTCATGACCTTTAAATGTTTTCATCACATCACATCTCTTCTGTTATGGGAGAAGAATAAAAGATTAAAAATTAAATAGTACTCCTCTGACTTTTTATTTGCTTTCAGCTGAGACTCTCAGCCAGGAGGCCAGATTTCTGCATCTGTGCTTCAGCTAAAAGAAGGGTAACCAACCATTGCTCCAGCTGGGACATTTCCATGTTGATTTTGAACAGGCTCCTCTTTCCAGGAATACTGCAGTTATCTTTTTGTTCTTGGGTTTTTTTGGTGGGTTTTTTTGGGTTGTTGGTGGGGGTTTTTTTGTGGGTTTTTTTTTTTTTTGTGGGGGGGTATAAAAAGTTAGTGGAATCAGTTGTTAAGACAGCAGCACTGGCTACCTATTCTTTCTTGGATACAGCCAAAACCTTCACATGTGGTTAATCTAAAATACTGTATTTTAAATAAGCCCTGGTTTCCCAAGTATTTCCTGCAGTTAAGCACTATAGTGTCAGATGTAGATCATGATTAATGGAGTAGCAACAGGAATTTACTTTTTTTCTTTTATTAGTCGGATGGAGTTTGTTGACATTAAGTAAATCAGTACTAGACTCATTTCTACCCTAACTTTTGCCGGGGCGGGGGAAGTATGTTCTTGGAGCTCTTTTTGTTTAGGTATCACAAGATAGAGGACAACTGAAAATGAGCACAACTAATTTTAAAAGATTTCTTTAACATTATATTCACATATACAGCATTTAACGTAAACTGACGACCATTTGTTTGAAGCATCCTCAAGAAAGAGATAGCAACAGTATTTTTACTTTATGTTGAATTTTAAGAAATATAGGGTTCCTTTCAGTTTGGGTTTGGTTTTTTTTTTTTTCCAGAGGTATTCTAAAAATAGAAATAGCTGAGAATATGCTGGCCAAAAAATTCATTCTGCACACACAGCACATCAAACATCTTGTCTTACCTTAAAATACAACTGGAAAATTCAAAACATTAAGTATGTTTAATATATTGAATTCTTGAATAGGAAGAAGTATTTACGAGCTGCCACGACTTCCTGGCAACGTACTTGCTTCTCAGTGACTCTCCTTCTCCAGACTAATAGTACATTCTGCAAGAGCAGAAACATTTCCCAAGACAGGTTAAAGTTAAATTCATGTATGGCTTTTTAGCATGTTCTCCTAAAACATACTTGAGAGTCTGTGATTCTTCAGGGCAAATGTAAAAATGCAAGGTTAAAATTAAAGACTTCTATCCTTTGGTTATTTATTATTTTTTTAAATGAAAGCCTTAAGATGCTTTAGAAAGCATGTTTCTCAAAATATTCCAGGGCCTGTTTCTTGTAACCGTCTGACTACGCAGCCAGGCTTTGTTGTGATTACAGCTGTACCAGGTTCAGCCATAAAATAAAGCATGATAAAACAACTTTGATGTTTTTACATCATATCTAAAGAACAAGGACACAGTCAGTCTTATTAAAAAAAAACAAAAACAAAAAAAGAGTTACTGAATTTATTTTAAAGACAATGAAAAAGAACAAGAAATATTTAGGACTTCAAACTG
Source organism: Strix aluco (assembly GCF_031877795.1). Lineage (NCBI taxonomy): Eukaryota > Metazoa > Chordata > Aves > Strigiformes > Strigidae > Strix > Strix aluco. The sequence continues at coordinate 48,515,153 of NC_133935.1, forward strand.
CTGAACTGCAATTCTTCATTGATTTTCTATTATTTAAGTGTTAATTGATGCTAATAAAGAATTTTCAGAGTTAGATACTATACCACACTGTAAAAGATACTGAGATTGCTATCATGCTATCACAAATACAATCACCAAGTAAAATTAAGAAAGCAGTAAATGCACCTATCATGGCTTTCCACTGTACTAATCTACCACACGTTCAATTTAAACCTCTTCAATCATTCTGTTCTCCATTAAAGTCGTCCAAAAAATGAATTAATCTAGTTACACACTCTCTCACTTAAGCAGGTGGACTTCAGACAAACTCTCATATTGTAAAACTTTGGCTCAATATATACTGTAAACTTTGTTCAAATATCAGAAACTTAAATAACATGTCATCTTTCATTTTAAAGCAATTCCCCTTCGAAGCGACAGACTATACGCCACAACATTTTAAAATAGAGCTACCTCAAATTGGCAGTCTAAACTCAGACTGCAAATGTTGCTTAAACCTGGCCCAAGTCCCAGACATGGGATGGTCCCCTCCATCTCATACCTTCCTCACAGTTTCTCAGAAAACAGTCACATGTATTTAGAGCTCCGAGACAGGACAGCAATCTTTAGTGCCTCAACAGCCTGGTAAAACAAGCAACAGGGCATTACTTCCCACTACTCTTTTTTTTTTTTTTCTTTTTAATGAGAACAGAGTATTTTTACTGAAAATGGGACTACTCAGTCTTCACCTAATGTATATAGTCTTGTTCACAATGCAAGTTTTGTAGTTGGCGAAGTGCTTGCAAATGCAAGACCTCAGCTTTCAGTTTTTCTTTTCCTACAGCTGATTTCATAAGATGCAAAAGTTATCCTGACCAGCAGCATTACTATGCTTTCATCTAGAGTTGCAATAGTAAAACACTCAAATCAATTTTAGCCTCAACCCATTTTACCAATATTGCAGATGGGGAAAATACAGGAATTTAAATCATTACACCACAATCTGATGCCAAATTCTTTCAACGCTTCTCAGGATCAGCCAAGTCCTGGAAGAAGTTTTAGCTTCTTGAGTGATACAATCCCTTCCCTGTCCTCCCCCACCCTACACAACCTTGAAGCAGGACTCTCAAAAGTTTTCCTTTTAAAAAGACATGTCATTCCAGCATTAAATCTTGCTCAGGAAAGATACAGAAAGACTAATTTCGTTACCACATTTTTAAAATCCAAAAGAATACTCTAAAGGCATGGATATGCCTGAGCATCATGCTGGTGAAAATATGAAGAGTGATACATTTCATCACAAACCTATATACTGGATAACTGAGGGCAGTTACACATTACATAAATTTGTAACTATTCTTAAACAAAACATCACCCACATAGTGCAGCTCTCTTTCAATGACAGGGAGTGTACAATAATTAGCTCTCAAAAACTACAAATGGCAAAACCATTTACAAATTCTATGTCTTTGATCTCCTTCATTACTGTCATTTTTAAAAAACGGTTTCTGAATTTCTGTGGTGCCATAAGTTTTTTTACTGTACTGTTAAATAAATGTATTCTTTACCACTTTTGTTAACCTTTCCCCCCCTTTTTAAAAGGGAAGTTATCAAAATGCTTATTGCTACAAAGGAAAACGTTCCTGGAGACAGTGCACATAAACAGCCCATGGAGCAGCACTGTGAACAATTCACAACTTCCAAAACTTAGCCACACACACAAAAAAGTATGATTTTTCTAGATCTGCCCAGAGTTTATCTTCAAAGAGCTAGTTTAGAAACAGCAATACTTTTAATGTATACAGGTAAGAGTAAAAGAGCCAAAAAAATATATTCTGTATAGCAACTGGATATATATCCTACATCAAAAGCTTTCTGCTTATTAACAGAAAAAAACTTGATGAGATGGCTGGAGCACCCACATCTAAGTAAAATGCAGAAAAAATTCAGAGTCACAAACAAATGATTTTTTAGGAATCTGAACTTAAACAGTTATCAAGCAAATTCTATTGCAGACAAACCATTTACCTCCAAAATTGGAGAGTCCTGGAAGGGATGATCCATTAGCACTCACTGCTTCTGAAGTACTGAGCAGAATTTTGTGTAGTGCTGAAAGGAAAGGTCTAGGAGACTCAATAAACTATATACATGATGAAAGGCTTTGACAGCAGAACAACGGAAAACAGACATACTGATAGTTGGTAGAAAGCAGTTTACTTAAGATTAAGTGTTCTTTGAGACTATGAAGGTTGTTTAGGATATTCTAAAATTAGTTTAAAAGTGACAGCAAATCAGTTATGGGGAGGGAGGAATACAAACACATAACCATGATCCACCATAGGCTGCAGTTACAAAAATTTGATGGTAAGCAAGTTTTTGGAATTTTGAAGTGACAGAGAGAAGCCTTCTACACATTCATTGGCCAATTCTCACATTAAAGGGCCTGCATAGGAAATTTTTTTTTTTTTTTTTTTAATTAAAGTTTCACTGCAGTGTGAATCATCAATGAGAAGGATTTTCACAAGGATAAGGTTTCACAGCAGTGGAGTCTACTGTCACAGTCCTGCTCTTGCCTGGCTCCTTAAATTTTCAGCCAGTGGGCTCCTTGGTCCAGCTTTGCTACGTGGTTACACCACACCATAGGGGTAGGACAACCTAACAGCCACAGCCCTGATTTATAGTATCTTGACAAGAAACTGTATCTGAAGATCAAGGTATTAGGAAATGAAGAAGGCAAGCACCCTGTTGTCCAAATTCACCTAATCAGAAGAATGAATCCTTGTATGATAGACTACACCATTAAGGAAGTATAACATGTCTGATCACATGCAGTGGTGGATTGAACTAGGGTGGCTAATACAGCTCCCATCCTCAGTTTTTCCATCATGCCCCTTCACCAGGAGCTGCTGACAAGCTGCGTAACACAAGTACCAACCTAGGTACCACCAACTCACTCCTGGTAGGTGATACTGAAATTTGCACAGGATTTGCTACATACCCTGTCCAACCACCCCTACAGCACGTACAACCACCTCTGGGACAGGATCAAGAACACAGTTGAGGGTGGTAACCACATAAACCATCCCACTTTCACTCCACAGGGTGCCAGTCACCTGCCTGGGCTGTTTCCCTTTATCTGTTCAATTACCTTTTCATTGGGAAAGAACAACAACAAAACCCCAATAAACCCATAGATCCAAAAAGATCTTAACTGTTACCTTCACATTTCTCATGTCATGTCAAGTGTTAATACAATCTAAAATTTCAATTGAAAAAAACAAAATATTGACTAATGCCTGTTAATTTACAATTTGGGTACTACAATAGGTGTGCCATAAGAAAATAAGGCTAAAAGAAAAGAATCTGTCAACAAGCCCGAAGAACATACAGAGAAAAGATGCATGACTTGAAGCGCTTTTTCTAAAAAAAATAAATTTGCTAAACTTTAGATTAAATGCTTACATAGCTGGTTTGGGCATGCATAGCCTTAGTTAAGCAAATAAAACTGAGGAGCTGTAAATTTTCTTTTAAAAAATAAACGTTAGAGTACCTAAAAGTTTCTATGTTTGAAGTTATTTAGGAACAAAGTAATTCTACAAAGATTTTCAGTATATTATGGCTCTGTGAACTTTGAAATCTTTCTCTGCATCCTCTGTGTATTCATTTTTCTGGGTTTCCTGTGAATTCTATAGTCCAATTAATTGACAAAAGAGTGAAATGAAACCATTTAGGCTTTTGACTTTCTGGGTAGAAAGTGCATCCTTGGTCAGTTCTATTTCCCTTTTATTGTTTTCCAGTTTAACAGCTTGCTTTCTTACTACATTTCTGATTAATTTCAGAGGAAAAATGATTTCAAATCTCAATTATTTACAGTGATACAACAAACTTCTAAGGAAGCCTAATAAGGTTCCCTCTGAGAACCTAGTGACTTCCAATGTTTCTTATTTGATCTTTTGCTCTGGATTGATGCTTCCTAATTTCTTCTCATATGTGAACATGTGTGCTGTTCTCTACAAGGAGAGTTTCTTTTTGTAAAGACTAGTAACTTACAACTATTCTCTGTAAAAGAGAGTTTTACAGTTTGTTCCCCCCACCCCCTCCATGTGTTCACAGGGACTAACAGAACCTCTGAATCAGGGACCCTGAAATATAACTACCTCAGTCTTGATCAAAGCAACAAGTCTCAATTATTTAATACAAACAAAAATCCACATCTGAAAACATTCTCACAAAAGTATTCTTCTGTTCTAAGTTCTGTTCTAAAACTACTATCAAGGGAAGCAAAACATACATTAGGTATAGTCTTCTGTGAGAGGCTTCTGTAAAATTTCTTGGTATCAGAAGTGCTAGAGACTGGAAAAGAGAGAACAGAGATAGAAGAGTGCACAACCAAATGAGGTTTCTTTTACAAGACAAACCCACTTTAATACTTCAAAAAGAAAAGAGCTGAAGATTACGCTCAATAAATGAATGACTTTTCATCTATGAATCCAGTATTTCAAAACAGGTCTGTCTGGTACTGCTTCATGAAGTATCAGATCTAGTCCACATTCAAATAAGCAGGGCTGCCCTGCCACTCCTGAATCACGTGCTTCGAGCACTCAAGCTATACCAGTCCTTACTCCCTGTACCCTGGTGTCTGCATCTGTCTCGAGCATTTCTGGCTTTAAGAAGTGATCCTATTGCCTGGTTCAGCATAAATAAATTAGTAAATAAGAACAGTCACCTGCCTTCCTTATCACAGCAATTAAGTCAGGACAGCTTTTTCTTCCTGATACCAAGGATATCTGTAACCACAACTTCACCAACTCCCAGCTACCAGTCCGCATACCCCATTGCGGCACTTTAAACACGGGCTCTCAAAGCTGAGCCTTCACCTGTGTAAGGAACTATAATTCCATATTACAGGTTGCTCAGATCTCAGCTTCTTTCAAGTACTACATGGGAGACTTGAAGAGAAACATGCTTTGCCACTAAAATAATTTTCAGAAACTACTAGTGAAAAGGCACACTCTCTAATGGTAAACTACTTAACCAGCTTTGCTCTAGGAAAGCCAAAACAGTCTGGAGACTGCCTTGGAAGCAAAAGCAACACACTGATAAATTGTTCTGAGGACCAAGAAACCAACCTGTGCCAAGCATAACTTTTCCCCAACCAATCTGGGATTCTGGGACAAGAGCAGCACACAGGAGAAAAGTTCACATTCACATTTAAACCCTCAAACTGAAGTCTAACTGAGCATAACAAACAATACATGACAAATGAAAGGAAAAACTCTTCAAAATTACTTCTGGGACTTTCCGCAGTGTATCATTAAATTCAAATGCATATTGCCAAAATGTAAGAGAGAGTAATCACAAGAAGCAAGCTATTCTTGAGGTTTACTGACTCTTCTGCTCCTCTTATTTTAATGACTCTTAAGCATGTCATAACATGTTCCTGGGAACATATCCATGCTACTTTAACATGCTATTTGGCAAAACCCCAAAGTTCACTCCTATGTTTTTAACTTCATGTCTTCTTATCACATTCATTTTTTTTTCCTCCCAATAATTTGTAGGCTCTAATTAACCCACAGTCTGAAGTCTGCTGAAATTCCTTCCTAACTCACAGGAATTTAACAAATTTTAATTTTAAAATGCTGTAATGCCCCATTTCAAAATGTCACCTCCTTCCTGCTCTACTTTTAGGACATAAATATAATATCTGGCTACATTGCATAGCACCACAGGTTGGGACATGCAATAAAAACCAAAGTGACTGAATTTTTACTTTAGTGATGTAAAGATAAAACAAAACAGTCCTGAAATTGAACCTTCCATCTTTCAAAGATGATTTTACTGAATTAAATGCAATGCTAGCCTCAAATATCTAATTACTGACAATATACATTTCTGTATGAACAAACCCAAGTTGTTTTCAGGGATTTTTTTAGCCTTTGCCATTTGAGCTGAAGGAACACTAAAGATTCCAAAGAACATTCATTTGCAGAGCAGACTATGTTAATCAAGGATTTATCTTTTTAAGGAGATAAATAAAATGTGATTGTTATTGACATGCCAAAATGCAAAACTCACCCCCCCACTGTACGGTACTACTGTTGCAGACTTACAATCATGGAACTTTGACTAACTTTTGTTATGATACAGAATACCATAAAAGAATATACTGAAGCGTAACAATTATTGCACTACATTTCAATGCACTGAATGTAGTAAACCACAAACAGCCAACAAAATAAAGATGCCCATGCCCAATCCCTTTATAACTTATATTAGGTAAGTTTCAAATTTGGGAAAACTATCAGAAAGAACACTTTGTTTACAAATCTTAAAGAAAAATATTTGCAAAAATTTTAAAAGCACATATAAAAGTAAATATACTTGCTTCAATTTCTCTCTACCCCACAAGTGCACATGTGCATCATTCCAAGGCACTTTTTATTAAAACCTCATAAAAGTAGGAAGCACATTAGTATACTTCAAAGTCACCTCCTTCAACATCTACTGTGGAGTCTACTGCCTGAATATTTTAAAGAGCAAAATCTTAACGTTTTGATAGCTATCCCACTCCCTTAGAATAAGGTTCTTCGAAGAACCTTAAGGGCACTGAAAATAGCTACCTACCTACACACTGTATTTTTGCCCATTAATTTTTTGTCTCTGCTGAGGTAAACAAATTTTGACCGATGACCACTTCCTGTAAATGAAGTAGATTAACAAAACATTATTAGTAAAAATGTATTATCTTCCAAGCATCTCTCAATTCTTACTGTTCCATAAATGGAAAAAAAAAAAAATCCATTTCAAAACATTTTGTGCACTGAAAATAATACAAAAACAAACCTAAAATAAACAGCTTTGGAGTAGTTTTAAAGCAAAAGGCAATCGTGATAAAAATTTAATTTTAAAAACAAAATCAGTACTCTTTTGGAGATTTAGGAAACAAAATTAATTAGTAGTAAGCTTTTTTCCATCCAGAAAAAGAAAGGAGTTCACAACATGAACTAAAAGGCTACAGAGATCTAATATATCTACAGATCCTTTGTCCAAACAAAAAGGCACAGATGTCTCAATCCTGTAAAGACAAGTTTTTCTAAAAATAATACAGAATTAGCCTCACAAGAAAACCACATAAGAAATCACAAATGCTCCCAAAATTATTTTTAAGCTGTGTGTATTTTATTCTCTGCTAAACCAAATAAAACTTGAATACAGGCCAATTCTTTCTATTGTACACCTTAAAGGGAATTTTCCCTCCTTATAAGAGATACAGGAATGCTTACGAACCACCCTTGGGACAGCAGGGGAACAAACCCAAATTCATGCCCCAACAGTTTTCAGAGATGACTGGAAAAACACGACCAGAAGCTGGAAGCACAGAATCTGTGTTTCCAAATCCAAAGGAGAAGGAAGGAAACAGAAACCATTCCCAACAGAAATTTTATTTCACTGAAGAAATAATGGGAAGGAAGAAAAACACTACCAAAAAACAACTGGGAAAGCAGAAGCCCTGACCTCTCGGGATCTCCAGAATCAGTATGTTCTGGCTGTAACTGTACAGGAAATGAACAACTACACTGGTGACAAACCACATCACTCGAGCCTTGAACACAGAGCGGTATTCTAGGACCCTAAGCTAGTGAAGGAGCTGGCTGTTGCATACAACAATAAAGTTGTAGGTTTTTTTACCAAAAAAACTAAAAGGCACATTCACACTGTTAAGAGTGATGTGCAAGAGAAGCACCACCAGTCATGGGTACTGCAGCTACAGGACAAAACTCCACCAAGCATTTTGCACCATCTCTTCTCATAACACTTTCTTAAGTTTCCCCATCTCAGAAGCATGGCAAAATTTCAAAGCAGATTTGCTAAATAATTTGTGTACACTTGTTCTGCTAAACTTTTTCTTCACCTTTAAGCAATTCAACAAAAACACTTCACTGAAAGTATCACCAAAGCACTGATACACTAGGGGACCTATTCAAAGTGGTTACCACTGAACATGGGTTTAAGTGTCTGAACACAGCAACCAAGTTCCCCAGGCCCACAGCAGTTACCACTGTGGTCTCTGAGAGATTCAAGCGTGGCCCCAGTTCCAGGGCTGCACCACACAACTAAAACCATAGTTTGCCAGTAGTGGGGTGATGGGAGGAAGCAAAGCAGGAGAGGCTGCCATCTCCGACATGGCTACACCGCCCTGGTGCACACCCAGCCTCCTCATGTCCTGCAAAGAAACTGTAGGGCACCAGACAAGCTGTTGTCCTCCTCCTTCCACTTACAAAGGCTGCAAAGTCAATATACCACCAATAAAGTCAGCAGAGAGTTTCAGATTCCCCCTGGTTCTTTGAAGAGCCCTGGCCTCACAAGTCAAGTGCCTACACAAGACAATTCAGTGACACTCTCCCTTCGCCAGCTCTAGCACAGAGCAGCAACGCTGCCCGATGTGAGCAGGACTTGACACCATTGGTATAAGGCTGTGCCAACAGCTGGTTCTTCACCTGACAAAATGGAAATGGTACCAAATACTGTGGAACTCCCCATAGGTTTATTTTTTGAGAAAGGCATTTTTATAAGAACTACATTTGCTATAAAAATATGAATTATATCACTGAAGTCTTATAGGCAGACTGATCCTTTCTGCCTGACAAGGGACTAGATCCTTAGAGTTCCAACACCATAAGACATAAAACTTTATAGTTTAAGACTCCCTTCCAAGTAGGTTCTAAACTCAGAATGCATCCCCACACACTCAGTAATGCTGCTTTCTTTACCTATCTTAAAATGTTACTATTTCAGTTTTAGCATCCATACGCTGACAATATTAAGTATTTCTTCTAACACTCTAATCATCAGACTGTATTATGTTTCTTTTATTTCATTAAATTCAGACTTGCTACACATGGAATGGCTCTTTCATCCAGTCCTAAACCTGTTAGTGCGAGTACACACCATACCCAACATGCAAATATAATAAAATCATAAGAGAAATTAGAGAGAAAGGGTTATATTCTTTTCCTGATTATAAAGTTAGTCACAGCATAAGCAACTGGTTTTAGGGTATAATCACTATCATAGTTTCAGCACAAAACTAGACTTTCACTTTCCCTTGCAAGAGATGAAAGGACTTTGGTTGCAAAGCCTCTCTAGGCAGTGCCACAGAAGTAGGTGGGTTTCAGCTCCTCCCTCTCATCTCATTACAGCACCAACTACACCAAAGCAGTTTTGTGTTCAGTTGCAGCAGAAGGAGAGCGTCAGGACATTATAACGCAATCTTTACCAGGCCAATTCAAACAGCACTGATGAAATTCCACAACACTCTAGCCCTGTCAGCCCTAGGACAGGGATTAAGAAAGCAAGAGTAGGACCTTAGTCAAGTACCAAAATACTACTTGAGAGAGCTACAGTGAAAACAAATTGAAAATAAATACAATTTGAATGAGAAAATGCCAATCTTCATCATTTTTTAATGTATGTATATAATGTTATATTGAGAAGACAACATGCTAATACAAATATTAGCCTATTTTGTATATACACACAAATTCTATACTGATTAAAATCACTGTAATTTCACCTCATTACAGGGCTTTTGTTCTCCGTGTTTTATGAGAAATGAGAATTCTTCGGCCCAAAGGCTGTGTATCATGCTGTATTCTTCTTTTCCAAATGAGATGTTAATTTGTTGGTTAAGAATTTTGCAGGAAATGGGAAATTCTCCCTAGCAAAGAGACACCTCATACTTGAGAGGCTAGCAACTGCTACCATCTCCTGGATGGTAGTCCCTGGCTCCTGCTGAGCTTTCACTTTTGCAGAAGGCAGAAGCCATCGTCTATCTGGTAACACCATTATCGGCTCTTGGACCCACGACAGATCTACCTTACACAATCTCCCTATGTCAATGTCTGACCATACTTACCAAAAGTCCCCCCAACCTTCGAAAAACCCTTTTGTACAAACGTCATAAGGATATTATCCTTTCCCAGAGGACAAAGAACAGCTTTTCCTCTACCTCTCCTTCAGCACTCATGAGGTACAGCATTGCACTCATTCCCAGAGGAGAACAGCTCCAGTTCTTCCGCCCTCCTCTTCTGGGCCATCTTTGCAAAACCCACGTTCTTTTTCAGTCCTTTTAACAGTTATTGTACTTCTGTAAGTACAGTACTCCATGCGAGGTTCTAACCTCTTCAAATACAGCAACAGTATTTCACTACAATTTGGATACAGGCACTCCTACGTATACATCCTGGAACAGCATCCACTTCCCTCTCTCCCTCAACAATGTACTGCCAGTCTGAGTGGCTTATTACACACTACAAGCGCTACATCCTTCCCTGCTGATTAATCAGTCCTCCTCATTATATGTTTGTACTAGTTGTCATCTCTGTATTTGCCTTTTTATGCAAAACAGGTACATTTACTTCCTCTTCTATCATCCAGTAATTCAGAAAAATATCGACAAGTACTAGAGGCTCAAGAAAACGCATATGAAACCTACAGTTTCCCAGTGAAGTACTTATACTACAGTTTTCCAGACAACTTGTAGCAGCTTCAATATAGGACACACCTCCTTAGCTTAGTTATATAGACCGTACCAGTGTGTGCCAAAAGCTCTTCTTAAAATACACAGTACCTACTGCTTCTCCTCTACTCAGATCATCTGCTCCACCACAGGAGGATACTGGATTGTTTTAGCACAGTTTGGTTTTGTACTAAATCTCTTTCAGATTAAGCTTCAAGAGTGATACCCAAGTCAAATTCAATCTATAGCACAGGTTTAGGTCTTCTAAAACCAAGTGACTGACTCTCCATTATAACAAACTGAGAAAAAAGCATTAATTAAAAAAAAAAAACACCACGCCAAAAAAACCCAAAGACAACACATCCGAAGAGCTATCTTATTTTAAAAGAAAGTTAGACATAGAGGAGTAAAAGTCACAGAAAAATAAGTAACAATCTACTTTTTTAAAAAAAACAGGTTTTAACAATAAAATTGACAGAACCACGGAAGATTCAAACATTTTCTCAAACATCAGCTTCCCTTTTTTTCTCCCCCTCCTCTGATTTTCAGAAATGCTATGCAGTATTCATATTGACCCAGTCCCACTTAGAATTCCAGACTATACAGCTTGGACAACTGTCTCCATACAAACCAATCCTAGCAAAAAAATACACGTTAAGGGCCAGGAAAATTGGAAAATACTTCTTCAAGCATTCTAAACCTTAACATGGATTAACGCAAAGCTAAAACAAAGACACCTCTGATGTTAAGACCTTAGGTTACATACAGTAAGGACAACAGGAAGCATTTCACTATTGGAAAGGTTTCATTATTTAATTTACAAATCCCAGTTAAAGTGTCAAAACAGTGTTTATACTAAAACACACTAAAATATGCATGTCATTTTGCATAACATTTTCTCTCCACCAAGTTCAGATAATATAGTCTGCTTCTATTTATGATACATCAGTTTAATATTTGCATTTTGAATACTGGAGAAGGCTGCCTGCATTTCCCCCGTAGAAGAATTACTTTGAAAGATATTTTCTCTGCAGTCTCATACTCATTAGTCTTGACCAATGAACAGTTTATTTTCAACTTTGTTTTGTTGTTCTTATAGTTAAAAGTTAAATTTATTTCAGCATCTTCCTTCAAATTCAGATATTCCTGTACTGCTTTGACTTTACTTGCAAAACCTTCATCTGATCAGTGATCTTAATCCCAACCACTTCAGGTCATTTTCAGGAACAAACTCTTGAGATGTTTTTTAAATATCCCCCCCGCCTCCCAAGAAATAGCTCCCTCCTCCTGTCTGTACTAACGCATAAAAAAAAAAAAAAAAAAGACAAGGTTTCTCTAGGTAATGAGGCCCTTTTGCATGCTCCACCAAACCAAGCAAATCTGCAGCACAAAGTCTTTGTCACTAATGGGAGAAGCCAAAAACAGACAGCTGCATGAAGAATCCTGCTTTCAAAAGCAATATTTAGGCTTGCTTTACAGTCAGTTAAGAGAAGTATCAGGGGAGGAATAGCTCCCTAGAGTGACCTCTATCCACTGACTATAAAGGGAGCCCAAAAAGGTAGATGATCCAAATTTCAAATTTGTTCGTGATTAAACATAAGCAAGGCAGACCTACTCACTGCATTTAGCTGAGCATACTTTACATTTCCTCTGATCTTACTGATTGGAACAAAACCAATATTCCTAAATATGTCACGCCAGAATTCTAATGGCTCATGCTAAAGAGAATATCATTGTTTTATCTGTCACACAGAAATGCAACCACCATCTAAGCTGAATGATTAATTAACCATGCACAATAAACTAAAACAAACTTTACCACTTACTGTATTCATCTGCAGCTCATTTACTTATGTTCTCACATACTCTGTTTCAACAGCATCTTACACTCATCTAAGATGGCTCTAAATTGCCATTAGTATCTCAGGATGCAGCACTTGAAGCCTGAAGTAGAACAAACACCAGTGATCTGCACTTAAAACAGTCAAAAATGATTTACAAACTGCTCAAACATGCAGAATTTTGGCAGGAGCACAAAACTACACAAAAGGTAGTTAACAGAAAACAAACATTAAACAAAAAGGACCCATAATCTTGAATTATCTTTTACTATAGACACTACTGCTATTAACTTGAGTGGGAGACAGCTATCAAAGCAGAACCACCGTTGCTTTGCAGACAAGTTCACCTACATGACCTGAGTGTCACACTTAGTAAGTACAGAGACACAGAAATATCCACATAAGGCTTTTAAAACTTCCTACTGTGCAGGTAAAATGAAGTAGGGAAAAAGAAATACTTGAAGCTTGTTCTAGTATCAGTTTCTCCTTTAACCACTTCATGAATTAAAAACAAAAATATTACCTTTCTTTCCATATAGAAGTCCAAAATACAATAACAGTTTCTGTTCAGAAAAAGTCACCATCTGACTATTATGAAGAAAAATAATGCAGAAAGTTTTAATTAATAGCTTTAACATTAATGGAGAGATCATCCTAAAGCATTCACATTTCTGCATACTTTTCTGTCCAGTTTACTTGACAAAAAAAATAAACTTCTCTACTTGGCACCTTACAACCACATTCTTGTTCACTTGCATCATGCAGATGACCGAACAATCCTAGCAGAACACAGATTTTCCTTTCACCAAAGTTACGGGTATATCAACCAATATATCAAGATATACACATACAAATATGTCATACACACACAAATATGTGTGTGCATGCATACCTCAATAAAAAGATCTCCCTGCAGAGTACAAATTTCAAAAGCTTTATGAACTGGTAGCACTTACATTTGGTTCTGTTGGGTTTTTGTTTCGTTTTGATTTGATAATATAAGACTCCTATAATGTAAGCTTCCTTTTATCCCCTTCATCCCAAAAAGTTCACAAAACAGCAATAGAACAGTATTCAAAGTCATAAAACCTAAGTAGATATTCAGTTTCTGGTAACAATATTCACATTCAGTAACATTTTTCAACTTGCTCCTTTCAAATTTCTTCATTAGCCTGCATGATTTGACAACTCCTTTTCATCTTTCACTTTTAATTCCTCCTCATATTGCACCTCTGACAACGTGACTTTAAAATCCACACCTCTTATCTGTGCACAAACCGATGCCTTCCTCAGTATCTGGGATGGGTATATACACAGAAGACTTCATCTGTCTTCAGTGAATTTCCTGTGGGAAGACTACTTACTTTTAATAAAGGTGACTAAAGATGATGAAGCATTCATGCAGTTAGATTTCAGATTGACACAGATCTTCTAAACAGATAAAAAAGGGCAAGTAAATGTCACCACAAAAATGCATAAAATTGCAGCATTCCAAAGACACTGACTCCATGCACATTGCACAGATGTAACACAGGCTCCCTATGACTAAACATGCAAATAAAAGGAACTTCAAATGGGTATATGGTCAAAAAGCAATTAAAAAAAGAGCAACTATCTGGTTTGGGCCAGTATAGGTAAGTGTTTATAATGTCAATGAAATTACACAATTTCGTGTTGATACTACATGCTTTTATGGTCTCATATATTTGTTCCATTACCTGGAAATTAGAGATACCCAAACCATTCAAGCTAGTTTTCAGTGGTTCTCCTATCAATAAAGGCGTTTCAAAATATCCATCATAGGCACTTTTAATCCCAAAATTTAATTCAAGAAACACTGATAGCAGTCAAGAGACATTACTACTGGAAAAATGAAACTGGGAAGTACCTTCAGGTTCCCAAAAAATGCAGAAGCAGGTTCAAACAGGAGCATGAATAGTACTTATAAGAATGACCAACTTTCTCACTGGTCTGAGGCAAATTTAGACCCTGCTGTGCTCTCTAAGGTGTGCAAATACCAGCACACATCACTGCTGCACTACAATTAACAGAATTGATATTTTAAGAATTTTTCTCTGAACGTGTAACAGAGCTGACAGAGATCCATCTGTAGACGTGCACCTGTAACACACTGGTCCAAGTCTCCCATTCAGACTCAAAGCCATGAAGTGACTCAGACTTCTGCTAAGGTACTCTAAAAACCCAAAAAACAAACTAAAGGCAAACTCAACACCTGACATGTTAATTTATTTGATTCTGGTAAACACCATGTGATTTCACAATATTTTCTTCAATACTGCTATACTGTAGTGATACACACCATCACTGTCACCCAAAGACAGTGACCTGTCAGCCACTTTGCTTCATAGAAGAGCTCCAGAAAGCTGATGCAACATTTCTGCTTTGCTGGGATGAACAACTCTAAACTGCAAGATCTGTGCATCTCATCCTAGATTAAGTAAAGCTAATTCAAATTAAACTTTAAATTGTAAGGAGTAACCCATTATGAAGACAACCCTAAGGGCCTTACTCTATGTGGTAGGATAGGCATCTAGATCAAGACTTAACGGTTCTGAATCCACCAAGGCGGAAGAGCCTTCACAGATACCGTGTCCAGAATTACCCCAGTCAGCTGCATCCACCTGATCAGCCGAAAGCAAAATTTCTAGATACTGGGCTTGACGTTCAGTCTTCCATTGAAAAAGAAAAAACCAACAGATGTTTCAAGTCAACAGTAGTTTCTTGACTCTTAATTAAAAGACCCCTATATCATTATTATGAAGAGAAAGGAGACATCACCATACCTTAGTGCCATAAAGAAGCCAATCAACCAGTTATTTTACTGTTAGCAGATTTGCATCACTAAAAAAAAAAAAAAAAATATACAGATACTTCCTCTGTAAGGCTCACTTCCGTATTTCCATTCCGATATCTTGAAATCAAGAGATACACTGATTTCTTTCCTGACTGGCCAAGAGAACAGCCAATCCTGAAGCCCTAAGGAAAAGGGAGGGGAGAAGATGAATGCTTAAGTCTAAAATTACTCCACCTTTCTTCTCCTTTTTGATAGTAGAAAAACAGACTGTAAAATCCTTTCCCTCTGCAGCACAATGAAACTTTCTCTAGTATACAGCAAAAGTACACGCTCTGACTCCAGAAAGGGAAAGGTAGTGGTGAACTGCAGCACAGTAGTAGCATGACTGGTGAGACTTGTGGCTGGTGTATCAAGAACAGGAGAGAAAGTTTGTTATAGCTTTTTTTGTTTGTGGTTGGTTGGGTTTTTTTTAATTTAGAGGAAGGAAACAGTAGGCAGGGGAGACAAAGCAGGTGGTATGAACCTGCTGGGACACCTAGAGTGACAGCAAGAGGGAATACAGACAGGTCATAGGTACTGGAGGTAACGCTGGCGGAGCCTTCAACTCTGACAGTATTTTTCTGCAACTATGAACAGAGAGCAAGGAAAAGCTGAAGCAGAGGTCTTCAAGCAGTGTAAAAGCCACCTTACTTGGAAAAAAAAAAAAACAAAACACATGAAGAGGCATAAGAAAAGACACTCGATGGATGTCACTGTCAGCTAGAAACCCTGACAAAATGAAAGATCATCTGTTTTCAGGCCAAACAGCACAGATTTATTAAAAGGCAGATCCTCTACAACAGATGGAAGCACTCTGGCAAAACACACATATATTCTTGCATATCTTGGACTTTCTTAGAACACCTACCCCTAAACTCTGACTATTAAAACTTCTCTGATCATGTCAAGACAGCCAGACATGAAGGAAATGCCAAAAATATCCTCTTAGGAGCCTGGAACATCTGACTTTTCTTTCCAACAGCTGAGGAAGCAGAAATCTGCAGCAAAGCACAGTGGTGCTTTGGCCACACCAGCAGGTATGAACAGCCTAGCTACTGCTGGCTACTGCAGAACATCCATGAGGTTGTAGGATGCTTCCCTTCCCTCTTCTGTTTCTAATACACAGGCCACTGCAGAGCCTGCAGTTAAATCCTAGAAGTACAGTCATTGTCCCACTAGCACCTGGGGGCGGTGCTCTCTCTGAAGGACAAAGATGGCAGAAGACCTGTATTGTAAAGAGAAGTTATTTTACTCCCAGATGATGTGGGGAAGACAGAGATCCACTAACATGCTGCACAAACCCACAGCCTGAAGCACATGCCCAGACAAATGAAGTTAACAGGCATTCACCTCATCTGCTGTTTAAGAAAGAGATAAACAGAAGCTTTTGCACCTAGCCACCATATTGTGGCCCTACACCACAGCTTGAAGAGACCACCAAGGCACTACCACAGATACAATGATGAGTAGGGTGAGAGATTTAAAGGCCAGAAACTCCGAGTGAAAAACTGCAGCTCAGAGAAAAACAAAAATAGCAAAGTGTTGTCAGCAAACAGGGGAGGGCACCAAGAATACTTCAGCTAAACACCAATTGCAAAGGAGAAGAGGTCTCTGGATCAAGTAGCTGTGGACATACAAGGATCTCCATGCAAACAAGTGTGGCTCATGCCTCAAAGGTAAAACAATCTTCACATCTGTCAGAAACCTGCAAAAGTACCTTTCTTTTTTTAGTATTAAAAGAGTACCACATTCAATAAGAAGTTTAGGCAAAGATGTTAACAAATTAACTAAATATTTGTCAAACTGTTGGACGCAGTGGCTGACCTCCAGCTTCACAGCACAAGCAGCATTTGGCAGACTGTCTGCGGAAACGGAACTGAGACAGTCCTGACAGCAACAACTCAGCTTCTGCATGCTGGGAGCTCAGCACAAACCAACACACTCATTTGAGCACACTTGCATTATTACTGCTTTCTTGTTTGAAGTTGGTCAGTATACATCACTGCAGCTAAATCAAATTTTACACTGAAACTGGATTTCATTCTATTTCATCTAATGAATTATATTTCTCCAAGTTTCATTCTCAATTTTTCAAGCATCATATGTTTATGCGGAGCTAAAGACACACACCTGTGCTACTCTAGCACAGTCAAGCAGTGATGCAGAGCTATATTGCTTGATTTACTCAAACAATGTAGACCAGACACAGGTGTATCTTTCTTCTCCAATCTTTTCATTTAATCTGACACCACAGTACAATATCCCATTAATGTTTCAAGCATTTTATCCACTTCTATTTAAGTGGGTATTAGATAATCCCAAAATGCCCTTATTTTTAGGTTGCCAGTACAGCAATTTTACAGTAATGCAGCCACAATAACAGAGCAAAATGAAACTGCAATTCATGATAAACAGCTACGTATCTCGTAAGTAGGACTTACTATTACAAGAATAAGGAGACATGCCTTCACCCTTAATATACACATACTCCTCAGAGACAAGAGTACATGTCTTCAACAAATACCTCTTGCAGATTTTATTAAAACCACAAAACAGTGGTTTATGCACTTGTCAGCTCTGCTTGCAAACAAATGCCCAATCATCAGCCAAAGTTACTCAAAATATTGTTAGTATTTTTGCTTATTTTGAGAGCACTTTGCAGATCACTGGTTTCACTCTTACTGGCACTTCCCAGTTTGTCCATCGATACTGTGTGCTGCTCATGCACTCCCGCCCGTCCAGACCAACGGCGGCATCCAACAACAAAAAACAGCAGAATCAATCCTGCCCCTGAAGAGCCAGCAGGGAGCAGAGGGTGCACGAAGAGGAGGAGAACAGACTAGCAAGATACCTTTGCTGATAAGCAGAAGAGTGTCTGCAGCAAACTGTACATCAGCAACAGAAATGCAGGGAAAGAAAAAGTACTTGAATAAATAAAAAGGCCTCATGGTATAATATTCAAAATGTGTTATTAGAAAATGTCAACTTAAAACAAATCAGCAGTGTCCCTTCAATCACTCTTCTATTTTCTTCTCACACAACCTACTCCTCAAATGGAAACACTATACACACAATTAGCCTCACTGAAGTCAAATCAGAAACTCATGTCTTAAATCAAGCTATGTTTAGCGTAGGATTGGGGCCAATCTCTCCCCAAATGCAGGTGCTTTTACACACAGGGAATCCTACTGATACCAACAGGGCCCGGTCTATTCTAAATTAAGATCTGAAAACTAAGTTGTCCCCTCACTCCCCCCAGCTTTTTTTTTTTTTTTGTAAGAGGGAAAAAGGGTTGTAGAAGAGCCTTTTCCCTTTCCCTTCATTTTTCCCTCCTCTCGCTTTAAACAGACAGCAAGGAACAAAAATTCAAGGAGTAAAATAAAAGCACTGTGATCTACAACTCCCCAGTAATAACATATCTTTCACACAGGAATTTCAAGAAAAGCTGGTTTTCACATTAAATATCATAGCATATTCCTGCATAACTGAATGTTTGCCTGCGTAACTGTCTTTGGCCAGGTAAAAATCTGGACTTCACTGCTTACATTTCAACACTGGACAACAGATAAGAACTTTAAAAATTTCAGTCTTTGCTGAGTACCTATAATTATCAAGCAAAATTACAAA
Source organism: Strix aluco (assembly GCF_031877795.1). Taxonomy (NCBI): domain Eukaryota; kingdom Metazoa; phylum Chordata; class Aves; order Strigiformes; family Strigidae; genus Strix; species Strix aluco. The sequence goes on from NC_133935.1 coordinate 48,533,976, forward strand.
AATCTAATTGCATTTAACATGTAAAAGTATGGCTACAATTACTCCTTCTAAGCCTTACCCAGATTTTACATTCCCTTTACAGGAAGGAGCAAGGTAGCACTGTCAATAAACCAATCTGCACATCTCTTCCAGCTGACCAGCATCCAGGTTATTTTGCCTTTGATGAGAAAACTATTCCTGAATGGTAAATCCAAAGTACCCAGGAACAACATGAAGCTTATCTGTCTCCTCTGTCATAAACATGCTAAGTTCTCAAGTCAGAAAACTATTCAGCCTTTTGCTCTTTAAATTGGAAGAGCTAAACGGCAAACTTTTCTTTTGATGTATTGCAGATGACAATGCAAGACCTTGTTAGGTCAAATTATTGCTTCAGTATTGTCCATGCCACTCCACACTCTTAATCTGTTGATGGACCAGAACAGTAATTCCACTCATCAGTTCTTAAGGCAGCGGTAATATTTAGATGACAGTTAAAGAAAAAAAAAGCTCGCCTTCTAAAGTAAGCACAGATATATCTGAAAGCACAAGGATCTTTTAATTAAAAATGTGTCATTACACAGGCACTTTTATAAATAGCACTCTTACACAGAGCACTGCTTCGATTATTTTACATATTAAGGACCATTCCTTTAAGGGAAGGTACATTAGAACACTTAAGGCTTTACATCAAATTTCAGTATTACAAATGTATAGTATGCTAAACCCTTCTCCTGCACTATTTAAAAAGAAAGCTTCTCGGAATAAACACTCAGAGATCTTCTTGACTGGCTATATGTAATTAAAAGATATGCATGAATAATAAAACATTCAAAAAATGCTCCAAAGTCAATGCTAGAGATAATTATATTTATATAGATTTAAATATAAAAATATATAATAGTTTTAACAAGTCTTCCCAATAGTATCATCCCCAGCCTGCCTCACATTCAAATTTTTCTTGCTCTGTATTTGCTGGCCTTTCATTCCTTAAAAGTAGTTCCTGTAACAATACAATAACAAAAAAAGTATTTGAAAACCTTCCATGACAAATCAAGTAAAAACTAATGCTGGTAGAATCTCTGCTCCTGTACATATCTGGACTTCCGAATACATCTTAAATTCAATTAAATATGCAAAACAATTTTTTGGGAAGTTCAATACATTCTCATAATAAATTATTTGAAAAAAGCGTAATAGAACAGTTTATGCTTAGATAAAAAGATGAGTAAATACTAAGTCTCTTTTAGAGTTTGCTTTGAGTTGAGTTGGACATGCCCTATATCCATTTTCACTCACTTCTGACAAGAGCATAAAGAGCAACTGAGACAAGGGAAAAAAACCCAGAAGTCTCAGACAGTACCTCTTAAACACCAAAAGCAACAGATAGGGAAAATGGAGCTGACTATTATCATAGACTGACAGTGAGTATTAATATGATACAAGTTATTGTACTCTTCCTTCCTTTGCATGCTATCAATGAGTCTCCAAACCTAAATTTTTGCACTGAATATTTGTACAGTACTGCACAGACCTTACTTAACCAGCTGAGAGTAGTAACACAAACAAAAGTTATGGGGAGTTGTTAGTGTATTTTGCTACTACACAGAAGAGCAAATTCCATGTTTATATCCTTTACTGAAAGGCACAGGTTCCCTCCTTCATTCCCTCTCTATAGATAGAATGCAAGGAATGCAGCTTCCGTTTCTCCATCTAAAGTTTGAGAAGCGAGACAAACAGAAGTTATAAAAACATTCCTAGAAAAATAAATTCTATAAGCCTATTATAATGGATACTCAGCCTGCAGCAGCCAAGAGCCAGACTTAGGACTTGCTACTAGAAAGGCTGAAGATCTGGCTCCTGGAAACAGGCACACTTAAAGAAGCTGAGAAGTAATTTGACTGTTAGGAAAATATCAGAAAGCTACCTTTGGATAAGACAGACATATAGATAAAAACAGAACAAAAATAGAACAAAAAACCTGAGAGGAGTCTAGAGCAACGCAAGGTGACAGACTTGAAGTTTCTCCCCATGAAGTTTTTTTACCATAACTCATTTTGCAGATCTGTCCCAAGAGAACTTTTCTATTTTGGGTTAGTAGCTTATCAAGTGACTTTTGTAAAAAAGTAATTCTGACATGGAAAACAATAGGACCTTTCTACCCATTTGCTTACTGGCATGATACTAACCTTTAAGTAGGCATCAAAGCAGAAGGAAAATGCAGAAATTATTCTGGAAATGTTTTGCAAAAGAAGTATACTCACTACAGACAGCTACAGAAAAAGGCATCTTATACAGAAAACAATCTTGGACTTCACCTCAACTCAGCCAATTTCAAATGGATACTCTGTGAAGTATCATATTAGTCACATCATGAACAGACGCACAACATCTTACTTCAATGACATGTTTAAATTAGTTGGCAAGCCAGCACCTTGCTCTGTCTATGAAATATTACATCTATGACCTCCAAAATCTAATTTTATGAGAAGGACCAAGAACAGCAATAGCTTCCTAGATGACGTTTAAGCTGGAGAAGAGCCCAGCATACCACCTGAAATATCTCTTTAGAAACTTGTTCGTGTCTTTCCCTGATGTAGCAGTTCTCCAATTCAGCTGCCTTGCTGGAAATCAGAGATAATTGTTAAAGCCTAAGGCAGTGCTTGCAAGCCTGTCTAGCAAGGAACAGTGAAGAAATGACTTTCCAGACTTATCAGAGCAGGCTCTGCCAACCAACTTCTCCACCGGTTCTCACAGCAACTCTGTAGCCAGTTTACAGACTGGCAGGATCTCCTGGGTTCATGTTTACTTGCTCATTTCCCTGTCACACAGGTACCTGTACTGGCAGGCCATTGTTTGCCAGGAAGATTTTATGAATGAAGAGGAAAAAAAAAGAAGAGCAAAGCACTTTGAGGCAGTAATGATCATAAATAGTCTGATCAGACATGGCTGTATCAAAGCTATTGCTTTGCAGTTGACATTTCACTTGGAAGGCTGACACTGCAGAAGTAAAGCTTCAGAATACATTTAGGTCCTTCTTCCCTAATCTTCCTAGGGGAAACCAGCACCTTGCATAAATGGGTTCTGCCTCTTGGTTCCAAGAGACAAAAACATGACGCTGTCCTGAAAAGCCCACATTCTCCAAGACCTTCGTTGCTTTTTACATTCCCACACTACTTCTAAAATCTCTCCATTTAATGCTTTTCACTTCCTATACAAAACACCTTCTGCAGGCTATGAATGGTAACACTGGCATTTTCAAGAAAGGCAGAGAAGTAAAAATAATTCTAAGACACAGAACTTATTCCTCTATGCCCTTGGAATGGTGAGCTCCAAGACCAGCTGCACAGAATCAGAGAAATAATGTAAAAGAAGAACAGTTTAATGGCTTTTGATTTACAAACCCTTAAACGGCATTTCAGGTGACATCCTCCTACAGTCTTGTATGGTATCTGTTTATCAAATAATTGTACCTTCCAGAACACTGATCTCCAAGGCAGGCGATCCACAATCAGCCATCCCTCTCCTAATTCAGCCACAGCAGGGGAATCCCTGGATCTGGACATTTACTTTCCGTAACAACCCTATGAGAAGGTCCTTTGAGCTAACTGAGGAAAACTAGACTTAATGCCCAAGTAACATCTCTGTTAACCCTTTAACAGAGACATTATTTACTTAAAGGGTTAACACGAATCTTATTTAGGAAGTCCACCAGGTTTTAAGCATCCCAAATAATCCAAAGTGTTTGCTTAACAAACGTATGCTCTGAAACAAATAGAAGACAGTACTCTCAGCCTCCTAGATGGACACATGCTAAAGATATTTTTAAGCGGGTATCATGCCTTTAATTCCAGCATCTCCTTTACTCACCATTCTGATCTTGAGGTCAGGATCAGAGTCCTCTGCAATAGCTAGTGATACCACAGGCACTTCTCTGCACCATATTAGACTGCAGTGGTATGATTTTCTACTTCTCAGAAGGATAAAAACTTGGTTTAACAAAAGTGACACTATGGGTTTGAGGTGTTTTGAGGCACCTTTCAATATGCAATTCTAAATTTTACTTTTACCCTAACAACTTTCTATAAGGAAGAAGTTCACTTGAGAACTGTTCACTAAATTCTGCAAGGATACAAAACGTAGCAATGACAGCTTATATTATTCCTCAAAGCAACTCTATATGTAAAAAAAGATTGTTCAATCTTCTAATACATACTCAATGGCATATCAGTTTGGAGACTGCAACTCATGTCTGCAAACCAAAAGTAAACATATACTTTTCACTACAGAGTTTTAAAAACCAGAAAAAATTCCAGAAATCTCTACACTTATCTGTAACAGGATGAAGGGGGGAAAAAAAAAAAAAAGAAAAAAAAATCTTCACTATTATCTGCAGTAATGACAAACTATAGGTTTCAATACTGAAATGAAATCCAGTGAGGCTGATACTTAACACAAAAGAAATTTCACTTTTTAAAAGAACTGGCCCTTCAAGAATCTTCAAAACCACATGAAAAATAAGTTAAAAGCTTTTTAACTAAAATATGAAAAATCATCATCTTTTCTAATTGGCATAGTTACTATTTAATGCCATTTAGTATGGCTCAAGTGTAAAAAAATCCTTTAACAAAAAGTTTTCAATTAAATACAATTAACCCACTCATACTTTTCTTTCAGAGTAAAGCATTCCTACATTATGACCAAACATACCAAGATAAAAGCCTAAACGAAATTGTTTCAGTAATTTACTCCTTTGAAGTGCATCATGATTAACATGTGTCAGTTACATGATGTATATGGGAGTAATATACTTCTGCTGCCCTAATGGAGGCTTCCTTAACCACTTCCATATCTACTTCTCTTCAGAAAATTAGATTTTTAGTATTACATTTCTTACTGATCCAGAACTCTTCCTTTTTTTAAAAAAAAGTTTTCACAGTACATGTTTATAGTAAGTCCCTCAGTACTGAGCACATTTCTACAGTTGCAAAGTCTAATAGCCAATTTAAAGAACACACACATCATCAAATTTTAACACTATCAGAACTCAGAGATTCTTGAGTATGTTACACTTTTGACTTGACACAGACAAACAAAACTTCAATTTAAAAAAATAAAAATAAAAATGAAAGGCACCATAGCCCGATTTAGAACTTTGTTAGGACACAGAAATTGTGAAAAGAACTCTACCTCATATTTTAAGGAGGTTTTTATAAGCAAGGTCAGTACCTTGGGCTAACTTCATACCATTAGCATGGTGGCCCAGTAAGAGCTTTCTCACAATAGATCTAAAAAGTGCAAAATTACAGGACACCAAGTCATTTACTGAGCAAAAATTACATGGCTCGCAAACTTTTTATTCTGCATATTCTACACCTGATCCAATTTATACTGTTCTGATTCTCTAAAAGTAAGCACAAAACTAACACGCATATTTTTAGTCAAAACTGGCAATGATTTATATATGCATCTGAAGGGGGAAGCACACATCAAGAGTCTGCAAAATTAGCAAAACTCTGCACTAACACTACACATCATTATAAAATTATACATTAAAAATCTACCACACTTTTCAGCCAAAAGAATCTAAATATGTTTTATAAACTACAGACTCTGGTTTTCCCTGACAAAGAAGGTTTAAGAGGAAAGAACGCAGAGGCACTACGCCTGAGGAGCAGGCAGCAAGAAGCCAGTGAAGAACCAGTAAATAAACCATAATTTGATACAGGCCCTTCACCAAGAAGGACAAGCACCACAACACAGGCCTGACAGAGGGGGTAGAAGAAAGTATCAGTCCAGAACTGATCCCTTACAGAAAAATATGCTAACCAGATTCTCATTTGTGACCTCAATAAACACTACTCACACAGGCACACGGAGGCAGTCTTCAAAAAATGCGTAATCCCATAGGGATTCTACTGACTATACATTGTCGCACAATTGTTACTGTAATTGCTACAGTGATACAAGACTTACTTAGGTTCTTATGCTTTAGCACAAGTCTAACATCGATACTGCCTATTTATATAGAAAGATTTTTACCAAAAGCCTGGGTTACATGCAGAGAACAAGACCTGCATAACAAGAAAAAATATCTCTACCTGGATATTGAAGCATAACGGGGTAAATTTTACTCCAGCAACTCAGAATGTCACAGTTACACATTATAAGTCCATTCTAGTGAAAACTACGGATTGCTCATTATCGGCAGCATATTTGTTCTACGTGTATTGCACAAGTATAGTCCGAAAAGGAGGAAGAGGGTACAGCAGCGCTTACATTGACTGTATGATCTGTTACACACGTTACTGTAACGCACATACTCTGTTCAGTTACACTTATTCATTTAGAAAGCAAATGCTCAGTTCTGGTTTTCAAGGATACACAAGAAGTGCTTCCATCTCTTTCCCTGGAATTCCAGAGGCCTAGATGCCTACCTTTTAACCACCTGAAGTCAGAAGAGAGAAATTTCACCTCAAGCATTAAAATTAAGTGGAGGAAGATAGATGGGATAAATCTGGATCTTAAACTGATACCCAAAGATTTATAGCTGAGTCTGGGTATTCACTGCCTCACTTGGAAAATACGAAGAAGAGGAGAAAATGAGTCATGTATTACTTGAATAGACATCTTTACTACTTTCGCAATAGTTTTAACGTAAGTGAACACACCAAACAAAACTAAAACCTTCACCTCACCTGAGAGCATTCACTCCTCATATAACAAACACTTTCTCTTTTAATTGCTCCATCCTTTTCCTGATTATATAACCCTCCCATGCCCTTACAACTAAGTATCTTCTGGTACTAATGTATCTTCGTTTACAATAACGGCTTTTTTTAATGTAGCAATGGTAGTCATTCCTTAACTATGAAGTTACAGCTAACCCCTGCTTTCCAATCCATTTTCATAAAAGTCAGTAATCTTCCTATGCATACAACCTCTTTCATCAAGTGAAGCTTCTTTTCAGAAAAGAACACAAACCAAAAAAATATCGAGAGTGCAAAAATATTTCTAAGCATTTAACTCCAGTGTCATTTTCAAAAGAAATCTTGGGCAGATAACTCACTTTGAAAACTGTATCATGTTTTAAAGTTAGAAATTCTGAAAACAATCCTGTTTATCCAACACTTTTAGACTAACGATTTTCCAGAAATTTTCTATAGCTCTTCTTATACTCCATATTCAGAGAGCTGCACAATAAATTGCGTGCACATGAAATGCACTTTAATCTTGGCCTTGTTTAAAATCACCTTCAAACGCACTACTTTGGAAGGAGAAAAAGCTATGAAAACATACAGATTCGGTTTTACTTTTAAGAATTACTTAAATTGTTACAGAGAGCACAGGCAGTAATACTGTGTTGGATAATCTCAAATTATTGCTTTTAAGACCCCATATTCATTCACTTGGTCAAATTACAGAATGCACAAGCCTTTTATGCCCAAATACCTCCTTTAACCATCTTTCAGGCTGAACTGATCGGATTTTTTTTGTTTGTTTTTTAAAGTAGCTAAGATAGTTCGATCATTTCTGGATGTTTTTAAACAGGAAAATATCCCCCCTCCAGCTGAAAACATTTTAAAATCTAGTCTGTCAGGATGCTCTAGCACTTGAACACTGTGGAACACTGACAAGCAGGGTATGTTCTTGTCTTAGGAAGGCACTGTGTACCATCACAAGGAAGACCTGCTCAAGTTTGTTTCAGCTGTAAGGCACTGCAACACCACCCTGCTCACATGCTACACTGAGATTGTACAGAATTTCACAACTTCTCTCTGCTGATCTACAACATGTTTCACCTTCTTGCATGAAACCTCCATGCAATGGTGTGGATGTAAGCCTAACTACAGGATAGCTAAGGACAGTTCATCCTAGGACTGAGGAATACTTCTAATTCTCTTAAAAATCAGTTGGGTGCCATCAGGAGGCTAGCTAGGACACCGGGGAGCAGGAAACCAGAAGAGGAATTGGAGTTCAGAACAGGAACAGAAAAAGAAAACTGTAGAGAGAAAGAGACAGATATGTAAAGATGTTGATGGGAGAGTGGAGAGTCCCAAAGACCCAGCCACTACATCATGCACTTCAGACCCTGGACCCACCATTTCTGGATTTCCTCCTTCTTTTGGTGCACAGCCAATGGACCAGGGACCACTGTCAAGATGTACCTCTATCTTCTTCTAATTAATGACACAGAGACTATAGAAAGAAAACAACGTGTCTAGATAAAGTGTTTAAATGTCACACATGCAAACTGATTTTATGCCTGTCCCTTAAGGTTTTTTGGGGTTTTCTTAAAACCTCTTGGAGGAGCCACATAACAGTTTTCACGAGTGGCTTCTGCCTGAAATATTTCAAAAGTCTATGCAGAAGCATTAACCATTCACAGCTGTAAATTAAATGAAAGATATTTCCGTTATGAAATATTAAGCCAATGCTTTTCTACTTGCAATGCATGGCTGTCACCTCAGTGAGGCAACGTAAAAATACAACTTTTGCAAAAGCATATTATAAAGCACTTCCATGAAATTGTAATGAAGAAACTGGGGAGAAAACATTAATCCAGAATTTATGTATAATTTTGGATAGCATGACCTGAACAATGGGATTAAAAAAGAAAAAATCTCGGTGAGCAAACACCATGCATCCTGTCTAACAAATGAGGCCAGAGTCCTCCGCGAAAAACACTGATCAAAAACCTATGTAACAGTGATATGCAGATGGAACCTGACTTAAAAGAAAACCTTAATTCCAGCATTTCCTAAATTCAGATTGCCTTAAATTTGCAATTTTAACAGCCATTGAAGCAGGGGTTTATGTACTGACTGAGGGAGGAGTTTGTTTACAACAGAACTTCAAATGCTCATATAAACAATGACCTGTATCCCTCTCAGTTTATGACCTGAAAATGAGACAAGTTTATGACATGGCAATACAAAGACTAATCATCAGGAAGAACAATGAGGTAATCCAAAACTTCACTTTTCAATCTTAGATTGCTGGGGAAGCAGAGAAACCAAGTGAAAAGAATAGATGAAAAAGAGTAACAGGGGTACAGGGACAAAAAAACAAATGGTAAGAATATACAAGGTAGAAAAAGAAGGCATTCTGGGAGCACAGAAGACAAAAAAGGCTAGCTAAAGTGTTCTGCATTTATCTAAAACTCTCTCTTCAGATAAAAATTAAGTTCACAGCATCATGTGCCTGTATTAACACTGGAATGCCTTCACCACTTGATGGAACATAGCTGCTTCTCTCTAGATTTACATAGTAACCCAATTCAAAGCCTCTCACACCAAGTGGGAAAAAAAAAGTTTTAATAGCTAAAATTTCAAAGCATATTTGATATTACAAAAAATGTAAAGGAAATATTACAAAATGAGTATGTGAGGGATATCACCACCTCAACAGTGTTGCATAGATTTTTAATCACTATCACTTCATACATCCACCCCAAGTTTAAATTAGCTCCTCAAAAAAGATGTGTAATTACAAGCTATCACTAGGAGTCTCATTCTTGCTCAAGGGACATTTTTCCATTAGTAATCTTGCCATACGTAATTCTGATTTTTGCCGATTTTACTTTGCCAGTTTGATAGTGTCCACAGAGGTTGGACTGCTCAAGAGGAGCAGGACCTGGTGAGGTTTCCAGTATATAACAAGACCTTGCTGTGGAATCCAAACCAAACCTGCTCTATCAGCAGCTGTCCAACTTGTTCCAAGATAGCACCCTTACCTTCACACTGCTGGACTGTTACCTCAGAGAAAAAATACTGAGTGGTTCTTCAAAGAAGAGAGGAAAAAAAAAAAGAAAAAAGGATAATGTGGGCAGAACTGTGGTAGTTGCATTCAGAGAGAAGAAACACACCACCAAGGGAATTTTCTTTTGTTAATCACAGCAAAACTTGGTATGTCTTCTGCATTTGACACTACAAAGCATGAAGGCAACTGATTAGGCAAGACCATTTTCACTTTTTTTTTTGTTTCAGTATTAAGAGTTTAACACTGACAACTGGATTATTTTAAATGCTCTTCATGCGTAGCAATTTCAGAAGCTTACCTTCTAAGCAAAATCTGTCATTCTCTTGAGGTTTTATATGCTTTTTTCCTTTCCAGTAAAAACAGTAACAGATATTTTAAAGTGTCACTACAATTATTAGTGACTAAGAGTTTTCACAGAAAACATGTTCACAACCAAAATATCCATACCTCAGAAGGATCACAACAAACCCACACAGTTTTATAGAGTGCCATGACAAGGGCGACATTAGAGGGATGTGAGCTCATTCTGACCCTGTGTTAGTCAATGAAAGACTATCCATTCATTCTACAAGTTGAAAGTCAAAAAGGCAGACATTGAATAAACCTGAGAAAATTTCAAAGTTTTACTTAATTAGAGAGGAAAGGGGGGTTACACCATCTTCCACAAAAGCCTAAAACTTTTCATAAATGGCAAGCTATATGAGGAGTGCTGGATAAACACACTAACTTCACAAAATTAAATTACATTAGCAGGACAATTAAGCATTTAAAGTAAAAAGCACATACTGAGTCTTTACACAAAAATAAATAGGAAATTCTTTTCACAAAACTCCCCTCTCCTAACACCCCTCCCCATGAACCTAGTGATACCAACAGTTTCCCAACACAGCCCTGCTCAAACCAGGCCAGGAAGACTCAGTGATAAAATGCCAACAACCACCAGGCCTCCTCGACATTAGCAGTCTTCTCTTACCAGTGGACAGATGGACGACAGACAGCTGTGGTGAGGAAACTCTGGAATACACTCTTAAAAAAAGACTAGGCACATAAATGCTGAAATACACAACCCATGTGTTCTTCTTGCATTTGGCTTCCTGGATTACTGCTCTAGAAAAAGAGGAAACAATACCAAACAGAACAGAGGAACATATTTACTATAAAAACACTGCATTTCTCCTCTACACACACAGTATTAACTGACAGGCTAGGCCTGGGCTGACACACCAGGCACAGAACAACATGGCCTGGCCTGCACAGGCTCTTCCTCTCTGGGATGCTTTCCCCACCCTTGTCCTCCTTCTCCTTGCCTTGCCTACCAAAGGTGTGTGCCTGCTCCACCATGGCTAGGGCCCAGTCCTGGCCTTTCTACATAAGGAACATGGCACTCAGGAGTCCCTCGGTGCCAGCAGACAACTGTCCTTCCTTTCCCCAGAGCCACAGTGCTCCAGCTGTGTCTCAGGGCTCTCTGGAGAGCCCAGAACTGAGAAAAAGGCAAAGCACTGCTATTCACAAGGCAAAGCTGAGTAGCAACGATTTTGTGTTGAACATCCTGCTCCTTCCCCTCAAAGAAATACTCAGCAGTTCCCCAAAAACAGGGGGGATTGTCTCCCCATCACCAGGATAAGGGAATGGTATCCCCAGGCCTCCAGGGAGGGTGGTACAGTGCGTTGTGGTCCCCACCCGCCACCCCTACACAAGCTGGGTCAAGAGGGTCTCTTAAGATCCACAGCCAAAGGGAGAAGGCACAGCCTTACCACGGGCTGTCACCTACTATCATTGCCCTCTCTCCCACTGAAGAACCCAAGTCCAACCAAGAAATAAAACCTATTCACGTAGAAATAGCACATAGCTACCTAGCTGAGTACGTATATATGCTGTTTAGCCTCAGGACAGACAAAAGTAACCCATACTTTGCCAAGGGTAACCCTCATACTAAAGCATGGGCTTCTGACAAGCTTCACAAATTTTTCAGTCTTTCAGGCTGACATTCATGGTTGACAAGGGCTGAGGGTTGACAGTACCTCCCCTGACCCAAAGTCCTGGATACCTGACCTAGACACTGCTAGGAAATTAAGTAATTTGAATTGTTCAGATAAAAAAAAAAAAAAATCATTAAAAGCATCTACAAAATCTCATTTATTCTTTAAACTGCAACACAATGAAGAGACTACCTGTTTGTTTAGTTTTACAAGTACCTACTTCTTCAGACTTCAGATCCCTTTGAATTCACTCTTCACTGAACTACAGGATCCCTCAGGGAAAGAGAAGGACCTTGTAAATTGAAGAACTTGGGATGTCAGTAAACAACACTATAGAAAATTAACTTTTATAAGGACTGTTTTGGCCTCAGATTTTGAGACTCTCAACTTTTAATCCTCTACTCTGAAATTTCAGCTGTGCTCCTAACATATAGCTCCTGAAATATAGCACCTGCTCAAGAAGTGGTGAAAAATGAGAACCAAGTTACTCTGTAATAAAGCTATAATTCTTGATAAATCCAATTTCTGCCCCTTAAATTATTTACATATGACAAGTTTGTTCTGTACAGGTGTCATCCTATCAGCAAGATATGATGCATTTATCATTTAATTTAACATGTGATTTGCAGCCTGAATTCAAAAAACATGAGAAAAGTAACATTAAAGAGATGAAAACATTGCTAAAACTACAGCAAAAGGTGTACAACAGCTAAGAGAATAGTATAATTTGATAATAAATGTCACCTAATACTGAAAAAAGTGAGGTTTATTTTCAAGCATATTTCAAGTTTGCCCTCAAAGTTGCATTACTACAATTAACATCTTTGCACATCTGCAGCATCCACAGACTTTCAGAACTGTTACAGTTACAGTGCAGAGCCATATTACGTGAGAGGTCTCTGAGAAAGTGCACATACCTGTGAACAGAAATCCACCAGGCTGCTTTAAATTAAAGAAACAAATGTCTACTGTACTATATAGTACTGTCAAACTGTTGTTTCACTCAGATATGCCAAAATAATACTATAAAACTCTGCAAATGCTGATGAGTAACATGCCTAACTGTGCAGACAAGGTATTTGATATTCCTAAAACACAAGCAAAGTTACTGTTTGGCCACAGACACTGAGAATATTTCAGATGTAAATACCCACAATCAAAAATTATGTAGGATGTGTTCCACTTCATACCAGTGCAGATGAAACCTCTAGGTGCTAACAATACAAGAAGTGTTACATAAGACTATGCACTTATTTTTAGAAGCACATTACAAAATTAAGTACTGCACTGGAATCTCTTGCAGAGCCATGGACAGTTACATCAATGTGTACAAAGAACAATTGCTCAGTTGGAGCAGAATATTAGATTCGATTCAGATTAGAGTTCTCCCCTGCCAATCCCAAAAAATACTGAACAATCTGAGACTAAGAAAGTTGATTTGCATACATTAAAAAAACCCCACAAACACACTACTAATCATAAATACATTCCTTTCTGTAAGCAGCACAATAAAAACTAGTTTCTTACAGATTTATTCTTTTGTTTCTTAATACTTCTCCTACACCATGATAACCCTCAACTTCCTCCTTTTTCCACATCTCTTCATGACTCTCCCTCCCCCCTGCTCCAGGGAAAAGAGAGTCGTGGTGCAGACACTCTTGAAGTCCGCATGTGCTCACAGGCTGCCTGACCAGCTGCCATCCTACAGAATACATACTAAATCAGGTCTGACTATCTCTTTTCCAAGAGCGTGCACTAATTTGGACTTTCTTTCTCTACCTACACACAATTTTATGAGGTCTGTAGGACTATAACTGGAGTCTTAATTTCTCTTTCTGATTTGTTTTAAAGTTTCTGTGTATAAGTATAAATTAAATGCTTAACTTTTAACTTAACTCAAAAGTTGGGTTATCTATGTATATTTGATGTATTTAAAATTTTTATATATACATACACAGATATACACTCACTGGAGGGAGGGACAGGCAAACCAAATAATCTCATAAATCACACTTTCTGAGAAAAACAGAATCAAAGCTTCCTAGATGTTTGCTTTATTTGAACAGTACTGGATACTGCATTATGAACCCAGCATGCATTTGCCTAGATTAAACTTTGCTCTTCCCTCACCACCTCTGATTTTCACTGTTTTTCTCATTTTTACCACTTTTTAAAAAATGACAGCTAACTTCGTCATCATGCATCCCACTGCTCTTCAGAACAACCCAAACTGAATTTATCGATATTGCTTCCCCTATTTCTTGCAGATACAGATATAAACCAATCCATTAAGCACATTCTACTATCAACAGATTTTACTACCACTGTTCATTCATTTGCAGTCTACATTACTTCTCTTCAGGCTCTTTGCTAAATACATTAACAGCATGGCCTGTGGACTATGCTTAATTTACCAAGTTTTAAAATACACCTCTCAAAATGTTTTTGTCTTAAAAACCAGACTCTGCAGATACAGGTATTCACTAGTATAGAAAAGTCCAACAGTTGTTCGCTGGAATACACGTGTGCTATAGTTAAGGGGCAGTTAAAGACACCTGTTCTCAGCGAGTCACTGCTGGTTGCCAACCAGACCTACACTTGGTCATCCCAGTTTTCAAGACTTGTTGAGCTGTTGTTACAAATTCAGTCAGTAGTGTGTTTAAGAAAGGGAGACCTAGAATTGAATCTACAGTTAGGACCCTAAAAGAACTGCCAGATGCTTTAAACAAAATCAAAAAAAGGACATTTAAACTAAAGATACATGTCTTTTGGAGACAAATAAAAGATTAGGATCTCAACTAATATCAACAGTTTGCAAATTCCTAATGAAGCTGTTATGAAAATACTACTTATCATCAAGCATATAATGCTGGTAGTCACAACACACACCTACCTGAGATAAGGAAAGCTCAGAAGAGCACCAGTCTCTTGAAAACTGTATGTTATCCTTTCAAAAAATTTGGAACACTTCCTGTTTCATCGTAGATGTCCCACAACATACATCATCTTATATATCTGAACTTCCATGAATTAGGGGGAAAACAAATAATGTATTTATTGCCCAAAACATCCTGAAAATGCCAAAAAGTTTTCTAAAAAAAAAAAAATTAACTCCACATCTCAATAGCACAGGAATCTGAATTCACTTCAACTTCCGCCATGAAATAAAGAGATACTGACTTATTCTCGTGTACAATGCTGATCTTAATCAATTTGATCTTGAAGAATCAACTTACTAGAAATGCGCATCCACCCCCAGTAAATAAGCCAACAAATTAAGATTTCAAGGTAGGACGTTGAAAAAAGGTACACCACACAGTGAAGTATTGAGAAGAGTATCAACATTGCAACAAATTAATCAAATATCTCATATAAAGATATTTTTTACTGCAAACAGTTTTACAAGTGGACACAATATTGCAAGGTACTTTTAAGGTTCATCACCTCTTCAGTCTTTCAAAAGTTGATACTGCATACAGCTCTGATTTCTTTTTGAAAACCTTTCAGATTTCCACTTTTCCACACCACAAAGCATGCTATAAACTCTCAGGAAGATAGAAGACTTTCTTCTATACATTTTTTTAGCCTACTTAGTCATTAAATATATACATACCTACTTCACAGCTATTTTCCTACTTTATACTTTTTAAAAATTATATTTATATGCAACAAGTACTTTCTCACAAACTGCATTACTACTGAATGGTGAAAGACTCCAAGCATATACCTGAACAAGTCCCCTACACAGCAGAGCAACAGAAGGAAGGTTGGCAGACCTTTTTTCCATCATTATAATTCTCTGGCAACACTTCCTTTCCAAGAACAGTTTTCACAATTAGAACCAAAAAATGCATTAAAAATAGTTACAAAGAACAGTCAGTCTACCTCAAACAATGCAAGGTTTTAGTAGGCTGGAAGGGGAAAAATACTATTCCAGTAAAACTTGACAAAAAAAAAATAATCACACATTCATATACACTGTATGACAAGTATACAGTCCACTGACACAAGCATTAGTTACTTATTTTACACTAGGATAGGCATCTTCCTACAATCCTTAGAAAAGATAATATATAATATTACATTATCATTGTCTGTGTTACGAAGGCAGCCTTAAAAAAACTTGTTTGCCAAGAAGTTGCCTACAAATCTAAACATTAACAGTTTACAATTTAAAATAGTTGGTGGCTGTTTTAATGTAATTAATCATACTGCTGCTTTTTGGTGCCTGGAAACTCCTTGCTATTGTTTTCAAATA
This sequence comes from Strix aluco, assembly GCF_031877795.1. Taxonomy (NCBI): domain Eukaryota; kingdom Metazoa; phylum Chordata; class Aves; order Strigiformes; family Strigidae; genus Strix; species Strix aluco. Next base: position 48,549,951 of record NC_133935.1, read on the forward strand.
CACACAAATTTAGATTGTAATGAAAATGTTGTGGGCATACAGTTCTGAAACATGTAAGGACAAATAATACAACTGCCACCTACTGAATCTGGTATAGGACCATTCTGGTGTTTTTAACATTGCTTTCTCTAACTATATATGTTAACTGGTATCTAGTTCCACAGAAGCCTTGAACCATGCAAGTAAACCAAGGGAAACCATTATCCTCTTACTACAGACTAGAATTTGGCTATAAATTGGTTAAATTACTTACCCAGAGTCACCCATCACTTCAGTAGGTAACTCAAAGACAGAAAGCATGCTCCAACTCTTATGGTCATGCTCAACCCACTGGATTATTGTCTGCTCAGAGAGAGTAATACAAAGTAGGAGCTTCCATTTTACTTCCCACAAATACACCAGCATTTTATACTAGTTTTAAATTTTAAATAAACTATACCTTTCTACAAATAACTTGACCTTAGTCAACTATATTCAACCATCATTGACCTCAAATGCATAAAAAAACTGGAAGGCAGAACTTTGAAAATGCTTCAGAAGTTCATTAAATTACTCACTGCAACCAAGAAGAATCCTGAGCAACATAAGGTACAAGATGATACTTAAAAATACCCCCAAAAACATTATCACAAATCAAAAGGAAAACAAGAGGAAACAATGGTTTACTTACTAATGAATTTCTGATCAACAACCCTTGCATTGTAATTCAACAAGAAAAAGATGTGTCTGCAAAAAGTCTCAATTATAAACTAGTTTTAACCTACCAGCATGATCTGAAAGGAATCCACCTAGGAAGTGTAGAGGGTTGTAAAATTAAATATATTCGCAGTGTAAAGAGCAGTCAGATGGCAGAGCAAGCAAGTCACGGGGAAAAAAATAATGCACACTTTTCTGTAACACTACTGATAACCAACTATCTCAAGACAAATCGGGGGGGCTCAATAACCTCTTTGGGCAAGCATCATTTACACCTTGATTTGGGGCTTATTACACAACCAGACCAGAAGCTGAACTAGTACACACTACCGCAATACAAATATTCAATTTTCAGCAGAGTATTACAAATGAAAGTTAAAATATAAATTATAAGCAATCTGAACATTTTATGGCTCTTTTTGTGTTTGATCAGCAAAAATAAAAAATATTTTAAATCCTATGTAGAAATCTCTTACTGCTTAGCGCATACCATGTTTGGTATACACACACTCTCTCTAAACACAAAATCATTCCATAAGAACAATTTTAAACATGCTATTGTGCAATAATTTCATTTGACACAATTCTTCCTACGCTGTTATAAAGCGCAATAAAAGTAAAGTAGCTGTTAACATACAGCACCCATCCTGAAAACTCGCACATGCAAAGTTAACTGTCAACATGTAAGTAGGTGCTTTTAAGTCAATGAGACTACCCAAAATCTTTCAGTTGTTTGTATGTTTTTACAGGAACCTGGGTCAGGACACCAATGCAACACACACAAACAGAGAACATCTGTGCTAAAGCACATTTGGAAATTAAAAAAAAAAAAAGAAAAGAAAAAACGTCAACCCTATTCAGGAAACACAACTGAAACAGGTTGTTCTGAATTGCTCAGTACAGTATATCTGAAACATCGGGATAAATTTCAAGTAAAAATATTAGCAGATCTCTGTCATGTAGAAGAACGTTTACATCCATTTTTTTATTTATTTATACCTCAAAAGCCCAGATGAAGCAAAGTTAACCAAACTTGAACTTCTTGGCTTTTGACAATCACTGTAACTCATGTATACATTGTAATAACAATAATTTAAAAAAATTATAAACTGTATCACTTGGAGAGCAGTCATTTAAATCTGTGGCAAAAAATTACTGTTTTGACCTACTACAGAACTGTACTTCTACATAAACTGCCACAGACATTTCTATCTAAGCTAACATTTAGAATCATATACAACAAATATGACAAGTATTCTGTCAAGAATTTAAGAAAATTTTAATTTTTTTTAAGAACACATTTTTTAAGGTGCCTTTTAAAAATCTGTATTAAAGCACATTATAGCTTTAAGGGAAAACATAATTTAAAAAAAAGAAGTTAAAATACAAGGATCTACTTACTTTAAAATTTTGTTCTTGGAAGCTTAGGCACACTTTCTCTACTACCTCATAACAAAACAAGCAATTCAATGTTTCTCTTAAGTTTCCAGTTCAAATCAGAAAGCCAGGTGCAAGACACCTCAATTTTAATTCAACTACAGTGTATTTTTAAGTTCTATTCACTTCTTAATAACAAGGAGGTGCAAGACATTTTTGAATAAACAAAGTTATGTGTATCAAAGACTGCTTTAAAGCTATAATGAGGTTACAACTTTGCAATTACTACACGACAGACCCTTGCACTAACATAAAAATAAGTAATTTTTTTTTAAAAGCTACAGCAGAGGCTAAAAAGGCAGTAACATTTCTAATTTCAGAGCTAATCTCTATCTAGACAAAAACACACTGTATAGCAAATACAGGAGAAATACTTTCTGAGAACTACCATTCCACTGCAGACACACACAACTTTCATATGAAGGGACCAAGGTACAGACCAAGATTTACAGGTGCAAACAGCCACTTATGGGACCAGGTTTTAGCATCAAACTTCAGGACATGTTAACTGCCCTATTTTTTCCACTGAATACCAGTTCTCTAAAATTGGATTCTTTTAAAGAGAATTCAAAACAATTTTTTCTATATTCCATGGATTTTTATTTTCAGTTCTTAGCCAAGGGCTTTTGCTTTCATTTGTTGGTAAAACTGACACACAAATGGGTTACAATAACAACGACTACTTTGACAGCAATATTAAGTTTCTAGAAGAGATGTGCAGACAAGGTTTATCTGCTACTACTACATTCTTAGCTTTATCAACAGCTTCCTGAAAGTGAAACGGAAATACACTTGCAAGTAAAGTCAGTCAGCTCACGATAGCAAGTATTCAAATCCCTTCCTAAAATCAGAAGCAGGCGACACCTTGAAGTTTAGCATGCCAGCTGAATTCTCAACATAAACAACAGTGGAAGTTGGGGCAGGGGGGGAAAAGGCATTGGACACATACGTAGTCTTCAAGATCATAGAACTGGATTTTGCGAGTCGCGTTCTATTAACATGTCACTATAAGAGAACTCAGAGTATATCAACATACACCAAAACACACATCCCAATTCTTACAGGTTCAAGCAAAGATGCCTTTGCAATATAAACCTAAACAATTATTTTGCTCTTGCAGGTCTTTACGAGCCTTAACAGTCTGAAACACACCCCAGTTTCCAGAAGCACAAAGGTTTTTATTAACTGATACTACAGCAGGTTCAATCATCTTAAACTCCCTTCCCCCAGCTGAAGAGTTAAAACTAGCACCTGGTCACCAGCACCAGGTGTTACTGCCATGCAGGCACACAGGAATGTCTCCTTCACACACTCAAGTCACACGTACACACATACATATACAAGAAGGCGGCGCAAAAAGTTCTTATCTTCCCCTGGGGATAAATTAGTGCAAAGTTGGAAACAAGTTTTTCCCTAACAAAACAGAGTTACAGCAGAAATAAAAACATGCTCGTGTTAGATGTGGATCAGCAGCTTCTGCTGCTGCTAATCCACATCTAACACGAGCATGTTTTCATTTTCTCGTATTACAAAACCTCCAAAACAAAGTTCCTATAACTTCACAAAAAAACCCACCCCAAAACAGAAATGCTACACCTAAGATACCTGTAAGCACATCCTTGCTTCCGTCAGGAGCATACGTACACTAACTACAGCGTAAACACTGCCTCTCGCACCCCTCCCCACCGCTCTGGTGTCCCCCTCTCATCCCTAACCTGTCACCCGTTCCCACCTCCCCCCCGGGTCAGGTTCACGCTAAAGCTTCAAACCACCGCCCCGGCGGGCAGGGGAAGGCCGGCTCCCTCCTCCGGGGGCACCGCTCGGGAAAGCGGCTCGGTCCGTTTCAAGTTTGTTTCACAAACACGTCCGAGGGAATACCAGAACCTGTTTACACATCACCTTAACTGCTGCCGGGAGCAGAGTGGAAAAGGTGCGGGCGAAAAAAATATTTTTTTGACAGAAAACCAGCCAGCAGCACCCCCGTCTCACCCCCTTTTCTTCACCCCGGGCCTTCCCGGGGGCCGGCGGCGCAGGCCGCAAGGCCACTTCGGCGCAGCGCGCAGCCCGGCGCCGCCCGGGAGCGGGACGGCGGCAGCCCCGGCCGTGGGTGGCAGGTTTCGCTGCCCCGGCGCCGGGCCCGGGGGGAGGCGGCGGGCGAGGGCCGAGCGGCCGCGCACCCCCGCGGCAGCGCGGAGACGGGCTCGGCGGCGGGGGGGGAGGTGGGGGGGGGCGGTGCGAAGGGGGGGCGCGGAGGCAGCCGTCGCTAGGCCCGGGGCCGGGCCGGGGCGTGCGGCTAGGCGACGGCGGGAAGGAGCCGTCCCGGGCGGGCCGAGCGGGCCGCGGGGCGAGCTGCCAGCGGCGGCCGCGGAGGATGCGGGGCCCAGGCACCGCTGGGCCGCGGCCTCGGCCGGCCCCGGAGCGGCGCCCGGCGGCCGCCGCCGCCCGCGGCCGCGGAGGAGGGCGGGGGGCGGCGGGCCGGGTCGGGCCTGCGGCTGCGCTCCCGGCTCAGGCGCCGCGCGTCCCCCCCGTTCCCCCTCGGAGACAAAAGCAAACGGAAACCCGGCGGGACGGCCCCGGACCCGCAAGGCCCCGCCACGGGCCGCGCCGCCGCCCGGCCCTCCCTCATCGGCCCGCGGCCGGGACGGCGGCGGGGCCCAAGGCGGCGGCGGGGGCCGGGGAGGGGGCGGCCGGGGCCGGACTCACCGCATGAATTTTCTTGTCCCGCGGATCCAAGATGGCTGAGTATCCAGCACGGAGGATGCTGGGGGAGCAACCTTTACCCTCTGACCCGGCCGCCGCCGCCGTGACCCCGCCGCCGCTCGGCCCGGCAGCCAGCGCCGAGGGGCGGGGGCAAGCGCCGCCGCACGGCCCAGCACGGCCCGGCCCGGAGCGCCGCGGCCCCGCCGGGAACGGCGCGGAGGGGCTGAGGGGGACGGGGAGGAGGAGGAGGAAGAAGAAGGAGCAGCGAGACTCGGCTCCGCTGCGCTCCCTCCGCCTCCCGCGGGAGACGCGGCCCAGCGCTTGGAGCCGGGCCCGCTGTGGGGCTGCCGGGGCCCGCCGCGCGCCGCGGGCCTAGGACTGCCGGAGGCGCCGGCGCTGACAGAGGCGCTGCTGGCCGGGGACACGGGGCGACGGCGTCCGGCCCGACACCCATTTTGTGAGGGGAGAGGGCGGCCCAGCCCAGCCTCCAGCCCGGCCCGGGCGGCGCGCAGGCCGGGTGCGCCGGCCAGACCGGGGTGTGGGGACGAGCAGGGTTCAGGGGCAGCGGGGCTCCCCGGTTCTCTTCTCACCCTGCGGAGGCAGGAGCCCCCAGGGGTGCCGGGGGGCTGTGGAGACCTACCCCGGGAAGAGCCCCAGCGTCCCGAGGGGCTGTCCCAACCACTGTGGGCCCGGCCTGCAGCGGCCTGGCCTGGCTGCAGGCTGTGCCTTAGCCTGCGGAGGATCTGGGTCAGGAACTACCGTCCTGCTTGGGTAAATTGCGTGAAAGCTCGTATTCTCGCTGCTGGTGAAGTAGTGCTGGGCAGGCAGGCCTTGCCGGCCACTCTTGTCTGTACTAGAATGGAAGAGTGTTGTCAAGATGACACAACTGGACTTTTTGTTGCTAATTTATCAATCCTGAAAACATGTGTGTTATAACTGGCTCAAGTATAGCAAATGCAGCTGCACAAAATACTCATACTGTAAATAATTTCAGTTAGGCTGTCAAGGGTACAAAAGCTAAGCCTGTGCACGAGTGTTATTTGTGAACTGGCTTCTCTGCTCCATCAAGAAAAACAATAGTGCTTCTACCTTAATTTTGGTATGAAATCATCACAAAGTTTTAAAAATTCAAACAAAAAGATGAACATGTAATACTTTGCCAGAAATAGCGTGTTTCTTTCAATAATTTCACACATGTGCTTTCTTCTCAGGTTTGATTTTGGAGCTCCAAACAATGTAAAAAATTAAGTATTCAGTAGGTTACATAACAGTAGGATTTAATAGAAATGTTAGTACTACAGTAACATGTCTGTCAACATAAACATGTTTTGAAGATGAAAGAACAGTCTTTCATCTAAGCTAGGAGACCAGTTTCTTAATGCCACCACCTTTTTGCGCAGTACACAATTGGGTGTGGAACGTGGGTGCCATATCATTGAAATGAATGTCTATACACTCTGTCCAGGAAAGTACTGCATTTTACTATTCTAGTATTTTTAGCCTTTCATTTGTCACTCAAATATTCATGCATTTGTTATAAACAAGCCATTATAAAACAGGATGTCAGGGTGTTTTAAGTAGAGTATCTATAAACTTCTGGAGTACTTTTTGTTGTTCAGTCTGAAAAATGAATGATTTCTTTATACCACGTGACATATAAAGGCAGTACTTTTGGACTGAAAACTGATGCATCTTACTGTTGTTAAATAAGCTTTTCTATAGTCTGATTGACCCTTTTACATCCATTGATAAACATTTTGCTTCATTATATGTCATTTTACACTTTAATGATCTGAGTTTGTTTTTCAAAAGCTAATTTTTGTTATATTTCCCCAAGGGGAAGTCATTTAAGACTTACGATACCCAATGATATGATGAAAGTAGACTAAGCACCTGACATTGTCATTGCATCTATGTGGACTGATCTCTCTGTCCATTACAAAATTACAGTTTACATGCAAATCAGTTAACATTTATATGACAAGAAGCCTGTATAGTTCAACAGAGCTAGGGAACAGAAAAAATAGGTTTTCTTGTCTTAGACTGGTTAGCTTAGTATAAGAACCTAACTAGCAATCACAATGTATGTAAATTGTGATTTAAATTCTGTTAATTAAAAAAAAAATTAACCTCCCTTCTGCCTTAAACTGTGTTTAGTTGAGGAACCTCGTCATCACTGTGGTGGTAGTAGGTGTGTATTCAACTTCCTCCTGTGTTTTCTTAAAGAAAGTGAAAGCTGTCAGCATTTTAATGCTTTAAAATAACCTCTGAAGCCACTAAAGAGGATGTATTGTCGTGTATGTGTTCATACATTTGCTACTTTTAGCCTTGGTTCAATACATTTTTCTGCAGTGGTGAGGCCTGTTTTGCATAGTTGCACCTGCTTAATTAAAGAGGTGTCCTGAGCTCATTTAATGCAAGGGCTGCTAATCATGTCTGGACACTCCTAATTCATTTTGAACCTTACATGGTATGGTTTGACCTCCTTGTGTAAGTCTTTGTCTATGAAGAGATATGCATTTGTTATTTTTAATCTCATTTAATCAATGGTCTCTTTTTTTTTCTTCCTTGACTTATTTCACGAGCTAGGCTGATACAGATCACTTTTTAATCAATATAAGAATGTCTATAGGAGTCAATCTGCAAATTTTTGTCTATGACAGCATGGGTGAAGGAACTATAGTGCATGATGGCAGCAAGTACAGAAAACCTGTCCTGCAGGTGATGGTGTGTGCAGGCCCATACAGTCAGCAATTCATGTGGTGCTGTTAAAGTCAGTCAGCACAGTCTTCTACCTAATCTTCACAAAAGTCATGGCCTTAATGTGCATGTTCTGAAGCAGTCGTGACACTCATCTTGTAGCCATTTGGATTTCCAGCTAGCTGTTGCTTCTGCTAATGCCCACAGAGGCCTAAAAGCCTACAGCATCAGGCTGGAAAATTTGGGAAGAAGTCATCAGGAGTGACGAATGTACTCGGAATCCCCAAATGCTTTATTGTCATGGCTCTGGATGTTCACTGGAAATTCTCTGCAGTTTTTCTGAACCTTTGCTCCAGAGAGTTTGTGGATGCTCTTTGGCTCCATTAAAACTGCCATCAATAGATTCAGGCAATGCAGTCGCAGAAGTGGGAGGAAGGAGAATTGCCCAGAGTATGTGCAGAACACAGTTAGGGTGTTCCACTTTGCCAAAACGTAAAATTAAATTAGTCATAGTAAGACCACCATCCTCGATCATGATTGGGAGTAGAACATGGTGAATAGCCAACCCTGTAAGTCATTTTTATATAGAACAAAAAAGTGCGTTGGGGCACAGCAAGGGTCTTTCCTTCTCACACCTACAGATTGTCCCAGTATTCCTCAGGAAAAACAAATGCGGTGCTATTGCCTAGAGCAAGGGTTAGCAGCTTTTCAATGGTGGTGAAACAGCCTGTACTTTAATTTCTCAGATTAGGGTTGGAATAAACAGCTGGAACCAGAAGATAGTTTCCCTCGACTGCAAGGTGCACTTAATTAGCCAAAACACTGAAATATCACTTCTGAAGGAGGCAAAGATTTCTGATTTCTGCTGCACTCACAACTGTGTGAGACTCATGAACTGGGGAGCGGCAGCTTCTCACGAATGTGTTTCTTGCACGATATTCAGAAGTCTCTCAGTTGCTTTCTTTGGAAGAAGGTTGTAGGGTTACAGCACTGCTCTGCATTAATCTTCGCCCTAGAAGAACACAGTAGATTTTTTTTTTCATAAATATAGCCTATTTAATTTTTTAAGTATTTCTAAAACACAAGGATAAAGGTCAAAGTGTACACCAAATCTGATATTAAAGATCTCACCACAAAGAGGTGTTAAAACATTTTTTCAAGAGTAAAAGCACTAAGACCTCTCATTTTCTTACTGTATTTTCTCATAATTCTTCATTATTACACTAAAATGGAACACAAAATATTTAGATTTGGGAGGATTTCATGGTTAGTTTGACTTCTGCAAGTTAATCTCCAATTTCTAGTTTATTTAGGAGAGGTAAGGGAAGGATCAGCTGTTTCCATGGCACTGTCCTTATCTATCCTTTCACTCCTACAGGGGATTTCCAGGGATGGCTGTTGGCAAAGGAAGTCCTAGAAGTGCAGCTCCATTACTGTTTTAGTGTTAAAATGCATCACAAGGTATCCACACAGATGGCCTCTCATCTGCTGGATTTGTAGTTTCCAGGAGGGAATATTGGGAGCGGAAGTATCTTCATCTCAGTCTCTTGTATTTTTACTATCAGAAAACCCTATCTCAGCCTTCTGCTGTAGTGCCTTCAGTGTCTGATTTAGTGCTAATTATACCAGAGCATCAGGGGGAAAAAAATCCCAAGTTTAAAAAGAAATCTGCCAATTCTAGAAAGTAATATGACCCCAAACTGGAGATAAAATGTAAAATTTTCCAAAAATAAGATTCTTCATGCTGCTGTATAGCAACATGAGGTCTGCGAGAGTGCTAGTAAATGAGAGGATAAATCAAGAATTAGAGATAGCAGCAGTTTCAAGTATTTCTTAAGACAAAGAGAGAATAATGTTACAGGCAGAAATATGTTTTCCAGAGGAGAGAAAGTATTAGAGAAATGCAAGCCAGTGCCAGAGTAGGTGCTGACTGACATTCCCAAGCAAGATTATCCCCAGAGAGGCAGGAGTTACAGCAGTGGTGACAGGGGGACCCTTCCTATCTCAGTTCTCAAGATTGCAGTCAGCAGTACTCTTGCTGGTGGTCATTGGAGAGCTGCCTGGTCAGAAGTGCTGTTTCTCATTTGAAACTATTAAATCATGTCAAAAGACAGACAATGTTTTATTCTGGGTGTTGTGGGCTTTTTGGCATGACTTTTCCATGTAACTACTAACTGATGTAGTTACTATGCATATGCGCTACACAGGACAGTCTCTCCATTAAGCTGCAGTCTCTGTTAATAAAAACATAAACTTCAGTGTTTAAGATGGTTGCAGTTAAAAGTTAAGCTGGGAAGTAAGAGCTATTACAACAGTTTTGCAAAAAATGATCAGCAAATATGTAACCAGCAGCCTGGGGAAAGCAACCACAGTATCTAAGGTAAAAGGAGGATTAGTTTCTATTATGACAGGTCTCAGCTTGGGAAGTTCTCAGCTAGGGAAAGGAACAGCCTGGGGGGCTAGAAAGTGCTGGATTCTCGTTCTTGCTTTCTGAGAGTTTTTCATGTTTGTCAGTCAGGCCTATTTCCAAAAATGTGCTCTCCCCTAAATAAATATTAATAAGCCCAACAAATGAACTCTGGCTACAAGCAGATGACATTAGTCTGACATCACACTGGAAGCCAGAGAACTCCAGTATCACTGTCCCACTGGGTGGAGTGCTGGGAGCACGGCCCCAGCCCTGTTCAAGCAAGTTGCCAGCATGCAGCTGCAGAAGACCCACAAGAGCACGACTGCCTAGGAAGCCCAAGTTGGCCAACCCATGCCACTTGGCAGGAGTTTGATGGTGCCTGGAGAAGGGTCCTGGAGCTCCCCAGTGGTGCTGTTACCTACCCATGTCTCCTGCCAGCCCCACAGCCTGTGGATGATTTCACATGTGGACAGACCCTGGGAGTGCTTGCTGACTAAGTATTTGGTTGTGTTTTGTGCTTGTTTGAAGAGGAGAGTCAACTGTTGAGCTATTTTGAAAGTTTGCTGGGGTCCTGATAATCACACTGGATGACTCTCATCATCAGCAGAGAGTCTGTCACATTTTTTCTGCAATAAGGCCAAAGGCCAGCTACCAGGCACGGTGCTGGTCTCTGACACTGGGTTGCAGGTCCAGGACAGAATGAGGCTTACAAGGGCTCAGAAGGACTTGAGCTACCTCATTTTCCAAAGCCATCATCAACTCATGTCTTAAAATGAGACTTGTTTACTACAGACTTAGGCAGAAAAACCAAAAAGCTCTTACTTTGCACTTGCCAGCCTTGGTGTATCTGACTGTTCATCCCAATGAAGGCTGAAACCCAGATCATAAGTCCAAAGCTGCTGCTTACCTCCTTAGCCAATTCAAGTTGCAGAACTTACTTCATCAAAGCTAATCTGTGTCTGCAGCCACTATACTGAATTGAATTACTTTTCATTCTGTCTGGCATAAAACTAGCCGCCCATGTGCCTGGGAAACTCCAATAGCCATTACCATCGCAGGGCTGAGACAGAGCCTTCCTAGTTGAGCAACAGCCCTGCTGTATCATGGACTATAGCGCTCTGTAATGGGGCAATAGCAGCTACTTTTAAGCTCCCCTTCACCTTCGCTATACTGCCCAGCAAGAGATAGAACTACACACGCCAGCTCAGGACCCTCCAGAACTTTCCTGGGTCTCAGTTTTGCTGCAGTCGATAGGATGCTAGTTGATTACAAAAGTGCCCCCAAAGCCTTGGATACCACCGATGGTTCCCTACTCCTGTCCTTTTCAGGACTATAAATGCAAATTTTTTGTTTACCATGCAGCCAATCTATGAAATCTCATGATGCAGAAATTCAGCTGTAAATATTGCATGCTCAAACAGTTGAACCTCTCCCACCTCTTCCCACTTCAATCCTGCTCATCATTTTCAATACTCTTAGCGGAGGAGCTGCCTACATCTGAGAGCAATGGAGCCACTCTGCATGGGGAGACCAACTGACCGAGGCAGTCTGCTGCTTCCCCAGTCAGACATGTCTCTCAGCAGAAATCAGCTACATTTTAAATTCAGTGCCCTGCTGTGCTCCCATCACCTCCAGCAGAGCCTCTAGTTCCTATTGCAGCCCTGCTCCTTGCCTAGCTCTGCTTCTTGCTTGGGTTGGCACTGAGAAAAGTGGCAGCATCTTCAGAGAAGAAAGGTAAGACTCTTCCTTCCTTCCTTCCTTCCTTCCTTCCTTCCTTCCTTCCTTCCTTCCTTCCTTCCTTCCTTCCTTCCTTCCTTCCTTCCTTCCTTCCTTCCTTCCTTCCTTCCTTCCTTCCTTCCTTTCTTTCTTTCTTTCTGTCTCTCTTTCTCTCTTTCTCTCTTTCTTTCTCTCTTTCTCTCTTTCTCTCTCTCTTTCTCTTTTTCTTTCTCTCTCTCTTTCTCTCTCTCTTTCTCTCTCTTTCTCTCTCTCTCTCTTTCTCTCTTTCTCTCTCTCTCTTTTTCTTTCTTTTCTTTCTCTCTTTCCTTCTTTCTGTCTTTCTCTCTTTCTTCCTCTTCCTCTCCCTCCCTCCCTCCTTCTCTCTCCCCACTCTCTCTATTTTGATTTCTTTCTCTCATCTTGATGTCTTTTTGACATCACACACAGAGTGATATAAATATTCTTGCAATAAGCAGGCAAGTCCTTTTAGTACAAGAGACTAACCCCAGTCCTGCTGTGGGTTCTGTGCAAACAAACTGCTGTGCCTGTTGGGGAGTCCCACAGATTTTGGTACAGACCTGAAACACGAGCCATATTGTGCAAAACTTTCATTTACAATTTCTACATCCAGGATGTTTCCTGTTTCATTACACATTGTGATAGCTAGAAATGAAAACATTAAAGCCTCAGTTCTGCAGCACTTTCTCAGGCAGAAGCTATGGCAGGTGGTGCCTGGGCTGGGCACAGGGACAGACCCACCAAGACAACAGACACATTTTAAATTCTTTTTGTCTAGGTACGGTCCCAGCAAGCTTATATTCACAGCAAGTCCATGGGGTATACACACTTTCCCTTATAACTAAGCAACACTGTAACACTGATTCCCACTGGTAACTGAAAGGATACAGTATCATGTACTGGCAGGAGTCGTGTACCTCATATGCACAAATATATTTTACTTTTTATATTTTTCCTTTGATGTTAAGTCAGATGAATTTGAAAGCTATGGATATGATTCATCTCACCACCTTTAGCTGTCTGAAAAGGAGGTGCCTGGTCTAAGCTATTCATCCAATTTTCCTGCAAGTCAATGGAGAGAGAAGGGAATTTTTACTCCTGCTGCTGCCTCCTGTGGCTGGGAGTCTCTGCAGGCTGCAGGTGACTGGTGTAGATGGGATGTGGAGCACTTGGTTGGCTAGGACTAGCTGGGAGAAATTACACAGTCTGTTTACTCAAATGGGAAGCCTGAATAATGCTTGTTCTGCATATTTAGGAGTTGTTTACTAAAAAGTAAGTTTGTGCACAAATAGAAAGATTTTCTGCTCAGGGCCTGTGTTTGGAAAGTATGCAAGAAGGTCTCTCTTTTATACACTATATGGCAAATCTGGTCATGAAATATTATGTTGGCATAAAAGAATGGAAAGTATTCTCTTGATTGCAAGATTTAATTTAATAGGAAGATCTTAAATATGAAACTATGTAATCCTAATGTATATTCCTAAAAACAATTTCAGAAGGACCATGCCTTTTTCAGGGCTGCAAAAGTCATCTGCAGGAAAACAGTTTCTTAACATGAAATTGTTACTAGCTTCTTAAAATGTAGGTAGCAGTTCCGACATCCTCTGTTTTCATACTAATTAAGTTATGTCTGTTGTTTTAGTATGAAGGCATATTTATTTCAAATTCACCAGCATAAAGAGCTGTTATGAGCTCCAGAGATCAAGGTTCTGGTGTTACAAATACATAGCTGGAGACAGTCCTTTCCTAAGCACTTACTGTCAAAACAGACAAGATAGAAAAGGAGGAGATGATGAAAAGGAGCTGAAGCGACTTGCTAAAAGTCATATAATAGTCTCCTCTCCCAAGTTCCAGCACAGGAGTAAAGCTGCTAACTGGGACTGCAGATGGACTAGCTTACCCTACAGTTAACTTGGCCTTTCCAGTTCAAGAAAAGTGTTCCCTAGGGAGAAAAACAATATGACAAATGGTTTATATTCAGACATGGAATATCCTGAGCAAGAATTTTATGATTTTTAGCATTGTTAGCATGGCAAAAGATTTTGTGATGGATAGCTGTGGTTGCCACATCCTTGTTAGCAATCCATACTAGCACCCGAGTAAAATACTAGCTGAAGGTTGCTGAGCATAATCTTTTTTTAAAAAGTGTACAAATATGAGATAATCTGAGACATCTTCTTCAGCAGCCCAGGTATACTCTGATCCTGTCCCAACTTCTCCACTCAGCCTTGAGTGTTTCTTTACTGAGAACATTTATGGAGATTTCTCATGCTAATCCAGTGAAAAGATAGTTGGTGCTCTGAGCCCTGAAACCATTTGAGGTTTTGTCAGAAAATAAATCTGACTCCAGAGTTCCCAATACTCTAAAAGATTGTGGCCCCTCTTCTGTTGGTTTATATTTGTTTAAAAAAAAAAAATGTAAATGAATTAAATTTGTAGCAGCAGGCTTTGTGCCAAATCAAGAGCCTAGCTCCATGCCAGACCATGTATCATCCATCCTTCAGCAGTCAACGCAAAATCAGAAAAAGCTTTTAACTAGCTGTGGCTGGGTGAGCAAACCCATACTGGAATGGACTGGAGTGTGCTGTGACCCAGGAGTGCGCAGATGTGGCACAAGCCATCATGGCCTGAAGGTAGACAGCCATATTTTGGATTGGGCTTTTTACAGCTAGTCACATTGCAAACTGACAAAAAGCTGCTTAGCCCAGGAAGCCCTAATAATTAGGTCTCTGTGCTGGGCTAACAAAGTTACGTTGTTTTCAGGGAGGATGAGCTGTGGGAGAGGTCTTGCATCTGCCTGTAAAACATCGAATGGACCTATCCTGGGAACACAGCCTGTGAGTCGCTCTGCTGCCTGATGAAGCACTAGGAAGTTTTTCCTTTGTGCTTCTTCCCCCTCCTCTTGGGTGAAGTGCGTGAGGCAGTCGTGATTCATTACCTTCGGGATACCTGAGATGGCAATGCTCCCTGCTCTGGTGCAGATGGGGGTTTTACTGTCCTATCAACCATTGAAGAGGTATCTGTAGCCATCACTTCTGGTTGTCAAACCACTAAAGTAATAAAAGGAAGTATAGAGTAGGACACTCATTGCCAAAATCATCTGGGTGTGAGCTGAAACTGAAACACCAATTGCTAGGCGTTAACTGCTGCTGATTTAACTCTTCATGAGTGAATTCGTGTGTACATAAGTAGTTTTGTATACTCCCTTACGATTCCCATAGGCGTTTATAAGCAGGATTTGGGGAGACAAGTTTCAATGTCATTATTGGTATTATCATTATTATAGTTGCTAATTGCCTGTAGAAGATTTGCATTTAACCGAGCCCAGGTTGCAGTGTGTTAGGTCAGGACCTGCCCTGGAAGGTTCCTGGTGCGACAGCCAGCTGCTGTGGAGCAGGGGAGATCAATTTCCAGCGCAGCCTGGGGCAGATCTCTTGAGCCCTTTTCCCAGGCGGATCTGACATCCAGAAGCAGCCTGTTTTCTCTGTTTCTCCAGATGGTTGCTCTGCCACAAATGTCCAGCCTCAACTATTCATTCCACTATCTGTTGCCTCTGTAAATAAAGATATCAACCAATTTTTCACTAGTTATCAGGAAATAAGTACCTTAATTCAAGTCTACTGTGAAGTGACTTCTGTGTCTTGGCCTTGTGGTAGTTTCAGTAGGTCTTCCTGATACTATAGATAAAATATTTTTTGGAGGAAAAGGAGTAATCCTAGTGCTAAAACATATGTTTCTGAACTCACCATTGAGCATTTTCATAAGTTTAATTGTATCTAATGCATTAAAGAATTTATCATTTGTAACATATAGTTAAAATCCCTATGGTATAATATAGCAGTAACTTGTACAAATACACCTGGAAAAATGCAAGCAATAATCTTTTTTGTTTACAGTATTATCAAATATTTTATATTTTATGGCAGTTTGGGGAAAAGAAAAGCTATTGAATTAGTTTAGAATAATTCCTCATTTGTATCCTCTGAACTGGGCAAACAGTCTTTCACTTCTCCTTTATAAGAGACATTCTATGAGCACTGGGGCTTCACCCACCCACAACAAGGAAAATAACTAACAATTGTGTTTTAAGGGCTGTGTCACATGCATGTGCATCGTGTGTGTGAATACTGTACTGTTACAGTTCTCTGGAGAGAAACAGAGCAGTTGTGGATCCTACTTTCTAAATCCATGTCCTGGGATGAAAACAAAAGCGTGCTAGTCATCCCTGCTGCTACATATCACATGACTTTCTTTTTCTTTGGGGTTTCTTGAGAATGGAGATGCCCAGTTACAATTTTCACACAATCATTCCTTCTCTGAAATTCTTGTATATAAAATAAGTAGAAATATGAGTTAAAAACAAAATATTTTTTAGTACATTCTGATTTCTCTTATCTGTCAGATATAGCTGGCATTGGCACTCATCTGCCAACAGAATTACTTCTCAACTCCTAATACTTGTTTATTTTAGACTGGGAACTTTTCCAGAGGGGATATACCCTAATTATTGTATGTCAGTGAAACACTACTTCTACACCAGACCAAAATTGCCAGAAAAATGAAATTCACTTCACACACTAAAGGAACACAAATATCACAGATATGCACCTCCTTACTGCATTTCTATTGTAGAGATATCACTATTTTGCTTATAGGTTACATTTTAAGAACATTTTTCTGTTTTCCTTAGCAAAGGAGATATCTGCAGTGATTTTCTCTTCACCTCTTATAAAAGGAACATCTTTCATCCATCAATACTTTCTAAATCATATATTCAGCATTTAATTATTTTAGGTCTGCCTTCTGAAATGAAATTCTGATCTTGCGTGAAATGCCTAGGGAGTGTCATAACCTAAGCCAAAAGTCCCTGTTGGATGTTCATTGCATGGCTGCATGCGGGGTGCCAGCACTGACCTGCATGGTTGTAAAGCCTCTCCTGGGCTGGAAAACCTTCAGCACTGCCTCTGCCATCAGTGCCTCCAGCTCACTCCCTGGATCCATATCAGTATAGATAGTATAGATCTATAGGTCTGTGTATTATGATCCACTACCTATATGGGGAATGCTCAGTACAGCTGTGATGAACATCTCTGGACCAGTAATAAGCACTGAATACACCCTATTAGTTTAGCTTGTGTTGTCCCAGAATCCAAATTCTGTGGAAAACCTAATTCCGAATTAAACTCATTCAACTGAATTTTATTTTAAGCAGCACAAGAAATTAAGCAGGTACATCTCTGCTTGATTTCTCTACCACATTTTAGCATTCTTTGGGATTTAGGTCAGTGAATTTTTATTGTTCATGACATCCCTCCTCCTACCTCCTCACCCTTCTTCTGGGATTCCCTTCTGGGTTACTCTCTTCATCTAATCAGGGACTCTTTCTTTCTCCCTCTCTCCCTCTGACCTTTGAAGTACAATTTCTTCTGCTCCATTTGGTCCATCAGTGGAAAAGGGCATTCTTGCCCATAAAACCTCTGTATTTTAGACAGTTCTCAATGTCTCAGCTTTTGGTAAGCACTTTGATAGCCTGAATACTTGTTTGGGCCTTTTTATTTGTTTTGTGTTCCATGCTCAGTATAGTTCTGCACTCTGCACTTGCTTCCATCCAGCTCTGTGGGACATTAAAAAGATCCTTCCAGGTAGTGCACACTCTTTAGCATCCCTCTCTTCTCATTGTGAAGTCTTAATGACTTCTTTTTCTCCCCTTTGCTCTTTTGCATGACAGGATTCTTACAAGCCTTTAGCTATTTTGTTGCTCTTGGAGGAAAGGGATTGTACACAGATTTCTTCAGCACCACCAGCACACACTAATACATCAGGGATTGTATCGATCCCCCGCCACACCAAAACAAGCTTTTGCATCTGGGAACCCTGCCTGTGCTGCAACTGCTTATTTCCAACTGTGACACATCACGGAGGATCACCTCCAAGGCCAAGGATGTGGCAACCATGAGTATTCATCATGAAATCTTTCACCGTGGGAGGTAACGATGGCTGGAGTGTGACCTCAGGTTCACCAGCACACTGCCTGTCAGACAGTCTGGCTCTGGCTGTCCTCAGCCTTGGCTGTGCTTACAGTCATGCTTTGCTATCACACATGAAGTTGCATCCTGGAAGTGAAAAGGAGAGTAGCTGAAGAAGTGCTTGGATTAGACAAAAGTCTGGTGTTACTATTAGTGCTGCACATACACACAGACAGACAGACACAAGTCTGGCAATCTGGGACATGCAATACTTACAGGAGCACGATTCTCTGCAGATGATGTCCCTCTTTAGCCACTCATTCCCTCACTCTTGCAAAAGGAGACTGAAAGAAAAGACTAAAGACACTGAATCCATTGTAGCTGGCTCTTTTACATAGACATTTTGCTGCTTACACCTTCCTCTGTCTGAAAGAGCCATGACAGGAGGATTTGGTCTGAATAACTGCAATCTTGCTCAATAACACAGCACTTCCTTTCCTGGAAATGCATTTTATGCACCTCAGCTTCGAACTCTAATAACTCTCCTAGCCAGCTAGAAATATGGTATTCATGTTTAAAAGGTAGATAAAAGGTTTTGCTTTCCTGAAACATCCTTCAAAGTATGAACAAACTGAATTACATTTTTTCTTGAAAGATGCATTTACTTAGATGTTTCGGTTTGAAAGCAGAAAAATGTTCAAGAACCTGATCAAAATTCAGACACCAGTCATGCAAGTCATCCTCTAGTATGAAGAATTCAAACAGGATTTCTAATCTGATGACTCTGAAATGCAAAACCCCAGCATTCTGAAAGCCCCTCAAAAGACAGAACCCCCACTCAAACCTTGCAAATAATTGTTTCCTCTTTGCTCATTTAAAAATTCAATCCAATAGTTTCTCACATGTGGCCACTAAACTGTCATTTTAAATTTGCAGGATAATCTACTTCTGGCCTGCAGTGACACAAACATCCTCCTCTACCCATTTGGCCCAGCAGATATTAACCTCAGTCTAAAATCGTTAGCTGAGCACGTTGGCACTAAGAGCTCGGAGGTATGATGCCACCGACCCCACTGCCATTGCTCCTGGGATGAAGTCAGCCAGATCCCTGGCACGGCTGTGCTACTTTTCATCTGTTCACATGGCACCCTGCCCACTGGCAAGGGCTTCTGCCAGGCTTAACGACTCATCAGTGCCAAACTAGGAAGGGTTTTGGTGAGCATCCCATGGTGTGGGCATAGATAGCTCCGTCCCCATCACAGGCACTGCTGCATTCAGGCAGCTGGGGCATGGGGCTATTTGAGCATACAGGCATTGGCAGGATATCTGTTACCCCACAACAAATAGGAGTTTTGGGGGTTGTGAAAGCCTTTGTTTGCTCTCCTGGGTTTCTTTCCTGCAGTGTTACCTGGTGAGTAGTTACTGAGCCTCAAAGGGAGCCAGGGGCAGTGGGGCAGCGGTCAGGAGGGCACCGGTCCTGGCTCTGCAGGTGGTGGCCCGCGGAGCCAGGGCCACATCCCACTGGTACACTAAGGCCCATTGCTGCCGCAGTGCGCGGCAGCAAGCTGGTATGTCATGCTGCTCTCTTAGGTACCTGTCAGTGGGAAATACAGAAAGCCTTTGCTAGACTGCTCCTTTGAAAGCAGCAGGAAGCTTTGAGATGGTATAGGCAGAGAAAGCGCTATTACTGGGTGTAAAGCTTATTTTATAAAAGGAAAAGGGGTTGTTGTAGCCTTGCGCTGCATGGAAAACCTGAAAAAGGCTATAAGGTCTTAACTACCATTTTGCAACTTGCAGCTGCTCAAGCCCACCTCTGCCGAAACATGGGAGTAGAAGCCTCACTGTGCCCCTCTTCTAGTTGAAAATAAGTTCCTTTACAAGTAAATATCTTTTAGCAGGATACTCATAATGCATACAAAAGAGTGTTGTACTGGATGGTGCTTAAGATGTATCTATATTTTTTCAGACATACAGTAAAATTTTTAAGATTGTGCAACTTTTCCATACTTATCCACCTTACATTGATGGTCAATCAATGTAAGTGCCCATGTTTGTCTTCTGAAATGTTTTTGACCTATGTAGTCAATATTTGGAAATAACTTGTGAAATAGTCACGGGATTGAAAACATTAGATTGGTTTTTTATCAGCTCAGGAGCAGGATAAAGGCCAGCTTGTCAGATAATTTATTTGCAATGAATAATTTAGTCTTAATTATAATCAGCTAAAGTTTTAATCCCTTACATCTTTCACTAGTCAACCTCAGCATATGGGAAATCAAGATAAATTCACCCTTTTAATTAGAAAATCAAAAGCCTTTATATGCTTGTTCGTTGATGACAGGTCTCATAAAAGCACATCACCAAACTGCTGATGTTTCAGAAATTCTGTCTTATACAACGCAACTCATTGATTACATGAGGTGTTTTTAATCATGAGATTAAATTCTGCAAGGATGCCTGATGCCAGCACAGCAGCACTTCTGATTGTGCTCTTTGACCCAAGTCATCTTTTAGACATCAATGGTTGTTGCTGTGCAGCACCCAGGATGGGGTTTGAAGTGACAAGGCAAAGGCTGCATAGCACTTTATGGCAGGCTCTTGTTTTTCAGGTGCCCTTAATGGGCTTGATGCCTTTCCAAACAAAGAGATTTAAGATGCTCAGGAGAGTATGATCCACTGCTGATAAAAGATGCAAAAGAAAAAAAAGGGTTTATGATATTTTACTACCAGAAATACCAGCTTTTAGAGAAGTATCTTCCCCTTGACAGTGTGCTACTGTATTTTCTTATGTTTTCTGAGTAGCCCGACTAGAGAAGGTGGGGTGATTGTTAAAAATATTAGCACGGGATGGAAAAAAAGATTCCTGGATCTCAGGTAGTTAAAAAGCAAGAAAGGGAGTTGTATGGTTATTCCAGAAAACCAAATTAAATCTATATAAAAACACAAGACATTTCACATTTAAGTAGACAGGTTTAAAGTGTTTCCTTGTATTGAAGAAACTGCCCTGGAAAGATACATCAGAGTATAGGGGTCACAAAGGACCAGTTAGGGAATCTTGAAGACTAGGAGGTTGAAAAGGGTTGGGCAGCACCCAGACCGGTGACCACAGAAGGAGGTACACCTCTTCACTCCTGCTGCTTGCCATCTTGTTTGTTTGCACCATCTCCAACTGCAACTATGCTGATAAATAAGACAGGCCAGGGAGTCTTTCCCTGCCTCTGAGGCCGACTGGCACCCCCACAGCTCACCTTTACCAGTCTGACTTTTCAAAGCCACAGAGCAGGCACACTCAGCATGTATGCTGGGGACATGCTGCCCCCAGACCATGCCCAGGCATTTCTCAGAGAGTACCAGGTGTTACAGGCCAGGGACTACACCAATAATTGAGTGGCTGACCCAGGGCTCAAGCCCCTATCTGCCCTGTTTGATTTACCAGAAGACATACAGCCTTAATACCTGCTATGGTGTTGTATTGCTCCTGCTAACAGAAAAACTAATGGGGTTATGTAAGAAGTGGGGAGAGGGCCATTGACAATCCCTCTTAACCCTATAGAGAATAGCTCAAACAGTAGGGAGGTAAGGAAGGAAACAGGTTTTGCAAATAAATTTTCTTTCCTATTGGTGGAAAGGCACTTATATGAGTAAATGTTCTTCTTCCTTTTTTCCCCATTTCTCTTCCTCTTTTCCTATTCTAAATTAAGCAGAGTATGCCAAAGGTCACACCACGGCCATACATCTCTTGCTCCCCAAACTGTCCCGCAACCTTTGTTCCTTTTTCAGGCTTACAATGAAGACAATATTAATACAGAACAACCCATCTCTTGTCCCAGACCCACAGAGACAGATATCTGGCTTCACTAAAACTCAAAACCGTTATCCAAATCAGAAATATTTATTTAGAAAATGGAAACAAAGTGAGGGATTTTTTACTACATTACATCCTCCCCTGAAAGAGGTTATATTATTTAGGAGTAGCTCCCTTTGGGCACATTCTGCTTCCTTTGATGGCCCAACTTTCTTATTTTCCAGTTTTCTTTGTAAGTGAACTGTTTCTTCCTTGTGGTAATATTTTTAATATATTAAAAACAAGAAAAAAGAAAATGACACAGTTTTCCAATTTTTCTCCAGCTGTGGATCATATTTAGATACCCATAGTATAAAGTGTACATAAACATGATTGATCATTACCCTGATAATACACCAATGTACTGTAAATACTATTTTAGCTTTTCATTTCTTGAAAACCTGAGCAGTTGTTCATCCTTATCAAAAATACAAAAAAAAAAAAAAAACAACAAGAGTACAAAGGGCTTCAGATGTCAAACTCCAGAGTAGTAGCTGAACAGTCTCCACTATATTTTTGCTTAGTAGTGATGACATCTGCTGCTTTCACCATCCCAAGGAACCACAGATAAGATGAGGTCACTGTCAGCTCTCAGATGGGAGACCTAAATTACTAGAGCAGAGGTGTTAGGGGTAGCAATGCTGGTGATTCATTACGTGACACACTTCCTTCTGAGTCACTGTTGAATCAGTGTCCCGTCTAGATGCTGAGAGGCATCGGTGGGTCCTGTCTTCATCTCCTGAAACTAACAAGAAAGTCACTTGTTGACAGTGAGGTTCTTCGTCACTTACTGGCTGACCTGGAGAGAAACCAGAGGGAAATCGCAAAATTTTTCTCTAACAGGAGCATGTCTCTCAGAACAGGCTGTGTTTATTCTCTGCACCATGCTTAAGTTCCTGTAGGTCTCTGAACTTGGCAGCTCACAGCAGGGTCCTGTAGTCATCACCCGTTGTGCAGTAACTTGCAGCTATGCAGTAGGCACCTTCCATCAGGGTTAAATCCTGACATATGCTGAATTTTACCAAGCTTTTTTCAGTATAGAAGCTCTGACAGTTAGTTATATTATGTCATAGATTTTCAGATTGAGCTGCTTCAGTGAAATATTTAATAATGGGAAGGACAGTGTAATTCACTGGTGTGAACAGTAAAGGGCTATAACCTTGACTTCCATACACAAGAAGAATCTTCCCAGGTCTAAGAAAATAAAATTCCACAGCACACTTCTTTGAGGATATATTTTACTGATAGTGAACTAAAATTAATCAAAAATACACAAAAATATATATTCTAAATTAATACTTAAAGCCAGTGACATCAAGCAACAAAGAAATCAATGTTTTAGAAAATACCTGTCATAGTAGTGTTGCAAGCATGATGTTCCGAAATCAAGTACAAAAAAATGCTTGTGGAAAGAGGCAATATTTTTGTTAGGCCATCTGCAAAACCTGAAGAGGCTTTTGAGCACACAGTGTTTCCATCAGCTCTGGCAAAGAAGTGTCAAAACCCAAGGCTAGAAACACTTACTTTTGATATAATGTGGTGTCATGGTTTAAGCCCAGTTGGCAACTAAGCACCACCCAGCCACTCACTCACTCCCTGCAACTGGAGGGATGGGGAATTGAATTGGAAGGGTAAAAGTGAGAAATCCTGTGGACTGGGATAAGGACAGTTTAATAGGTAAAGCAAAAGCTGCTCACACAACCAAAGCAAAAGGAATTCATTCAACACTTCCCATCGGCAGGCAGGTGTTCAGCCATCTCCAGGAAAGCAGGGCTCTGTCATGCATAATGGTTACTTGGGAAGACAAACACCATCACTCCGAATGTCCCCCACTTCCTCCTTCTTCCCCCAGTTTATATGCAGAGCATGACGTCATATGGTCTGGGATATCCCTCTGGTCAGTTGGGGTCAGCTGTCCCTGCTGTGTCCCCTCACAATATCTTGTGCACCCCCAGCCTGCTCGCTGGTGGGGTGGGGCGAGAGGCAGAAAAGGCCTTGACTCTGTGTGAGCACCGTTCAGCCATAACTAAAACTCTCTGCATTATCAACACTGTTTCCCACACAAATCCAAAACATAGCCCCATACTAACTACTATGAAGAAAATTAACTAACCCAGCCAAAACTAGCACATGTTGTTAGACTGAGATAAGAATTGTTTGTCTGACAGCATGTTCATTTAATTCAGCTGTATCAGCTGATTTAATAAAAACTGTTATGCCTACCTACATAACTTATAGTAAGAAGTGAAATGAAAGCCATCACATGTCTCATTGTTTACTTCATTTTAAGGACAGCAATATTAGATCACATTACTTATACTGGTAAACTTAGTTTCCTTGACATTCTTTAACTGTGTAGCATCTTCATGATAAATTTACTTTTAGAAAACAAAATAACTGTATTATATTTAAACTCCAAATGAACACAAGCACCCTGTCTGCAAAGTTAAGCAGTGATTTGAAGATGCCTAGCCAATGCTTGTTTTGTAGGTTGATAGCTGACAATGAGAAAATAAACTGTGAGCTCTGTACTTTAAACTTGCAACTTAAGAAATAGTGAAAATAAAAAGGACCACATCAGACCATGCAGTTTGTTTATGTGAAAGATTTTTTGCATTTTAGAGATATGTTACTTCACATTATTATGTGTCAGAACTCATCAGATTAAGGCCCAGGAAGTATCCCAGAAAATACAGACATGTTATAGCAATTAGTTTTAGTTTTTCGGTGGAGAAGTTCTGTTGGACTCACTGGGCTAGTAATCAACATAAAAAATAAATATTTGACATTATGAAATCTTATGCCAGACTTTTATTTCGTCTTTTATTTTTTTGAAATTGAAACACTCCTACAAAATATTTTTATCTTAATGAAACTATTTTCTGACAGAACACAGTTCAGCCAAAATTTTTTGAACAGCTTTTCACATGCTACTTAAAAAAAAAAGCAGGAATCAGTAATGTCAACTTGAGTAAGAGCTTGCCTTTTTATTCAGTAATCTAGAAACACAAATTAGCTGTGCACACTATAATCTGAATCTGTGACATGATTCCCTATTATATTACCTTTCAAGTATTCAGTATATTGTTACCTCTGTTTTCAGTAAGATGAAAGTAAAAACATTTCCAAAATGGGAAATCCCCTGTAGGTGGCAATTTAGAATTCATTCACTCCCTTAGTAATTGCTTTCAACTTCCAGAGACTCAGTTTCAGTGACGATTAATGCCCTGCACTTGCAAATAGGACTTGATGATGCTGGGATGCATTGCTGAGTAAATAGCCTGATGTGTGAAAACCACAGGAAGACATTTTGCAGATGCCATTTACTCCTGGTAGTGGTCAATGAAGTAAACACCACAGTAAATCAGACGTGTGCTCGCTGCAGTGATGACTGAGTTGCCATGCATGGCAATATATGTGATTTAGGTGTTCCCCCAGTAGAAGTTTCTGAGCCCTCTAGTGGTCCTCCCTGTGTTTCACTAGCCACCACAGATGTCACACATGTGCTGAGATGGACTTCTCACAGTATATGGGGCCAGGGGAACCAAATCTATGTTTCCTTCTCATTATGTGGTATGAGCATAGAGAGTGAGGCATCTCTGACGCTTCACATCCTTCCTAACAGCCTGAGAGCGCGCATGACCACACAGAAGAGGGATGCTGCTGCTGCCCGTTGCAGTGTCTCCTATGGATTTCCAGATGTTTCAGTAACTATGGCCACATTCTCCTTCAAATTGTGGCAGATGTCCATGCTCAGCAAGCATCCAGGTGGCCTCGCTGCCTCCATTCGTGCTGCTTTCCCTTCCAGGAGGAAGTCGGGTGTGCATTGGTGATAGCAGGAGATGAGGTTGGTGGTATAAGTTGAGAAGACCAGGGGTAGTTTAGGGCTTTCCAGCTTGATTCTGAGAGCACATGGCCACTACTTCTAGCTGCTAAATCATGTCAGCTGCCTCAAAATGACTAATTTGTTAGTGCTTAATCATTTATGGCCAAACGATTAGTTCTTTTTCATGTTCCTTTGGAGTCTTGAAACCAGAAACAGATTGAGTACTTTTCCCTGTGTGTGTAAAACAATTTCTGCAACTCCCCACCCAGTCAGCTATAAATAACCCCAGTCCCCCGTGATTACCACATTAGAGTGGGAAGCATTAGTGAGACAATTTCAGGCACCCAGCCAGCTCTTAACAGCACTTTACGTCCTGTCACACAGACCTCCTCTAGTACCTCCTAGTGAAAGTTACCACCAAAAAATAAATGCTCACTCTGCTAATGCTGTGGCAGCACATGTTACAGCATGGGAATGATGAATGTACACATCCTATCATGCAGCACACTAGATAAAAATAGCTAAATTTGGCTGTCCCTGACATAGTCTGTAGGCACCAGAGGTTGGTGGCAACACCTCTGTGCTAGCACGGAAGACCTTTGATGAGCCCATGTTCAGGGCACCAGTGAAGGTTCAGCAAAGACGAAGCAGAGCTTAGAAGTATGAAAATGGAAAATGTCATCTGTCATGTCAGATTTAAGGGTCCATTTGCCAAGTGAGAACGCGGAGCACGGATGACTGAGCAGCAGTGTGACATCCTGGGATGACACAAGATGAAATTCGTGACGGGCGCTGCCTTCCCCACTTGCTGCTGCCCGACCCCACCAAGTCCAGGCATGTGTGGTGAGTGGGAGACACCATCCCATGCTGAGTCCTGGGACAAAATGTCAATCCCCATCTGGCCCAGGACACCCTCCCTGGTCCCAAAATAGAGGCAGACCCTCCACAGTTCAGCAGCTGCATTGCACAGAAGAAGCCAAGCTCTCCATCTCCTGTCTATCTCTGCACATCAATGAGAGGACTTTTTTTTCCTATTAATGTTTGTAAAAGTGAATGCTACAAGCACTTCATGGTAATACACACAGCATTTTCAGCAAAAAGTGTATAGCTAATCTGTTTGCCTTCCCACAGTTCTTGGCTTTTTCACTTTATTCTGTCTTTTTCTATCTTTTTAGAAAGAAAAAGAAAGAAGAGGTTTTCCTTCCTTCCTCTCCACTTTAATTCCCAGTTTTTTCTAATAAAATCTTGTCAATAAACATGTAACCAATCTCTTCGTAATGGTTTTGAAGTTCCTCACCAGAAGAGTAGCAATTTTGCTGTTGTCATGTACTTTAAAGTAGTTCATCCCACATTCAAAACAAAATAGTCACAAATGTTAATGCATTGTAAGGGATGACATACGGTAACGTGTTTTCCTGAAAAATTAAAAGACCTTTGAAATACCAGATTACGTTTTTCAGTTTTGTTATTGTTAGTATTTTTAAACTATAGAAAATTACTTGACTAAGCCACATAAAACTTAGGCAAGTTTTAAAATCCAAAGTATCAGTAAAGAGATTTTATTTGATCATGCCTTGCTTAGCTTCAGAATGATTTTCTACTTCAGTGGACTTTGTGGAAGCAAGAGCTTTATGGTGCATATCTGTATCTGCATTTTGAATTTCACACCATACACTGCAATTATATACTGTGATATTAATATTCATAATCTGCTCTCTCCATGGTGAACATGCTCATCTTAAAATAAACTTCACTAATAAGTGACCTGATAAAACTTGTGTACAGGTGAACTGGCCTTTTAGGGTGTCTGAAACAGTATGTGATTGAGTGCAGCTGATGGGATTATATCAAAACTAATACAGGTCTAGCCAATTTTCTGCTGGATTTCATTGCAGAAGAAAGCGATAGAGCAGTGATGGATTTCAGCTGAATGGGGAGACTAAGAGTGTGGGATCCAACCAAATAACCTTTGAAATTGTAAAGGCAGCTATGACTCAGGAATTTTGTCTGAAAAAAATCTGAGCAGACAGTCCACATTTGTTATTATTACTCTGACCTGCTGAATACACTATACAAGGAATTACTTGTCGACGTTTTATACTTTATAGATGCTCTTTGTTAAAAACACAGATTTTATCTGGTACATAAAGACTGACAAAAGTCTTCTAAAAAGTTTTGTAAGTACATGATTAGTATTGCTTTTTGAAAAAAAAATAATCTATGAATGCAGCGTTGTATTCTCAACTTAGATGTGGCAGGTTTTACAAACAAATTTCATTTAATAAACTCTAGGCAGGAATGGCAGCAAACAACCCTCATAAAACACATAAAAAAAATTTTCCCTCTAAATTATGCATTCAAATCACACCACAGTACATAGTGTTCTTGCATGTTTAATGAAAATAAAAATTTCAGCAAGTTCCAGATACCACTGGTGAATAAAATATAAGTATTTTCACTCATCCGTCTGCTCAGATTCATGAACACTTCAGGCTACATGTATAGACCACCTGCAGCTATACTATCATTGAATGTCCAAGGTGATTACAGCAGAGACAAGCTTTTCCAAGCCATTACATACAGTACTCGGCATTTTATATTTGAGACATTCCTTCAAGTAAGAATACATTAGCTTAAGTGGTCTGACTGAAGCACAACATTACCAAAGCAGCTTTCTGCATATGTGGTCAGCTGTGTTCTGCAACAGTGCAGGCATGGAGCTCTGCCATAATGAGGGAATCCTGATGCCTCCACAAGACTATAAGGAGCTGACAAGACAGAGCATCTGCTGTTCAGCCTAGACTTCTTTTTTCTCTTCTGGAGAGGAACAGGCACCACCAGAGGGTAATTTGTCTTATCTAGTCACATCAGATAAATTGACTTCTGTAGGTGTTTAGTTCATTGCATTGGCTAGAAGAGGGAGTGAGCTGCCTTAGACTGGACATCTAATTTTTAGGTCACTAAAGCCAGGTGAGATGGATCCCACTTTCAGTTATTTGTGGAAGGATTGGTTCAGCCAGGCCATTCCTAGCCCTCCAAAAGCTGGGCTCTGAGGTTAAATTGGTTGTCTGAGATTCCTCCACAGGGAGTGAGGAAATGGAGAAGTCTGGGAAGATGGAGTTGCTCTACAGTCTCAGGGCTGAACCACCCTTGGGGGCCTGTGTCGCTCCCCATCATCCCAAGCAGCAAGTGTAGGCTATTGCATATTTAAAATCCTGAAAAGCTTAAGTGGGAGGAAATCTACCCATAGCTGCAGATTTCAGAAAGTATAAGACAAGGATTAGGAAGTACCCAACAAATCATTTTGCCAAGCAAATCACAGTTTTTGCCTGCCCGTGGGAAAGCCTGATCAACGATGTATCCACATCTCTGGTTCATTTTGTCATGAAAGTGGTTCCCTCCCCATTTCACTTAACTCAAAACACCTTTGTGTTTTGCTACAGACTATTTTGTGCCCTGCGATCCTCCAGGCCTGATCCAAAGTCCATGAAGTTAAAAAACTTGGCAACTCCAAATCTGAGCTTTGCCTTCTTTATTGATAAGGTTCTCAGGTATGACAGGGGAGAGCAGATGCTGTGGAGACTCTAACTTGCAGGAACAAGCAAGAGAGTGTTTAATCCACATTGGTTTTTTTTCTTCTACACTCATAAAAGATCTCACATATTTTTCTCTCTTATTAGCACATTTGTCTAACCTTCCCTGGTGTCCTGGTTTAGCCAGGATAGGGTTAAGTTTCCCCAGCAGTGGGGGGGAAGCTCTAGCCGGGTTATTCAATACCATGCTGACGTCACCTCCTGGCGCCCAAGCACGGGAGCGCGGGAGAGTCGGTTAATGCGTGTGTTATGCCATCTCTCTGCTCTCACTGGTATCGGTAGATATCTTGCTCTGTTCATTGTTATTACTGTTATTGTTGTTTGTTGTGTTGCTGTTGCACTGTTGTATTAAACCTCTCCTTATCTCAGCCCCTGGGCTTTGTATTTCACTCCCTTTGTGGGGGAGGGGCAGCGACTGCGTGGTCTCAGACCCTGGCAGGGACTAAACCACCACACCTGGCTACATTCTGAAATGCAGTATTAAAAAAAACATTTCCACAACAGTAACAAAATGCTCATTTTGCAACGGTGAAGTTCTTTGTCATTCTATGGATGGAGCTACATTGTTGTATACTAATCCTTTTTTATTCCAATAGCTTCTCAGTACTTGGATGTTTCACATATTTATCCTAGAACTCTCCCAAAAAGGGCAAAAGAAAAGTAAAACCCAGCTTCCTAGAGATCTCCCACAAATTGTCTTTCCAAGATTATCGCATTAGCACAGCAGATTAGCTTGATAGATTGAACATAATGCGCTCTCTTTTTAGCTAATGCTGCTTTACTGAAGGGGCTAACAAACTTAATTCTATCCAGGCCAGGATTACCTGACAGAATAACTGAGTAATTTTGGGTGTTTACAGATAGGATGAAACAGATTGACTCATTCCTTTGCTCTATTTGCATTACTTTGTTGGAAATTACTTATCCCTGGACTTACTCGAGGGCCCTCACTGTGGTTAGCATGAGGCTGTGGTGATCTCTCACTGCCTGGAGGAGTTTTGCTGCCAGATCCAGCAGCTGAAGGCTCATCCTCAAGCAAAACATGTGTTTTAACTACATTTCTGGCCACAGTCCCTCCTTGCCAGCGCTTGTCTGCCCCTGCACAGAGGGGGATGGCCACTGGCAGGATGCCAGTCCAAGAAGCCAACGCACTTGCCCGGGAGCTTGCCCAGATGATGGGGCCCTCCTCCTCCCCATTCTGGGCTCATCCCATGGCTTCTGAGCACCCAAGGGGGTTATTTTTAGCTTTCACCTGCCTTGCTCAATGATGGCAAACCCCCTGGGGCCAGGACCAAACCTCCTCTTGGTTTCCCCTGCCTCTGTCAGACTCTAAGGTCAGTGGGCAGCCTCCCAGCCCAGACGTCCTGCGGTTGCTCTGGGAGGCATCGCACCATCTGGATAACCTCACATTTACCCTGCAGTCACAGGTTAGCACTGAGGCTGTGCCAAGGCACAAGAGCCAAATCCATCCGGGCAGCAATAACAGGGCAATCACAGGGTGAGTCGCAGGGCTATAGTTGACCCAACCTGTAGTAAAGCAGAAGCCAGTGCGTGGGTAACCTTCCTCTAAAAGACAAACAAACCCCAGCCCTTCTAATCTCTTTAATTATATGGTCACTACCAACAGTTTAAACAAACAACACTTTTTTTTTTTTTTTTATATGTTCATCATTACTGTGACCATGCTCTGGAGCCTCATGCATTTCAAAGGCTTTCTCTGCTAGTAGAGACTGGAGTGGCCATAGCAAGTCTTCTTTGAAGAAGAAATGCTAGCAGTGAAAAACTTTTGTAACTTGCTGCTGGTTTCAGACAACATCCACAGTGCTAAAAAGCAAGAGAGGATATGAAAGAAGGAAGATTCAGGCCACAAGAAAAGACCAATGGGAGATCAAATTACATATCTTAAGAAAGTCCTCTATGTGGGGCTGAGGATAAGTGATGAAAGAAGTTTCATTCTCAGGGAGTTTAAATTATTAATGTCCATGTAAAGAAGCCACTGTAAGGTCTTTACTCTCAAATATAGTGAAAAACATGTCAAATGCAAGAAAGTACTGTAGAACAAAACAGTGATGGCAATCTACATGGGATGGCACAGCAGTTGGACTGGGAAGGAAGAAAATTCTTCACTGAGAGCTGTCTTATAACTCCTAAAACTTGTTCTCTGGTACTTTCGTCCTTGGACTTTAAATTGCTTTACCAAGGAGCACAGGTTCCCCTATTTTACCCAGGAGGGAGATGAAAGAAGTTAGACACAAGTCTTTGAACGAGTGATCACCAGTTTTCTTTGCCCAGTCTGACATCCGTGCAGCCTGGCTCTTTAAAACTATGGGGTACCACAGACTCCATCTGATTAATCTGATTTGGAAGAGCTTGAGTGGTGCTGGCGTGACCAAATTCACCTCAGGTAACAGTAGAAGAGCGTGAGATAACAAGTGTATTTCACAGTTCAGCTTGGCATCCCTCCCTAGGGAATATGTGCTAGACATTAGTTTTAGTCGAGCCATTTTGACAAAAACCAAGAGCTAACATATGCAATGGCAAAGCTAAGAATCTAAATAAGTGTTTAAATCCAACTCTGTTAGTCTGTCTATCTTAAAATAGCCTGCCCTACAATAATAACGCTGCTACATTTATATAACTGACAACAGGAACATCAAACAGATTTGAAGCATAATTTTTGAGACTATTCAGTGTTCCTATACTTTGGCTGCTCTCCCTTTCTGAACTGCCCGACAGCTCTTCGGGAAGTGGGGTGTGCAACCTGTGCAAGCAAACCTTAGGCTGTGGCTGGACTGTGCAATAACAGTATTTGTCAGGTTCCTGGAACCAGATCAAAACCACACTGTGTCCCAGCATGTGTCCCATATAACACACTCACTAGTTCAACATTGCTCAAAAAGTATTAATGAGTTAACTCTGCACCAACAGTGTTTAGGTCCAATCACATATTGTCTCTTTGTGCTACTTCTAGTTTCTATCAGATCAGGTAATGCCTATGCTCCCACAGCCAGGCTGAAAGCATGAACTTTCTGTCATGTGGCTGGGTTAATCCATCTCCAACCTTCAGACATGCCTGGATGAGGTTGAAGTCATTCTCCTCCAGGCTTCAACAGTAATCCAGTATTAACGAGTCAGGGATCCCAGGCTCACTGACTTCTGCAGGCCAGTGTAAAGGACTAAGCACTAGTGAAAGAGTTGTGTCCAACCCTGAGAGGTTGTCTCCGTAAGCCTTTGGTTCGAGTTAAGCACAGGTACTTCCTTTTTCAAACAACATTTTGTTCTCGTGAAGGTTGTGGTACTGACAACCAGCTTTGCTCAGCAATAAATCCTGTGTGAAGAGAGCAAAATTTGTTGCCCTGGCAGTCTGCCCAAAGCCCGTTTTGCTGTGATTTGCCTTAAAGAGGAGTTATGGAAGTCTCCATACGCTTCGTAGTGAGCCTGTGATGGACACGTCCTGGCACAAGGACCGTGAGTCCTGCCCAGGAGCAGGTTGGATGCAGCGGTAGGGAGCCAGGTGCCTGGCCACAGCGGGGGAACTTGGGGAGCAGAGCTACAGGAGCAGCTGGAGACCAAGGAAAGATGTACGGTTTCCAGCATCTTGTCGCAAACTTAAAAATGGATAAAGTAAAGCCTGTCCTAGACTAGTCTAGACCATGTACAGATCACACACGTCAAACAGTTCAACTTCTTTGCATCAACACCATAACACAAAAACAAATATATGCTTTGCTTTTCAGAGTTTTAATCTTTGGGTTGCCCTATGTAGATTTTTCCTATTGGAAGAAACTACCTGAGCTCCTGTGAGTTTGTCCTCACAAGTCTCCCTTTAAAAAAGGAGAGAAAGCTTATGTACAGAATTATTTTTCAAGTTTATATATGGGGGCTCATTATTATAATTGAAAATTTTCTGGCACCATTAATAAATTGAATAGTTTCTATGCTCTTATTCATATACACCAACTTATCTTCTTGGAATACTGTGTTGTTGCAGAGAGCTCCCAGGATCAAAGTTCAACCAGTACAAAGACATTATCTGATCAGCTCCACGCTGCTAGTGATTGAAAGAAATTTAATGCTACAGGAAAAGTATGCAGTAGTTTCTGCTGTAAAACTTATTTCATAATACGGTCCAACATATATGGTGTTTTAAATGCTGTTTAGCATACCATCATATACTAGTTGATTCCAGCTGCCGCAAGTAACCCAGTATGTCATGGTCAGGAGCTTCTCCAAGCATAATGCAAATATTGCCAGATGCTGGAAGTCCATATTAGGAGAAATATTGCTCTGTCCTTCTGCATCAGCTCTGTTTATGTCTCTTCCTTCTAACAGAATCTTGTTTTTTCTTATCCATTCATAAGTCAGTCCATTGTGGGTTTCTGATTCACTTGTCCAGGGGAATGCTCTGGTCTCCCACTTTTTGGGAAGAAAGTGAGCCTTACTTTCAAATTTCTTAAGGTGAAAATGTATCATCTTCACCTATAAATGTAGCTCATATTGACAGTAAGGAATACATTTCCACGTAGCAGATTGTTCCATTATTATTCCTGAAAAGGTGTATGCACCTGTGCAAAAATATAGGTGAGGAGGACTTTTTTTGTAAATGTAGCAGATCTCCAGGTACTATCAATATGATCTGAAGGCAGGAAAATATTTTTGATTAAAAGACAAAAACATGAGAGTGGTCCAGGGCAAAATTAATATTTAAACTAGTCAATTATTTTTTTTTATCATCTCCAATATCTTGTACGTTTCATTCTCTTCATTCTCTAGTAATACAGCAATATTTCCAGTGTAACTAGATACCCAAAGTCCATGGAAAGCAAAAATACGATTAGCAGTTTATCTGTATGAACATATTTTTTCCAACTTTTTAAAGACTTTCCCAAGACCTTGATTTATTGTCTGTTTGTAAAACACCTTTCAAAATTATTTGGGGTGGGAATAAAAAAAGGTATAGACAGAAAAAAATAAGAAATTAAAAACACAGGTGAAGATTTTTCTCACAAGTAACTCGACGCTGGTAGGAGACTTCTAAAAAGAATAAAAGTTTGGCAAATGCATTTTCTGTATACTCACAGAAATGGCCTTCTTTCTTTAGTGTATTTTTGAAAATGAAATAATGGCTTTTTAAATTTAGCTTAGAGAAAACTCTGCCTTTCTTCTTTGAATTTACCATCAGGTTTTAGCATACCTGTTTTATTGAAGGTGTTTTCACTGATTTTCATATTTAGAGATTTTCACTTGTATAATATTGCTTTTTTTGGGGAAAAAAGAGGCAGTTGACCTCTGCAAATGACACTGTTCAATTTTATGAACTTGATATATTCTATAAGCATTAAGTTAAAGAAATATTGCATGCAATATTCAGACAGGAACTTTTGAGGACTGTACCATGAAACTCTGCCAGTCAGGAAATTTATAAAACAACTGTCTCAGCCATATGAATCAACTTCACTCAAAACCTGAGACTGATTTATTTAGAGATGTTAGGCTAGCATAGTTCACTTCTGGGTTGCCAAACATGACCCACCCCAGAGAGGAGATGACAAAAGACACGAAAAATCATGACTGGAATTTTCTACTGGCAACTGCAATCTAGCTCTTCATCAAGACAAACCTACATCACAAAACACAAAGCTTGCTATATATTAATTGACATCCTGTCAATCACAAGAGAGAACAAGAAGCGGAGAGCACCAGAGTACTACATTCATGCAGTGTATGTCCTATTTACCAGTCAGTTCAGCATTAATTTTGTTTGCCTGCAATATCATCCTTCGCATGGTACCTACTTTTCATGGAAGATTCCAACACAAGCTGAATTTCTTTTATTCCTGCTGATTTTGATTTTCCCTTTCAGTCCAAAATCTTACTTTTAGATGCACTATTAACTGGCCTTTGATGTGATGACGACATCTTGCCTTGAAGGAGCACATTCAAGTCTTTCATACTAAGACCTAGTTCCTGACATTGCTTTCTGAGATAGAATAGTATGCATTATCCCCTAATGAATTTTAAAAGTCCACAAATTATTTTAACTTTCAATTTATATTTATAATAAATAAGTAAAACCAAGAAAGAAGTATCTGTATACCAAGCTGTGACCAACACCACCAGCATGGGGAGCAACATGAGAAAAAAATAAACCCTAACTTTGATCTATTGTTGTGGGCTTTTTTATTTTTTCATAAGAAAGTTACTATATTTTTGACAGTTTTATTGAATATTCTGTGAGTTAATTTGTTGAATATATGAATATTCTGCAAGGGAACATTTCAAAATATTGAAGGCTGATGTCTCTCCTAAGGCGTATAAGGATATCTTAATTCAATGGCTCAGATTCATCTCACCTATTTCAGAGTCAGGGCATGCTGGGCATGCTTTGTCATCAATAAGGGACACAGGCATCTTCCACTTGGCTAATTAGTCCACTGAAATCTCTCCGTTGACTGGAAAGGAAATCAGAGTGAATACATGCTTAATTAGATGCCTCAATTCAGCAAGATGCAGTAAGTGCCAGCAAACTTGAAGTTATAAACCCAAGAGCAGAATTTGGCACTGCATGTGTATGGTATTAAACCATAAGACAGGCATCCAAATTCATTGAGCAGAAAACCTCACATTACTTAAAGTGCTAATTAAATTACATGTCAGAGTAACATATCTTTACCACTACAAGCGAAGGTTTATAATGTTGCTCTATGAGGACTGGCAAGTATAGACAGCCTTATGGATGGGATTCATTAATAATCATAAGTAACAAATAACACTAAAAAGCAGTAACTTTTTGTTTCAACATTAAACTTAGTGAAGCTATCAAACCACTCACTGCATTGAAAGTCCATGTCTCACCGCAGCAGCAGTACATTTGGATACAGATCAAACAGTTCCACAAGTAGCACAGTTAGAAGTTTCAATTTACAAGCCTTAATTCTCAAGAAGTCATAATTACAACCAGTCCTTATCAGCGATCTGTCCAGTCCTTGATTAAAATTAAAATAATCTTTTATGCACATGATTAAATTCTAAGAACTATAGATTACCTATCTCTTCACTGCTACATGCCTCTTTTCTTGTTCTAATCTTCTTATCCTTATGTTTTTCTCTCATAGCTCTTGTGAGGAGACCCATAATAATTTAGGCTAAGGAGGTATTTGCATCAGTATTACTTCAATGTGCTTTCACTCTCTTCCATCTTATCTAGGCAACTGAGAGCACTGCATAGTGCTTAGGGCCAGATGCTTATATAACCTTAACTAGGTGCTCTAGTTAAGCGGAACACATAAAAAAAGTCAGTAGGATCTCCTCTACAGGAAGGCTGTATTCCCTGTTTGAAAGTACGCAAGAATCTGGCCTCCATGATTATACAAGATGTGCACATAAAGCCAATTTTGATGTAATGATGATTTGACAAATGTAGACTCCTGCTGATAGAGTTACTAATTACGTTCTGTAACTGTGCTATTAGATCAGAGGGATTAATACATGACATCCATAAAAATTCCTATTTTGATGGATATCATGCACCAATTTAGTAATTCTTCATACATCTCTAGTACAGTGAAACAAGGAATTACTGGCTCACCGGGGACATATAAAATAACACCAGTGTTTAGGAGGATATAAGTTCCGGCCATCTTTACTGCTGCTTCTTATTTTTCTTTGGTATTTACATTTTTGGTGCAAAAGTAGGATTTAAAATCTTGTGCTGTGAAAACAAATGCAGTGCTTATTACAAGCAAATAAGTGGCAAGAATAAATGTAGATACAACACCTGAACTGAGAATTCAAGCAGTCTTCCACCAAACCATTCCTTAACTGTAAGAATGAGCTTTGAAAGGAACAGGATAATCCAGGCTACACGTCCATTTACTACTTAGTCTTTCGAATGAGATTACAGTCAAGATACAGTTCTTGATAATTTTTGTGATGCATCCAAATGTTCCTGGGGAATTATGCTGCCAGGACCAGAGAGTGATTTGCAAGCATCAATTAATAAAGACCTGGGTGAATTTTGGTCAGCTGCCTGCAGAGCGCTGAACGATTCTCTAAATATCAGAGATCCCCAAGACATCCAGACTGTGAGGAACTTTGTTTAAAAAATAATGAAAAGTTTCCAAGTCTTAAGTTATGGAATGTATACTTCAACTTTCTTGCTGCTGTACTTTTAACGCAAGCTGTCATTAGTGATCTGTCTGGTCAAGACTCCAGGCTCTGACATTCCTTTGAGAAGACTCCTCATTTTTCTAAAAAACAGCTCCTAGTCCTGTAAGGACAATTTAAGCTGGATCAGATGATGCTGGCTCGAGGATGAGAGTGTTTTTACAGAATAGGTACATGGCCTGATTCTCCTTTCCTCTAAGATCACTGTATAGACAGTGAGTAGTTTCACTGGAGTTAGAAGAAACCTGCAACTGCAGGACTGATGCATGTCAGCAGGGAAACTGAGGCTCTTCAGATGACTCATTTTTAGTGTCAATTGTAATAAATGTGAGTCTGAAAGTTGCCTCCCTGATGCCACACGTCACCCAGCAAGCTCAGGCAGGGACTCAGCAGATGTTTCAGAGTGATAGCTTTGCTAAGTCCCAGTCTCCTTAAAGAAAAGTGATTCTTACAGAATGAATACTGAACTTCTCTAGACATTATCTTTCTTATTTATTTGCCAGCTTTTCCATTTTCCTGTACGTCTCCAATCCAAAAGCTTTCTGCCTAGGGAAATGGAGAGCTTCATAGTATGGGATAGCCTCAGGGACAGTCTTGGCTAGATGCAGTGACATGGACATAGTTTAAGCTAAAATATTTGGAAGTCATCATAAGGGGCACGTGAAGGGATAATCCCTCAGTTTTTCACAGGGTCCTAATAGGCTGTTTGGCAGGGCTCCCACAGGACTGTGGCAGCCGGGCAGTCAGCCTGTGGCCAGCAAACATGACATATTAGGGAAACAATTAATCTTCATTCCAAATTATCTCCCATT
This sequence comes from Strix aluco, assembly GCF_031877795.1. NCBI lineage: Eukaryota > Metazoa > Chordata > Aves > Strigiformes > Strigidae > Strix > Strix aluco. The sequence goes on from NC_133935.1 coordinate 48,587,835, forward strand.
AGTGTATGTGTATGCAGTAATTAATCCCCTTTCTTGCTGAAGGACTGGTTCACTGCAATGTAACACAAATTTCTCCATCTGCCTTTGCTGACATCAGCAGCTTTGCTTGGGCTTTCTCCTGATCATGCTCTTCCTTCTCTCCTCATGATGCCGGGTGCAAAAGCAGTAGTGGAAATTCAAACACTATCCCAGAGGTAAATCTCTTGGATAAGGTAAATTTATAATCATCCAGTTGCAAAAATCTGTTAAAGATGATGTAATTTGTTTCTGTATCCCATGGTATATTGATACATTAGTCAAAAAGATGAACTATGCAGACACCTTTTGTTACAAGAGAAGCCTTTAAAAAACCTGTGGAGTAAGATATCAAAGTACATGACTTTCTCTCTGTTTTCACTCAGATGAATATATCTTTTTTACATTCAGGCACATGTGATGATGGAAGATGGGTTTTGAACAAATCCTCCACCTAAATACCTTAAAATAATTCAGATTTAAATTGATGCTGCTTATATTTTGTATTCCAGGTAAACCATCTGCCCCACAGATGTGAGATGCAAAGATAATTTTTACAATGTTTAGGGTTCTTTATACTTATTTATTGCTATTCTAGCCGACATATAAATAATAATGTAGGATTGGGGATTTGTTGCCTTGACATCATTTATTTGGTTGCTTTTTTGTAAACTGAGGTGGGAAATATTTTTAATGAAAATTTATGAAAAAATTGCATTTGGTCCAGAGGTTTATTTCTTCTGTAGTATTTTTAAGTCAAAATTTGAAGTTTTGTTTCCACAGATTTTAGCGGAAATCATTCTAGAACTAATGTCTGATTAAAATACATGTCTATGGACTAATTATTTATGTACAGAGTTCAAACTATGATTGCCAAAAACGGGGTAGTCTCTTCCAAAGTTAGCAAGACTCAGTGATTCCTGTGTGTAGAATACAATTAGCACAGTTACTGCTACAGCAAATAGTCTTAAAAGCATTACAGATAAATGATTGGATGTATCCAGAATATAGACAAAGAAGTCCACACAATTAGACATTCCAGCTTTTTCTTTAATAATCTCAGTAGCATTTGCATAATTAAGCAAAGTGGTTGTAATATTAAGGGTTGCCACCTGGGGAGAGATCTCTCTGAAATTACACCCTCCCCTTTTTGTGCCACATGATACCATTTTACACACACGGGCTTAGATGTAGTCAACCCAAAGAACAGCTTTGTGATGATGTCTACCACTATTACTTGGTTAATTATAAAGCTAATATAGAGGTATGCGGCTGCTACCTTGGGGTCTGCAATGTCAGATGTATTTTTGCAGTTCAAGTGTTAAGAGAAGTGCACACTGCAGTTTTGCATTTCTTAGTCTTATTTTCCCAGAACATACCTTTTCTGAAAACTTCCATTTTATCTTCAAATACTACCTCGTGTTTTGGCTAAATAATGATCCTAAATTAACTGTCGTTAAGCTTTTCAGCTTAACCATTCTCCTTCTGTTATTACGCAAGTATAAAACTATGAGCCAATTTCAGCTGTCCTCAAACTCTTTTTTTCAAAAGCTTTTATCTTTGTAAGAAAGGGAAAACAGTTTGAAACATCTTAAAAATGAATGAGGGGTGGGGTGGGTTCCTGCAGTTTTTTAATTATTTTACCAGTAAACTGAAAAATCTGTCATACAACAGTTGCCATAAGTCACAAAAGAAGGAATACTTCTAGCATTTGTAAATGCAACTTAAGGGAAGGAAAGCAAAATATTTAAAACATTGAAAGAAAATCAGTAAGCCTAACCTTTCTTCTATTTATCTGTAGTTCAGTCAAGTGGCTTATTTGTAATTATGCTGAAGATGCTCAGATTTACAAGGAACCTCCTCATGATTCTTTCCTTGTCTGGGAGATGCTCACTGTAAACATCCACAGAGTATAGGTAAAATATTGTTTAAAGTAAGCTGCCTTTGTAGAGCAACACAAAGCAGCTGCACAAAGCAAGGCACAGTGAGAACAGCCAAGCATAAGTCAGCTTCTGAATTTGAAGCTCGCAGATCATATGGTGCATGACCCAGTTAACCACCCTTGATCTCAGATTTGCTCCACTGCCACTAAAAAGTCTTCAGCTATGTTACTATTGTTTTCTTCTGTCTGGAGTGTGGGATTTTAGATTAGATTAGATTAGACTAGATTGGCTTGAGACAGCAAAGGTGGACTCTTAAATGAAACTCCTGTTTGGGCTCTCATCAACTCAAATCTCAGGCTTCATAGCGTGCTCCTCTTTGGCCTCAGCAACCCCAGGCAGAGCAGGGCTGCAGAGAGCACTCTCCTTGCTGGTCTCCTCAATGCCATCCCCCTTCCCTCCCTCTTCCCTGGCACAGGTTCCTTGTCCTCACTGGTGCAGCTCCTCAGTGGTTATTCCCCTTCCCTATCCCTACTGTTCTCCACCCCCTGACAAACCTTCCTCTCTCATTAGGTATCAGGAAGGGACCTTCTGCTTCATCTTGGCCCATGATGTTAACCTCTGTCACTAATTTTCAAACCAGGTCCTTCATGTATACTTCCCTGCTTGGATGATGCTCCCTGTAATCACCTACAGAGCTACCTCACTGTCCCCTAATGGTTCCTTCCTTAACCCCTGCCTTGCTTTGATAGCAGTAAGAGACTTGGTGGCAGCCAGGTTGCAGATGTGTTGTAGCTCACTGCTTCTCTGCAGAAGAAAACCAGAAAAAAAACCTTCTGCAGAGGAAACATTCCTCACAGAGGATGGTTTCAGGGAACATGTGTTTTTCACCTGGATTTATAGTATATCCAGTGGCAACACCTCTGTTTGGAGTTTGTCTAAACATACCAGGGATCAGCTTCTGGGGGATGGCCAGGGACCCTTTATTCCCTCTCCCGAGGTCAGTCAGACCTTCATGAGACTCCCAGTGCACAAGCACACTGCCACTCTGTCTGGGCGTCACACGAGCTCTCTGAAGCAGTCACATATCTTTCTTGGAGGATAACTGCTTGTGAATAATGGATTGCCACAGCAAGGCATGCTGATGATCTATTATTCAAATGACAGCAATACCCAAAAAAGAAAAAGCCACGCTTGGATTCTGTATAATCACAGGATAGCAATCAACCTCTAAACGTACGGGTGGCTGCTTCCCTGGCACCACGCGTCTGGTAGAAGAATGCCAGGCTTGCAACCTTTAATTAGTACTTAATAAACTGAAAAGGTGTAATTTACACTGCTCATTTACCTCTAGGAGAGAGACTTATTCTTCTTGCTGCCTCTGTGACTTTCCGGGCTTCAGGCCTTCCTGTTTTCCCTCTGCTCTCAACAGCAATGGAGGGAAAATACAATGGCATCTTTAAGCTGAGAGAGACAGTTCATTTATTGTGATTGGTGGCACTGTTCTTGCAGCTAGCTAGCAAAGCCAAAATCACATGTCTTTTTACATATAACACTCAGCTAAATTGATTCAGGAGCTGTATTTCAGCAAAATGTGCAAATGCAGCAAAGGCAATATCCTCCAATGGCACAGACACAGAGTCCCCCCACTGAAGTGAGTCTCCTTTTGGCTGCATTTAACCTGTTGAGAACACGATCTTTAGACGCTTTATGTAATTATTTCAAATTCCCACATCTATCCAGAGAAATACAGCCTCATCACTACAGGGCAGGTTATATTCTAGTTGTTAGGTAAAGACTGAGGTCTCAGGACCTCCAGTCTGACTCTGGATGTGCCAATTGCCCTTTCTATAGTTTCAGCATGTATGTCTCCTCTCTTTAAAATGGAGGTTGTACATAAAAAAGGAGGCCATGCATGCATACACATCTCTGCAGTCCCTCATGAACATCAGGAAACTCAGTAATTTCCATCTGCTGTGCAAAGGCAGTGCCTGGGATGATAAATCGTAGCTCACAACCCCACTGTATAATGGGACACCAGTCACAGAGCAAGTGATGTTAAAAAAACATGTCTTCAGGCACAGACAGCAAAAAGGTTTTAAACTGTGTCTTTATGTCCAGTGAAAGTATGAAGAATATTGAGAGGGTTTATGATTCATGATACAATAAAGAGAAGTCACTAAACATAATTGCAAGAAAATTAATGTGGAAAGCAGGTTTAGCATGTAAAACATATAAAAGCTCAAGAACAACATATAAATGTTCTTTTTGTCCCATAGCAGACATTTTCTGAAAAACTATTTCAAAATACACTTATTCTGATATTGTAATAATTCTACCTCTTTCAAGAAATGAATCCATCCACTTATATCTCTAAATACTGTCTTTTACTCAGCCTTAAAAGTGCTCTTGAATTAACTATCATTAAGCTTTTCAACCTTGTCATTCTCTTCCTGTTACCATGTAAGCATAAAACTGCTAGGCCCTTTCAGCTGACCTCAAACAAACGAAGCAGTATTGTGGATAAAGACCTAGAAAATCACAGTTAAAGCACTCATCGACTTCAGCAGTGCCAAGGCTTCACCCAGATGTTCTTCTCTAATACAGGCCCTTTCTGAAGCTACAAAGGCACTTGATTATAGGTAGCAAAGTACATGCTGATGACCTCCAGCTGGGGTGCCGATCCTTGCACAGTGGAGTTCAGCCTACTGGCAATTGATTTCCATTTCTTGGTTGCTTTTAACCCATACATACCCGTGGACAGAAGTCCAAAAGCCTGGTCCCCAGTGGAATGGCACAGACCCATATCTGACTGGCAGGTTCAGCAAATGGCAAGAACTAGTGGTGTGCATCTGCAGAGCTCTGCAGGGAAGTCTTTGCACACCACAGAAAGTGATCTGGACCTATCTTTTCTACTAATTTTGTATAACTATTGCCCAGTATGACTGTGGCACCTTCATAATCTATGATGTGATTTAAGAGTGTAAGTCTCCTTAGGCTTCACTCCTGAAAATCTTGAAATATCTCCGAGCATTGCACAGAGGTTCTTCTCCATTAGTTGACAGAATTTGGTGCATCAAAGGAATGTTGAAGTTCAGACTCTTCACATATTTAAAGGTACCTGAGCTGATACTTGCCTTTCATAGGTTGATGTTGATCCTTTTGCAATGCCTCCTGGACCTGAGTGCTGGTTGCTGCAGATAGGCTTATTTTTCTGGGAACACAGCTGTCCTGTCTGAGCCTACAAAACACAAAAACACAGACAATTTTGTATAAAAACAGAGCAAAAGAATACAAAAAATTGCTAGGTTGCCTTTCAAAGAGCTTTGCACAGTTCTGTGGCACCCAGAAACTGTACTCTGAAGGATCCTCTGTGGATCCCACTGTGCCCACAGAAGAGTCAACAGGGCTCCCAGGGCTCAATGCTGGCTGAAGAATTTAGAGGTTTCATGCTGGGTCTAGTGATGGGAAAGCTTCTCTAGTCTCCAGTAGCCACAGAGGTATAGTGGCTAATGCAGCAGAGGAGATGGGTTTGCAAAACACAGCTGCTTGGTGATCACAAAAGGAAATCTTTACTATAGACCTTTTGTGGGAGAGAAAGAAAAAAACAGTCTTGAGCTTCCAAATACTGAACTGAGATAAAAGAAAGAAGGCTTCAGGGAACTGAGCATTAATCAATTTGCAATATATTTCATTATTTAAAAAATTAATTCTCTTTCTGCTAAATTAAGCTGAATCAGTAGCTCAGTTTAATTCTGTCTACTGTAGTGAAATCTATCCTCATTTTCTGATCACTCTCCTGCCCTGCAATGGGAACCATTCTGTGAGGTGAATCTTTGATCTAAAAAAGCAAGCAAACATAAATACTTCAGTTATGACCATTTCATTTAGAAACCTAGTGCCTCAAGGAAAATAACACTGAGTTTTGATCCATGATACATTTGAAGAACAGACTGATATATTCATGATAGTGGTTTGCATCTGTGGAATGACTTACACAGGCATGTTGATTTTTAGATAATTTGACTTTGGGGACATTTTCCTGTTTTTTACAGCTCAGTTGATATTTATTTTTTTTTTAAGAGGAGTAATTCCTCATCTCCCAGTATTTTTTAGCATACTTTATAGCACTTCTTTGTTCCAGAATTGCCTTTTAGTTAATGGACAAAGTTTACCAATACTTTTAACCTCATCTCAGCCCATTAAGCTTTGAAAGTAATAAAGTATAAATCTGTGATATGACTTAAATAAACATCTGAGAGATTGTTTTCAGTGAATGCCAAGATATTTATTCTAAGTAAATAATGAGCCCAACTGATTTATATTTTTAATGCTTTCTGCTTAAAAAAAAGTTATTGCCCTAGATCAGGCAAGTAATTACTAGTTTAGAATGTAAAATTAATTGGTAAAAAGCTAAAAAATTCTTTTCATTTATGGAGAATAACAGAAAATCTTGTTTCTCCTAAGACTGTCTTTGGAAATTTTATGTCACTAAATATTCCTAGTTCTGAACATTCAGCTGCTTTTGACTGGCAACATTACTTATTCCCACCTGGGATGTTTCACACAGTGGTTACCTCAGGATGTTATGAGAAGCAGAACTCCCTTTACAGAATTCTGTATGAAAAAAACAGATTTCAGCACAAATCAAAAAATAATGATGAGGAGGATTCAAGTAGGGAAATGATTGTAGTGGTAATTCTATTCCTGGCAAATCTGGTGTGTTGGTGCAGATGATCCTCTTAACACCCAAGGGAAGTGGAGGGAGGTGTTAGGAAGGGACTTCCCCTTCCCTTTCCTTCCCTTCCCAACTAGGGAATTTCCACATTTAAAAAAAAAAAAAAAAAAAAAAAAAAAGGTCCTTTTTGGCAGTTCTGCAGGCCATAGCAATGAGAAGGAAACCAAGGCTGTTGCTTCTGTGGATGTTTCTCACTGCATGAATTAGGTCCAGTGTCCATACTAGGACAGTACCTGAGCATTTTGGCATCTTCAAAGCACTGATCATCACAAAGCTACTCCGAGGAAGATGATGCTAAAAGGCAAGGGATAACTGAGTGCCGCAGAGTTTTATTTCCATGATAATACCGGCTCAAATGTTTTCATCAGACTTCAGCCACCCACCCCTGCTCCCCACCACCTTCTCAGCTGCACCTCACCAGCTGATTTAGGGCCACATGGTAAAATTATATCATTTAATTGATCCAGAATAAAAGTAAGCCTGCATGAAAAGAGGGAAAACTTTGTTTTCCACCCAGAGCAGTTTCCTGGTAGGACTCATTGCTCAGCCCCACAAAAGTGGTGGCATCATGTCACCAGGACATGTCAGGGCAGGAGACCCTGAAGCTGACATTGTGGCTGAGGAATGTGAAGGAGGAATCAAGCACCGTGCTTCATATCCGCATTTCTCGGACTGCACTGAGACTCTCATGGCTGGAAGTGAGATAGCCTTAATTTAGTTCACCAGAAGTCTAGTGAACATCTGTGTACCACAGTCTGCTGTGGTTTAATGAGGTATTTTACACACTTACCTCTAGTTAATGCAGATTAGTTTCCTGAGGATGTGCCTATACATGAATTTATTTCAGAAAGGCAGCCCCTGAGCACTCCTGTGTATGCAGTGCTCCTCTTGAAGATGCCCCAAAGCTCTACAGCAGAGCAGGAGCTTCCCCCAGCCTCTCCCCCAGCCTCAGGGTGCCCTTCCTTCCAAAGGGCATGGAAGCCAAGAGGGCAAACGCAGGGCATTTGTGGGGAATCTGATTTACACCCCCTCAGCTCAGTTTGTTCTCTCTCTGGCACCCCATTGGGGGACAGACAGTCTGGCACAACCAAAAGACAAGTTTCTGGCCCAGGGACAACCTGGCCTACCGCAATTTATAATGGAGCCTCTATGAAATTAGTTCGTTGTAACTTTGTCAGTACCAAATGAATTCACCATAATTAGTGCATTCAGTGTGAATCACAGTGGAAGAAATAATGATTTCCAGTTTATTCAAAAAGGGTGCTATTTTCCCTGACAAAAAATGATGACCTAAAAATATCTGATGTATTTCTCATTACTGTAGTGACTGTAATGATATGTTTGGAAGAAACACCAATTTTCCTGTCTACTGCTTTTGACACAACAATTAGTCATAAGCAATGAAAAAAATACTTACATTAGTTAAGAAGTGGTGAGAAATACACAAATGTTTCTGTATTCATAGCTATTTCTTCATATATATAAAATTATATATTCATATATTCATATTATTTCTTTATACTAGCCTGACTCAATTTGTAGGAGCAGGTATTTGGAAAACACACCCTGTAACAATACAAACTTGTTGATATTAAAGAGGCAAAAGTATTTCGTCAGGATGGTCCTCCCAGAAGAAAAAGATACTTCGACATCATCCAGGTATCACATCATATAATGAAAATAAGAATGCAGTTGTCAGGAGACCACAGCTAGCCTTAGGATAGTAGTGTTTGTCTCCTTACAGAGAGAGAACATAATCACATCATATTATCTCTGTCTTGTCACTAAGTTTGGTTGCTATATCTATAGTTATTCAAGTAAATATATGGAAAAATACATTTGTAAGTGTTCATTTATTTTATCAGTCTTTACTGGGATGCTTGTTGGTCACTTCTTTTATTCATCTATTTGATAAATATAAGCTATTATGGAAATGGTCACTATCAGTATTTCAGAAATGTAAATAACCTTCACTACCACAACTTTACTGTATCAATTTTTGCCTTTACTTTCCCCTTCTTTATTCTTCCCAAGGCCTTTTCCCTCGAGACACTGCTTTCAACTATTCCCTTCACACATGGTATCTTACACTTGTTTTCCAGTGTTGCAGCATTTTCTGTGCATCCATCTTCATAAATAATTCATGGGGGAAGAATCTACAGTTTCTCTGTCAATCCTTATCCGGAGGGTAAGTTCATTCTCCCAGTACCAACAGGTGAATCATTGACACACATCACCTTTGTCATACAGACTGGTTCTCTGAGTGAGCTGCATCTTTCTCAGCTTTTCCTAGCACTGTGTGCTCATTATACAATTACAAATTTACTGCCTGTTAAACATAAATCTAACATGGTTTCAAAGTCTAGACTACCAAGGCCACCATCTATACTCTTAACGAAGGAGGGACAGTGGCTGAGGTCTGGAGCTCTGTGAAGGTCCAAGCCTGTCTTACTCTTCCATGTGGACTTGGAGCCTTCCCATGTAATGATGGAACATAGATTAGTCTGCATATGGTAACTCCCTCTCTGGTAAGAGAAATCCGGAGCCTGGTTGCTCCCAAGCAGAATATTAACCTGATCTACAGCTACGTGGGTAGAAGACACATGGTCATGAGCCCTGTGCATGAAGCTCTGATGCGAAGTAACGTTTGGTTCCCGTAGAAGTCAAAAGGATATTTGCCTCTTGCTCAATGCAAAACCAGGTTCTACCACAGCATGAGGCTATTTCTCCATTAGTTTCTTTTTCTTTCAAAGTTAGATAATTTCCCTCCCCCACTTCTTAATTTCTTACTATTTCTGGTAGACTGAGAAATCTCGTTCTGATTTTTATAGCTTGAACACTGAAGAAAATGTTTGTGTTTCATTACTGCTCACCCTGCAGAATTTGTGTTTCTGCTGTGCATTTTGCCTTCCAGTTTCCAATTACACACAAAGATATGCTATTAAAATGTAGAATAACTTGCACTACTTGCACTTTTCTAAGTCCTACTGCATTTAGGAGTGATATAGGAGTGATATAGGAGTGATGCAGCACCTACTGCATCACCTAGATAACTCAGTCTGATTATTTTCTACAGATAATGGAGATCGTTTGTTATTAACGAAGTTTAATTCATCCACCTCGTTTTCCTTGTTGAGCTCCCTCAGCAACAGACTACAAACAACAAGTGAATGAGGATGGAAATGTTTTTTAAAGGACTCTGCATGAGCACAGCTCGAGCTCTGCAAAACAGAGGCTATGTGAATGATGCTGTGGTGAGAGAAGTCCTCTTTGGAGCCCTTCTGAGACAGTCTTGCCTCTGTGGCATGGGGGCCAATGTCTCCCACCAGAGCCAACATCCAGCTGTGCTGCAGCTTCACCCGCTGACTCTCTCCCTCTGTATACAAGGGCCCTTTCTCAGAAGGTCCTGGGGTGGGGAACAGGCTTTAAATAACACCAAAGCTAGGAAAAATCACTAAATTGGAAAACTGCCTGCACATCTCCTCCCTGGGGTAGGGTTCAAAACGCTTTACGAAATAAGCATCTCACCTGGTTACTGGTGAAGAGCCAAGCTGTTCAGAACTCATTTTGTTTTACTGACAGAATTGCTAGTTTCTCATATGGAGCAGATGATACATCCAATTACAGATCATTAAATGAATGTGTATGAATGTTTCCAGGCCTCCTGAGCCCCTCCCTCAGCTTATAAAGGCCTTTGAAGCTAAAACAAAAAACAAACCGCTAATTATCTTAAGAAAAGTCTTGTAAGCAAGGGGCCTTATCATCATAGAGAAAATTTCACCCATCATTTATTCTATACAGATATACCCATATAGAATCTTCATCTGCACACTTTCTAAGGCATTGTCCCTCTGGGTGACTTCTGAAAGTCTTCAAGTGAAGGTTCATCTGTACCAGGAGCCCAAGAGAATATGCTTTTTCTGTTTGAGTTCCTTAGTTTTACTGTGGTCCCTACTGAAAAGTTGCACTGTCATGATATTCTGTAGTAATATCACCAATCATTAAATAATTAATTTAAGAAATGTAATGAAAAAATCTTATGTTTATGAAGTTAATCTACAGTTCAGGCTATAAGGGAAAATGGCCTGGGTTCACACAATAAAACAGCACACCCACTCCAAATCCGGGTTATACACCGAAAGAGACAAAAGTGTTTGGTCAAGAGCTCTCTGTTGGCACTAACTTCAGGCCTGATGCAAACAGTACAAATCATTTATCAGGTGCTAAGTAAGTTCCAGGTTCTCAGAGATACCACCAATCAAAGAAAGAAGAGCAATTTCTGTATTTCAGTGGGTAAATGAATGATCTCAAGTCCATAAGCTGCCACTGCTGCAGATACTAATGTTCATTTTCACTAATTTGGAAAATAAGGTCAGCTGTGTAAATCATTCATGATCAGTGCATCCAAATTTGAAAATCATAGACATAAGTAAGACTCTGTGGAGGTCACCAGCCATGCTCAAGAAGCCAACTTTCAAAAGGGAGTGGTAGAATGAGCTGGCCTCCTGAAGGAGGACAGAGGCGGCTTGGTGGACAAGGTAGAGCTGTCCCATTCCTTTATTTGTCAGAGCATATTAGGCTAATTCTGAAATTTTACATTGGCTGCACCCTCTCCTGATCCTGCAGGCAGCACAATGGACCCCAGGGATGCAGATGGTGAGCAACAGGAGGTGAGCGGTTTGACTGCCTGTGCCACTCCCCGTGCTTCAGCAGAGCTGTGCTGGCCACGTCTTAGCTGTAAATGAGGGTACTTGGAGGTTGCCATAAATTAAATTGCCAGCCCCAGTGGCTGTTCCAGTGGTGCTGAGCCACTGTCACCTCAGAGTGAAAGCCAAAATACCAGCCTCCAGCCTGTGGGGCTATGCACAGGCAGATGCAGTACCCATGTGTCCCCTGGGGGCTCCTCGATGCTGGAGAAATACTCAGAGAGGCAGATGAACCGTGTTAAGGACTGATTTGCATGTCATTCACTCACCACTACTTCAGAGCTAATGATCTGGTTCTTAGCATCTTTGAAAATATCTGTTGCTACCAAAAATAATAAACAGAAGTTGTGTGCATCCCAAGCAGCTAATGCCCATAAAAAGATCACATAGCATAAAAGGGATTGTCAAGGAAAAGGAGGCACCCATTTTAAGCTCTTGGCAACAGCTAAACTCCACACTGATTGGCTTAAAATTATCCCCAAAGGCAGTTAAGAGCAGTTCCATACATCCCATGTCACATGTCAAAATTTCATTGTCTGAAATGGAAATGGTTCATAAATTGCAAGGCAGTGCAAGAGCATGCCGAGCAGAGGACCATTAATTGCACACTAGAAGAAATACCTTTTTAACAAGCAAGTTTACAGGGGCTACTGTAACCAGAAGGGAAAATAAAGAAACTCTTTGTATTGTCTGTCCTTGGAACTATTTGCCTTCATCTGTCCTGCCCTCAGAAATCTCTGAGTTTCCTTCACAGTGTAATCTTTAATTCTCTTTAGCAGCTGGAAGGCCAGTGTTCGGTTCGATAATGCAGAAGGTACAGAATCCTTCACTTTGCTGAATGAAGCACAGACAGCTGTGTCTGCATCCGAACAAGGTTCCCTGGCATAAGCAAGCATATGCTATATAAAGCATGTTTCACTTGCTAGGGCAACAGCATTTTTGCTATTCTTCGAGTCTTTTGTTACTGGGCCTCAAGATAACCATATCTGTTGGGCCTGCTGTACCAAGGACATGTTGAGGATTATGTCATGTGTAGGTCAGATGTCTCGCTAGGAAAATATGGGTTAGTTATGAACAATGAAAAACAATAGATTGTCCAGTCTCTGTGTGTGTGTGTGTGTGTGTGTGTGTGTGTGTGTGTGTGTGTGTGTGTACATGTGTCTGTATAGCTTGTATAATATTATAACCAATTTTTGCAGACAGAGTTGTTGACTCTGTGAGTGCCTATGCATCTACAAGGGAGGAGGAGAACTGATGTAACTGTGACTAGCTTACATGTCAAAAGCGAGGCATGTGTGTGCTTGTAAACTTGAAATACAGAAGAATAACTTACACATACACTCTCAGGCAGGAGTAAAAGCCTGCGGACATTTCAGGATTGACAGCATGCCAGACTCTCTGGAGAGCTGGTTGGTGGAGGGTTTGTTTTTCTAAAACTTGTAAAACAAGAATTCCCAGCAGGCAGCCAGTCTGCAGGCAATTAGGAGAAACCCGCAGTACCTCTACATGGGGTGCTTCACTTGTACCGAGACAGCACATAGCCAGGTGGACATGGGTGTTGGTCATACATGCTGGTGCAAGTGGGACAGTAGGATCACACTGAATCACTGCCTGAGTTTCTGCTGTGCTGCTGCACTGGCAGGCTTTCAGTACCATTTTTGTGTGCTGACCAGCCAAGGGCCTCCACACCTCCATGTTGTGCCTGGGAGGAGCATGTTGTTACACTTGAAAAAAAGAAACTTCTGTCATCCAGCAGCCTGTAAAATTTCCCCCCCCAGTCATTAAGACCCAATAAAACTGTTAGCACCTCCTCAGATATGCAATTTTCTCATACCATCTTTCAGGTGCACTGTATGGGCTTCCCTCTTTAGTATGTGCAGGATACATTTTAAGAGCCTCGTGAATTATTTTGGGTAAAGCAAGAGGAAGCAAACAGGTTTCTGAGGGAGGTTAATACAGCAGCATCTCCACAAATGGGTACCCTGGACCTCAGCCCAATCCTCCATCCTTCCCAATCTCCTTTCCACTTAGGTATGATTTCCAGGCAGGCAGCTGGAGCATGGGAGGCACAGAGCTCGCTGGAGCAGCTGAGGCAGGGAGATGCCTGGGGTGGCTGTGGAAGATCCTGCGTTGAGTGCTTGCCTTGAAGCTGCAGGGGATCCCCAGGTCTGCCACCCTACTTGGAGCGGGGTTCGTGTACGACCAGCGACAAAAAAATGGAGGAACCAGAGAGTATTTAGAAACATGAACAAAAGATGCTAGAAAAAGTGAAGCATGCACAAAGAGGACATCCACAGGCAACTTTCATAGCAGGCAAAGGAAGGTCCTGTAGATCCGAGCTCATCGTCTTTATCAGATTACACAACTGTATTCCACCAGGTCTGTTTCACTTTTGCTAATTCTGGGTTTTGTTTTGAGCTTTATTGCTCCAAAGGAATAAAAAATAGAGAGACAGCTTTTTACAAAACTCATTCCAGCATTGTTCCAATATAAGAACTTTTTCCTTTCTTTCCTCGGCACTGCAAAGACCTGCATAAATTTAATGACATCTATTTACTTTGCATTAGCATACCCCTTCTCCCTCGTCCAATCACCGTGCATTGGTTCCCCAGTTTAGGATTTCTTGTATTTCAGAGATTAACGCAGAAAGCTTCATACTTGCAGGGGGGAAGGGCATTAGAGCTACCTTATAAAAAATGAGTTTCTCACACAAACACATTTTTTCAGATATTTTTATCATTTGGAAAACTTTCTGGTTTTTTCTGACTTGAAAATTAAATGTTTTCATTAACAAGTATGGATTTGAGTGGTTTTCTTAAAAAAGAAAAAAAAAGTGGTGTAGTTTTTTATTCCTTTTACCTAAGCCTGTTGAAAACAATTGGCATAATAAGCTACCTAGGCACTCAGCTTGCATCAGTCCCAATGGGAATAAGATATCTAAGAGTTAGACATCTAAATAGCCTAACTAATTGCCTCCTGACAAAGAAACTTTATGAAATAAGCCATTCAGCCCACACAATTGTCTTCCTTACCTTCAGAGAATATCATTACAGCTGTCAAAGGGCTGCTAGGCTTGATAGATGTTAAGGGTTAATTGAGGATAGAGGGATTGCTAAATATCTTGATTTTCATGGATATATCTGATGTGAATCTCTTCTATCCACAAGCTTTTATGTACAGAATTAATCAGCTTAAAGACGGAACAGCAGGTGCAATATTGGTACTTTCCACAGGGCCAACATAGCTGTAATGATGAGTACTTTCTCCTCTTTCCTCACTGATAGAATACTATTGGCATGCTAAAACTGTTGCAAATGTCAGCACATCTTCTGGCTGTGCATAAATGTCCCCACTTTAAAGAGGTTGTCCTGCCTCAGCATCTAACCCAGATCCCATTAGTTAATCCAGTGTTCATCTTTGGAGGCCATCTGAGAGATGAAAGTGGGAGCAGACACCATCTCCCCACACAGCACAGAAGTCCTCGTTGAAGCCAGGTGCCAGGGAATGGTGAGAGCAAGGTCTGGGAAGACCCCAAAGCTCCACTGCAACATAAAACGTCTGAATCATCATCTCCAGGGGAGAGAGGAAGCTCAGGGCTGGAGGGATTGCTGTCAGGGGCTGCTGGGGAACATGGGCTGAGATCCCCTGCCTGCAGGGGATGTTTTGTTTTCTTCTAGGTTGTCTCAGTCCTTAGAGCAATGGGCTCATGCCTGACACTTGGGACAGCGTGCTACAGTGAGACAACCAAAGTCATTGCTAAAGGTGTGTTGAGTAGAGGTATGGGCAAGAAACATGGTTGGGAGTTGGACAAGACAAAGACGGAGCCCACCAGACCAGAGGACAAGCTGAGCATGGTCAGACATTAGAGACAGAGAAGACAAGGAGGTTATGCTGGACCAGGTGCTGGAGCAAAGAAAGGTCAGAAGCTGGAACCAGGGTAAAACAGAAAGAAACATGGCTTCAAGCTTAGCCAGGAAGAGCTGCAGTGATTGTCTCCTCTGGAGTCAAACCTGGGGCCGCAGGTGGATATGAGGTATATTGGACCTTCAGATCAACCAGGATAAAGGGGGGCCAGGCTGGCAGCGACTGGAGGCAGGTGCTGAGTGGAGCCAACACTACCATGGAAAAATAAAAGGATAACACCATTCCATGAAGGCATATTTAAAAATATAGTATGGCTCTGAAAACCACAGCTAAATAATGCATTGTTTTAGCTAATTATATATTAAGAACCTTATTTCCAGAGACAAGTAGAGCCTAGTTTAAATTAGCACATTGCCTGATAATTAAGAAATTTACTACAATAATAGCAACACAACTACCCAAAAACAACATTGTAAAAATAACTTTGTGAAAAATCTTTGACTGTTTGTTAAGGTTAGAGCAATTATGTCACAAATATTCTGTTAAGCTAGTGGTGGTGTAAACCAAAACATAGCAACTGCTGGTGAGCAGATATGACAGAGACTTTACATTGTATGAAAGGAGGGAATATTACATGAAGACTATAGAAGCACATCAATATATTAATCATTGTACATCTCATGTATTTGCAGTAATCTGAAATTGATGTGTATATGATATAGCTAGAATTGCTATTGACTCTAATAGGTTCAAATGAGAGGCATCATACAGCTAAATCCTGTGCGAATGTGGAGCGGAAGAATTCACTTTCAGCAAATCTGGTCCTATTACCACAACATTTCATTCCATTCCCTTTGGCCTCCCACCCTGGAATATATTAATACCTTTTTTTCCCAATCTATGAAGCCATGGGCACAACAGGCCCCAAAGGCCATTCCAGGGCTGCTTTTCATTCATCTTTGGCTTATTTCTGGATCCCTTTTGGGGAGGGGGAGGGTCCTGATGGTGCTATCTGAGAACACATGACCTGTTCTTTCTGTGTGATGTACATTTGTTTAAATCCTGTCCCACTGTCTGCTCAGATGACTTCTTCCAGCACTGACCACCACAAACTTACTGTGGGAGTGTCTTTTTATTGCTTACAATTTTACTGCCCTTTCATGTAAGCATCGTTCTGTTCCTTTATGATAAAATACAGTCAAGAGGACTGTATATAGACATCATAATCAATCAAGTTCTCACTACATCATCTTTCTCCTAAAGATAACCATTCCCTGGTTTTGTATTCTCCTTGTTAAATGTAAGTCTCACCAAATCTCTAACTTTGTCCTTCTTTCTTGGATCTTTTATAAATTATGTTCTTACATGAGATGAGAAACAGTATTGAAGGAAACATTCCAGATACATTATTTATATATGTATACACACATACATTCTGTTTTTACTACTCAGTTCAGTAGTTTATATTTCTACTTAGTGAGTTTTAATGAGTATTTAATCAGCATTAATGCATGATGTTCACTGCTGCTGTACACTTCACTGATACCCAGAAATTTTTAGTGTTTTCCATAGACCCAGCCTAGAAACCAGCATCATATGAACATACGACTTTTTTCTAACATCCACACCTGTTATATCTGATCAAATAAAAACCTCTGACTTCAATTACACACATATTGCCCAATATATTAATCTATTTAAATTATTTAAACAAGTTTCTTATAATTTCCCTTAATTTCTACTAATCAAAACTACTTAGAATCAAAGTTCCTCAGTTCATATAATAGGCACAGCAGGAGGGTGCGAGTCTAAGATCTGCTCAGCGTGGGACCCTAAGTTGTTACCTCTGGTCATGAAGGGCTACGTGCAGTATGCACCGTATTTCTAATTCTCTAATGCTGATGTACATCAGTGTTTTAAACAGGAGGAAATGTGTGAGAAGGAAAACATAGCACTTTCAGGGAAAAGGAACTGTCAGAGCTTCCTATATGGGTGAACAAGAGAGAGGAGTTGAGAAACAAGAAAAAAGAGGAGTGGGAAGAAAAGCAGGCAGTGGCTTTTTCAGATGAGGGGGTCACTTACCCTAATGCCATACTGTCCTCAGGAGATGTGTGTCAGGACAACAGGTCCACTGGGCCAGCACTGCTCAGAGCAGCGAGCCATGACACTGACGCTTCCCGCAGCGTGACCTGCAAGGCAGGTAGGCTTCTTGTTGGGACTGGTTCATTTTGAGACCTGCACATGAGGAATTGCCACAATCGCAGATGAACTAGTGGGTGGCCAGTTATGGTGACAGGGCAAAAAAAGCTATGAGAGGCACTTAACACTTGGATATGAACCACCAGCTTGGTTCCCTCCATGCATTCCTCGAGGTGACTTTGGATGCATGCACTCAGTAACATATGCTTTCCATCTGCACCCTATGGCTTGGGACACACACACACACATAAACTGACTATAGCCACCTAAATAGTGGCCATCCAAGTCCTACCCTTCAGGGCTTCTCACTGACCTCCACTGCGGGCACAGCTAGACCATGCTCTGCAGGATGCTTCACTTCGGCAGCAACCTCAGAAGAGGCCAATGGAGGCAGCAAATACTCTTGGTAAGCAGCAAGGCAAAGATTACAGGGGGCAGATGGCCTGAGGCCTTTAGGTCCTCCCAGGAGCTTCTCAGGGTGCCAGTTTAGGTCTCAGAGTGCTGAGCCATTTCTTGAGTGCCCTCAAGAGTCAACAAGGAGGGAAGCAAATCCATCCCCCCCATGGCTACATGGGAAGCATATTTGTTGCAGCACACACATTTGCTGCCTGACATTGGGTAATGTGAATACTCCCCCTCTTCATGAACATTCTAAAGAGACACCTGACTGCTTACTGTGTACAAGTTGTCCTCTCTTTCTGCTGTTTGAGCTGTGTCACATTCTTCCTTTTTTGCTTTTTACCTGGGACATTTATTTCAAATCCTTCAGATTTATCTTCTTTGAAGAACATGGTCTTGGTGGCTTTTACAACACACTTGTGGCGTGGGTTATAGGTTTTGAATATATGCACCCAAAAGCTACCCAGAAAGCTAACAATATTGAAAAATTAATTACTTTCTACCGAAAGGAGTTCTGCACCTCAGGGATCCTCATCAGGATGGATGGAGCAGAGGATTCATTTCAGAGGAGAGATGTGACCTGGGGCTCTCAATGCAATTCCTACAGATGTGTCGCTCAAACATGGGGTTGCCAAACCAACTTCCTTGTGTAAACACCAACTTCGTCATATTAATTACACTTGAAAATTCATATGTACTTGCTCAATATTTGCAAATTATCTCCTTGCAGCAGAATCCTTCTTTTTTTTCTTTCTGAACTGCACATGCACACTTTGTGGCCCATAAGCAAGTGTACAATAAAAAGAAATTTAAATACCAGCTGGCCCAAGCCTATACACATTCGGAGAGAGCTGCAATTTACTCAGCTGAATTCATTTCCCAACAGTATATTTAAGGGTAGAATGTAATTTCAAGGTCTAACGGCTGATAAAGTTAATGTGCGTGCAGGAGAAACAAAAGGTACTGTCACTGCTGCAGATGATTCCAGTGAGGATCCATTCACATACATTCCCGTGCTGACACGATTCTCCTCAAAACCATGACATACTCTGCCACGTTCCCTGGGGAGCGCAGGGTCTGTGGGGGGAGCCGGGGGGGGGTGCAGTGGGGTGCAGAGAGGACCGTGGGAAGGAGACGAGGGGTGTTCGGGCAGGGGGTCAGGGCACAGAAAACACCCTTTTCTCCACAGCTGGGAAGAGAAAAGATACAAGGCACAGGAGCAGGGTGGGTGAGCAGACAGGGATTAACTGCTGGACATAGCCTGTGGTACTGCTCCTGCAGTGAGGAAAACTTCCAGATGACACACGGTTGACTCTGCTCAGCCCAGAAAGTCACCATCACTTGATGGCCTCCCTGAACTAAAGCTGTTTTCCCTTCTGAGGGTACCAGCTGGGTCCTCATTGCCAAAACCTGGCTGCAGATCAGTTTAAAAACCAATCCTGCTTTTTTTGTGCTTTTCTCTCATGAGGACTCCTGTTCTCACTTGTGATTAAAGCTGGGAGCTGAGCAAATGCTGACACAAAAGGAAGGCGTTGCTTAAAGTATTTTCCACAAGAGAGCTGGAAAAGTACATTTTGAGCTGTTCTAGCCCAAACAATCCTCATTTTGCTAAGCTGAACTGCAAGACATTTCAGTACCATGGGCCAAAACAAATTTCTTATCTTTGTGCACTTGTCAAGAATGGGAATTTAGTTTATAAAGGGTGGTTCCATTTGGATTTAGTAAAGAAAATAAAGCCAGCATTGAAACACCAGGGAATTTTGAAGAGGCCACAAATGTGAAGAGCCAAATCCATGCCAGGGTGTCAGGACAGATCTAAAAGGAGATCTCAGTGCCTGAAGGGGAATGTGGCACCTTAACCCCAGATCTGCTCAGCTGAACTCCACAGCACCTTGTCTGCTACCAGAAAGCTCCCCTGCTCTCACCATTTATCCCACTGAGGCTATTTCCCCCTACAGAAAAGAATCTGGGTTGCCTTATGCCCAATGGCACCACATACGGAGGAGAAAGGTGTTGTCTGGCTGCCTTCCCCAACTCACCCTCCCCAGTACCCTCAGCAGATGTCACGGCTCCTCTCCCCTGTCCCTGCCACAGCCCAGTGCCCATGGTGCCTGGGGGGAGCTGGTAAAGAGATGCAGGTTCAGACTCTTTTTGGAGCATGATCAGAGCACAGTGTCATAAGAGAAGATGCCACTCCAGGAGGGCAGGCGCACAGCTATTCCAGTGCACAGAGGGACCACCTTGCCTCGAGGGAGCAGCCACTGCAAACGCACCACCACAGACCCACCCTTTGCGGGAAATATTCGGTGCCGAGCCTGCAACAGCCTCAGCCAGAGAGCAGGGATGTATGGACACCATGTTGTGCACCGTGTCCTCTGCACAGCTCTCCAGGGGAGAAGGCCTCTGAGACCTGTAAGGTTGTGTTGTACATGCCCCAGGCCAGAGCTGCCGTGGCTGTGCAAAGAGCCCATCAGAGCTATGAACCATGACATCAAAGAAATGAATGTTAATCTGTGCCCACAGAGGGTTTCAAATGTTATCGCATGGGGCCGTAGGTGGCAGAGCTCCTGTTTAACCCAGGCACAGAGCAGCCAAGGGGTGAGTTGCTGAGCAAAGCAGCAGATGCAGATTCAGCAGCAGCTAAAATAACTGCACCAGCAAATTCACAGCAAACTCCTGAATGTTTTCTGTGCTGAGCCAGCCACAAAGCCTTGTATTAAAGAAACAAATCAGATCTAGGAAAGAGGAGAAATAAAACACAGAAAGGCAAAGCTACCAATATAAAAAGAAAAGCCAGGGGCTGGAAGTGAAAGGTTTGCAGCGCATTCACCCCAGGACCTCCTGATGGGACTGAGAGGCAGAGGCACAGGGGTGCTGCCACCAGATGCCCTGAACCCTACAGCAGGTACAGGGGTGCCCCGGGCCAAATGACCAGGTCTAGGGTGGGGAGAGCCCCTTTTCCCTGCCCTCCTGGAGTCTCATGAGGAAATGTTGTTTCTAAGCAATTCTGTGTCCCACTAAGATCAAGAGCTTAAGCCTGGTTACTCAGATTCCCACAGCGGTCTCCCCTGTACATCTGGGTTAGCACCCTAAAGCACTGTCTGGAAATAATCATCGAAATTGTGACCTGAGGTCTCCCTCTGAGCACAGGGCTTTGGGTAGAGGTGGTGGGACAGACGAGCTGAAGAAAAACTGACAGAGATTCATTCTGCAGAGAAGGTTGCACAAAACAAGGATTTTAAACCAGTTCTCCCTCCCTGCAGAAGCATTTATCATTCATACAAAAAAGGTCATGATAAAAATCGCATTCATAAATGGGAAAGTGAGCAACTGCTAATCCTCACTTTAAAAGTGAGGGAATGCAATTATGAGGAAAAAAAAGAAAATATGCAAGTTATAAAACAAGAGACTGGACGCTGGTGACGACTTAGGACAATTTAGTGGTTCATCCAGTCAAAATCCTTCTGAGTAATGGAGATGTCTGTCCCGAGCACCCTGGCCTTGATGCTGCACTCAGAGCCACAGGCTGGGTGACAGCGTGGGGACCTTTGTCGCCTGCCTCCCCTCATCTGCCAGTGGTCTGTTTGCCACAGAGGTAAAGTCCTTTGTAATGAGCAGGATATCACCTTATTTTTTGAACTATCCCTTGTACAACCCTGTCTTTTTCTTCCATGGAGTTTCTAAGTGCTACCTTACTGTAGCACTTAGAGCACCTAGAGAAAGAGGGGAAGCATTTAATCTCCACTACTGAGATTCACAATTAGACATTGTGACACTACAGTCTAATGATCTGAGGAGACTGTCTGATTATGCCATTAAACGTCATTAAAATTTTGGATTTAAAAGAAAATTCCTTAGCCCTGGAAAAACTCATTAAAAAGTCATTATTAGGTGGGACCACCATAGCAGAAGGAGGTGGGTGTTTGGGTAATGGACCTTTGTACACACAGAAGGACCTCCTGGTAATGCCATTATGATTCAAGATTACAGTGGCTAAACAAATTCAGTGCCAATCTACAGAGACCCCATTGAGTTACAGAAATGAAGCAAGGTTCTACTGTGCAGAAGTCCCACTACTTCTTACAAAAATAAGACAAATATATATATATATTGTCTCATAAAGCAAACTTCCCACCTTTTCCAGGGTTTCTACGTGCCAGCAGTCCGAGGGTGCTGCATATCTGCATGCACGACCAGAACAGAGCACACACCAGCAACACACTCTGGGCAGGACAGCTGGTTTCAGTTCAGAATGTCTCGGTAAGGTATAATACACCTAAATACACCTAGGCACTTTTAGTCTACCATCAGCAAATGGGTAGGTACATAGAAAAGAAACATATAGCATCATATTTCGCTAATAAAAAAAAAATGTTTACTCTGTCCTCATTAAATACCAAGCTGGCTTTACCTGGAAACAATTTTTCTGTGTTTGCCATGGCCTTTGCCCTGTCCTCACGGGAAGACATGTACACTTGGAGCACTGTGATGAATGTTACTGTAGTTTGCTCAGAGAGTGGGGCAGCTGCAAAACCCCCTATTTCCTTAGATTGCCCATGGTATCTCCCATCCATCAGGGCCCCATAGCCAAAGAATATGCTAAAATCAGGTAACTTTTGTTTTTAACCAAATTTTTTGTTGCACACAAAGTCACAGTTGTATTTAGTGCACTTAGGGCCTTTTGATTTCTCAACTGAAACCTGTTCAGCTGTGGAGGTTGCTGGAGGGAACTGAGGGCCCTTGGAGAGCTGCAGTTACAAGGATGGAGTCTGAACCGGTGCGTGATTCCCCCGGCTGTGACCCTGCTGCCTGTTCTAAAGATGTTCTCATCTAAATAAAATAAAATGTCTTCAACAGAGCTGTGCAAGTGCCTGGTCTCAAAAAATCCTGAATCAGTAAAAGGTAAAGTAACACGTAACCCTTTTCTTTCCTGCATTGTGACTGAGAATGCCCCGCTCCCTGCAGATGTGGCAGCCCTGGCACAGCAGCAGGAAGCCTCATGTTGCGTGCTGTGTGAACCAGGGGCTTTTTCTGGACATCTGCTTCCCATTAGCCTGTAACTGACAGTTTACATCTATTTTGCAGAAAACCAGTAACCATACTATTGTGGTAGCTGAAATAGAGTCTGGTAAATAATATCCATTTTCATGACAAACAAACTGGAGCTTCTTTTGTTTTCTATTTCTATCCAGCTGCAGTCATCAGGATAAGAAGCTGTGCAAAAGCTCAGACAGGTTTACTGTTACATCCAGAGGAACTCCCAAAGCCATCCGTCAGTTCACAGGGATATTTTCCTAACCATTTCCAAACCCTCTGAAGTATTCACAGGAAAGGTTGCCATAAACTCGTTGCTCACCCACCTGGGTTGCAGTGACCCAAATCCCTATGTCAACTGGCAGCCAAGCTGCCTGTGCTTCTGTGTACACAAGCAACAATTTAGGGGAGAGGACCTCACCTCTTGCTGTGTCTGTATGGGAGAGGATCCTTCCAGGTTTCTGAAGTGTTTCATGTGCTCACAGATTCAAACATCAGCTGAGGTAGGAGCTACCAAACTGCACATAAAGTGCAGGCTGTTGTTACACTTTTGAATGTATTTATAATATTTCAATAATGGTATAACTAAAGATGTAATTGGAATGGAGCCATGTTTCTTGGAGCATAACTTCACAATTTAGCTTTGACTATAGCCTGAAATAGCTACATGCAGGCAAAACACCGTTTGAGGAGAAAACCTTTGCTAAGAGGGCTTGCCTGGGAACCTTCCTGTCCCAGGTGGCTCAAAGGAAGGGCTGGCCACGTGCCAGGACTTGTCCTATTCTTTGGATTAATTCCCAGAGTAACTTCAGGAAACTTCCTGGCCCTTCTGCATAAAAAATCACCTTTCCCTTAAAAGGTTAAGCCTTAAAATACCCACTGGGGAACAGACCTTGGAAGCAAACAGCATTACAGACCAGCAATCAGTGGCCAGAGAAGGAAGATGACTGGATGGTGGTAAGAAATAAAACCTCTCCTTGCATTTCCTTGGTCCCCTTTCTTTGCACTTACAATAAATGAACTCGTAGTGCTAAGCTAAGACAGATCACTTGGGCTTTATATGCAATATCCAAGTTATTTTAGTGAGGTGGTGAGCAAAGGTGTGAATTCAGCCAAGGTTACCAATGTGGACAAGCTGCTGACTGACAGCTCTCCAGGAAAGCTGTGCTTGGATCTGCATGAAAGTTAGCCATCTGCCACATCTGCAGTGTGAAGCTAGCAGTATGGACCTGACTGCTGCGTCCAGGAAAAAAGTACCACTGACTTGAGGTTTTCAGCCTGATTGCTTCAGGGGCAAGAGAAATACTGCAGCAAGACTCTCACTAGGTTTGTTGAGACCAGTGTCCAACTGTCAAATGATTCCTCACCAAAGGGTGTAATAACCCAGTTTAGTTATGTGTATACCCTCAGCACCTAAAACATCAATTACGGCTTCAGATCCCATTGTAATATTTAGCTGCATTAGTTTTTGTTGCTGTTAAATGTTAAGAAAAAAGGGAATAAATGGGAACTGCCTTTATGCCCTTAGGGGTGCAGGTGTGCAATGGACATGATTAGTATGTGAAGGGGACTCTAGATGCAAACGCAGGCCTGTATTTATTTACTGCTATTGTGGAACCCTATATGCCATATGCTATACTTAAAATTGTTAATTTTAAGGGTCCAAAAAATCATACTAGACATAAAAATATCAGGACGCTGTCTTAGAAATGATGGCATTATTAACAAAATTATTTATTTGCATTCCAATTTGAAGATTTTGGTTATTTGCAACTCATGTTTTTAGGGCTTTCTGTGCTATTCAGGAAGAAATCCAGGTAGAACAATGTAGGCATAGATCACAGAACTAGGGCTGGAAGAGATGTCAAGGATCATGTAGTCCACCCTTCACCCTGATGGCTGGATTCAGCACTCCCTAAGCTACTTCTGTCAGATGTTGGTTTGGCTGGTTCTTAAAGAACTCTAGAGATGCCTGCAGAGATTCCATAAATGCAGTTTATTCCCATTTTCGACAGAAATGCTAGATCTGAATGGAGAATGGATGGGAAAGTCCAGAAGAAACAACAGAAGAATGGGAGGGGTTAATAGCACTTTTCTTAGCAGGTCATCAGGATCCCATCACACTTACCCGGAGCTTCTCCAGACACCCAGACTAAGAAAACAAGGAACTACCTAAAAGGGACAGCCTACTAACAGACTAAGAAAAGTCATTAAGAGGTGATCCTCTTAATGCAATCCAAGTTGGAGGTCAGGGTGGTGGCTGCAAAGGACGGCTCCTGCAGAAACATCCCAGTTATCAGTGGAGAGAAAAACAGCGGTTGAGGCAGTGGGCTAGGCTCGTGTGCTCGGCACCTCCCACCCAGCAGCACTTTCACATGCTCAGGGGAAGTTTTGGGGGCTTGTAGTTTCCATCAAAGCAGAGAAAAGAAAGTACATTTATGTGTATGCTAACAAATGTAGATTCAGCACTTGAAGCCACTCTGCTGTGTCCACAGAACCAGGTCCCTGTGACAGCAAGGTACATATACCTGCTGTGAAATAAAACTCCAGTGGCACAAAACAATTACGTTAGTGGCAACTGAATCTCTGTCATAAGACGCTACCCAGGAAATACACAGTTTAAGCAGCATTAATGAGTTTATTGACAACCTGAAGACAAATATTTCCTTTATTCTGTTATTCCCATATTAAGATTATACATGTGATGGGAATGAATCTCCAATTCATGCATGTTCTATCAGTCTGCAAGCAAGGGCTCTTGCAGTGCACTCAGCCTCCTTCCTTGCAAAGGCACCTTTTCCAGGTCAGGGTAATTTCACTAACCTGATGTGGAAGGTGAAACTGTGGTGCTGTAAAATACCTTCTTTCCTTAGCACCAGGCACTTACCCAGCTCTGAGTGCCAAAATCACAGTGATGGGCACTTAATTTTCTTCTTCTGTGAGTAAATCTAGATGTTCAGAAAAACATTCTTAATTGCAGATTGGTTTTGCTGCATTTGTGGGTTTTGTACCTCTGATGAAAATTAAAGTTCAGCCTCTCAAATACAGACAACGCCATTGTCATCAATATTGGGCTTAATGCCTGCAAGTTTACAAATAAACTAGGGTAACAACAGACTGGAGAATACTACCTTGGTACCTCATTTACCATCATTTGGTTCTTACTGGCCACAAGTGCCTGTGTTATTAGTCCAACAGTTTTATGGGGTTAGGCAGTCCTTTATGAGCTGCTAATCACTTTATCATGCTGAATTATTGCAGGCTATGATATTTTGTATAGCACTGCCTGACAGTTTTGCAGTGCAGCCAGGCACCCAGCCCCAGCTCGGAGGCACTGCCTGGCAGAGGTGCTTAACCAGGTGGCTGCAGCATGAAGTCATCCCTGGATTCATGTTTTCCAAGCGGGGCTCCCCTGTACAGCACAGTGCACCCACGGGAAGCACAAGTGTCTATCATGTCCCTGCTCCAGCATTCATCCACTGCAGCCTTCCCTGTAAGCCCAGTGCAGTCAGAGCAGAAACCGGGCAACTTGCTCTGCCCACCATGGGGGATCAGGAGAGAGGCTGTGGTGCATGTGTGCCGTGGCCCTTTGCACATGCAGGTGATACAGGCAACACATCTGTTTTCCTCAATACAGATTCTGCAAAGATCTTATCTCCACATGGAGAGGGCAGTGGAGAGCCCAGTCCTTCAAATGGTATAAAAGCTGCATGGAAAGTTATGATTTTTGATAACTGCTTTCTTTAACCACAGGGACTACTAAGGAAAAAAGAGTTTGTGTTAATGTTACTACTGCTTTCTGGAAGGTGGAAGGCAGAGGTATATTATCTATGTACTAAGACCAGGCTTGCTGCTGCAACCCAGCAGCAGAGATAACACCAATAAGCTTTGTGCCACCAAGCAAAGCAAAATCAGGGAGACCATCCCATAGGGCAGGTAATGGAATTGATGAAGTGACAGCTCTGTCACTTCTTGGTACCTTGCATACAACCCTTGACCCTTCAGGTGATAGTTTTCAACTCTGACCTTCAAAATGTTGGCAGAGAATTTGGGTTTCCTAACATCATTCCTGGTTGTGTTCTTAGTTGTTCTCCATGGACCTGGTAGACACACACCACACCCCCCAGGTGCCACCAGATTACAAACTGAAAGCTGCTTTTCAGAGGCACCAGTAGGAGGATTTCACCAGCTGCAAGCGCTCGGGTGGGCAGGGAGCAAGAAGGTTGTTCCTCACTAAGATTTTCCTTCCCTTCCTCACCCTCTCAGCAGGATTAACCACGCACTAAGAGTTTAATTTCTAGAACCAGCTACACAATCCTGGATTTTGAGCTCTGGGGGAAAAGGGGTAATCACACAGAGAAATTATCAGGAGAAAGATAATCTTTTTTCTCAGCTGGCAGTGGGAATTCACCCTCTGTCCCTGCTTATAAGCGCTGATGTGGGTCACAGGACAGGACACTTTAGTGAGAGGTGCCCCTATAGGTGCTGCTGCTAAATTCCTGCTCACAGCTCCCATAAGGAAGCAAAATTAACAGCATCTGAAGGTCTTTCAGCGCAGAGCTTCTACAATGGGCAAAGGCTTTTGGTTAAGATGATCACATCATTTATTCTGAGAGTTTGGTTTCTAACATCAGTGCGTTTATTATAATCCACCATATGGATTTGCTTGGGATTTAATACTTAGGAAAAAGTTTTTCAAGTTTGGAAAGAGCTTAAGAAATATAGGACTTCAACAACCATACATGAGATGAAATGATTTGCAATCTGTGCAGGATATATCTATTGCTCTCAGCCTGACTTACATTTCAGAAATGGGTATTAGCATGTGGAAAGGGCTCAGTATCACCTCCTTTTCTTTAAAGAGGAAACATTTCCATTCCTGTTTTAAATTGTTCCTGCACATTCTTGGCTGTCACGTCAGCTCTGCCGTTGTCAAACTGGGTTCAGGTGTGCAGCTGGCGTGACCCTGCAGGAGCTGGTGGCTTTGCCCCAGCTTTCCAGGAGTGTTAATGAAATCCAAAGCTGGGCCTTGGAGATTTTCCTTGCTCCAAGTAAGGGTAGAGGCAACTGAATTAGAGGGGGGAGATGCAATTTCTGAGGTAGAAGTTAATTCTAATAAGTAATTGTTATTTCCATCTCTCAACAATGCTTTGATCTTTCTGATGGTGCTCAGCACAGAGAAATAAGGCTTGGCACAGCTCCAGAATCAGCAGGCATCTGGAGATTTTGCCTTGCATAGCTCCTCGCAGGGCTAAAGTTCCAACCTTGGGGAGAGCTGCGGGGAGTTGCCCCTGCCTCTCACAGACTCCGGAGCTCCCAGGGCATTGGGATCCCGCACTGGAGATGCGGAGGAAGAGGAAGAGCTTCTCTCCATGAGCTCTCCCAGCTCCAGGGGGGACCCAGACCCTCGTGCTCCTGCCAAAGGCAAAGTATCAAGGGCATCTTGTCCAGGGAGAAGCAATAACTCCTAAACCAGTCTGCTTCAGAGTGCCTGAGGACACGGAGCAGAGGCACACATTCTCACTGAATGCCTCATCCCAAATGCAACACATGACTCCAGACCTGACAATGTATTAAGTTTCTAGATTTAAAATAAAACAGCATCACATTCCTCCCTGGACCACTGAACCTCATTCCAATGAATGCTGCCCTTATTCGTATGGACACCAGCCTCTTGCAGAAGTCAGTTTGCAGAAAAATTGTATTTTGTGAGGGATGTTGCAATGAGGCAAAACATGCCTAAAAGGAACTGATCCCCTCTGACCAAAGATGGTTGCTTAACCCCTAGGACAAGAAGAAAGGCTTGGGTGTCATTTTCTGGAGGCAATCTGCATTTTTAGGACACACTCGTGATGTTTGCTTAGCTTTGGACTTGCTGAAAATTTGCAATAGGATGCCAAAATACCATGGTGATATGCTGGCTGTACATGCTACACAATACAGGACCACAAATGAAAAGCAGCAAAGCAGAAATCAAAAAAAAAAAAAGATGTTTGGCCCACCATATCCAAGCCTTCGTGGAACCCTCTGCTCTTCATGAACATCCTCAAAATAAGGAGAGGATCCATCCATACATCAGATGTTTGTGTGAAATGACATTCCATGAGTTACACAAAAATAACCCAGTCCTACAGAGCTGAAATCAAAGTGAGTTGCACTTTCATCTATAATTAGTACTTTCATGTTTGCCAACAAGACCCCAGCAGCACTGGTTCCCATTGGAAAACTCTATATAAAATCCTAACAAACATCCCAGTAAAATTGTTATGTTTGCTGTTTTTCATCTCCAGCTTGGACACATCAGAGGTTGTATCAGGCTGCACTGAGACAGCATGCTGTTGCAACATGAAAAGCGTAAAAACAGCACCAAATGTTTCACTCAAAGGCAGCCATTTATACTATTCTCCTGGAGACAGACAGCTATTTTCTCATTATTTAAATAGGACCCAAACCCTGTAAGAGAAGCTGCAAGTAACGGTCTCCTTATGTCTCTACAAAGGAGGCTTCCCTAGTTGCTGGCACTAAACCAGCTCTTATTTGACAGCCACGCTATAATTACATCTGGGTCAGGAGGCATAAACTGACAAATTTTATTTGGAAACAATAATTGGGAAAAGAAGCAATAATTAAGCAGAGCTAATAATTTGAGATCCATTTTGCCCTCCTAAAAAAAGCTTTTCACAGATTCTTATTAGCATAGGAATTAACATAAAATGCACACCCTGAAGAGTATGTGAGAGAAATTGTGCTAAAAAAAAAATAGGCATAACCAGAAAAATATGTAATGAGCTCTGAACTCTCAGCTGAATGCTCCAGAGTGGGGAAGTGAAGCAGTAGTCTGAGAGTTGCTGTAACAGCTGGGGGATTTGGCCTGCCTGGTAGGAAAGTCAAAGTTCTCTTTTTCAGATCTGTGGGAGACAAGACAACAACATGGTCATCCATTTTTTGCTGCATTCAGTGCTGATTTCTGAACTCTTGCTAATTAAATTGACTAAATGATTATATCTTTAAAGTACTCTATTGGGAGTTGCACCAAGCTAAGCACTGGTTACCATACCATAGACCAAAAGACACTTGCAGAAGGCAATTTTTCTTCCATATTTTTGAAGCTTCTGGTAGTTCAAGCAGATGCCTGACTGAATGAGATCGTCGGTGACTGAGATGCAGCAGTGACATACCTTTATAAAAGCAGTGCCAAGAGGTCAGCAAGGATCAGGAAAGATGGTTATACTGGTATTACCAACTGTTCGGCTTGACTTTCTGTGTGAGGGATGCAAGCCAGGCATTTCAGTGTACAAGCTATTTCTTGTGCTACAAGACATAAATTTGGTCTAATGAACACGAAACAGACATGGAAATGAGACCTTTCAGGGAAGAGCTTCAGACTTTCAAACTTCTTACTCAGCACCTATGTTGGCCATCTGAGCTCTGCACATACCTGCTGCAGACCGAGTGCTCCTCCAGGGTTTTCAGCACACCTACCTCTCCTTTGGCTTCTGAGGCACAACGTGGGGAGAGCGGGTGGTCACATCAGATGTGTAAAGCTGAGCAGTATAACATCTCCTGTGTGACCCTGTGGAAAAAATATGTCCCAAATAAGTGAGTGTGAAAATGGTGACATCCTGAATATGTCACGGAGACCAAGTGCTTCAGTAGACCATATCAGGGAGAAGCCATTCACCGTTTGATACACTGCTAAAAGGTCATGGCAAGCACAGCTCTGGCCCTTCCTCAGGAGCAAAATGGAGAAGACCTTCAAATTCCAGGATAAGGATAAAGTTATTTAAGACCAATAGCTGGACTTGGCATCCTTCTCCCATTTTTAACAGAGGTTCACAGAGCTCTGTGCTTATAGCAAAGCTCTGACAGAGGCAAAACACACAGATGTTCCTGACGAGAGAAGGAAACTTCTCCTGGTCACCAGTGTGAGGTCAGATCCTGGTACACTGCAGCCTCTTTCACACTTCCCAGTGTTCCTTTCAAAATGCTGATACCACTGCGTTCCTACAAAATATCAAAAGATCAACACAGAGATGCTGCAACAAACAATACTTCTTGTTCCCACACAGTTCTTCCCCCCAGGGCTACAGATCATTTAATGGGAGAATTGGTTATTTCAAAATGAACTGTTCATTACGGTATTTTCATTGACAGTTCAGTGAAACTGTCAGCTATTCTCTCTCTAATTGCTTTTGATCAACAAAAGAAGGACATGCACCCTTAAATGAAAATTATTTTGATGCAGCTGGAATGGCTTTCTTAAACAGAAAAGAGACTGATGTGTAAAACAGCAAGCAACATTGATGAGAAGAGAAAGAAACAGGAAAAAAAATCTAACACATTTTTTCAAAAAAAATCACTTGTTACTTCAGTATTTCTGCAGACAAATGCAGTTACTCCAGAGAAAAATTTCCATGTCCTTCAGCAACCTCTGTCAGAAGAAGAATTTATTTAGATTGTCTCCTTCTAGCATTCAAAAAAAAGTCAATACTTAAGTATTTCTAGGGGAGCAAGTTGTTAGCTTGTGTTGCATGAGTCAGGTTTCTCACTGGTGCCATTCAGTCAAGCTACAGAGATTAACTTGGATATACAGCTCAGTAAAACCTGCCATGGAATACCCATAATTGAATTTAGGGTACAACTGTAGCCATAATGTGAGTAGCAGCCATGTAATCCTAAACTCTAGTGGAAAGTGTGATCTGTCAGCACTTGGGTATTGACAGATTTCTGTAAAACACCTTGCATAAAAAAACCTTGGTACCTCATTGCTTGTCCTTGGTAATTCATGAAGCATTAGTACATCACATGGAAAACCAACTAATACCATGTTCCTTTAAAAATTAAATAGAAATTTGTGTTCATTTTCAGCCCACTTCTTTTTCCCAAGTCCTGAAATATGGAAAAGAGAAAATAAAAATCTTGAATCCCAGTTAAATTTTGGGATCAGAATAAAAGGAAGGCCTTGCACATTCAGAAAAAGCACAGGAAAGCCCCCAAACACTGGAGAGCCACCAGTTCACACCTTCATCGGACTCTGGCATAGTCAGGGCTCTGTTCCCCCACAGGTTCCCCCCTGCATGAGACAGGATGGAGATTTGAGGCCAGGTCTCGCCCCTCCTGCTCAGCTGTGGCATTGTCTGTCTGAACCTTGGCTGCCTTTCCCCTCTCCTCCCCCAGTGCTGCAGACCCCACCACTCACAGCAGTACTCTGCGGGACCCCCATCTCAGCCACCAGCCCCATCCTGACTCCGGCTCAAGGCACCAGCTCCCTTTCTAGGGCCAGAAGCATTGGGCTTTGCCTCCAGGAAAAGCCCTTGCCAGAGAGCTGGAGGGAGATTTCCAAAAGGGTCATGCTGGTGAGAGTCACCATTTAGTTCCTAGCTAGAAAAGTTAGATCTGATGTATGAGCTCAGGAAAAATAAAGCAGCGAGACCAATTGTTGAGCACATCTGGTTCAGGGGACAGTGTGCTCTCTGGGAAAGACATGGCCGTGCACCGGGTGGGTTACTCATTGTTATGCTCCTCTCTTCTAACAAGGGCCTGGATTTCTGAACATTTAAGATTAGAAGTGATTTGGTTTGTTTTAAAAAAACCTTTGTATATAGCGTACATTATCTGCTAGCCGAAATGGTCACCCTTGGGATTTCAGCAGAATATGTTAACGCTCAGCTCTTCCAGGAACTGAATCACTCAGATTTACGTACCTAATTTCGGATTTAAAAGCTTAACTTCTAACATGCCAATTTGAAAAATGTGGCCACCTCCTTCCTGGTTATACACAGAAGCTGTGAAAAAATAAAAATTACAAGAGAATGTCCCTTAGCTTGAAAGAGCTCGTTTTGACAGCCAAAACAGCGTCTCCTGAGAGTACATGGAGGATATCTCTGTTTAGCTGTGAGAGATGAACTGACCGGACATGAGACGGGGAGGATGGGAAGATACCTTGATATGTCACATCAAATCCAAGCTTCATGTGAAATTCCAGTCACGATTTAATCCACTATTTCAAATAGCTGGTACTCAGACACACCAAAGACTTTGAAGTTGAACTGCAGACTCCAGAATAGCAGAAGGAAAGCAGGAGCACCCAACACCTCCTTGATGGCCTTTGTCAGATCCATTTACCCATTTTCCCAATACACGTCCTTCTTCTAGAGAAACAGTGTAATTTAAAAAATCACACTTGGTTTCACAGGATCACATTTTCCTCATGACCTTGAGGAAGACAAGATGAAGAGCAGGGGTTATGCCATACCTTTGCAGCACTGCCTTTGTCCAGCCTGTAAAGGATCAAGCCAGGGGAGGTTTAGATTGGATATTAGGAAAAATTTCTTTACTGAAAGGGTTATCAAGCATTGGAACAGGCTGCCCAGGGAAGTGGTTGAGTCACCATTCCTGGAGGTATTTAAAAGCTGTGCAGATGTGGTGCTTAGGGATGTGGTTTCGTGGTGGATTTGTCAGTGTTACATTTATGGTTGGACTCAGTGATCTTAAAGGTCTTTTCCAACCTAAATGATTCTATAATTTTGTAAGTGTAAGACCTGCAGAAACCTGCAGAGCCCACATGCCGTATCTAATCCTGCAGCAATGGCAAACTTTTTTGCTCTCTGATGGTTTAATTTTTTTTTCCTCCTTGTTCTGTAAATCCCCTAGAAACCTCCCAGTCAGATTTCTTCTAATTTTGCCTTTTTTTTCTATCTATCAGACACCGGTTATTTTTACTCCTGTGTTCCTAATGTAGCTTGAAATTAATGCAGTCTTTATGTATCAGCCTCCTCAATGATGTATGCACAGTTTGAGGAGAGAAATAATTACAGGCTGTTGCAGAAGAGGACAACAGGCTGGTGTCATTACATCCCAGGCAAACTCTAGCTTTGTTTGGAATTTGCGGCATATGGGATTTTTTTTTTAAAGATGTTTGATCTGAATGTCATTTCTCTAGACAACATAATAATTTAAATCAGATCAGGACACAGGCAGTTTCCTACTGTTCCTAAGCAATGCATGCAGTGCCTTGTGCAGCATCAGAAATCACAGAAAAAAGGGCTGAGATGACATGTCTCTGCTGCCTGCCAGACAGGGCAGTCCCTCATCCAGGGATTTTTGGGCCCAAATAAGGAATTGGAATGTTTTGACTAATACTTGAATTAAAAGCACTCCAGCCAATCACTTCTAAAACCAAGCAATGAAGATACAGAGTTCAGGAGAAAAACCTAAGTCCCCTTTGCAATGACACCACTCTTGGATGTGTAATGTGTTATCAAACTGTGGATAACTCACTTCTTGCCAGAAAAAAATGGTAAACCTTGCACTGCTATTTGAGAGAAGAGGTTCGGCTGGGACCCACTGGGGCCAGCCATGGCTATGGATTTCATATGGGGAGGATTGCAAATGCGGAGAAAACCAAGGGACATTTTACCTGGGGGCTCTGACCATAGGCAGCTGCTAAACAATGATGAAAAGAGAAAAAGGAGAAAAAAAGATTAAAACTTTCCACTGTCTTTCTCATAGCTTTTGGTGGGGTATCTTGCTGTGGTCCCTGAATATTTAGATAGAAAAAGTAGTGCTAATAAAATAAATATGGTTTTTATTTTTAAAAAAACCTCACCTCACCTCACCAATTCCTCTGATGGCACTGTGGTTGAGATTAACTCTGGCTGGGAAATGGCCTTCACATGCTATGAAACTTCAGAGTTGCTATAATCTCTGGGTCTTTCCACTAAAAAAAGAGAAGGTGGGTGGAAGCCCACAGCGGGTACCAGAGGACAAGGCAGAAGAGCAAAAAATCCGACAAACTTTCAAAACATATAAAGCCTACTTTTTATACAAAACAGAGCCCCATCCAGAGATGCTATGTATCTTTGCTTTATAGGAGGGATTTTAACATACTTCTCGATACAACTGGGGTCTAGCCTTTTGCTTTGTCATTTCTGTTCGTAGTTAAATTCAGTTTCCATTGAAGAATATTTGTTGAATCCTAATTTGTTCATTGTACAAACAACATATATAATAGGAATAAAGGCAGGAAACAAAGAAACAATTGCTTATGAAAATGAGACATTTTAATTCAATTTAAATACTATGGCACTTAGTATTATTTAAATAAGGCAGGACTTTTTGTTTAATATTGTTATGTGTTTATTCCTAAAATAAATTTTGCGTTACACTCCAGGTACTAAACCAAGGACTATTCTGCGCATTTTCAGTGTACGTTCTGGCCAGTGGGATATTGCACAACCTTGTGGACTAAAGACCTTTGTAAGTGTTGAAATAAATTGGTAAATTGGGATGGCATTTGTCTTACCTAGGTGTAGGCTAGATTAGTCTAATCTAATCATGTAGGCTTCCTCCTCTGGCAAAGGCGAAAGAGAGCATCTCCAAATGGCAGATCATCTCCTTAAGTGTTTAAGATTTGCAGGCTAAATAGCCTTCTCTGGGTGCCTCTCTCCCTTCTCTGAGCATGAAGCAGGAATTAGAAAAGTACTTTTGGCAATTGTACTTACTATTTTATGAATAAAAATAGAGAGATGAGCTCATGCTTTAGTAACCTAATGAAATTAAAGCCAAGTCTTTAATTTGTTATCTTTGGCATGAACTGTTACACTAATTACTAGGAAAAACAGGTGCCATATTTCAGGAAAAAACCAACCAAACAGACATGGAAATAGTAGAACATGCAGCACTTCAAAACTTAGTGTTCCAGGTAAGCAGTTTTATATACAATGGTAGATCAAAAACCAATTTAAAAAGAAAGAGAGGAAAAAAATTAATCTCTGTAGTCTGTACAATTTCAATCTGATAAGAAGCCACTTTAAAACTGTAGTTGGTTTGGTTCTACTCTGAAAAGTACATATAAACATCTCAGAGGGAAATCTCATTACACTACGACAACAACAATAAAAACACTTCTTAGTTGACCACCAAAGCAATTCTAGAGAAATACCTATGCAAGTACTGAGCAGAAAAAAGGAGATCGATTTTGCTTACTTTTACACAAAAGAACTGACTAGATAAGTTGAGTCAGAAATCTAGGGAGCCTCAGCTTTACAGACCTCTCCATTCAGCAAGAGGAAGGACCTGTGCCTCACTGTGTGCTCTCCCACATATTCATCAGTCGTCTAGAAAAATCACAGACTGGAGATGGGCTTTGCTGAATGGCACTGAGAGGCAGTAGAAACCACTTGATAACCTGGGAGACACATAGTAAAAGGCCTGAGACAAAAACAACAGGTAATTTGATCTGACACGTTCTTCTGATAATGCCAAAGTAAGCACTCCTCAGGTCTGGAGCAAGACTTAGTCCCTCCTTATGACTGCACAGATCAAAATGACTTCTGTGAATATCAAGAAGAAATAACCACTGCTTATCAGCCACAGAAATATGAGTGCTGTATCCCTACCCCATGGCACTGCCTGGACAGATCAGTGGTGTGCCCCATGGCCCCTCACACAATGCCCCTTTGTTTCTTGAGAAGCAAGTGTTGAATTTCCCCTGCACCTCAACCCAAAATCTCTCTGTCATGTTTTATTTCTTTTCACTCACAAAGCAAGACAAAAAAATCTGCAGTGCACTCACCCCAAGCTAGCTATCAAACAAATGCACAATTACATATTTGAAGAGGAGATGGTGAATATTAAGATTATTCTGACTGTAGAACCACCTTACTCTTTACTGAAACCAGTATTCATCACAAAAAAAAGCTGTGTTTCAATGTGATATTTTGTAAAATGGTAATACTGTGATGGCCATATGATTACTGCAAAGGTTGTATAATGGGATGATTTAAGATATGAAGAGGTTTTGAAATACACTGGGTATGTTCCCTTCAGTAAGATTGCTAACACTTTTTTTTTAAGTCATTCATTTTACATTAGTGCATTCATTTTACAAAATCCTCTCTT
Organism: Strix aluco; assembly: GCF_031877795.1. Taxonomy (NCBI): domain Eukaryota; kingdom Metazoa; phylum Chordata; class Aves; order Strigiformes; family Strigidae; genus Strix; species Strix aluco. Next base: position 48,624,572 of record NC_133935.1, read on the forward strand.
ATGCTGGTACCAGAAGGAAATTCTGTTGGGCTGGTTTGCTTTCTCTGTAAAGAGACTGTTTGTACTGTTTGTTATTGTACATCCTTCCACCACATCTCTGCATTTATCTCCTCTCTAGCTGAAAAAAAAATCTACTTTTTTTCTGTTGCGTTTCCCGTAGATCTTTTCCTGCTCTCATCAATTTTTATTGCCTGGTTCAGAGCACTCACTGCTCTGCTAAACAACAGGCAAACAGAACAGGAGCCATGTTTCTGGTAAAGTGGGCAGCAAATTCCTCAAAAGGAAAATTAATCCCATGTAATTTTTTTTCCACTTTGTTCCTTACACAATTTAGCACTTGGGTTGCTATTTTTAAATCACTAAGTACATCAGCTAAAGGTTTTCTGTGATCTGTCAACAGTAACATCTAGCTTTTTCCCTCCCTCCTGCCTGCAAATTAATCCAGCATCCCCTGGGGTAAATCCGTCGTTCAAATCATTCCTGTCAGCAGCTGGTGAAGGTCTTCGCCAGCTCACCAGTGCAAGCTCTGATCCCAAACCTCATCACCTCAGTGGGGTTACAGCTGCTCAGTGCCATGCTGGGCTGGGTCCTGTCCCCAGCGAGGGCCAGGCCACCCCGCGGCACAAAGCTGCCATGAATTTTGTCTCTCAGCAGGAGGCATGCTCCAGGCTCACTCTCATTCATCATCCACGAGGAACAGAAGCACTTTTTGCCTTCACTGCATGCTCCAAGCTGAATGGGTTGTGGTTCCCATTGCACACACCAAAACACAACCGTTAGTTGATTGCTCTTCCCAATCTGACTGCTCTCAGGGGAAATAGCTACTGCCGATGAATGACAAATCATACATTTGCATATTTTCTTTTTTTTCTTTTCTAATTTAAAGATTTGATGTCATCTGCAAACTATGAATCTAAATTTTTTTCCATTCCTTTTTAAGATTAATACATCAAGCAAATAACTCCATGGCTAACCTACAGAAGGTGGAAGTGTTGGTCTGCTGAACAGTGCCAGTTTCAAAACCAATTCTTTTCTTTCCCTCTTGATTAGGAGAAAAGGGTCACAAAAGTCTGCTTTGCCTACTGTCTACCTCCTTTATTTGAGCCAAGGTATTTCCACAAGGCATTCAAGGCATCAGAGCTACTCCATTTGATGGAGACCCTTCCCTCTGAGTTCATGGAAAGGACACAGCCACAGCTCCTGAGGAGCTCTTGCCCTTGGGAGAGCTGAGACATGGCGACCACCGAGGGGTAGAGACTCGCTTCCAGCCTCAAAGCACGGACTTTGGGCAACACAGCCTCAGTGAGAAGAAGGAGCATCCTCATAGGGAAAGCAAATCCTGACTGGCTGTCTGAGTGCAAAACCTGATGGAAACAATGCCCTGACTGATATTTTTTTTTGACCTGAACACCACTAAGGTGAAGCTCAGCTAAACAACATATAGGTGTGGCCTCAAGTAACCACAGTAGAATAAGAAAAATTGTCTTCACTGGGATTTTTAGGTTGCAGGATCTATTTCAGTGCTTTTACAGGATTGTAAGATACTCCCACCTCACAAGAGACAACTACCCTTCCTTGCAGGGCTTACAACTTGTTTTCTTTTCTCTTAAAAAGCTTCTTAGGGGATGATATCTGAGAGTAATTCATTTTCTAGTTTATCTGCAGAGAGCTTGAGTAAAGATAATTGTGTTTTACGGTGCTTGAGAGAATCCAGAAAGCAGTTCAGTGTCAACTTTTCTGCTGAGGGGATTCAACCTTGCAGATTAAATACCAATAAACATACTGAAGACGCATAACCCTTGGTAAATGTTAAAGCTCGTCATACTGTAAGTGTAATTTTAATGATGACTACTTTGCCACTAATTCAAAACAACACCTGTCATTGTGTTTGAAGTAGGCAAAGTGCTGAACTGACAGTGCTGGAAGCTGTACTTCTTTATTCAGATATGCCTTATGGAGACACAAGTGCAGCATCAGCTTCTGCAAGCTGGCTCAGTTCTGTGTTTCCATGTCTATCTGGAAAGGCTGTGAGTTTCAGAGCATGAAAAAGTCCCTCCTTTGCTCATCCCTGGTCTCTCTGCCAAAATAGGGAGCAGCAGAGTGCCTCTTGCAATACCAGCTTTTGCAAGGGGTTTCCTTGTCTGCTGGTTAAATAACGTGGAATAATATCCAAGACCCTGTGTCTCATCAGTGTAACAGCTATGAGTGAAAACTTAGAGGGGCAGCAACCTTGACCCTAGCCCATCCACAGGAAGGTCCACTTGCTGTCCTCTCATGCTCTGCCTCTCTAAAATCCTGCTGCTGGACATCCCTGTATCACCTGATTACTTCCTTAATATATAACTAATTTCTCTATTTCTTTTTATAATGTATCAGACACTGTATATCTTTCATATTCTTCTCATGATAGACCAATGAGAAGAAAACCTCAAGTTAACTGTTAACTTGCCTGACTAAGAAACACATGTCAAAAGAAACATACCAAGGACAAGCAGGATACAGCATCAGCTTCCACTGCTTTTCCATTCACTCCATGTCAACCCTGGGTTTGCCACACTCCTCACTGCAGAAGCATATCCTCGTCACAGCCCTGGAAGGAGAGCAGGGTGCCCCAGCAGGATGGGTGCAGTAGGGGTCCCCCTGTCTCACACTCACATCCCAAGCATCCACCCCGGGCAGGGCTAGCCAGGAGCAGCTTTCACCATGCATACTGGCAAAGCACTCCAGAGTTTGCATGACCAACACTGATTTACTGTTTAATTACATGTCAGTGAGAAGTGGTCCCGACAGAAAATATTGCTGATAACAGACAGGGCCAGTGTTGTCAGGAGCACAGGGAGGGGAGCAGAAATCTACACTTAAGACATTATTAGAGCAGATTGTTTTCCCCTCTTCTATTTTAAGTAATCAATTGCAACACATGTTTAAATACAATGCAACAATTGTAATTAAAAGCCACTTGATTAAAAACATTTGAAGGTTGATAACTTTGCAACTAATTTTATGTTCCATAATTCCTGTTCTCCAATATTGCTTGCAAAAATTGATTGGCACTTAATTAACCTTATATCATTGTTCCATTCAATCAAAACTAAAAGAACTTCAGACATTTGATTCCATCTGTTAACAACCCTGTTAAACAAAATACCAAAGCTCCTACTATATTTTCATAATGAAATTTCTTGAGGACAGTTTCTGTCCCCAACTTCTTGTAAAATGAGAATGAGTTGGAAGAAGTCAGATTTATCCTGAGGGACGAAGGATGGCACTGCTCTCTCATGAGACTCCAGGATAGTGTGAGGAGATGCTGGTCATCTGTGCTGGCATTCATGTGGCCATGATCTCTCCAGAGGTGAACAGTGCTTCCCCAACTGCTGCTGCAGAAAATTAATTCCCAATGGACCATCTTACTCTGTGTACTGAGAAGCGAAACCTAAAAACTCCAGCCACAAGGTTCCATGTTTAAAAATGAAAAAGAAAAAAAAAAAAAGAAATCTGAGCCCCACAGAAGAGCAGGAATAAGAAGTCACAACCATGACAAGGGTATGGCAGCTAAGACTGTCTCATTTATGGGACTTTGAAATAGCAAATTGAAAACATCTCTGCAACACAAGCAGGCAAACATGATGCCAGCTGAGGCTAATGGAAGATACGGCACTTCAGTCATAATCCCAGGACACAAGATCTGTCAGGCATCTGACCTTGTACTTATGTTTGTCTGCTAAAGCAGCTGATGGACAATTTGAGGTGGTTGAGGGGGTCATGACTGAGCTACTGGGCTCGAGACCACCTGCATGGCACACCTCACGCCTTTCCCTTTCACGGTGGCCAGAGCTGCAGTCCCACTAGGCACCTCTGAAGATGAGGATGCATGGAACCTCTGCCCACACAATCAGAAACTGCCCCTCACCCAGCAATGAAGGACACTGGGAGTACTGAGGACCACATACCAAGCAATAAGCCTAGTAACAGATGTATGTGGGACATCTTTAAAAAGCACTAGAGGATTGATAGTCTTTCCCAACAAAATGCTAGCTGTCAATCTCAGTCAATTAGCATTACAACTGGAAGATGTTTCTAAATATGCCATATTTTTGTAGCTCAGAAAACTTGGGAGCACTAGAGGGTCCTCAGGACACTTTTCTTAAAATGCAGCCTGCAAAAATGTTTTCATTTTTCTCAACACACTGGAGAAAAAGATGAAAGTTTTATTGGTACTCAGGCATCACACATAAGGTCAAGGGGAACACATGGGAAATGTGTTATTATAGAGCTTATGAGCATTTTTCCCAGCGACATTGGCCAGTATCGAACATAGGACACTGACCTAGGTGTGGAGCAGGGGTTATGCTGGAAGGCAGTTCCTATATCCATAAAACAATGATGACAACCTATTACAGAGAATCCCTCACAAATGTTTGTTAATTATTTTCTGACACATGAAGCCAAGAGAGAACAAAGACCAGGGAAAGCACTTCCCCAGCAGTGATTTATGGCCCCATATAACCCCACCTAGGTACCTGCAGGCAGAGAGACAACCACTTTGCACTGATAGCAACCAGAACCTCCAGGCAATGAGTCTTCAGGGTTGCCATGAGCTAAAACGTACCCCAACTTGCCCAGCTTTCAAAGGTGCTGGAATTTCAGCTGTTCTTTCTTGAGGACACTTTCTGTCTAGGAGAAAAATGATACCTCCTTTCACAGGTACCTCCTGGCACTTCACTCATGCCCAGAAATCCACTAAAATAAGGAAGATTTGGAATCGCTCCTGACCATGATACTTCAGGATGGCAGCTGGAGAGGGATGTTTCTAACATATTTTCTAACCTTCTCTGGGTTTGGTTAATTAACAGGAAGAAGAATTGTGCTAGTGATGCTGAGTATCGTATGGACGTTTTACACTCTTACAGCCAGTGATGTCTGGAGCAACACACAATGTGTATTTGGAGGGGTTGGAGAGAAGAGCTTCAAGCTTAGCATGCATGAAAGTCCCATGACACTTGCAGGCACCAGCAGCTTTTGACAGAGACCTAAGCCTTTGAATTTGGGGGTGATCTGATCCTGCTGTCTGCAAGAAGATAAAAAGTCAAACAAATTGCTTCCTCTCTTGCCAGAACAACATCCAAACCATAGACGTGAGTCCCTGAGTAGGAGGGGAGTGTATGCCTCGGAGGTGCAAAAGCCTGAGATACAACCTTGGCTCTGTCTGATGGCCAGTCATAAAACATGCAGAGACAAGAGCACTACTAGGACCTCTGCTGAAATGTACTGAATTAAGATAATTAGCGGGACTAAGAGAGCAGCTGTAAATATGAAAATAAAAATCACTACTTTGATTTACCACTTAACTGGCAGATAACTCCAAGAGGGCACTTCATCCATAAAGCTACTGAGCCTAGGGCCTTGGACATTACAGGTCAGCCTGTCAAAAAGTCATGCAACCAGCTTTAAGAGAAAGGAATTTTAAAAATTAAGTATTTATTCTTTTTATTTATTTACTGGGTTTACACAGTGGGATTTGCCTTTAAAGGAAGAACTAAAAACCACTAAATTTTCCTTTTTGTCTATAAATTAAGTCATGTGGGCTAAGGAAAGGCATTACAGGCAACTTAAGCCAATGCAAGACCATGTTGTGGCTGAAAGGCATGAGCTGGTCCCTGGCTACATGTTCCCACAGCGGCTCTTGGGTCAGAGCCGGGGATGCTGCTGCCACACGGTGTGTCAGATCAGCTCACGGGTCTGACCAGGCATTAACCTCAGCTTATTCATTTGCTGTATTAGGTTTCGGTGTGTTCCTCAACCTGAACCCAATGTGCCACACAGTGGCACAGTAACACAGCTACTGACACAAACACAGGGAGGAGATGGGAGCACCAGGGTGGAAAGGGTAGACCCAGCCCTCTCAGGGCAGTATGCTTTTACATCTGCTTAAGCACGTCAGGCAATATTGGAGAAGACGGTTATACTGAGACTTTAGATGTGAAGGAAAACCCATTCCATTCTCCACGTCCAACCAAGCAACTGACCGAATGTGACCCCATTGCTTTTGCCGTGAAAAATCGACATTACATGAGCTTGAAACACAAAAGAAATACCAGAAGAAAGGTCACTAAGGACAAGCACCACACAGGTGCAGTTGGCTGAGAGTTAAATGCATTGGCTGCCAGCGACTTTATTGTGTGTCTGTGTATACATATTTTCATGTTTTTGTATATAAAGTATGTGAGGGTACCTGAAGGCAATATTTTAAGTGGAGGGCACAAGGCATGCCAGACCTGAAAATAGGATTTAATTGTATTTTTCAACTCATTTGATTATCTCAGCATCAGAGGTTGAGATTGGGGTAAATTTGGATTAACTGACCTAAACCTTTTCTCCAGTGTGGTTCTGTAGTTTAAGGACATATTAAGGAAGAACAATCATTAGCCAAGGTTTAGGTAATACATATGATCTAACCCTTTACTGAGCCAAAATACGCCTTAAATAACAGTGATTAAGACTTCTTTTCAAGTCTTGTTTTCTGTCACCCACAAAATGAGTATAAACAAATATCTGTCTGTCTCATCTGTCGGGGAAGATACACCTTAATATTTCACACCCAATTTTACCTTTTGGATGACGTCTAGGTCACTATTTGTATTACTATTTCTCATATGATTCTTCCTTATTATTTCAGAGTTACCATACCCTGCCTGAATGCATGTTTGGTAGTCGTCTTCCTTTTCAAGGGTATACAGATGATTACAAGTTTATTTTCACAAAATATATGGAGTGGTTATCTCTGCTAAATACCAGAACAGTATTCAATCAGGAGAATTAAGCTTATGAAAGAGATGTTAAGCCAGTGTCAAAGATCTTTTAGGAAGACAGAACTTGTACACAATAACAACATGGTTGGATTAACTTTACAACAAAAGGAAATTAGACTGGATTTCTACAGAGTCAGTTTTGTTATTCTAGCTAACAATATGATTAACATTGAATGAATGGTAAAGGCCTCATTCATGCTTCGCTTAGCCCAAATTAATGTGACTGATTACCCAGCCTCTCTGTTCTGGCAAAAATTCCCGTGCCTCCTAAGCTCATTTATCCAGAGAGTCTCACTTTTAAGGGGATTGACCCCAGGCAGAAGGAAACAGTAGATGAAGCCTTTGAAGCTTTTGCACTTCATTGCCCTCTTCTCTGGACAAGCAGCTCCAACTTCATGTTTAAAGGTGTAAAAGTCTACAGCCCCAGCTACTGTAGATATATCTGGGTTCTGTCACAGGCGCGCAGGTGTTTGACATCTGATTACAGTAACTTCAGGAATCATTCCTTCCTCGGGGTGGTTCATTGTTTTCTTAAATTATTCCCATGCTCCACATCATTGCCAATTATCAGACCATCCTAGATGGAGGCTAGTGCTAGGCTTGGGATTAGCTGCTCGCCCTCCTTGAGGAGCATCCCTGACTCCCCAAGGAGCCATGAATTAAGCTGCTGATGAATAACCCCTTTCTGCCAAGCACCTGAGAAACCTGAGAAGACCATATGGGCTGTGAAAATTACAATATGCACATCAAGAGCTGTTTGTGTTCACTGTGAGAAAACAAGTCAGCACAGACTGACATCAATGTCAGCATGATGAAGGCTGCAGAAAAAAAATGTAAGCTGTAGATTTATCCTAAGAGGCAGGAAACCAGCCAGGAGCAGGTAACTCCCATCCCTGCCGCTTCCCCTGCCCCATCGCATCAGTAATGCTCTCTCACTGGAGCAATCCACTGCCAAAATGTAATTGACACGAAGAGCCTTGACTTTTTCTTCTCCTCATCTTTACCTAGGTACAACACAGATGAAAAGTAGAGGCAGCGGAAACAGCCCACATGCACATGCAGAAGCAGGCAGACAGCTTTCTGTGGTGCTCACCTCTGGTGTAGGCGGGTGTCTTTCCACAGAACCAAGACAAGCATCTTTCCACCACTTATGGCAACTGGTTGTGGTACTACAGAAAAAGCCAACCCTTTACCACCAATCTTCCTCACCAGGAGCTCACATAATCCTTATGTTGTCCCTCTAAACACCTTCCACATTCAGCTGGAGGAGCCCACCTTTCATAAGTGCACAGGAAGCACCCACAAGGCTGAGTGTCTTTTGTGGTTTCAAGATCTGGTAATGCTTGAATCCAACACCCACCCCTCCACCAAAAAAATCTTCAGCTGGATTTATGGAACCAGACTTACTGGTAAACTGAGTCCTGGCTTTATGCTTACACATTCACGGCTGACTTGAGGAGAAGCCACTAAGGACATAGTTATGCTGTGCTGCCAGGGTGCTCCCCAGGGTATTGTCACTGACCAGTGGGGATCTTATTGACCACCCTTCAACCTTGGTCGCTTCAACAACCAGAAAAATTACCATACTCTCTTAAATGGCACTAATCCTCCAGCTGGACCAAGTGCAAGTCAGCCCTGGGCTCCACTCCTACAAGCACTTTGTGCTTATGCATTTAAATGAAAGCCAGTGTGTAAATAATGGGAAGACCAGCAGAACTGAGTTTACGGGCAAAGCAAGGGAGGCAGCTGACCCAGCCACAACCTGGAGGGCACAAAATGGGAGCAAATGCACTGACTCAAACTGGCTGCAGCTTACTTGACTTCTGCTGCTGCCTGGCAAGGTACTGGGAGAGGGGCACTGGAGATAGCTGTTGGGAGCCAGAGGAAGCCAGGGAAACGTGAGAGGAGGAGGACTGAAGATGGCTCTGATGCTCTGTGAGTGGGAGAGGAAGAAAGCAGGCTGCTCAGATATGCAGAGTGAACACTGAACAGAGTAGAGAAGTCTTAGTATTGTCATGTTACTTCCATCTTTAAGGGCACACAGAGAAGTTGTATGCCCTGCATAGTACAAGAAGGTTTATCCAAGCTAGGGAATAGGGTATGGATCCTACCATTGGGAAGGTGGTTTTCAGTGGACTTGCCCAAGAAGAGTGACTGAAGGAAACGGGACAGATATAAGTCATTAGGCAAATTACTTCTAATACAATTCTTTGCACTATAAGCTAGGTAAATCTGAACTGCTGTGTTACTTCAAATGGACAAAATCCAAAAGCAATCTCATACCAAAGCTTGACATAAAACCAATTACTGCTGACTGTGAAACATATGCACATCTTAGAGCCCTTTGATCTTTCAGAATGAGTGACAGAAGCTTCTCCTTGCAACATGCTTCATACTGAAATGATCTGGCTATCATGTCATGACTCTGAACACTGTCACATGCTACAGGTAATTTGACTCAGAAAAAAGCTTTATACCATCACACTGGTCACGGGTTTCAGCAGTGGAAACCACCATTTTGGTCTGTTTTCACAAACTCATGTCAGAAGCCCAAAAGGAATTAGTGAACGACTTCTCTAAATTGTATGCAGTCATCACTACCAGTAGCTCCTTCATGACAGTATTTGAGTCTCCCAAAGGTCTTTCTGGCATCTGCAATGCACATGTCGGTGGCAACCAGAACCAAACCATATCCCCCCAGAGTCCTCTAAGATGAACGAGAGAGGAATGGGAAAACATCCTAATAGTCTTCCTGGCAAAACTCTATCGAGACTTAATTTTTATTACTGTTGTGTAGATTGTAAATGTCTGCAAAAGGAAAGAAAAAAGAAAGAAAAAAGAAAAGGTTTCTCCAAGGATATGCATATGATTTTCATAGCAGAATAAGTCCTTGAGTCATGCAAAGGACAAAGCTGTGATAAAGCCAAAGTAGTATCGTCACATTTTTCAGCCCTACAAGCTCTAAACATTTCATATATAACAATGTTTATGTGCATTTTAAAAGGTAAAAATAATGAATTCTTACAGAAACAACCATTCATACATACATACAATATATGTTTGGCTCTTGACTGGAAAAGAAAGAGGTTTATACATTAAATTGGAAAGCCCTATAGCACAGAATATGGTTCCAGAATGAAAACAAAAAACAAAAGAAAACTCCATTCCAATAGATTGTATTGTCATAGTTTGTACTTAGCTGAAAGTGAATCCATGATTAATTTTAAAGATTTGTCATTGGGACAGATATATGCAGTAGTCTGAGCAAGGAACAGGAAAGGTGATCGAATTTTGTTACTTGTTCTTGTCACATATTTTTTTCTTAGTAGTTAATTAATCTATAAACTTTACTTGTACAAAAGGTTTTGTAGTGCTTAATGTCTTTATGCTTTTGAAGACTATCCTTTTGTACAAAGAAAGACATCCTGAAACTGCCAGTACTGCAGATCATTGTTTTGATGATGGTGATGGTATTGAAAACCAGTGAGATAGCTATCCAACCTTTCTGAAAAAGTACATCGCTTTTATGAGCATTTCTAGAAACAAAATAACTATAGTAATATGGCACTCCAGCATTGAAAGGGTGAATATATAAGAACAATGCATTTTCTTACAGAATAATACTAAAGGATTTGTGTTTGCAGAGAACAAAGAAAGGAGTCAACTCCTGATAAGATAAACATGATGTCAGAATCCAGGACAGGATACATATGGGATTGATTTCACAACAGGACAAACATCTACAATCATTGATGTTGATGAAATACTATATACACAAATATACATAAAACATCTGCACACTGCATTATATACTATCTTTTTCTAAATCTAGTGAGTTTCCCTCCTCTGTCATGCACGGGCTGGCTGTTAAAAGGACAGAAGCCATTTACCCAAGGTGACTGTGCCAGCAAACCCCTCAGGATGGATGAGAAGCAGGAGCTCTCCGGGGCCTCCCGCCCAGAGCCCTTTCTTTGATCTCAGCTGCATGTCCCCACTTGGCAGCAGGCAGGTATGGCGTGTGGTGGCCCTGTGCCAGCCACACTGCGCGTCCATGGCTCCTGGCAGAGAAAGCGTGTAATTCCTGGGGAGGAAAACCTCCTCTGGATGCCAGGGGAACAAAACGAAATGACTTCTGGCAGGATGCAGAGCAGGGATTTTTCACGCACGACGGATCTAGGTATCAATTTGCAGAGTTAGAGATCGAACGGCTGACAAGGCAAATGCAACTGGGAGGAGGACTGACAGATGGACACTGAGAGATCTCCCCCCTTGCAAGCCAAACATACTGCTTTTGGCAAAAACATGATTAAGATTTAATTACTAGGTAAGAACAATCTTAGAATACCCAAAGGAAAATCTTGCATTGTTCACAGCAGAAATAAAACACCACATTATTTTTTGTCAACACATATATAATCCAGGCTGAGGCAGAACTAACATTTGACTTAAAATTCCTTGTAGAGCAAACCCTTGTCTTGTTCTGACAGGGATCAAATATCCATGAACACGCTCAGTTGCAGTATCACAAACCAATAGGATTTCTCGTAAAATAAACATATGGAATAGGTTTTACAGAGCTCGCTTCATAAACCAGACCAGGCAGCAAACTTGAAAAGGCTGCCAGTGAACCTAACTGTGCAGCTTCACTCTCAGATGGACAGGGGGACACATTGAAACCCAAGTGGGAATGTTTGGCTGCCACAATCAGCAAGCTCTTCTCACAGACTCAATTTCTCCTCCAGGAAGACCCAATGTAGTGTTTTCCATCTTTTCACAGAGGACTGAACACCAGAGTAAGGCAAGTTTTCCAGAAGAACATCTGCTTGGATAACATCACCCAACAATCACTGCATGCTCACTAAGCCCTGGGGTATGATCACTGAACTTGGGTCAAGTGCTACCACCAGCTGACTTGAAGCTCAGCACTGTTTGAATCTTCAATTCTGAGCTGAATGACTAGTCAGACATCTGTTGTAACATCCTTGGTTGATTTCCAAGCAGCACATAGCTGAACACATCAAACATAATAGGCTAAGTAGCAGGAAGACAATTCCATCTTCCTTTAAACCTGTGGTTTTTTTCTCAACCTCCACTCTTCTACTGCAAACCCAGAAATTATTACCAGCTTACAGACTGATTTTGAGAAATATGGATTCTTTCATACAATACTTATGAACAGCCAAAAGACTAGTGGAAACATTCACTGCAGTCCAGTTAAAATATTATTATGAATATCAGCCAGCCTGTGGTCAATGCTAGCATTCTTTCTCAATATATGGGGTGGAGAGATGGTTTTTAATGCCTTTCTTTCCCTTATTGAGAGAAACTGAAGTCAGTATGAAAGTAGTAAGCTCATCACTTTGGTGAGAAGCAATGTGTGAAGGATCCAAAGAAATCAATATCTGGTTATGGGTTGGGAAGCTGATTGCAGCAAATTTCCATTATTCAGTTAGGGAAGAGAGTGCTTGGGAACTCTGGAAGTCTAGGAAATTAGAGCAAGTCAAAATAACTCCTCTGAAAATGTTTTCTTCAGTAACAGCACAATAATCTTTGGTGGTCTTCATGTTGACAGAAAATGTGTCATGAAGTCTTAAGTCCTTCTTTTTTTTTCCTTCACAAGCAAAACTCTAGTCCTTCCCTGCAGGCAAATTTTAAGGGCAAGCCAGCTGGTAGAGAGGATCAAGGGAAGTAAAGCATTCACTGGTATTTGGGGAATTAGGTGTTTCTTCCTGGTCTCAGGAGAGGATCACAAAGAAAGCTGTAGGCAGCAGCTGGAGGTGTTCAGAGATCTCAGTTCTTTATGAATGAGAACTCCCAGTCAGGACCCCACAGCACGTCCTTGATGGAATAACAAATAAAATAGGAACTGTTAGAAAGAAGGATGTAAAAGGCTTCCTCCACCAAGCTGCTGTCCTCCAACACTCTTAAAAGGCAGACAGACTCCCAGTCAAGCTGTGTGTGCCTTTCAAACTCAGGCAAAGGGGGACAAAATGTCCAGTGGTTTGATATTTCAGTAGGATCTTTTCATAGGCTCTGTCCACTGTTGGTTGAAAAGAAATTTCCTAGCAAGTCTGTGATAAAATTCATAAAATTATAAAAAAACAACAAAGACTGAGTCTTTTTGTTTTCCTAAGACCTTAAAAACAGACTGGAATTAATCATAGAATCATAGAATAGTTAGGGTTGGAAGGGACCTTTAAAGGTCATCTAGGCCAACCCCCCTGCAATGAGCAGGGACATCTTCAACTAGATCAGGTTGCTCAGAGCCCCGTCCAGCCTGACCTTGAATGCTTCCAAGGATGGGGCATCTACCACGTCTCTGACAAACCTCTTCCAGTGTCTCACCACCCTCATCATAAAAAAATTCTTCCCTGTATCCAATCTAAATCTACCCTCTTTTAGTTTAAAACCATTATCCCTTGTCCTGTCACTACACTCCCTGATAAGGAGTCCCTCCCATCTTTCCTGTAAGTTCCCTTTAAGTACTGAAAGGCCACTATAAGGTCTCCCTAGAGCCTTCCCTTCTCCGTTTTGAACAACCCCAACTCTCTCACCTTTCCTCATAGGGGAGGTGCTCCATCCCTCTGATCTTCTTCATGTCCCTCCTCTGGACCTGCTCAAGCAGGTCCATGTCTTTCTTATACTGGAGGCCCCAGAGCTGGACACAGTACTGCAGGTGGGGTCTCATGAGAGCAGAGTAGAGGGGGAGAATCACCTTCCTTGACCTGCTGGCCACAATTCCCTTGATGCAGCCCAGGAGATGGTTGGCTTTCTGGGCTGCGAGTGCACACTGCCAGCTCATGTCCAACTTTTCACCCACCAGTACCTCAAAGTCCTTCTCCACAGGGCTACTCTCAATCCCTCCAACTCCCAGCCTGTATTGATACTAGGGCAATCATGGCAGTCAAATAAATGCAAGCAGCAAAGAATGGAGAAATTTTACAAGACGCTGCATGTGAACATAAGCAGGAGGGGACCAAGAAACTGGGAAGACCTCATAGTACAAAGCTATAAATATCAGCTGATGCAAGTGAAGCTGCACAATTTTGGGTTGCCTATGAGCAAAACTGGCTGCTACTGCTTCGTGTCTGAAACAAGGCTTGTGGGTCCAAAATCACATCTGTTAGATCGGTTGATACAGCTGGAAAACACAGATGACACCTGCTTTAGCCTCCAAGCCTCACCTTGTTCATGTTCGCAGTGACCAAGCCCAGCGCAGCTCCAAGAACTGGGAACATAGCCCTGCCAGGACTCCTGGAGGAGCCATGGGCCCAGGGCAATTCATGTGCCCTGCAGTTCCATGCCACAGATACCTCACTCCAGAGCCAAAATAGCTGTGCCAGCCTGAGGGAAGCTCTGGACCAAAGCACCATAGTTATTTCTGAAGACCAGGCTCAAACAGCATGTGTTGGCATACCGTTCCCCAGGCACACACCAGGCTGCTCAGCAGCAGCTTGGCTAGCTCAAACCTGTGGGCTGCACCCCGTGCACATAAATATGCCCTCTGCAGCTGTGCAACCCCTCTGGATGTTTCACTGACCTATATTCCCACGTGTACACCTTGCAGAGCAGCACCAGTGCTGTGCAAGCACTATTTCTTCCGCTCATCACAGCAGTTTTTCACTGCACCCACTGATCACATTGCACTGTAAGAATGACCACTTCCAGCACATCCTCAAGCCTCAGACAAAAGCACAGATCTTTGACTGTGTATGTCAGCATCACCCTGGCTCTGACTGTGTATGTCGGCATCACCCTGGCTCTGACACACGCACTGAAGGGGTGCGAGAAACTGAGCGGCGCAGCTCAGATCACCAGATGTACAACTGTGTCTGAACAGCAGCGGATCGCTATGTCAGACGCAGCAGGAGCTCACTAAACAGGCCCATTAGCCAGAAAACTAGGGCGCTCTGCCAATTAAATTATTAATCTCCAGGCATATTTAAACTCATTGAACATGTTCAGCTTTTCCAGTTTTACTCCTTTTGCTACACTCAGTAATACATACGTGTCACAGCGCTATTCATTTCTGAAGAGCGAGGTACTTTATGCGACTAGGAAAACATCTTTATATCAATTTGTAAGTGAAGATAAGTAAAGACTAAGTCCTGCAGAAGGTCATACAGCAAGTCAAGGGAAGAGCCAGAAGATGTGACTCCTGACTCACCATCCAGTCCTCCATCCATCACATCACATTTCAGTGTAGGGACATCACTGTATCTGCCACATGCTGATAAAGTTGTACAAGTTCAAACAAAGGTGCTAAGTGTGCAAGCTGAAGCATGTGGGATTTTTACTTAAGTGAACAGTCTTTTTGCTTTCTGTTCAACTTCATACTTGCACCTTGAATTCTTTGTAGGAAGTGCTTTTGTAAGTGTAAAGATCTTGCATTTCAAAATCTGTAAGTATAAAAGTAAAATTTAAAAAAATTGTTCAACTTGCACAGTACCATTTCTCCTTCCTCCCTGCTCTGAAGCAAATACACACTTCCACCCAACGGCACTCTGGGCTCTGTCAAGTGGGGTACATTGCCCCAAAGGACACATCAAAATGTGCAGCAGCAGCACAGGATCTGCAGCTGGCCAGGCCCCAGAGGGATTGGATCCTCTGACTACATTTATGGTCACAAATTTTTGACTGGAGTTAAAGCTGAAAGAGTGACATTCTTTCATTACTCAGGTCAAACTAATTCATTTTTAAGCAAGGCAAAACTTCCAAAAATCACTTAATCATTTAAATCACAACCAAGGATGTTTTTTTCCTGTGTCTGAACAGGGGAGGTACTGACATAAGCACACCGGGGTAAGCTCTGCAGTGTAGGAAACTCCAAAGTACAGCTCCCACTGGTTTTCGATGGGAATTATGACCTTCAGTCCCACAAATGCTTTTGAATACTTACTCCATCAATGCACATCTTTCTTTGCATGCTCCATGCCGAGTGGCCCTGCCCTTTGGCATTAGGGAATGTCTGACTGCTCTCCTGACGTAATGCGAACAGAGGAGTGAAGGAGAGAGACAAAACTGACCTTCAAATCACGGAGCAGTGTCATTTGTATTAATCAGTTCAATATAAGAATATCAAAGAGAGGTTTCCATAGGTTAATATATTTGACAGGGCATTCTGAGAGGCTCGAGGAAGTAGAAAGTACTTTTACACTGTCAGAACAAAAGTAGCATGCAAAACCAGGTGTTAAAAGGCCTCTAACACTGAATAGTTTCCCTTAGTATAGTTTGTTTTGACCATCATAGTTTAATTTCACACAGCTGTTAGGTGAACACTATCTTACTCGTATGCTCTAGCACCATCTAGCTTGTGCCTAAGGTAACTAAGCTCTGTTACTTTCTCCTCAAGTAGGCAAATCTTTAATCCTGTCATTTCCTTTAAGTATGACTGTCTGTAATTTGGTTATTTTAGTTTGACATTATAATCCAAATGAAAGTAAAAATAGAGAGTACAAAGCAGCCTCACAGGTTGAAGAGGTTCCTCTGCAGAGCAATTCCTTCAGCTGAATCCTCCTCCGTCTGTTGGTTTCTCTGTTCCCTCTTTTCTGGGCTTGAATCTTGCCAAAGATACATATGCGTGTTAAATATTTATAAAGTTTACATTTCAAATTTTGTTTGCTTAAATAAGGTTTCTTAGAGGAACTCATTAAGAAAAGCAGCAAATACTGGGACAAAATAACACAATACCAATTCTTGTTCCAAATGAAAAAGCACCAAACAATATGAAAACCAGGGAAGAGTTGCTGCTCATCAAAGGCAAGGCTAATGGTCAGTACTGGGAATGGGTTTGCTCATGGAGGATTGAGGTGGCACCTGGTAGCCTTTGTGCCCCACAGAAACGACCTTGCTGCACCCTCTGGCTCTCCGTCTCACAGCTGCAACCACCAGCCAGGGCTCAGATACAGGCAAGGCAAGTGAGAAGAAAAACCTTCAGTGAACCACTCAGCAATGTGAGAGCTGATGTTTAACCTGGATCACCCAGCAAATTATACAACGCAAATCCATTCAATACTTCAGTTGACATAAATACTCTTGCCCAGATTCCCAAAAGTGAAATTCATAGTCAGGACAAATATCTGCAGGTATGCAAACTGTGATAAAAACCACCATTACCCTGTGGCAGATGTCAGAAGACATCTCCTGAGTACTCAAGAAGTCTGTTCCTCTTTTCCTGATACTTCACACAAATGACAGGAAAGCTTTTGCGAGATGTGTGGGGGCTCTCTAGTCATGCCTCTGCAGGGCTCATCAGCAATACTTGTGGAGACCTTGCTTACATTTTGCAGTGGGCTTCTAGTTGGCATGCCCACTTCTTCATGAAAAGCACCACGTAAATGAACCCTCACTCATACGGCACTGTCTTATATTGCAACACCAAGTAGCAGAGAAAGCCAAGTTAATGAGTCAAATTCTCCTTTTCCAGGTCACTAACAGACACAGATGAATGACAGCACCTTGGTCTTGGGGTGCCCACTGCAGAGCTCCAGGAACCGCATCACCCACTCACAATGGCTATTGCGTATTTGTCACACATGGAACAGCAACAGGCTTTCCGTTTGAGTGGCTTAGTTAGGTCCACTGGAACAATTAAAGAAGAAAGAAAAAAAGCAAGGCCTCCAGGATGAAGTACAGTGCACATTTTGTTTGCAACACATTGCACCAGCTCTGTTACACAAATGGCCATCTCCTTGCTCAGACATGCGGCACACTCCCTGCAAATGCAAACATGGAAAGAGGGAAACGTTTGCTCCGGAGACATAAAAAGGTGGACGTCTGACCCGCATGTGGAGCCCCATCTGGACCAGAGCATCTTAGCATGATGCAGCATTCAGTAGAAGCAAATTCACACAGTTCTTGCTCCATACTGGCTATTTTCCTGCATTTGTTGCCAAAAACACAAGCTTATCTATGGAAAAGAAAGGATTTGTATTCCAGGATATGTTGAATGAGACATTTTAAAAACAAAACCTGACATGGCCACACTGAAGCAGAGCAATGCACTGATCCTGTGTCCTGGGAGTCTCCGGGGCCTGGGGAGGGAGGTCTGTTAGCACTGTTAAAGTAGATGTGGGAAATGTTCTTCTCAGCACATTTTGAAATGCAAAATCTTCCCAGAAGGGAGGCAGTAATTGAAGAGAGAACTGCACAAGAGCCTCTGGACAGAGCATCAAAATCTAGCTGGGCATGTACCTGGAGAAGAAAATTGACACAAGTCTGAATAAAACCTGTAGGAAGAGGAAGCAAAGACAAGACACAAAAATGCCAGGATTTTATAGCTCCACAATCCACAGAAATGCAGTAATTCCAAGATGAATCATAAGGGGAGTGACCTTGGCGCTCTCTTCCCATCTTGTGTAGAGCTTGTGCTCCCAGATACCCCAGGCAACAGTGGCCACTTTTCCTCCCTTCCCAGAAGATGAGCCAATGACTCCACAAAGTCAAGGGAGAACTTCCTTCTGAGATAAGCACATTTTTTACTAGCCTTTTTGGAGAAACATAAATTTAATCCCACAGACAGTGAGATTTTAGCCAACATGAAGCTGTCACACCATCAGCATGATGCCTGCTGTTTTGAGAAACATTATCGGACTACAAAACTCCTTGTGAGCCTACGTGAGCCAGCTCTTCACCACTTACTGAAAGGCAGGCACACAGCAGAGCTTATGAAGAGCGGTGAGGAGACATCCGTGAGAGAGCAAAGGTGAGCCATTGGCTTGGAGACTGTTCTGCAATTTGGAAGATGAAGCTTCCATTCCTTGCTCTGCTAGGGCCTCCTTGGGTAACCTCGGGTATAGTAGTCTCAGCCTCTGCTGCCCCTAGCTCAGCTTGACAATTTATCACCTTGTCCCCACTTCATGGACATCTGAGCTTCCTGTCAGTCTAACTGCCATTGATGTATTGATATTTTAAGGTACACCACCACAGTACTGGTTAGCCCCCTACTCAGGGCTGAACAACCCCTCCACAAGCACTGTGAGTGAAAACTTCAATTGCCTCAAAAGTGTAAATAACTACAACCTTTGTTGGCAAGTATAACACCTTTCTTTAAGCAAACATTATGTTGCTTTTCTCTTTACTGTGGTGCATAGGTGAAGGTGTGTAACCCATTTCTTTCAGGTTTGAAGCTGTTCAGTTCATCGGAGGCAAGAGCTCAAATACAAAAACTCAATTCTTGATCTAATGCTTAAATTTAAAAGCTTCATGTTAAGGTTCCACAAACATCCTTGGCTTTCACAAGGCAATCAAGCTCAGCAAATAACTTCTGGAAACTGCCCAAGCTGGGAAAATGTGCAACCCAGGTTAGGCACAGTTGAAATGAGTGGACTCATAAGCAGCAGCAACTGAGCAAAGCTGCACTGTTTCCTAAAGATTTTGCTAAAACCCTGAACATTATACAATTTATTGAGGGTGACAGTGCCTCTCACAAGTTGCTTGAACTACAGGTCATCATCAAAATGCACCAGGTAGCACGGAGGCGATGACACCACCACTTCACCAGAGCTTTAGGACACCAGAGCCAGGACATGACAGCTTCATTACAGCTAGTGCAACGGGAACAGCTCTCTTCTGTACACAAGGCAGACGATGAGGCTTGTAGACCAACAGTGTGTAATGTCACTGGGGTAGGTCACATTGAACTAGCACTCATGTTATCTCCCTCCTGAGCGACAGCAGACAGACCCTAAGGCTACAGTGTCTGCAACACTGGCTCTGGCAGTCCTGGGGATTAGCTTCAGCTCCTCCGCCACAAAGGGCTTTGCCAAAAAGAAGCTGGGGCAGGCATTGATTTGGGGATTGTTCCCATTTTTACTGTGTTGAAGCTTTAGGGAGGAATTTGACTGGTTTGTTTTTCTGTCAGAAGCTTCATTACTAAATTAGCTGGCAAGTTATGAAATGGTGATGCCAAAAACACAGCAACGTAGGGAGCCTGGTCACAAGCAGGTATATCTAGACACCAAGCAAAACCTATCCTGTCTAAGGTGCAGTATAGCTTTACGTGTTTATAGGAAAAGCCCTTAAGGCTGTCAGTGAGGAGCTTTTCAACTTAATTTTGCAAACATGGTAAGTCTCCAAGATCTGAGTCTTTTTCATACAAGGTGATGAAAAATACAGGAACCAGGCTCAGCATGGACAGTGTCCTTCAGAGCAATTTAGAGATCCCTGGCTCAGCATTAAGCCAGGGCAAGCCATTTTCAAAAACCGCATTTTCCTGCCTGCAGGTTACGATACACTCACAGAGGCATAAAGCTCCTTACTGGCCCTAATCTAAAGCCCGTCCTTCCTGATTTGGTGTCTGCATGACATGCCCGCGCCAGCGTGTTCCTGCACAGGGGGCCGGGTCCCTTGGAGCGTTCCCAACCCTGGGCAGGGAGCTCACGGGGCGTGCAGCCAGAGCATGTGCACAGTGACAGGCAGCTCGTCTACCGATGGCGTTTGGCAACGCGGCGTGATTTCACAGAGGATTCTCCATCTGTCACTATGTTCTGCAGCAGAGCCTGACCTCACTAGCACTAAGGAAGACCCAGCAGATTAACATTTAATGATGCTTTCAGTTTCAGCCCTTGTAATTTTTCATCTTTCAGAGAGCAGACATAGAAGAGGAAGAAAGTTATATATTATGTACAGCATATGGATCTTCTTCTTGCAACCATCTCCTTTAATATGCTTGACTTTGACAGGTTCAGATTTTTTGTTCTTTCTGCATTGAAAAAAAAATTCTCTACAAGAATTTTACTCCAGAAACAGAACATCAGCTCCTTCTTGTATACACAGACCTTTTTTGTTTTGATTTGTGTAACCATGATACTTAATTCAGTTTAAATAAGTAAACACAGCAGGTATGGTTCTCGGTAGCTGTCTGAAGAGAAGCAAGGAAACTAAACCTCGCCAAGACAGACAGATTGAGTGAGATCTTTCAGGTCACTTTTTGTTGTCTCAATAAATACATTTAACCACAAAATTTAATGCAAAAAGAAATCCTTAAGGGACAGTAAAGTGAACAAGAAATGCAGAGTTTGCGTTCTTTTTGTTAAGCAGTTCTGTTCATTTTTGTATTTTCTGCTTGTGAAGCATTCAGCTTGTGCCCCATGCTGAGGAGCATGTGTGGACAAAGCTCACAGAGGTCTGCTCTCCACAAGGCCTCCTTTCTTTGCCCAGGAGGAAGGACCACCAGTGCTACATGGAGCACCAGCTGAAGTCAGTAAGACCATACACAAGCACAGAAGCTCATTGAAGAAACAGTTTCTACAGTATGAAAGCTCATTAAATATATATTTGGTGATGTGGCTGAGCCTCTGATCATTTAGGTTAGTATTTGTGGGAAACAGTGAACTGGAAGAGGGATTTGCATAAGAAAGCACAGGGACAAAAGTGGTGGCCCAAAAGGAGGGAGAAACACAAAAGCCAGCAGAGAGATCCCAAGCTGCGGAACGTTTCTGAAAGAGAAGGGCACAAATTTTGAATTTGATGTGATATTTACCAAGAGACAAGGCAAAAAACTGAACCTCAAAGCAAGTAAATCGTAAAGGAAAGTGATAAGACATGCCAAGAGGGTAATTTGAGCTGCTTTGGCCATGATGTTGTAGCAAGGAGCAAGATGGGAACACAGGAGACTACAGGGGAAGAGCATTGACTGAATGCTGCTACCAGTCAGTTCTGCGGCTGGAGCCCAGCTGCTATGTGCATGGTATTAAAGAAAATGCCTGAGATGGCAAAAGGCCAGCGAAAGCAAGAACCATGCAGTCATGAGGAGAAAAACAAGGCAATTAACCTGCCCCACCCAGTAGCCTTTTGGGGTTTGGTTAAGTAGTGCCCATGAGCATTCAGTAGCCAGCTGAGCAATGCTCACCAGCACCCTATCAGCAATAAGGTTATCACAGCAAGCTGCTAGCGCAAGTTTCTATGCCTGAAGAAATCAGAGCTTCAAAAACTAGTACCAATGCCTGGAAAACTGACAAAAGTAAATCAGGAAGAGGGGAAGTCAGAATGGACTTTTTTCAGCCAAGACCGTCCAAAGTAAGAAAAAGGAATTGTTTTCTGAAGATTAAAAATGCAAAATCATAAAGTTGCAGCAGACTCCAAACCAGCCTAGAACCTGAGAAATGTGACATCAAGGAAAAGGCACCCTACAAAGGCTTAAGGCACCCATGAGAAGATGGAGAAAGAACAGCTCCAAAAGACTAATTCCCAGATAGTCAGAGCTTGTGTTCAAAAGTTCAAGTCATAGAGAGCTGGCTCATAGGAAACTTTCTTCTTCGTGGTGTCATGCAAGGCCATGCTTTTAACACTGCAAGTACTTCACATCTTCACGGCCCATCTCTGCCCTACTCTGCTGTAGGACAGATACCCCTGCAATGGTGAGACACACATGAGCTGAGGTTTATCATTCCTCAGAGAGAAAAGCTTCTAGAAAATTTTGGGGTCCTGACTCTTCAACCTGCAAATCTTACAGCACCTTGCTAAAGCTCAAAGCAGATAGCAATGGCATAGAATTCAAAGCAAACTTGCTGAGGGTGCACTCAATCCCACTGTCCATGTCACTGACAAAGATGTTAAACAGCACTGGTCCCAGTACCAACCCCTGAGGAACACCACTCGTCACTGCTCTCCACTTGGACATTGAGCCGTTGACCGCAACTCTTTGAGTGCAACCATCCAGCCAATTCCTTATCCACTGAGTGGTCCATCTGTCAAATCCATGTCTCTCCAATTTAGGGACAAGGATGTTGTGCGGGACAGTGTCAAATGCTTTGCACAAGTGCAGGTAGATGACATCAGTTGCTCTTCCCTTATCGACCAACGCTGTAACCCCATCATAGAAGGCCACCAAATTTGTCAGGCACAATTTGCCCTTAGCAAAGCCGTGTTGGCTGTCACCAATCACATCCTTATTCTCCATGTGCCCTAGTGTAGTTTCTAGGAGGATCCACTCCATGATCTTGCCAGGCTCAGAGGTGAGACTGACTGGCCTGTAGTTCCCTGGGTTTTCCTTTTATCCCTTTTTAAAAATGGGGTTATGTTTCCTTTTCCAGTCAGCAGGAACTTCACCAGACTGCCACAACTTGTCAAACATGATGGAGAGTGGCTTAGCCACTTCATCTGCCGGTTCCCTCAGGACCTGTGGATGCATCTCATCAGGTCCCATGGACTTGTGCACTTTCAGGTTCCTTAGATGGTCTCGAACTTGATCTTCTCCTACAGTGGGCAGTTCTTCATTGTCCCAGTTCCTGTCTTTGCCTTCTGCATTTTGGGCATTATTGCTGGAGACCTTGCCAGTAAAGACTGAGGCAAAAAAGTCACTGAGTACCTCAGCCTTCTCCATATCCTGGGTGACCAAGTCTCCCATTTCTTTCCAGAGAGGGTGTTTGTAGTTAAGTGCATCTATGGAAACAAAAGAGTAAAGTCTAGGACCAAACCAGATTCCCTCTAGCAAAATCCTCAGGTATTAGTATGCATTATTTATAAGGATCCTTCATCATTTTGTGCTCTCTCTACCCCAAATGCATGCACTGACACAGTTCCCAACAGCAACATACAGTAGGGAAGGGAAGAGCACATCAAAGACCTGTAGGCAGATCTCTCTATGTAACATTTTCATTGAGTACCATCCCTAAGCATAGGATCTTAGTTAAAGAATAGTGCCATAACTACAGGATATAACCGCTTTAACCATCCCTAGATGCAAAGATAGCCAAACCCCTCAGCAAGAATATCCGCAGTCTTAATTAACCTTGTGAGAAATCAGGAAAAGATAGATTATGCTTAGTTACTGCCTCATTTTGTTAACGAGAGATAATTGAAAAAACACATGCTAAAGTGATTGCCTAATCATCACATCAAATTAGTTTAAAAAAATAAATTCATCATGATCAAATAGTTATTTACAAAAAAAGCAACAACACACAGAGCACATTACTTGTTTGAGGTGAATCTCATCCACTCTGGCCAAACAGCTTTTGTGCAAGGAGCTTTGCAGAGCAAGGAAGATTCAAGCTGGGCCCCAGCAACTTTGGACTAATTTTGGGAATCAGAGCATCCTTCCAGCTGCTCCATCACCTTCCATTTGAGAATGTATCCCATCCCTTTGTTGTGCATCCTGAGGAACCTCTGATGCCTGGATCTGTGCTCTCCCTTCCAGCAATACCCTGACCCCCTCTGTTCTCCCTCTATCATCAAGATAAAGGCAATGAGGGTCCACACAAAGAGCTTGCATGACTCTATGCCTCCAAAAGGCAGGGTTAGGTCTATTGAAAACAAAATTCCTCTGTCACCCCCATCCCCTAATGACGTTCTCTTAATCTAGGTTTTCAGTGAGGAAATGTGTCAGCCAAACGCATAATGAATTATTTGTAAGTAATTTAACCTGAAGAGCTTTGTTCCAAACTCATGTAAGGCTCTTCGGATGTAACAAAGTGTTCAGGACATAACTTATTTTAGGAACCAGCAATATGCTTTAGGCAGAAATCTCAATTTGGAAATATGGCATTCTGGCCCAGCAGATTTCCTTCCTGATAGACCATGACCACTTCATAATTCTAGGGCAAAACCATGAAGATTAATAAAAAGCAGAAAGAGGATTTTAATCAACACAGCCAGCTGGTCTGTGGTTTGGATTATGTTATGAAAGGGAAAGTGTAACATTAAGATTGAATGAAAAATGCAAAGCACTGATTACCCCGCAGAGTATCTCTAGCAGCTAAATTAACATTAAACTCAAATTTGCAAATCCTGTGCTTATATTACTGCATGTAGGCAATTGTGATATATTTAACATCAACTAGAAATTAAAATATCTATCTTTAAAATAATGAGTTTTGTTTTAAATCCTGTTCATAAAAGTCACTTCCCTTTCTACCCGTTACTAAGAAGATGACCTATTTTAAATCTCATCCTTTAAAAGTATTGCAACCAGTTCCTTTTTTGGAGGGAGTAAGGTAGGACACAGGACCGCTGGAAAGCAACTAGTGAGGGAAGAGGAGAGGGAGCCTGCTCAAAGCCCAGGAGCAGGAAGATGAAGGCTTTTCCAATACGGAGGCATGCATAGGATGGGAGCTGTGTTCTGCCGGGGAATAGCTCTGGGTGCCTGCCTGGGAGAAGGTGGCTTCCCCGGGAGACGGACCCAGAGAGGCGGCAGAGGTTGCAGCCCGGCTGCTGCTCCTGGCCAGCAGATGTAGGCTGCTGCCAGCTGCTGCGGGGTAGAGGGAGAAGCGGGGAAACAAGCTGGCTGGACCCAGGCCAAGGAGCAACAAAAGGCTTGTGTGCCATCGCCACATCGCCCTGCCCCGCCGACCGCCCAGCCTGCGGAGCGCCATAGCAACCAGGGTTAAAATTGGGTCAGAGTTGACAGTGTGAAACCTGTTATTTTGAATATATGGCCTGGGCTTGTGCTGAAAATGTTTGTTCATGTGCTATTTTGACAGAAAACACACTATTTGAGGAAGCTGGAGCGGGGAAAGGAGACTATATTTAGGAGGACGTCAGTGCCCAAAGTGCTGTAAGTGCATGAATTTTTCTTTTTTTTAACTTACACTGGACCTGACAAGACACACTAGGGCTAACCAACGTGCCTTAACATGTCTCGAACCTCACTGCTGTTCGGGTTGTGGTCAGTAAGTCCCACGTCCTAAGTCTCACTACCAGGCGGGTACCTGAGCCCAGCCCAGCCATCAGCCAGGCTGCCCGTGCCTGCTACCGGGATGCAACTGCTGCTC
This sequence comes from Strix aluco, assembly GCF_031877795.1. Classification (NCBI taxonomy): domain Eukaryota; kingdom Metazoa; phylum Chordata; class Aves; order Strigiformes; family Strigidae; genus Strix; species Strix aluco. The sequence goes on from NC_133935.1 coordinate 48,650,094, forward strand.
GGCCCTCCCCAAAGATTAACAGGAGGGGAAACAAGTCAGTGGACAAAATATATGTAATCGAGGACTGGGACACGCTTGTGCCTTGGCTTTTCCTTAGAAAGCCCTGTTCTTTCAGACAAATGATTTTGAGAGCATGGGACACAGACAGCAGCTGCCACTCCAGGTATTATTTGGTGGTTTGCAGATGTTAATTAAAATTACTCATTCTGTAGTGGGCAAACACACCCATATATTAGAAAAATTTAACAAATACTATGAATGCATAAGAGCAAGGGAGGGGGTGTGGAAATGTAACAGTGAAAACTGTTTCTTCCAATTACTTGATAGCCATCGTCCAGGAAAAAAATATTCGTGCTTTTTCCAGTGAAACATTTGTATAGCCTAATGAGGATTTTGAGTTAACATGCCAAGACCAAAGCATTCAAAATGAAATGCTAAAGTTAGACCTACACTCCTCACTGGGCCTGATTTTTCAGAAGTACTGATTAGTCCCAAACATATATAATCCTGACTCATGTGAGCGTCTCAGTGTGTTTAATCCATTTACCCTCACAACACTGCCCCACTTCCAGTTTGTCTCCCCCTTCAGGAAGTTGTATTAGTGAGCAATGGAGTCATGAAGGCTTCGTCAGTGGTCCTGGATCTACAGAGGAGTGAGACTGAATCCCAGCCTCCTTGTGTCAAAGATGTTATCCAAAGCTCTGGATCTACAATCTAAAACTTCCCAAGCATTCTGTTTCAAAAAGCACCATCTCCCCTAAGAAACCTGAGAGCCATCACTTAAGATTCTTTTGTCTGGAATGAACTAAATCCTGGCTTTAAACAGAACATCAAATTTCCAAGCTGATATGATCAACCTCCCTGTTCTGATTACTAATAATTTTTAATGTGTTGACCACTTACAATCAAATTCGATAGAGGCTCAGCCATATTATGTTTCTACGAGATTCAAAAAAATCTGAAGTGAAGAAGAGAAAAAGACCCAAACTGGTGCCCACACAAACAAACAGTAACAACTTAATATTTCCAAAGGCAGGTAGGAATTCCCTGTGTGAGGGAGCAGACAGCTTTCCCCGTCAGTATGAGAACAGCTTAAATCAGAGCTGATCCTGCTTTTTGCCTTGTCCAACAGGTAGGGAATGTGGAAGGAAGCAAACGTCATGTGGAAGAGCGATCCACGGAAGCCAGCAGAGCAGCTGGGATTTTTGCAGTGGCAGACTGTCAGTGATACAGGACACGAATCTGCAGAAAATTGTTTCTTTGTAGCACAGTTTAGGTGGGACATTAAGTAGAATTATTCCAAGATGAAGGTAAGATCAGCAAGTGATTCCTATAATGAGTTTCCACCAGTTGTGTTCGATCCTTTTAAGTGTACTATAATGTCATACATAAAAGCCATGTCTTCATATAAAGCAACATATCATATAGTAGTCTTAAAGCACTGCAACTAATTTATAAACTATGATTAATTTTCTGTGAATCTTGAAACTAGTTTCTATACCTACAATGAACAGATTTATTTTAAACATACTCTAGCACTCAGATCAACAGAAAGAGTAAACCTGATGTAAATCATTTTGCAGCTGGATTGACTCACGTTCTATGCAATGGATTTGTAATTTAAGAAGTCAGTGACTCCCGAGTGAGCAACTTCTTGCACTGTGAGCAAAATTTAACCCACTAGCAATTCTTAATGAGAGTATTTTTCTGACTCTAGAAAGTAAGCTATGATCCTAAAAAAATATAGATAAGCAGGACTTGATGAAAAGCTCACCTACAGGCCTCCCTTCAGACCTGTGCTGTGCAGGACTCCAGACTCAGATTTGGGATTGCTAGTTTCTCACAGTAGGCTCACACCATCCAACCAGGTCAACACAAATAGCTTCCTTGCTAGCTACCAGGCCTCTTCTGAAATAAAGAGTCATTTGAACTGAGCTGCAGCCAGCAAGCAAAATGCCCCTTTGTTCATGGCTGTCTACAGCTTCACCTGGGGTTCTGCCCAAAGGCTACCAGCTATTCACCTGCAGGCTCACACCCCAGAACTACTCGTTCTGCTCTTCTGCCTCATACATGGTTTCCATGGGGTGACCATACAGGATTTTCCCTTTATAAGCTCTCTGCTTAAGTGTGCCGGGCTTTCAAGTGATCGCAGTTCCTTACTTAAAATGCTGCTGCCACCACCGGATCAAACTTACTGAAAGCAAGGCTAGGTAATTTGTGTTACAGTCAAGGAAAAATGTGAATTGCCATATCATGTTCTTGCTATGAGCAGCATGGTTTGAAATTCAGATCAGATGGTACCAGATGGCCCTATTCTAGTTCTACCTTTGCCTCCTGCAATTTACGGCTGACTATCACCCAAACTGGGAGTTTGCTTTGCCTCAGTTCCCTCTCAAATTCGTGGGAAATATTCCAGTGATGGATGTCTGGAGGTTTCTACAATTCATCCACATTGTGATAAAAATAGGTAAATGAAGGAATTTTCTGTTCCAGGCAGAATATACATAAAAAATCAGTAATTCATTATTCAGTATCACAAAATTTGTTTCAAACTACATTGTAATGACCACCGTTAAAAATTGTTGCAACTTTATCACTGAGCACACAGGAATACCAAAAAACAACTGGTACACTTGAACGTTTTAGAACAATGTTTTTCATTTGGAAAAGTCAATCCATACTTCCTTTAGTTGTTCAGGACGGAAAATGCTGCCAGCCATATATTCTCCATGGTATTCTTCTATCGTAGTCCTAGTTTGATGTTGTACAAGGGAGAAGAACTGCACAAGGTAGAGAATGTCACCAGTCCAGTGCAGTCAAGATGAGTTCCACCTCCCCAAACACAGGAAAGTGAGGGCTTAGCAGATACAGGGGTGAGAATCATTCCTAGAGCTTCCATATTTCCACACCAAAATGGACTGAAATCTGGGCATGTATGTCACCCACTGTGTATCTGGTGAGGCTGTGTCACAGTCTAACTCTGGTAGGCAGCTAAACACCACGCAGCCACTTGCTCACTCTCCCCCAGTGGGGTGGGGGAGAGACTTGAAAGGGAGAAAACTCGTGAGCTGGGATAAGGACAGTTTAACAGGTAAAGCAAAAACTGTGTGCACAAGCAAAGCAAAAGAAGGAATTAATTCACTCCTTCCCATTGGCAGGCAGGTGTTCAGCCATCTCCAGGAAAGCAGGGCTCCAGCACACGTAACGGTTACTTACAGTATAGGATATCCCTTTGGTCAGTTGGGGTCAGCTGTCCCCATTGTGTCCCCTCACGATTTCTTGGGCACCCCCAGCCTGCTCACTGGCGGGGCAGTCTGCCAAGCAGAAAAGGCCTTGACCCTGTGTGAGCACCCTTCAGCAGTAACTAAAACATCAGTGTGTTGTCAACACTGTCTTCAGCACAAATCCAAAACATAGCCCCATACAAGCTACTCTGAAGAAAATTAACTCTATCCCAGCCAAAACCAGTACAGGCTGGCACTCCTTGGCTTGCTGAACACACTGTACATGCACTGTACAGCCAGCCAGCACATGCCTGGCAAGTCAATGTATTCTGAAAACATTATCCAGGAGGAAGGAGAATTAAAACATTCCCTGGGATTTCCAGGTGACTCTCAGACAAAAGAGTCATAATGCAAGTACAGGCTGAATTATTACATCAGGTATCTTCTCTTGCACTTTTGGACCTGGTGTATGTGAAATCCCAGGCAAATAGTAAAGTTTTGCTTTTTCAACTAGACTAAACTTCTAGACAGAAAACCAGGGCATGCTCAGAGTTCTGTTACACAACTAGTATTTTCTCCTGGTCCCCTGATCCACTAACTCATTCAGTGGTAACCCCAATATAATTAGCATCACAAAGCAACAAAAGTCATCCAATCCCCATTTAAAATGATCAAAGCATTACTGTTAATATGTCATCCCATTTTAAAAAGTCTTTCAGCTCATTGTCATTCACAGATTTTCTCAGGAGCCTGAAGACTATTTATCACAGTTTTTTCAATGACAAGTATTTAATTTCTGCCAGTTCCTCCCTAGCATTTTCCAAGGTGGGTATTTGTTACTTTGGACATGTTAGAACACAGCCTTCATACAGCAACTTGTCATCTTAAATTGGAATAAAATCTTGAAGAATACCTTACTGAAAATGTATGACAGGAGTAAAGAACTAGTTGAAAATTCTTGAATGGGCAAAGTCATATGTAATAAAATCATCACAAGCTTTTTCACAAAGAATATAGTTGCTATCCCACATGCATCTCACCCCAGACCCTAATCACAGGAAGTTTTTGGATGGCAGGAAACAACTGGGAGCTTATATTCTTCTACTGCAGTGCTCTGTGCCACTGTGTATTTCAATCCAGAACAGTGTGATGAAAACAAGGTGGGTCTAGAAATGTACAATTTTTGTTCAAAATGCACATGCATTAAGATCTGTGACCGGGTGACACTTCTGAGGAATTACCCTCAAGTATGGACCATAAAAAACTAAAGGTACAAACTTCTGATGCTTTTGGATCCAGAGTTCCAAGTCCAGTTAGTCTCTGGGATATTACAGATCATGTGGTATACACCATAAATAATTCCCAGGGGAAAAAAAAAAAAAAAAACAAACCCAAAACAAATCCAAACCCTTATATGTTTAAGGTCGAAGTAGAGAGTCATTTAAGGCAAAAAAATCCACAGACGTTGCAGTTAACCCCATCTGAAGCACATACATTTAAAAAAATCAGTCAGAAGGTCATCCTTAAAGGAAATCCCAAATTAGGGACAAAAGAAATGCTAAATGAAGGCACAGAAAAAAATTAAACTATCACATTGTCAGGCAATAAATATACAATTGAGACACATGGGTGTTTACAAAGACTGTGGTCAGCTCTTTTTTAGAGATTAATTTTTCTTCTTAATGTTTCCCTTTCACTGCTAAATAAAGAATTTCATTCAGAGCAAGGTTGTTCAAATATAACTTTTACATTATAAATCTTGAAAAGCCTACAGTCTCTTAATTATATTTACTGTCTCTTCTCTGCACAAAATGAATGATTGTTCTAAACATAACCCACAACACTATTTATACTGTACTTGGTCATTACATCTGTTTTCCTTCTGTCTGAGCAACTAATGTGAAATTTCATTTAAATAGCTTTATCTTAAAAATATATTTCCTAAATATGAACAGAAAGATTTCTCCCATGCAAGTGTGTATCCATATGCATCTTAAAAAGCCATTCAGGCAAGACATTCTTCTTCTCAAATATTTATGTTCTTTCATCACACTAGTACAAATCACAAACACCAAGAAAACAAATAACCTGAATTTAGGAGTAAATAGTTCATTCCTGCTGTACAGTTTAAAAAAAAAAAACAAAAAACACAAAACCAGGTAGCTGAAACGTATCTCATTCAAACTGCAGCATCAACGTTAAATCACACAATTGTAGCTATAATGATGGTACTGCTTTCTGAAATGGAAATACCTAAACAGACCACGGAATTGACCTGTTGTTCCCTAATTTACAGCACTTATTTTAGAGGGCATTTTCACAACACTCTGTTTCTCTCTCAAAGGTATGTTTGGTTTTGGTTTTGTTAGCAAAAAAAAATAGATTTATATATAAATAAAGGGCAGCAGATACTAAGGGAAGGTATATGCCTGTAGGACAGAAGCAGGTCTCCTGACTGCAAATAACATTTTATTATCTTACCATCTTCTGAGGACTGGAGTGTATCCCAGCTCAGCAGAGCTCCTACCCATTTGTTCTCATCTGCTATACATACAATATCATAACTTCACTATGATCAGTGGGATTATTTTATTTACACATCATATACTCCATTGCCTCATGTTCTTTAGAAACAGTTCCTGGAAATGCAAAGCTACAGTTGTCAAACTCTTTATTCTCCTTTTTAGTAATTTAAAAGTGAAACAAACAAGAAAGCGCCATGCAATTCAGGTAGAGGTTTAAAAAAATATCCAGGGCCATTCACAAGTCTCTTTTTCATATCAAGGGCTTCCTTGTGTTTTCCCCAAAGAACAGAATGATCAGCCACATTTTAGTTACACTGCCGATAAAAATAGAAGTAGTAATCAGTAAAAAACATTCCAGCAAAATAAGGATCTGTCGAGCATCCTGCAAAACCCTGCAGAAGAAAAATAAAGGAGATTCATATAGGATCTTCTCTCAGTTCAGAAGCAATTTGTCTTTTGCTGGGTTGCCATTTGAAAAGGCTTACCGGTGCAGCTACACGGAAATAGTATGCGCTGTCATACAATTTAGCTACAGGGAGAGTCCAAATATGCTGACGTCCCTAAATGATAAATGAGAGAGAGAGAGAGATTAGATAACCTTATTTCACATTAAACTGGAGAGAAGGATAGGCTCTGGAACCATTTCATAGACAAATGCAGTGCAAAGTAATTTATGATAACAAGACTTGATAGCTACAGTCTTTAGTATTTAAAGACAAAGTGCTGACTTTAAAACCTGAAGATGTGGGTTTGCTCTGATCAGCTCTTGCCCAGGAGCTGACAGACATCTGGCTCTCAGCGACGCTCAGCTGGCTCTGAATAACTGAACTCCCTCTCCAGTTTTCCAAGCAAATCCCACAATAAATAGGGATTGCTCCTGATGTGCCAGGTGGCCTGAGAGCTTTAAGGTGTAATAGTAGCAGCAAATGGCAATTTTGACAATTTTGAAACACCAACTTTAGTAGTCCTCAGAAGGCAGTGAATGTTCCTCTAAATTCTAAAGATATGGGTAGCGTCTTCACCCAGTATTTCAAAAAAGATGCAGGCAAGATTTCATGCTCTTTTTGATCACAGTGTCCTGCCATGTACAAATGAAATAGTGTATTTTGCATCTGAAATGTTTATGCTGCATTGAATAAAATAAAATTCAATCCTCACCTCTTTTTAACCTAATGATCCATGGTAACTTTATTTTCATCAGTTTCTAGTGTCTCCACTCCTTCATCTTTCCCTCTTTCCTTCACTTTCTGACACATTCTCTCTGTTGGAGATGATATGTTCACATGATACAACTTATGTGAGAATGCTGAGTCCAACTGATTGCTGTCCTGCCATCTGGCAGGGAATAGGCCTTTCAGTCCCTAGGAAAATCCTCTTGAAAAAAACCTCTTCAACTAGGCAGCATTTCTATTCTGAGTCACATCAAACCTGAATGCTCACTGCTGCTAGAGGCTAGTTAGCTTTAGTTTTTTGATGTGGATTTCAGGTTGACACAGGAAATCTCTTTGACCAGTTTTGGCAGTAAGCTTCAAGGATATTTCTGCATTGTGAAACTCTCTGGTCTGACTTAATTTCAATTCTGTTGGAATTACAGCAGACAGGTCAAAACTTGGACAATTTTGGCTTTCTGACAGCTCTGCAGCAGTTGCAGAGAAGCCTGGAACTTTTTGCAAAGACATTTGAAAAGTTGATCAGAAAGTCAGCTTAAGGGTGGGGGTATCCCAACTGCTCTAATTTGACAAAGCACCAAAAAAGTAATTTAAAATCAATTAAGAACATATTATGTATGGCACCATAGATCAGAAATGTAAAAAAAGAGTCTGAAATTACTTCCAACTTCAGGAAAGTTTCTCCTACAATGTGTTCAGAAATGCTACTATCCTTGCTTCTGCCTTTCCTACTGTTTTAGCCAGAATAAACATTTCCAAGCAATGCGGACAAATCGAGGCCTTGAAAGGGTCTTATATTTCCAGATAATTTCAAGGGAGTTTAAGGCCCTCATCAATTTACTGGAGATGATCAAAAGTTTGCAAGATCCGGTCTCTAAATATTTTTTTACTAGGAAAAGGTAACATGTTTTAACAGCGTTTATTCCCACTGAGGCAATCCAGATAACATGTGAACAACTCTTGCTTTTACAATGAACTTTCCCTAGAGAGATTTATCGGTAAACTCCTGTTCACACAGAAAAAAAAGTGAATACTACCATTGTTTCCAGTGAATTCAAGACTTAAAAACTGGAATTCACTACCCACAGGACAATACTGGAAACAGTAGAGTAGATGAGAGTTTGGAGAACTGTACCCTAAGGCCCCAAGTGAAAAGTACTCCTATTTTTTAAGTATCTCTGGAGATATATAGAGTTATAGTGGTGAGTTAGGCTGAAGTAGACTCAAAACTGTCCTTGTAGAGAGTCACTAGATAGATTTTTATAAAATTCATCAGAAAACTGGCTCCTACAAAAAGGTTGTTTCTCATTATGGTCATGCCAAAGCCAGCTATGACTGGCAGATTCAGTACCATTTGGATTTCTACTACTTCAATCAAGATCAGAATTTTGCAGCCATTACTTTTATAAGTCAGGTTCTAATGGACTATTTATTTTCTTCCAAGTGCCCATAAATACACTATGAACAAGGCCAAGGCGACTAGCTGGCATGAGCTATCCTCCTTTCCACACTCTGGAGCTGAAGATCTTCATGGTCTCTTTTATCTCTTCATTCGTTCCTTACAAACAGTGGTCCATAAGGCTAATCAGCAGAACTAGGTATTACAACAAGTTTTTCCCACCCTCCATATGTCCCTCTACTCCAGAATGCATCCCATAATTTTGCTTGAATCAAGAACATCATTCAAGGCATTGTAACCACTTACTTATGAGACTGATGCTTTTATGAAAAGCAAACAGAGCTAGTAGAAGCAAACACCATTCTGGAGAGCAAGGGGAGCAAAAATCACAAATTATTTCAGCACTGTATGGCTTCAACCACCAAAACTATCAGAAAAATAAACACATTTTTCCTACATAAAGCTCAATTTTATTTTCAGTTTTGCATAGTTCCTTTAATGTGAGAGTGGAAAAAAGAGTCATTCACTGGGCAGTTTATAAAAATGATCCCCACAAGCCAGAGTATTGCTGCAAAAATCTTACCTGTGTGGTTTCTAGGAAATCCTTCCTACTGTTTTGGCTTGAAGAATAATGGGAGCAATAATTTCCAAATGTGACTTTGCAGAGAAATACAATTAATGGTTCCGTGGTACTTCAAGAAATAGAGAAAAATAAGGATCTATCCAATTGCTCTTAAATAGGAGAATCATGTATATAAATACAAAATACATACAAAGCAAACAAATCCGAAGAATTGAATTGTAGAGAAATAAAACAGAGGAGACTACTTCACTGGTTGGTATGAAGGAGATAGACCTAAGCCACCAACCTCTAATCTTGTCCCATTCCTTCCCATGAATGGAGGCTGTTTTGCATTTGGAAATCTGGGTGATCTTTACAGTCGTTAAGATAAATCTGGAAATGTACACTAAACTTCCTCAAACCTCAAGCATGTTCATACCAGAAGGTATGATGTATATGGCTTTTTATACAAATGGTCATGACATGCTTGAGTCGCATGGCTTACAATCATGCATAGGCACAAGATATCTGTGCCAGAGGGTACCTGGGCATCTAAACACAACATCAATTTAATGGAAGACAAACCCATAATAAGCCTTAAAGCAGGGACCTATATAAATAACTCCCATTTGCCACTGTACATATGTAAATATATCATTAAAAAGAAGTAAAAATATCCCAGACTTTGTCTGGGAAAGCAGTGGTAAACAGAATTTCATTCAAAATTCTTCAACAGCAAGGACCTTGTGGTCATATCTTCTCCAAACTATCTCTAGTGAGAGTTTCCAGCACTTCCTAGCTTACCAGATGGCTTTTTTGGGAAGAGTATAAACAAACAAAAATGCCTTGGATATCCAAAGAACTCAGATATGGCAATGGCTAGCAGAAAAACTGAAAGCAGAAGGTAGGGAAAAGGTGACATGTAAATTTACAGTTTATGCTGTGGGGAACAACAAAGCACCCCTCGACAAAATGTGCTTTCACAACATTAACAAGGTATTATAAGAAACATCAGTTTTAAAGCATATAATTCATACATGGCAGATTCTCTGTCCTAGATGGGTTGTTAGTAGTGTGTGTTGGATTAATTTGATTTTATCCATCAGGCATAAAGGTTTTCCAAACTTCTGAAGTATTTACAGTATCTTACAGTATTTGGACACAGTGGTAACCCAAATATATTTGGACTTTGTTAAGTGCTTTGATTTTTTAAATTTGTGGCTTTGTTTAGTGAAAGTATATAGAAAAGGTATATATTGAAAATCCCCCTCCCTGCAAATGACAAACCAATATCCAAAATAAATGCAGTAACTGCTTCAGTGAAACTCTGAGTATGATATATTAATCCCTACATGGAAGGGCTGTATTATTAGATTATAATGGCATACACTTAAAAGACAATTCAGTGACTGTAGAAAACAAGCAGGCACTTCAGGAGTACTGTTATATTTCCTCTTATCTGAAAAAGGCAGATGTTTACAAGGATAACATTCAAGATCAAAATACTGGACCTAAAGACCATTCATAGCTTCACATAGTCCTTTCTTGGAGAAACTGGAGTCATGAAGTGTCATCAAGCACAGGGTTTGGCAGCTGTTCTGGCTATCGCTGGCCTTTCTCAGAGAAAAACCCCAAAAGAAAGGACTTGTTACTTCTGGGAGAACACAATGGAGCTAGGCTTTTATCTGAGGAGCAAATATCTGCTGAAAGGAATAAATCTGCTGCTTATTCCTGCTATAAGTCACAATTTTATGCATTACCAGAGGTTCCTGCACAAGAATCCCCTTTTACAGGGCTTGGCACAACAGGCCAAAAAATGCTTCCTCTGGAGTTATTTATGTATGTTTCTAATAATATTTCTCTACACCAAAAAAAAAAATCAAATCCATAGGTCAAAGGCCACAATCCTGCTAATATATGCACACATGTCTGCTCAAACAATTATTAGACCGAACCTTAAGACTACTGGATTTTAGTATCTGCATCAATGAGTGAAATTGTCATTGCACTGAGTGGTACTGGGCCTACGCAACAGCAAAGGATCTACCCAAAGGTCTACATTAAGAACTTAGTTGTGCATAGATTTGTCCCCACTCCTCTGAATAGCGACAAATTTATGTCACAGTAGAAATCAGGCAAGAATTACTGTCTAAAAAATGAACCACTGTTGTATTATGTATGTATCATCTTTAATTGTACTTACTTTATTTCCAGTGAGATTTCCACATCCATGGGTGTGTATTTGTTAACAGGAATAACATAGCTGTAATTTCCGGACCTGAAAAAGTTGGCATTAATACACAAAGGATTTCAAGATAGACAATAACCTTGCAAAACCATGGAAATTGCATTTAAATTTTAAAAGAAAAAAATATGAAAAGGTAGAAGAAATTCCTGCATGCTAGAGGACACAACCTGAGCCAGCCAAGTAGCCATGCCACATTAATGGTATTCCACCATAATCGTTGAATCATAGAATGGTTTGAGTTGGAAGGGACCTTAAAGATCATCTAGATCCAACCCTCCTGCCATGGGCAGGGACACCTTCCACTAGATCAGGTTGCTCAAAGCCCCATCCAACCTGGCCTTGAACACTTCCAGGGAGGGGGCAGCCACAGCTTCTCTGGGCAACCTGTGCCAGTGTCTCACCACTCCCACAGTAAAGAATTTCTTCCTTTGAACTAATCTAAATCTACTGTCTTTCAGTTTAAGACCGTTACCCCTCATCCTATCACTACACTCGTTAATAAGGAGTCCCTCCCCACCTTTCCTGTCGGCCCCCTTTAGGTACTGGAAGGCCACTATAAGGTCTCCCCGGAGCCTTCTATTCTCCAGGCTGAACAACCCCAACTCTCTCAGCCTGTCCTCATAAGGGAGGTGCTCCAGCCCCCTGATCATCTTCGCGGCCTCCTCTGGACCCACTCGAGCAGGTCTATGTCCTTCTTATGTTGGAGACCCAGAGCTGGACACAGTACTCCAGGTGGGGTCTCACAGGAGTAGAGGGGGAGAATCACCTCCCTCGACCTGCTGGCCACACTTCTCTTCATGTGGCCCAGGACACAGTTGGCTTTCTGGGCTGTGAGCGCACATTGCTGGCTCATAGTCTTCCATCCACTAATACCCCCAAGTCCTTCTCCACAGGACTGCTCTCAATCCACTCATCACCCAGCTTGTATTGGTGCTTGGGATTGCTTTGTCCCATGTGCAGGACCTTGCACTTGGCCTTGTTGAACTTCACAAGGTTTGCAGGGGCCCACCCCTCAAGCCTGTCCAGGTCCCTCTGGATGGCATCCCTGCCCTCCAGCGTGTCGACCACACCACACAGCTTGGTGTCATCGGCAAACTTGCTGAGGGTGCACTCAATCCCACTGTCCATGTCTCCAACAAAGATGTTAAACAGCACTGGTCCCAGTACCAACTCCTGAGGAACATGACTTGTCACTGCTCACCACTCGGACATCGAGCTGTTGACCGCAGCTCTTTGAGTGCAACCATCCAGCCAGTTTCTTATCCACTGAGTGGTCCATCTGTCAAATCCATGTCTCTCCAATTTAGGGACAAGGATGTTGTGCGGGACAGTGTCAAATGCTTTGCACAAGTGCAGGTAGATGATATCAGTTGCTCTTCCCATTTTCACCAATGCTGTAACCCCGTCATAGTAAGGCCACCAAATTTGTCAGGCATGATTTGCCCTTAATGAAGCCATGTTGGCTGTCACCAATCACATCCTTAATATAATAAAGCATAATAAAACAATTTACCTACCTGCACTGTAGATTTTTACTACAATAGCGATTGTCAATGCTTTGCTGAGTTTCCAAAATCTGTATGGAACTGATTGTGGTATCAATCCCTAAAAATATTAAGAATAATGTTTTATTCTTGATTATTTCACAAATCTTAGATAAGAGCATAATAAAATTGCAGTTAATACAGTGGCATCTACTCCCTTGCTTGCCACTACAGGAGTTGCTGCAGGTCTAAATTAGGACTCAGTAAAAAGCCTCTGGTTGATTACCTTCATTCTACCATTACAGGAGAGATAAGATTCTTGTTCAATTTACAAGGGCAAATATCCCAGGCACCTAATATTGTAACATTTTCTTGTGGGCAGACATTGAAGGCTATTTTGATGGCAGTCCAAGTAGAATACAAATGTGTCAATATTCATTTTAATGTACTAGAAGTCATGCTCATGCAAGTAACCATTAATTTGAAAAACATTATCTTTGCTGAGAGAAATAATTTGGAATGCAACAAAACTTGTTTCTGATCCTAATGAATATTATAATTTCTTCATAAAATGTTGCCTTGAACTTGCAAGAACTTAAAAGAGTTTTGTAACATTCTACATATACAGTGAAGAGTATAGCCATGACAGCATGACTCCTACCCTAGGCAGATTAACCCTGCAGAGTTAGGTGGCAAAAACCAGTGTGCTAACACAGCAGCACAGCTTTTGCTTTCACAGCTGGCCTAGGAATCACTGCACTGAGCTGCATCCTGAAAAGCTTATTTCTTCTGGATGTATCTACAGCATCCAATCAGTGCAGGTCCATAGTTAGGACCTGCAGCATCTCAGACCCCTAAACCAGCCCACTTCAGTTTGAACTGTGGAGGGCCCTCAAACAGAAGGGGCTGAACAGGTTTAATCGCCCTGAGTGGACCTAGACTCACATTGCCAAAGGTTGGGGGAAGGCCCAGGTGAGGAGGGAGTGTGTAAGCTATCAGCAGACAGCCAGACTCCAGCTGTTGCCTACAGAATCGAGCTGCTGATATTTTAAGTCTTGCAATGTGGTGCAGAGACCACAAGGAAGATTTGGTTCAGCAGGCCCAAGCCTGCTCTTCACATCGCAATTTGAACACTGGTTTTGTGTTTCTGTTCCTCTGTTCTACAGCAACAGTTCCCTACTTTGCAAAGAAACTTGATGATTACTAGCTGACCTGTGCTCTGATTATAAAACATCTGTGTGGTAGTACATACTTAACCTTCAGCATGGAAATATCTGCATGTATGCTTAAGTGACTGAGGGAAATGGAGCATGTTCCTCTCAAAGAAGTAGCACAGAAGAACATTCCCCAGCATCTGTTTCCAACATGTATCACACTAATGCCACAGAGGCACTTTTCTGAGGTGTGTAGCCATGTAAAAAAAAAAATCAGAAGGGGAATGATTTTTCCCAGATCATCCCACTGGGGCATACCCAGGCAATAAGCAGAACTTGTGTTCTACCCCTCACATGGTACCAATCTGCTTTAAATGCATGCCAGTTTATAGATGTTTTATCATCCAAATATGGCCTAATCTTTAATCGAATAGTTATAAAAAAAACAAGCCTTAAAACAGAGCATCCACATAAACAGAAAGATAAGGCATAATCCTGCTCACATTGAATGAATGCCAGAGCATGCCGTTACAACATATGTAACCAGCAGATACTCATCTTCACAGAAAAGAATCGGTATTTTCAGCCCAGACTGGCTCTGACAGCAGTGCGCAGTCAGTTTTGGCCTGAAATCAAGCCAAAAGTCTCCTGTTGAAGATCTTCATCTCCACTGACACAGGCAGTGTCAGGATCCTAAGGTGGACATGGCCCCTTGCAGCAGCTGACGTTTTTAATTCGTTAGGTCAGTTGAGCCAAACCCCACACACTTCATTTACACTGTATCATGCATTTCCTGCACACAAAAACTACACCCATATCCTTAAGCACTTTGCTGTATAAAGGTTAGCAGTGTTGAGCACCTTACAAGATTTTAGCCCCTGTCAAGGTAAATGTCACTTGTCATTTTATTGCATCTGAAGCCAAGTCTAAGAACTATCTAGAGAGCGCAACCAGAATGTCTATAAAAATCTATTGAAGATGCAAGAATAAATTGGAATGACAAGAAAATTACAGTGAATCACAGGTATTTAATAGATTCCTAAGTGTTAATTCTCTATAATGACCAGTTATAAATGAAAATTCTCTAAATTCCAGCAGCAGAATTCCAAGCCTAAAAGTAGCTTTTCAAAGTCATACAAGGATACATTTCAACAGTTTTTTTAAAAAATATGGGACTTACAGTCATTTCCAAGATCAGGTCTTCCATTAGATTTTTTAACTGGATCTTGTTCAGGTAACACGTCACTTTTGTTTGCTGTGAAAGATATATTTACAAACATCCCCCAAGTTAGCCTTGTACAGTTGTAGCAGCAAAATATGAATACAACACCAGAAGATGTTTTGTTAATTATCTCTTGGATAAAGGTATGCATAACCACAAGAGAAACCTTTAAAATACAAAGCATCTCTATTCAGAAGAAGATATATACAGTCAAAAGAAGTGTGTAGATAACAAGAAACCAGATTTTGAAATTCTACAGGATCTCTAAAGCATTTCAAAAAATAGCCTAATAGAAAAGATTTCATCCCCCACACAGAATATCACCAATTGTTATAACAGAGAGCAAAAGCGAAAGTCAACATCCAGTCAGGCACTTCAGTGCAGATCTGATCATAAAGCCACATCTTTCTTATTAGTGAGAAAATGGCATTAGTAAGAATAGGCATCTGCCACGCAAACAGAGGTGAGGGGAATAACAGCTTTTTCAGTGTGAGATGTAAGACACTGAGGACTGACCCAAGTGAGACACAGTATTTCAGAAAGGGAAGGATGAGTCACCAAATTGAAGAAACTAATACACAGCTCTAACAACATGATCACCATGTTCACTTATGTCAGCTCTGTAATTTCAAACATTGAACTAGGCTGGGAAATATGATTTTTTTTAATTCTATTAATTTTCTCAGCAGTTCTCTAGAAACGTGAATTTTAAAACATCTTTTGAATAATTATCTCATAGTACAACCTGGGGAAGGCCCTTCAGGCCCATGGGAAATGGTTTAAAGCTATTCCTGTGCTTTTACACTAATTGCCAGCCAAGAATCTGTCCAGAGACACGTTAGCAATAAACTGGGTCTTAGAAATGTTGATCTTGCCTAAACTAACATGCTTCATCAAATACCATTTTATCTGTGAAAAAAATGGAATCATATATTTCTAGAATACCAAAATGCTCCATTCCCACATTTTCCAAAGGAACATTCTGATTTCAAAATGACTGTTCAGAACAGAAGTCACTTTTTCATTATATAAAAATTTAGTTTACAAAAGGAAGGATCAAAATGCATTATTTCACTGAGATTGAAACAAGAGAGCTGGATTGACCTTACTGTTTTCTTATTCATTCCAGATTTTGGTTCTCATTTCGGTATTGGGAATAAGAAAATCCAGGCTTTTCTCATGCTAATAGGTGACCAAGAGCATGGAACACATCAACAACTGGAATCTGAGGGCCCAGAAGCAATGTAATATGTTTTGTTATGAATCTGTGATACTGCTGCCAGGTATTCCTTGAATCCATTTTCTATTAATGTGCTTATTGTACAGATCTACCAGTTATACCAAGTTAGGTGGTAACTGTTGCATTTAGTAGTCATCTGCTGTCCCGTTTCTTTATACTGTTCCACACACCTAGAAGAATGGCTACTGAACACACGCAATCTGTTATACATGTCTTGAGGCTGACCTAAGAAAAGCCTATTAATTCTTTTTCTTCATTTTATTTACAAACTAGTTGTCACATCTTCCTTTCACTTTCTTCTGTGTTCTCTTAATAGTCTAGGTATGTTAGCAATGCATTAAACATTCCGTGCCATTTTACATTTTCATTAACAGAGAACTATTCTGTAGAAAAAACTATATCCCCTGGTAAAGGCAAAAGATTGCTCACTGAAACAAAGATGTTCTCCCTGTAGATAAAATACTTCAGCTGTGCAAATGTTGGCAGGAATATTTATTAAATACTCTGAATTACTAAACATTTAATACTGTGATTCTTCCACAGATAATGGAAGAAAGCATTAAGTGGGTACCAGAATTTTGTATAAAAACTAGAATGAAGACAGATCTACTTCACTGAGATTTCAACTATTTAAACTGAGTCAGTAACCAGTATAGAAATTTATTTTTACTTGGTTTTTTACTCATTGTAAAATTACTATTTCATTGTCCTTTAAGCTGATGCAATCCCAACAAAATGTAGAAAACTGGACCTGATGTCATTTTTATCTGGAGCTCAAGTTGCCAGTTGAGAACACCAAGATCCACCAAAAAACACTGTAGCAGTCTTCAATGAATTGTGGTAACCTTCCACTCTGTCACATACAGTGACTCTGAGGACTTTCTCAAAGGCCCAATGTGGGGTGTGAAGATCCAATTCAAAAACAAATATAAAAGTATGAGCATGACTAGAATGTAATGAGGACAACCATTATCTTCAGATAAGATTCAGATAAACTCATCCAATAAATATGGCATCCTTTTTTTTCTCCTCAAGTGTTTTCTGATTTTAATTGACATGAGTTGTAATATTCTATAAGCAGCATGGGAAAAACCTGCTGATGACTTCTTGTAGTGCTGGTACCTTGCTATGAATCTGTTAACTACCATCTGAAGGCAATAAATGCAAATGCATGATGTTGACCAAAATCCAGCAGGAGCCCTCACCAAGCTTTTCTTGTGAGGGGAGAGACACCAGGGAGAAACAACATTCCAAGAAAAAGTAAGGACAGCCCCTGGTTACCAGTGACACTTAACATGAAGGGGCAAGCAACGAACATTAATGGCATGGAAGCAGATTGCAGAAAAGGCCCAGATGCTGAAGAGTTTTCACACTCCTCAGTTCCACTGAAATCAATAGGAGTTTGAAAGTCTAAATCCTTCACAGAAACCAGTTCTTAAGACAAATAAAGTATGGGGGAAAAGGCCACATTAAGGCCACATCCACTACATAAATATGTGCTAAATTTTTGTTTAATAAATTTTGCCTTGCTTTTGTTTCTACTTGAACAGTACTAACAGTCTTCTCAACAAATCTGAGATGCAAGGGATTAGGAGCTACAGTGGATGCACCCAATAGTAGCCTGCACCCACAGAATTCAGGTATCACGTGGTGGAATAGTAAAAGGTCTGTTAAATATGAATGCCTAAATTAGCATTTAATTCAACTGCAATTTCAAATAGTTTTATCTTTCCATGAATCAGACTAATCAGCTGCCTCTAAAATATGCACTGTTTATCTTAATTATTCCCCATATTTAACTCTTAGCTTTTTGTTCTGAAAACATTTTCCTTTTCATTTATCTTGGCTACAGCTACATTAAGCAGCTTGTTGGTTTTCCTTCTGTTTGGATTTCATATTGACATTGTTACCTTCCATCTGGGGATACATTCAGCTTCATTAAACTTGTGCAGATCTGAAATCTTTCAGTAGCTTGTGTTCTGTGCTGATTTTTCATTCCTGGATCCACACTTAATGCTATTTGGAGCATAAGACCTTGAGAAGGTAATGCTTTGTGTTTATGCTTATCTTCACTTTCCACCTAATATCAAAAGCAGCCAGCTGAGGATAGAAGGTTTTCATATTTCATTTTCATCCATCTACAGTTTCCTCATTTGTAAATGAGATTAATGTCTTTTTAATTAATCAACGCTCTTTCAGGTTTCAGAGCAATACAAATCACTTAGGTATGACCTCTTGAAAGCACTGTATTGAGCTATATCTGCCACAGGGCTTACTGCAGCACCAATCACAAGAATTGCAAGGACTATCACATGCAGCTTGCCTGCAGACAACAGCACTTTGCAGTATAAAGAATGGCCAGTGGGTGAATCCCACTGAAACAGTTCATGGAATAAGAGTGTCACAGCAATTGGCAATGCCTGTCCTAGCAGACATTTGTACTTCAGAGGCTGAACTACATCCGTCCCCAATTTCACCTCAACCATGGTTGCTGCAAGAGTTGTTCCCAAGGCCAAGAAAGGAGGAGTATGAATGCTGGGTTTAGTAATATTAACACTTGCTTCCAGACATTGACAATGTTAAGGTCTGGGAAAGAGGAATACAGATTCCAACAACTTGTGCATACCTTTATGTATAAACTGTTTCTTACAAATATTATAAAAGTTGTAAACAATACACCTACTCAAATATTACACACATAACATCTGGCAGACAATATCTGAAAGAGAATTCGTTCCAGTAGGAATCATTTATTTCATAGAGCTCTGCCTTCAAATAACATTTCTCTACTCAACAATCCTGCCTGAATGAGCAGAGTTTTAATTCTAAGTTTTATGTTTTCTGGCAGCTGAATTTCTGTCTCTGCCCACAGAAAAGATGTAGTATCACCACACTGTGACACCATTAAGTGTTTTGGGTTTTTCTACATCTGTTAATTCACCCTCCATTACCACAATCAACTCCTGTCCAGCTGTAGGCAAAGGTTAATTTAAGAGATTAGTGACTTTCTAGTTCACATAGAATCATTTACCATGAATGGCCAGGAAGAACAGTGACACCTGACAAAACACCTTAGGACCCAATATTCTTAAAGGTAATCAGGCCAGATTTTTCAAAAACATATTGACTGCAGTGATGATTAGTTATATCAGGATTTTTTAAGTCCTCTGGACTAGGTTCTTTTATAGGAAGCTAACTACTTTTGAAGATTCTTGCCCCTTCCCCCACACTGTTTATACAGTCTTTACTTAAATGGTAAATAACAGAAATTAATGTTTCAACTTACATTTCTCTTTTGCATTGGTTTTCTTGAAACTTAGAGATTTGCTTGATTTTGCTTGATGAATTGGACAACAATAGACCTTGTCACAAGGCAAAATGTCACAGAAATTCACTTCAGGGATCCTGCTGATGGGTTGCGTGCTCTGAGAAATTGTGCTTTCCCCCTGCAATGCTAAAGGCAAAAAAAAGGACACAGTTCTCCCACTAGTGCTGTGTGTTGATTGGCATTTTATAATAGCGCAGAAATTGAAGGCCTGTTATGTGTATGCAGACCAGCAGAGATACAGTACCTGCCATAGTGGTAGGGGGAGAGAGTAGAACAGAACTTGAGGTACTGCTGCTGAAGAAAAACAATTTATTAAGAAATGGACATCAGAGTTGTGGACCAAAATAGATTGGTCCACAATCAATTACTAATTCTAATTCACTAACATTAATTTAACTACTTGCCTGTAAATCAGGTGCTTCTCAAAATGTCTGTCATGAATGCTAAGTAAATATAAGGTCGATATTGTCAAAGCACTGTAGAAAAAGAATTATTCTGTAGATTCACATCCATCTTTTATGTAACATAACATTAGTACCTTACAACACCTTGTCCAAATGTAGTAATGTAAGAGTTAACTATCTGATCTAGTGGGAAAAATTTCGACTGAATTTAACGGTGTTTACATCAGATACTTGTATACAGTATTGTATTCATATACTTGTATATATGCATATACACATATTCTTGTATTCAACACAAAATATAGTCAGTTTTCCATTGTAAATAGAATCACAACACCAGTTCAAAGCACTCAGTTCACAGAGAGACTGTAAGCCACATTTTTTTGGACTAGAAAAAGAAAATAGCAGTCTCAAGTCCAGCACATGCTTTCCTTTCCACAAGTCTAACGTCACAAGTTAAACTTTCAGAGTCACAGGACTGCTCACCACACTGGGAACAAGTCCAGCTTCATTTCACACAACAGAATCACTCTGTACATCAGAAATTGTACTTCGGCACAGAATGACTGCATAAAACATGCAGAGTCTCATTGAGAGCCCGGCTTTGCACCTGTAGCATGAGCCACCAAGATACATTCAAGGTGTACCATACATTGGGACATGCACAGAGATTAGTTGTGTGTGCACCACGAGTATCTCACTTTTCTAAAACGATTTCAACTTTACAGTGTCACCAGGCTTATTCACTCTTAATTTTAATACATTGTGTTCTTTGAGTAGGAAGGGTGAGAAGAAGAATGAGAAAAGTGGAAAGGAGACAGGAGAAACAAGTCAAGTGGTTGATAATTAACTGTTACCATAGTGCCATAATAGCAATTAAAGCTATTATGGTCACACGGAAAATCTTCATGGAACAAGACTCTTTCGACTTTGACAAACAAACCTAGAAAAAAAAATGTTTCGTTAATTTAAGTGGCACATAACTAAGCTACTACTAGTAGAGTAAGAAATACTACACTAGTCTGACTTTAAGCTAACCTTGTTTCTTTCAGAGGAACCACACAAGTCATCCTTATATAGGGGTCAACATCTAAAAAGAAAACCTTAAGTAATGAAAGGCTCCCTAAAACTGGGAGTGTGCTGCACACTGTTGATTGTCTGGGGACACAAACATTACACAGGAAGAAAGGATGGGTAAAAATAACAGCTCCTTCTCTTTTCTTCCTGCCATTTTTCATACTCTTGAAGTATTTAAAAATCAGATTAAGAACTCAGTAAGCATTGGCCAGAATTAAAAGACGAGCAGCTTTCAGGATATGTCCAGACCATGTTAAACCACAGCTGGTGTAAATACAGAAGAAGGGCACTTTTCAAATAAATAGGATGATCTTAGATGATGGAGCAATTGACTGATTTATGGAATAAAGAACATTTTACCTATTATTTTGTCTTGCTCTTTGGCACTGGCAAATGCAAGGTAGGCAAAAGAGTGAAGGACTCATCCAAGGAAGAAAGTTGAGGAACAATTATCCAAGGCTGCACTGCACCATGTGAGCACACCTACAGGCTCAACAATTCTATCCTGTTGGTCTCCTTCACACCATTATGCAGCATGGAACTACTCTCACACACACATGTATAGTCAAGTAGAAGTGTCTTGTACATGTTTTCTATCTCAGTACAGCTAGCTGAGCCTGACACTAAATAATTCAAGCTAAGGAATTTGATTCTAAATTTAGAAACATGAAAGCTTTCACCAATACTTCAGCACTTACAAAAACTCTCTCATAGGCATATTCCATATATTAAATTTCACTCACCTTGCTGGATTTTAGCCATACTGATTTTTTTGATGGCAAAAGACTAGTAGCTCGACTATACCTGCTGTAAGAGACAAGATCTCTTTAACATTCAAATGTTTCAGCAACTAATAAATGAAAAAGAGACATTTTCAATAGGGTGTTAATGTCACTTGCTTTTGCAATTTTAACATTTAAAAAGAGAAAGGCGGAAGAGTCAGCAGATTCATTTTCAAGAACAAAGGCCTCCAGTTACCTCATTCAGGTGAATGATATTAAATGCTACATTTGATTTCAAAGAAAACTTGGGGAAATGGTTTAGAAATAAGAAATACTCATCACTTCCACTGAGGCACTAATGAAGATCCTTTCTTGCAGAAGAAGCTCTGCAAATTTCTCTTAGCAGCAATTTCCAAGCTCCAGGGCTGTAAATGGACATAATCTGTCCTTGCTTTATGCAACTGAAGCAATTACAAAAATGACTGCGATTTAACAGCCATTTCAAATATTAATTTTGTCAGTGAGGTAAAAAATATGAGAAATTCGCATTTTTTGCACAACTTAAATGCTGGAAATGAGCTAACTCCACTGTCAAGCAAAACCCGTTTTCACTTCTACCACAGAGACCACTTTACCAATTTCTGTGACAAATATCAGAGAACATCCCTGACAGAGGTACCTGACTTTGCTCTCTTCACTGACTGTTGACTTTAAACTGCTCATCCGTTTCAGCCTGGACAGTTTCCTATTCCACTGTTCCAATTCTTCTATTCTTACTTCAAGATTGTTTGTTAGTTTACAAAGCTGCTTTACAGCACCAACATTCTCCATAAAGAGCTGATCCTGAGAAGCAAAATAATGACAAAAGTAGATACAGTATATTCATCAATCAGATGTAACAAGCAGGAATGAGTACAGAATTCACCTATGTAAGGATACACTGAATATTTAAAATGCAAATGCAAGTTATCTCACTGTAAATGGGACACACTTATGACTATAAAACACTTTTGCTAGATTATAAAAATTGCTTATGCTCAATTTGCAGTAAATTGAAAATGAGGACTTGCAGAAAAATTTAAAGAAGCTAAAAGGCTTTGTAGACCAAGAATTTAAACTATATTTTACAGTCATACTGTATTGAATTTTAAACCTTAACACTGTCACAGCAGGCACCTACTATTTGATTTGTAGTGCTGCAGCTGAACGCAGATTTCAGAATCCCTTAGCAAAATGTACATCCAACTATCTACCTACAGGATTGACTAACCTGGCTTAGACAAGCCAGAGTTTTTATCCATGTTGTATATATAACCTGAATCATACATGAATCAGTGAGACAGGGAAAGATCCAAACCAGAGATCAAGCAGTGATGGCATAATATTTTGTTCTCCCTTTCAACCTCTCCAGCCTCTTACAGGAGTCCTGTAAGTTCTGATAGCGTGACTAGCTCTACACTTAACACAGTTTAGACACCCTCCATTTACTCCTTCTGAATATTTTACCCAAGAAAAGCCTTCTGTTCTTCTACCCCCTGCTTATCATCTAAGTATCAATCTGCTGTTGGAGAAGGCCTCAGTACAACCATCCAGGTAATGAGTATTTTACCCACTTCTGAGCCAAAAATGGTCACTGATCCACTGCAGGAGCACAGTAACAGCATATTTTCTTTGCTGTGTTTGAAAGAATGGCTTTCTTATACTAACGGACAACCAGACTGATGCCATTAGATCTTGGCCGAAGCTATTACTGCAGTTAATATTGCTAAGTGTTCCAGTCTAGTCAAGTCATGCAGAAGTAAGGCAAAAGCAGAGTTTTGCCTTTCAGATTGTAAACGCCATGCCCACCTTTCTTTTACAGGTGACTGCATTCCACAAAAACAGATAGTATTTTGTATAAACAAAACCAGAGCACAGATATTGGTGGTAAGTTGCAAACTTCGGTACCGCCAGAAGACCAACAGCCTGTTTAACTAAAAAGTGACTTCAGAATAACCTCCTGTGCCTAGAACTGTGAAATCATTCATACGGTCACTTGTCCTCATATCAATGATATGTAGCAGCTGCCCTTTCCATTCTCTTCAAATCATGCATGAATCTCTTCTAGGTGAATTCAACTAGCTGAGAAAATGGATCATCTGGCAAAATGAAGGAATACGTTCTTTGGGAAAAAAAGACTGATTAGAGTTTTACTGCCTCACTGAAGAAGAAGTAGTAAGCACAGTAAAATTGAGAAGAGAAGAAAGATTCTTGCCCCCAAACAGCAAATTTCCACACAGTTGAGACATTTCACTAGAAAATAGCAGAGCCTGGTTCAAATGCATAATGCAGTCAATTAATTTTACAGGGTTGGACAGCTCCAAAAAGGTAGCTGACAAAGAGACACAACCAAACCAGCCAATATCCTGCTTATCTGGAACTAAACTTGGAATGTGAGGTAACAAAGTTCAAGGCCTCATCACCTTCCTAACTGAAAGCAAAGATATGAAGCACTGTCCATTTAGTATTCAAGGTGCTGAGCTATTCCGGCATTGGGAGCTTCAGACATTAAAGCAGATGTTCCACCTGGACATCAGATGTTCCAAATCTCTGAATTCAATACACATCTTAAACTGTTAAACACAGATCTCTTCTGCCCCTGTCACCCCAAAGCTCACGGAACTGACCTTCACATGCTCTGCCACAGGTGTTAGGAGAAATAGGAGAGAGCACAGATTTACCTAACTGCATTAAAAGAATGTCAAAGTGTTTGTGAAGGGATCCCAGACCTAGCCAAGTTGTCAAGAAAATGTTAAGCAGCAAATAAGCCATCGTTGTAACAACTCATTCCTGCTTGGGCCACATCCACAACAGAATCACGCCCTGCAGGGTGCAGTAGGCTTTCTCTATTTCCTAGGTCTCATCCCTGGAAGACATCCTGGCAAGCATTCTCCAGAGACCCAAGCTACAGAGGAGAAAGGGTTTATGATGGGCCCAAAAGGCAGTGCTGTGAGACACTGTTACAGATGGTATTTTGTGTGATATTTCAGCAAAGAGAGATATAAATCAGAAGCTCAATTGTCCAACCTGACTACCCCATAGCAGTTTGGGGGGGGACTCAAAAACGCAAATGATGCTGCAGCTGTCAGACAATGTAACAGGAAGGGCTAAACGGCAAAATGAACCTAGTGTCACTATCTAACACCATTGCTCTTCTATGAGCATCTAGAAATCAGTTACAGGCTGGACCCCTGACCAAACACAGCAAATTTTCTAAATATCTCCTTTTCAACAGTATCTCTAAAAAGTGTTCTTTCCACAGCTTTACTCAAGGTGTCTAGTTCATGCTTTCTTTATATGGCATACAGCCTAGCAGATTTAACCTATGAATTTAACTTATTTGTAGCCTATCAAAAGAAGACAAGTGAAATGCAGTATTTTTTATAGATATTTTCTCCAAGTTTGGTGGTATAAACCTGTGTTTTCTACAGAATAAGGAAAGAATGCATGATTATAATGAATAAAGGATCATGTTCATGACATCATCCAGGCAAGACTCTTCCCAGTATCAGCTGTAAGCAGGAAAAAGCTGGGAAGTGGTCCTTGACCTGCAGTGAACCAGGGCACAACAGAGGGACTGCTCTGATCAGTGTTCTGGACAATGTCGTGTGACTGGATTCTGTGACTGACGGTCCCTTCCATCCTATTTCTACAGGAAAAGGAGGGGAAGAGAGCACACGACAATAGACTAAGGCATTATTTCCAACCTATGAGCATGGTAACTACTTCATGTGCCGTAAACGTTTTATAGTATATGGTTTTGAAGCTATAATAAGGATTTCAGATGGCCAAAAAAACCTTCCCACAGCACACACAGAGATAGCATTTGTATTTGGTATGAAGTGATTACACCAGGATTAGAGTAAGGAAGTTTTTATTTAACAAACAGAATGCCATAGTTGCTTAATTCACTTCTGGAACACTTAATTAACTTAAACACAAGAGAATGTTTTGGAGTCCCACTTGTTGGACCAATGCTATCAAATCGCTATCCACCTTTATCCAGCAAAGTTAGTTTTTTTTCCTTTTCTCTTTTATTGTATGGTTATTTATTATTATAATGAGATTTTAATGTAAATTGTTTTTGTCGTTAAAAGATTCAGCCATTTACTAACACCTGGTGGTTCATTTTTTCTCACTGATTTGCCAAACACTATTTTTTGTAAATACAGGTGGAGGCCTACAGCTTTGTATAAAGCATAGTGTGTGTTTATAGCTCCATATACGAAAAGAACAGTCTAAATACACACATCCGCTTTCTCTCTCAAGACCATACCTTGTCAACCATGAGGAAGTTCTCTATTTTTTCTCCATCATTACAAGCAACATCTCCAACTTCTCTAACAGCTTGAGGTAAAAGCTCCTTCACTTCCTGGGCTATTATGCCTGTTCACAAGATAACAGAAACTAAAGTCAGGAAACACATGGCATGCTGTTGACCATGGTTGTGTGCTTTGAGTTGCCCATCCTAAAAGCTACAGGTAGGGCCAAACACAATCTAGAATTTCTCTGTGGTAGGAAAATCTAGGATTTCACTTTTTTTTTCCATTCCACAGAAAACAAACAGAAAGCTTTAGAATTCCCATTTCTCTGCAAAGAACAAAATTGGTTGTGATCACATACTTCATTCTCATTAAACATCTGGAAAAATAACCTCCTATCTTTAAAAATCAAAACAGAAGTTGGAAAATTAACAGAAATACTTAATTTTGGCATTTTTATATCACAAGAGATACACAGCAGAATGTGCAATTGTGGTATCCTAAGAAATGAGGATGAAATAGCAGGGTGTTAAAAGGCACTATGGCACAATGAACAACAGTGGAAGTTAAAGAAAAATGGGAACAGAGCTG
This sequence comes from Strix aluco, assembly GCF_031877795.1. NCBI lineage: Eukaryota > Metazoa > Chordata > Aves > Strigiformes > Strigidae > Strix > Strix aluco. Next base: position 48,676,744 of record NC_133935.1, read on the forward strand.
ACCCAATACCTGTTTCGTGGGTATTTTTAATTCCCATAACAGATGCAAATTCAGGCTTGTAGTCATACTCCACCAGCCTCATTTGTGTAATTCTTCTCAACTGCTCATTCGTATCGACCTAGTTGGACAAACACGGAGATTCACATGTTGAAACACTAAAAATGTCATGGCATCTAGGGTATTGCTTAGATAGCAACATGCCTGACACGGTCACTTGGCCAGTCTTCACAGCAAAAAATATGGACAATCTTCCCACTCCCCATCGGCAGAGTGCTGTTTGTATTTTTATTGCCAGTTACCCTTCAGCCTGACAACTCCCATTTACACAGATATCCCCAGCTTCTACAGACAGCCTCTTCCAAAGTCCACAGGCAATGGCTCTACAGAGCACAGTGGTACATCTGGTTTCTTTAGGCCAGCATTTCAGCACACCCAGGATAAAGAAGCTGCTTCATGTGTCAGAACAATGATCCACACATGTGCTGTGGTGCAAACATAAATGCCCTAAATACTCCACAGCCCTCACCTCCCGGATATTCTGTTTTGCTCGGCTGTCAGATGGATGCATGACTCTGCCCATAACTTTTGCATTTCCGCAGACAACCAGAGCTTCATCTGGTGCATCTGTGTTAATTCCTACTCGACCATGATAGACTATCGTCTCTGGAACATGTCCTCGCTGCCACAGTACATCACTGTCATTCTCAAACTGCCCTGGGTTAGATGCCTGGAAGGAAAACTCATGTTTAAAGATATAGTATAGCATAGATGTACTATTGCTTATTCCATTAGAAATTCAGGGAAAATGAAATGCCAAATCTTTAATATTTAAATTGTATTCAAGAGCTTTACTAACACATCAACAAAAAAAAATCCCAAGTGGAGTTACTTCTAAGTCTTTCTGCTCACACAGCATTGGTCTCATTGCTTGAATTCTACTTTTTTATCACTTTAAGCTAAACTGTCAGTGTCCAAGCTTTCCAAACTTTAACTTTGACATTATGGCACATAATCATTCTTTGTTTACCAGCAAACTTTAGTTGAGGCTGGAAATCAGAAAAGAGCAAACAAGGCACAGATTAAACACATGTGGTTCATAAGATCCTCTGTAACGTTTTAAACACACCCATTAGAAATTTCGTGTCAAGGAAACAGGACTTTCAAAGAACACCTATAAAACAACTGAGTGTGTATAATTAGAAAAGGCATTCGATGTCAATAATTAATTTTATTTTTTTGAAAAAATTTGAATTCAGGCTTTAAAATTAGACCCTGAACAAAAGTATGATCACAATAAAAAGTTCACACTCGTTTAAAGAAGCCAGGCTTTCACAAGGCTTCACCATCTACAGGGCACGGTGCTCTGCACTTATCACTGTTTGTCACAATTAGAGCATGATCTGATATGCCTGATAACCACTACACAGCTGGTAGTTTTGTTATGTTATGTTTGCATGTATAAAGGGCCAGAACATGAGTTGCTTTCTCCCGCAGTGTATTTGCACAGCTTTGCCACTTTAAGGTTGCCAGTGGCTGGCTCACTGTACCCTGCCACTGAAGCTCTGTCAGACATCTGGAAAATGACTTTTTTTTCTTTCCAGCTTTCCTGTTGATATTTTCACCACTTCAAATCACAGCCTCTTGATCCTTCTGCTTTTCTACCTTCGTTTTTCTTTGTCTGCAATAGTGGCCATGTTTGCAAAATCTCATTCCCTGGATTCGTATTAAAAAACTGTCTCACACACATCAAAGAAGCTCTCTTCATTGAAATTTCAGAAGAATCTAACATTAAAAATGGTAGAAAAATGTAAATTTCTAAATCTTACATTAAAATATATAATCAAATAAAAAAAAATAAAACCAATAATCCCAAGGATGAGTCAAATGTGAAAATTTAACAGCTTTCCCAAATTAGTAAAGCTATTATATTGGTAACACTGCTAGATGCAGAAAGAGAAATTCAGACGAAAGCAGAATTGTGGAAATTAATAGACAGAAAAGAAAAAGAACTAAATATGCAGGAATGATAGAAACACCATGCTTCAGTGTCCTGAAATAAAAGAACCCACAGCAATGGTCAGAATGATAAAACTTCTCAGCAGGGCAGAAAACTACTGAACTCCAAACATTGACTTCAAAGCCCTTTCACAGCTCCACCCAAAAAGGAGCTCTCTCATATTGCCCTCCAGAAACCTAACCATAACTGCAGGAAGAGGGTTAATGGCACAAGAAGACACAAAGTTATGGCCCAGTTGAAAAAAGAGCCAGGACTGAAACCATCTGAAAGCCCTCATCTTCCTTTGGAAACCCCTGTGCAACACCACACATACTAGGGATTTGCACTTTTGCTCTCTCCAAACCCAAATGCTTAAACCAGGCTGTAACCATAAGCTCAGGAAGACAATGTGCCACCAAAAAGGACCCAAGCAACAGCCTACAAAAAATGATGCTAGGACTAAAAGCTTCTGACGGCCCCCACCTTTCTTTAGGAGCTCCTTCCCAGCCCCATTTAATACACTAGAGCTCTTGGTCTTACTTGACTTTAAAACAGAATGCTAAGCCTTTTCTTCACCATAAGTCAAGGACTAGAAAGACTCCATGGAAGCAAGCAGCAGCTCCCCGATTGGCCCACGCAAAACAGTTCACTGGACTGCAACTTCCAGAGGCCCTTTGCAGCCCCACCACATGACACCTACGCATTTCCTATCTTTCTGAGTCCTAAACATGATTTTCATCCTAGAAATAACCATAACCCTAGGCTATGCCCAGTTCAAACATTAACCACCTGCTACTGGTCACATGAAAAATGGGCCAGGACGTTGCTTTTGGTAGTCTCCACCTTCCCTTGGCAGTCCCCCTTGCAACTCCACTCACGCTGGGGCTCTGCGTTCACTCTCTCCTAACCCCAACCCTCCATAGCTCCTGTCACAATAGAGCTCTGGGATTTTTCTCTCTTCCAAGTCTAATCCTAACTGTAGGCTAAAGCTGAGTACTAAAAGGAAAACTTGATATGGATCAGGGGACTGAAAAGTAATGAGGAAGAGTCATGAAGAAGAGAGACCAAGTCTTCTTTTTTCTATTTTGAAACCTATATTATAACCACAAAATTAAGAGCTGAGACACTCTGGAAACACACTGGAAAGGGGCAGCTATGAGTCTTAATTTTCCTATTGTTGCTTTACCTTCTTTCCTTGCATTTTTTTTTTCTTTCTCATCCTCCTTTGAAAATGAAGCATCTAGCCAATGAAAGCATTTACCAGATTCCTGGCAAGTGCAGGAAATTGTTTCACCTCAAAGAAAAAACAATCTGGAAAAATCAACATATTTGGTATTGGAATTCACAACAACCTTTCCTTTAAAATTCTTCTACAGCTCTAGTTTTAACATTTTAAAATCCCGATAAATAAAAAATAACAACATACTCATACAATATGAAACTGTACATTTTTTTCCTCAATCTTTCTGAGCCAGTAGTAATTTTTATGCCCTAGAATCAGCCCCCATAGTCTCCTGTGAATATCAAAACAGTAAATACTTTTCACATGAAAGCAATATATATTTTGTACCTACCCTCACAATGATCTTTTCAGAGACATTTGCAGACAGTAGGTAGAATTGGTCCTGAGAGACAGCATACAGTCCAACTACCAGCATGAAGTATCTAATTTGAAATTGATTTAATCAAGACAATAAATTGAAATAATGTCTTCTCACAGAAAAAAAAAATAAAATGTTTTAAATACAACTGCTATTATTGATACATAAAAAGATAGCTAGCATGGGTTTTTAAATGCATTTATGTTACAATACGAAAGAAAAATTATTTCCCTCGCTCTCAAGTAATATGCTATCTCAATCCCAACAATCACTGAAAATGAACAAAGATTATAGTAATTTCGACAAATTTGAGAAATGAAGACTCAAAGGTGAAGACCCTTCCTTCCCCAGAAGAAAATTATTGTTATCTGTTTTTTTGGCTTCCTGATTTCATCAGCCATCATTCTGGCCATGATTTCCTGAAACGATCTCTGACCATGAGGATACTTTATTTTATTCTCATATCATTCTGTGGCTCTAGAAGAGAGGCCTTTAAGCAGATACCAAATATCACAGAATTTGAAATAAAATCACAGATTGGGCAACACTGAGATTTTTCACAAGCATCATTTCCATTCTAAAGTAGACCTCCTTTTCCACTTCACACACACAGGTCAACTAGCTACAGGAATACCTCTGGTCAGGATTAGGTTTCCCCTTTTTTCTCATATTATTTGCTGTTGTTTCACTGAAATGCAACCTTCCCAGTGTTACTTTAGTTATCTGGTCCTCTGGCAGATCAACTCTAAAATAGAAGAGGAAACAAGATCAGGGAAATAAGCATTTAGAGATCTACCTGGCTTATGCCAGATTTCCTCAAACTCATTAAAACAGTTTTAAGAAAAACTGGCAAATGAAAAAAACAGAGGAACCCCAGTAAAAATGCAGTAATCTTGGTTTATAAAAATGCATTAAAAACACAGTGACTATGTCAAGGAGATAAACAAGATATAGCACCAGCAGTGGGAAACTGTTTTTAGTAAGAGTCTTGTGTTTCTTGGTCTGTTTGTATAGTCTTGAACATAATAAAACTGTATGTGTTCCATACAATGGGTATTTGTTGCTTGCCAAGGTTAACATTGCTTATTGTTGGATCTGAATGCCCACATTAAAATAAATAAATTTTACTGCTTGTCCTTTTTTTTTCACCTGCACTTAATTTGTATGTCTGGAAGTATAAAATATGCACCTATGTCTCAAATACATAGTGGCAATGCTCCTGTAATTGGTAAATACTATGAATAAAGGGTTTTCATGGAGAAAACCACAGTCCACTGAACAGTCACCCATGAAACAATTTACACACACCCAGAATCTATTCGTCAGTATGCAGAAGGAAGAAGAATGCCATAATAGAGGTAATTTAGTGAAAATCGAGCTCTTCTCCCAAGATCAAAGTTCATTTTTGTAGATAATATATTCCAGCCTTTATCCCAGCACTGTCTTGCCAAACTTGACACTGTCTTATCTTTTTGTTTTAAGGCTCATTTAATTATTTACAAAGAACAGAACAGCTCCAACAGAAGACACTTGTGCCAGAAGAACAAACATTGATTCTGCCAATGAGTTAAGATGCAGAATAGCAGAGAGTTCCAGGGAGAAGGTGCACATAAGTTTCTAGCAGAGGCACTCCCCTTTAAAAGCACTTGCAAATACATCTCATGCCTGTGTAGAACAGGAACATTACTGACATTTTTTAAGATGAGAAATGCATCTGCCCTACAGCTCTAAACAGTGTTGCTAGCTAAATATAAAATATTTTGGATAGACATACTTAAACACAGTTGCAAAGCTGCTGAAAATTTTCCTTCATGGAGGGAGACCAGGTATATATTACTACTGTGATTCTATGTGCACACCCAGAATGGAATTTGGATAAAGATCAGAAAACTGCCTTAGAGCTACTATGCTTCCAGGAAACTACTACTTCACATTTCAGATCAATCACGTATTGAAATAAAATGGAATAAATTTCTCAAAATTCTTACTTAACAGGATGGAAAGTTTTTTTGCTTCGATCTGACTGAGACTGTTCAATAGCAATTGTTTGATTTGGAGCTTCCACCTATAAAGAAAAAAGAATTTTCAAAAATGACAAGAATATTAAATTGTCAAACACATAAAATTTTAAATAGAAATTAATAGGTAAATTGTGTCTGAAACAGTGAAATCTCTTTCATTTCTCATGGAATTACATAGAAATTAAGATAGGAATTTTCTCCTGATCAGTTGACACCTTACAGCTAGTCTGAAGACCCAAATCTTTCTATGGACATGATTTGAAAGGGGGGGGGAAAAAAAAAAAAAAAAAGGAAAAGTCATGCATTAATTTGCAAAAGAAAAATTGCTTTCTGAATCTAGACTATTATTGGCTCATTCTATTCCAAAGCATAAATGTAGGTATTTAACATGAGAACTGAACCTATGCAAGGTAGTTCCACAAGTTATTTTAATGTAATTTTCTGTACCTTCCTGGAATGGTACCAAGCAGCACTTTGCTTCAAATGGCAGTAACATTCACTAATTTCTTCTGCATTAGAATGCATTAAGCAAATCTGGTAGTAACTGCCTTGTAAAACAGCTACATGGATTTTTTTAAATCACTGAATTTTGGTAGTAAGTAAAAAAACTCATCAAATCTTTCAGAAAGATTAAAATTTCTTACTACTTCTGTATATGCAAGCGTATGGACCTATATTGGCTGGGAAGAATTTGGTTCTTAAAATGAAAATGGAAAGCCTGGTAAGAAGAAATAAGGAAATTTTATTGGTTTTCTTCATGTTAACTGTTCAGGAAAAATAGATTTGATTCTTTTCTTTGCTTTGTGACTTTTTTTAACACATTTTTTTGACCAATGGGTAGACTGGCCACCTACACAACAGCTGACACCCTTGCACTGCCCACAGAGGGAACAAAATTTCAGACAAAGAGAGGGAAGTCAGTGAAACCATGGCAAACAGGCAAACATGATGTCTTTCAGCATATAGCAGCACAAGCGTCCATAAAACATCACTTTTTTTGCAAAGAGTTCCACACAGAAGCCACTAGCAACTTAAAAGAGTTCTTTTTTCAGTTCTGAGTCAAAAATTACTAAGAAAAGAGTTAATTTCAATTATTTACCTCATTTTATGGATAATCACATACTAACTTATTAAAAGTCACAAAGAGGAGAAATACTTGCCTTTATTCCAAAAGCTTTCAAGTAAAACTTTTCTATTGGTTTCCCCCCCAGCTGAGTTTTGACATATTTTGGATGTCCAGTGATTCTAATATGGACTGTGATTTGGAAATGATTCTTCTTCTGGCACACAAAGGCATCATCTGTTGTTGAAAAATTAAATCCTTTATCTGTGACAATGTGATATCCTACAGCAGGTCTACAAAAACAATAAGAAAGAATAGCAACTTTAAGTACAGGCATATTTGAGTGACATCTTGAGCTGTATTTTTGATGTGGTCTGAAAATCCATTGGAGTTTTACTGACAGAATGGGAGCCAAAATACATCTTTACAATCACCGGTTCTAGCAGTATTCTCTTCTTAGCCTCTCAGAGGTGTAAAAATGAAAATGCACATAAAATGTACTCTAATTCTAGTCTGACACACAAAATGTTTGGAAACCAGAGGTGGTGAGGCTTACATAATCCTCACTTACAAATCTGGTATAAAGGAACTCTGTGCACCTAAAAGCACAACCAAACCTTTTAGTGTATTCAATCATTCATTATAACATTGCTATAAAAAACAGAGCTGAATGAGTGCTACAGACAACAATGTGCTAATGAGCCAGCAAGGCTCCCTAGTTTATTCCTGAATTCCCACACCAAGTGCTTCTGCAGAAGCTGCTGGGATTCAAATAAGGCTTTACTCAAGCTACAAGAAAAGCTATTGATACTGACTCTCTGGCCAGATGACTATAAAACTCTCCTTTATAATATTGTCCATCCTTTCCCAACTAAGGAAAACCTATTTATTCAAAAGACTAATTTGTCACCCAAAGAGTATTCTGTCCTTATGATTCAGAGCAAACAAGGAAAGGTATCAAAAGATCTTTCTAAAAGAGACAGTGAACTCACCATCCCAATAATGTTTCCAGTCCTCTGATTTAAGTGATGGATAATTCTGAAATAGGACTATGTGGCAAGGTTCTCTTACATGGGCATTGACTTTTCTTGCTAATGAAAGTTTGATAATGATGATCTCATCTGATGCTACTGAGAACCTCTCATTAACACAATTACTGAAGATGGCTTTTCAGAACTCATCCATTCGTTTGCACATTATTAGTTGGAAAAATCAAAATGTACAGATTTTACAAGAAACATACAGACATTATTATCTTTTTATAAATTATGAACAAAAGGCCCCTTTCAAACAATCACTGATTATCTGGGACATGGAATAATGATAAAACTACTTTGTAACTACTTCAAAACTACTAAGTCATATGTTAATTCATATTTAAAATTATATGAAGCGTCTATCATCTCCTCAAACCATCATTATTAAAGAAGCAAAACTTCAGTTTCTCCCTACAACTGATAAATCTTTTTATTTATGTAGGAAATGTGTGCATTTCATAGTAGAAAAAGGAGTAATTTTTCAGATTTAGGTGTGAAGCAAGTTCATTAGCTGATATTCTTAAAGCAATTTCAGAGTATTTGCTTACACACAGGCAAGCAGATTTAGAAGCAAAAGTAGAAATTGCCATTTCTCCAAGTTGAATTGTTTGGGACAATAACTCCCAAAAAGGAATTTCATGCTTATCGTTTTCTGAGTATGCCATTTATAGTAACCAAGAGCAAATACTAATTTTGATCTGATCGCACAAAGAATGGTCAGTCTTACCAAGCAGTACAGTAAAACTTGGAAGAACAATTAGGTAGCAAGGACTATCCCTGTCACACAAGCATCCCTACTAGAAATACACTTCGAATTCCTCTTTCTATTTAGAATTTGAGTCTTCAGACAACATCTTTGGAACACAGTCCAAGTTCTTAGCCCCTGGGGCAAGGGGCTAAGAAAGTGCTAAGCAGACACAATGCAGGTCATAATTAATGGTAGAGTAACCTTTTCTAATGAATCTACCTCAGCTAACAGCATTTTGTTGTAAAAATGAATTAATCAAAAGGTTAAAATATTGGATTAATAAAATGGAAAATAATAATTAACCTGAGAAACACCCTTAAAGTGGGCACAGCAACTCTGAGGTACAGGACCAATCCATCTACACTGAGCAGTGATAAGCACATGACTCTTTTGAGACTAACAGAATACAGGATCACTACTCAGAAAATCTGTGCACCATGCTGTAATTATAGTGCATCTTGGAACAAAGGGACCACTATTGACCTCACTTAAAGCAACACTGTCTTCATCTGCAAATAATACCTCAATCCCCTTCCACAGTAATGGCAACAGTACATGTATTTGGATGCTTTAACGCTCAGCATCACATTCTTCTTTGTCAACACAGGCCACAAAGAAATGTAGGTCTGGAATTTCAATTTTAAGTGTATGGGAACCAACAAGTAATTGGGTAGTGGCAGGAGAGCAATCTCCCACCATCAGCTCACAGCTCTCTCATGTACTTGCGGACTGAAAGTGTAACAGGAGTTGGAAGCCACTTCTATCTAGAGTGACAATTCACATCACAAACACAGCTGGAGGTTTCTTGGTCCATCCAGCTCCTAAGAGTAGAAAGGTGTGGACACTGAGCTGTCTCTTGTCATGTCAAGACCTTAGAAGAAGGGTTGTGTGGGACACAGTAAGATGTGTATTGCCCCTGTCACACTGTGCACAAATGTCAGTGTGCAGCACTGATACTGATACACTCCAAACTCCCATGAGTGCTTTTAGCAGTTGGGCTAGAGGAAAATTAAAATTTACTATACTATTTAAGTCCTGTGAAGACAGTGACAAATTGCTTGCACCAATCCTGGGGAATAAACCAGCCACTCTAGAAGGGGTTTTGTTGTAAGGGACCATTCACATGGAGAAAATGGAGAAAACCAGGGATGTGAAGTGACCTTGGAATGACCTTTGCAAGATCATGTGGCCAAAAAAAATATTTACAGTTCTGATGTATACAGGAAAACTCTAAATCTTTGACTAAACAGTTGCACATCATATATATATGTCTATAGTTATTAAGACTTAGGTTATATGCGCCTAGAAATACTACAGGTATCTTCTATTTCCATTTGTCTTTAATGTTTTAGGCCATTAGAGGGAAAGGTGCCATATGCTCAGTAATTACTTGCCCCAATGTGCTTGACAAAAGAAACAAAAATGAACAGATATTTAAAGTTAAATTCATTTTACTTTTTCCCTTAAACCCCTGAAGGGAAATCAGAAAAACTGGCATGAATTTCAACCAGTGTTTAAAATTCTGCTTATCTGATACATCTGCAGATTCATATTCCATCATGCCTGCTATACCTCCTTCTCCAGTCTTATTTTCAGTAAGAACAAGGGATGCCAAAAGTATCATTTATTTCTACAAAACTACAATACCAGCAGAAGAAAAACCAATAAACCACTTTTTCCAAGTGCAAATATCAGTGCTTACAGTTTTTCATAATTAGAGTTAAATAAGCTGTTCCACTGAGAAGTTTGATATGGTTGCCATGTTAGAGCTTGACAGCATTTTTCCAAAGCTGCATTCTGTCCATCACTGTCATATTCTCGCACTTCAGCTGCACAGTCCTTAACAGTTGCTGTAGAGAGATAGTGACAATTCAGTTATTACTTTTGTCACTAGCCAAAAATCCTGCATAAACATTTTTATAAATATATTTACATATATACATACATATAAAGCACAAAAATATTGCATATATATGTAAATCTGATTGTCCTTTGCAGTTATTCCAGAAGGTTGTGTTATATTCCCTTGCCCTAGAAAACAAATTTTTCAGCTTTCCTGATTTGCAAAATATTACACAAGTAGCACTTGCTATTTTTGGGGAAACAAAAAGAGAAAAAAAAAAAGCAAGCTAAGCATTTTACTGTACAGTTACAACACTGCAAGAAGCAATTAAACAAAATAATTACATGTTTCCCATTCTCTCTACTACAGGTTTAAACTGAATATACTCCAACTCACTGCAACAGGTACTTTGTTCCAGAGTAGGAGGCACAGTTTTCCAATAGCAAGCACATTCATCACCAGCTCTGGTTGACTAGTTAATGCTTTCTGAGGTATTACACATTTTATGAAGACAGAGGAGAATGTCATAAGAGAGACAGGTAAATGGAGTACAGTAAGGACAGAAGAAAATATGTCATTGAGCATATAAGCTAAGATCCATCCACAGCCAGTGGCAGCACAATAAGAGAGAGCCTACAGAATCATTTCAGGCCCAAGCTTAATTTGCAATTCCCCACATCTGACATAAGCAGAATGAAAATATAAGAAAAAAGCCACAGTAAGGAAATTCACATCTCACTTCTAAATGATCTTTTTTCCAATAACACGAGTGTCAGTACGGTTTTATTAAGAGTGACTCCCAGGGAAAGCATATTTCAAAGCTCTGTCTTTACATATTAAAACAAGCAATAGCAATTTTAGGTACAGAAGTGTCTTCTCATCCTCTCTTTCCAGCAGTGGTAGACTTAGAGGACCAGTCCCAATCAAGCAACACTGATCAAATAAAAGATACCAAAGGAAAAGTAACTTAGTAAATCCAGTTGCTACTCATTAAAAGTAGTCTAAAAGACTGATTTAATGCTGAAAAATAACTTGCTCTGAAGAAATAACAAGTAACTCTCAGCTTTTCCATAACAGACAAGGGTGAAATTCCTCAGATAAATTGTTCATTACAAACTGTTCATTCACAGAGAGCCTCACTTCACGGAAGCTGATCCATTTCTGTATGTGCTTGATAAGCTTTTTTCTACCAATTGGTATAAGCTTAGCATTTTTATCTTGATAAAACAACGAACCAATTAATTTGAGGAAGGTGTGGGGAAGAACACCCAGCTTTTACCAAGCTTCCGCATGGCTACACTTTGTAGAAAAAATATGGAGTTGAGATGATAAAGGGAAACTGCAATTTGTTTGCTCATCTACCACATTAATTCCCTGTCAAGTTGATCCAAGATGGTTTCTTTGCCCAGTCAATTCAGCACCAAACAAAGTCAGCAGAGTATGGTATCATCCACGTTCTGCAAGCTCACACATGGAGAAGGGCAGAATATTTTGTACAGAGAGTCCTCATGAAACACGAACCTCTAACACTTCCCTCTTCACCAAATATAAATAGGTCCTGGTTTTCAAAAACACTGAAAAGGTAAATTCCTCCAAACCTCATAGTGGAGTACAAATTGTTAATACCACCACCTTTTCAGAGCCAGAAGTCACTGTACTCTTAAACGTCTATGGCATGAAACATTACATTTCATCTTCACACAGTTGCTTACCTTGCCTGGAGTCCTGAGACAAGACTGGAGAATCAGTGGCATCTCCCAGTAATTGTGAGAGCTTCCTTTTTTTGCCTGATGCTGCAGAAATACTTTTTTAAAAACACACATTGCATTACTCATTTATAAGTTTAATTACAGATTTTGCAGAATCATAACAAGAGAACACCCAACTATCCCATTCCAACTGTATTGTCACCCAGATTCTAATTTGCCTGGGGCAGGTGAGTGTTGTTGGCTTTTTAAAACTGAATTATGCAATTTTTACTTCCAAAACATAAACTATTTTTTTATTTCATATGAATAGAGAAGTTTATCTCTTTTCAAAAATTTACACAGTGCATGTTTTATTGTTTCCTGACATTTGTATTAAAATCACAGCTTTATCTTGAATAACTGTGCTGCACTGAGCACGAACTCACTCTCTTTCTTATACAGAAAACACTAGTAGTGGTTAAACTAACGCATTAATGAAGAGCTCTCAAAGGGCAACTACTAGGTAACCATTTTCCCCTTTTCCAGAAAGTGAGATTTCAAAAAATGCTCCTTTGTGCTAAGGCAAAAAGCCTTATTCCTAAATTTCAATATTATAAAATGTAAACTAGAATATCCTAACAGACGGTCACTCATTCTGGATGGGGAAAAAACAAGGCAAACTCCATGTCTCAGTCAGGCCCAGTATGTACTCAAACTAAGGTGCAAACACAAGTAGAAGAAAAGCCTACCCACCACATTAATTATTCTTTTTCTGGGTTTGTTCAAAAGTTCCATATTTGGTCAAGAAGTATTTTATATCTTAAGTTCCAATAACCAAAGTATTCCCTCAAAAAATAATATGATTTTGACTAACTGGCATCTTCTACTGGAAAACAAAGAAAGAACACAAATAGCTCCACTGAGAAACCCAGGCCCAGCTTCCTTCACCCTCGTCTAACACATAATTGAGCTCTGTACAGAAGAGGAGACAGGGTCAGAGCATCTGCAAGCCCAGGACTAACACTGATGAATTCACATTTCTCTCCCAACAACCAGAGAGGCCCCCCTCTGGCATGCAATTAATTCTTACCAGGTATCATGGTTGGATGCTTGCACTACCCAGCGCATTTTAAATAATTAAGCACCCACAACACGCTAGTGGGTGAATATGGCAGATGGTATATGAATACCATTTCACTTGCTTACACAGATATGACAATTATTTTTCTCTCATGCCACTTGTCAGAACACCTACAAGATCCTTATGGACAAATCCCTGTAGTTAGTATTGCAAAACACCTGAATAATCAGTTATGGTGCACCTGGAGGTCTCTCTTTAGCCTTGTAACGTTTTCAAAATTGAAATCCATTCCTACTTCCAATCTGAACTTCAATCAAGATTTTTAAAGAACTCTCAACCACAAGTGTGTCAAAAATGTCTAAACACTGCCATCCTGTGGAAAATGTTACACCTACGGGGATTTTACACGTCTTAAACCACGTCTTCTACCAGATCTACCTTTTTTTGTATCTGTCTCATCCTTTGCATAAAAGATTTATCATTTACCTAGAAATCTGAGATGCACTCGGCTGAAGGTATGAAGAATTAAAACTCAAACTGCTGGACGATGTAGAATTATTCCAAGGAGTCACAGCATTTTCTGTTTTCAGGCAGCAGCCTTGGGGAATGGTGCAGGGATGCCCACTGGCACTGGGGTCTGAGTAAGTCTCCATGAACCTGCAGGGAAGCTTGCTGGGTGCCACAGCAGATGGACAGGGGAGCGGAGGCTGCAGCCCACTGAGCCACATAGTGTCATACCATGGGGCTACAAGAAGTAAACAGAGAAGAAAGTAAGGACAAGGAGCTGGAGACATTATTATGAGCTTGGGAGAGGCTGAATTCATGTGACCTACTCTGGAGCTGTGGCGGAGAACACGGTTCCGATCCAGAGTCCGGTGGGGAGTCTGGCAACTGACTTTGCCTAGAGATGAAAAAGAGACTTTAATTTTTACTGGGAGGAGACATGAAGGACAACCACAAGGCAATGCTGAAAGTAGCCTGAGGATGGGCCACCAGGCTACTGACGAGGGTCTTCAGTAAACATTGCTCACCACAGCTGCTGCCCCTTCTCACAGGAGCAAGGGCACTTACACTTCATCAGACCGTCTCATATGGCCCTCCACCTCTCCCCCATGCAGAGAGGGGCCCCACTTCTACCGGCTCTTGCCCAAACCCCCCTCCACGACCCACAGACTTCAATCCTCCTTCCTTCCTGTGAGCTGTTCTTCTGTTACCTCTGTGTATACCAGCAACTTCAAATGCACGGAGTTCACAAGGGCTTTAAACCCATTCTCTCTAGACTACAGGTTAAAGATCTGGACCATCTTCATCCACTAGCCGATTTCTTAATACCTTAGTTTGGCCACAGCACTCTTAGTCTCTATCAGATGCTAGCAGGTCCCATTTTAGCACCTTGCTCACCACAAGAGCCAGCCCAAGTGCAGAGGAAAGCAGGGGCTGCCTTACAGGTGGGAAGTGCACTTGTCCAGCTTGAAACGAGGCAAATAATTCTATATATGGCAATTGTATTCTATTCTACCTAATTCTAATCCTACCAAAAATATCCAGAAGCTTAACATGGGGTTTCCATGGGTGACAAGCTACCTTCTCTCATGTCAGTCCTACTGTCTTCCAGTTCTGGAAGGACATAGGGGGAGACAAATAATTACTATCTTCTATACCTAAATCACAAAAGAACTGAAAATAAAGAGTACTAACAGGTCCATCCCAACAGCCTCCTCAAAGAATAGCTTCAAAAACAAACCAAAAAACCCCACCCTCATTCCTCACAGAAGACAAGCCATTCAGTCGTGTTTTAACCCAAACACCACTACTGACCGGTTATTTATTTAAACCTGAGTTTATTACCGGGGAGAATCTCAACGCCTTGCTAAAACCTGACTAAAGACCAACTCGCAAGGGTGCACCAGGCAGGGTCCGGGCAGCGGCGGCCGCGCTGTGGGGAAACGACCACGACCGGCCCGCGACCCTTCGCGCGCCAGAGCCTCAGCCAGCCAATCAGCGGCGCCCCGCTCCCGCGGCAGCGCTCCGCCCCACCGCCCCTCAGCCAGCCAATCAGCGGCGCCTCGCTCCCGCGGCAGCGCTCCGCCCCACCGCCCCTCAGCCAGCCAATCAGCGGCGCCTCGCTCCCGCGGCAGCGCTCCGCCCCGCCGCCCCTCAGCCAGCCAATCAGCGGCGCTCCACTCCCGCGGCAGCGCTCCGCCCCGCCGCCCCTCAGCCAGCCAATCAGCGGCGCCCCGCTCCCGCAGCCGCGCGGCCGCTGCCCAGGAGAGCGGCAGACCCGAGGGGACTGCGGGCCGTGAGCGACCCACGCTGGAGCCGGGGACAAACGAGTAAAGAACGAGGAGAAAGAAGGAGAAGCCGTTACGCACCGCCCCACCCCCCTCCCCGGCGGCAGTGGGAGGGGCTGAGTGTGAGGCGTGGCGGCTGCAAGGGGAGTAGGAAGGAGGGAGAAGTGCCCCGTTTAAATTGAGCCTTAACGGCTCAATTAAGAGGCGAGGGGGAGGAAGGGTGTTTCCCTAAGTGTTTAATTGTTTATATTCTCTTTTTCTCAATATACGAGTCAGTGATCAAAAGTCTGTGTTAACTGGTAACAAAAATGTCTTGAGTCCAGGCTCTCTTGCCCACGACAAAGGCTGCTCACGAAGTGCAGATCCACGCAGCGCCCCGTGTAGTACCCAGGTCACCTGCCATGAAACCGCCTGCTGAGCAACGTGCGCCGAGCCAAATTCAGGCAGAGCCGGGCTGCTTTCCTCAGAGGCTCATCTCCCAGTTCACGTCCTGTGAACTGGAAAGCAGGGCCGCCTCCGCAGCAGCTCAGGGTTGTTGGCAGTCAGCACTGCGCTCAGGAGGAACGCCCTTGGCACCCTGGTGTGAAGCAAGGCCCCTGCGTGGCACAGCACCTTCAAACCCCCGGTGGGAGCATGACAGGTGCAGAGGCATGGGGTGGGAGGGGAGGGGAGGGGAAGGCGGTTACACTCCAACAGTCATTACGAGAGCTGGGGACTGGAGGCACGACAGAGGAATCCTGGCTGGGAACCAAGAAATTCCATGTGGTCCGCAGACACATCCTTGCCAAATCCCACAAGCAAGCAGGAGAGATTTATGTTTTAACGCCTCTCCTTGGAGAGGTCATCATGGAAAGCCAAACAATTTAAGTGTGTTATGTGATTTTTACTGTTCACTGTTTGCTGTTACTCAAAACAGGTAAATCTCTGAAAACATGACGTCTCCTGATTCCTTTCTAAAGAACTTCAAACACACTGCTCTGTACAAGAACATGCCAGCCCATAGTTTACTGTGCAGCTTTCTCCTGATTTTCAGACAGGGAGTGAGTGTTTCCTTGTGTACAACTGACACTAAGAGCTTTGCTCTCAACTTGTTTCCAACAGCTCAGCACATTCACATGCCTGAGGTTTGAAAGAAGGTTCTTCATTATTTACTCTTTGGTACATATGCTTGATGATATTGTATTATATCTCCCTGTGATACTCTGTTTTGCTTTTACACTTACAGTGCTTCTCACAGAATCATCAAGGTTGGAAAAGACCTTGTAGATCATCCAGTCCAACCATTAACCTCACACTGACAGTTCCCAACTACACCATATCCCTCAGTGTTATGTCAACCCGACTCTTAAACACCTCCAGGGAAGGGGACTCCACCACCTCCCTGGGAAGCCCATTCCAACGCCCAACAACCCATTCTGTAAAGAAATGCTTCCTAATATCCAGTCTAAACCTTTGGTGGTGCACCTTGAGGCCATTCCCTCTTGTCCTATTGCTTGTTACTTGGTTAAAGAGACTCATCCCCAGCTCTCCGAAACCTCCTTTCAGGTAGTTGTAGAGGGCGATGAGGTCTCCCCTCAGCCTCCTCTTCTCCACACTAAACAACCCCAGTTCCCTCAGCCGCTCCTCGTACGACATGTGCTCCAGACCCTTCACCAGCTTCGTTGCCCTTCTCTGGACACGCTCGAGTAATTCAATGTCCTTCTTGTAGTGAGGGGCCCAAAACTGAACACAGTAATCGAGGTGCAGCCTCAGCAGTGCCAAGTACAGGGGTAAGGTCCCTTTCCTGTCCCTGCTGGCCACGCTATTGCTGATACAAGCCAGGATGCCATTGGTCTTCTTGGCCACCTGGGCACACTGCTGGCTCATGTTCAGCCACCTGTCCATCCCCCCCAGGTCCCTCTCTGACTGTCAGCTCTCCAGCCACTCCTCCCCAAGCCTGTAGCGCTGCTGGGGGTTGTTGTGGCCCAAGTGCAGCACCCGGCATTTGGCCTTATTGAAACTCCTACAGTTGCCCTGAGCCCATCGCTCCAGCCTGTCCAGATCTCTCTGCAGAGCCTCCCTACCCTCGAGCAGATCAACACTCCCACCCAACTTGGTGTCATCTGCAAATTTACTGAGGGTGCACTCGATCCCCTCGTCTAGGTCATCAATAAAGATGTTAAACAGGAGTGGCCCCAAAACCGAGCCCTGGGGGACACCACTCGTGACCGGCCGCCAACTGGATTTAAATCCGTTCACCACAACTCTTTGGGCCTGGCCATCCAGCCAGTTTTTTACCCAGCAAAGCGTGTGACCATCCAAGCCACGAGCAGCCAGTTTCACCAGGAGAATGCTGTGGGAAACGGTGTCAAAGGCCTTACTAAAGTCAAGGTAGACAACATCCACAGCCTTTCCCTCATCCACTAAGCGGGTCGCCCTGTTGTAGAAGGAGATCAGGTTTGTCAAGCAGGACCTGCCTTTCATAAACCCATGCTGACTGGGCCTGATCATCTGGTTGTCCCACATGTGTTGTGTGATGGTACTCAGGATGAGCTGCTCCATCAGCTTCCCGGGCACTGACGTCAAGCTGACAGGCCTGTAATTTCCCAGATCATCCCTCCGACCTTTCTTATAGATGGGCGTCACACTGGCCAGTTTCCAATCTGTCGGGACCTCCCTGGTCAGCCAGGACTGCTGGTAAATGATGGAAAGCGGCTTGGCGAGCACCCCAGCCAGCTCCTTCAGCACCCTCGGGTGTATCCCATCCGGTCCCATAAACTTGTGTGTGTCTATGTGATGCAGTAGGTCACTATCTCCTCCTAGATTGCGGGGGATTTATCTCCTATTAGACACTGTAAAGGATTGCTCTCTTAAAGTGAGACCTGAAACTACACCATAGTTTAAGCCAGGCCAAATCCTTCACAAGTAGCTCACAGCAACAAGCAGATGTTCCCACACTACGTAGCAAACCCACTTCATTCCTTCTGCATTGAAAATAGGAACGTCCTAAATCAACAGCAGACCACTACAGAGAGCCATGCTTCTGTCTCCAGTCAGCTGAGGACACAGGTCTGTCACATCTTTCCTGATTTATTTCAAGTTTTTCAGTCCGTGATGGTGCTTTCAAAGCAGGTTAAGAGAGAGAAAATCCTATGCCATCTTGCTGCCATTTAAAGGAACTACAGAGGGTTCCTCTATTACATTAGGAATAGACGGAGGTTCAAGAAATGGATTCTTAACCCTTTCAGGTATTCAAACAGTGCTCTGGATCACTACCTGAAAGACAAGTGCTTAAGGTGCATGTTAGGCTAAAAATGCTAGAGCAGAGGAAGGATGACAGAAGTTTAGTGAGGCACACTTCCTTTACTCAGGCCCAGCGTTCTGGCAGAAGTTGAATAAAATAAAATTGCTTAAAGGGATAGATACCCTCATATTCAGAAAACACGTGTTCCCATGTACACAGCAAATATTTTCAAGCATCAATGGAAAATTTCCATCACCTGGTTTTCATTCTACTGTTTCTACTTCAGATTTTGTATTTCTGTGTTTGAATGGCATGAGAGAGAACAGTTTCATTTTTGGTCACAACCTATTACTTTTGACATGTTCTTCCATATTTCATAATGGTATTGCTACTGTTTTTTTAACATGCCACATCCACAATCCTGCATTTTGGGTTACCTTCAACTATATGATTACTCTTAAAAAAATAAATTTAAAAATTCCACATTAAAATAATCATTAATTTACTTCAAAACAAATTTTCTGCTGCTTTTATACAGTGTCTACTGCTCCAAACATTGTTTTCAACTTTGAATAAAAGTAGAGAATTAGTAAATATTTTAATTATTTTTTCCTGTGGGATATTTGATCCATAGCTGCTGAATTCCAAATGTGCCTTGAAAATTTAAAAGGATACATCCATAAAAGTCTAAAACTTTCCTTCTGCATATTTGGTTCATGTTCCTGGTTTCAAACACCTCCTTGGGTACTCAACTTCTGTTTTAAGTTAAGAGTATTTCAGTAAGGTACAGAGACATTTTCTCAGAGAAAGAAAATACTCATAAAGTACAGAGGTATAGGGATACGTCTCCAAGTTAGAACTGTACTGAAACTGGTATTGTGCTTTTTGAGAAAAAAATATTCTGTAGCTTGAATGATTCTGTATTAAGACACAGTATATCAATTGAATGCTTACTTAGGAAAGGACATGGCAACCCTTTTTCTCCTTTCACCACTCAAGAGTAAGCTATTGCTGTAGGAAAAGATGAAGAAATCACATGGTGCTTCACATGTGGTGTAAGAGGAGAATAAACGTAACGCCAACAACCTGTCTGATGCAAGACAATCTTTAATGGACCCTTCCATTTGCAGCCAAGACCTTGGTGGTAACCACACCCTTTTCATTGCACTCTGCATTCAGTATTGCATGTGCCATTATGTTAATCTGCATTTTATATATCTATAGAGGCTTTTAATTTTTTCCTCCTTTGATATGTTTTGGGAAGTTCCTTTATGAGATGCTATTCTGCTTATGCACAAATAGTCTGCAATACAGACAAATACTTAATAATTTTAGAGATCTAATGATTCAGTACATGTTCTCCTTAATCCTATAATTAATGAAGTATGACTGTAGTATCAGCGCAAAATCCTGTTGAGCCTCCAAACCCACAGTAGCTTTACGGACTGTTTTATTTCATGTAAATACTTCATAGCAATACAACTATAATTTCTAACACACCTAAGCTACATAATAGTGTCCATGTATCTATATTTCTGCTATTTTTGCTTTATAAAAGCAAAAGCATAATATTTTCAAGTTGTCATAGAGGAGTTCAATAATCTGTTTAATCTGAAACATGTTTAGTCACTCTAAAAAAGATTATGTATATTAATATACAAAAACCTATTCATTCTTCTTTACTTTTATAGCATGGGCAGAGAGAGAACTAATTCATTATTCATGATTTAGAGCAGGTAGAAGCCTATTTAGCCCACTGGAAGGGGCTGTTACGTGTGGTGCTCAGTCTGTCCAGAATGAAAAATCCCATGTTTAATTATTTTTAAAACATCCCCTCTTGCTCTGCTTCTTGGCAGGTGCAAATGTCAGCCCATTAATAATATTTTGCAGTGAACAACAGTCATCTGACAGTGTCTGGATGAAAGATTTGGGTTGGAAGTCTTTTATAGCTCTATGCTGCATAAGTTTCCACCCTTGACCACGACCCTTTGCATTATGGATCCTTTGTGTCTCTTAAAGTTAGAAGAGATTAATGGACAGTTTCTCTGTTCTGAATGAAGCATTAGGATGAAAACAGTAGCCCTGCTTCCCTCAAACTGGGAGGTTTACATTATTCTCTCAATTTATTATACATTAGTCTCACTTATCTCACTTATTCTGTACATAAACACTAAACCAGCACTTAAAGGAATGTTAAAATAACAGCTTTGCATTTAATGTCACAATTAGCATAGCAGTTGTGAACTATCCCAGACTTCATTATCATTCATTCAATTGTTGAACAAGACAACCGTATTTCCATTACTGTCTGTAATTCGTTTTTCTAAATCTTATACAGCTTCAAGTAACAATATCAAGAGAGCCACAGTCCTCTTGAAACTCAGATTTCAGGTCTGAATGTTGTGTTCAGATTTTATCACGGCATTAATGAAAACAAATTAAAAGATGCTGCTAAAGAGAGGAAGTGCATATTGCTGTAATACTTACAAAGTTCCAAACTCTGCATCACTACTGATGAATTCTTCCAACATACTTGTATCCACCATGGGATTCTCCAAGGCTCCATGGACATCTTGCCCTAAAATTAAAAATATCAAAAAGAAATTAAGAGTGGAATTCAGTGGGAATCATCAGTACTTCAGACTAAGTAACGCTGCCCACTCTCCTACATAAAGGAAAACCAAATCTATCCAGTCTTGTATGTAACAGGTGGGTCACATTCCGGTTTAGTCACTCTGGAAGGAAGGATGGCAGGAAATGCAAAGTAAACTAAGGATGTGCAGGGTAAGATGAAGATGGCAGAGCAGCACCAGGGAAACACCAGTTCACGCACGGCATTAAGGCTTCACTGAATTACCACAGCAAGAGGATGAAGGGCCCCTGTCTGCAACTGGAAAAAGAGGTTTTGAAGATAACTTCATACTCTCTTACACTGGGATCAAAACAGGTGGCGGGGTCAAAGCTCAGACATTGTCTCACACAGATCAGCTTTCTGCATTAGTACTGCAAGTGACTTTCTGAAACACTCAGTTTAAAAATCCACCATCCTGAGCTTAAAGAAAGCACAAATAAAGCTTTAGAAATGCTTGATTGGTGGCTTCCTTTTATTCTCCCAAAAAACCCAGCCTACTAACATGTTAAATGTATTAATATTAATGAATAGAAAGGTTGAGTACTTTGTCCTTTGTTGCTTGCTAACTGAAAGCCATAAACAGATTTTATGATTATAAAGTCTCTGGAATTGATGGCGACTTTGTAGAAAGTCTGCCGGAACTCTCTAAAAAAGCCAAACAGAACTGATTTGTAGGCTCCCCACCTCTCCAGCAAGCCTTCCGTAAACACGGATGTGGCTGGTCAGAAAGCAAACAAGATAAGGAGGTTGAAGTTGGTGCTCTCCCCAGGGAGGCAGGGGAGCTGTGTGTGGCTCTGCCCCATGGCTGCGCAAGGTACGATGGACTGGCTGGTACATCCAGAGCTGCGTGGTTCAGGCTGACACCGGCCATTTCCCCTCAGCTCTGCAGCGGAGTGGGAGAACACAAAAGGTTAATCGCTGTCACTGAGCACGGGAACAGTAACCGCCTTTGGTGCTTTTACTGTCTTCTCACTGTACTAGCATCAAACGTGTGCATGGAACAAAGTCATACCACAAAATTTCTTCTGTTGTTTTCCTGATGTCTCTGTCTGACATGGTTCCTTCTTGATCCAGTGTTTAGACGTTACTTAACTGCAAGCAGCATCTAAAAATCCACTTCCACCACCTTGCACAGGAATTTCCTCGTGTGTCTCTCAATGCATAAATTCACGCTGCTAATAAACATCTCCTGAGTTGCTTTGTGATCACAGATTACCTAGGCATTGTTTGCTTATCGCTGCTGCAGACTTAATTTTGGAAGCCTTTCACTGTGAGATAGCAACTTGCAGGTGTGCTGCTCATAGCTCCTTGCATCCCAATGTACTGGCATTGTACACAAACCTGTCCTCTGCACATCAGAGAAGAACAGATGCAATAGGTGCAGCATACTTAACTTGCCTCAGCAAAACTGTAACATGGAAAGTCTTGAAGTAGCAGCAAAGGACTTCACAAAACCAGCTTGAGAGTACAAAGCTTTCCTTAGCAGTCTCCCTCAAACTTGTTGAATTCTCATCTTTTTGTTCTTCATATCTGAATTTAGGATATTACCCCTTGAATCTCAAACACTTCTCCTTTTGCTCATGCTGTCCACAGGAAAATTATTCAGTCACCTTCTCCTCCTTTTACCCCCCTGTTCCTCCTGTTCAAATTACCTGGCCCACAGGCAGAATGATATAATTTTGTTGTTAACATGAGGGCAGAGGTCAGATACAAAGTGTTTTTCCTGTACCACAAAATCGAGAATTCCTTATTTTGACCAAGGTCAGAGACATGTGCTTTTAAGTACAGCTATGAATCAAATGGGCACCCCACAGTCCAGAGATCAGCTCTGTTGCTAAGTGATGACAACAGCAGTATGTATCATTCCCTCTTAATCTCTCCACTTTGCATAAACAGTTAAATGGATAGGAGGAGGAGGAAGGAATAAGTAATTTTGTGCTGGGAGAAGAAGGAAGCACACCAGGAAGAAGATAGGCCACCACGAATGAAAGTTTGCGATACAGGTGCACAGAAGAGCCATTTGCCTGCCCTGTAGAACTTTATTCTTTCTTTATGAATGTACTTTCCAGGTCAGTGGCACCATGTGCTTGCACTGGCGTCTGCTTCAGCAGAGGAGGTGCTGTTGGATCACAGGCAAATTTATTTTAAATGGTGGCATCCATTTCAGAGCCAACTGATCACAGGAAGTACTTAATGGATACAGCTCACCTGGACATTAGGTGGCTTCAAGAGCAGAGAACTGTGTGCTTGTCGTGGGACAAGCTCTGCTGAGAGGCCCCCCGCCCCGAACCCGCAGCTTGCTGCGTAGAACCGTGCACCTAGCTAAGAGCTGCAGGAGGTTATGCGGAGTCAGCAGCCTTGATTATCTGCTTGTGCTCAGGGATCTCTGCTCCCAGTCCACACTCCATGCCGCAATGTGTCCAGACATCTCTGGGAAGAGTCTGCACTGGGTAACACATTCAACTTCAGGGTCACTGTGCAGAGGATTGCCAGCTACCCAAGGAACTGATGAAGATGAAAGGCCAAGACAGTACTGCGGTTGGGGTTTCACACACAGTTGTTTGCAGAACAGAGACTGCAGTCATAGGCAGCATATGACTATTTTTCCCATTTCTTCATAAACTTGGTAGTCTGTTGTTGTGTCTCCTTCAATCTGAAGTCTAAAACCATCAGTTCTACCACTGGCTTCCGTTTCTCTGTCTATTCTCACTTAGCCTGTCCCTATTCCCAGCCTCGGGCCCCCAAGGAGTAGCCTGAACTCCAGCCTCCTAATCTGGCAGTTGCTTACTTCATATATGGCTCTTTAGCAGACATCCCCTCCTTTCCTCCAGCCAGGAGGCTCTCATCACCTGCTCCTGAGCTTCACTCTATAGTCCTGGAACCAACAGTCTCAATCCCTGAAAAACCTGCCTTGATTAATTCTCCCAACACTTCCATGTAGTGCCTTACATACGTCTGCATTTAAACCAGTTATCTCCTTTTCAGTAATATCTAAATGCAAAGTGAAGGGTGAGGGACAGAGAACCAGAGATTCCTTGCTGTAAGTTTTAGGTCTTTAACAGAGCAACTATTTCAGAGAAAGGTACACGCTGTTGTGAATTTGGCTTGAACCACAGCCATCACGTTCTAAAGGAGAACCCAAATAACCAGGCTACTGTGGTGCTCTTTCTGCAAACATAAATTCAGTCCATAACCAATAAAATATTCTGTCAATCTTCTAGAATTGACAATATTAAACTGATCATTTCCTGACATTAAAAAAGGATGCCAGAAAGTTCCCAACTAAATCCAGCTATTTGTTGTAAGATTAGTGTTAAAACATCAGGTTCTCTATATGGGGAACAACCCTTAAATACAGCTTGAGATGTAACAATGGCATACAGAACACAGTCAGTGCTCAGCAATACCTGCTTGCTCAAAGGAAAAATTCATGTTTGCTACAAACCCTTGCAACTTAAGGGAAATGTTTCTGCTTGAGAATTATCAACTGATTTTCATCTGATTTTACCACTAAAACAGGCCTCAGCACTCCAATGTACAGGCTCAGTGGAAAGTCCAGCTGAACTTCATTAGCTTACACTAAGGTAAGTATTACTTACGGAGCTTATAGTTCCTTAACTTCTTTCATGCTAAAGGGCTCCAAGTACTTGTCATTATTTAAACTGTTCAAGATAGTCCAGTTCATTTTGACTGGAATAGACGTGGAGTCATTGATAAAAGGTGCTGGGCCAGCAGAGCTATGGACGTGAACCTCGAGCACACTGCAGCAACAAACAGGAAAGGGTTAAGGACAAAACAGCTGTAGCTGGCAGAACTGCAGCCAGCCAAGACGTATCACAGTCTAGGTTATTCAACATCATATATATATAACTCCACATGGTAAGGAGTGAGCTTGTGTCAAGATAGATGTTTTTTCCCCAAAGGAACATTTGCCAGAGAAACAAATCTTACAGTTAATATTTTAAATTTCTCATTTAATCTTTTATTCCTGTTTCAATCTGTCATCCTTAAATGATATGAGACACCTTTGGGTTTTAAGGTGTTTAATGGCATGTTTGTTCTGTTGCTTAATTTATTTACCAAGAGCTCTAAACTATATTTATTCTGTGTTATCCGTGCAGGAGCATGAGTATACAGAGAAGTGGTGATTCCACTAAGAGACTCTTTAGATCACAGAGAGCACTAAGACCAAACACACATATTTCAGACACCTCAATGTACCTTCTAACGACAAAAAAGCGAGGACTGAGTTTAACAGCATAACTATGTCAGCCTTCATTCACGCTTTTCAACCCATTGATAATGTCAGCAAGAACAGGTTGCTCTGCTACACATGGGCAGGCACAAGAGCTGATCAGGAGCTCTGACCTTCCCTTGACAAATAGGAAGTAGCTGATTCTAAGATACAAGTGTTTTAATTAAAAATAATAATTTAAATCATAGAAAAAACTTCTATCAAAGATCAAATCTTTAGCGTGGGAGTGAAATGAAACAGGAAATACAAGAACTTCCCAGACCAGCCACACAGCAAGAGAAAAGCCATATACTTAAACAAGAAAAAGCCAAGGTCAGATCCCAGAGTCATATCTAATCTAAAAGGTCTATTAACTATTGAAAGAAGTGATCGGCAGAAAAACAAACATTATCTCATTTTCCTTGAAAAAACTCCTTTTTCAGACTGTCCCCTCTCAATATTGCAAATGTAAGTTTATCTTACTAATGAGTGTCAAAAAAAAAAAAAAGCACTGTAAGGAACTAACGAAATGGGGAAAATGGGATCCTTTTTTTGCTCATGAATTTCAAATAGTCTTACAAAAACAGATCTATAAATGCGCTTAGCTGCCAGCTGATGCTTTTGGGAGACAAATCTGAACCACTGACGAAGCAGAGAGGCTTCCTCAGCAGTGGCATTCTCCACTTGGTATTGCAGGACTCAGCTTTTCTGTAGCCTTGACAGACAATGTTCTAATGCTACTATGACTAATCGCAGAGACAACCAAATTAGCACAAGCAGATTATTGCTCTTGCCTCATGACGTGTTATTATAAAGCTAACCCACAAGCTGTAGTGCTAAACTGGAGAGGCCACCAGTTAAAGCTGGCCTGATACTCAGTGAAGCTAACCCCTGCTTGAAGAGTGCAAACCCTATTTTGAATCAGCTAGCTCCCTTTTCAGATTTACCTATGGTTTAACAGCAAGAGGAGCCTAGCTACTGCGTGCTGAAAGAACAATTAGCTCTTGTAGTCTTGACACATACCTAATCCCAGTGTCCAGACAATGAAATTCAGCCATCTAACAGCATCCCTGCATGCCGCATGGCATTAGCAGACCTTTAGTCGTATTGTAGCACTACACAGCAGAACCACACATTACTGAAGGAACATAACCTCCCAAGATGTTTCATTTTTCCTGCAATTAAATGGAATCAACAGGGCTTCTCCCCCTCACGCTGGCCCAGACAGATGTTCTACCAAGTACTTTCTAATAAGGGTTAAATTACTGATTGTAATTCTGGAATTACAATTAGTAATTCTAGTTGAAGAGCTCATACAGCTAAAACCTCTGATAACTTCTACTGTCAAGGTATCACTATCACAAAAACCAACAGAACCTAACCCATACTCCCTAGAAAGTCATTTTCCAAGTCAGTTTCTGAAAAAAAAATTGAGATAAATTTTTTTATATAATTCATATCCAACACTATTTTGAGTATTTAATAGCTATGCAATGCAGTACTTGAACAAACAGGTTGATAAAAACAAACATCACGTAGCTAAAAGCAAAGCCAAGAAAGTTTGTTAGCTTTTGATCTCCATGACTTAAAGTGAACTTAAGAAACATGGTATGAATTTCCTAACGTCTATGAACAACACGTTTGCTGGCTAGCAGCCCTAGCTTGTGGTTCACTGATTTAAATGTCTTGGCTTAAATACATTTTCTTGATCAATGCTGGAGAATCTTTAATTTCCTTAATCTTTAATTAAGCACAATGGAAATTAAATGCAGGGAAATAAAAATTGTCCACATGATCCAAAACAGAAAAGATAGTTTTCCAAGTTACTTTGAGATCAGTATCACATGAATACTTGCACAGATAATAGAACGAAAACAAATGCAGAAAGAAGCTTGGAATAGAAAGGTTAATATTAAAACAAAGAAAACCACAGTGTGAACTGGATGAAGGGAAAGAAAAGATTTAGTAAAAAATAAAAAAGTAAAAAATACATAAGCTTTTGAATAGCCATTTTGAACCACATTATGGCAGTGCCTGAGAAATGCAGTTTTATTATGGAGTCTATTAGAAGGTAAATTGTGTGGTAGGAGAAAGGCTAACGGGACCCACCTGAATGTAAAATGCCTTTGGGAAAAAGTCAGAAGGACAAATCCCAGCCAAAAGACAAAATCACTCCGAGTTTTAACTTCTCAGAAGGATCCCAAGGATACTGCCACGAATACCATTTTACCAATTCTAATCAGGCTGTTTCCAAAGAGCATTAGTGGAAAGAAACCCCTCTTTAACCTGACATGTTATGACAGAGCAGGGAGGGAGCTTTCTAGCCTCATGAAAATCACTAAGATTTCAGAAGTGATAAATTGCAAGGAGATCTTAGCCACCACCTCCCAGTTTTCCTTCCTGGCAATTACCACGGTGGTACTGCAGGCTCTGCTGGGTCCACCTTCCCTTTGGTCTTCTCTGGCTGAAGCACAAAGGAAAAGGCACTACACCGCGTCTGTACCATTTGTACTATTTCATTCTGGTGCCACCTTACGTGATAGCTTTGTGTAAATAGAGCTTTAGGTTTCGGGGCTCTTTTTCTTCCTCCTTTCTTCTTCAATTAACCCCAATTACTGTATCTTTGCTGTCACCAAAAATTGTTAAGACTCTCTTAATAGACTCTTACCTTCAAAGAACTGCTGCAAGGCCTCATTTTCTCCCACCACATCCATGTAAAGCCAGTAGAAAATGTTTTGCTTTCCTGCTGCTTGAAGAGTCCCACTGAGAATAACGCACCGTCTCTCTTCCAGATGATTATGAACATGCCAAGGAACACATCAGTTTTTGTTGCAGGTTTCAATGACTTTGTCCCAGCTGATTTCATTCCTCCATAACTACAGCCAGGGCTATACCTAAACTCTGCTACACGTAAAGGAGAATCTGACAAGGCTTTTGAGGCAAGATGGTGGTGATGTGCATTCTTCCATTCAGTATGTCTAATGTCCTCGTTTTAAGGACCTTTGGTCTCAGTACTAACCATAATTACACATGCGCAAAAAATGCAGCAATAAAAATTACTTATCTTGTCTCTGTACTTTCACACAAGTGATGTAATTAATACTACTGATGAAAGCAACAGCAATCAAAAGCGCAAGAGCAAAGCCATCACCAGTTTTGCCGTGTGTACTATCCCATTTAAGCAGCTGAGCATCAGACTATACAACAGCTCTAAAAAAACTGTGTATCACAGCAGTTTAATTATAGGGAAGCAGAACTTCTACATTATGATTAACAAAACTAAATTACAGATTAACCTGTTTGTCTAAGGTAACACTGAAAAACATAGAGGAAAGCTGAACATTGAACAAAGGTCTTTTAAGGCTAGTAGCAAACCCTATTTCACTGTCCTTCAATTGATCTTTGTGCACTGAAAATTGCCCCTGTTCTATCACCCCTAAGCAAAGAGGAGAAAAATATTCAGATGTTTTGAGTAGGCATCTGTAAGAGGCATTTGGTTATGAACAAAAGCTTCAATGAAGTCAAGAAATCTGAAACAAGACCATTTCCTGAAGTAGTTATATTCACCAGACAAGTAACTGTTGCGCAATTTTTACAAGCCTCAGGCACTCACAGTGACACAGGTTTCTCATGATATATTGTATCATGATATATGAAAAGTTATATCAAAAATATAGAAAAGAATTTCAGGGAAGGGACTTGACAACAGAAGCAAGTCGATCAGTATTCACAAGACGTCGATGTAATCGAGTCAGTCGTTACCACTGAGATACTAGGGACCTCAAAGATGTACCCTATGTACAAGAAAATCACCCCAGCATAATAAACTTTAGATACCATTTATGTCTGGACACTATCATGTATAGAAAGGACCCTTCTCTCTGCTTGAATGAGCAACACTTGTAAAGGATTATTAAATTAGAATAGCAGCAGCTACCAGCTATCATTTTCCTACTGTTAGCTAATCCTGGAAACTGTTTGATTTCATTACGTAAACTAAGGATTAACAACCATTTAGGAAGCATTTATGAGCCTAACATAAAGCATAATGCCAACAAATACAGTTTGTTTTCTGAGAGTCAGTAAAACCAGACTTCCTTAGCATTAGTGAAATAATAAAAAACCTTTTAACAATTGAAGGTAGAATTCTTCCAGGTTTCTGCAGTAGAAACTAGTACCCCGTGATAGGAGATTAATAAAAATATTTAATCAGTACTGAAATAGCCCAGGCTGGACATACTCCACTATTAGTAAAATATTTAGGTCCCATTGTTTGTTTTAATCTTAATATTGAAATGCCTGGTCAAAGCCAATGCTTGCAAAGTGTTTTCAGGCACATAAACGTGCAAGCAACACAAGCATGGCATTGAATTTCACTGCTCCTTCTATTTGCTTTTGTAAAAACAGAGAACACTCCAGTAAGACAGTGAAGTGTGTTATTTTTGTTCTGCATTAAACAAAAGAAATCTGATCCACCAAGATGCTTTTTGGTAAAGAACCAGCTATGTATATAAACTCGCCTTTACTTCTGATGTTTGCCAGTTTACCTGCCAGTGCTTTAAGCGCTTATCTGCAATTGATAAATGGCTGTCATGATCAAGACCTAGTGTTTTTCCAAAAGGGCTTTTACACAGCAAGTCTACCACCTACCCACAGCTATGTTCCTTGTAACCTAATCGACTGCCTGCTTTCAGCTTAGACTATGCCCAGGGAAAAAGTACTACTTGAAGTGCCCAAGTAGCACTTGAACAGAAAAAACATCTTCCTTAAGAAGCCATGATCCTTTTTGGGGTTCTCTTTGTAGCAATTTGTGTGTGTGAAGAAAGTGGTAACATTATATGGAAAACCATCACCAGCATGTTAAAGAAATCACATAATGGGTATTTTTCAGTTTCAAGGACAGCTGTGGGAAACTGATGTATAAAACACTGGAAACTGGAAATCCCAAAAAAGCAGAAGAAAAATAAATTAAATTTAAAAATTCTAATGAAAGAAAATTAGAGGGGAAGAGAAAGTTTTTAGCAGTTAGATGGGGTCAGGACCAATTTCTAACCAGAGTGACCAAGGTAATTTTATTGTTCCTTGATGTCTGAAAAGCACGCTACTTTAGAGAGAACTGATACCCAGATTTATTATGCTGTTGAGTCTTCACTACATAGGTTTCTCTTCTTACACTGTTTTAAAAATGAAAAAAACCAGGAAAGCAGCACTTCAAAGAATTCCACGTTCTCCTAGTTGTCTCCTAGCATGTACTGACATACATGCCTAAAAAGCTAGATACATGTATCTAAACACTACAATGAAGAAAACATCAGGCATTTATTACCTCTTCATAAAAACATCTCAGTTTTACATTATGAAATGACTTATCAGGGAGGTTAACATCATTTTACATCACAAAGAATAGAAGACAGACACTGCTTCAGACTAACACTTTAATCAGTTTTGTTTTTAAATGTTAATTACAATCACTAATACACCTGCAAGTGCTTACCACATTTGTTCAACTAAGTATTATATGTACGCATATACAGCATAGGTCAGTTTAAAACAATCACAGTACTTCTTAGTGCAATCTGCAAAAGGAGAAGGATCTGGACCCACTTTGTGGAAATAAATATCAAATGACAAAAAGAGATTCAGCGATTTTAGTTATGTATATTCAATGAAGTTCATGCATGCTCAAGAGTAAAAAGATTTAGAGCTCTTCCTTGTAATAGCCAAGTTTTGCTAGTGACATCTCTCTTCTCAGCTGCATAACTTCCCAGAACATCTGATCCACTAAAAAAGACAGAAATATCATTAAACATACTGAATTTGTATTTTATTTCAACTGATGTATACAGGCTGCCTCACTGTACATCAGTTTAGGGGAAATTCAGAAGTAACAAACATCTAGTAAAACCAGAATTAATATGCGAGAGGGCTATTTGTGCTTGGTTGTGACAAAATTTATTGAAGTATTTATTTTAAAAATTCTAAATGATGGTCCTATAAAAAATACTCCACATTTTAGATGATTTCGTTTTAAATTGGGGAACAAAAATACATCAGTACTTATCAGCTTCAATTAATTGCAGTTTATCATTTTAATTGTCCTACCCCTTAACTCATTTTCTTTAAAATTAGAAGACTACAAGAAAAAAAAGTAGAACTTGTTGTATAACAAGATAATAATTGTTTCATCACAGAATCTGTAGTTTTGTTATCGCTTTTCCATTTGTAATCTTTCTTCCTCCCAGTAATCTGCCAGCAACAAACTAGGGAGGAAAGACTTTTTTTTTTTTAAAGTTTCATCTGTATTTTGCTAAACTTGATGAGCCTAGGACACACCTTAAGCTTCTAGACGCCACAGCAATACAAATCAAAATTATTGACTATGTAATTATTCAGGACAAAAATAATTGCCATGCAGTCAAGATCATGATATAGAATGACTACAAAGATTATTAACCTGAGCAACAAGTACACGGTCTTCCCTAGCATATTTCAAAAAACACTTTTGTAAAAGTGACCTCTGTCTCAAAAATTGTATGGTGGATGAGTAGAAATACATGCAATGCATTACACAGACAATTATCATGAGTGCCCACATTCTTGTAAAAGTATTGTTGAAATATTTACATAAAGCTACAAATGCAAATTTTATATTTTTAATGGTAAAGATGACAACGTAGCTGAAACACCAATGTCAAGTTTTTTTTAAACTTCTTATGAAGAATAACTAATTATGATAATGCTGAAAATATTTCATTATGTGATGGAAAAAATACTAATTTAATCTCTTTATCTCAATAGCAAAGTAAACAAATTTTAGTTGAAACTATATAGGTCCTTTTGGTCAAAGTAAAAGCCGTTTTAACTATAAACCAAATTAAAACTTAAATAACACATTTTCAAGATCTTCTGCAATGCTAGTAAATCAATAAAAATTACCACCATCTGAAGGTTTTATTAAACAATTTAGTGTATGAAATAGGTGAATTTCTGGCGAATTCCATGAAAAAAATTCCCTCCGACAAGGAAAGTTAACAGCATTATTTTTTGTAAGGAACAGTCTATCTATCACCTCAGGAGTACTTCAGATTAGAAATGGAAACAAAAGATTTAAGTGTAGCTAAAATACTGATCTCTTGAAATTGGGAAACAACAGAAGAGATGACTATACGTGACGTAGATCAAAGTGGGGCCAATTCTAGCCAAATTCTGGATGAAGAAAATCCACACAGACTCAGAGACTGGAAGAATGAACAGCACAGACATCCATAAACATTACAGTACTGTTTTACACTACTTTCAAAAATGCACCTGAACTAAAAAAAATTAAGTTTTAAAAGTAAAAGCAATTTTTTTAATTAACTATAGACACGGGGCTAATTACACTTTCCACTATCTGTGCTTAGCAAATCCAGGAGCCTAAGTGATATGGTCTGTTTCAAAAAAACCTTGGACTGAAGGTTGTTGGGCAATATTCTTCGACCTGGACAGGAAATACAATTAAATCAATTGCATACAGTTTAAACACAAGCAAATCATCATAATTTCTTTTATAGTGATCAACAGGTAAACTAGTCTTGCAAATGAAGACCAATAACTGCAACTCCAACACACAATGTATTTTTAAATTCCAGAATTAACTAACTGCGTGTACAGTGCACGTACTTCCATAACAATCTTCTTTTATATGGACATACTGAAACTGAATAGGAGAGTTAAGCCAATGCCCAAACTAATGCGCAGACAGAGTTTAAATAGGCAGTTGCTGGATATGCTTCAGGAACAAAGTGACCAAGTAACAATGGGGGGGGGGGGGGGTGGGGGGGGGGGGGGGTGAACCATAGCCTGAAGCAATGGCAGTAAAAACAGATTTCCCTTTTGGAGTGGGGGGTAATCAAGCCTTACATTTATAACCAGGGCCCTAAACAAGAGACTTTGCCATGCAGCAGCAATGACCAGGACCTCATTTCTCAGCTGCACTCAGATGAATGATTACAGTATGATTTCCTGTTTATTTTTCACAACTTAACCCAAAATATTGTCAACCTTGCCATTTCTCCCCGAAAGATAAGTCTGACAAGAACTGCTGTCTGAATTCTCAATGCACAAAATGAGAAGACACACCAAAACACCATGTGAAAGAAGAAAAAATGGCCCAGACCAAACCAAACTAAGGTTTTTTTGGTCTAAAATATCTCCATATTCTGTGAAAGAGACTTGATTTTTTAATACTGTGTGGAAAAACTGTGACTAATTCCTCTCGTTACAGAATTTTTCATAACATTTCTTACTGAATAATGTAAGGTGCTTTTAGATGGACTAAAAATCACTGCTTTTTGATTTGTTGTTAAAAAAACTTTATTGGAGGGTGGAATATCACCAAATTCTCGTAATTACAGCAATGACCATCAACAGATGGCTTTCCTGTAATGTCAGGTCACTACTACGGTGTACAAATAGCAAGTTTTAGGCACATGCACTATGTAAATTTCTATTTATTATGCCAAATAAAATTTCCTACTCACCATCTTGCTGCTTCAACAGTCCTTGTTGGATGTATCGAATATATGTAAAGAAGTTACACACAGAAGTGATCTGAACCCAGATAAAAATAATGGTGGTTAATATAATTTTGTACAATGGTACTGAAAAAAGAACTAACTACTACTCAAAATGAAATCACAGTAAATCTACTTACCCTGTAACGACAGAAAGGAGAAATGTAGTAGTAACTGCTTGAATCTCCTAATTTGATTCTATGCTTGCATGACTTACTTTGTCCACTGAGAGCACATTTCCTACAAAACATAAAGTTTGCATGATTAAATAAACAAATCTGACATTAACGTCTAAACATCTGCATGTGTTTAAGGTGTTAATGTAATTGCTTCACACTGGCACAGATATTCTGCCTTCATTTTACAAGCTGCAATTATTACACTATGTTGTCAATTATTTTAGTTCCACAAGGACTTACTTTGTTTCAATACCACTGCATCGTGATGCATTACTGATTTTAAAAACGTTCAGCTCTGGTCATGTCCTTCCATATTCACTAATTCAAGTTGGATTGACAACTCTGAAACAGTGGGATTTCTTTTAACTCTTCATATGTGAAATAAACATTTTTTTTTAAATTCTGCTTGATGATGCATTTTATCATCAAAAAATCAGCCCTACAGAATAGCAGTCAATTCTCTGACGCCTCTCTCAGATGTGTTCTAAGACCAGCTTTGCATTTATGCCCAAAGTCATATTTTATATTCAGAGCACAAAATAATTTGGGACAATGGAAAACAGGCTGTCTGGCAATATTGCTTTCCACTACCATTACAAAAAGTGATCGTAAAATCAAATTTACTTCTGGTGTATTGCAAGTATGTTGTATTCAGGAACAAGGAAAGGTCAGTAGTCACCACAAATTCTTCCCAGAAAACAATTCCGGAAAACGCAAAGAATTTTAAACAATTTCCTCCAAAAGTCTTTAGAAAACGGTGGTTTGAATCTCTTGAAGAAATTGCTATTAATACAATCTTAATAAATGTAAATAAAACAGGAATTTAATTTATTTGGATTTTCTATACTGCAGCATCTTAGATGAACTGGGTTGTCATGGCATCCACTGTTTCACTGATTTTAAAAGCTGCTGGCTCTCCTCCCTTCCATTTCTACTTCACAAAATTAGGGAGTCTAAGAACAAGCAACCTTTCAAAAGTGAGACAAAAATTACTAAGCTTCTGTGGTTCTAAACAGTGGCTCAGAAGCCCTTTTAAATAGCCTGCAGCTGGTCCACAAGAGAAAATGGAATAGTGTATATGATTTTCCACAGCAATTTATGAGGACTGACAGCAATCCATTGATCCAAGAAATCCTGCAGTAGCTGTCCTGGTTTCAGCTGGGACAGAGTTAATTTTCTCCCTAGGAGGTAGTACAGTGCTGTGTTTTGGGTTCAGTGTGAGAATAATGTTGGTAACACATCGATGTTTTAGTTGCTGTTAATGCTTAGTTGCTTATGCTAAGTCAAGGACTTTTCAGTTTCCCATGCTCTCTGCAAGCAGGTACACAAGAAGCTGTGAGGGAGCACAGCCAGGACAGCTGACCTGAACTAGCCAGAGGGATATTCCATACCATAGGGCGTCATGCTCAGTGTATAAACTGGAGGGAGTGGGCCAGGAGGGGCTGATCACTGCTCAGGGACTGGCTGGGCATCAGTCAGCAGGTGGTGAGCAATTGCATTAGGCATCATTTGTCTTTCTCACCTCTTATTTCTCTTTTTGTTATGTTCTTTTTCATTAAAATTATATTTTATTTTATTTCAATTATTAAATTGTTCTTATCTTAACCCACGAGCTTCACCTGTTTTTTCAAATTCTTCTCCTCCCCATCCCACTGTGGGGGGGGAGGAGTGAGGGAGCAGCTGTATGGTGCTTAGGTGCCAGCTGGGTTAAACCACAACAGTAGCTCAAGCAAGCTGATCACAATTTCAGTCAAGCTTTTGTGAGAAGACAGACGGACTTTCAATGCTAGGAAAATAATGCCCTTCTTTCCTTCTGGCTATGGAATTACCTTCTATATGTTATCTTCCATCACACCAGGTTCAATGCTGGCATGGCAGTTACTGCTGCTGACACAGTTCTGCCCTGTATAGCACACATGCAGCTTAGCACTTTGTTCCCCATGGGGACAATTATTCAAATCCTGTGGGGAAACCCAGCTGTCTTTCATTAAGGCAGCACTTACTACACACCATCAGAGACACCATTCAATAACTTCTGTGTATCAAGAACCTTTCCTCACTATTATCACAGCTGTCCGCCCTCCACTCCTTATTTTACTGTTGGGCTATTACCCACTATTTTATGCAACTGCACCCCCATCCCCCAGGCAATTGTACAATAAAATCCTTTAAAAACATTAGTCTAGTTTTTGTTATTTTTTATTTACAGTTTGTCTATATTATGTTACCTATTTAAGAACATGGTTTCAATAAAAATAGTGCTTTGCACTGTATAAAAATAAAAAATGTGAAACTGCTACTCTGATTCAGTGAAAACTGGAACACCTGTTTCCCATTCAATGCCAGTAATCCTATATAAGGCAAAGTGCATTTGCTGTCAAATTACCCTTAAATACTGCATATTCCTTACCTATTACTTATCTAAGCAATACCACAAAAGTTCTTGTTGCTACATGACAGCGGGAAAAGGAAGAAAGGAGTATGCCTGGCCTTTTGATACACCTAAAGTAACTACATTACAATTTGTGCACTGTCATCTCAAAATGTTAATCTATACCTAGCCAAATATTTAAGGATTACAAAAATTCTAATTAAACATTTATCTTACACTGGAGAAAATAGGTTAAAAGTCTCACGAGACTTCTGAATGATTCAACTGAGTCTCCTGGTTTTGAGTAAATATTTCATCATGTCAAGACATTGGGAAGTGCCTTGAACCTCAGTTTGCCAATTGCTCTTTAATGACACATGACTGGTTTCAGTAGCTTCTGGCTGTCCAGATTCTCTATTGCATTCATGGAACACAGCTCAGTGGTGTATCTTGGACTTGAAATCACTGTCCCCTGAGTAGCTCCATTATTGGTGGTGGGCCCTCCTGATGAGGGGCTGTTACAGCTCAAAGAGCATGTTTTCTAGTAACAGGAGATAGCTGAAGAATATATGAATGCCTGAATTTTGTAGACTAGAAAGGATCAAAGACTAAGTCATAGAACACAATTTTTGTTTTGTACAGCTTCTTTAAAGAGAAAGTAAAAAATCTTGAACTGTTAAATGTTTTTTCTCTTCTGCTCAATAACAGGAAAAAGAACTAAAAAACAATAGCGACAAGAAAAAACAAAAAAATCTTAAGAGTCAGATGAAAACATTTTGATGCACATTTTCCATCACAAAATTGAGCTCTGTCAAAACAAATACTACAGAAAGAATTGTCAACTTGTCCAAAATATCTCCAACAGAAAAGTCAAGGCTTTGTCAATATTTGGAAGGCTCCAGATTAACACTGACCTTGCCTGCTTAACCCTGACATACAGTACTAAAGCACACTACATATCCCTTCCTCCTCCATTATCCATCAAAGCCCCAGTGCCTCAGGCAAGTCCCTCCCACCTAACTTTAATGTCAGTATCAGTACCTGACAACAAGTCTTGATTCAGATTCCTCTAGGACCATTCCAAAATTTCTAATAATCTTCCTCATTCAAGCATACTCCCTGCTTTAGATTCAAACTCACCTTCACCCCTGCTTCATTACATTCTTCCTGCTCAAATTCAGAGGATTTACTCTATAGATCTCCTCTCAAATCCTTCAGCTACCTTTGTCAGTGTGCTATGTATGTCCTAAATTTCTTATGCCACTTCAGATGTCCCATATTCAGCCTGTACTACTTCAATACCTGTTTCTTTAATGCCTTCCAGGTGATAGCCCCTAGTTCAAAAGCATCTGTTTTAAGTATCAGGATGGTCTTCTTCAAAGAAGTGAAGGAAACAGCTCTCCCAAAATGGGAATTTGTCTTAAAAGTCTTGTTCTATATTAGTCTTTTTTAAAGTTTAATTCATTAGTTTCTTACTTTCCCCATAAAATTTTCTAACAGCAAAGTCTTGAAGTCTTAGATTTTACGGAATAAAGCTTAAGATACACAAATTTGACTGAGATGATCAGTTGATAGCAGTTTTCTCAATCCAAGAGTTATCTCAAATGAGTCAAGATTCCCCCTCTGTTAGCTTAACATACTTTGGTCCCCCACATTCAACTGCAGAAGCTTTCACAAATCGAACAGGTTGCAAGCCAACAGGTTCAATGCTCAGAGTGTTGTTTTCAACAGCTTCCAGAACAGCTGAGGCCAACTGCAAGAGAAATTTAGAAAGCAGTTAAAAACAGCTCCATGTTATCCATTGCCTCAAATCAGTGACATATTTCTTCTTCTGTAAAGTTAGGAACACTGACAAAAATCAACTCAAACAGATATTCAATTACAAATTAGATTTTGCTTTCAGCATGAGCAAGAGGTCCCATTTCCAGGCTCCTGCTTAAATTCTGCCCTCCAAACAACACTGCCCTTCCTGAGGCAAGATAACTGCCTTTATAGCTGGGAATATAGTCAAGCATGTTTGAAATGCTAACTGTATTTTCAGTCATTCCTCATAAGCCCAAACAGCACATACATTTGTACATGGAGTATTCTTGTCAGACTGGATACAGCACAAGCTTTGTTTATTTAAAGAAACTGCTTAATTTTGTGTTCTATAGAAACACAAAAAGATGCAAATAATCCTTATCTTGCAAAACACAATGTCACTGGTTTTCAGCCAAATATAGCTTTAGAAAAGTTTTCAAACAAAGCCAACAATATATAGAAAAGCCAGTTGCAACTTTCAAACACTGTCTAGTTAAAACATCGTCTTTATGAAAAAAGGTGCAACTTTGCTCAGAATGTTAATTCTTTATAAACACACAATCTTAAGACACTAGAAATATGCTCATTTTGCTTGATTGGACCTAACACGTGCCCAAGTATGGACAATAGCCATTACCCGATTTAAAAGAAGGTGCAATTTATGTTATTAGTGAAATAATTCTGTGAGAAGGTTCCTTCCTACCAAGTAATAAAGATATTCTTCTATTGTACTTTCATATATATATATAACTGATATAACTGACAAGTGCTAGAAGTCTAATTCTTTACTTAAGAGGAAATACAAATCTACAGTAACTATATCACCACTGAAGCAGAAAAAAACAAAATTAAGTTGCTGGGAAAGACAACAGGATGGCCTACTTACATGGACTGAAGAAACGATTTAATTCCCATAGTAACCAAGCAAACTTTTTAGAGCAAGAGGTTCGTATGATGCTGTACACCAACCATAATGAACTGGTATACAATTAACTAAAAGATCATGCATGCTTATGGCCAACAAGTAACAGCAAATGAAAAGCATACGGAAAGAACATAACACCACATGAAAACAACAGATAAACACTATGAAGAAGACATAGCCGTTTCCATGTGAGGTGTTTAATTTTACGGGGGTGGGGGGGAAATCAAGCCTGGGGGCTTTAAAATTTGTTATTCTTATTTTAATAAAGATCTAAGAATATGGTCCCTTTCTTTTAGAGACTGCTATCACAACCACAACCTGTGAATGCTGCTTAAGAACAAAACCTAAGTAAAGCAGTTGGAGCTAGAATCGGTTCCCAAGATGGGTAGAACTCCAGTCCTTCCTCTGTATGGGAGAATGTGTGGGAATAACACAAGGAAAAAGTCTCGTAATTCTTTTCATCTAAAACCATATTCCTAAACTGCCCCTGTTGAATCATATCAAATCCCGAGGTCCAATTCTTGTAACTCAAACCTCTCTTCAAGAAAACACCCAGACTTGCAATTTATGTTGTTGTGCTTGCAGCCTGCTCTGACTGATATGAGAGAAAAATGGCCCACAAAATTAAATATATTGGTCTTTACTGCCCCCTATATAAACAAGAGACAGTGACAGAACACTATTTCTACAAAACAGTATCTTTGAAATATCAGGAAAAAACCCACTAGCCATTCCTACAAACATCAGATGCTGCCACATAGGAGTAACATCTGAAGGAGTAGACCTAAAAAGGCCGTATCCAGAACAGCATAAATTAAATAGTGAAGAAAAAATGAACATTTTGATACTTCAGCACTTGACTGTAAACTGGCACGCTGTAATGAAACAAAAATGGCTAAACTTCATATGAAGTTCATATGGCTTCATGTAACATATTTAAGGGAAGAGGATCAGTGACCACATTTAGACTATTTCCATTACCTCACTTTTTGAGAAGGTTAAACATGGAAAAATATCTTCCCGATAAATTTTGTCCAAGAAAGGACATGTTCTGTCCATAGTAGGCTCATCCTTCCAAGATCTGAACTCATTGTACAAAGACAGGTCAGCCTAGAACACAAAGATTCACATATTTTAGTACTGCAATTATCACACTGGTGTCTATCATTTGCAAATATCCACAGGTAAATAATGAGCATTATAACTAAATGCTTTCCATTGCACTGTGAAAGAATGCTATTATGCCCCAGCTATGAACACCTTCTTAAATCCACTTTCCTAAAACTGTAAATATAGGAAAATCAAAACATGTAATTTTCAAGACACCGAGGCAGCTGGTCACGAGTGGTGTCCCCCAGGGCTCGGTTTTGGGGCCACTCCTGTTTAACATCTTTATTGATGATCTAGACGAGGGGATCGAGTGCACCCTCAGTAAGTTTGCAGATGACACCAAGTTGGGTGGGAGTGTTGATCAGCTCGAGGGTAGGGAGGCTCTGCAGAGAGATCTGGACAGGCTTGAGCGATGGGCTCAGGGCAACTGTAGGAGTTTCAATAAGGCCAAATGCCGGGTGCTGCACTTGGGCCACAACAACCCCCAGCAGCGCTACAGGCTTGGGGAGGAGTGGCTGGAGAGCTGCCAGTCAGAGAGGGACCTGGGGCTGTTGATTGACAGCCGGCTGAACAGGAGCCAGCAGTGTGCCCAGGTGGCCAAGAAGGCCAATGGCATCCTGGCTTGTATCAGCAATAGCGTGGCCAGCAGGGACAAGAAAGGGACCTTACCCCTGTACTCGGCACTGGTGAGGCTGCACCTCAATTACTGTGTTCAGTTTTGGGCCCCTCACTACAAAAAGGACATTGAATGACTTGAGCGTGTCCAGAGAAGGGCAACGAAGCTGGTGAAGGGTCTGGAGCACATGTCGTACAAGGAGCGGCTGAGGGAACTGGGGTTGTTTAGTGTGGAGAAGAGAAGGCTGAGGGGAGACCTCATCGCCCTCTACAACTACCTGAAAGGAGGTTGCAGAGAGCTGGGGATGAGTCTCTTTAACCAAAAGCGACAGGACAAGAGGGAATGGCCTCAAGTTGTGCCAGGGAAGGTTTAGACTGGATATTAGGAAGCATTTCTTTACAGAAGGGGTTGTTAGGCGTTGGAATGGGCTGCCCAGGGAGGTGGTGGAGTCCCCATCCCTGGAGGTGTTTAAGAGCAGGGTTGACACAGTGCTTAGGGGTATGGTGTAGCTGAGAACGGTCAGTGTGAGGTTAATGGTTGGACTAGATGATCTTCAAGGTCTTTTCCAACCTAGATGATTCTGTAATGCATTCACAGGTCACCGCACCACCAGGGACAACCTAATTACTGCTTCCCCATTCCCTAATCTTCCAGGATAGCTTTGAAAAACTTAACTGATTGTTTAAACAGATAAAAGCAAAAAAATAATTTTCTTCTTGATGTATCTTCATTACAGTATTTTCGTCTATCTCCATTTCTGCGAGTTACAGAAAAGCAGAGAAGTCTAAAGAAAATTGCAATCCTAGATATCTTATACATTCACCCTGCATCTGAAGATAACACACTGCTATCCAAACACTAAAAAACAGACTTTTAACACACTAAATATACTAACACAGGAGAACAGGAATTCAATATACAAATCAAATAAAACTATACTCTTAGTCTTCATTTTTCATCTTTATCCCCAAATTCTCTCCTATACTACGCTACAATAGGAAAGCAAGGGTATTCACTGGGCACAGTTTATGAGCCTGCTCCCCCACAGCTCCTCTTGTAAATGGAGAAATATTAAAACAACCCATTAAATCATGCTAGGAGTAAGCATGCTCTGTATTAGGAAGAGATGGTTTTATCTGCTTTGAAACAATCTTGTTTTGTAATCTCCATGTTGAGATCAGTTTAGCAGTGGGAAGACACCTATCCAGTCTGGCGCTCAGGAGACTGGTACTAAGTCACTATTACAAATCCACATTTGCATTATGGGACAGCTTGTCCCATGGGCTGGCAACCCCTAACAGCTGGAGCACACTGAGGTAATCCCAGAGCACATCATCTGGTTTAGAGTTACTTGAGAAGGATCCTGTTCACGGGCACCAACACTGCTCCAAGACATGAACCAGGCAGACTGGGGATAAGCGATTCTGATGCATAGTCCTAATCCAACATAAAAGGCTAATGCCAGTCCTCAGTGGCATATGCAACACCATACTCAGAACTGGTTTTGACA
Organism: Strix aluco; assembly: GCF_031877795.1. Lineage (NCBI taxonomy): Eukaryota > Metazoa > Chordata > Aves > Strigiformes > Strigidae > Strix > Strix aluco. The sequence goes on from NC_133935.1 coordinate 48,719,271, forward strand.
TTCTGCTGACACAGACTTCAGCACCTTTGCACTCCAACTGGTTGTTAAATCCCCTTCTTATACTATAGCAGACCTATACTCCTAAAACCCAAACCTTAAGCTATAGGGATGTACGCTGCAGGCCAAAGATAAGCCAGGATGTGATTTTAAATTTTTATAATATTAAAAACAAATAATATAGATGAGATAATGAAAGAGTGAAAATAATGTATGTTAAAAATTATAATAATTAATTTTAATCCTTTTCAAAAAATCAGTACACTGCTTTGAACCAACCTCTTCCAGTCTTTTGTTCTTTCTCCATGCATTACCTCTTCCCTCAGCTCCCAGCACTTCACCATTCTTTTACATATATATTCTGGGGAGTTCTTTTGTCATTTTTGTGGTGTTTTTTTTTCTTGAAAAGAACCTACAAAAATTAGACTGGCAAATTTGTTTTCCACTAGAACTACTTGCCTTACGCTCAGGTACAATCAGGAACAACCATCTTAATTAAGCTAGCCCATAAATGTTCTGGTTGCTAAGCCACCAACTTCATTGTACAAATGCAATTCAATAGGTGTAACTTGCTCCCTAAAGGAACATTTCCCATACCTTAAAACCCATCTCAGGTCTGGCTTTAAAATGAATACAATCAAGAGATATCATCAGAAAAAAGCTGGGTTTGATTTGTACTATATGATTCTAAAAATTAAGTTGCATTTCTTATTAACTTGGTTATTTTCTAGATTTAACTCAATTTCCCCCAAACCTGCAATTTATCAAGAAGCTGCCTTGAAACTCAGAGAATATAGCTTGATGCTCTTCCTTTCCAGTCTACCCTGTTACATGTGCATCTCCTCCTTGCCTTTACTTGTCCTTTCACTAGACCAAAGTTTTGATTACCTGCAATTAAATCTACAGCCAACTGTAATAATAATTCTAGGTAAATTTTTAATGCTTTCATTTTACAGTAAAATATAACATCAGAGAAACATTTAACAATATAACATTTCAGCTCTTTGAACAACACTAACACATTCATCAGTCATTACACTGAGTGGATGCTACTTGCCTGCCTAAGAGCCAGGCAGCTATTCAGCTTGCCTAAATCCTGTTAATACCTAAATTGGACATGCCTACTTATCCTAGAGGTTACTCTACATGCTAGGAAATATTTACCTGGGATGTTGGCACCTTTGTGGCTCCACTGAAATTTAGGGTGGACAGACAGCCACTCTAACTCCATCTACGTTCCACAAAGAAACCTGAGAGTTGACATGTGTTTACACTCAGCTCCATGCAACATCTCGAAACGCAAAGCTCTGGGTGGTAGACGTTCCATAGGGTACAAAGCTGTCATTCCCCACACCACAAGGCTGCTACATATCCCCTGAGCAAGCGTACTCTCAGTCCCACTTTTGAAGCTGTCACTCAAAATCAGAAGAACATGCAAAGGTTAACCTAACTCAGTGGCAAGAATATTTAGCAAGAAGGGGACAGAACTAGGGTTTCTGACCTAGCTCCCAGAAATGCAAAAACATCTACCTTAGACCAACAACAAACCAAAGCAGTAAACAGACCCACAAATCACTGGACAATGAAAGCAGTAGGGAACACGTCTCCCCTGCTTAAAACAATGTCCTAACCACCATGCCAGAGGCAGCCTTGCTTTCTTCACCCCACGTTGCATGCTACTAAATACCTCTGCTTAGAAGGAAAGACAGAAAGACAAGTCTCAGTGGGCATAAAATCTGTGTTTCTTACCCCTCTGACAATGGCCAGCAGCCACAGAGCTGGCTGCAGAGCAGTACAAGCGGAAAGACAGTGACATGTCTTCATTTTACAGCCTCCCAGCTTCTAGCAATCTGAAGTTAAAGAAACTTCCTAAGCCAAATGTCATATATATCTTCCATATACCTTGACAGGCTTTTCGTTTGTCACTTTGCATGACTACATTTTGAACACATTTATATTTTTAATCTTGCTATCTCGTGACAATGAGTTGTAAAGTTTCATTACATACTGGCTGAAAATGATTTTCCTTTCAGCTTCCAGCGTTTTCTTATTACAAGAAATCATTAACATTTGTTCACCATTCATCTTCCTCATGTCACCTCTGATTGCATAGATTTTTGTTCTACCTCAAGTGTGTCTCTCTACACAGAAATACTTCCATAGGTTTGACCATGTCACACTTCCTTGTATTTTCATTATGTCTCAAGATGAAGATATTGTAGCTGCATGCACAGACACACAAATCTACTACATGTTTATACAGAAGTATAATGCTTTTTCTTTTGCTATTTATTCCTTTCCTAACAGCTCCTAAGGTCTGTGGGTCTTTGACCATCACTGAGCACTGAGATGGTATTTTCAAGAGAATCATCCACAAGTACACTACTTTTTTTCCAGCACAATGTAGCTATTTCTAAGTCCACAACTGAATCTCTGCTAGAGTTGCATTTTTTCCCTAGATGCCTCATTTCTCATTTATTGATTCTGAATTTCATTTGCTGTTCTACTAACCACTCAGTATCATAAGATCCTTCTCAACTCTTCGGTCACTTTTTGCTACTACCATTCCAAGGACTTAAGCACCAACCTATCACCTCATTATTTCCCCATTTTTAATTACATGAGTAGATTAAAATAAAAAAATTTTAAAAAAATCACAGACACCTCTGGGACTCCAGTGGTAACTCACCTCCTGTTCTTTAATAAATCATTGATTCCATCTTTTCCCTGGCTTCTTTCACCCATTATTGATCTATGAAATGACTCTTCCTCTTTTCTATGACAATTTATGAAATATTTATGAGTTTATGAACTTCCAGTGATGGACTTTGTAAAAAGCCACTAGGACTTAACATTCAGCTATACTGTGGGGTTTTTTTAATGCTCATCTTTAAATTATTAATTCCAGTATTTTAAATCTTATCTCATCTTCCCTTAATGATTTAAAGGTAAACAAGACTTGGAAAAATCACCACCTACTGGTATGTAAGAAAAATTTTCTTTCATTAATGAAAAATATCTCTAAAATAGTCAGTATTACATGAAGATCTAATGTATAGTAGATTTACTGTGAGTAAAACAAAACAATAAAGTCAGCTTGTCAGCAAAAAGAGGACAATCCTCATATTGTTACCTCTTTACAGTCTTTTACAATTGGCTGCATCATGGTAAGGTCCTGATGACTGCCACCCATAGCACTGCTTGTACTCTTGTTTCTTGCGTGGCCTTTTTTAAAAGGAGTTTTTCCACTAGATTGAAACTCCTTAGTTGGAGATGTTGGTGAAGTGGACAGTACTAGTGTTTTCAGTGCTGCTACTTCAGCCTGGAGGACATCAATCTTGGGGAGGAAAAAAAAAGTCATTAAGAAACAAACATTGTATTAGGCTATAAATATGTTACATCATTTAACAAAATTTCCAGTTAGCTTAGTTCAAATCAAGACTTCATCTTCCACAGTACTAACACGCAGATACCTATGCAATTGCATACTGTAGTAACACTGGCTTCCTATGCACCTTGCTAGCTATCTGATACGATGCTGAAACACCAGCTGTGTCCATAGCTGCTAGCTAAGAATACATCAAGGTGATGCAGAACAACTTAGTATATATTTTAATGATGTATACAGGTAATGCTCTATTTACATCTTTCTGATTCACACTTTAGATTCATAACCATGTGAAAAGACAAAGCAAACAAGTTGGAAAAAACTCACCTTTCCTTGTGCTTCTTTTAATTGCTTTTCTGCTGCAGCTTGTTTGACATTAGCTTCTTTAACCATTTTGTGTGCTTCCTATAAAAAAAAAATGTTTAGCTAGTGTAAATGCTTCACACAATTTACAAGATCCAGTAAAAAACCCAAACAACTACTTTTGCTTCACAGAGACTACTTGTGAACAGTAAGTGGTGCACCAGTCTGAAATTAAATAGTTACACACCAAAAAATACCTACAAATCTACTATTTGGATTCATCACTGGCCCACCAAGTTTCTTCTCCTTGGTCCTGAGCCCAGATTCAGAAATTCAGCAGCTCCACCCACCTGCCTCCAGCAGTAACAGTACCTGTCATAAACACCAGGCTCCAGTCACGCTTCAGTGGCTGACAAGTCCTTGACCCCCAAGAGAAAGACTCAACCAGTAGGAACAAAAGCAACATGGGCACAGTAGCACATTCAAAAGAACTTCTCCCTTCTTCTAGCCAGTACAACCAGTTTTAGTCAACTGTAAACTTCTGCATGACAGAACCGGTCAAACAACTATGAAGTCTAAATTCTTACCATCAATAAAACAGACAAAGCAACAGCTTAAAAATAGCTGGTGGATTAATAAACATTTCTTAAGTAGAACAGAAAAAGCATTAAAAACCAATCCAAGTAAAAAAAACCAAGGCTAAGCCAATACAGAAGAAAGCATAAAAGGATTTGGGATTTTTTAAATATCCTTTTACCTCCTAAGTCTTTTGTCTGCATAATGTATTTGTTTAGGCTCTGATCTAGTAATTTGCACCTGTGATCAAATTACTGTTCTTACTTGGCACTTACTGAAGGCAACAAAGATTGAAAGATCAGGGCCACCGACTAAATTACTTGGGATAAGATCCTTGTCATATCTGTAAAGCGCCTAGCACATATCTGGACGCTATATAAATAAAACAAAAAAGTTCATACATCATCATACCAAAAGATCTGGCTCCCAGTGGCATACAACACAGCTGTATAATATGGGTTTGTAAAATTCTAAGTAACAACAGACACATGCAGGAATGGGAACATACACATTTATACAATGTGTACAAATACATTTAACATTGACCATGCAGTTTCTGCTTAGTGATGCACCTTTGAAAGCAAAGCATGTTACAGTGCTATTACAGTGTAATAATGTAGTGTATACACCCAGCTTTGCAAAACAAGTCACGATCCTCCACTGGGATGCATTAATATAAGCTCTAGCATATCCACTTATATGGTCACTGAAATTAGTGGGATTCAAAATAGAACATGAATTCAAAGCCTGTAGATCCCAGTGCAAAAATCAAGAAACCTCAACACTGTGTTTTGTTAGGGCCTCTTAATGAAATTAAATCACAGAAGAAAATTCAAGTGACATGCCCACAATGGTTCTGAATAATGAAAACTCAAAGAATTATTACTAACTTGCTGTATTTCAAACATAGCTTTAACAAATTTATACATTGTTCTAAGTTATGAGGTGTCATCAACATAAAATTATATAAAATTATTTTTATTCCACTACAGTTAAAATACCTGAACATTTTCCTCCCCCGCCAAGATACACAAGTATTTATGCTAAAAAGCACCTTTCCAGTCTCCCGTTTATTCTCTACACGCAGAACTGCTTAATATTTTAAGTAAATTTGCCCTACCAGGATGATGAAATAAAATGCACTGCCAACCCACAGAGCAGTTTGTAATTTGATTTTTGAATGTCAGTACTTTCAAGATTTTAATAGCACTTTTATACCAATACAATATCATAGCTTTAAATACTGCTTCTAAAATATACCTAATGTTGTATCTTTATCCATCTGCTGAAAACTTATGATTTGGTAAACACATAAATCATCTCCAGATTATGACATTTATTCTGACGGTCATAGGTATCACAATTTAGTCTCTAGACATTCCTACATATACTCCTGTGATAAAAGGGGAACTGATTCTACTTCAAGTATGGATTTAAGATTTTTCTCCATGTAATACAAGCTCACAGTCTTTGCTGACACTACTGCTTTTCTCTCAAATGAAAAGGTCCCACTTAAAGTTCAGGCTTCTCACTTGGTAACCAGGTTCCACTTGGTACATCACCCAGTATTAATGTTTCTTTTCAAGTTTGTGGGAGTAGCATGCTGCCAGACCCAAAATTCAAAAGCTGAAAGCATGGTTAAGTTATGTACTTGCTACCTCCATTGATCTGGAACTACGTTATTTTTTTATTTAGTCACCATGGCAACCCCAAATTTAGCTCTTATCTAGATAGCCTTGTTGTCAGACAGAGAAGCTGTCTCAAAATAGTTATGCCAAAAAATAAGTCTAAACAGTTTTAAGCTTTCTGATATATTTTCTTCCTTTTGTGTCTAGGCAGACTGACAAGCTCAACGAGGTCTCTTTCATCTAAGTGAAAAGTCTACTGCTTGCTCTTAAGCCTCTACTTCACCACACCCGGGTCTTCAGGACACAGATCCCTTTATAAGCTTATTGCAGAAAAATTCAGCATACAATATACTGATTCTATATAAAACATCTGGCTCAGCTTCCTTTAAGTATATCACATCGAAGACTCCAACAAACCTCAAACAGACTAGCTGTAAGTTCTTCCAATTCCTGTCCAAGTTGATCTCGCACTTTAGAAAGCCTTTCACATTCTTCATCTTTTAACTTCAGCTCCTATGAAAAATTGAAAGTTATTTATTCTGACTTAGAGTAGTAATTTGGCCTTTTAAAGCTAATACCACAGAGAGGGGGGAGAAAAAAAAAATATCAGAGAAACATAAAACCTTTGCTAAACAAAGCCTTTCAAAATACTAATCTTAACACTAGAAGCAAATAAATTAATGCTGTACATACATAGCTATTTCTTCCTGCTATACAGAAATATACCAGGCCAATTAAAAATATCTGAGCTAGACATCAGCATTTCCAAAATACTCTGAAGTAAAAAAAGCTTTTTTCCCTGAACATATAGAAGACTAAAGTCACTTAAAATACAGATCAAATTAATTATTGGGACAGACAGAATATCAGTTCTGTTCACCCATTCCTTAACAGACACTTAAAGAAAGTAATTCTTTAAAAAAAAAATCAAAAAGCTTTATCTCAATAGAATCCCCAATTCTAAAAGAATCTTAAAACATATTTTACTATAAGTATTGTTTTCTGCATACCTCCTTACAACTAATACAACTCCAAAATCAGACCATAATTATGTCCTTACTCATTTATGCAGATATACAAATCAAAGCAACTTAATGAAATTCAAAACGTTATTTGTCTACACCACTAAAATTTGAGTGAAGGCCTGACCATACCACTTTTACAGTAAGATTTTAACACAGATTTGTCAGTATAAGTGTTACACATGCCCAGTCTCATCTGTACTGTCCTACGGCTAGGGGAAAAGTGGAGTAATTTGCAGAGAAGTACAAAAAGTTTGACAAGGAATTTGAAAGAAAAGTTCTTCTCCCCTTCCCCAACCATTAAACCCTGGAACCTCTTATAAGAAAGAGAAGGATGGAGAGAAAAAGTAAGGGAAAGAAAAGCAGCAGACAGCCCATTCTGACCTTTCAAGCATTTTTTTTTTTGGCTTGGCCATAACTCCTCTCCCATCTTCATCTAGTTCTTCCTCCTCTTCTTTTCCCCCTGCCAAGCTAGCTCAGCCAAACCTGTCACTGACATGTTAAAGACTCCAAATACAATCTAGCAATGATTTGCTTTGAAAACCTCCAGAAACCAATAAAGAAAACAGATGCCTTCAGAAAACTCTGGAAGGCCAGTCACTACAGAGTCATAAAAAGGCCCAAATGGCAGCTTGCCTTGTGTTTCTGGGAGGCGGTTACTATTTCTCCCAAAGTCTTCATGATTGAGTGATGCTGTACACAATGATGTGGGAAACTACATCTTGCCTTGCAACATGCTGCTATTAGGTCTTGCTCTCAATTTCTGCAGTGAAACTGGCAATACATTTTCCTCTAAGATGAAGGGTCCTGTTTGACTTCAGCTCCTAAATTCAACAGGTGTTTAAAGGACTGTTCTAGACTCATTTAGTGTCAAAGGCATTACTTCTCCCTTGTTTTATTTGGTTTTAATTTTGGACATTTTAATAGATTTTTAGCCTAGTTTGTTCGCTACTTTGATTTTTTTGCTTTCCATGTGCAACCTTTTAACTATGCTGAAAGGTACCACTTAAATGATGGTTTTTTTCCAAACACAGTATTTCTCAAGTAATACTCAACTCTTACTTACTAGCTAGTATTCTGCACACAGTGACCTATCCCAAAAAAAAAGGCGGAAAATAGCTACAGATGGAGGGAAGGGGAGGAAAAAGCAATACAAAAAGCCAAAGAGAAAAAAATACTGAAAAAAAAAAAGATGTTAAAGAAGGGGGAAACAATTTAATTCATTTCATATTGGTTTAAAGTATTTTCTATATAAAGTATGACTATTAATCAGGAAATGAAAGATTCTGATGCAAAATGCTTAAAGCTCAAGTTTCATGTGTTCCTATAAATGCAGGGAATACATCGATACATTTCCTTTGGTTTACTTCACTGATTTATAAGGAAAATGCTGCATATACATCAATACATCTTAAAAGGAGGTTGTATTAATATTCAGGCCAAGAGTTACCAATCTTACAATGAAGGTAGAACTACCCCAGGTCCACTCTTGGGCTGCCACTATCAATACGCTATTTTAAGTAAAATGATTACAGTTTTGCCTACAACTGGAAAGATTAGGGGGGTTAGATTAAAATTTAGGCAGACAAGTAAAGCTACTTACTGAAAACAAAAAGGAGACAACATCAGGCACTCTACTACGCATGGCTGCTTAACTAGATTTGTCAAACACTGGGCAAGTTTCCATGACATGATTCAGGAGGAGCATAAGAGAACGCATTATTTTGCCAAGCAAGTTTAATAGCTCGGGTTTTTCAAGCAGGGCAGAAATAAAGAGTGCCCAAAGCAAAAAGCTTAGCAGTTATTAGCAACATTGCTACTGCCTGTGTCTTAAAGGCATTACTGGAGACTTCCCAGCCATACGCAATAGAGGCAGAAGAGACAACTGCATGTGCTATACTAACCATCCATGCTGCCATCCCACGTTACTGTTCTGAAAAAATAACTATATGAAGATGAGCTAATATGAAGCATATCAGACAGCTAACAAAGTAGGTAATAAAAAAATTTAACTTGCATGGAAAAAACCCTTAAAATTTAAAAAAAATATCAAAGCGTCTTATTATTGCTTATTTCACTTTGATATTCACAGACTACAGGTGGGTCTTTAGAAAGAACTGGTGAGATAAGGAATGTAAGTTATAGCTTCAAAACCATTCGTATTTTAAATTTTAGAAGGAAAATCTTAACATCTATAGTTCAGTAATTTAACCAAGTCAGAACTAGGTGCAGAAGACCAAGGAAAAAAATGAAGATTTTTCTACAGATATCGCCTAAAATCAGAACCATGGGATACTGCTGAATCCTGAAGTTGTCAAAAAAGTTCATATTTATAATACATTTCTGTTTGACTGGTCTTCACTCAGCACCCAAGTTAAACAAGCTACATAAGAATTAGTCCACTGCAACCACATTTACAAGGGTGTTTAATGTAAGAGAGTTCCAGCATATCTTTTCAGAGGTAAGAAAATTTCACAAACTAATGAATCATCATCTTATGGTATGGGTGAAGATGCTTCTGTTTTGCTTGCATGTAGTCTCCTACTTGCCTGAGAAAATTTCTATGTCTACGATACACTACAACAGCATCAGTCAGAGGTGTGGAAACTGAAAACTTTCATCACTCAGACAGCAAGGAACTGCAGAGGACCAACCCACCTTTAACAATCACAAGCGAGTGGCCTTACAATTCAGCTGCAATTTTGTTTTAGAAACGCTGGGAAACATACTCTTCAGTGGAGTTCTGGGACAGTATATTTATTATTCTGGAACATCCTCATTTTTATTGTTTGTTAACTTATAAGCAAATGACAATAGAAATTTAAAAATTCTGGATGTACTGTATAGTACAACTGGAATTCCTGGACAGTTACTGTGAATCTATTTATTCATTAATCCATGCAGAGTTTTAAAACGTCATGTTTTACTGCGGAAAAATAAAGATTTAATCACCAGTGTGATTCTGTGCACAGAAACACTGTAACAATGGCAATAGCCTCTGTTATACTGGATTCTTTCATGATACAGGCAGAATAATAGAAAAAAAACCCTACTTCAAATCCTGTGTCAATACACAAGATCTGAAGACAAGAGATCAAATTGTGACACTCAGTTTGTTTCTGAGATGGAGAATGCATACAGAAATTGAAGCCTTTGAAAGAAAAATCTAGGTTTGAGGATCACTACATTGAAATTTACAATACCACATCCTATACTGTCACCTCTTTCACAAGAATCACTGTATCAGCTGGAAAAAACTCTCAATTTCACCCCACTAGGGAAATATCAGTAATTCAGATTTCTACTACAAGAAGTCAAACATGGTTTTACTCATTACCAATAAGCCTACAGATCTTACTCTAAAGACATTAGGAAGCATGGAATTCGTTCTCAAACCAAAGATGGTATTTGCAACCAACATCTCTGGTAGACCGCTCTTTCCTCATGAGAGGAGGGGACTGACGATCAGTGACAGCTGATAATTTCAACACTCCAGGAGAAAACATATCAAAACAGAAGCTTAAGTTTCCCTCTGCAGTCATGGATGACATCATTATAGTGACAGTCTGATTGATCAGGAAATAACTTCAGGGCCAAATCACATAAAAATTCAAGGAAAACAACTATGAACTGCCACAGCTCAGAATCTACAAGCAAGCCATCAAAAATACATGCAACGTGTTGCTAATAAAGATGAAAAGCAAACAAAAGGCATTCCTTTGTAAGGACTCCACTAAACTTACACATCAAGACATACCATATGTCAAAATACCATCATTATTGTCTCAGATGTTATCTACATGCCACTGATCTACCTTTAGTAACCACGGTGACACAGCTCAATCCAAACATGGCAGAACAAATGCAAATGCATAGACACATGAGGAGATAAGGTCCCAGGCACTGAATTGCTAAGCCTTTTAACACCTTCTCAATTTTCCTGATGCTGCTTTAAAAGGCTAGCAAGACAAGGAGAAAAGTTCAGATCATCTAAAGCAAGGGCTCTCCAGCTCCACTTTACAGAATACAGCCAGAAATTGTCTTCAGTGAACGAATAAGTAAAAATGACCTGGATGGTCTCAAAGACTGGAAAATCTATGTCATTTTAATTACAGGGGCATTTTAAGGCAAAAGCATGGCCAATCTTATACGTTCCATTAGTATAGAATGCTGCCCTGCTGTTACCTCTGACCCAACCTTTCTCCGAATCTTATGACACGATTTGGTGCTGCAACCGAATCTAGATTGAAATAGAAAGCATATTTCCTCTCACAAAGAAACAAGTTTTTGAAGCTTTTTTTAACAATTTTGCCAGCAATGCTGCTCATTTTGAGGAATGAAGTCTGTAGCCTTAACAAATACAAGGCATATACAAAGGAGAATAAAAAAGACTTATATCTTTATTCTATTCCTGAATAATTTCTTCAAGAACCATACTTAAATGTCTAACAATTACATGCCATACATATATCTCTAATATAAAAAAAAAAAAGAGAGCATATTAAGAAAAGTTGCACTCCAAGAGAGACAGGAAAAAAAAATTAGGTAAGAGATCCCTAAGCTTCAAAATTCCTGTTTCCCTTCTAGTTCTCTTTCTGATCACAACTGCAACAAATTCAGATCAATCTTTAACACATATTACAATAGCATACAGTTTGGGTAAGAAATTTGGAACAAATGAAAAATACAAGATAGCAAATTTGTGTTTATTTTCACTCCTGGAAATTCTCTAGTCTGTAAGGTTTCCAGTCTCAGTGAGCCCACAAAATTCAAGTGCAAATTGTAATTCTCATTTTTCTCACTGTTCCTAATAAACAGCACAGAGACTTACAGAGAATTTAAAAACATTATGCAAAAAACAACCGCTATACACAGGCACTACCTATTAATTATATCTCTACAGATTTTTAAACCTAGTACTCATTAAAAATGTGAATATACTTGGAAATAAAAGTTTAAAGACTGCATGACATACTGAATATTGTGGAGTGGGCACAGGCCTATGTGAGCAGCCATGACTTTTGGAAGAAAGCAATCAGAGATGACTTAGGGATAGAAGAAAACTAGTCCTCATACAGGAAGTGGAATAAAGCAGGTATTACGGAATGAATAGGGTTTATTGTTGTACAGTGTGTAAACTCCTGCTATGAATCCTGTGTTACTGAGCAATTCTGGAACAATGCAAGTTTAGGAAGACAAGCAGACAAAATAAGTTATCCATCCAGTATATAACACTGGCAAGAATCAGCCTGATGGGTTAAGAATTAGCAAGAACTTTGACATGTACAGTCTTAAATTAGGGCTGAATCACTTTTGTTAAGACAACCCGAAGGATTTGAAAATACATAACATGCAATTAGTATGTCCTAGCAGCCTTAATGCCATTTCCTTAAAAATGACCTTAACAAATTGCAGAGTGAAATAGGAAACATTTCAATCTTTAAGAGACAAAGTAGTATACACTGGAATAAGATGTTCAGATCATTCTAAGGTAACAGTGGTAGATCTGAGTTGTGTTTTTCAAGTACGGTAGGTGTACTCTGGTATACTGGCAGGAGCTAGAAGAGCTCTTCTAAAATTTAAACTTTTAATTTTTTCTTACTTTCTAAGGTTCCAAATTCAACTGCTAGGATTATATATTCACATGCAAGGTCCTCAAACTCAGCTCAGGTTTATGTTTCCTTTCAGTGGTCAAATGCTAAGCAAACGAACACATTAGCAAAGGAAGCAACTACTCAACAATAAAACAATCAACAGAAAAAGTGATGTCAGAACCCATAATTAAGATTCACATTAACAAGGGCAAATGCAACTACGATGACTACATTCAACAAGATGAGGTAACAAACAGAGGAAAACAAGTTCAAACACAAGGTAAGATGAGCTTAAATCTAAACAAGAATGGAATCATGTAGAGGAGAGGAAAAGGCACAGATAGAAATAGCACAATATCTACTTGAAAGTTTAAGCACAGAGGGATGTTAAAATGATAAATAATGGCTTGCATTTATATAGCATCATCCATCCAAACAAGACAAAGCGCTTTACAAATATAAATGAATTGAGCCACAGTGTCTTCAAAGGTATCCATATTTAATTTGAAGTGTGGTGTAACAGTACTCTACAAGAACACCAGTGACATCTTCATTGCTTCTTTCCTCTGCGGGCATTCCCCTATGAAACATCACAAGTAGCCCTGTTCTAAAGCATTTGTATATTCCATGACACATGCTACACTTTTATACTCCAGGAGAAAGGAGAGGTATATAATCAGCATCTATAAATACTTACACAGTAACAACAGAATGACAGAAAATTACTCCTATTCTCAAATGTCATAATGAAGGAATTGTCTACATTTCAAAGAAAAAGCGTGTTTAACAAGATCCTGCATCAAAAGCTTTCCATGGTTAAGTAGCAGCAGCACTAGAAAAAAACATTATCAAGCAATAATTCTAAGATGTTAGCACTGCACACATTCAGAAAACTTTACATAAAATAATTACATTCTAATAATTCTATAAGAAATGAGTAGACTCAGACTGCACCTTCTGGCCCATCTATCATTCTGCAATATTATAACCACTTTGAAGAAAGAAAAAGTGGGAGGAGACAAGACAATGAGCCTTACCCTCTGAGCTTTTGCAAGTTCTTCTTTCAATCGTTCATAGCCCTTTTCTCTTACTTCCAGTACAGATGGGCTCCGTAAGTGAGATAAACTGTCTGTACTCAACCCAAAAATATCTTCATTTCCTTCAGCAACATCTGCTACTGTAGCACCCTGCAAAAACTCTCTCTCTACGTTATTGCTCTCCTTTCTGTGATTGAATGACCCACCCTGGGGTCCAGAGGTAGAACAAAGTACTGCGTCGGTAACATTGATGCTGTAAAGAGAGTGATACATGTTTTATTTATATAATCCACTAAGAAGAAATATTTTAGAAATGGCAGTAGTGGTGTTGAATGTACCATTATGGACACAATTTAATATTACAACATTGTAAGTAATATTAAAAACATTTCTTTAGTAAAGCAAACATATGCAACAAATATCAGCAATTGAAATAAAGAGACACAGAACTTACCTGACACCTGATACTTCTCCACAATTCAGTTGTCTGGGAGACGAATAAACAGGTTGTGTGGGAAGGTCAGAAACATTTAATGCATTGGGTTGGATTGGTGTGGAGGACACAACAGAAGGATGTGGTCGGTAGATAACACTGGGTGAGGTAGTTTGTTCCTGAGTTCCTGGCTCATTTACTCCGAGAAGATCTGGCGTAGTAGGCGAAGCGAGGTTCACTTCATGAAAGCCTTCCAAGGGGTCACTGGCCATAATAAAAGCCTCATCATATGAAACCCTGAATTAAAGAATCGTATTATCAGAATGCAAATGAGAAATATGTAATTATATCTGACAGCTATTTGAATTTAAAAACCACGCAGACAAATATGTTCAGAATAGAATTCTTTCTGATATAATGAAAACTGTGGACTAATCTTGCAAAACTATGAACTTCAACCACCAAAAATGTTTTTACCACACATTGGATTGTTGAGTCCAGAAGATCTAATAGCAGATTCCGCATCTAAATGGGATGATGAAATCAAGAACACACTCTATATCATAAAACGAAGTCATCTTTACTATAGCCTAGAACTGTTTTGTATCAAAACACAAATATATTACATTCATGATAGAGGGGGAGACCTGGGAACCAGTAAGAAAAGAAAATTTAAAACCTAAAGCTTCCACTTTTAATCTCAATGAATCAAATAATCTAGAAACAGAAATCAGTGAACCTTTAAATAAATTACAGTCCATAGGGGTTTTGGTTAAATTACACATCTGATCTTCTAACAGTTCACTGAAATGAGAGAACTAGTCAATAAGACTTCTCATGAAGTACGATGTGTATTTAATGCATCACATGATTAAATGATTACAACAATTGTGAATAAGCATCATACCAAAAATATATTACAGGTAAAGGGGTACTATGATTTGGCAATTTAACTGACAGTATATTTTATTTTTTTTTAATTCCATATGGTTTTTGTAAGATCAACAGAAAACAAGTACAACACAAATTCTAGAAGACCCAACAGAAAGCTATTCTCCAGCAGCTTATCAAAGATCAGAAAAATCTTTGCATGATTCAAAACTATAAATTGGAAGTAGTATGGAGACATTTGTGAAGGAATTACTTAGCAGTGATTATTCACTGCAAAAAACATTTTCCATGTTATATAAATAAAGAAGAGAGAAAATGAAGGCTTCACAAAGATACTTAACATGCAAAAAAAGAACTGTAGCACCTAAATGAAATACTACATTGCATTTTACAGAGAAATCTGCTTGGCTCTTACAAGTGAAAAGATGAAGCAGAGAGAAGATCTAGAAAAATTATGGTCATAACCATGACGAGATGATGCCATCTACTTACATGTATGTCCAGTTCATTAGCTACTTCATAAAACACATGGAAAATACCAAGAATGGAATCCCCAAATCAGCATATGCAGTAACATTTTAGTCACATCAATACATTTTGGTCATCTTAAAGAACTGTGTTTAAAACTGGTTTACATCTCAAGTATTGTACTGAGGGTGTGTATACATCCATGTTAAACAAGTTGCTTTACCACATCATCAGGCACATGTGGAAGAAACTAATTTGTTCAGACAGCAAGAATATATTACTACTTTGTCTCTGTTAATTGCTCCCACAAAAAAATCAACCACCTCTAAAAAGCTGCCCAGACTTAAGGGACAAAAAAGACCTTACATGAATAAAAAGGTACTTTTTTGGGGGGTTGGGTTTTTTTCTGTTTTATGCAGAAATTTGTTTTATTTTGAACTACCAACAGCAGTCGCACAAACATGATTTACAAACACTGTCACAGTTTTGTGCTTTGGGGCTTCTCTACCATACCACAGAGATGAACAGCTTATTTTTGAGTTTAAGTTCAAAAAATATTCTTGTTTGCTTTCCCTATAGTTCTTCTTAACTATCGTAAGTATTCTAATTACATGCTCTACATGATGACAAAGGCTGTTGAGACAACAAATTAAAATGGAGGGGCTGCCAGCGCTACAAGACGTTTCTTCAAGGTTAAAATCAAAAATGTTTTCAGCTGTACAGTGCAACTATTACATATTGCTGGTTTACATTTCATAAGCTAAAGTCTGCAATCTTGAAAAAAATTGCAGAAACAGTCCTTTAAAGTTCATCGGCCCAGTTAAAAAATATCCATTCAACAGTCTCAAAGTCAGGCTCACATCTACACAAACACATTCACTCTCATTGTTCCCACCACTCTCCTCTTTCTCAATCACCAAAGTAAGCCATACCCAACACTACTATATCGGCAACGCTGCCAAGATGTCTCTTCACATTCCCGATTCTCTGGATCCCAGTCTTCACAATTAACAGAAGATGCAGACTTCTGAACAGGGATGTAGAAAGGCTGCCTGGACACCTTGCGTTTTCTATGCCTACAGCACCTAGGAAAGTGCACCAAAAACCACCCAACAGAAGCAAGAATTGAGAACACATCTGAGAGCAAAACGGGAACAACTCTTCTGTCATGTCTTCCCTTCTGTTGACTAGTTTCCATTTCAAGTTTGAAAGAGACATTCCTAGTTCCACTGAAAACTCACAATCTGACTTGATGTTCAATAGTGTTACCATAGTATTTTGCATCACCAGCACCACTGGTTGTTTTCAGCTGCATACCTCACTGGGCTGAAATTTTCCAAGAAAGTTTTTTTTTCCCAAAATTGATTTTTAAAAAACATTATTTAGCCATTTCCAAGAAAAAAAGGGCTCAGGAAAATATTATTTGTCAGTTTTTAATGTATTTTACTATTTCTGTACAAATCTTAGGGCAACCTGTTTGGAGCAAATACTTTTAAGTCCATCACATAAGCAACAGGCTCAAAGATGTGCCGTTCCATATCTTTATGATAATTTACACAAATTCAGCTATGTTACAAAGTACAGAAAGTCACAGTGGCTTACACAGAGAAAAAAGGATTAGAAGTCTGCTTATTATTTTCCAAATGTTCAAATGCATTTCTAGCTCCCCCTCTGGACCATCACATCAATCTATAAGCAAAATAGTATGTTCATTTAAAAAAAAAAATCTATCCCACCTACCTGCTCCTACTCCTACGAGAAATGTTCCACTTAACTCCTGTCCTATGCTCTTCCACCTAACCTGCCTATACCCTGCAGTGTTTTTAATAGTCCAGAAAGAAATACCCCAAAAAGATTATGGAATTTTATTTACAAGACTATCACTCTGCTTATACATTAAATATCAACCTCAGCCTAAACAGGAGAGATTTATGAGTAAATAAATCCATGCATAACTTCTCAGTTATCAAAAAAACAAGCTCCTTCTTATACAGTAAGTAAAAAAGTTATACAAGTTATTCCTGGAAGAGCTGAAAATAAAGTCCCTCAGCTAAACTTTCCCATAGCCTGTCAAATGGGCACTCGTAAGCATACCATCTGTGTAAAACACTTTCCATTCACAACTTTTTTCTTTCCTAGCATTACTTCTCACTTCGCAGTGAGCAGGCAGAAGCTGAATACACCCCCCATACAAGACAAAGAAGCCCATATTAAATATCTCAGTTTCAAGACTCACTAACATCATTAGGTTGTTACCAAGGCATCAGTTGAACACACATTATGCATTAATGAAACCAAACGTACATGCAAGAAGCTAGGCAGTCCTAAAAATAAAAGCTCTCTTTTGGGAAAGAAGTCTTCAAAGTAACAGTAAACAAAAGGAGGGGGAAAAAGCACATTCAGTTTCAGTGTCATTAAAAATTACAGGCTTGGTTAAGGCTTGGGGGGGGGGGGGTCGGGGGTTCATATTATTGACTAAGGCAGCAAGCCTTGCTGTCAAAGAACATGAAGCGCATGGTAAGCAGTGAGCTTTACTGGGAGTCAAGCTGACTGTGTGTAAAAAACAGTGTTGACACAGCACTCTTCAGTAGTAATTCTGCTACTGTGAACAAAAGCTGATACTCTGACATTTCAGGGCAGCACACTTATTAAACAAATAATGAATCTTCTCAATACTTTTTCTATCACAGTAATATATGGTAAAAGCTTGGAATAGCATTAGTGCCTACCAAATATGTGATTATTTTTGTCTTAGTTGATAGTACGCAATTTGGATGACATAGAAAATTCAAGTACTGTAATAAATCAGAATGAAACAACAAAACAAATCAATTTCCTTACACTTTCATCTGGAAATAATGCAAATTCGGTGGAAGCTGTCAAAGTCTTGCAGCTTTTTATTACCATTCCACTGCCACACTTGCACAGCTGACTACTCACGTAACTTCATGACAAAATGATGCTCAAATCTTGTTTTATCTACTATTTAACAAAAACGTACTACGAAGAAATCAGTTTAACAACGGTCAGTTTAACACATTTCTATAGCTTCTAACAGGAATCTGTGATCTGTGAACATTTTCAACAGCAGCCAAATCAAAATGCTTAATCTAATTTTCCTGTTATTACTCTAAGAGGGGTTCAGCTACTCGTCTGAACCAAAGCAGTCAATAACTAAATACTAAAAAGCTCCCCTGAAAAGCAATTATTTATTATGGCTTGTTTTCCTTTGAAAAAAAATGTGTTGTTGAAAACCACCTACTGTAAACTCTGGAGTTTGTCTTTCACAGATTGCTTTTAAATACAAGACAGGTTGAAGATGACAACTTTGAACAATCTTCTAATTGTTATAGCCCATTTAAAAGCAACCCCAGCACCAAACATTTCACACAACAAAAATCTCATTTTTAGCTTTATTAGTAAAGATTGCACCATCACAAAGGAACAGTTACCTGCTCAAGTGAAAAAAAGAAAATCACGTAAGGAAAAAGAAGTTACTGCTTCCAAACATTTTGATGAAAAGTAAATTCTATTTAGCATTTACCTAAAAAGGTGCCTATTGGCTACAGTGTTTTAATCTTCACACAGCAGGCCTTTCAAAATGCAATAAAGTCTCAAGGACTTCATTTATTAGACTCCAACATCTGCTTCAGTTAATTTGGGAGGGGATAGGAAAGGGGATTTTTTGTAGCAGTTCCTCAAAAGGACTGGCATTAGCCCACCAGTGAGCCTGCATTCTTCTCAGTGGGTTTAAAAAAAAAAGTTTTGAAATATTTGGCATTATGCAGTCTGGAATGTAATATGTTTTAAGCTCTAAAGAACTCCGTAGGGAATTAGAGTAGTGAACTAATAAATACCTTTTAAAGCAGCAGCACAGTTAAGTACTGCTACTACATACATATCAGATGCAAGCAGGCAGTTTAAAAAGTTAAACTGCTGTAAAGCATATACGGACATTAATTTCAAGTTTAAAATCAATTACATCTATCCAGTGTGAGATATTCACCAGATGTTGGCACAGGACAAAAAAGTCTGGTGGGTTTTTCTTTTTCTAAACTGTTTTATATTTAAACTTAGCCACAGAATTCAAGCAACTTTAAACACTTATTGATACCAGTTCACTGCACAAACAATTCAAGATTTGGTATAGGAATTCCCTTATGGTTTGCAAAAAACAATTCCCACCTTTACAGTTTTGCCATTATGATAGAAATTTCTACTTCAGGAGCCTAAATACACAACAAATCTTTTTGGAGCCAGTGATACAAGAGAAAAGCATTGAACTACTCCAGTCTTTACATATTCCACTTTTATTTGTGAGTGACCTTACTGTACACGCTTACCAACAGATGGTAAACTAGGCAAGATGGTAAACACAAGGAAAATTCTAAGTTAGGCAAGTCTACAGAATTTAAGAGCTAGCAAAACCCTGCTTGGTTCAACATGAGAATATTTTTCTATTGCATTCCCACTAGTGTTGTCATATAATGCTGTGATGTGGGTTTTTTCTATTCTTTACTCTCATGTTAGGCATTAAAAACTATTTCACACTGTTTTAAAAGAATCATGATATCAAGATTTTATAAAGTTAAAATAATTTGTTTTGCTGAACCGATGATTAAAAAAAATCTCTTTTGAAAACTTTATTATAGGGATATCTTCAACTAGAAAAATACAGGTGCAGACAGCAAGTGTGTCTCATACAGAAACAAGCAGCACACAAGGTTCAACGACCTATATTTATGAAGTGCTTGTGAAACCTATAAATAAACATGGTTTAGAGTCTGGTAGATACTACACCTCTTACTAGAGAGAAAAATCAGTGCTTTGCAAGGTAGGATACTGCGAACTTTTATTGTAAACATTCAAAGAATGCTGTTTAGTTCACAAAGACTCTCTAAACCAAGTTAATTTAACTGCAAATATGATTCTCTGCAGACGCTATTCCTTTTAAGACAGAGCATTGTTCTGCCTTATCTTGGAAAAAACTTCACAATCCCATCTCAGGTTTACACCTGATCACAGTGACTGTGACTGCAGTGTCACTCTTGCCAAAACTTGGACCTAAAAGACTCTTATTTTCAGTTAACACTAAAAATATTCAATTAGCAAACTTACGTAAAAATGACCAAAATTTTCATGGTATGTAAAGCTTCCTAAACGTATCTGCAAATGCATTTAAAGAAACACTTCATTTCTGAAAAAATGGTTTGCATATTATCAAGCCTAATTAAAGTGTCTAATACAAGTTTTAGTCAAATTACAGTAAGACAAGATTTTAAATGCCATATTAAAAAGGGTCTTAAAAATAAAAATCCAAAGTACACATTTCTTTTCTGGGAAAATCCATAAACATAAGTGGAACAGCAACAGACCAGTTCATTTGGCATTTTACATGAATTTTAAATCAAGTCAATAAAAGCTATGAAGATAGCTGCAGTCTATAATCAAAAAGGCTTATTGTGACCATTTTCCTACAGAAAAGAATTCCCCTTTTAAATATAGTGTAACAAGACAGATATTTCAGTCGCAGCTGTGAGGTGCACTCCCATTTGTTATTTATTAAAAGCATAATGAGAATGGTAAATTATTTATCCTTCTTTGCTCACTAGGTAACATTAACCAAGCACAGCAGATGAATGACTGCCAAGACACAAATACAGAAGGCCTGACTTTAACCCTTCCCAGAATTCATTAAACAGATCTATAATAAAGACAACAATAAAAATATTAAAGCAACAAGACCTCAGGTTTTGCCCTATATTTTACTGAGGAATACAAATATTAGAACAGATGGTAGCTGCCAATACATGCTTCTAGACTGAATAACCTTACATCTGCTTCCAAAGAGAAGCTGATAATTTCACAGTTATGGCAAGTCTGTGGAAGATTAATTATTGTAGCCATCTAGATCACTGGTTTTGAGACTTCCTAAGAACACGCTTACAAATGAACACAGCGAACAAATCAAGCAACATAAAGCTTAGTACACCACCCGCAAACAAAACAGACAACACTCTCAAACCGATGAAGCCACTGTTGCTTTTTGTCAGCAAGACGAGTGTTGAGGGTATCATTAAGGCTCTGGCCACTCGGTGTTTTGTTTCCAGAGCCCTGCGACTCTCAGGAACTAGTGGAGCATCAGCACTTAGGCAGCACAAATTTCTGCATAGCTCATCGCTTACAATCAACTTGTAACCAGAATTTCCTTTCTGAGCCTTACTCTCTAACGTAACTGCATTACGAAATTAAGGTTAACTGAAATCCCTGCTACTTAACTCCTAGAGCTTACAGGACTACCTATCGGCGACCAGGTCTTAACCTCAATGTTGCTCGAAGACCTTAAAGCAGCCAGAAACGCTACAGGCTAGCGCAGCTCCCCAGTCCCACAAACCACAACACCCCTCCGGCATCCAACCGCGCTGCTCCTGGCACCGCCGGCCCGGGCCCGGGCGGAGGGGGGCGAAGCCTGTGAACCCACCAAGGGCCCGGCTCGGCACTCCCCTCCCCTTCCCCGCCGCCTCTCTCGGCGTTCTCCCCTACTGCCCCACCGGCCGAGAGGTTCGTGAGCGGAGGAGAAGACTTCAGCCTCTTCTCGCAACCCCCCCCTCCTCATCTCAGTCCCTCCCGCTCGGACGCCGTTCCCCACCGGCCCAAAGACGCCTCGGAAGGGCCGCCGCCGCCGCGCAGGCAGCCCTGAGGGCAGGACGGCTGCTCCCAGCCGCCGGCTCCGGGCGTGCGACGGCTCTTTGTCCACCGCCGGTGGCTCTCCCGGGGCAGGTGCGCCCGACACTTTCCGGGGTGATGCCCGAGAACTACTTCTGCCCAGTTTTGCCTTCGACGGCGGCTGCGTTTGGGGCCGAGCGCATCCCTGCCGCCGGCTGCCCCCTCCGCACCCCCGCAAACCCCCGACGGAGCCAGGGTCGCCAGCGGCGCCTTCCCGCCGCAAACAGCCACAGCGGCGTGGCCCGGGCCGCCACCTGCCTCCGCGCTTTTCGGGGGGGAACCCGACCCGCCCCCCCAACGCCGGTCCCCGCAGTCGGGACGGCCACAGCTGGGGAAACCCGCCCGCGCCCGGTCACCGCACCTCGGCAAGGGGTAGCCCTCCTAGGCGGCGCCGGCTCCGCCCGCCCGGGCACGGGCTCCCGGGAGCGTGGCGCCAGGCAGGTGCGGCGGCGCTAACGAAGAGCCACGGCCCTCCAGGCCGCTTCCGCCCCAGCCCCCGCCAGCGGAACCGGGGCCGCGCAGCCCCGCCACCACGTACCTGCCGAGCCCAGGGAGAGCGGCCGCCGCCGCACCGCGTCCCCTCAGCCAACCCGGGGGGGCGGGGCGCGGGGTTGCCGCCGCGCATGCGCCCCGCGGGGGAGGGCGGGCGGGGGCAGGTGTGCGCGGCCCCCCCGCCGCCCCCTAGCGGGGGTGGGGGAACCGCCCCCGGGTGCCGGCCCCGGGCGGAGGCGGGAGAGCCCCGGCCGCCCGCCCACCACCGCCCGGCAGCCGCCCCGGGGCCGGGACAGGCCGTGCGCCTCCGGAGGCCGCGTCCCACCCCAGGAGCCGAGGTGCAGGGCCGGCTAGAGCGGCCTCCCGTCGGTGGCGGTGCCTGGGCCTCACTGCCTGCCCTCACCCGCCCGTGGCCCAAAATACTTCTGAGGGACAGTCTCAGGGAGGCTTTTCCTTCACACGCCTCAGTCAGCCGTGCTGTCAACAGGCAGCCGGGGTTTCAGGGGCCAGAAGGTCTGGCATGAGGAGGCCTGAGGCTGAGGGGAAGTGGACATGTTGCACAGCCGGGATGGGAGGGTCAGGGGTGGCCTCCTTCCCTCTGCTACAAGCGGTGCCAGGGCGGCCCATGGCAAACGCAGACCACAAAATGCTGTTAGGTCGTTTCCTTAGGGCCTGGATGAAAAGATACTGGAGACTCACTGCTGACACTGCGCAGGGCATGAGTGCTGTTAGGCACCGCATTTCACAAGAAGGGAGGCTGCGAACAGTCTGCAAACGCTTGTGGCTTCGGGAGAGATCCGCCGACATTTTCTGTGCCTCCACTCATCACCTGGAAGAGAGGATTAAAACTTTGCTTCTGTTCAAGGGCTGGGGAGGACTGGGCTATTAAAGTCTGTCTTGTTACCGTGAAAAACACAAGGAAGTTAGTAATTCTGTATTTAATGGTGTACAGTAACAGGCACAGGATTACATAATTAAAAATGAGAAAATTAAACATATGCCAGGTCATTATCCAGTGATTTTCATTCACAGGGCATGCACTGCTCCAAATCAGGTTCTGAGCCTGCCTAATGTAGGTAATAATTAAAGACTGAACTGTAATTTATATGCACAAGACTTGTGAAGTAAGGCCACATATAGAGCTAAAACAGGGTTTACCTGCTAAAAAGATTTGTTTTTCCAGCTCTACTAGTTTGATAAACAGATACTACTACCACCTCTCAACTTGGCTTGCCTAGTCCTTAAGCCATCATTCCTGCCACCCTGACACAAGCACAGTACTTGGAGTAATTTTCCATCAGTTAACATGCAGCCTTCACTTTTTTCCTTTTGAAATCCTCATCTGCACTATTTTGTGTTTCCTATGTCTTTAAAAACAGTAGGCAAAATGTTGGAAAGCTGCTATAAACAAGACTCTATTTTACCACTGGTCCGATTACAGTGCCAAAAAAAATACGCTTCAAGTGACAGCAGTATTGGCTGGACAATGTACCTTGTTACTAGTGCAGTTGAACTGAACCGTGTGCCGCATTGGTGAGGAACTTTAGCAGAAAACTAATGTAAACGAGATCTTGCCCCATTCATCACTTAAGGAATCTAGGCCACATTCCAGTCAATAATTGAAACGTTAATTATCTTGACAGCTTTCCACTGAATGTGAAAGAATCCTGTCTGTCCAGTCTTGCAGGACACAGCCACAATCAAATAATGTTCTCTGTGGCACATTCACAGTAACGTCCACCAAGCCAGAAGTTCATTGAGGGCAAAATTATATAACAAAGAGAATGTCAAAAGACAAATATATCAATGCTATTCATCATAAAGTAAATAAATAGTAATATCTTCTAAATTCCTTTTCAGTATGTAAATCTACACTGACTGCAAGGGGTCTCAGGCAGCAAGAATGGCTACAGAAAGTCATTGTCTACAGCTTTTCTGGAAGCCTTCTGAAAACCAAGAAACCAAGCAGTGCAAAAAGTGGAATATTCAAATAATAATATAATTTGAAATTTGTTGAGAAAAGTCTCATAGAGCAGAGATAATCAGTTTGAAGAGCTCCAACCTTTAAAATTATTTCATTTGCTAATATTGACATGCAATAGAACCCAGGCAGTACTATCAGAATATAGGTTTGCCAGATTAGAAGATGCATCAGAAAGTTCATTAAAAACATGATTGCAAGAGAGACGTGACAAGCAGAATCAGAAGTTGAAAACAATGTATTAAGACATAGTAAACTGACAAGAGTCTATAATTAGGATCTGTAATCCTATAGTTCTTAATCCTGTACAATGACTGTACTCAGCATGACAATCTGCTCTTTTAACCAGATTAGACATCTTGCATTTCAAGAAATAAAAGCAATATAGTTCCAAAGACGTTTGACTGTGCTAAAATTAATCACCAACAGATTTATTTTGTCAAAGTACTCTTGTATTTTGCTGTATGTAATACTTTAAAAAGTCAGGCAGCAACAAACCACAGAAAATATAACTTAGATGGATAAAATTAAAAGTTGAAACAATTTGTATCAAATCCAGACACATAAATAAGAGAATTAAGCATTATTTTTTTTTTTTAAATCTCATTTAAAAGAGGACCTCCATCCCTTGGCTCCTTCCTGAGCTGCACATCAGTGTCAGAGCAGGGCTGCTCCCCCAGGCATCATGAGCCAAGGGTAACCCCACCAATGTGGGCCCAGTCAAGAGCAGGGCTAGGATAGTAGTAGCAACAGGCTTTGTCATACGCCTAGTGACCATCACACAAGATGAGATCACGTCCAGGATCCATCCAGCAAGTTTTGTCATGAAGAACAAGAGACAGAACTAGAGACCTATATACAGACCTACACCATAACATAGGTCTGAACCTCATCCAAGGAGGGAGCAACCAAGACAAACTCACCCAAGACAAAACCCAGGCCTGGACCTGAGCTTAAATGGAGCCCTGGAGTTCCTGCCCGCTTTGGGAAGTAGGAGCCCCAGATGAGGCTGATCAGGGCAATTAAGATCTTTTAGTGCCCTTAGGTTGCTGGCACTCCGGAAAAACAGAAGTCCTTTCAGAAACAAAACCGTGCATCGATATTGTTCTAAATGAGCAAAGTCACTGTTGCCAGTGGAAAGTGATATACAGTTGGCAGCTCTGGTGGAATAACATATGCCATGGGTGCCGCCTCTGATTAAATAGATGTAATCTGACAGGACCATTCAACAAAACTGCACAATGTACAAAATCTGGAGAACGGACTTTGCTGAAACTGCATTGTTTCTAATGAACGCTACTATTTGCTGGTCCTATCAAATCTATTCATTTGGCTTGTTAAATCAGTTCATCTGTTCCTTTTAAACTCCTCAATGTGGTTAAATGCCCCAAATCAGAAATTCCTTTTCTCCAGCTAGATAGATACCTGGATAGGTATCTTGACACAGACTTGGCCACAGCTATCTATGTACTAACAACTGACGGTTTCAGTTGCATAGCTTCTCTCCAGTCATACTGGTGCAAAACGTGGTAAACATCATTGCGAACAGTTCCCACACTGCAGAGTCCCCCTGAACTGCATCTCTGTCTGTCCAGGTCTTCTGTTGCATTTGAACCATCCGTCTGAGAGACTGTGTCTTCAAATGTGGCTGTTTCCTTTGCTAACAGTTACAATGCACTGGACCTAAGAAATCTGTTTCAGGAAGGAAAGAGCACAAGAGAAAAGGTGTTTTGCAGAAGGTGTTTTGCAGAAGGTAACCCCAGACTATGGAAGGCTTCTCTGTTGAAGGCAAGAATGGCTGCAGAACTTTAAAGAAACCAGGTGCATAATTTATCTTTGATCTGAATTTAATTAAACTTTCTCATCTATACACACAAACACAAATGCCAGCTAATCAAATTTTTCCTCCTACAGGTTGGGAGGAATAAAAGAATGAGATGGTTGTTCTCTTTATAGAAGATGTTCAAGTGTGTGGTAGGGGAGGATGTCTCAACAATTTCATGGATAAATAAAGCAGATAAACTTTGAATTCTTATTTTCTACTTGCCTGTGGTACTTTCTACTTGTTTCTTTTATTGGTTTTTTAATATTGAATAAACTGTAATTATTGCTTCCCTTTCAATTAAGATGTTATAAAACAATAAACTCAAGCAAACCAAAGGATGAACCTATTAATTAATGTCACACATGCATTGCAACCCCATAGCACAGTGAAAAGAAACAAAGAATGATCCACTATGTACAAAAAAGGTACATAGACTATAAATCTTATCTATTCTAGAGATTTTTTTCTGCTTTCTACTAGCTCAGCTGAACCAGTGCTAGCAGTTTTGGGAACCATAGTATAGACAAGAATTCCCCAGTCAGGCATAATTCTTCAACGTTTAGCTAAGCATTTTTAAAGCAAATCTAATTGATACATTGGCATAAATAAGCATCCGTCTTACGGGAGTCCTAAAACTACAGCTCTTATCTTTTTGCTGCTTTCCCTGATTCAACTGACATTAAAAACAGAGAGGTCTGTGTTTTTCTTCAAATCTACCCTCCAAAAACCCCCAAAATAATAGCAAATAAGATTGATGTTAACTGCTCCTGAAGCTCTTTCTCAAAACTTCCAGTGGTGGAAGACAGCACAACCTCTGTGAGCAGTGCATTCCCGTGCCAAACTAACCTTGGAGTTAGAAATATTTTCCAAGGTCTAACCTAATCTCCTTTGCTGCAGTGTAGGACAAGAGGTAATGAGTTTATCTCAGTGGATGCAGGAAGCAACAATCTTCAGGGCATTTGATGGCATCATCGATCTGCTCCATTTTCTCAAAGAATAAACACATTTTAATCTTTCTTCGTAGGTGATGGTTTTTAGACCTGCAATTGTTTTTATTATTCTCTCTGGGCTTCTTCATGTGGGTCCTCATCTTTGTAGAACAGTGCTCAAGTCTGGGCACAGCACTCCAGCTGAGGTCTGAACAGCACTGGCTTTAACATATATGACACCTACTTATACATTCCAGCAAGGATCCCTTGCTTTTTATCTTATGACTGCAAAATGTTGCTTAACCAGTCTTTCTCCAACTTGCGTGTGACTTGTGAATTTTCTTCTACATCCCTTGATTCTTGCTGAATTCTAATCTTGTTCTGAAAAAAATGTTTGTGGCCCTTCATATCTTGCAAATTTGGTAAGTGCACTCCTCGTTCCATCAGCCAAGTCATTAATTAAAGTATTGCATGTTATCAGAACCAGAATAATCCTCTGAGATGAGATGCATTACTTTAACGATCAGCCATCCAAACCCATATCAGTCTTGTATTGTCTTTGCAGTAGTTTATGCTAGACAGTGAGTCCCTCCCTTTTTTATGAGATGTCATAGGAGGGAATTTCAAAAGCCTTACCAAGCTTTATCTATATGTTTTGCTGATTAAGGATACCAATTAAACTCAGACACTAGAGTGAAAAGAGTAGGCGTACTTTACTAGTGATAACCAAGTAATGTAACAGCGTAATACAGAGAACATGCAGTAAGAAGAAGCAGAATAGTGCACTTAAAGCAACAAACAGAGTAATGCATCAAATCATTGCTACATGAGAGAGAGAGAGAATAGTAATTAAGAGAAATACATCACCACTTGCATATATTATCATCATCATCCAGATCTGCAGTCGCTGGGGAGCCCCGGTTACAGCGAGGATTTGGAGAGCCTGTCCCGACAAGTGGGAAATCCTACGCGGTGCGTCCATCCGTAGGTGAGGCATCCAAAGTCGCTGTGAACGGGCCCAGCCTTATATACCAGAGATCGACAAGCCAGAATAGCTGGCATCTTTGTTTTGAGCGGAAAGTTTCTGGTTTCATTCTCCTGTTGGATTCCACCCAAAGCTTGGCCAGGGCTCGGGGGGGAGACCAAGGGAGTTTCTAACAAGGCCAAATACTTAGGTTCTCAGCCTTGAAGAAGGCTGCGAAAGGAAAGTCGGATACATTCTCTCCTCACTGCTGATTATATTTTGTCTTTCACTAGTGAGTTTACATATTTTACTAATGACTACTTGCTAAGTTAACAGCTTCAGCTTGGGGCCTGTTGTTCAGGCTGCAGTATTTCAATACTTTAGCACTTTTTACACCAGCATAAGTGGGTTGTTATAACTTAGTACAATACCTACTAGCACAATGGTTATCAGTTATAAAATATACAGGATTCATCTATAGGTCAGCTCAGGCTTGGGCCTGTTGTCCAAGCCTTAGCACTTCACTATATCACATATATTATTTCCTATTTGTCTTGTAATGACTCAAATGATCTGCTCAAATCACACAACAAATCTGTTGCAGCATCAAAACCTCAAACTACTTCATAGTCCTCTCTTCTCTTAGACTTGTCAACACACTAAATCAGTGTCACAAATAAGAGCTTAAAATGAGGTCTAAAAAGTGAATGCTCATTACAGCCCTGTATTCCCTAATTAAAAGTCAAGGTTTGAATACCAAAAAATATAAATTTGAGGAATAAATTCCTTTTATACACAGCATATATCTATACACAACCTGCAGAACTCATTGACACAATATAACAAGAATGTCAAATTCTTTACCAAATTAAAAAAAACCCAAACAACCTTTATACAACTACACAGAACACAACCTAATTAGGGAAGATACAGATGAGTAAAGAATATAAATTCTCTATTAACTATTAAATGACAACTATTAAATGACAAGGATTAAAAAGAGATTCCATCTTCGAGCACAGTAGTTTACAATTGTCCACTTTGACCGTAAGACAGATTCTGCAAACAAGCTGCCCAACTAGGCAGATTCTTCTGTTGCATATAAAATAAATAATGCTACTAGGTTTTTGTAATTTACATTTATAAATGTAACTTAATACTAAGTGGAAGAAACAAAAAAACTGAAATGGCCTTACCAACTTATGTAAGGACTGACATGTGGTTTCATTTATCTTTAGAAGCAAGCCAGGGACGGATCCAGAGTGTGATTAAAAATAGTACAACATGTTCATCCCTAGTCGGAAGACAGCAGAGATGCCAAACCTGAACTCAGAAATCAGAAAATAAAAATACAAAACACATTTTCACCTAAAAATTAACCCCCTGAAAGCCAAATAAACTTTGCAGCCCTAACAAACCTATAGTTAAACCTCAAGAATTATTTTACCTGATGGGATTCCCAAAATAGCTCCACCAAATACTCCGAATAATAACAGTGAAACGCATAGGGTGAGGATTCTGAAATCCTGTGGTTTATTCACAATTCTGATTTGGACCTGGGTACCCTCCCTCTGCCTTAATTTATCCATCTCTAAACTGAAATTCATGAGACTTCTTCCTCCTTCCTCATAACGTGGTTACGTGAGAAAGTTTAAGTAATGAATTTTTCAAAGGTCTTCATTCTTTCAGACCAAAGTTGCTATAAAAAGGGAAGATGTGGCTTTAATGGGCTGATTTTTTTTTATTTTTGCTCACTGACACAGAGATTCAAAACCAGACATCAACCAAGGCTGCCAGTTGTTGCTACATTCTGCTCTGTGAGTTGAAGCTGGTTTTATGGAACACTTTTTGCAGGTACCAACCATTTCCCTACGTGATAGAAATACTGTTTTATTGATCTTCTGTCCAGCATTAACCAGCTGGTACAGACATCACTCCACTGGGCATAGGAATGCCTCCCAGTTTACAGTGGCCTTGTCTCTTCTCCTTGTCTCTTCTTGTCTCCTGTCTTCTCCAGCTTGGCACACTTATGGTGACAATGCTCTACAAGTTCAGCACAGCAGAGAGGCATTTCTGAAAAGTAATCTGAATCCTTTACTCAGTTGCATAGATGGTAAAAAATGCTGAAATAGTATTGAAACCAGAGCAGTTCCAGTTCCGCAAAAGAGAGGGATTACTCGGTTACACCTCCCAAAGTGACATTTAAAGTGCCGGGCCCCCCAGGAGTCTTGTCTCCACTAGCATTTACATCTGCATTACCTTGATTGGGAATGTGACCACACACACTGTGAGAGGAAAAGTTTCCTGTCACCTCACTAAAATAGTCAAAGCATGGATTTACCCAGAGGAGTATGAAGGACAAATTCCCCATCTAGCACCATTCGATGCCCATGCCTGTTCTGGGCCATGTACTGGCTCAGCAGTGACATGATGAGCATAGGGTTTGTTTCAGCCGCTTGTGGCTCACAGACTAAACCTCATGTCTGGGGGAGCAATGAGACTTTTGATTTTGAACCAAGGTAAAAAAACACAGCATAGTGCGTATTTTGCAAAAGCTGCCCGTGCTGTTTAGGCATTTTTTCTAAGTGAAAAGTTGCAGAAAGCAGAAAATGGGAAGGTTTGTTGCAGTCCAGGTGGAAATGATTGGGCTTGTTGCCCATCAAAAAAGGAAAGGCTAGCTGTTTGTCTCTGTTGGTTCACTAAACTCACTACTCTTTTTTCCGGATGCTACTTTCTCTTTTTATGCTCTTTTTTTCCCCCTCTTAATCAATATCTGTGAATAAATAAAGTAAAGTGAATAAATTAAGTTCTGAGGGAAATGTTTAGCATTGAAATATGCAAGGGAGGAAAGCCAGAGCTCTTTTTAATGTAGGACAGCAGGGCCACCTGGGTCATGGAGTAAAGTCTTCAGTTTTATCCCTTTCATGTGTTTATCAACTACCATTTTTAATATCAGTAAGAATTAGGGTTTTCTGAACTAAAACTAGCTAAATAAGAAAAAGAACTCATGTGAGTTTTTCCATTTACCAAAAAAAATTGATGGTGGTCAACCATCCCACTGTAATACTTTTTCATGCACAAATACCAATAATCTTATTCTCACAAATACAGCAACAATAACCATTCCAAGTCCTTTCCAGACAATACCTAACTCAAAAGAACCTGCCTTTACTAAACAGTGTTCCCTGCAAATGCTTTTCTGTCTGTTCTTCGTCTCACTCTCATTTCAATGTCTTCTGTCTCATCTTTCCCTTTCTCTGTCATACAAGCAGATACTCCCACAAATCTCTATGCCCAAGACACAACTCACGAAAATTCTCCATCCTTACAGTCCCAGTTGCATTCAGTGGTAACATGGCTATACATTTGGTTTGAGGCCTCCTTGAATACAGATAATGAAGGGTATAGTTTCTCCCATCAGTTGCAGCATGGTTTAATCACACCTCTAACGGTGTTGTATATGGTAAATTGCACCACAGCTTTGCATCAGTCATTATTGCACAGTGTTACTCTCTTAAACTCGCGCACTAATCTGGATCACCATTCTTACAGGTGGTTTTTCATATACACAAATCAAAATACATTGGTACAGAGAATTTCTTCAAAGAATAAGCAAAGCTGTCCTTGTTAATTATTAAATGGGAGAAACGGAATGGTTCAGTTGTGCTGTTATGTTTATTGTCCATTGTTATGTATTATTGTTATTGTTGTTGTTATTGTTATTATTATTATATATCCATGCAGGGAACAAGAGTTATCATTTGATACTCTCAGAGATGTAACACCACTCACTGAAAACCTAGCTCCTTAAGCCATAAAGAACATGAGTTTTTGATGCTTCCAGTGATACCTCAAAAATCTTGACGGAGCACAAACATGCCTGTAGTACAAACAAAGATGCATTATTAACTCTAATACAAATAAACACTTTTGGTATTCTTATAAAAGAAACATTCTGATGTGAGAAAAGATCCCTGTTTTTCAAATCTTAACTCGCTAAGAAGTGCAGGAGACATTAATATACATTACAAAGCACAGACTATTTATCAACCAGCAATATTCTTCAATGTCCACAGTGATACAAAATCCTCTTAAGATAACTTCTTCATTAAAAAAGAAATTACAGTTTTGCAGCATCCTGCAAGTACAGAAGGATGATTATGCAAATGGATGTGCAATCAGCTGCCTTTTTAGGCAAGCAAGGAAATTATCTGATATTGAATGCTTGACATTGTTGAAGTTTTGAAACCCTGGTCATCTTGTGAAGCAGAATGACACCAACTTCAGAAGAGCCAGTCCTTAGAGCAAAATCAATCACCTCTTCTGCGATTAGCCCTTTTGACCATTTAGCTTTCACTTAAGCTGAAGCTATGTTACCATATATTCACTAACCCACCCAGCCTGTTTCAGATGAACAAGGTAAGTAGCACTTTGGAGAGGTAGGTCTTAAGTCAAAAGAAAACTCTCCCAGTCAATCCAGGCATTGGCTTTTGAGCCCAGTTCCTGGACACCTTATTCCTGGTTGCTTTGTTGATCCCATCTTCCATCTGATGGGTCCCATGCCGTGACATCAGTTTGCTTTTGTGTGTCTGTGCCTTCTGGCAATAAAAGGATTGTTGAGGCTGGTAACAGCCACAGTAATAATAATATTTCTAATACCAAACTTAACAGTACTGCATAACAAATTATGTTTATTTCATTACAAGAAAGTTGCAGAGCAAAGTGTTTCTGAATGTGGTTTTACAGTACTCAGAGAATTAATCTGTCAGGGCAGCAGGCTTTATCCTGCAGACAAATTCATTTGTAATCCTCTGAAGTATTCTATCCTGTGACTTCCAGAGATAAAAGGGCCTCCTTTAAAGTATATTTCCACAGCCCACACTGAGTGATGCTAAGTATGGTGGTATCTCTCCCACTAGATTAACTTTTAATTATTGCAATTTCTCTCATGAAAGAGACTGTAAGATACCACAGCAGCTCTCTACACATTCTTTCTATGGGCAGAGGACATTTTATGTTAATTTACTCGTTTGTTTAAGACAGGAGGTCCAGCAGCAAGTGACAGTAAGTAAAAAAATAAAGCAAAACTCAATATATTCTTGTCTGAGAGAATCTGACAGCAGCTTCTTTAATACTGCCCTCTTCCCAACACTTTAATTATTCACTTCTTTTCAATAAAAAATTTTTTTCATGTTGTTCAGACTACGTTTTAGCCTAGTTATTATGGAATTTCTTTGGATATTGGTATTATGCGTTGTCATTACAAATACTGACATGTTTGCTTGAAGCTTCACTAGCACAATATGTGAATTAGTGTCTCTTCCAAAAATCTTCCAGTATAAATGGGCACAAAAATCAAGAGGAAAGAGGAGCAGGAAGCACAAATAAATTAAATAACTTGTATTTCATCGATTTCTATCATCTGTTGCACTGTGCTGTCTTGTTAAACACCCCTGGATGATATTAACAGAAACCTGCCTAGTTAGCGCTAAGATGTTTTTGTCTCTGTGTGATTTACGTGTCCAAAGCACACCAAGAGAACATGAATGCAAAATACACCATTAGCAATGATCATTAGTAGAGCTGCATATACAGATGAACTTCTGAAAACTATTTCTGTAGATGTCTTGTCTACTATATACACTCGTAAAACAAAATAACCTTTTGCTCCTATTTCATGATGATGCAACATTTGCTAGGGTGTCCATCAGGAAAGGTCAGAAAAAGGACAAGAAGTGATAAAATTAAACTATTCACTGCAAATGTGAAATATTATTTTACACACTTCTTAAATCCATCCTTTTTTGGTAACCTTTTAGTGACATAATGTATACAAACAGAATGTCCGTATGCTATCTGCAATATGACACCTGTTAAAGATAATTGCGTGTGATAGCAAAGGTGTGAATATCTTAACAAAGTATTACTTACTTATCATGGCTTGGAGATAGTTTCATTTGGATTAATAGTCCATAATAAGACTCCATATAGATTTTAAATAGTCTCCAAGATCTGCAAAATTATTTCTTAAATACAAAGGTGAAAAGAATTAACAGTTTATAGTGTAAAGAGCACTGGAATTATAGCAATAGTTTGCAGGTCCTTGCTCATTATTATTATGAGATTTTAAGAATTTGCTATAAAAGTTCATTTGCTGCAGTGGATCAGTGGACTAATAAATGACCACCCATATATCTTCCAGTGGAAAGAGTCACATAGCAGAGAGGAGACAATAAAAATATGAATCCTTATGAAAGTATTTCTCCTTTTTCCCTTCAAATATTTGTATGTATTTCCTCTATATGTGGTATGCATCAGGTGTCTATTAGCAAGTTAGTCAGTTGACACCCTATTTGAATGGGCTTCTTCACTAAATAATGTAGTAAAGTGCTAGGAGATCACTCAGATTGCCCGAGTGGCTCTTCATAGCATAGATGTACTCATTCAACAAATCTGGCAGAAAGACAGGGTTATGAGAAAATATGAGAGATGAGTTCCAGATCCTAATAACAGGTCACAGACTGCAGGTGTCTCTGTTCTTCGGAGTCTGTGCCCAAGTTCAGTGTTTGATGGAGTAGTCTTTACCGTACCAGCTTGGAAGAAATCATCAGAATTATTTTTAAAAATTATTTCTCTGGGAACTATTCCAGGCACCTTCCTTGGTAACTCCAGGCAGATAATGCTCCAGTAAACCCGTGTCCCCTTTCCTGTCAGATAGCCCAAGGCTGCCTTGCCCGGCTAATGCCTACTGGCCCAACACAGCGTATCTATCCCAACCTTGTTGAAAGCTCATCAGCGATGAGCAGCATGCAGCAACGGGGATTTATTGCTAGGCAAGTTGGAGGGAGGCTGCAGGAAAAAGCCCTACTCTGGAGGGTGATTTCCCATAAGGGAGCAACCCCACCCAACCTTGACTGGTCACTGCTGCTACCCAGGAAGAGGCCAGGAGACCAGCAGTGTCCTGAAACCACTCCCTTCATCCCTCTGTCTGCCAGCTCCATCTATTCTCCCTAAAGAGGCCCAAAGTTGGGCACCCTGCTTCCACTGCCACCGCAGCCGTGTGGTCTCTGGCCACTGGTATGTGGTGGCCAATAACGAGGGGAGGAGGAGGAGGATGTGGGACAGTTGTGCCCAGTGTCTCTTCATCCCCAGTGCTGTAACACCCCTGTAAGACTGCAACCCAGTGGTGGAGGGGCAGAGGAACAGGTGCCACAGGCCTCCCTATGCCCCAGTGCCTTCCTACAGCTCTGCTTAGCTGAAGCAGTGTCCTGCACATGGCTTCCTTGCCATCAGCCCTCTCAAAGCTCCAGCAGGCATTTCTTATACAGCAGGACTGTCACAGCCATGTCAACATCACCCAGAAGCAAAGGAATGTGACTGTCATTAACCAGTATTTTCTCAGTCCTTAGCCTTAGCTGACACTTTTGTCAGAGACTGGGAAAAGTATTTGCTGCTGTTTCCTTCCTCCCAAGTCCCCATCTTCATCCTCTGCCTCTAAAGCAGAAGACATCTTCTAATGTCTTGAAAAAATTTATTTTTTCAGAGTCCTTGCTGAACCAAAGAAATTATTACGATAGCCTTCACAACCCTTCTGTAATGAGCTTTTGGAGCCCGCCATCAATGTGTGTTAATACTGTGGATTCAAAATATCAATATAAAGCTAAACTGAAGAGCTGAATCAAAATGTAAGACTGCCTTAAAATTTACAGTAAAGGCCTCCACTCACTCCTGCTAACACAGGTATTAGCATCAGCTAGAAAAAGGTAGCAAGTTCATTAACTGGGATCTTTTCAGTAGCAGTTACAAGCTGTCACTCCCTCCCTGCTTCCTCCCACATTCAGGTGGTCCCAGGCAACCTATGGGGACTGGACCCCCAAATGTCCCCTAAAATGGGAGCACCTTTAGCTGGGAAAGGATGTGCCCAGCCAAGTCAGAGCGTGCAATGAAGCCACATAGCAGCTTCTGTTAGCAAGGGCTCGCCACCCATCAAGTATGCTTCTCTTGGGGAGGGGGGAAATGTTTTTATCTCCAGGTATCTTCTGTTTTTATCCAGCAAGGATAAATTTATTTCCTGTTTTTATCCCATAAGGACTTAGGGGTACCTTAGTGATAAAAAGAGGAGTATTTCCTACAGAACCAGTCACAATGGAGCTATATAGCTGGAAACATGTATTTATTTCTGCCTCCAAACACACAGGAGCTCTAAAACTCATGTCTTCTGCAAAACAGCTCAGAGCCAGTGGAGCAATCCTAACTGCTCCAATCTGCAGCAAGACTGAAGAGCCGCCAGGAAAACCACCTGATACCCACTGGCACACAGAGGTGCTATTATTTACTGCTCAGCAAGACCAGCAAACGATTATACTCAGCAAAGAGAAATATTTTAGCTCTAAGTAATTATTTTACCAGTGACCTTAAAATATCCCTGTTGTTAGGAGTCTTCCTCACAGAAGGCAGTCACTGTAATAGGATCGGGCAGTATGTTTCTTCATGCCAAGTCACTGAATGCTAAAATGATTTGTCATCTTTCGCCACAGGCCACTGCCTGACACATACATGCCACAGTCTAATGTCTCGCCTACTTTGACATC
Source organism: Strix aluco (assembly GCF_031877795.1). Lineage (NCBI taxonomy): Eukaryota > Metazoa > Chordata > Aves > Strigiformes > Strigidae > Strix > Strix aluco. The sequence goes on from NC_133935.1 coordinate 48,756,116, forward strand.
AAAGTGTGTTCCTTCTGCCATTGCCAATGAGAAGAAAGGCAAACAATGGCAGCAACTTATTTTCTTTCCAAGAGAGTTTTAATTAAATAAGTGGCCTCAAATAGCTTAATAGGACTAAGGCAGGGGGAAAAAACCTTTCATCATAGAATGTATTAAATCTATAAATCTTGCTTATTCTCTCACCCTGCAATTTTTTTTTATTTACTTCACAGTCACATTATTTCAGTCTCTGGAGAGATTTATGGCAACATTATATGACATCTCCTGGGCTTTCACAGTCTATCACCTTTTACAGCTCCCTCTCAATGCCATGGGTCATAAAAGACTGAGTTCATCTCATTTTACAAAGGGGAAGGGAGTAGGAAGTCCTGTGCAGATCCTCCAGTCACAGAAAAGCTTTCACATGCTGAAATGTGCCATCATGAATAGGTTCACTGAGTCCTTTGGTAACAGCAACTCTGCCTATTTTGAGGGATGGATGATTTCTACATCATACCCCAGCATCCTGATTTCCCAATTTGAATCAGCAATGCAGCAAAGATGTGCTCCAGGGTGGGATCAAGGTGCAGCTAGGGCACATTCCCAAGGTTGGTGGAGTTGTCTCCGGTCTTCCCATTTAGATGTAGTCAGTGGTATTCACTGATGTGTCTTCACAGTGCAGGCTCAAAGAGATCACTCTTTTCAAGAGAAGTTTCAGAGAAAAATGCTCCCTCTTGTCCATCCCATTTTGGGGACAGGAAATAAAATGTAGAAAACTGGAGGTGCCAGCCAAACCATGGCAAGCTTCTTCATTCAAATGAAAGGGGTCCTTCCGATGGCAAGTGGCGTTATAATTATAGACCAGAAAAGAGCAAGATCAGCAGCTGCTGCTGCTGCTGCTGCTTGTGTTTGTTCCCTCTGTAACTGACAGGACAGAGTACTTGGCAAAAACAGTCTTCCAGAAGTGGAAAGACATTTTAACCCCTGTTCTTGTCAGTCCACTCCTCCTGCTCGGCAGCAGCAACCCCTTGCTTCAGGTTAAGGGAAGAGCAAGGTGACTATTGCAGACTGAAGGGGACTTTGTCTGGGACGTCTGAGAAAGAGGAAGGGTCCCGGATTTGCCTTCGGGCTTGGATTGCTGAATCAAAATAGCAGGTCAGTGGATACAGCATGAGCTTAATATGGTTTTATAGTTGGCTTAACTCAAATCTCTCTCACTCACTTTCTCTACTATGGCATAAACAAGAAATAAGGTGATACAATGAGAAGGGGTAGGTCTGCGCAAAGGCACTATTTATTTATACATTCTGTAATGTGCCTTTCATGGTCAGTTAGGAAACACTGGTGGCTGTTATTTTTTACTGTGGTTTCTCTCTGAATCCTGATGCATCCTGAAATTTTCAGCCAGGCAAAAATCCCATTTACAGTTGGGGTCATTATTAGAAGGGGGGAAAAGAAACTTTTTGTTTTAGGTGTTTATGCCTAAAGGCTTCTGTTGATCTTAGAAATAGTGGAGTAATATATAACTCACATTTCAGCCTGTGCTTGAGAAAGTTTCAGAGAGGGAGCAGACACTGCGCAAAAGGAAAAGCAGCATCATAGATATGAGCCAAAGTCCCTGCAGGCATAAAATGGGCATAACTTGTGTTATGTCCTCAAAACTCACAAATCTGTACCAGCAGAAAGCCTAGCCCTGTATCTGTTAATGAAGTTAAGGGCAACACGATTAATAAGAAGGTCTTTCATGACACCAGTGCCTGTGGTATCTAATCTAACGCTCTGTCCTTCTTTGGTCTGGCCAAAACAGCGCTCAGGCAGGAATGTGCTGGGGGGCATCATTATGCTTTGCTCTTCCTGTCAGTCTCAGTTGTAGCTTTTTAATTTCCTGTGACCATGAGTAATGTTGGAAGGACTCTCAATCAACGTGCTGTCTGTGAACCAAGGGCTTGGGACCACCGTGCAAGAACCAGACCCAGCACAAGGCTTTACGCCAAAACTTCCCATTGTGGGGCCAGGGGGGGCTGTACCCAAGAGGTTTTAGTGGTTCCCAGAGGAAAAAAACACAGGTGCAGATTTAAATCTGTGTTTGCTATGTTGTGAAATCTAATCAGACAGTCACATAGCTGTCTTTCATAGCTTCATATAGTCAAAAGGGTTCTTAAATCACCTAATCTGACTTAATGTGTATTTTAGGACATTACATTACCCTGAAGTCCCTATATGAACCCAATGACAAATGTTCAATAAGCATTTGCTTAGCAGGAAGATAAAACACAGTGCATCACAGACAAGGCAGGGCAAGAAAACCAAGGCACCAAGGCCTGAAACTGCTGCAACAATCCTACTCTTCTTTGCCCCATTTCAGAGGTCCAGTGCCTCACAAGCTGATGTGAAGAGTTTCTGTTTACAGTCAAGGGCATTGAGTAAAGTGCTAAGAGAGATGGCTGGAATCTGATTAAGTGAAACATAATTGCTTGAATCAAGCAGGCAAATTGCACTTCTTGGAGAAAACTTCTCTCCCAGTCTAATGGGGGGAAATATTCTTAATCCTGAATCCTATTATCATTACAGCTCTGCAGTTGTAGCCAAAACCCATTCACTAGGCCATGCAAGACAAGATTTGCTGCAGCTCTGTAGAGCAGGTGGATCCATTTTGTCCAATTCAGCTACTGGCCAGTTTCTGGCACCATCCGGTCACTGATGTCTGGGAGGATGACTCCTTCCTGAACCCCATATGCAGAAACTGAGAGCCATGGATTTGACACTAATCACTGCCTTCCTGCAGAGCTGCAGATTCTGTGAGGGTGCTGCAAGCAATCCTGTTCCCTCCATGGCCCACGACAGAAGGGACTGGACAGAAAGTTTCACAGATGCCCAGATATCATGGGAGACCAGCAGAGCCACTCAGCCCCAACCCTGTATGTCCCAGCTATGTGAATTATTTCTGAAGGTCATCTTTTGTCCAACTATCTGCTCTCATCTTAAAGATCCTAAACCACAGCATGTCTATCCAGTCCCCTGTTCAGATATCTGGTTGCCCCCACAGTTAGCAATTTATGTTTTGCTTCAGACTGCATTTGTCTAACTTCATCTTCTAATCATTGCACTGTGTTTTGCTGGGGGTCTGGGTTCCTGCCAGGCTATAAGCCCTCACACTACCAGATCTAAGTCCCTACACACAGGCAGTCCCACTGGAGGTTTCCATTACAAATTGGATATTAATGGGGAGATAGAGACATGCTTCTTGACAGTATGGCTTGAACACACAAACTCTCCAGCATCAATGGGCAAGGACTAAAGCCTCCTACAGTGATCCCAGAAAACTCAGTGTATTGTTAAGAGTATTTTTTTACCCCATTCCTCCCCTATAGCCCAGCCACAGGCTTCTCCCATTGTTTACAAAGCCCCACTTCTGGGGAAATCTCTGCTTCAATTTTCTTAAGCGTTACATTCTGACCACAGGCTTTTTAGCAGACAGAACTGCATTTCTGCATGCCAGTCAGCCAGTTTGGCTCCTGAATTGAACTTTTTGGAGTTCAACAATGACAACAAAAAATTTAAAGGCCCATGCCAAGTCTCAGAAACAGGAAAACTATCATTTGGATGCTAAAGAATAAAACCCATGCATCTTAAAAAAAACAATAACACAAAAAAAATCTCTGAGCCCACGCTGGCAAACCTCAAGCAGCCATTCTGCAGATGAGAAGAGACAGTCTGTCAGCAATAGAAGGCTTATGGTGTCTTTTCCCTGCTGATTCCCTTGGTGACTAAAAGAAAAAGTGGCACTTTTACAGCTGAATTGTAATGGCTTGCTTTGTGCTCTGCATCAGAGACACAGACAAGTTGCATAAAATATTATCAAACTATCTATTAACTAGGTGTTCAGATTTTTTTTCTGAGAGTAAATGACCTACAGTGGCATCAAGAAAGTATAGACAAGAATCGTATTTATGATATACAATAACTACCTTGAGGCTATGTCCTTGTCTTATATACTCCCTTTCTTGCATTGCTGTACAAAACTACTTTCATCCACATTTGGAGTTGGGGCTTTTTTTTGTAGGCACATAAAAGTTCCTGTAGCATCTCCCTACACAGGGTAAGCAAGTAACAAACCCAACATAAAATATTTACCTGTATACTTTTAGTACTGCTTTAATTACAGTGTCATATGCTGCCTACCTGAGCAACCCTGTGGCTTTTTTTGCATGGCCATGCAATGCTGAGGTATTGATGAGTATGTCTAGCTGCCAAGCTGAGAAATAACAGGTTTCCCCAGCTGATCTCAGCTGCTGTCGCAACTGTTAATGAAAGAGTCAGTCTCCAAATCTCATTTGGTTTTAGATGAGTATAATTAGCAAAGCCAGCTAAAAATACTGGCTGGGGAGGAAGGTGCATTTGTGGAATTTAGCTTTACTTCTCTTGCTGGAGTGCTGACAAAGTTTTGAAAAAGAATTCAAGCAAATTTACTTCTTTTTCTATACTCACACTGGACTGGAGCAAACTAAGAGTAAGCAGAGGTTTCAGAGGTGTAACATGTCTCTGCCGCTGCCACCCAGGCAGGTGGCCACATTTGGTGCCAGCTGTTGCTTTTGGGTGGTCTTTGAGGTAAAGCCCAAATGCAGCCTTGTCTCCATCAATCTGCAGGTCTCAACAGGGCTTGTAACTGCAAGATTTTTGTTTCTCCCTCTCTTTCTATATATATAAATACACACAGCATGTATTTATGTATACATATACTAATATATGTGTATATGTGCATGTATATCTATGTATCTATCTATACAAGGTGCATTCAGGTTAGGATACACTGTCTAAAATGTTGTTGGTTTCCTGCTTCTCTTCTACTGTTTCTAGGCACAGCCTGCCAAGACGATGACAGTCACTTATTCCAGCAAAGTAGCAAATGCCACTTTCTTTGGATTTCACAGATTACTCCTAAAGTGGAAAGGCAGCATCTACAAATTGCTGTACAGAGAATTTATTGTTTTTGCTACTCTTTACACAGCGATAAGTGTATTATACAGGTACACTCTTTCCAATTCACATCTCATTAAATGTTATACTGAAGCTTCACACTTCGTACTATTAGGCTGATGAATGATGATGGGGGGGGGGGGGGTTACTCCATAATAATTGTCTTTTCCTTGGACCTTTTCTAATGTCCTTTCCTTTCCACATTTACTTTAATGTTCCAGAGAAAACATATAGGGTATAAATAAAATACTGTCTATTGTATTCAGCGGATTCTACTTTCAGCCCAGCATTGAGCTCTACTGAAGTAAGGCTAAATAAACACCCATAGCTAACCTATGTTATATAGCTTTTATTGTTCTGATGTTGAGTTGGTGGCAGCGAGCATGCCTCTCTGCTTTAAATGATAAGTATAGACCCTTCGTTCTACTTGAAGAAGTGTGTTTTCAGTTGTTCAATGGTAATTTCTTTAACAACCCTGAAAGGTAGTAATTTGTGAGCCAGGTTATATAGTCAGGAAAAGCAAAGTTTTGCTTAAAGCTAGGACGGCATGCAAACTTTATTTTTAAGCTTGCAGAGAACCAAGCAAAACTGCATGGAAACCAGACGTGGCTATTACCTGTGTGTCACCCAGCATCTGGGAGGGTGATGTTAGAAGGAAAGTTGCTTCTTCCACCAAGGTGTGAGTTAAACACCTGTATGATAGATGCAATGCATCACTTAGTACAATGAAACTTTCAGTTGATGAAGTACACCACACAGAAGTATCAAAATCATGACTCAGCTCTTACCTTGATCTGTAATTAGACTTCAGTGTTTGTTTTTTATGTGAAGCAAGGAGAAAATGAGCTTCAGTTTCTCTGTGATTAATCACTAATTTTCCAAACAGTTCAGTAATCTATACTTGTAAACTCAGAAAGAAGATTACGGCATTAATATGTAAAGAAACACCAGGCTCGTACATTTATTTAAATTAATCTAGTTTTGCTGAAATGTTAGGCAATTAAATACCATGGTAAATACACCATGGAAAGCCTTCTATATGCGCTGCAGGCTTTATTGCACAACTGTAAGGAAAACCCACCAAATATTTGTCATGTGTTCCTTTTATATGAAATCCAAGAATAACTGTAATACTCAGCTATACAAATAAAATAATTGTTTATATTTAAGCTTGTTGTATTTCATTAGATATCTTTCTCCATGTGCAGAAGCTGCCACGCTCCACTCATTTTCTATTATCTGGTGAATATTTTCCTCACTGCAAAATAAATACAGTTGTTGTGGCTTTGTTCTTGTGGAAAAGAGAAGTTTCATAGGAGTAAGAGTAAAAACTGCTGCAACAATGTAGCATTTTCAAATAAGAGCAATTAGAGATTGGTAACCTTTTGCAATTCAAGCCGACCTGTGTTTATTAAGCAGCCCTCTGAAAAATGAGAGCAAGCTGTACTTGCAGACTTACGCTTACTACTGTCATTGGTCTGTATGAGATAGCAAGCTAATTCTCCAGGTGTATTGATCCTAATTATCAGTGCCAGTCAAATTAGCCACGAGAAAACTGCAAAGAGCGGGGAATAATATTATCTTCTCCTACAGCTTCTTTATTACATGCCAAAAGTGTGCAGCACTTTACCTTTAAGAATTCTCTTGAAGACATTAGCCAAGATTGCTCCCGATTGAATGTACCTGATTATTTATTTGCACTTTGTAGCTAGTGTCAAAATATTATGAAAGGACAGATACATTTTATTTTTGCTGCAGATTTTTTCTTACAGGTAGCCAAAAACGGTTCTTTGAAAAATTATCAATTTACTGTGACAAATATGCTGAACAAATCCCAGTAACTTTTGTGCTTGGTGAGTACTGCTTACATGTGAAATTATTCTCCAATGCTGTCTCTGTTCAGGCATTCTATGTATGTCCGTGCATGGAAGCATATCAGAGCTGAGGGGCATATGGGATGTCAGAGGCTCACAATAAATCATCAGCTTCCAACAGGTCTCCTTAAATTCAAGTTGCTTTTCTCACATCAACATTTATGCTCATGTTCTTAATATACCAACAAAAGAGTAAAGTTTCCATAGATATATACATGTGTATGTATATGTATATGTATGTATAGTGCCCACTAACACTGATACATTGTGCCTGATCTTTCAAAGCACTAAATGCACTCAGGGTTTACTACAGAAGAGGAAATTTGGAAGTTCATGCGTATGAGATACTCAGCTGGAATGGGCCATTAAGTTGCAGTGTCTATTAAATAATTAGCATTGATTGCACCCTGAGTTTTGGCGTGACTTACTGCATTTATTCTGGGAAATGTAGCAGCTTAGTGATATGAATAACACTATGCAAAGTAAATCAAAGTAACCTAAACAGAAATCCCGATAGGCACTGGACTTTTGTTTTTTCCCTCTAACCCTCAGGTTTCTACGTTACTTTGGTGGTGAATCGCTGGTGGAACCAGTTTGTGAACTTACCATGGCCAGATCGATTGATGTTCCTCATCTCTAGCTGTGTCCAGGGCAGAGATGAATATGGGCGCTTGTTAAGGAGGACTCTCATGCGTTACGTGAATTTAACGTCTCTGCTGATCTTTCGCTCTGTGAGCACAGCCGTGTACAAAAGGTTTCCCACAATGGACCATGTGGTAGGAGCAGGTACTGCTGAGTCCTTCTCCCCAAAATGTCTTTCCTTTCCCTCAGAGGTGGGGCACAGGGAGGGAAGGAGCCAGACCATTTTTTTCTTTCCTCTTTGGCCCCATGTGTGCCTCATACTAACCCATGTCAAAGGTGCCACTTTTTTTGTCAGTGGCTTAAATGATGTGCCTTTAAGTGTGCATCTTTAATGCTCTTGTAGTTTTCATCTAGTGACACTATAGAAATCAAACAAGTTTGAGGCTCTTGCATGGATCTGGTCTCAGACATCATGGAGGCAATAGGCCTGCCCCAAACACACAGGCATATGGAGCAGGTACAACATCCTCCAAAGTGTGAAAAATAATGTAGTTGCGCTGTTATGTGATGCATTAGTAATGGTAACTTGTTATGTGGCATTGCCTCGGTGCCCAGGATATCACCTTGTCCTGAATATCAGAGGCTGGTCTCCACAGGCACTTCACAAGTACAACTTTATCTCAATTATTTGTAAGTAGATTGCATAGGTCATAGATTTATTGTGATACACTTGAAAACCCCTAACCCCAAGGGCATTTTCTTTTAATTTACAACCTCACCTTAAGCTTAGTTTTTCAGGGATAAATATACTAAGTATTAAGCATGTTGTTATTTTCTGTTTGTTTTGATAACACAGGGAGTGTGATGATGGGGAAGAGAGTTCAGTCGTGTAAGACTTTGTTTGTCTATGAAGGACTGACCACTGAGTATTTAAAGGCAAGGTGTGATGCCATGCTTTCTGACTGGCTTGGTTAGTCAGGGGTAGGACACCAGCACAGACATGTGGGGATATGTTCCAAATAGGAGAAGTCAAACATTTTTTACTGAACATCTTGCATTTCTTAAAATTATTTAACTCGACAAAGACTAGTAAGTAAAGTTCTAGCAAGTTAAAATATACAGTGTGTATATACACATACACGTTTCAAATACATGTGAGAAACTTTGGATATTAAAAAAAAAAATCCAAGCAAGATACAGAATGCACTGACCTTACAGGAAAAAATCACTTATGTTGGATTCAGTTGGATTTTGAAGTTCTCTTCCTTGTGCTGTTCAACAAAACTGTTTACCTGAACCTGTGAGAGGTCAAGGAAGCTTCTGTCACTCTCCCCAGCAATCTGTTTCTAGCACACACTGGAAAATTACAACATTTCTAGGAGGCTAATCCAGCTCTGCCTCCCTATTGCTAAAGACAATCTGTTCCAAAAGAGACAAAATGTCGCAGTGTTGTACAAAAATTGTAGACTGGAAAAAAAGTTTTGTTTTGTTTTTTAACAGTAGAAAATATTCTACTATAAACTGTATAAGTATTAATAGCGTAGTCAGCTCTGTGGATTTCAGTACTTATTCTGTAGGTTTTAATACATATTGTGCCACAGAATTTTTGTTGATGCAGTACTGAGTACCTGAGGGTATATTTTACTCCTATTAACATCCAGTGATTAAGACAGTACTCTGCAATTATCCCCTCCCTAGCTCCCTATGGCATTACATATCAGACTGCATGGGAATGCAACATTTAATATGAACGTGAGTGGCAGAATCTAATACTTACAGCACAGTCATCATTGAAACAACTTGTGCCAATTTTGCGTTTCACTATCAAACTGAGAACTGCCACAGCATAACTATTGCTACACATTTTCCTTCTCAGCAAATGAACTGCTTAAATTCATAGATGTAAAATCTGAGAACAGTATCATTATAATCCAGTCTGACTCATCCATAACACAAGACATAAAAGCTTACTCACAACATTCTTTATCATGGTGCAATTTCTGACTGAGCTGTAATACCTTCTAGGAATATAACCTGCCCTGATTTAAAATTCAGCTGGGTATAATGAAGACTACATTGACATTCACAAGGGTGAACTTGCTGTTGAAATGTGAAATTTTATTCTCAGTCTAAACTTGCACAGAGTCATCTAATCACTGAATTTTGTAATGGGTTTAGGTTATTCTTTTCTTAATTAGATTTTGTCTCAATAGCTACCTGTTAGCAGAGTGTATAAAGGCTTGAATAAACTTAGGAGCTTCACCTTCTGTAGTATCTCCCTACAAGGGATGGTCTTCAGTGCTGGATCTTCCTTGTAACTCTTTTCTAAAGTATTTTTCATTTTTTGCCATTCTTTATGGAGTTGTAGGCAGTAGATGTATGTAGATTCATGACGTTATGATGATGAGTACTGTGGCACGTATGCTGTAAGCACCAAATGCCTAGCAGCAGTCCCAAGCGTACCAATCCTGTGGCTGCAAGGTACAAGAGGGAAATTGGATGCTCAAGAATGTGAGTCTTAAAAAACATGAGTAATGAATCAGCAGCTGGGCAGAGAGCAGCCCAAAACAGCTAATAGGAAATGCTGAAGAGAAACATGAGGCGTGAGCCCAACTACATGAATACGTACGGATGGCTGAAATTTGCAGTACCAAACCCTCTACTGGAATGAAGTACCTAAGTTAATTCTTTCCCACACAGCACAGAAGCAGAAAGTGAAACTTTCATCTGCTTGATCATTGTTGGTACTCTCTGGAGATGTGGGAGATGACTGCTGTTCAGTTCCTTCTCTAACCCCTAGTCTTCAGAGTATTTGATGTGGATACCCTGACCCAGTCTTGTCTCAGAACAGAACAGGACAGAACAGAACAGAATCATCTAGGTTGGAAAGGACCTTGAAGACCATCTAGTCCAACCATTAATCTAGCACTGACAGTTCCCAACTACACCATATCCCTAAGCGCTATGTCAACCGGACTCTTAAACACCTCCAGGGATGGGGACTCCACCACTGCCCTGGGCAGCCCATTCCAACGCCTAACAACCCCTTCTGTAAAGAAATGCTTCCTAATATCTAGTCTAAACCTCCCCTGGCACAACTTGAGGCCATTCCCTCTTGTCCTATCGCTTATTACTTGGTTAAAGAGGCTCATCCCCAGCTCTCTGCAACCTCCTTTCAGGTAGTTGTAGAGGGTGATGAGGTCTCCCCTCAGCCTCCTCTTCTCCAAACTAAACAACCCCAGTTCCCTCAGCCGCTCCTCATAAGACATGTGCTCCAGACCCTTCACCAGCTTCGTTGCCCTTCTCTGGACACGCTCAAGTCATTCAATGGCCTTTTTGGAGTGAGGGGCCCAAAACCGAACCCAGTCATCGAGGTGCGGCCTCAGCAGTGCCAAATAAAGGGGTAAGAGCCCTTCCCTGTCCCTGCTGGCCACGCTATTTCTGATACAAGCCAGGATGCCATTGGTCTTCTTGGCCACCTGGGCACACTGCTGGCTCATGTTCAGCCGGCTGTCAATCAACACCCCCAGGTCCCTCTCTGACTGGCAGCTCTCCAGCCACTCCTCCCCAAGCCTGTAGCGCTGCTGGGGGTTGTTGTGGCCCAAGTGCAGCACCCGGCATTTGGCCTTATTGAAACTCCTACAGTTGCCCTGAGCCCATCGCTCCAGCCTGTCCAGATCTCTCTGCAGAGCCTCCCTACCCTCGAGCAGATCAACACTCCCACCCAACTTGGTGTCATCTGCAAACTTACTGAGGGTGCACTTGATCCCCTCGTCTAGATCATCAATAAAGATGTTAAACAGGAGTGGCCCCAAAACCGAGCCCTGGGGGACACCACTCGTGACCGGCCGCCAACTGGATTTAACTCCGTTCACCACAACTCTTTGGGCCTGGCCATCCAGCCAGCTTTTTACCCGGTGAAGCATGTGCCCATCCAAGCCTCAAGCAGCCAGTTTTGCCAGGAGAATGCTGTGGGAAACAGTGTCAAAGGCCTTACTGAAGTCAAGGCAAACTACATCCACAGTCTCAAACCATTCAGTTTTGACGGGAGAACTGAATACTCTTCTAATCACTTGAGGGAGAGCAAGAGTGACTTATTCCAGCCAGGCTTGTGTTCTCATCAATAATTTTCCCATCAGATCACTCTGGCTGACACTGTTCACATTAGTGTCCTTTGATTCTTTATTGATTGCATCTCATGTCAAGCTTCTCATACGTTCACAAGGATTCAGTGCCCTGTCATTCCTTAGATCATCATCCTTTTCAACATCTTGGCACAGTATTTGCCAAATATTTCCAGTTTTCTGGAACTGCTCCAGTCTTCCAGTGCTTGTCAAAACCAGAGTTACTGTTCAGAGAGTCCCTCAGTTAATTCTCTGAATACTCTTGAATAAAAATAGTATGACCATATTTAGAAACCATTTAATTTTAATAACTGAGGTTTGATATCCTTCCCTGTATTTGATGGAATATAAAGTGTTTCTTTACTGCTGCAATAATAGCAAGTGGTTCTGAACTGCATGTTGTTGCCATAACCTTCACCAGCAATAAGAGCAATCCAGACTTGTTTAATATTTTCTGTGATAGGAACACTAGACATTATTAATATCCATCAAAAACAATATTTAGTTGATATAAACATGTACACCTTAACTTTTAAAATAATGACAATTTAAATGTTATTGTTAAAAGAACAAGGCGTTGTTGAGCTTTTCTGGACAAAAAGTTACCCAGTTTCAGTGGAGAGCTGAACTGATCCTTGGAGCTTTGCTGTTCTTTGTGACCCCCTCAGGCTGTGTCCTTCCAGATAATGACTTCCCAGAGCCTCTCAAGTGACTTGCATCCAGTGTTTACTCCAGACTGTCAATTTTCTGATACTCTGGCCATTTCAGCCTGATAGAAACATCTTTTCCTGTCCCATAATGAGCAGGTTGGCCAGCCAAAAATCAAAAGCAGCCTGAAAGTCTGACTTTTAGGAGTCAGGAGTCGTGACTAGCAGGTCAATTTGTCTGCTTGCCTGAGTATTTCTGTGTGGTTGATTATGAGAGCTGGCTGCAAACTGCCCAGGGATCTTCTAAAAGCTGCATCTTATTCTGTTCTCAAATTCCATGATACTGCAGGAGTACTGTGTCTTGCTACTGAACTTTTCCTCTTCCACAGAATTTTCTGTCTTGTCCTTGTGTTCCTTCTCAGTAGTTGCAGCATTTCATACCTCCTGTGTTGATTTGTTGCAACTGTACAGCAGTGGCATTTTCTTCAACAACAGAATATTTAAGAAGGTCACTGTGTTTAACAAATCTCCTTTTACCTTATTCACATTTTTATACAAAACACAGCTGAGTTTGTGTATATTTATTTTTTTGCTGCTTCATGTATCTTTAACAATGTTAGCACCAATGGGCCAATTTTTAGTTAGTATTTGGAGACTAGAAAAAAAATCCTGTCTAATCACAATTCTCTTACTGAATTTTTATCACTTAAACTTGTAATTGATTGGCTGAGTCACTTATTTTGGGGCTGCCATGTTACTAACTTTGTCCTGTTTTGGACCTTATGTCAACACAACAAAAGAAGCCTTATAACCACCCCGGTAGGTGATACACACCTGAGAAAAAACTAAGATCCTCCAAACCTGAAGATTGCTCCAATCTCAGAAAATCCAGGATTTGGACAAAGGAAAATGTGAGGTTCCCCCTCATGAATTTTCTGGGGTTGTTTTTCTCAAAGCCTGCTTGAAAGGAGGACAACAGAGCAGAGCTTTCTTATCCAAGGGGGTAGAGGTGTTGCTCCAAAACCCAGCTGCTCCCATGCCAATCCCAGACAGCAAGCTGCTCTGATGCAGGTTTTGTCCCACACAGCACTGGCTCCCCTGCTATCTGACCTTGGACTTGCTTGCAGCAGCAGGAAGCAGGGCTTCACAAGGCCAGGGGAACTCTGCAGGAAACTTAATACCTTCCCAGCACCCCAGCAAGGCAAATTGCCAGGCAGAGAGCAGCTTCAGCCTGCAGCCCCGCAGCACGTCATCTGGCCCCATGTCCTGCTAGCAGTGGGATTTCTGTGCACAATTCCTTTTCCATCTCTTTGCACACCTTCATAACCCTGAAGAAAACATGAAACACAATCTGGCAGGGAAGTATTTCGCTGGCAGAAGGCACGCTCTCTATTGAGCTCCGTTTCATGCATGCACTTGTATTCTCTGTTGCTTGCTCACTGCTTTGCAGATTTACCAAAAAAATTGTCAGAATCAGGTCACGTAACTGCCCTTACAACATATGTTGAGAAGTAGCTAAAAGCCATCTTTGCTGAAAAGTTATAGTTTCTTATTTTTCTGAAAGTAGAATATGAAACTAGAGAGTAATCTGTACAGTTCTTAGTATTATATATATCTACAATATGTCAGTGGTCAGATATGAGAACACAGTAATAACAAATTATTGCATGTATTGATGAAAAGGGATTTTGTGTAGGTAGTTATTGCAAAAAGAAGTTGTTTCAAACAAGATGTATCCTGGCAAAAAAACTTAAAAAAATAAAAGAGGCTACTAGCTAGAATTATAAATAGTGTTTTGCATAGTTCTATGCAAATATCACATAAACAGATTCAAACATATTCAAAACTTATAATATCAGTAGCACTGAAAGGGCAGAATAAATTAAGTCTTTTTTTTGGTGGGGGGTGTAAACAGGTTTTATGACAAGATATGAAAGAAAAATTTTTGATGACCTTAAGTCTCCCCACCTGAAATACTGGGTTCCATTTGTCTGGTTTGGAAATTTGGCATCGAAGGCACGAAAAGAGGGAAGAATTCGAGACAGTGTAGATCTGCAGACACTGATGAACGTAAGTAGAAAAATTATATCTACAGAAAACTAATCTGAAATTGCCATGTGGAAGCTTTTCACTTACATCATTTGATTTAGTGCACACAGCTCTCCAGTGTCACCTAAATGATCTTACTCAGGATTTATACCACTTTTCTCTGTGTAGCGATGTACACTCAAGCACACACAGCAGCAGTTTGCTGGCATTGTGTTTATATGACTAAGAAAGTATTAACTGAAGCAACAAATTGATGAGTAAAAAATTATTGTAACATCACTGTAAATCCATACTTGTTCCATCACTGTAGGGGAAAAAAATGAGAGTAATTTGACATTTTGAAGATTTTAGTATTGGTTTCAGGGAAGATAACCTTCCTGAATATTTCATTAAGTGGTCAAACATCCTTTTTATGATATAATATATTCTCTTTCATGTATCACTAGACTGTGGATAAGAGAGAAACAAAAGGTAATTTGTGAAGAAATACGTAATATACTAAGCATTCCAACTCCATAAACTAAGTGAATATTCAAATGTGACAATGGGGTGCTGGATGTAGTTATGGTATCAATTTGTATATACCACACTGTCGTATCTCCCTGTCCTTTTATATGTGCAAAAATTAACTGTAACAAAATATTTATCATTTCGAATTGAACCCCATGCAATTTTAGTTTGTTGGGGTTTGTTTCTTCTTTTTTTTTTTCCTTTTAGGAGATGAATAAATACCGGTCTTGGTGTAGTCTTTTGTTTGGTTATGACTGGGTTGGAATTCCACTGGTCTATACACAGGTACTGAGCTATTATTCTTTACAAAATTAGAAACACAATTTCCAGAAAAGGGAAGCTTGGTGCAAAACATCTGTAGACTCAACCAGAGTCTCTGAGCTGTTGAACACTCATTGACTCTCATGTGATCACGGAGGCCTAGCTAAGTATTTAAGTCATATTTAATGTGGAGATGTTTTGAAGGCCTTGCATAATCTGGGAGAGGGGAGGGAAGCACTGAAATGTTTTTATGTTTCCTGGATCTTCTTCCTGGACTGAATTATTCCAGCAGCCTCTCTGTTTGTAATACCTCTCTGCAGATTTGTAAATTATAGGGCAAAAGGCAGTCAAAGGCCTTTGGGTATGCGGTACCCTATGCATAAGATTGTATTATTGCATGATTTCAATGAAGTTCTGTTCTTTGCAGGTTGTTACTCTTGCAGTCTATACTTTTTTCTTTGCCTGCCTGATAGGGCGCCAATTTTTGGATACTGACCAAGGGTATCAGGGACATGACTTAGATCTTTACATTCCAATCTTCACACTGTTACAGTTCTTCTTCTACGCAGGATGGCTCAAGGTAAACTAGCTTTCTGGAAAGGTCATGGGGGAATCTTCCCTGGGGGGGCTGGTGAAAATGTCAGAGCCGAGGTCAAAGTGTCAGATTTGTGGCACACTATAAAATCACTGAAGATTAATGGAGTTACACCAAAGCTGAATTCAGCCCAAAGTGTCCTGTGGTCGTAAAGAAACATCATGCAATACATTTTTAATTCCACCTGATGGATCTTACAATAAGAAACAGTTGAGAACCTGAAAGAGCCCATTTTAATAGGATCAGTGCAGTCATAACTCCCTGAGGGAGTATTACTCCAGCAAGATCAGGTCCCAGGACTCAGACTATAAAATGACAGATGAAAGATTGAAAAAATATCCTTTCTCCCACTCCGCTGGGGAGATACTGCTGCAGACCTAGCATGGGCTGAAAGGGATAGAATCATACTTTCCTCTTATGATCAAAACCAGCCTTTAGTATCTGCTGTTAACTTAATCAGATGCGGGCAATTAAAGATCTCCAGTTCCAGAGGGCTATCAAACAGTGACAGCCAATATTGGCTACAACTACCCTGCATAAAAACATTCATTAAAATAAAAGTTATAGAAGGAATTGGATGCTACCCATCAGCCCATTGATGCCTGCTCAGTTAACATATTGCCATCGATCTGATAGTTGAGTTATTAAGCCACATACCTCATGGCAGTTCTCTCCTCTGCAGTGAGCATCAAGGTGGACTAACTGGAAAAAAGTTTAAAATAAAAAGAAAATTGGTACATTAGGGTCTATGTGCATTAAGATTTCCTCTTGGGATTATTAATCATGGCTGGAAACTTAGAGCTAACTTTTCTGTCAGAATATAAATTGCACAAAACCAGCCAGTTTTAGAGCTCTCTTCTCACAGACAATTCCAAAGGGCAGAGTAGAGAAGGCAGCACATTGAGCTGGCTGATTGTGGGGGAAAGTAAAGTGCCTGCAGGGCAAGCTCCTCTAGTCCTGTGTCCTAGGAAACTCGGGGGGAAAACGGGTTTGCCACACAGGGTCCAGCCTGGAGGGAAGTGGGACAGAGAGGAAGGGAGGCTGGTGCAGCTGGGGAAGCATGTTGCTCCTGCAGAAATGTGAGGCTTTATCACTAGGCAGTGTTTTACTAGCAGGTTACAAAACTGTAAGCTGTTCCTCTTAACCACTCTGCTGGTACTCCTGAGGGGGAAATGGTTTCCCCTTCATCGGCACCCAAGGCTGTTAGTAGCATCTCTTCTGGTTAGGCTCAGAACTTCCAGCGAACTCCTGGCTACAGCAGGTACAAGATGCCATTGTAACTGAAAAGTCTTCTACATAAGGAAATGAGAGGGAGGAGAAGTGGTTTTTAAAAGTTAATTTAATATCGGCAGTGCTCCTTCAGACTGGAGGTTTGTCCAAACTTGCAGTGCCCCTGAGTCAGAATATTTCTGTCTTGAAGGTTACAACCAGTTTCCTGCTGAGTGCATTGGGCTTTGGTTGCCAGGCTGCAGAAAAGGCCTTGAGCTATTGACTTCCAGTAACTTGGCAATTCCTCAGAAATGATGGCTAAACTGAGCTCATTCCTTGGCCTCGGGACTGGTTTGTTATACCTGCAACACAGGGGCAAATGTTCCCATCATGTGAGACACTTCTAAATCCCCATTTTCATTATGGTAATAGATGGACCATCCAAATACAGGGCTTAGTTGTCCAGCATTACATTCCTTTCCAGAGAATAAAGTCATGTCTCACATGCCAGGACCAAGTCAATGAAGCAAAAAGCCACTGCTGGTGTTCTCTCTGTCCCAGCCCTGCTCAATTTTTTTAGCTCACGTGTCAGGTTTTGCAGTGGATGTTTGGGCGGTAATCCCCTGGTTTACACTGAGCTGTTCCAGTGTCTTCCCTGGAGAGCCGCAACGCAGTCTACATTCTGGACCATTCCTATCGCAGCACTTCCATAGCTATACCCAAAATTTAATGCCACAGGCCAGGTCAATGAATGTGAGCAGAAGTGTCCCCATCTCCTTTTCATTCCTCCTGCCTTATGGGTATTTTTGTCATGTTAGTCTGCTCAGCAGTTCATTTGTTGTCTTGACCAGTGGCCTGGAAATTGGTGGCCTGGGAGAGTCAGCAAGTGCTTACCAACTGGTACAACCTAGATGCACATGCGAATAAATAGCCAGGGAGCGACTGCCTTACTATTATAACTTATTTAGATCATAGCTGTTCATAGCGAGGTTCATGAGCAGGTCTGTTTAATCATATAGTCGCTTCACCCATATCCACATTAAACTGAGGACCTGGCCACTGCTCCTGTGCATGGTGCTGGGGACCACCAGGAAGGACTGGGAGGATCAGCAAGAATGTGATGGGCTTCAAAACCAGGGCTTAAAAAGACAAACAGAAGGAGAAAAGCATGAAGGGAAGAGGATATTTAACCTCAGTGTATGAAGGAACTGAGAAATAGAGAAGCAGTCTGAATTGCCTAAAACTCTTTTTTTTTTTTTTTAATTTTTCTATTTTATCTGGTTTTTCTCTCCCAGCAGCTAAGAGCTTTCCCCCCACAATGTATTTTGGTGATCATGGGGATGGGGGGGCAGTCTCTGCTTGATTTTCTATTTATTCCTTGGGGTGGCACTGTACAAGGCTATGAGTAGCCAGAGGTTTCCTTTCCCCATACTAAGGTGCTTCACCACAAAGGTGTCGCAGTTCACTGTTTGGTTGTCTTCTCCACAGGATGGGCTTCTCCCCTGCAGTTTTAATCACTTCATGTGCAGAAACCCAAACTAGCTGGATGAATTAAATAACAAACTCATATCCTGTCTCTTGGCATTGGCTAGCATGATTCACAGCATCTACTTGAGTCAAGCTTCAGAGAGATACCATCAGCATCACCCCCGATAAAGAAGCAGGGGCTGAGGGCTGAGCTGGAGAGACGAGCTGTACTCTCTCCGCTAGACTCCAGCTGCAGGGCTTGGGAATACTGACCCAATGGGCTGGTGGAGTATTGTAGACTATAATACAATAACAGAGCCTCTAGCTGCTAAACCATTCATTTAAATCAGCCGAAGACAACAGTAAGGGAAAGTAATGACTATCTTATGTGACAATTACCATGGCCCAGACATGTCTCAATTCCCAGTAGGCCAGCTCCAACAATCATGATCGACAGCACCAACGAGGCATAGAGGTATGAATCTATAGGGAAAGAAAGATGTTCCTTCACTAGGCTGGCAAAACCATCATATGGCAGCTCAAGATTTGATTGCAAGTGACAGGCAGGGAGAGAGAGAAAAATCCAATCCTATTTTCTCTGCGGCAGCAGTCCTGACGTGGCATGCCAAGCTCCATTCACTGTCTCATTTTCCTTTCAGGTCGCTGAACAACTTATTAATCCATTTGGAGAAGATGATGATGATTTTGAAACTAACTGGTGCATCGATAGAAATTTACAGGTTGCTGTTGTTATTTCTATTTCCAGCTTTGCTGTACCATAGGTTATCATTACATTTAGTCCTATTTCTTATATTAAGGTACAAATTAAGGGCAACAAGTGTCAGCAAAACAAATTCTTTTCCTGAAGGAGTACCTATGGCTGTGATCCCCAGATTTTGTTTTTACAAGCTAATGCATCTTGATTTTGGTATTTGGCATTTATGATGCCTGACTAAACATGCAAACAACTGACCTCAAACTATAAGCTCACTTTATGCCTGGAAAAACTTGTGATGTAGGTCAATCCTGCAAAATCCAAAAGCCATCTATTCCCACATAGATAAAAACATGTTTTGCTAATCTGAATGTCTAGAGATTACAGTATTGTATGGATCTTCCTTTAAAAAAAAAAAATGGCAGTGAAGATACCAAAAAGACCAAGCAGGGACCTGAACTAATAAGCGGGGCCCATACCATGGTTTATGTTGTGATGCTGCCACTCATGGCTGCCTCTATGGTTGGCACAGGAGCCAGTGTCCTCAGTGGCAGGAGCTGTGAGATGGCCAGGGTACAGATTTATTGCAGTTGCTCCCAATTCCTAAACAGCCCCTGTCTGTCATGCCATAAAGGAACCCAAAGACATGAAGAGGTCCCAATGGCACCTGCTGCTCCCCTTGCAGGTAGAACCAAGCATAGGGTTGAGCTGCTGTTGGACCCCATGTCTGCTGGGGACCATTGAGACTGCAAAGCAGAGCCCAGGTGTTAGAGGGAGCAAGGGCAGGGCAAGCAAGCCAGCATATTAAGCAAAACAAGCAATGCAGGTACACACAGAAGTGCGAAAGGTCTTCACGGTGCCAAAGATGCTTTCTGGCTTAACACCACTTCAGGCTACTCATGCTACAGTGCCGCAGAGCCCTTTGTATAAAATATATTGGAAGGCCCTAGAACAGGATGGTCACATGCTTGGTTCTGAATGTCTTAAAATACGGACGAAGCCTATCAGAAAGCTTCTCAACCTCTGGACATTTTAAGGAGCACAACTAATACTCTACACAGACTTTCCATAGCACATGGAGGATCACATGTCCTTTTAACTAGATCATGTGTGAGGAAAGAACTTCAATCCGATGCAAATATCTCTGCAGCATAGAAGACTTGTTACAATAAAATTTATGCTTTCATGAATATAGGAGGGTATAGGGGTTATATTTTATAATACTGAGTCTCTTCACAGTGCCCAGGCCAGCATACACTGTTTACTTTAAAGGGTTTCTGAAAGAAATGTTGACCCAGGGAGCACAAAACAGATTATTTTGTATACTGTATTATGTTGAAAGTGACATAATTTATACCAAAAAATCTAAGGTCTCACTTCTGGCGGTGGATGAGATGCACATGAACTTACCAAGGATGGAGAAAGATATTTACTGGAACGATTCCTCTGCCCGGCCGCCCTACACAAAAGCAGCTGCTGATTACTGTATTCCTTCATTTCTTGGATCAACTATAGAAATGGGGTGAGTGGCACTAAGCGTCCTTAATGCCATCAGAAAGATCATCACCCCTACAGACCACATTGATTGACAGACAGTCAGTGCATGGCTGCAGGCTGTGACAATACTGTGAGCAGGGAAGATGGAAATGGGAAATGATGTTAGGAGGGAGCAGACAAGCTGGTGTTGGCAGGATGATGTCTCCAGTGATCCATATGCTTATAGGAATTGCGCACCCTTACCTTAAGTTACGTAATTAATAAATAAACTATGTCTGCAGGGAGGGCTTGTTGATAGGTTTGTTGGTAGTCTCTGAGCACACGACGGCACCTGAAGACAGTGACTCACTTTTCTTAATAGTTCTTTATCTACTACAGCTTCTTCATACGTCCCCCAGATAGCAAAATAGCTATTCCTTTGCTGGTTTAGCTAGCAGATGATGGCTAAAATCAGCCCAGATTTTTATGAAGATAAATGAGAAATTATCTTAAACATTGTATGACTTTTCACTGACTAATAATCTAGGCATGGAAGTGGAAGTGGTCAGATCTTGTGAAGGGATAAAGAAGAGGAGCTATTTGCAGAGATGAACACAAGGACCATCGTTATAAGGAAACATAGAAGATATAGGATTGCCCTGTGTTGTCAGGATCTATATGAGATATCAGTGATAAGCCAGTTAGCATAGAAGCTGTTGAGTTTAAACACATGTGACATGCTTTAACATAGAACAGGTCAGTAAGAGTAAATGCCACCATGCCTGAACAAATACCAGGGCAAGTAGACATTTTTACCTGAAAGATCTTTTTAAAAACTTTATAGTAGCCATTTTTTTAACTTTAAAACTTATCTCAAGTTTTCATTTTTTCCAAAATTTTCCAGCCTTTATCAAAATAAAATGTGCTTAAGTTTTTGCTTCATTTGGCCTGGAAATTGGTGTTTTCTTGGTTTTACTCCTCTTACATTTTTGCATACATTCTACTACAAAGAACAATGGCTTATATGAGTTCCTTTTATCACACACAGTCTTTTCAGAATTTATTTCCTTCTGGAAAATCTATAAAATAATCAAAAGAAAAGTAAAGAAGAAAGTAAAAAAGTAAAGAAGAAAAACTCATAGAATATAATTTATTTTACTGCAATTGCTAGGGGAAAAAAGTGGCAAAGAAGAAACATTATTAAGTCTGCAAACAATTTTTTAATAAGAAACACTTCACACAAAAAATGAAGGGGGGAGTGAATGAAAAATAGCTCTATGTTAGCCCCTGTGAAATGCAAACAGCTCTGATGTGTTGACTTTTTTATTAATTATTTTCTTCTCTGAACTGTTTCTCTGTTCATGTCTCTAAAAAAACCCAGGTAGTTCTTATGCAGATTTCAAGAACAAGGTCTAAAGTTTCCTCCAAGTCCAAAGAAAATATATAAACCTTGAGCCCAAATCTAAAGTCTTCTCCAGTCCCCTCAAGCCAACATCTGGAACAGGTTGCCTAGAGAGGTGGTAGATGCCCCAAGCCTGGAAATTTTCAAGCTCAGGTTGGACGGGGCTCTGAGTAACCTGATCTAGTTGAAGATGTCCCTGCTCATTGCAGGGGGGTTGGACTAGATGACCTTTAAAGGTCCTTTCAACCCAAACTATTCTATGATTCTATGATCTTCACCAATGCTGGATGAAGTTCCTCTGCCCCTCCAGGTTAGCATTGCCTCTCTGTGTTCCTCTCCTCAGATTTGGCCTGAGCTCTTTTGCCATCCTTGCCCTTAGGATAGGTAACTGGGCCAGTTTGGCTTGTCCTCTGGGGTGCACTGAGTCAGTAATGTGTACTGAATTGCCTGGCAGATGCATCAATAGTTGTTTTCATGAATCATCAAGGCTGGGCAGGAGAAGAGTACCAGGTACACATAGGACTTTCAGACACACTGTCATGCCCCAAAAGTAAGCGAGATTTGCCATCTGAGTAATTCCAACATTTTTTGAAACCGTCACACTTCTGCTTCCATAAGTAGCTTTTTCACTGTTGTTATTTTTGCCTGAAGGATTCTGCTGAAAAAGTATCTACAGCATTGGGCAGGGTTTCTTTCTCCACTTTCCCTCACCCTAAGCACAAGCTTAATCATGTGGAGCTGCCAGAGGGCTGCAGCCCAAATATGAAATGGTGGCAGATGCCTGGCGGGATGGCCTCCCAGCCTGGTCTTCAGGAGAAGGGAGACCTGGATGTGGAAAGTTTTCTGTGTGATCTGGCTGATCCAAAGGCACAGGCACTATTTCCGAGCACCCTCACCCCTTTTTCACCCCTTCCATGCCTTCCTTGGGGATACACTAGGCCTTGGTTCCTGTGTCTTCCTGCTGAGACATTGGGATATATGTGCATGCAGACCACACGTTTTCTATACGTAAGTGACACCTACTACCTGGCTTTATTTGGCAGGCTGGCTGATACTGAATTCCTCTATGGGGAAGAGTGGCCCTGGGAAGAGGAGAAACACCGAAGACAACGTTCAGTGCTGAGAAGAGTCAAGAGATTTCTCAGTGTCCATGAGGGCCCTTCATCCCCAGCTCACCGGCGCTACAGTCGGCAGACAAGTGAGAATTCCGTGTTTTTCCCAGCAGATGAGAAGGGGCATATCAGACGGTTGCAGGAAATGCACACAAGAGGGAGACACTCTACCTCGAGCTTCAAGAGGAAACATGAAGGAGTTGACAGAAGCAACAGACTTTATAGTAGCAGAGACCTAGGACCCATAACTGAAACCTCAAGGAACGAGGCACAGTTCGGTGACAGTGACACGTCATCCGAGACAAGCAAGCCAGTTCCTGAGGTCATTATCTCTGAAGCCAAGGAGAAAGCACCTGATGTGCTGGGCAAACCAGATCTGCAAACAGAGCGCACCGCAAGCATGCCCGAAGAGAAGCTCCAAAGGAGACTAACTGAGGCAAATGTGACTCTTCTGGATGATCCATTTTTCCCCCCAGAAATGACTACATACCTCACAGGCTCTGAGGTGCATCAGTCACTTCCTACTGTGATAGGGGAGCCTGAACATGAACCCCATGGTAGTAACATAGCTGGTTTCATAACAGATCATGAGAGAAACCTTCAGCGATGGAGTTTACCGAGCTTCCATAGTCCTAGCACAGTGTCAAATGCTGACACTGCACCGCCTTTAACAGATTCTGGGACAACTTCACAACAAAAGACCTTCAGTGATGGAAATAATGTCACTTCCGCTACTGCTCCAGAGACATTCGAGATGCAGCACTTATGGGAAAACCTGGATAGTAAAGAAACAGCCATAGTAGAATTTTCTAATGAGAAAAGTGAAAGAAAACTTTGACCGTGCTTCCCCTGGGTTTGACTGAACTTCTTGTCTTCTCCTTCAAAGTGGTTCTCACACAGATTTGCTGAAAGTGCAGACACGGTGCTCAGAAGAGTCCTGAATAAGGTCCAACAGAGGATTTGGGCATTTAAATGGGAGGCATTGTGGTGACATGCTTTAAACCACTTGGTTACTGGCTTGAAATCTGTGACCCTGTGGGGAAAACATTTATTGGGAGAACTGGGAGCCTCAGGAGTGGACGGAAACCAGCCAGCACACATGGCAGCAAGCTGTGTAGGCTCACCTAGAGGAAACACTAAGGTTATCAGAAGAGCAGAGGTGTCCACTTTGGATTCACCCTGAACACTGCTACCTTTGGCCGCTCCTTCAGATTAAAGACCATGACATCCTTGTAAGACCCACCAACAGTTTTGGTTTCTACTCAAGTGGTTAGAAAAGGAGATGCAGGCTCAATTCCCTCCTCAGCCTGGAGACATTCAGTCCACCACCTCTCACTACCTGGAGGAATGATTGAAAAATCAGGCTCCTCGCTTGTGTGGGGCAAGAGCCTGTCCCGCTCCTGCTGAAGCTATACCACTACGTAGTGGAAAAATAAAAGGAATAAATGTTTAATTTCATTAAGAAAAATGGAAGAGACAAAACTGCTGATGAGCTAGGCATGGAAGGTCTGAGCTTTGCTCTCTTGGAGCATGTATGTGGCATACCTAATGGCTGTTTATTGTAAAACACCATTGCCAGGTGGCCTCCCTCGTGATGACACGGCTGTGGCACTCTCTCAAGAGGTAATGGAGCTGCAGGGGCCACTCTTGCGGAGATCTTCAGCTGGAAGCACACAGGCTGCAGTCATGCCAGGGAGACAACAAAATAGATGAGGACTGCTAGCAAAAATTTCTCTCTGCTTCCTACCCCTCTCCCCTGCTCCCGTGCTGCCCAGATGTACCCCACATGTTCTCCATTAACCCAAACCCAAGCCAGCATTAAATGGCTCCTGCTGTTCCAGGGGTGGCCAAGCCACCTCCCTAAACCTCCTGGTAGCAACCTGGCCTTTCAGCTGCTGTTCCTGCAAGAAGTCTCAAAAGCAGGCCCTGAAAGAAGCAGCAGCTCTTTGTTTTTAGCCCTCACCCACATCTACATGAACACAGTCCAGAGTGTGATGCCAGCATTTCCCAAAAGTGAGTATCCAAATAGATGGTCTCCCTAGACAAGGGAGAGACTGGGTAGCTCAGGGGCTGGAAAGAACAGAGAGAGGGTGAGACACAGAAAATTATGGGGGCTGCAACAGTCAGCAAGTGGCATGGACTGTATGGACAGCAAGTCCACGCAGATCTCTTGCTCAGAAGGTTGGACTTCAGACAACAAACCAACATCTCTACCAGGGTAACTGGTAGCACCAGTGGCTCCTGGGAGTCTTCAGGACCCCCTGAAGCTGGGAGGGGAATGAACAAACCTGCCTGCGCCTGCTCCTCTGGCCGACAACTTAGGTGAGGAGCCCTTCCAGTAGGCTGTCACATACAGCAGGACTCTGCTTTCTCATCTGGGTAGGCTTTGAAAAAAAATCAGCTGCCTTCCCCAGTTCTACTTCTTCCAGCTTTGTTTCAGCCTGGGAACTGGCTCCTGCTGGCGTGCATTAGACAGGGTCTGAGCAGTGCCACCCTTTCAAATCCTTCAAAGACATTAGAAAAAAGCACATGTATCCTCATCAGTTTAGGAAGCAGAGACACTTAGTCCAACACTTAGCTGTTTAAACTCATGTTATGGGAATTTCAGGTATGCAGAGAAGCCAAGCACAGATTTCCCAGGCACCTACAGAGACACTTCTTCACACTATGGGATGAGGTGACAGCAGTGTCTGACAGCAGCTGAGTAGTGAGGTTTGATCACAGTTTTGGAGTAAGGCATTCTAGTGCAACCTCATCCTTGCCACTTCACAAGAAGTCCTCAGGCAAATCAAGTTGCTATGTTGAAGTTTGACCAACACAATGAGGACCCCAACAAAGTGAAATTATATTGAAATAAACAGCACCTTAGCCTAGCAGTCCTAGAAAGGGCCATCCAGAAAACAGGGCTGCTAGCTTTTCAGTCATCAGAGCCCCAAACTGCTGACTGTCCCCAGGGAAGAGTGACCTGTGACAATGCTGGAAACACATCGTTTTCCCTTCCATATATCAGAGAAAAAAAGATTTTCCTTCAACATTCCCTCTTTCTTCCTTATTCCCTATTTCTTCTTTTAGCCAAAGCCACACTTTTCAATTCAGTATTTTCTCAATTTAATTGCATCTACGCCTGTCAAGGAACTCTATTTACCACTGAGCTTAACTTTAACAAATAACAAATTTATAACATAAATAAGACATTTTAAGCATACCCAGACAGCTCCAGTCACACAGCTAGACCGAAAGATAAAGTAACTGCTGTGCTCCTTGGGAGCCTGAAGCATCCTCCATAGCACTTCATTAAAGACAGGAGAGTACTATAGGTTTCAGGGGAGTTCGGCCATACTCCTCCCATCTGCACATGTATAGGAAAGGGTTTCAGCAGATATTCACCAGATAGCTCTCTCCTCACAGAATATAAGCTTGAAGAACTGTGCTTCTATCTGTAAAGGAATTTAAAACAGTAATTAGAGATTACTGTAAAGTGCCCGTTACAGATCTTCGCTGAGGGTCCGGTCTCATCACACCGCCTCGCTCTCCTCCTTCACACAGCTTCCACCAGGGTTTAAGGTCTTGGAGCCAAGTGCTCATCCTCCTCAACCCAGGCATCAGCATGTTTCAGCCCAGCACTGCTAAACCTGAAGAAGCCTTCACAGCTTCTCATTGTCCAACTCTGCTCATCTTCCATCATCTTCTTCTCAGCCTGGCAGCTACCTAAGATGCACACTGCTTCTTTCCACCAGGACATTATGTATCTCATGAGCAATGATTTTGTTACCTCTCTCACTCACTCTGCCAGTACTCCCTGGCCCAGCAACTGTGTTCATTCTTCGATGGAGGCTAAAGGTGGCCACACAGTAGCCATTCGGTAGATAAAAGCTTCAGTTAAGTCCCACAGAAGTGTCTATTAGACATGTAGACGCATGTTAAATTAGGAAAGACAGCTCTGAAGTCCCACTATGTACTCTGCAATACACAAATAGCATTTCACACATAGCAGGCAAGCTCCAGGTTAGCTATAATATTCTGTTCATTGCTTGTAAAGAAGCTAGTGCTGGGATGAGTTATCAGAAAAACTTCCTCTCCTCATTTAGTCTGTTATCTCACTTTTGCAAACATCTGCAGGCTCTGATTTGTATTAAATTATCTTTTGGGATTACGTGCTCTCTTAGGCACTTCTCTCGGTAAACTATTTGCTTTAGCATGGCAAATGGACCATTTTAGCAAACCCAACAATTTGCAAGTCATGTTCACCAGTATAAACAATGTCAAATTATTGCATGAATAAAGGCACTTCGAGAAACACAGCTGTCTTGACTGTATTGAACTGTCAAGAAGCACTTCTGGCAAAGGTTCAACCTACCACACAAGTCCACTTGACGTCCATCATGAACAGCGAGGCAGACCTACAGAAGTTGGCAAAGCTGGAAAAGACTGAGGAGAGAATAGGGCCAGGATAGACAAATAGGTCAGAACAGCAGCTTGCTCCATCAAATGGTGTTAATCTTGAGCAGGATGAGATATATAAGAACAAAGAGAGGGCTGATCCCTGCACATGCTGCCTGACTTTCCACCTGTTTCTAAGATGTGTTCATGCTCTGTGCTGGAATTCGTAGAGCTGAGGTGTCAGTGCAAGGACTGACCAGGTGTAGGGACACATCCCACCACCCTTAAAATCCTCCATTATAAATAGCAGATCTCTAACTCTGACTGCAAGCTCATGTTTGAGGAATATATACATGTTTTAGAAATAATGGAAATGTACCAGAGTGTTAAGTCTACTGCATAGTAGAGAAAACAAAAACACCTCACTGATGTTAAATGAGTGATAGGGCTTTACAGATATTTGTCTTGGTTTACGACCAAACAAATGACATTTTCTAGACAAATAAGTTAGCTCACGGTCATTCTGTTCTTTAAGAGTGATATGGACAAAGGGGAAACAAGTCAAGATTGACCTGAAATACATAGTAACTTTGTACAGCTCAATCTTGTCTGCGAAAAGAGACAACTGGCAGAAGAGTCCCCGTTGCTAGAGGTTGATAGCCTGGATGCCAAATGTGTAACACAATGTGGCTGCAAATAGAGAGGCATGAAAACATGCACCAGAGAAAGGGAGTATTTAACTCTGGAGGGCAAGATCAGTATTTCAGAGGTGATACCTACATGCAAGCTGTCTCACTTTAATAATACTTGCTCAGTCTTACAACTGAAGCCTTAAAATCTAAAGGGCCACAATCGTAACACTGCCAAGGCCACTAATGGATGTTGCGTTTGGTCTGTGCTAAGTACATCCAGACAGGCAGCAGCAGCAAGTCCCCTGGGGCCACCAGCCCCTGCCCTGGCAATGCCGCAGTGTGGCCAGTCTCCAGCTCCCCACAGCCCTGCCCTGCCTGGGAGGAGCTCGGTGTCTGGGGCTGGGGCTGCTGACACTTTTCAATTTTAGGGAGATACAAACAGCCCCAACACCCCAACATGTCCGATCTCTCCCCTCCAGGCCACAGAGCAACCTGGATTTTCAATTGCTTTTGCACCCTCTCCTTCCCCTCCTCTCCAGCCTCATCACACAGAAAACATAAAATGAAACTGAAACAGTGCTAAGTCCAAAGCAGATTTTGCTTGGTAAATTTTATTCATGTGTACAGGGGCAGTGTCATTTTAGCAATCCAAACAAATACTCCAATGGGTATAGTTTAGATTAATCTTCTTTTGTCAAATCAGCACAGCTACCTGTGGCTGCTTCACACCTCTGCCGGTGCTGAAGCTGCTGCCGCTGCTGACAAGAAGGGGCTGAGCAAGAGGCAGTAAGATGTTTCATGCTGGTGTGTTGGTCTCGTAACTCATGTGAGGTGGAGGGACGCTGCAGTATCCCTTCGCAGCCCCCTTTGCAAGGGTTGTGGTCTGGGTTTTGTTAGGCGAATAGGTGCTGCTCCCAGCTGCCCGCACTGCCAAGGGGTAGAGGTGTCAGACGCTAAAAACAGCATCTGACCTAAGACACGGACATTAAACACTGAGACCCAAAAGAGGAAAAAAGTGTCAGGTGAGAATGACCCCAAGGGAAAAAGCAAGTATGAAAGATGGTGTAAGGAGCAGGAAATTGTGTGCAAGGAGCAGTAGTGGAAAGCGTAGTGGTCGCACAGGCATTGGTCAAATTCCTCTTTATATAAACTGGTTGGAGCAAGCCCATATGAAGAGAATTTACATGGCACTGAGGAAACAAGCTTGGGCAAAACCCCAACCATGGAAAATAATGAGGAAAATGAAGTCAGTAGGAAATGAAGTGGAAACTAGCATGCAAGAAGGAAAAAGGATACCCAGATCAGACAGGGACTTGTTTCCCCCACTCGTAACTGCTATCTTGTCAGCCTGGCACTCTTCAGACTTTTTATCCTTCCTGCTCATTTTTGAAAATCTGAGTGCTGATCTGGTTTTACTTCAGCCTGAGAGCTGTGGTGTCCATCAGTTGTTCAGAAAAAATTGTTTCTCAGCTGTAAACATACAGAGATTGAACCAAACTATGTAATTTGGGACAAAGATCACCCCAAAACCCTTAAAACCTGGAGGGGGACAACATGACTGCGTCTAGGTCCAGAGATTCAGTTAAAGACCTTCTTCACATATGTGTTGAAGACCATTACATTAAGATTCAGGTTAAGGCAGAATAAATGTTATTACAACTCAGTAGTAATCCTTCCTATGAACAGCTTTTGCAAATCCCACTCTGTCGTTCCCACGGTCAAAAATGCAGTAAAATGCAGACATAAAGACATCTCCTAAAATCCAGAGTGGGCCGGTGCGAGTGGTGATGTCAAGAGACTGAAAGCCGCTCATGCAGAAGGTTTGGTCTTCAATAGACTCCTGGAAGGGAAAGCACATGTCCTTGCGGCTGCCTGCTCCAGCCCCATCTCGGGGAGCGGTGAACAGGAAATAGGGAGCAAGGAGGCCACAGATACACACCTTTATGACGTATTGCTCTGCTGTCAGCTTGTACTCGTGGTGTCCAATCGTGAAGCTTATGTGAGGCAAGCTGGACAGTCTTCTGCAGTCTACGAGAAACTGTATGCAATGCACTGATTGAGATGGGATCGATTTGACTTTTTTTAAGTATTGCCCTTTGAATTCAAGACACTTGCAGCAGGTTTGCAGCGAATTTACTACAGAGAAACAGCATCAGGCTGACTTATGGCCCAACACTGCCCTCCAGCTTTCCAGATTCTTCACTAGGTCAAATCAGCCTAGCAGCCCAGACCACTGCACCAAAGCCCCTAGGGACCCAGGGCTGATGAAAATCCTTGTGAACCCCAAAAGGAATGAGGTGAAGGGGGACTTTGATGTCCCCCCAGTACAACTTGGAAGAAAAACTGAATGTGTGAGTCCCAGCAAACCCATATTAGCAAGGTCTGCTGAACAAAAGTCCTCTGACGCTCTGGCCTGGACTGGGTGGATGGAGCTGCCTCCAGCCCACGCAGGGAGCACCCTACAGCTGTAGCTCACCCCACTCCCTCCGTAACATTATTGTTTTAGGGAAAAAAAAATCAGTGAGGAATACAGCACTTTATACTTATACTCTGCCCTGGAGTGGGATTTAAAAAGCAGAAGGACTAAACTCTGGCATGGTCATTAATTTCCATAAATAATACATTCACTTACAGCAACACAGAAAATCATTTCCTGGCCTTTCTAGTTATTTCATGAAACAACTGATATGTTAAATGGCACTGCAGACTGCTCCAAGCCCCAGAGGGATCTTTGTTGTAAACTGTAGTCTTTAAGGTCGTTGTTTTAGAGGCTTCCTAGAAGGAAAAATCTACTTTTTGTTGTTGTTAAATCTGCTTTATGAAAACACAGCCCTAAATCTTGTGTATACTTACCAGGTGTCATACCATTAGAAAAAAACAAACCATAGGATACAGAGGACAAGGGTAAGAAAGCCAGTATAATGGTTTGTAGGATACGAGAAGCAAGATATAATTAATTTACATAGCCAGTAGGTCCAGAACAAACTAATCCTTGCTGGAAAGAGATAAAAGTTCTGGTAAAATCACTGATGGATGCACCCACTTATACCAAGATAAATTTGAGCCAATATACTCAGCCTGTCTGTGGTTTCTAGAAAAACAGTCTTATTTTCAGGATGATTTTTTGCAGAATCTGAGATGCTGGCTGAGTGCTCTTACATCATCACTGGAGTATATAAACATATACTGCAATGATCTGTTTCTTGTTTATATTACACTAATATAAGGGCATTCGAAATACATATTTTATCTATATCCATTAGTATGTACCATTATAAAATCGACTTGTTATTAAAGCATACTGTTTGAAATGTATCTGAAAATTTGAATGAAAACAAAATTAAAGGTTTAATTGAGAAAGAATTAGAAGCCTCAGGAGTTACACAGATGCCACTCCAGGTCCTCCTCTCACAAAAGGAGGCAGATTAAAGGTCCACTTTGTCTTTGATCTTTGCCCAGTGCACTGGGCAATTGTAACAATTTTCTTCCAAGTGCAGTTTTGTGTCAGGATCAAGACAACTGTGAAGTTAACAGAAGCCGTGTGTGGCAGCTTTACTTGGGGCACTGGAGCTGTGGCGATGTAGTAATTACCTGTGGGAGTCAGCCAAGGGCCAGCAATAAAGCATGGTAAAAAAAGGCTGCTCTTTCCCTGGAGGTGGGTGGGTTTAGCTGTCTCAGGCTTGTTATCTCAGCGCTTTAGATGTTACAAGGGTTCAGTCGAGCCATCTGAAAACTGCCAGCAGGAAGATGCGAAGGGCAGCAGAAAGACATCCCAGCCTGTCCCATGGGCAAGATGGTGAGAAAGCCTAACCTATCTGGAGCAACCTCAGCTTACACAAGCCCCTCAGAGAGGCACAGGGAGCTGGGGACCACAGGTGTGGGGCCAGAGAGGCCATGAAGTGACACATCAAGGCCATTTTGGCCTGCTGGAGGAGGTGGAGGTGCTCTTTGGAGGGCAGGCAGGGATGAGGAGGAGCTGTGGGAAGCATCAGCAAGGGGGAATCAGAAGAGAGCATCAGGGAAGAGATGAAAACCAGTGAGGAGACAAAGGAATAAGGTTCAGGAGGGAGAATAAGAGACAGCAAGGTTTGTCCTGCACCCTGTGGCTCATCTGCCAGGAGCCAGCGTTGTGAGCATCACAGCTGTGCATCCCTCCCAGGACCCCAGCACAACACTGCCTGCTCTGCTGCAGGCTGACAGTGAGAGGTCCTGTCAGTGGAGCCATTGTCAGGCTGTAGATACGATACCTTTCGCCTTCCATTTGATGCTGATGGGGCTGGCCATCAGCACCGAAACCCCTCCTGGCTTGAGCAAGCCAACGGCTATAGCCAGGGACTTTGAAAGGAAGTTTTCTTCTAATTTTCCAAAAGAAAATGATCTCTGATGTAGTGTATGGATCAGTTCCTCAAATTTATGCCCTCATTATTTCCTTACACACCAATACTGATGAGTATGGGGCAGGAGGTGGACATCTGGGAGGAGGGCTGGGGAACCAGCAGAGCTCTGAGCTCAGTGTTGTCCTGGTAACAAGGCTTTACCTGAGACCTTTCTGAACAGTTATTTCAGTTATTTTCCCAGTCTATAAGCTCTTTGCACCAAATACCAGTATCTCTTCCTCTCTGTCAGTTTTCTGGCTGTATAGTTTTTACCTCTCCAGTATGCGACGGACTTGCCCCAATATACTCCTGTAATCGCCTGATTTGTGAAGAGGGGCCGGTGATAAGAGAAGTGCCTGAGTCAACGATGGCTTCACAGCCGTGGGAGCAAAATGCCACCCGGCCTTGGATCTTTATGCTGTGAGTGAAAAACAAAGCATCTTTAAGCAAGTGACTGAAGCAACACATTATTGCTAGCTAAAGTACCAGAGTATGGTCTGAAGTTAAAACTATCTGCCAAGCTTTCCCAGTCTTAAAAGACAAGAACGTCTTTAAAAGACAAAAAAGCAATAAAAAGAAACTGCATGAGGAAAATTTCTTGTTTGTGGACCCACTTTTCTCTCTCGGGACTCCTAAAGCCCTAATCATTTGTCTCCTGCTGATGAATTTGTCCTCACATGCAGGTATGTGTCCTTATCAATTTATGGAGAGAAGGAAGAACGAAGGGACACTGACTACTTTGACCAAGGTTAATAGGAAAGATGAGAGCAGGACCTGGCGGTGGATTCAGTTCCTGGGTGCCTCAACCACTTAACTGAGTAGTCCACCAAGAGTCAACTTGACCACTGGTGTATCATATTAAAATGTATTAACATGCTCTCCTAGAAACTATCAACCCATGTCACAGCAGATTTAGAGAGCTAATAAACCCCAATCTCATCCTGGCTAACCTCCTCTTTGAGAAGCACAAGGGTAAAACACTGCAGCTGAGTCCTCCTGCATCTGTATCGCTAGGCATTTCTGTCTCCATGGGTTTTACCTGGGGAGATGAATTCCAGCAGGTATTTCATACATGCATACATACATACCTATTCAGGTGTATTTGCCAGTAGCTTTTCTCAGTGACTGGGACCCAGTGGATTGAACCTTTGTAGAGAGAATGGTCTATCCCCCCCAGAATCAACTCACCACCATTCTCAGTGTCATCTCCTCTGAAAGCAGAGACAGGTTAACACAGACATGGGAGTGTGCCAGCACGCACCAATGAGATTACACTTAAAAAGCAAAAGACAAATGGCAGCCCTTTCTAAATTTAGATATGGATGGCTGAAAGGGATTATTCCTAATTTATAACTCTGTATGTCCCAACTCAGAGCTTCCAGACAACCTCTGAGAAGCCTTACTGTAGGCTGCTGAGGGCTAAGATAGGCATCAGGAGCAGGTTGAGCCAGTTGCTACTCTCACCTCAGAACAAACACTAGATAAATTGGTGGAGTTACAGCTAGGTCCAGATTAGGGAACAACATGTCTTCTGAAATGTGGCTACTTGGATTTAGCATGGCATTTCTGTTCATTTCCACAGGCCAGAGGGAAACCTCTGGCAACCCAGACATGATGAGTCCAAGCTGGGAGCTTTTCTTTTGTTTATGACCAGCTCCAACAAGAATAACTCTCTGTCCAAAAATTCA
Source organism: Strix aluco (assembly GCF_031877795.1). Lineage (NCBI taxonomy): Eukaryota > Metazoa > Chordata > Aves > Strigiformes > Strigidae > Strix > Strix aluco. The sequence continues at coordinate 48,790,171 of NC_133935.1, forward strand.
TGGTCCTCCCCATAACATTTTTCCTTTTCACTCCATATTTTTCAGTGTCAACTGAAAAAAACCAAATCACCAGACCCCAAGAGATGGGGGAAATTACTTTCTAGAGTTGAAGCTTTATAGAAATGCACAGTTGTCTCTATCAACAATTAAAACAGATTTCCTTCTTTGTTGGCAGTGTCACTTTGAAGACTGACCTTTTCAGATAGAAAGAGAAGACTGGCTCCTCTACCAGCTGCTGGTTCATGATGCTGTCAAACACAGGCAGAGCATTGCCCACTGCTAAGGAAGGGTAGCCCAAGCCCAGCACGCCATCAAAGTGAGCAAGGGCAAAGGTTGTTCCTGGCTCAAAGACTGACTCACCGAAGTCCTGTCCCTTGATGGAGATGTTACTTATCTGTTTGGTACAAGTGAAAGTAAAACTACCATCAATTACAAGAAATTAGCCATGTTTTAGATCCATATCAATGGATTAATTCAGTTTATAAAGCCTGGATATCCTTCTGTGATTTGGAACAACATAGCAGGTGCCCATTTGGTGAGTAGGCTGCACCAATTCCTTTTAACACCTTAATTCTGTGGATGTTTCTTCATAAACCCAGGATAGGACCCAAGGAGAGAAGCAGAAATGCAAAATAAAATCTTAGGGAGTTGTCTGGGCAGCCCAAAACCAGAGCAGCACCCACATCTCTCAGCAGCCGGCTTGGTGAGACCTTGCCCTGCCCTTGACTAAACCAGGCAAGGCTTTCCAGGGCAAGGCCAGTATCTCAACTGCCCTGAAAACCTGGTTGACCTGGAGGCTGACACCCATTTTAGGTGGACGCTCACCTGTAGTGTGTCTTTGCCAGCAATGCCCAGAAGCTGTCCCGTGCCATACTGCAAGGAGAAGGCTTCCCCTCCGTGCTCATATGAATCCGACAGAAAGGATTTAAATTTCTGGTGCACCCCTACACAAAACAAATGACACCTGTGCACCAAAGGGAGGTCTTGGCAACACACCCACTCTTCGATGCACAACCAGTCAAAATACAGGCAAGACAGATATTTGCTTGTCTTAGCAGGAAGGTGTCAGTGGAGGTGCCATTTCCCCCCCCCGGCACCCCAGCTTTTCTGTACCTTGGAGGTTATTTTGGGTTTTAAAGACAAATTAAAACAAAAATGGGCATTTCCACCACTATTTGTAGCCCCCCAGGTTTATTTTCATGCCTTTTATATCAGACATCTTGTGGTGCAGAGGGACACTTGGCAGCTGCAGCTGGCACCTGTCCTGGCTGCAGGGTGGCACAGGGGAGCAGAGATGGAGGAGCAAGCCAGGGAAGTGAGCACGGCCCTCGGGGGTGCTCCAAATCCTCCTCTCCCAAATCCCTGCTGCAGTCAAGCTCCTTGGGAAAGGAGAAGTGGCCAAGGTACCCGAGATACGAGGAGTATAAGGGAGGGTAATGTTTCTTACTGCATGCTTCACTGATGCAATAAGCAGAAGGGACCCAAAAATTGGAGGAGCCGGTGTCAAACACAACGGTGAACCTCTGGGGTGGTGTGCCGACATTCACAACTCCGTAGTACTGCGCCTAGGGGAGGAACAACCCGGTCAGTCCCAGGCTGCCTCCTAGGGAGGTATTCCTGAAGAAAAGGCAGACTTGGGAGCATCATGCAAGACTTTCTGAGGGCACTCAGTACAATTTCATTTAAACGTAAATGCATGCCACAGGGAAGTGTGTCTGGCTTCACGAGTGGCTGCAGGCAGCAGGTTTCACTCTGGCTACATGCATAACTGCAGCATTTTTAAAGCCTTTTAAGCAAATGCTTGATCGGGTTCCCCATGAAGTCAACAAGCCCTCTTGCACCAACTTCAGTGGTGGCAAGGTCAACACCAAGATGAAGCTCTCACATGACCATGCAGGCTTTCAGACAGCTTGCTACTAATGTCAGTAAGATATCAGTGATGCAAAGACAAAACGACCCACCTCTGCCAGTGTCAGAGGGCTCCGACCAGTGGCACAAACACTGTCACATGTGGCTGGGCTTTTTGTTTTGTAATTAGCAGCTATTAGCAAGTCAAAAAAAGAATTCCGTTGTATAGACTGTATCTGATGTACTGAACAAAGTTCATCCAGTGGATAAAGAAACCACTGACCATGCCTGGATACCAACTGAGGCTAGAGATAATCTGTGAACACGTGAATGCTGGAGTGAAGGGCTTATCCACATCCCAAATGTAAGTGTCTAAGTGCCCCTATCTGGCCCTGGAAGAGCACTTCAGCATTAAGAGACCTATTTTTAGGAAGAAGCATTTCTGGAATTCAAACACAGATAGAAAAGCAATAGCCAGTGCCAAGCCTTTTGTTGCAGTACACATATTTGAATATGTATCTTCAAGTGCATACTTGTTAATTAATACACTGAATATAGTTTATGGTCTGAATGAGATAATCATGAAAAGGCAAGCAAGCACACCATTTAAGAGAATATGCAGCTATACAGCAGGATTTTATTCCTTCCTGTATTAAAGAAACCTTTATCAATTAATCTGTAAAGTGAGGCAGCTCTAAGACATGTTCATCAAAAAAAAAACCCCAACCAGAAAATCCACAAATATACTACACTGAAACCTCCACAAAACTGTTCCTGGTGTTAGCTGGATATGCTGGGGAAGTGGGTTTTGTTTTATCATTTTGAGATTTATCCCTCTTTGATAAGCTTAAGGCAGGCTGAAATGTTTCAGTCCTTTGTTCTTCCTCACACACATCTCTAGCTCATCTTGACATACTCTTTATGGCCCTCAAGTGTCAGGAAGTTCCTGCTGAATTAATTTGGCTTTCCCTCCCCTGTTCAGATGCAGCCTCCGCAACATTTCTGCAACTTAGCTTTCCTTTAGATAAGCATAACAGAGGAACCAAATAAAAGAGAAAACAGAGACCTTCCAAATGGACAAAATGCTAAACCCAGGAAAGAGAGTTTACAAAATGTTTGACCTGCTGACTTGCCTCTCTGAGATCCAATGAAACTCATATTCTTCCTTTTTCAGTTTAGATGGTAAATTCAGCCAGGTTAGTGTGAGACCCAGGTCAGTTTCCAATATTTAATACACATTAAGCTCAGGAGATAAAAACAGAAAAATAAAAATTCTACTTGGGTCTTTGTTATCACTGATTTATGACTTCACATGATCAAATAAATGAGATTTGGGGGATTTTTTATAACATGCAAACATCCAAGTTTCTGATAAATAGAATACAGCTAAATCAGATTCTGCTACTGAAAACCCAATCCTGAACCAAGATTGATACAAGCAAACCTTCCACATTTGTTTGGAGACCCAACCAAGTCCAACACAGATCTATACAAAAATAAAACTTGCCCCAGGACTACCACTGCTAGACTACATCAGCTTTCTACGTGCGTCCCATGCTGACCTAGGTCTATACGTGCTTTCTTTTGCAGACTGGTAAACTAATTTTTTATGATCTAATATTTATAGCATACAGCAATAAGCCATCTCAAGCCCTATAATTTAATTGACGGACTACATTTGAAATGAGAAAAAAAATCTGCCTTCAAGAGAACAAGTCCTTATGATTGCATTACCAAAACCGTACTTACATTCATGTAATCATACAGCCTTTCTGAAGCAGTTCCTACTGATAAAGCAATATCTGCAGGGAAGCAATGCAGATACCTCCGGGCAAAAATGTCGGGGTGGTGATTCCTCCAAAATTCTTCTAATTCTCCCTTCTCCTTCAGCTGTTTCTTGATAGATTTGAATCGAACGAGGGGGATTCTACACAAATAGAATAAACACACAAAAATTATCTGGTTCTCCTTTCTAGAGCTCTCATATCCCCTTTCTCAAAAATTTGTTTCTTTTTTGAGATCTCGGGTAGCAACAAGCATGGGTCACCCCAGGAAGCCAGCTGAGACACATGCCAGCAATGCCAGATGTGTTTCCCTACCGTTCCACGGCCACGGTGAACGGGATGTAAACCACAGCCAACAGTATCACCCTCATGGCTCCAAGCGGTTCAGAGTCTAATGTCATTCATTTACTCAGAAGTCCCTTTTTTATACCTCGTTGTCAGCAGAGGGCTGTTCGCCAGGTCAGTCAATCACAGGAGGTCAGTGCTTTGGCTGAAAACCGATTAATTTGCTCTCAGAGTAACCGCTGGATTGTGCAAATAGTGGTGTCCAGTGGAGCTACTAAGGCACAGATAACCAGGGTACAGACTAGACCAAACAGACATTTTACTAACAATCCTTAATGTCCTTTTCATAAATATAATACACAAGGTGAGCTTGGCTCCCATTAGCACGGGAGAGGGGAGGCGGTCCAAGGACTGTTCCCTCCAAGTAAGCTGCTTTTCAATCTCACTTTAGAGACAAGTGACCCAGAAGTGTCCAACACAGAGAAAGAGGACATAAGATATAGTCATTTCTCCTATACATGGAGACATTTCAGCAGGGCTGGGCAGACAGACATTTGATAGGGTTGTGACAAGTCATCCCCTAGCAACTGGAGTTTAATTCCCTCTTTATGGGAGAGCTCCAGTCTAAACATAAATGTGATTGCCACCTCAAAAAATGGGCCTTAAAAGTAAAAATCATGACAGGCTGTAACATACAGTAATAAACACCCAGTGGTTTTGTACGCATTTCAGCAAGACATTTGGAAGTGCTCACTTGGATTTATTTTCCTGCGAGTTTCCTGAGGTTAGAGGTTCCCACCCCTGCCTGACACTTAGGTTCAATTCAAGCTGGCAGAAAAATAATGGTGTCAAAAAGCAACTCTGATCTGACAAAGAGCAACCCCAAACCCATTAGCTGCCTGGGAGGAAGCTCAGTACTGAGTCTGCAATTTACTTAAGAGACTTTTTGAATCTTTCCTCTGCACAAGAAAGTGCAGTGAGCAATTACATACTGCAGCCTAGCATACATTAGAGCTAAATTTGAATAATCAGTCATTTTTGTTCAAAAACCTATGCTAGGATGTGGGAAAAAGAGTAATGATGATTTTTCCCCTGCAATACACCACTTATTTAAAATAAGCTGCTCACCACGTGAAGGTGAACTGGAACTAAGTAATCCACCCAAAAGAGAGCAGATGTGTGACACTGCATAGCAAAGAGTGAATGTCAAGAACATGGAGGAGGGAGGAGTCATCATCTGTTCCAGTGACAATGCTCCAGTCAAGAAAAAACAGCAGCAAAAATCAAACACATGGCATTTGTGAGAGAAGAAAGGGTCTAAATGCCTGTCACAGACTTTAAATAAACATTACGCAAATCATTATCGGCATATACTAAAGAAAATCTTAAAAATAGTTCCTTTAAGTCTCTTCTCTTGCTATGTCAGGCTGACTGAGGAGGGGCATGAGCACCTTAAAACCAATGAATTCAGAGCTCTGTTCATTAGGCCCCTGGATTTTGAAATACATGTTTCACTTTTTCAAACTTACCTCCAAAATTGCAAGGGCTACACAAACTCAGGAAAGGCTGAGCCTGGTGTCATCACACAGTTGTGTGCGGAGTTTTGGATCTGAAAAAGCACCAGTATTTCTATTCTAATATTTTGTTTCAAAAAATAATATATCTCAAAAATGCAGCTTTTATATTGATTTCCATTTTATTGTGGTTTTTTTTTTTAATTATCTAGCTCTGAGCAGTATTCCCTGTTTCTTCTGGACTCAGAGGTTTTACACAAGTTCTCAGCAAGCAACCACATTTTCTGTCCTGCAGCTGTCCCAGCCTCCAAGCTGCAGGAGCTGGGTGCTGGAAATGAGAAAGGTGAGCAATAGATGTGGTCATTTGTGAACTTTCAGAAAGCAGAGGCATTTCTCAAGGAGCCTACACGCGTCACCTGACGCGCAGCAGAGCAGATGTCATGCCCTCTGGTAAGACATTGTCACTTTGACAAGAGCAAGACAATGTCTGTGCTGAGCGCCTTTATCGCTTGAACTGTTCCTCAAATGCCACAAATGCTTCTGGGAAGTCATTAATGTTCACGTTGGAGGGCATCAGGATAACTTTGAAGACATGAAGCGGCTTTCAAAACACTGCCCTGGGTCTACTGAGGGGATTGCCTTTGCCTTAGGGCCTCCACCAAGTTTCTGATTCTCAGAAAGATCAAGATTGTTCATTTTATTGCAAATGTAGCCCTCTATTATCCCACTACACAAAGGTTATTTTTTCCAAAATACTCTGATCTCACAGTGTGTTCCAAGCAGACATTCATTTAGCCCACAGAGGTACAAAATGCAGCAACAAAAGGTCATTGTGACTTTTTTTGATAAGCTGGAATAATGATTAAACTACAGTGCAGAGGATCCCTAAGAAATAGTTGTCTTCAGCTTAGAAGTTTCATTAAGTAGAAATAACTCAAGTAGAAAAAAATATATAAATCTCTGTCTATAGACATAAGGTATATTGCAAAGTGATTTCTCTCCATATGGATTATTAAGAAAAGTATGCCTAAACTATATTATTAATATACTCTTACCTAGGCTTTTATGTTGTTCTAATCAGCAGGATATCTGAAGAGATTTGTCTAAGGGACATGTCTTTGCCATGGATGTAAATTCATTATTATTTAGGCCAAATGCGTTTGGTTTTCCACACTTGTAGCCTACAGTGCCTTAACAGGATGGGGACCCTTCCTTTTAAAGGTGTCACAGCTGCTTAGAAATGCAAACAAATACAAAAACCTGCTGAGAGCCATGGGAATATATTCTTACAAGTCAGTGGCTACTCTGAGATGCTCATTCAGTGCGAACCGGCTGATGCTGCTGGGATGCGACACCCAGCACATCCCTGACTTCTGCCATGAGAGAGTGTTTTCAGCCCTTCTCTTCCACAGCACAGCCACAGATGACTGCGATGTATCTTTGTTCTCCAGGCTTGATACTCTGCCCAGCTTGCCCATCCAAAACCTATTTTATGGCACTCAGGTCACAGCACTCGCTGTTCTCTGTCCTGCTGTAATATTGGTTCCCAGATGCCCTCTCTGTTGTTCTTCTCCCACATAGGAAACCCTCTGTACATTTCATAGCATCACTGCTGCATGGCACAGCCACTCATCTTGCAGGGAAAAGACTAGTAAACATCCTATAGCCTGTACTTGGTTGAGAGCTAAGATCTGCTTCACATCTGAAAGCAACCGATAGTAGAGAGCTCTCTGTTACCAGATTTGACCTGAGATCCAGAGGCCATCTTAACTGTTTGATATTGCCTTTTTCTCAATCTTCTGTTTGCTCTGCATTTTGTTTTTCCAAGAATACATGGCTCTCAGCAATCATGTACTTTGGTTGAATAGCACCTAATGCCCAGAAACCTTCTGCAGATTGTTTGAAGAAAGTATCCTCCCTACATGTGGTAAGTGTGGAAAATGACAGCAATGAGCTGTAGATATCAAAGTAGAGAGCCAGCTGCTGGAAAGGTTATTTCACCTTAAAACGTTTTGCCAGCTTTCACACCCAAAGATCGTGGTAGAGCCGTGGCCAACGCACAGGTAGGACAATCCCTAAGAAAGCTTAAAACAGCAGCATCTCAAGAAGTCAAAGTATGCAGAGGTGCCTACACATGGGAAGGCTCCTCCTAGAAATCAGAGGTGCTCCTGACCTGAAGAGCAATGGGTCTTGCTGAGAGAAGGAGGGGAACAGTTTACACTGTCACATCTAAATAGTCATAATTTTTAACAACTGTTATTTATCTCACTCATCACAAGTGAAAATCTTGATGGAATTAAATCCATGGCAGTTTCATGACAGGTTTTTGTATGGACACAGGAACTGCAGTAGCACGGTTGCAAGGCGGCCGGAGAACAGCCTTGGCAGATTGTGATAGTTGACTGTATTAAATAGGATTCAGATAAGAAGCAAAACAGAATGTAATGAAAAAGCCCTACACAGTCAAGAGTGCCAGAGGCTATAGTAAACGCTGTTAAATTAGGAACATAAATAGTAGAACAGCTCAAGATAGCAGTTTGCCAAGTATTTGTGTTAAAAAAGCTTTAAGATAAGTACTGGGTGGCAAGTTACACTATGAAATTATGTATTTGGCACCTTGCAAAGTAAATCCCTAAAAGTGCCACTCATCTGTAAAGTCAGTCAAGTCTCGACAGGTATTTTAAACAACAATTTGACTACATCCAACATTTCCGCTGAAAGTTTCATGAAAGCTAAACATCTGAGTTTAAAAATTTGGTCTTCTGTGGTGTTTACCTTCCTGAGCTAATCCCTGCAGCCAGCACTGGCTGCGCAGCCAGCACAGCCGGAGAGAGAGGTGAGGGGCTGGGGCACTGGGGCGATGGTTTGGGGCAAAATCGGAGAACATTTACAGTGTGCAGGAAGAGGCAAGAAGGAATTATTTTCAGGGAGGGACGAGTGGGAGTGTGGGCGAGAGAGGAAGACCTGCGCTCTGAGTTGTCCTGTCTGTAATCCTCATCACCAAACACTCATTCAGTTATCAGAAACGTTTCAGAGCCCTTGAGATTAATGGCTGGTGCCATGTAAACAGAGCCTTATATTGGGACGACAGAGTTACTGGCAGGCCAGTACATAGCAGAAGACCAAGGCGGGCCCCTGTCCCTTGCAGTCCCAGTGATCCCCAAACAAAGAAAGTCCTGGGATGGGCAACAGTCTGAAAGCCATAGTTGCTTTTGTGCCCTCTGACAAGTGCCAGAAGTACCTCCTGGAAGACCTAGAAGAGATGCCAGTGGATAAAATGGTGGATCTGAGCAGCAGGCAGCTGAGGTGGCTGCCTCTGCACATTTGCTCTTTTAGGGAACTGGTCAAGCTGTACCTGAGTGACAACAACCTGAACCACCTGCCCCCCGAGCTGGAGCAGCTGCAAAACCTGCAGATCCTGGCACTGGACTTCAACAACTTCAAAGCGCTGCCCCTGGTCGTGTGTACGCTGAAGCAGCTGTGCATCCTCTACCTGGGCAACAACAAGCTCTGCAGCCTGCCCCTCGAGCTCCGGCTCCTGCAGAACCTCAGGACCCTCTGGATCGAGTCCAACTGCCTGCAGTGCCTGCCCGAGGTGGTGTGTGAGCTCAGCCTGCTCAAGACCCTGCACGCCGGCTCCAACGCACTGCGCACGCTCCCGGCCCAGCTGCGGTGCCTGCAGGAGCTGCGCACCGTCTGGCTGTCTGGCAACCTGCTGTCCGAGTTCCCCCCTGTGCTCCTGGACATGCCTTTTCTGGAGGTGATTGATGTGGATCGCAACTCCATCCGGTTCTTCCCCAGCCTGGCTCACCTCCCCGGCCTGAAGCTGGTGATATACGACCACAACCCCTGCAGGAACGCGCCCAAAGTGGCCAAAGGGGTGCGCAGGGTGGGGAGATGGTCAGAGGAGACCCCTGAACCCCGCAAGAGGTCCGGGGCGGTGGTAGAAATCACGCTCAATGAGAAACTGTTGCCACCTCCTGCCACCAAGCCCGAGCCAGAAGCCAAGCCCTGCTGATGCTCCGCTGCCCGCTGCGGCAAAGGCGGCAGTGCGCCCACAGCACCCTCCAAGCTGTGCTTCTCCCTTGCTTGCTAGTGTCGAGGGAGCACCGCACTGCCTGGCTAGTCTTCAGGAGTAGGTGCACCAGCTTAGAGCTAGGTGAACGCAACACTCTCTTGTACAGACACCCCCTTTTGCGCAGCACCCAGGCCTGCCTCTCTCCCTCCTCCCACGTGGGGACCACTTGGTTCGCAGTAGAGATGAAGACACAGTTTAGATGTTCTCCATGGGTGGATTGTACAGAGCACATATGGACTCGCTGCTCTTCACCCATGGGAAGCCCCTGGGCTCATTCTTCTCCCTTCCACCTTGCTGAGGTGTCCGAGCTCAGCTGAAAGCTGCTGGTCACGGTGAGTGCTGCCGAGAGTAACAGCTCTAAAGAAACACACAGCATTTGTCTCAAATGACTTATCTGAAACGTGGCAACAGCTTGAAGGTTTCCCTGCCTGCTGCGTGGGAAGCAGTAGCGGAGCCGTGGCTGCGCTATCAAGGAAACAGCGCGTACGTACCAGCGAGCTCTCCTCTTACCGCTGCCGCCTCCTTCCTGGAAAATTTGTGACCACTCTTGTTTTGTTATTGCCAAACAGCGTTTTAAATGATGGCGAGGAAAGCTAGAGGCTTTGCTCTTAGCTTTTCTGTTACCAACAATGCTGCCTGCAAGGGCAGCTGTACACCCCAAGTTGTCATGCAGTAACAAAGAAGAAAATCAAAGCCTGACTAAAATGGAAAAAACCACGAGAGCTGCAAAGGTAAACTTGCATGAATAAACCCAGGGTCGGGACCCTGTTGCTACAGGCTTGCACAGAATTTGAAGCTGAGTTGACATCAGCTGGGTATTTCTCCAGCCTGCAACTCAGACCAGTTCAGATCCCCTTTAAAACACACTTGAACTCTTTTCTTTTTTAAAGTATGTTTTGCTTTAATTATGTAACACAGAAACCTGGCTCAAAGTGACATTTTTAGCTTTTGATTCCATAGCACGGATCATTGAGTTTGGTAAAAGACAGCTTTTTTTAAAAAGGGTGGGTCCTTGGTGGCACAGAACAGCCACTGCCCTCTCTGCCTCTCATCAAGTGGAGCTCTTGCAGAAGCGGCAGTTGACTTCCCAGAAAAGGTTTGATTCAATGCCAGTTCGTGACTGCTTAATGTCGTTTACATGCTTGAAAAATTATCTGGAAATATAGACTCTGCTAGCACTTGCTGTCTTGTTAAATGAAGTCTGAATTTGGATCTGGATGGCACCCATGCAGTGTGCTTACTAGTCATTAAATAAAGTATACTAGCATTTTGCTGAGTTCAACCATCCTTCCTTGGAATTAACTGAATTCTCCCTTTCCAAATTCTTATCTAACCTTGTTCCAACAAACTATTTCTTCCTACAAAAGAAAATTATTCAGCAGGACAAGAGTTCCGGGCTTTTTTAACACCCAGGTTCAATGTTTTGTTTCCTATGGAACTGACCTGGTACTTCATTTATCTGAGGGGGTGGGGAAGAAGGTGCTTTTACCTGCTTGTCAACAGTTTGTATTTAACACATCACCCTGCACAGTATTGTCAGTTTTGGCAAGCTGAAGAGAGTCTGTTCTGAGTTTAGAGGAACATTTTGTAAGCAGATTCTCTTCATTTCAGGAAACCTAAGGGAGAAAAGTGTTTGCACAGATACTTTCTTGATTTCAAATTAATCTCCCTGCTTTGGCAGACTTCCCCTGGTGTTTGCCAAGGTGCTGCATTACACTTGCAAGGGCCAGGAGGGTCACAACGCCCAGCTGGCTCCTCTCTTCGGGCTCCCAGACAGACAGCGCCTCTGCTTGCTGTCACCAAGAGTCTGCGTGAAGACTGCTGCCAGCAGCACAGACTTCCTTACCACCTGAGCATAACCCAACCAGGCCAATTAAGGAACACATTGCCTTTGCAGCAACTTCTGAAATAGGAAAAATTAAATATAAACATAGGCTACAATGACATAAAAGTGGAGGGGGGGAAGGAAAAAGAACGCTGTGCAGGCAGGCACATTTTCTACCAACTGCCCTCTACTGTGTGTGCTTGTAGTCAGCTCAAGCACAGCACTTCAAACACAGAGACTGTTTGGTCCAGGATGTTGACATTTCCCCCAAACTGCATCTTCCTCCCACCCTCCCTCAGCAGAACTCTCTACACAAAATTTGTTGTGTAATAATCTGTAAAATCCCTTTAAATTGTACTTTTGGGCATTGACTAAGGTTCCTCTTCAGCTTTTTCTCTTCTTTATCAAACAACGAGCAATGCTCCAGAATCACTAGAAAAGAGTAACATTTAACTTCAGAGACTATTTCTAGGATCTCACCTCAAAACCTATACAGCCAGGACTGGAATAAAGCACTCACACCACACACACCAGGTCAATCCCAACCAGCAAGCCAAAGGCTTGAGAGGTTATATCCTTTGTGCTGCCTGCCTGGCCACCGCTCGAAGCATCTGAGCACTGAGGAGCAGCACCACAGCTCTTCTATGAAACTGCCCTTCTTGGTTCTACACAAAGGCAAATACAACTTTGATGAATTTGAATTTATTTTTTTTTATTTCTTTGTATTTTAAGTGGAACCTAGAGCGGAACAGAAGGAATAGGGTTGTATAAAGCCCCTGTTTTACTCGAAAGTGAATTCTTCCCCACAACACACAGAAACTGAAATAAGTTAAAACCAACTGAAGACAGTTATTTCATGCCATCGATGGAGATCTGCTCGTCTCAAGCTTCTGTTCCATAACCTCACAAAAATTAGATCATTAAAAAAATTGCTAGGTGAGATCTGGTCCACACATCCTCAGGTACTGAAGAAAATTTAACACGGGCGATGGTCTGGTACACGTTTTCTAGGGAGAAAAAGAAAAATCAGAAAATTCCTCCCCATGCTGATGTCCACCAGCCTCCCCACCCACCCATAATTTTTAGTCGATAATTTGTGTTCAGTGCTAGATCTCACAGCACAGAAGGCAGTCATCATCTCAAAGCTAATACACCACCTTTGACCGTGGTAAAAAACAACCCCTGTGGCTCACAAACCAGTGCAAGCTACCTGGTAGCAGGCACGCATGGGATAACCTGCCTACAAGAGGCATTTCTTCCCAAACTTTTTCACAAACATGTTTTTTGTTTTAGCTGCAGATTCTACTTCAGAAGCAGCTTGGCATTGCACTACAATTCTTGCCAAAAAAAACAAAAAAAGCAGCATGATCCCTTACATTTTGGTCAGCTGCTTTTGCAGATGTTTTAGCACTATATATGGCACATGAGTAGCTGGTGACCCAAGATTAGCTAGGCACTGCTCAGGCACAAATTAATTTAAGCACAGTGATGGTTCTAAAGGTCTCTTCATACTGCCAATGCAAAAAAACATGCAACATGAACATTAGCATGTCAGACATCAGTCTTTATTTCAAATAAAATATTTTTTATAAATTATATATTATATATAAAATAGATATTTTAGATGTTTATAAATTATATAATATATATTAATTTTATATAAATATCTAATGTATGTAAATATATACTATATATTTATAAAATAAAGTATATAACCTGCACAGTTACTCTTCCACAGAAAGAGGTTACTCTGTACCACCATAACTCAGCATGTAGATACTCACACCATACCTTGGTGCTGCTTTAATAATGTCATCTACACGAAGAATCATTTCTGCTGCTTCAGCTGCACTCAGCAAAACTTGTCTCTTGACTTGGAAACTTTCCGTTACTCCCAAGACTGCCATGTCTCCAATGATACCCTCTTTCATATCTGAAAGAAGAGACACATTAAGAGGTTGTTTAGAGTTTTCTTAAGGACATTACAAGAAGCTGACAGTATGGTAACGTACCTGCTCAAATGAACCATATTGATAATAAGGAAGTATTAAATACATTCTTTCACTTCAAGGCTCCTGATTTAAGCCTAACGTGTTGCAATCACATACAAAAAAATTAATGATGGAAACTTTACACACTAGAAGAGGAGACAAGATCCCAACAGGACTCTCAGCACTCAAAAGTTCTCTGCAAACTTTTTTAAGGTTTCTTCCAGGGGCAGGAGGTGGTGTTTGGTTGTGTTGGGTTTTCTTTTTAAGCTTCATATAACTAGACTCAATGTAAGTAAGGAAGGAAAGTGCTTTTACAGGTGCAAACCATTCCCTTCAAAAACAAACCTTTCCACTCTATTGCAAAAAGCCTGCTAGAATGATAAAGGAACATAACATTGTATGCCTATGTTCTATGCAATGCAAAGAGAAATCAACATACTCGTTTCTTCCAGTGACAAAGAGATGTGACCAATGCCGTCCCAGTAACAGAAGTAATATCAAGCCCCTTACCAAGTCCGTAAGTAGTCTTCCCTTCGCTGTGAGCAGCTCTGAGCTGAGCAACCAAATCTGCACTGTCGTAGCCAGCATTATCAGCTATTATTGTTGGGATCTAAGGGGATAAACACAGATTGTTTTTAATTAATGCAGAGATTGATCCCTAGTAAACATGAAACATACTGATATTACTAGTTTACTATTCAGTTTCAAGAAGAGGAAGTTTCAAAAACACGGCAGATGATCTGTTACAGTGATCAGAAGATAGGGAAAAAGAAAAAATGAAACCACCTTTCTAAGGATTTTGTTTAAGACCCAATTAAAAGAGTAGCTGAGAAGACAGAAGTGTGTTAGCAGATTTATCAGTTCATTTTACATGGACAGAAGAAAATCTGTCTCTTTCTTATTATTTCAGATTACAACTGAAGAAATGGTTTCATTTTAAGAACATGAGCTTGCTGGTAAGCATTAACTACCAGATCATTTTGTTCACTGTTTAAGTGACAGTGATGCAAACCGCACATGCTGAGAAGGGATCGTGCCAAGTCTTACCATGCCCTTTAATTTTTTTGGGAGAAATGTTTTCCTACAGTCTTTAATTTCCTAAGAAATGTTTGCCCTAATGACAGGAAGACAATTTTTCTCAAATTGACAGTCTTTTAGCACAGTGATATTCTATAAACATTTCTTGTGATACTCTTATTTCCTACTAAGATGTAATCTCCGATACAAATCTAGCAACTTCTTGTAGTATTAGAGCATGAATACAATCAAATAGCACTAGAGTATCAATAGACCAGCAGGGTTGCTCTTTTCTACATCAGTTGTTAACTGAGTAAGCCGAGATTTTTATGTGCTATTTCTGCTGCACTTTTAACCTGGCAGGTAAGAGGAGCAAAAACTAATTAGAAGAGGGCCAGCATAAGAACACCCAGAATTCTGTAGCATGCAGAAATAAAATACCAATACTTCTCTTTCTACAACAGAAAGCAGCAACTATTTCCCCTTTGTTCATCCTGAATGTGTTGCTAAATTTCACTTTAGAAAACCAAAACTTTGCAAGAGAACCAACTATCTGATGTCAGAAGTTAGTAAACAGTGAAACTATGTCTATTAATCCAGCAATCTGAATAAACAAACTCACCATTCGTAAAGCCTTAGCAAAGGACTCCATTGCAACAGACTCTTTGCCAGGTGTTCGGATGGCAAGTTCTGCCACAGCGTTAGCCATCAGCATCTCTGAACAACCTATTCATTGAAGACACACAGATATTTTGTATCTGACTTGAACAGTAATACAAAACGTGTATCACGTACAAAGCACAGAGAATCTCATATTCACCTCCACCATACACAGTTCTCGTGTCCTTCACCGTCTGGGCAAGAACACAGAGAGCATCATGCAAAGACCTCTCGGCTTCATCTAGAATCTGCTGTGTTGCTCCACGCAAAACTATGGTGCAAGCTTCACCTAAAAAGTGCAAATGTGAAAAGATTAAAAAAAATAAACCAAAGACACAAAAAGAGGCTATTGCAATGCATTTGTAAGAGTTTTGCTATCACTGCAGTCAAGTTCTACACAGATCATTTTTGGGGGGAAAAGAAAGCATGATGACATTTCACAGGTAGAGTGACATGATGTACACTATACTATTATCAATTAACTGTTCCACACCACCTTATTTAATTTAGTACAAAATGAATGTTATCTCAGAACAACCCCTCGAAAACTTGTGGTATTGGCATTTACTAGAACAAGCTCTTAAGTTCTTGAATTATGACATATTGCTACTTTTCTTGTCAATTTAATCTCCCAAAGCAGAATTTTTGGTTCCCATCCTTACAAATGTTTATTTATGTAACACTAAACATACGCAATTTCAACCATGAAAATACATCTTCGCAGGATTTTTACTGAACAGCAAGGCTTTAATAAAAATGGTTACATGGATCATTACAGAATTCCTATGCCATCCTGGTAATGAACAGCATTAGCAGAGGGTTAACACAAACCTTACAATATGCCATTAGCGGTAAAACGCTTACCCATCGCCACTCCAGAGAAATGAATGAGTTTATCTTCTCCAATCATGACTTCTTCAATAAGCTTGCAGCTTCCTAGCTTTACTAGCTCAGGGTGATCAAAGGTTGATGCAATTTCACCACCTACAAATGTAAGATCATACAAAAGTCAAAGAACTCACGATGAAAGCATCCATTCAGGCAAAGTCTAACCAAGATGGGGGGGGCTGAAATTGCCAAAAAATAAATTTAAACTAACAATACTGATAAGCCATATTTTTTCAATGGCAGCATATGGCACCACAAACCTTCCACTGATATTGACAAGTCCTTAAAACACCAATATTTTCTTCCACATCACAAGAACTACAGTAGATGTAATGCTTTTGAATTCTGTCTGGATAAGAGACTAAGTATCTCTGCCAGTATTAAAACGTCAATCTGTCTAAACTTTTAATAGTATTTACTGATAAAGTATTCATGAAATACTAAATCAGGTTTGTTGTGTTTTTAAACTTGAGCTTGTGCTAGTATTCATTTTGCCTGCCTGATGATGGCTGAGAATCACTGGCCACCACTCTCTTGAATCATGAGTCTTGTGCCATGTCATAGCAGCAATATTGCGCACTATTTGTAAACTCCCATATCATAAACAAAACAGATATTACGAAGACCAAAATGTCTCTGAATGGAATATTGTTCTAGTACTTTGCTCTTCCCATAAAAAAAAAATTACATGTATTCACTCCGCAGTTGTAGCAGTACAAGGAAAGACAAGATTTGTAGTACAGAGTTTGTGCTTACTAAAAGATTGTCTATTTTTTTTAGCTATACTATTTGATCCAGTGTGGTCTGATATGGTCCACTTGCTCTGCCTACAAGATTTGCTTTGAATTTGTTCCAGAACACAAGCAACGTTCCTCTCAGTCAAGCGTTTGCCTGTGTCAATGTGCCTAGAGACAGTTATACACAATCACTACCTCAGTTTCGCTAAGCTAAACAAGTCAGCATCTTTTCCTTTCTCCCTACAAAGCAAGTTCTCCATTCTCCTAGTCACGTTCACAATCAACTTTTTATGATGTTCCAGTTAACCATCTCTAACTTTGGCAATGAGAATCATCTATAGCATTCCAGATGTTTCATTTTCGTTAGTTACTAGAGCCACATTTACACTGACCACTACTAAAAATATCCAGGTTGCTCAGATTATTTGAGATACACCTCAGTTGATGACTCAGGCCCACATTTTTAACAAAGGCTGACACTCTAGTCTTCTCTATTATTACAATCAAACAACAGCCATTTACAAGATTGTATTAACTTGTTGATTCATCATCTTGTTTTTTCTATAAGTTTCATCTTTTCCCTAGAAAGCAAACATTTCAAAAGTTTATCAAGAAGGGACTTAACTGAAAATATTTGCAAAATATGGAAGAAAATTACTAACTGGCACTAACTTGCTAAATTATATCCCACAGTTAGCATTATGATCCTTTATTCACAGTTAATCAAGAAAAAAAAGTGTGTTTAAATCATTATGCTGGGAGGATTCATAATCAAAACAGACATTTTACATGTGAAGCGTAACATACTGAAGGTAAGAACTGAGTTACCTGCTTCTGAACAAATACTGACAGTTATATATAACAGTTGATAAATCAACAAAGTAATTTCAAAGTTTGTAATGGCCAATTTCATAGCATCCTCCATATACGTTTGTATTTAAGTACTGTAAAATAAAGCTTATTTGGGGTACTTTTCACATTGACAGATCTGCTTAATAGTAAAAGGTACAAACTAGGTGATCAAGCATTAACATTTACAGAAGATCAAATAATGTGACTGTCCCAGCTTCGTACAACAAGGTACTCTACACACCTGTAACAAGAGCCAGACGTTCCACACCTGCGAAGTCTGCATGTTCAATAGCCATGACACCAGCAGCTCCAAAGAGCTGTTCAGGGTAGTTGTAGATCAACTGTCTACAATTAAAACACAGGCACATCTTCCCATTACACACAGAACAAACCTTTTAAAATACCAGAGTAACAAAGAACACTCGATTCTCAGTAGCACAGACATGCGACAACATTTCCGAAAGCTACAAAAGCAGTCAATATGCAAGGCACCTGCCACATAGGGAATGTTACACCACACAGAATCAAATGCTGCAACAGGAAAACGCACAAAGCTAAAACAAAAATAAAAATTCAAACTATTATAGCTCTTTGAAATGCCTTCCCCTGAAGATATACTATCAGTGCACAGGGACCCATATGCTTTACATTCTAAAACCTTTGATCCAAAGTGCCTGCTGGGCACTTACCTGCCTATTCTAGGAGAGTGCACTAGAACAACATGTGAAGTAACATCTTTAATTCCTTCACCAATACAAAATCCAAACAGTAGACAGCGCTATGGGAACAATAAATGGCCAGTCTTGTAACATATACAAATAGCAGACCACCACAAAGAGTATGTGCTCCCTTATTAATACATATCCCGCTCTCTCTAGAACAAAGAGGTCATCTGAGGCCAAATGGTCAGTGACCATTCAGGAGTGCTATGGCAGATTATTTTTCCCTTTCAAATTAGAGATTGAGTTTTGTAAAGATTCAGCAGGAGCTGGGAGATGCCATCTCTGCCAAAATAGATGTCTCTAATCTATTTTCAAAGAGACAATTGGCATTGCTGGGTATGTGCAGAGAAGATTCTTCCTACTCTGGATCCATACAGCCTTGGCCTTTGCCAGGCATCTCCTCAGCAGTATTTAACTGGCTAGTATTTACAGTTATCAGATGTGAAGGGGATCTACAGTACACCTACAAGCAGAAATCAGTTTTATCAGGGAATAAATCTGAAAGACTCAACCTAATTGCCATACCACTAGCTTGGCTACAGTGACTGACTGCTACCTGAGCTTCCTTAGAACAGCTACCTGTGCTACAAGCATACAGGATAGCAGCGATGGAGTTAAGGGATTTTTTTTTTGCATGCTTCAAAGGATTCTTCCATCTACTTGCCAACAGGACTCCTGACTCTAGGACTCTGTATTTGTACCATGTCCACTGGACAGAGTTCTCATTTTGCCTACACTAGAACGTAGCGTGTGTGAAACACGACCTAGATGGAGGGACTGTGACGTTCATCAGTCTGTCAGTGGTTCTTACAGATGTTTAACACAAACTTTGAAGGTGAGTTCTAAGATGCACAATGTCCTGAAAGAGTAGATCTTTGCTGCTGTGGAAAACAGTGCTACTCTTACAACTCCTACCCTTTAGCGTAGTACTAGCTCATCAGCTTCCTAGCAGATTATGTCATGTGCTGAACCACCAGATGTCAAGCTGCTCACACATGTGGCAGTTTAATTTTCAAATGAGAATTAAGGCAGAAGCATTTTTCATCATTAAAAGACTGAATGCTTTTTTTGCACTGTGACAGTTCAAGAAAGAAGTGCACTGCTAACAAAAATAAGGAACTTAGATTGTGACATCTCTTAAATGAAAACAGTTATCTTCCATACTTTCAAAGACTCATGACAAGGGGCACAGAGCCCTTTCAAACACTCGAATCCAGAGCAATACTCCAGCACCAGTATGTTAATCCAGGAAAAAGCACAGCTGGTTCGATCTGAACTAAATGCATTCAGCAGCACAGACTCTTTCAGCACCAATTTCCCCCCCAAAGGGGGGCATATGGATATGGACAATGCTGCTGGTATTCATACCTAAATAAATCTGTTAGTATAAAACCACAGTGACATTGCTTCAACTGGACTGAAACATAGATCCCTGATTAAGCAACATCACTTCTTCCTCTTTAAAATAAAAAACCAAAACAGGTGGGAGGGGGACATGGTGCACAGGGGGAAGCACAGAAAAAAACCACTGACCTCACTGAAGTCAATAAATTAAGCATTAGGTAGGATCATCTAATTTTAAAGAGCATAAATAATGTTCTTCACACTCACAGTATTAACACCTTTCTAAGCGCATTATAAACTCTACCACTTTTCCCAGAAAATACATACCTGTTAATAAAGCAGTTTATTCCATGCTTAAGAATACGCTCTACTTTCTCCTTCATTTTTTCTTTTTCTGCCTGTTCTATTTCTGCTACCTTTGCTGTAGAGTCCACTCTAACGCGAGAGCCAAAAATCTAAACCAAAGAAAACAGAGTTCAGCCTAAAAAGGAATTCCATTTACAAAACCATCATTTCACAAGAGTAGTTCTGTCACATACCTTAATCTTGTCTGTATCCATACCAGTATTTGCAATAAGAATCTTTGCATTTTCAATTCTTTTTGGCTGATTTACACCAATCTTCTTGTCGAGTAAAAAGCCTGTAGTAACAGAAAGGTCTTGTAAGACTTCATATTGAAAAAGGAGAACAATACATTTACAAAAACCCCTCATATTTATTATTCAATTTAATAATAATATAGCAATGTTTCCTAGGACACATTTGTAGAGATGTGTAACCTTTAACAGCTTCTTTTCTCAAGCACACTTACAGCCAACATACAAGGACTTACCTTCATCTAAGTAGGAATCAGCCAGACTTCCACCAAGTTTCTTAATGACGTGGATAGCCTCCAAATTACCAGAACCTTTCAACCTGAGAACAGCTTCTACAGCTAGCTTGACAAAGTGATCTTTATGATGAGTAAGTAATTTTGATGAAAGAGTAGTTCCTGCAATGTTCATCAAGTCTTCACGGAACTTCACTTCATCATCACTAAAATAAAAGTCAGTACAGTTAAAGTGGAAAGTCTGAAAGCCTTAACTATCGTTAACCTATCACTGTGAGTCTCTCCCTGCTTCTTCTAGCCTGTGTGTACCATATTCCATTTTAGGGATGCTGCACAGGATCCCTCCAGCGTCCCGAAATACAGCCTTCTTTCTGAAATACAAGTTCAATTAGGAGAACCTCTGCATTCAGCTTTAGAAAGCCTGTGTTCTCAAAGTGTTGCACAAAGAAAATAGTCATTTAAAATCAGAGTATGAAATCTAAAATAACAGCTCAGATTTTTGTTCTAGGGAGCAATTATTGCTCCTATTTTGTTTCTGCACAGTGTGATTTTAAATTTCTTAAAGCTTCTCTAGTTCATCTAAAGAAAGAGCAGTCGTTTTTTTCCTTAACTGTTAAAATTCATAAACTCAGCCTTTACACTACTTAGAGATCAAAGAATTTCCCAGTGGTATATAATTCTCACTAATGTTTTAATCTTGACTGGTTTATAAAGAGTTACTGCAAATGTACATTACTAACCCATGATCCACAGCTGCTTTCAAAAGTGCCTCTCTCGAAGCTTTTGTGGCTGCTCTCCAGCCTGCAATGATGGTCTGAGGATGAATCTTCTTTGAAATCAGTAATTCTGCCTCCTATTTACATGAAATTAACGATTAGTTACACTTACACTAACGATTACATTTACACTAACTAGGAAAGACACTTCAAGTAATCAGAAAACTCCGAACAGCAGTAAAAACCAGAGCTAGAACTATGAAATTAAAAGTTACCCTACTGGCAGCTTTTCTTCCAATCTAGGCAAATATGATTTGCCCTTGAAATATGGTCAAGAAATTTTAATTTAATTTTTTTTTTTTTAATTCCTTACTCTTAATATGAATAGCAACCAAACATATAGTTCAAGATAGTAATCTTCATGTTTGAGACCTTTCCTGTTCACTTACAGCTGCAATTTTAGTGTAGTTGGGGAAAAAAAAAATAATCTCCAAACTCCCTTTTTGCAAGGAACTTGGCAAGCTGATGGATCATTTCTCAGATGTTCCTGATTACAGTTCCTGGATCTGAGATGATTAGATTCACTGGCACAGCTCTGCTAACAGAGTTCCTCACTTAGGAAGACTCTTTCACAGTAATTTCAGATTCAGAGTTCGGCAGTGTAAACTCTGCATGCAAAGTTTAAGGGAACAGTATGAATTCAGGTCTTGTGCACACAAGAAAATTTAACATGTCTTGGGTTTTTTCCTCATTAATGTTATGAAAAGAATTTCAGAGGACTGAACCTCACAACTAAGCAGTGCTGCATGCTGCCCAGTGCAACATCCAGGAAGTGATCCGTGACAGAGTGATACTTCTCTGTTTCACTTGCACAATGAAGGAAAATAATTTTCAAAAGTGTACCAAATTAAAATACTTGTGAATTTATAAATAATAAGGAATATAGCTTAAAATAAAAAAAAAAAAAGATATTGATGACAATACCTGAAGGTGGTTTTTTTCCTCTAAATTTCAATAGCAGTGGAGGAAAGCATCCCTATATTCTGGGAGCCCTCTTCATCAAGTAACACGTTCCTTATTGATATCACAGGAGTACATTGCCAAATAAACACACATCTGAAAAACTGTAATACATCACCCTCAGTAATTCAGCTGCCAACACTGTGACAGACGTAGTTCCATCACCAACTTCATCATCTTGAACCTTTGACATATCTAAAGAAAGAAGCCACTGCATTAATGTCTAGATTCAAAATACCATGCTCACCAGTACCAGCTTTACATACAAGTATTTTTATCTCCCATTAGTCTGGACAACAAAAAAGAATCTTACCCCTTCACTAGTTTAAAGAGGTCACACTAAGTTGCAGAAAAACTTGAGATGCAAATCAAATTCATCATCCTTCAAATTCCTGCTCTCCATTTGCAACCTGGACACCAGTTCCAGTCTGGTGATAGTCAAGAGCTACTCTCTCCTCATTCCTAAAGATGGTCATCGAAAGGAAGTAGGGCCAGAGAGAAGCTCTAAGCTATACACACAGGACCACAGAATACAATAACCGAGTATGCTCCATGAACTGTTGATAAACAAGGACTCAGCAAACACAAATCTTCAAGAAACTTGACACCAAATTGTTCAGGGTCCTGCTTGTCACTAGAACTGGACCACCAGCACACTAAGACTGTTGATCACAGAGGTAAACTCTGTCCAGATTGCAATGTTAATCTAGTGATAAAAAGAAATTTAAATCAGGGAGAACCAGAGAGAACCTCTGTACTCCAGCAGATTTCCATTCCTGGGGAAAAAAAAAAAAGAGGGGTACATACCTGACTTTTGTCCCTTTTGACTCCTGGGACAAACCAGGGTTGAGGGAAAATGAGGAGATACCAGAACAGTTTTGCAAGAGGAGCATGTACCTCAATTTTACTTTTGCAGAGTTCCACAACTCCTGCAACACCTTGGCCTCCTTACTTGAGGAATTCTGCTCCCCCTCCCTTCAATTTTTCACATTATTTGAGGCTACTTTTCTAATAACAAATAAAAACTACACAATAAAGTTAAAAATGAAGAAAAGACAAGTACCCTAATGACAGGCTGTTAAAAACTCACCAACCAAGACCTTGGCAGCTGGGTTGTCAACTCCAATAGCTTTCAGGATGGTTGCACCATCATTGGTAACTGTTACTGTGCTATCTCTTCCAGTACTCAAAAGAATCTTGTCCTACAAGATACAAGATTTAGAATACTGCTTGAAAACGTAGCTATTAAAGCTAAATTAACAGGTATGACCACTGAGAACTTGCAGCTGTCTTACCATGCCTTTAGGCCCCAGAGTGCTCTTGACCAGATCACCAATAGCAATGGCACCAACAAAGGACGACTGAAATGAAAGCAAGTATACCTTAGAAAAGGATTTATTTCTACTTTAATACAAGAAGTAGATGCTAGCCCATAACTTCCAAGGGGACATCTTAATCCAACCCTTCCACAGACACAGCAGAGTCTAGGTCCAAGTTTCTTAACTGCTACATTTTGATAACCAGATCAAATATACTTAATTCTCACAGAACCCATAAAAGCCTGTCTCAGAGCTGAAAGAAATGCCTTCCAATGAACATCAATCTTCTGAACTAAGGTACTTTGCTTCTGAACACTTACGA
This sequence comes from Strix aluco, assembly GCF_031877795.1. NCBI lineage: Eukaryota > Metazoa > Chordata > Aves > Strigiformes > Strigidae > Strix > Strix aluco. The sequence goes on from NC_133935.1 coordinate 48,813,922, forward strand.
GGAGTTTCTCTAACCGTTAGCATAAACAACACTCCTCCCACCTTCTGTTCACAGACATGCAATAAGAAAAAAAACCCAGTGAGACAGATGAAGTTCCACATCACCATAAACTGAAAGTACATTTAACAGTAGAAAAGACAGTTTAATTACCCCAAGTGTTACCAGTTTCTTAAGAAATTAAACTTACCAACCGAGCTGTTTCTGCCTTTTCTTCATCTGCACCTGCCTTGAAAATGTTCACAGGAGCAAGGGAAATGGATGCCTAAAACAGAGTTAACACAAGAATATTCCTTTAGCTTTAATAAAACAATGCATTTTAAAAACAAATTCCTGACACTAACAATGTAAAGTGTTTTTATTATCAAAATGATTGATTTGTACACCCATTCAAGATAAAATTTTAAAGAAAGAGTCAAGGCGAATTTATCTTGCAATCTCTTCATCACATGAAGAGATTACAAGATCGACTGCACTCTACTCCTACAGACTGCATACCATATTCTCTGATAAGATCTGAGCCTGAAAGCCCGTTACCAGATCCAGACAATCCACAGATAGGTACAACCAGTACCTAAAAAAAATTCTACTTACTGAGCACATTGGGGCTTTAACATTTTGGTGTCTACGTTGAAGCCTCATTTTATTATTTTTTTTTATTTCCATGCAAATTCATTCTATCAGTAATGAATACATGGCATTAAAAACTAATACTTTTAAAGAACTCAAGAACTTGAATGTATTAGGATCAAATCCCAAATGAACACATACACGAACCCTCTTCAGAAAGTTCCGTGACCTTTCACTTCACTGCACGATCAGCACACAATTTTTCTCCCAGTTTCATGTCCATTCCATCACTGCTGGACAAGGAAAGTCCAACGGATGCGGCAAGAGACGCCACACAGCGCCAGGGCCGCTCTGCGTAGGTCAAGAGCCGCCGCTCACGCTCGGGGACTCGGCGCTGCCTCTCCACGTCTCCGTGGGAGTCGAGGAGAGGGACGCAGCGGCCCCCTCCCGCCACCACCAAGTCAGCCACGCAGCGGGCGCCCGGCACGGGCCTGGACAGCCTCTCCTACGGCGGGGGGGAAGGGGGGGGGGGCGGGGGACGCCCACCGCGGGGCCGGGAACTGCTCAGGGCCTCCCGGCCGCGCCCTGACGGCCCTCCTCACGCGCGTTCTAGAATCTTCCAGGCCCAACACGCCGCCGCTACCTCCACCTCCTCCTCCGCATCCCCCCCCGCCCGCCGGGCAGGGAGCGAGGCCGCCGCCGCCCCCCCCGCGAGTGCCGCAACCGCCGCTGGACAAAGCGTGGGGGAGGGACGCGACCCGCCGCGCCTTCCCATGCGTGTCTACGGGGAGCGCGGCCGCCGCTCCGCCCCGCCCGCCCCGGCCCGGCCGCACCCCACCCTCCCCCCGGGCGGAAGCGCCGCCGGCCGCCGCTCACCATGATGCCGGTGCCGCCGCCGGGAGCCCGCCAACCGCCTCCTCCACCAGAGAACCAGCGCGCAGCTCCGCAGCCCCCACGAGCTCCGGGCGGAAATGGCGCGGAGGAGCCCCCGCTTCCGGCGGCGCGCGGCACTCTGGGAGCCGCAGTCCGTCCCCTCAGGAGGAGGCGGGGCGCCGCGGCCTGCGCTGTCCTGGTGCACTAACCTGCCGGGTTATTTAATGAGTTGGAGTGACTTGGAGGCCAGTTGCCTCTTCCCTCGTGTTGTGTGGCGGCAGTTGCCCCAGTTTAATTGCATTGTATTCCTGGAGGTCAGTTCTCAAACCAGTCAAAACCTTTTTAAATTACCACTCCTGACCTCCAGTGCACTTGCCAGACCATCCCAGCTATCTGCTATTACATCATCCACATCACCAATGAAAAGCAGTGAACAGGAGATACCCCAGCACAACCCCACTCAACACATGCTTTATTTCAATATTAAAAAATCGGTAACTATTCTCTTGGCAGCTTTGCAGATGCATGAGACCACATCTAAGCCTTGTTCTGTCACCGCTTTTCCTCCACACAAAAAGCCTGTTAGCTACCCAGTCATACAAAAAAAAGTGAATAGCTTTGTATGACTTGTTCCTCCAGGATTAATTCCAGCCGGCATTCTTATTGCTGCCAGATACAAATCTCTTGGGATATATGCAAAGCTGTTTGTTCTAGATTCAAGCTGGTCAAACACAGGTATCTATCCCAATGGAGAAGGCAAAAAAGAACATGACCAGAACTCTGCCAACTTTCACATCTCTGGTTTCAAGTATGTCAATACCTGGTTAGTATTTTTCTTGAGTTCTTTGGGCCTTTTGCTTTGTTTTCCAAGACTTAGAGATGTTTTTCCCTCTAACCTTGTTCTGAAAGCTAAAATACTAACAACTTTAAGATCTTCAGTTTTCCTCATAGTTATGTAGAAAAGTATCTCAAGTTTCGGCTAGGGCTAATAACCCAGCTAAAACAATGTTAACTGTTTTTATCTCAGAATTAGAGTGTTAAGTCACATTGGATGCTACTGTGGTGTGAGCTGGGGGGAAAAAAGTGTTTAAAGTGCCTCAGACACTCAGCAAGTTACAGCCTTTGGAGGATCAAATGCTCATAGAAAAATTTACTATAGGGAATTTGTAAGTTTGGTTTAAGGGGCTTTTGACTATTGCTGAGCTATGATTTATAATGCGTAAAAGTAGTGACACCCAAATAACAAGAGCCCAACTTTAGTTCTGGGTTCCTGCCTCTCGTTTCCAGCTGCGCAGTGCCCTCGCCTCTGTTGTGCCGACAGCAGTTTGTAAGGTCACACTGTGAATAAGCAAAGGAAAAAAGTCCCTCATTTAAATATTTTCATAAACACATATGCTTTGTAAATCACTTCATCTCTTGAGCGCGTTTCAGTCCCCAAGACATTTTGAGACGTCAGACAGCTCAGAGCGAAGCACAGGCTTGGTTGCTCAAAGATGAATTCTCAATCAGACTTCCACGTCTCCATATCTACAGCTTGTGCCTTAATGCAGATCGAGACCTTCTGCTTACAGCTGAGCATTAATGATGTAGGAATAGTAGAGCAGCAACTGTTCCCTGCTTTCTCCAGGACCCCATAATTCAGGCACCAACCACAGTATGTAGTTTGAGGCTTACTTCTGTCAAACCAGTCACTGAAGCCTCCAAGCAGATACAAGTTTGAGGAGGGAAGGAAAACAAGAGACTTCATAAAATCCAACTCTTCAGGTGCTCCCAAATGAAAACTAACAGATGTATTATTGTGATTTACGTACAGGGATTTTACCAAGGCCAGTTTATATAACTACCGGAAATGCTAGTACTAGGCACGTATGGCTGGAAGGTTGGCTCTTGGCTGTTTAATGCCATCTACTCTGAGCCGGCTTCAAAATTTAGTTCCGAACAAAGCATCATTAGGTCAAGAATGCAAGGCATAGGCATATTTTAATTGGAATCACTTGGAATTGGCTGCATGATGTTTTAGTTATAATATTGCTAGCAATTAATTCTCTAACTGCATATGTTTTACCTACTGTCACATCAGAACTGGTGCACTCAAGCATTTCAACAAACACTACTGGAAAGCCTTCCTATTAGAAATGAAGGTACAAAGAATGAAAGTTTCTACATTAGTCTGTATCACGTAAATATGGAAACATGGAGCATGATGGACTGCCAAGCAGCCACTCCTGTTAGGAACACTGCAAAGCTGTTGGCCAGGGATATGAAAAGCTTGTCGAGAACTGAGTTTTCAGACATCCAAGTTACCTAACCAACATAGTGCAACGAACACTTAACGTTGTTTCTTAAGATTCTGAAAACAAAACATCTCCTGACATTTCTAGGGTTTTGTTCATTTGTTGGCTAGTTTAAATTATGCCTTACAACAGTGACTTAGGAGGGAGTGGAGATGCTGAATTTTGATAAATCACCACCATATTTTATAGACTCCAGAGAAAGCAAAAAGGCCATCTAGACAGGACTTCGACCTTGTATTTTCTTATTACTTACTTTCTGAATTTACCAGCACTATGCTAACAAAGTCCATTTAGGTTTTAGAAATCTTAAGTCTTTTAATAACTGAGAAAGGAGCACATTCAAATTGCTGGCACATGATTCACTAGCCAGTAGTTGACAACAGCAGTATTACCGCAGTACTACCACAACAGAAAAAAATTCTAAGTCTACCTACATGAGAAATACGTGACAGAACACTAGTAGAAATGAAACAAAAGCTTGGAGAAAAATTTAGACTCCAGGTCATCATGTTCTGGTTTTGGTTTTTTTTTTTTTTTTTTTACCACTGAGTAATGAGTGGAATACAAGTGTGTGTGTGTGGAGAAACAGACAGGTACCTGAAGCAATGATTTTAAGAAAAGCAAAAAAGGTTTTGCTAATGAAATACAATACAGCGATGCTAACACTGGGAAATCACTGAAGTAACCCACAGACGATTTTCAATGTAAAATCAATAGTTTATTGCCATGCTACAATTTTTTTTTTTTTTTCCAAATGAAGTTGGCACTGTTAAAAGGGAAAAAATGTTGTCATAATACATAATACATTTTTTAAAAATGCACATTTGGTAAGCTTTCTCACTGACAGCTTAAAACAAGTGAAATTATTTTTTTTTAAGATTAATGTGGAATAGCATAAAAATACACTCTTTCTGCATAGTATAATATCACTTTTTTAATAAAAGAAATACGGAATGTTTGTAAAAACAAATTCATTGAACAGGGCAAATTAATGGAGATTTTATAAACAATTTGGCAATGGTACTCCCACTGTTTAGACTTTTTTATATAAAAGAAATAAAAATCTAGAAAGCTACCTTTATACAAAGTTGCTATATTTATGCCTTTAAGTAGGAAAAAACATTTTATAATGCAAATTAGGACATACAATAATCTTACAATATCATACAATGTAATGACAAGAAAGGAACATACAACATAAGATTTTGGCCTTTGTAGAAATGTCTATTTCTGCATTTAATAAATGCATTTGTGGCACACTGGTGACTACTGTATTCTTACTACTACCAGTCAGCTTTCATGCTAGCACGGTATTCAGCTGTACTGTAATGGCAGGTCTGCAGTTTAGTTAAAACACAGACTGTTTTTCAGGAGATGAAAGGTGATGCTACAATGAAGCGAGATGTGAGAAAGGCAACCTGCCTGCTGGTTGAGACATCTGTATTGTGGGACACCATACAACACTCTTTCCTTTCATACCAGAGCATTTCTTATACATTCAGTTATTAAGTACCAAAGTCTTACAAGTGAGAACATCTGTGTTCGAGATTTGGCAAAATTTCAAGGAAAATACAAAGTTAGTACCAAATATATAATATATTATATATAAAATGTGGGTGTATGATATACACACATATTCTAATGCAAAAAAACTGCATTAATATGGAGTTAAATTTGCTGACATCCATTCCTAAATATCATAACCATTAAAAAACAGGTGTAATCCTGATCTTTCACACACTTTAGAATCACTTCCTCTTTCATACATAATAGTTAAAGCAATATATATGCAAGTATGACTAAGAAATCAAAATTCACATAATAATCTGAACTCTGACCACAACAAATAGGATTTCTTTTTTTAGTACATGTAATTAAATATATTTATATTTTTACAGTATTTTTAGACCATTCCTGAAGAACTTGACCAACCAGGTCCTCAGGTGTAACAGAGCTGTTAAGTCAGCAGAACTTAATCTTGTAGGAACACATCCAGTGGCCCTTGAAGTCAACGCGCATCATTCATTTGGCTTCAAAGGACGCTGCATGAGGCCCGAACAAGCTCCGGAAGGATCGCCCTGCTAACAAGGAAGATTCCCTGATGACATCAAAGCTCCCACCTCAGACTTCCTTTCCTACTGCCAAAGGGAAGGACTGGAGCAAAGGACACACAGACTCTGGGCTCTCTGGGTTGTTGGCAGGTGGCATTGGGAATGACCATGTAGAGCACAGCCCCCGCACCAGGGAGTGGCAAGGTGAGCTTCACGGCACCTTTTGTACTAAGGCTTCTCGTGGAAAGCAGAGGGGCTGCTCCTCCACGCTCATCGCTTGGCAATTCGGTCACCACGGGTCTCGGACGTGAGCTGTGGCTGGGACCCCAAGGCATTAAGTACTTTGCAGACACAGAGGAAGACGGTCCCTGTATGAAGGGTTCGAGCCTATTTCTTAATCATTTTTTACATAATCTCCTTTGTATATACACATATTTGCTACATAAAATAGAATTACACCGAAGTAATGGATATAGCAGAAGACATTGTCACAATATATGTATATTACCACACTAAATAATTACTAAAACTGCAAGAAAAATTTCAAAATGCCCTTTGTAATATATAAAAATATAGAAATGTCCAACACTTGTTTCATCAACTTTAAAGGTAACTTTATCTCTCATATTCTATTTCTATCTGTACACCTACATATTTCCAAACAAAATACTGCGTTAATCTGGAGTAAACACCGTGTTAGGATAATATATGACAGTCACATACCTTACAGCACAGTATCACAAGAAATAATGTATACATGGTCAGAGTTACAGCTGCTAATTTTTTTTATTATTATTCACTTATCTTGTCCAAAAGAGGAAGTAATTCCTAAAGATTGTGAAAGAACCTTAACTTATGACTTCCTGTCTTTTTAATATATGCTCTGTCAGAAGGACATCAGCAACTCCAACTCCATCTTAACGCAGTTTTTTGTGGTGGAATTTCTTCTGGATTTTTTTTTTTTTTGGAGTGTATGTGAATTTAAAATAAAGATATAAATGAACTTATGTTTATATTAAGTAAATACTGTCAAATATAAATGCCTGAATTGCTACCTCAAGGAAAAGATGGGAAAGATCTTATCATTAAATTCTTAAAATACCTAATTCTATCTATCAAACTGGAGGACCAAACTTCTTTCGGGGAAATAGGAGAATTTCAGATTTAAGTCCACTACTAAATCAGTTCCATCTTATTTGCAGCCATTAAATAAATTAGTACAGTGCAGAAATTGAATTTCACCATTGATCCCACCTTAAACAAAGAGAATACTGCTTAGAAACAGAGGTCCAAATCAAATACATCATTATATGCTCAAAGTAGTAACTGGCATTAATCAGAACTTGCATTTTTACTTCACTAACAGTGAATAAAGACAATCTTCTCCTTCCTGACTCTGTCTCATTGAGAAGTGGTAAAGTGTAAAACAAAAACAATGATAGCCAGATTTTGAGCCAACACACACTGTTAGAAAACCAGCAAAATCAACTGCTGGTCTCTCACCTGCAAAAGAGCAGCCCTGTTCTGACATTGGTTTGGACTTTGTACAGCTTACACCTTTCTGTGGCCCTTTTTACACCCAAGCCCTAGTCAGAGGCGTAAACACACACACAAATATCCAAACATTGGGAGGGCAGGAAGGGGGAGTGAATTAAGCAGTTTATGATATGAAATGTCTATCTGTACACTTAAGATTTCTAAAAGAGTTCTGTAGAATTTAATAGGAACAGGAATAGTGCTTCAAGACACACCATTACATTCAACCCCTGTCATATGCAAAATGCACTTATCGGGGGAAACAAAAAAATGTTATAATGAGAATTAAGGTTTTAAGAATGGTCTTTTTTATATTGTTCTACAGAGTCACCAAGAAACACCACAAAATTAAAAAAATTGGTCCTCCTCTTGACATCAATTTGACAAAAAAATATTTTCCTGATATAACCAATGGATTCTCACTAACTATATTTCTAGTACAATCTTTATTATGTAGTTTTGGTCGCCATTTCATCTTTTTTATCAACTCAGTCTCCTTGTTTAGAAGATACACTAATGTATGTCTTTCCCAATTGACTGTATTAAAGGAATACCTACAGTTAAAGGCCTTCCCTTGTCAAATGTGCTTGAAGGGTAGCAGCCAACTGCATGTTATGGATGAAAAGTGGAACTGATGGAAATGGTGCCATTTTTGAAGGACCTAGTTTATGTAAACTTACCATGTCTCAGTTACTAAAGAAAATGGTTACATATTTGTAGTTTCTCAGTCTATACACCTGTGGGCCCAAAATAAATATGATCTAAATACTGTGGAGAGATTTCAGCTGAAACCTGAATCCTAGATTACAGACACTAAACCTAACATCACAGCCTTTAAAAGAGACTGAACTGAAAAAATATTTACCAAGTCTCAAAGGGTAAAGTGCATTGCAACTACATCTACTTCAAGGGGCAGAAAATAAGGAATGCTAAAGGTGAGTAGCGCAGGTAATAAGGACTACTCAGTATGTTTGCAGCATACACAAAATGAGAAAGCATTATCCCACCTGTAAAATGTAAGAGGGTAAAAAAATAGTCCTGGAAAACAAGTTGTCAGGCATGTTAATTAATTAAGGCTACAGAAAGTTGAAATTCCAGTACATTCTCAATTCTGGGGACCAGAGCTAAGAAAACACTCCCTATGAAGTACTGTGAAACTTGCAACAACATAAAAAAACCCCCAAACTACTCACACCATCCCTTGCATCTAAGACTATTCAGCCTGCCTGCACAGGACAGTGCAGCAGAACTAAGGAGGGATATGGCTGGTTGTTGTAATTTCAGCAGGTCACTTAGCATCTACCTGAAGCCTCTGTTTCCCTATTTGTCAATTAAGAGTATTACTGCCCTGCCTCACAGGTGTGTTTTAAGGGTCCAAGTAATTAGTATTTCCAAAATACCCATACTATACAGATGAGGACCAAATATTTCTAGGCAGTTAGCTAGATCAAACATGTTTGCCTTAAAACACATGCTGAAGCATTAGTTCAGCTCACAAATTTAAGTGAGCTAAAAGTTAAGAAGAATCACGCCAGTATCATTAACTCAGTATTTTGCAAATACTTGGCAATTTCTCTTCAGTACAAAGACTGGTGCATAGCATAAGGTGAGGCAATGGCAAAGATGTGAAGGAGCACTAATGCTGCAGACCTGTAAAATATGTAGTCATTACCTTCTTGAGTACCAAGGTCTCCCCACAAGTCACTGGGTCTATCATAAGAGTATGCATAGGTTAACCACAAAAACATTAATGAGGTTTTTTTTAATCTCATTGAAGTTCCTCACAATGGTCTCAATGACTCCCACCTTTTGCCCCTGCAAATTATGTTCTTTGTGCATCTGGTATTTCAGTACCATAGTCTGTGAAGAATGATGAAAGTCAAGAGTGAAAAGGTAGCCTGATATCCCCTAATGGTGTGGCAAGATGCATGTACTTCAGGTGCTACCACTGCTGCCACTGCTAAACTGAGATAAGACTAAAGAGGAATACACTCCAATTTAAAAGACAGAGAATAATTGTAGTTTGTTTTTTATAAAACTTCAATTCAAATATTGCATGAAGACCCTCAATTCTTTCTCAGATCTCCAAATGGCTTTTCTTACATGTTTTTCCTCACTCACAGTTCAAGGGTTATTTTACATCACACCAGTTCACACAAGTGTTAGTTCCTTTGCAATCACAGGCTCAAAAGTAATCTCTTATGCTGCTAGTACCAAGGTGCACCTGCAATACTGCCAGAATTCTAAAATTATTCAGAGTATTAAAAAAACCCCAAACAAATTTCTGCTAAGGGTGCATCTGGCATATTCAACAAACAACATTCTACCTGGATGTACCTGTAACACTGAGCAGCAATCATTGTAACCAAGTTCACCAACTGCAAAAGGAAACGAAATATGCTTGTAGATAATACTACCTTCAGATAATTTAATACATATCTTTCTAAATTATACTATCAACTATGGATGCACATTGCTAGAATGTACAATTTTCTATAAAGAACAATCAAGTCCAGTACCCTGCCTCCCGTGTAACCTGTGTCTGATGCTTTAGAGGAAGACAATAACTGCATAATAAACCTTTCCAGTTGTGCAATAATGCATGCTGCTGGAGAGCTGGGATATTTCTGTCAGGCATAAAAAAGTAGAACACTGGACAAAGACAACCATTTGACCTTCAAGAGTCTTTCTTTGTCAAACGCAGAGCAAGACAAACACATAAACGACCCTGAACAATAATTAAAGCTATGTACAAAATTTTGACTTTTAAAACAAGACATTACGAACAGATAAAAAAGAAACACACAAACGCAAAGAAAGGAAGGCACACTGAACTAAGAAATGGCAAGAGAGCCTTAATTCATTCAGCCAACCTGTGAATTCCTTCACAAAAAAACCCCCCAAAACTCTAATGAGATTAAAATTCTGTCAAGATTTCACAGGGAACTTTACGCTACTTGGAATTCTCTTCTAGCAGAAGGAGCTTAAGGCTAGGTTTAGATGCATTAATAGCTCTGATCAATGAACTTCGATGTGACCTCTCAAATATCACACAAGTTAAGAAAACTATCAGAAATTAGAGGCCGCCTTGCCCACGCGGTCCTAAAAAAAAAAAAAAAAAAAAAAAGAGAGAGACAGACAAAAAAAGGTGTGTTGTTTATATCCCTTGAGATGAACCAATATATCGTGTACGTCAAACTGAGTGAATTAATGCATTACATACATTTCATTCTGGAGGAGCCACTTCAATGAGGAATGAACGCAAGATAGGTATCTTGAAAAATTAGGTTTACCTGCTAATAATGCACATATCAAGAGGCTCTAAAAAGTGTTATAATTGCCATTAATGAGTATAGGCACCAGACCAGAATATTTATAAATTCAAAACCGGCATGTCACTCAGACTCTAATCAATTTAAAGAGGCACTGTGAAAGGTGGTGATGCTGCTATGCAGTAATTACTACTACTGTAGAATGAAATAGTGTTACCTAAATGAATACTTGCTCTACATTAATTCCCTTTAGTTAGACAAGTACATGAAGTATGCAGAAAAAGCTCTATTAGTCTATAAAAGGCGTTAGTGTTAAGAAATGCAAAGTATTTGCATCTTCAATTTCATAAACTTCACAAAAGGTGCAAATGATTTAATGCTTTCCAGGCTCACATAGGCAGGTCAGTACTGTTATGTCTAGTTTTCCTAGAAGTACCATCATCTCGGGGCAGTGCTTTTTGCAAGCTTGACATAGCAGCAGTTCTTTCAATGTCTATCACAGCATACAGCTCTGTGCGCCTGGTTGGAGTTTGTGGAAGTGGAGTGGTGGGAGTTTTTGGAGTCTGAGGGTTGTCGGAGTCACTACCACCTTCCAAGTCAACCTGTATATAGTTGAGCTGCCTGTGTTCTAAACTTGGACGCCTAATGTCAAAGTTAAAGACTGTTGGGGTACAGTCCCGACGTCGTGTAAATTCTACTTTATGAGCACTTGCTGGTACTGTTACATTCTCTGTATTGACATAATTATGCATTGGATCTAGGTTATTGTGGTAGCCATTCAGAGATGGGGTCTTTGGTCCTAAACTGTCATCTTCATCTCTACTCAGCTTGCGGGCTTCCCAAACAGGAGGCAAGGATGGCAAGTTCTCATAGTTCAACAGCGCAGTTCTCCTCTGAGCAGAGTTGTTAATGTTCTGGGTGTCTGAGGTACTGGTTGATGTCAAACGACCTCTCCTGACCCCTGAGGCACTAGGGATTGATAACCTATTTATATTTTCATACACTAATTTATTACCAGATGGTGTTTCTCTACGTTCATCACTGTCGTACCCAGTGTCCCATTCAGTGTTGTTTGTGCTGCTGCCGCTAACTTGGTCTCTCCCAAGTTGCTCCAGTTTCTCTCTTTCCATTAACTGCCTCTGAACAGGTGTTGGTCCTAAAACAAACTTGACTCCTTCAGGCTCCAGGAGAACCTGAGCATCTCTGTCATCAGCATACATCTGATCTTCTTTCACTTTAGTTGTTTCAGTGTTTGAAAGCTTTGATTCCAGTGGCGCATGCACACTTGATCGATTTTTTCTTTCCTCTTGTACCCCAGTAGTGTTGACATAAGTGTGCACCTAAAAGGGGAAGAAAAAAAAGGAAATTCCAATGCTATTTGCACTTTTTTTTTTTCCCTCTCCAAACTTATTTCCTTCTTAACCCCCCACTTTTTTAATCAAAATACCTGAAAACCAAATCTAGTGATAGCAGCTGCTTAAGAGCAAAGGTCATCTCTCTCACATTTTGCTGAACTGTGCTCAGTTTGGGGTTTTTTCCCCTGAAATTTTGTTCCTGGTTTTGTTAATGTTACTCTAACAGAAGAACAGAATTTACATCTTACATTAGTAATTATTTTAATTTAATGTTTTATCTCAGTTGTGCTCTAATTACAGCTTTTCCAGTTCTATTCCAGCTCTGCTCTGATCAGGGCAACCTTGGGCTGCTCCAACTTAACTCATTAGTTCACTTGGACAAATCAGTGAAACAGAGCTCTACTTTGTTGTCCTTTACCATGACAGCGACCAACAGTTCATTAGCTGCTTTGGCTAAATTTATCTTTGTAATTTCCACACTGCAAAGGAAATCTACGGTCCATTTTAAAAGAGGAAAAAAAAAAGACCTAAAAAACCCCCAAGATCTCACCTTGTGTACTACTCAGGCAATAAGAAGAGAGATTGGCTCTACTGGAATAACAGTTCATTCTTTCTTCAAGAGCCAACAGCCTCCTAATACCAGAAACTGAAGTAGAAAAATATACAATTCCATATGAACTGTGGCTCTCAGAATTAAAAAGGAGCAGGAGCTGGCACCACATGCCACTAAGGCAAGGCAGGAATACACCACTAGGTTATCCCTCCAAGTTCCCACAGTGGATCAACACAAGGCTGAATGGGAAAAACTGGAGTAATGGATTCCTCCTCTAATTTTTAATCCAAACAGCAAAAGTAGTATTTTACAGCAGCAGCCTTCCCAACTTCTCTGTCAATCTCTACTTGACTCCTGCACCAATTCTTTAAACTCATTTACTCTTCAATAACTCCAACAATAACACTTGGACTCTTCTGTGGGGGCTCCTAACAAATCCTTTCCCACAAGACAGTTCACTGCACTTTGCTCTGGTTACGTTCTCTGGTTTCCAACACTTTCTTGTCACATGTGAGAGTCTTCCTAAACCACATTACGTTTTATTGAAGTTAATTAACATTTTCATCAACAACCTGAATGATAAGATAGCACCCTCTGAAAGTTTTCACTCTATCCCAGGTTGGTAGGGTTTCCACTGAGAGGGATCTAAGCAGCCTGGAGAATTATCTCATAGAAACCTCGTGAAGTTCAGCAATAGCAAATACAAAGACCAGTGCCTGGTATGGAACACCACCAACAGTACAGGCTAGGCACCAACTGACTTGAAAACAGCCTTGCAGAAAAGCACCAAGGGATCTGGGTGGATGGTAAACTGAATGCAAGTCAGCAGTGTGCCCTTGCAGCAGTGAAAACCAGATGTGCATATTCGTTTGTGTTAGCAAATGCACAACCAGTAGGTTAAGGAAAGTGATTAGTACTGTCAATTCAGCACTTATGAGACCGAATCTGAGCTCCCCAGTACAAGACAGACACCACCATACTGGAGCAAGTCTAGTGGCGAGCCATGATTAGAGGGGCTGGACCATGCGACATACAAGGAGAAGCTGAGAGCACCATCCTTGTTCAGTCTTATGAGAAAGCCAGGAAACCACCTAACTGTTTTCAACTACCTAATAGATAAAGACAAGACAGAGCCAGACCCTTTTTGGAGATGTTCAGCAAAAGGCTAAGGGGCAATGAACACCAGCTGTAACAGGAAAAAAATCTGATTACATATTAGGGAGAAATGCTTTCACAACAAAGGTGGTGAAACATTGGAACACATGGCTCAGAGACACTGTGGAATCCTCTTGTTTAGAGTAGTCAAAGCATGACAGGACAAGGCTCTGTGCAGCCGCCTCTAACTTTAAAATTTGACCCAGAGACTCTAGAGCTCCCTTCTAACTTAAACAATTCCATGATTTCTATTTGTCAAATAGAAGATTTACATGTAAAGAAGCTTTTTGACCAGGATGTCTCATTATAAAGTACAATTCATGTGTTTAAAAATAATTACTGAAATTTGTGGAAAGAACATATACAAATACATGCTTTCTATATCTTTGTTTGCATATAAATATGGAGAGCAACTTAAAATAGTTACTTTTCCTCAGCAAACTATCCTACAAAGTATTATTTTCAAGAGGTAAAGCAAACACTCTTCTGAGGTAGCTAACATACAGTAGAAATACATTACACCTGATACTGAAAAACACAAATGAAAGCCTACAGAACAAGCATTAGAAGAATCTGAACTAATGTAGAACCTAAGTTATATGAGGGGAAAAAGATACCCACTTGCTCCTCTGCTACAAGTAAAGGATGTGTTGATTCTTCACCAACAGAGGGGAGGCGTGCACTTCCGACAGAAGGATGTCTGCTGGAAGGATGTGATGAAGCATCTCCAAAAGATGGATATCTGGGATAGCCGTTAGGTAAACTTTGTGCATTGAACCCAGGAGCTGATTCAATTAGAAAACAAGCAAAACCATATTAAAATAGAACATTTTACTGTATATGAGTAAGATGCTTTACATCTTCATTTTTCAATTTTCAAAAGAGAAATTAAAATAGTAAAACAATATTAAATATTCACAAGATTCAATTTTGTTGGGGGGAAGGAAAGGGAAAACAAATTGCAGAGTATAGAATCCCGGTATTTACTGGGAAACATGTCTGAAGCAACCACTGAAATCTATGTGAATTACAGACCACAGTCCTCCCAGTAAACTCCCTATCCAACTTCTCTTTTACCATTAACAACATCTCCCTAACAAACAGAGAGTTAATTACTTAAGCTTCCATTTCTCTGAAATCATCAATAACCTGGAATTCTTAGTTTCAAATATCAAACCATCTGCCTGAGATTACCAAAAATCTTCTGGTATTTTTGAAAGGATTTCACTCTATCTACTCATCCATCTACTCAAAGCAAAAGAAAGATTCTAAACCCACTGTAGATGTGATATTACCATTACTTTTTTTTTTTCCCTAATAAAAAGGTTGGAACATTGCCCAACATCAACATTTCTCAGAAATGATACAAGTAAAATACGGCGCTATATTATAAAGCAATTCAATAGATGTATTCATAATTCAGTGAAACAGCAGTCTTATGCAACAACTAAGTACCCAGACCTTATTTCTTAAAGCTGAAGAACTTGACTATGGCAGTCTTGCTCTCAAGACTTAGGATTCTTGAAAGAGAATCCTCAGCAAGTACCTCAAGAGAATGCATTACTGGTAATTAGCCTCTTAGCTTTAAATTAGTTTTCTTTTTAATTACTTAAAAGATTTAATGCAAATTAAATGCTGTTTTCAGCGAAGTACCACATTACATTCAGGGACATCATCTGACAGTATAACTATACTTACTGGTAGGTGTTCGAGGGGTTCTTGGAGCTTCCAACTCAGTTTGATGATTATTCCTTTCTACTACTGGTTCTTCTACCACATTTATGCTATTATTCTGCATTATCTCTTGCAGCATATTAAATAGTTCTTCTGCACGGGCACATTTAAAGGCAAAGATTCCTGTAAATACACAAGAAAAAAAATCAAAATCCTTTAATGTAAGAAACATGCCTTACCATGTATTAAAAAAAAAAAAATAGAACTGGAATCCACGTAATGAATACCTGTTAAAGAAGCAAAAATGTTAAGAAATTTTTATTCCACCAAAACACACAAAATTACTGTGAGAACCTTTAAAGTGTTTATCTAACAGAAGAATAAGATACCCATGCACCAAAAGTTAATTAGAACAGAAAACTGATTCAGTTAAGAGCAAAACTAAGTTTTGAGTGCTCAATGAGGGGTAAAAAAAACCCCAAACCACAAAACAGGGCAAACTATTTTTTTTTTAAAGCTGATAAAAAGTATACCTGTTAAATAAACAAATTTTAGAAAACACTAAATGAAACTACTGTGGTGCTACAAGGTAATATTTTTAAAACCAGATTTCTATTCAATTGCCATAAAAATAAGATGCCTGCATAACAGGAAAGGATTTAAACACTGGGTAAAAGTTTAGTTTCTTTAAGAAGATTAAACTGAAAAGCTAGTAAGACAAACTGTGTAAAACGGACAGTAACAAACCAATTGCTTTAGGCTAAAGGATAGACACAGAATACAAAGTTAGCAGCAATACCATGTATTTTGCGTGTGTATTGTGCCACTTTGCCTTTAAACAGCAGGGAGCGCCCCAACTTACCCTCACCAGCAAAGTCGCAGCTTTGGATTATTCTTCCATTGAAAGCATGAAGTTAAAGTTGACATGCTTGTTAAACGTGGGTGCAGGTGCTCATTTTTTAAAGTGAGTATTACAGTCTTAAAACACTCTTTACTAAAAAGTACCTACTGATACAGCTAGTTCTGTAAGTGCAATTATGTTAATATGCTGGCAATTATTATCATCATATATTTATTTAAGGATGCAGAACTGTGACAAATCAGAACTACCAGAAACGCTCCACATGACATAAGTTCACAAAACCCAGCTGGGAATATACCAGATGGGCTAAGAGGAATGACGCTCAACAATTAATATTCAGCTGGCACAGTGAACAAGCTTCATGCTTGCAATACAGCAGCTGTAGAGCATCTTCTACTACATTTCCCCAACCCATGATCCAGCTCAAGTACAACAGTCCATGGTTTAATTTTTTGTGTATTTCTGAAAATTCACACCAGATACTTAAATCTTAATGGGCAAAAAATAAAATTTTTAAAAAATCTAGGTTCACAAGCTTTAAAAAGCTCCCAGTATGTTTCTGAGAAATTCAGCTGGCTTTACTATTTTGTTTAAAAAAAAAAATGCTTCTAAATTGCTGATTCCTTAAAATATGAGGTGAATCAAATTGGCACTGGTACTGCAAGCAAAAACAACTTAATGAAACCTTGGTTTTTATTAAATGCGTTCACATTAAATACAATATGATCTGTCACTTACACAATATGGTGACACACTAGCTCTTCCAAGTTTTCTATCTGAATTATCTATTAGCTGTGCTCCCAAAACATGTCTTCAAGGTTTTTAATTCCTAGCACAAACTCAGTGTTTCAACATCAGTGCACTCTGACAACTTATCAATAGATGTAATTTGAGATTAAATGGAGAACACAAACAAGAATACTGACTAATGCAATTAGTAAAAGTTGCTGGGCAGTATTCAGGGTATTCTCAAATGAAAAACTTCTCCGTCATCTCACCAAGTGAAGATGAAGTTTTGCAACTGTACCCACAAAACCCAGTGTAGGTCTCAGGAACAATGCTCCATTGCAAAAAGGCAGCAGAGAGAACATTTTCTGCCAGATTTCTTTTTTCTCAATATTCACAGTATTTTAATATTACGTAAGGAATGCAAGAAACAAAAGAGGGAGGAAAGGGTTGCTGCTTACACAGCCTGCTTAATCTTCTCTATTTAAAAAAAAAATTAGGAGGGAAGCAGAGAAGTCAATTAGACTCGGTGGAAAATTTTGCAGAATTTCTAATAGGCCATGGAAAAGAACCTTCAAAATAGTATTTTCAATTGAATTGTATTCGTATCTATTTTACCTTTGGAAGAAGCAGTAAATTAAACCTGCAAAATCAATTAAAGTGATTTTCTTCAAAACAAAGTTTATTACTTTCTTCTTCGAAGTCTGAACATTTGCTTAGTGTGGAGCATACTGTAACTTTTGAAAACATCTCCACTTCTCATTAGGAGATGAACTGAGAATGCCTTCTAAACTCTTATCAAAAAAACCTGTCTGCCCTTACCTCTGCTTGGACAATGAAGATTGACCAGCTTTGTTTATGATCAAGTTCCAGACATTCCAGACTTTTTAGTGAAATAAAAAAAAATAATTTCCAATTGTTAAGTATCATTATTGATAAACACACTAGTAAATGCTAAAAATCTGTAAGAAAATAAAAATGCAACTTAATTTCACAATGGATGAATACATAAGAATTCCAACTACACACAGCTACATCACAGTAGAAAGATGTAAAATGAGGCTAAGACCTCAACCAAAACAGCTATTACCTCAGGCACCGCTGCAGTGAAGTAAGATAAAAGCCTAAATGTTCTCACTGGGAGCCAACCTTGGCCAGGGCAGGCATGATCTGGGAACTGGAAAGGTAGACAACCTTTTCCAGTTACAGCCACACAGAAAATTGCTGAGCATAGCTGGAGTTTACACACATGGTATGAAAATGTGTCAAAATTTGATAATGGTGTCACTGATATAAATGAAAGTGGTATTTGTTGTAGGAAGAGGATGAAACACAAATGTGTTGCTTAAGACAATAATAGAGTAGGATATTCAGTTCATACCAGTGCTCCAATCTTTTAAAATCTAAAAATAAAGAATTCTTTGAATTATGAGGAGATTCCTCCAGCTTCAGGTTTCACTGGCCCTCCCTGAAAGTCAAGTCAGCCTCTGAGGTAGAAGAATTTCCCTGTCAAAACCACCTTCTAAGTTGACCAGAAGTATCCACACATACAGGCATGAAGTGCTCCAGACCTACAATGTCAAAAACTATGTACAACTCAAATCCTCGTTTTACCATAAGACCAACTCATAAGGTAACTTTTTTCCAGAAACCACCTTCACATATAAAACTATCGCCTTTACAACCCTTGCCAAAGGACAGGCAAATTATACTTTTTTTTTTTTTTTAAACAAAACTGACTTACAACATCAAATAAATTTCAAAAAAGCTTTATATACAAAAATGCCACATACCTTGTCCAGTTTGACACCTTCGGCCACTTTCAAAAGAGAAAAGATTTGAGTCATAGCCATAGCGACGGAGACAGAGGTAGTGCCATTTTACAGAGTCCCTTTTACGGGTGTACAAAATTAGTTCTGTATCTGTAAGTTCCATTATGCCAGAACCCAGTTCATTACCATCATCATCCACATTAATAACCTATAAAAATGAAGTTAAACAGCATTAGGTAAGTACTCTTTTGAGCACCAATGCAACTACTAATAATGTTTCACTGGTGCGCTTCATCTGCTCTGTCATATTAGTTATGATCCTTGAGGTAGAAGTTTAAAAAAACCCTACACCTCACCAAACCAGTTCCTTTGCTCCCCCAACCCAGAATTAAAATAATACATATTTAAGAGCAATATGAATGAGACTGCATAACGTCATTGTAAAATCTGAGGGGAAATTTAAAATAGAAGAGGTTTGTAAGTTAAATATTTTTTTTTTTTTTTTAGAACTGGCTTTATGTACATATTCTAGTATTGCCACACAGATAAGGCATGCCTCAGATAATGGAATCCTTCAGAGCCTCGTTTCTAAAAAAAATTAAAAAATAAATAAAAAAAAAATTTGCTTTCTCATATAACCCCAACTTACAGTTGGGAAAAGGGATGAAAAAGGATATGGGGCTCCAAGATGAAGCTCCCTTCACATACCTGTATAACCTTGCACTGTGCTGAATCACCAGACTGTTTTAGATTTTTTTAATGTCTTTTTAAAGTCAACAAATAATTCAAATACCCTATGGTTATCTTGCATGAAAATGTGTATAAAGCTTAAACTCTTACTCTTTCTGCTTTTGCACCAGTTTGAGGTCATCCACATCCTTTATGGAATTCAGACAATGTATATTTTGCTCCACGTGTATTTTATCTCACAATGCTGCTTTTAGTGGGATTCTTTCTTACTCAATAAAAAGACTACCAAAAAATCTTCCCTATGGTATCAATTCATGTTACTCCTTAAAGAGACATTTCCAACTTGGAATTTAGTCAATTGAAAAGAATTAGGAATAGTTTCATCTGCCACTGAGGTTTATGCCAACTTTCTTCATTTTGCAAATTACATTCTTTCATCTTCTCCCCCCTGCTGCTAAATCAGCGACCCACACAAAACAATAGAGAAATTCTACGAGGAGAAAAATAGGAAGTAGTTACACAAAGTGATGTCAAATGCATAAAAAGTAAGAAAGCAAAAAAATACTTTATCCTTCAGCTTTTTGTACTGATAATATTAAACATTTCCAGAAATTCCCATGGTTTTAAAGCTCATTTCAGTATTGCCTTTAGGCAACGCATGAATCATTTTTCAGTATGGAAGCATTACATTCCTTTGCCAACTCACAGAGACAGTTTGGAGCACAAACACAAATCTGACTTGTGTGACTATGCAAAGGTATGTTTACTTAGAGTCACTGACTTCAGCAGCTTCATGTTAAGCATCTGAACAAGCGTTCACAAGCTTATAAATTCCAGGGATATAAGGGACAGAAGTACGTTTATAAATAAAATTTCTTCAAGTGAAGGACAAAATTTCTCAAAAGGCTATAATCAGTACTGATCTTCAAGTAACATCAGCAGTCCTAAAATTTTCCATTGCTGAACCCAGATCCAGGTTCATTATCACACTTCTCCCATAGCTCTTCTCTTATACTTACAACTCCCTTCTAACTTCCATAACCTCCCAGAGGCAACAATGTTACTTGGGTCCTACCATCTGAAATGGAGATGGGTCAAAAGCACAGGGCTGCTTCTCTTTGCTGAAGATCAAAACTATCATAAAAAAAGCCTAGAGAGTTCTCTGGTAACTGTTGGTGAGAGGATTTCTCAAAGGAACAAGAGAAACTTGTAGCCACAGACACCTGCAACTCTGCAGTACTTTAATCATTAATTCTCACCGTATTTTCATTTAAATTTTTTCCAATCACAGACCTACTGTGCAAGAAAGCAACAGAATAATTCATAGCATACCACATCAGTGCTTACCTTAAACTTGTTTCGATGGTTATCTGGGACAGTTTCTTTATCTGGACAGCTACAACAGCTACCCATGACTTCTTTAGAAGACCATGTGATCTCTAAAGAGGGAAACAAAAAACCCAAAATGATCATTTAGTTGAAGTAAAAATAGAGTATCATCAACAAAACAATGCAACACAAATTGCTCTCTGAAATTACAATTATTCATGATGAATTTTGCAGTCATAAGTAAAAAAATAAAAGTATTACAAATATTTTTAAATAGTTCAGTTAGATCTGGCATTAAGGAGTGGCAACACTGAGCTGTTAAAAGTCCTACCAATAATTCAACTTGAGGTTACTACCAAACAGATCCATTTGATTTGTCACTTTAATTCCCATAGTAGCAGCTTGGGGGAAGACAAAACCCAACAGCTTACTGGGTGCGATTCTCATCTCCTAAACCAGGGCCTTTACACAAGACAACTATCTGGATTCCAGTTCTGTCTACATGAGCACTCCCCGGTTTAGACTGCTGAGTGCAGCCCTAGTGACGCCCATACAAGCCCTGGGCAGTAGGAGGTCACCAGGCAGAGGCAACACAAAGAGCCCACATGGCAATCCTGAAAAGCTGCCCTGGCTTCGGCAGCTCCAGAGCTGGCCTGCGATGGATGGTGGAGGTGTTCCAGGCCTGGAGGCAGTCCTGTGCTGGCAGCCATGCAGTGAGGCTCCGTGCTTCCACTTTTAAATACTTCCCACATAGCAATGTACATAAAACTATGTGATTGAAGTCAAGGGAAGGGAAGGGAAAAACCTCCACATTAAACACAAATAATTTAAAACTTGGGGGGTTTTTATTTCTATTAAGTTCTGTTTAGATTAAATTGTGTTACAGAGTCTACTTCATTTGCTATAAAACAGTAAAATAGTCAACACAGAACAGGATGGCTAAATCAAGGAAACAAAAAATAAATATTTGATATTTTCATTTCAAGATTTTTGTATGTATGGTAAAGCTTTCATAAAACAGTATGATAAAATATTTGTAGAACAAAGTCTCAGAACTTGCTTCTCCCTCTACCACTTTGCAGGGGGTGGTATGTCTTGTCCTTCATAAATACAAGAAAGTCAGACAAAAGAAAACTTAACCCATTTACATCATCTTTATATCGGATAAGAACTAAAATTTCCACTACACAAATGAAAAGTGGGGCAAAATCCTGGAAGAGAGCTAGTAAGTCAACAAGAGATTATGACATTAGGAATCAAGAAGACAGAACTGATTGATAACTTTTCCTGACTAAAGAGGAAAAAAAATCTGATGTCACCTTAAGAAAACCAGGACTTGCTTTCTAGACAGGCATTTGTATTAGCATGCAGCAGTAGTATCCAAGTAGCACTTCAGTCTGCTGAGAAATAAGCAATACAATGAAGAGCAGCTAACTCTTCCCCTCTTTTTGACCAGAAAAGCCACTCAGAAAAGATACTGTTACCCTAGAGACTGTATAAATATGTCTAAATCTGCCTCCAAACCCCTGCAGAGGTGAAATGGAGAACTTAGGAAAAGGTAACAACATGGCTTGGATTAATCCAGGAAGAAAGAGGCAAAACATCAGACACATAGTCAAAATCATGGATCTCTAATGTCATTTCTGGCCACAACATGAAAACAGGCATTAACTTGACAGATATTTTTTCCCAACTCAACATGAAACTGGGGAGCTGGTTATTTGCTTCCACTGTTGCAGAGAGAAGCTATGCTACACACAAGTGGTTTTTTGCATAGTGAAGTCCTGAATTTTATTAATCAGTCCAATCAGTCTCTTAATTAGACTACTTTTAGTAGTCTTCACACATACATCCTATTGCTATTTTAACTATTCCATTTTCTTGCTTATGAATTCTGCCTGTTTTGTTTAGAAAGGGAGATACAGGTAATAACACCTATCACTGATTTCCTATCCTGTGGCAGCCCATAATGCCTCACTACAGTAACATTCAGATGTTGGTCTTGTTAACCTACTGATGCTACCCTATTTATTCTGAGATTTCACTGCTAAAAAGAGCAACAGGTGACAATAGATGCAATGCAGATTAGCAATGAATATATAAATTTGCAGGAAAGGTTTTCAAGCTCTGGTCCATACAGCAGTCAGTTGCAGATGCTTCTAGAAGCCTTCAGGCACAGATACTTACAAATAATAAAGTCCAGTCTTAGACCTCCTCAGACATTCTGACAGTGAAAACACAACTACATAGCAGCATGCTGTTACAGTATCATGACTTTCTTTGCATTCAGCATAAAATAATTGATCAAATCTGTTGGAGGCAGATGCCTGCAAGCTTAAGCAATTAAAAACAAAACTTTAACTGCACAGTAATTCAGGAAAAGTCACTAGAGTTGCAAGTAGAAAGCTGTAGTATAAGTATAGCCACTGTATCTCAAGAACAACAAAGAAAGGGTATGTAATCAATAATCATACAAGCTTGTCATTTTGTCTCTAATATATTCTAATATTAATACTTTGGAAAACCAAGAACTGCAACGCTGCTTCAAAGGAGAGATGTGAACCAAGGCTATGAGGAAGAAATGAAACAGCTAGGGAACCAGCAGAATTAAAAATCACTCACCTAGATTTGGCCATTAATACTCCCAGCCTCTGCTGCAGCATCAGGGCTTCTGTCATACTCAAAGTGTCATGCTGTCTTGTCACAGAACTAATCATTTGACCTAGAACTAGAAGAGTACATAAAAATGTATTTTTTCTTTTTTTAAAGATGCCAGTTAGTAAACTAACAAAAATGCATACTTTTTAAAAATTATTTTGGCAGTATTATGTCAAGTGAGGTATTCATGGCTAGGGTGCATCTTAAGTGGAGTTTTAGACAAGAGACTTAAGACTCTTAGAGCCTCCCCAGCATTTCAGTGCCTAGTTGGGTCTTGAAAGAAAATAATCTGGTATACCTTTCTGCAGTGTAGACTGTCACACTGGGGCCTCCACTCATTCTCCACTCACTCCTTACCCAATTTAGTGTGTGGAAATGACAGATGCAAAGATGCCATTATTCTTACCACATACTGAACCAAACCACAGCAGACAAGACAGAACACATACAACTCAACTCTGCTTAACTCCCTCTTGCTTATCCTACTGAACATACACAAATGCTTACTTGTATGGTTAACATACCACCCTTTCTCTGCTTCCCTCATGATTCTTGCTCCATGACACTAACCATAAATTGCTTTGCTTTCACTTCCCCCACATCCCCAGATTAACCTCACACTAGCTATCCACTCACATCTAACACCAAAAAACCTGCTGCTTCCATCAGACTAACAGTTGGCAGCCTCCATTCTCTGTAATATTGCCAAACAAGCACTTGATGTTTCCTTTGATGCTGCTTCTTAAATGCCAGAGAAGGGCTAAATTATCAGAAAAAAATACTTCATTATTAGTCCTTCTTATCAGCCTTTCAGGATGTCTATGCAAACTTGTTTGAGACCATTGCAGCTCTACTCATCAATACTGCTGCAATTCTTTGTATCGATCTGCTGTCCTCTGCCTTGCACCTGGATTAAAAGCATTTTGGGAACCCAAAGCACTCTTCTTTTTTGCATAGTATCAAGTGTAATGTAGTCCCAAACCCATCCCAGGTCCTAGGCATCATGATGATAGTTGCAGAACACTCTTACTGTGAAGGGATTGTGCAAGAGAACAGCAGAAATTCAATACTGGTAAATGCAATATAATGCACCTAGTGAAGGAACTCTGTGAGTTAGGAAAGATCAGTCATGTAGTCACACAGTTCAATGAAAACACTAGCTCAATACCTATCATAAAGCAAATGAAACAGAATTGTTCAGAAAGAACTAAAAGAGCCAAAACAAAAATACATTTCTATTGTAAGAATCCACACTGCACTCACAGATGCAATAATGTATGCAATTGTGCCTCCCCCTGTCAAAAAAGAGTAGACCCAGATATGCTACTGGGACTCCTCGGCCTGGGAAAAGGGACCACACAGGACAGAATTATAGGTGACACAGAGAAGATACATAAAGCACAACTATTCTCCAAATGCAAACATTAGGGAGCAGCAGTTAACATTATTATGGGGCAGGTTCAAAAAAACTACACAAAAGTACCTTCTGCACATGGTATGTAGTTAAACTTTGTGATCCACAATGTCTTGTGGGAATGAGTTGCAAAACTATAAAGATTCAGAATGTAACTGGACAAACGCAAGCTCCGTGAAGAACTTTCAAACTCAAGGATGTCACATCTGACTCAAAAAGTCTCTAAGCTGCAGATATTTAGAAGGGTCTCAGGGAATGATCATAAAATGCTCCCTTGTACTATTCCCTTCCCTATATATTTACTATTGGCTGTCAGAATTTACTATTTAGTGTCAGAAACAGGATACTGAACAAACCAATACTTCAAAGTCTGACGCAATAAAGCCGTTAACATAAAAGGATGACATGGACTTAGCACAAGTTTTTGAGTGCACTGTCATAAGACATTAAAAAAAGAAATAAATAAAACCTGTATTTAACTTGAACTAAAACCTAGATTTCACAAAGGTATAGAAGGATAAACTTATTGAACTGCTTGACAGATATGTATATTTACATACAGATACTAAACAAAGATTCTCTGCTGTGCATAAGTGGTATTTAATATCAGGAGCTTGCAGCAAGTCACATACCCTTCCTGTAATTTATCTGCTCTTTAGCCATAAGCTTTCTTGATCTTGGACAAAATTGTACACAGTTGTATTCAAGACCTATTCCTCTGCAACACACACAGGCTCTAGTGCTGTGACAGCCCTAACCAATCTAGCTGATGATATTTAACTATGTTTTTTGGTCAGGTTAGATTTTTCTTGGCTTAGCACACCAAACCAGCTCAGCAGAGAGTCTAGCAAGTGCCAGAGCCAGCTGGGGACAGAATCACAGCCTTAGTTACCTCTGCCCAGTTTTCAGAAAACTTAGCCCCTTCACTAATTACTGGCATTTACTTAGTTTACCAAATTCCCTGCTAAAATCTTCGGGACATGAGACAGGAAAGAGAGAACAGAAGCCTGACCCCCCCACTCTGGTGGAATCTTACAGGTAGTCATTAGAAAAATAATAACATTTTAAATTTTCACAGGCAAGCTACGCTAATGCAGGTGTGTTTGCACTGGTATTTACCCTGATATTTTTCTAGCAAAGTTTTAAAGCCTTCACATGGTTTGGCTACCTAAAGCAGACTAGCCTGTTTCAGTTACCTAAGAATGATTCGTAAGTGATCTAAACAGAGTTTTTAATAGATAAAAGAAAGCACACAAATTTACAGCACCTAACTTCTTTTAAATGTAAAGCAGTAACAAAATTCTCCAACCAGTTGTTTCCAATTACAAGTTGGCCATTTACTCTGTTTGGGATTTTCTTAAATCTTCCCAGATTGCAAAATATTCACCAAAACTTAAACATACAAGGAGAAGTAGACATTTTCACAGTCACAACCCTAAAAGTTAATCTTTTCAGTTATGTCTACAGTGTCAAAATTTAGGAGCTGTAATTTCCCGTTCATGAAGCATCAGTGGTGGTTGGGTGCAGTCATGCAAGGAGGGGGAAGGGGATGGAGAGTATTTTCTGCTTCTCCCTAATGCATTACTGCACCGCAAGGTAAAAAACCCAGGCAAGACAAACCAGCACCAACACTTATCTAAACCTTGTTAACAGGAGTGAAAGTTAGGAACTGCCATAACTTCAGTAAGATTTATTACTTGGCTTTGTAAAGTAAAACATGTCTCTCTTCCTCATAGACTAAGCAGTGACAGCAAATTATGTTAATCTCTCAAAAGTCAAAGATGACAAGGCATCAGTGTAAACACAGTAGATAGTTTTATTTATTTAAAGTCCCAGTCAAAAACTTGTAGAAATTCTAACATTTGCAATTCTGCAATCTCTCCAAACAGTCTGAACAATGTGTGCGTTCCCCTTGTGTAAGAAAGGCCATATGGACAAGCTGCAATTGAACTCCTTTCGCTGGTGATAACTGGTCACCCCATTAAAGTCAGCTCACAGTTGCAAAGCTGATCTAAAAACTGGCATTAACTTAGTTTTGCATGCTCCGATTGAAGAATCAAACATTAACTTTGGGGGATATTTTCTGTACGTATTAATTCCTAGCACACACCTTTTAAAATCAGTGAAGGAAAAACCCCAAACCACAGCATGCCTCAGAAGAGGTAGGAAGAAGCAAATGTGCCTTGTCTGTAAACCGATCTTTTGCACATATTCTTTTCAGATGAAAAAGTGGCCTTTCAAACCAACAGCTGCCACAGTGCTAGATCATCTCTATGTCTTGCTCTCAGACCTACAAGCAGAGAGCAGAAAACATAACTAAAGTGCATTATCATAATTCTGAAGTGTTTTATACCACAAAATTGTAGTTAAAAAAAAAAATAAAAAGGGAGAGATGACTAGGGCTTTTTCTTCCTTCAGAAATTTTAGTATCTAGAAAGCCAAATTAATACAATGGAGTAACTGGAGAAAGATGTCTGTGTACAGGTTGTTAGCACTCAGGCTGACAAGCACTTGAACCTATTCATTCACATATTATCAAGCACTCAACAATATTTTGATCACAGCTAAGAGATATAAACACACACACTGTCATTTTTGCCTATAACATTCAAAATCACCCAATTTAAATTTAAAAGTAGATGTAGTCTTCTAAAGTGTCAGCATTGACCACATTCAAAGATTGGTTCTTGTTTAGCCTATGCTATTAAAAAAAAAAAAGACATAATCCCAACCACTAGAACACTGAACTCCTCTGCACTTTTATTTCCTACTCGTATTTAAAATATTTGCTTGAAAAGGGAAAAAGTATTATCAAACCCTCTACATTTAACATCAGTTTCTGTGGAAACAAAGCAGTTAAGATAAAAAACAAACCAACAGAAATGCTGCGAGTTTTGGAGTTATATTAAAATTTCAAACTCATCAACCGATGGATAAATCAAAATCAGGAGTATTTCACTTTTTTCATTCAATTCTTTAAACAATTCTATTTAGCATAGTAAGTAGAATAATATTTTTGAACTGTTAATTATTTTTAAAACTTGAAATGCCTGGCACTTCACATTTCTTTGGTCTTCAATAACAATGCAAGGATGTAATCCTCATAGTTTAAACTCTGCCACTTCCTAAAATACGTTTCTCAAAATGTGTTCCATAACCATTGTAAAGCATTAACCACGGTTTACCTAAGCTTGAAACAAGTTAGCCAGCCATGCTTTAGAGCAACACTGAAATTAACCATTACAATTCAGTAAACTCAAAAATTAATTCCATTTAAGATTTTTTTTCAGCTGCACCAACACTGTAATACTTGAGTATTTCAGAACTACAGTACTGGGTTCTTATAGCTGTTCACTATCAAAAGAACAAACAAAAAAAATTATATTCAATTTGAAGTTTAACATGCTCTTAAAATACATAATAATAAAATTATATGAATGTTTTCAACACCTGCTTCTTTCTTAACTTCATAATTAATGCTCAGATCAGTGAAATAAAAAAAAAAAAAAAAGGAAATTTGTTGTACTTGACAACTTCAGGAGAAATCCTTAAGTTTTTGAAAGGGAAAAATCCAGTATTTGGGAGGAGAGTGGAGGGAACAGACAATGTAATCGTCATCATCGGTACCAAGCCTAGGAAGGTTTCAATATAATAGTTGCCTTCTGTGAAATAAATTCAAGTTATTGCCTAGGGGACAGACAGAATGACAAACATTTATTTATTTTTAAAAAACAAGTTCTTGAATACTTTCAAATTCACTTTTTCAAATTGTTGTTCTAGCTGCAGAGTTTTGTTTGCTAACTCTTTTCAATTTAGTACTACCCGATCATAATAGTGAAAAAGCAGGAGATTCATCTTTTTTCCTTCACGTTTTGGGTTCTCTTTAGCCTTTAAAAATTAAAAGTTTTTTGGGAATATGAGATACATGTATAAAAAGACAACAGTTACTTAAAAAAATATTTTCTGCTGAAACCAATGTTTGTGGGAATAAGAAAATTTAAAAGTGGCTAGCACATTTTCTTCCTGAGTTCTTAAAACTTTAAAAGAATGGACTCTACAAGCTATTTCAAATTCAGATTGTGCTATGTTTCAATTTACATGTGCCTTGTAAAAGAAACTGCAACCAAAGGAAACATTAATTTATACATGAGCTTCCATCCTAGGGTCATTAATGCTGGGCACTTTTCATCATGAAGCATTCCCATCTCAAGAACAACTGGCAATAGACCACACTTCAAGTTTACTGAAAGACCTACAAAAATGGTATCTTTCACAGAAACTGTGACCTTGCAGACAAAATAACCTGTGTAAAGTGGAACGCATCTGACGAAGAGCCAAATGTTTTCTTTCTGTATGACGGCCGTAACAGCAGTAGGATCCAGACCTAGGAAAATCTGAAGGCCCTTGAGAAGCTTTCCTGAAGCCTTTACAATTGCCTTGTTGTGGACCTAAACCATATGTGAGATCAGAGTCACGTTTTCCTGTGACATAATTGAATCTCCCTGCATGAACTGCATCACAGACAAGCTGTGAGCAGGTTTTTTTTCTTGATGCCCACTGTGTGAGCCCATTTGAAATGGGAGAGCTTGAGGGTGTGCCCCCCTAGCTTCCTCTCAAGTAAGAGGATGTAGACTCAAACTACAGAAGCAAGTGGGAGACAACAAAATGATTTTTCTTCCCGAAAGCCTACAAAGTCTCCACTAAGAGATATGAAGTCCGTTGTCATTGCACCTTAAAAGTAGAATTAGCTCTCCACAAAGGATCATCCCAAACTCAGAAAGGGCTCTTTCTCCTGATACTTTGGAGTTCAGGAATTATCAGAAGTGATGCCAGTGGCAAATTTTTTATATCTACATAAAAATATGCACAAATTGCTCTGTATTAAGTAAAACTCACCCCCACCCTTCCTCCAAGCATATGAATGCTGTCACCTCTTATAAAACTCCTTAAAACAAAACATTATTCTCCTCAAAACTATTACTTAAGATTGCTAACACTTAAAATACTTTGTGCAGGAACAGACCCATCACATTTCTAGATTTTGCTTCTTGAAGACCTTTTTTTTTTTCCTACATCATCTGGAGTTAAAAAAAAAGTAAATTCGTTATTTTGCGTGGAAAGGTGCAAAGGAAAACCCAAGGAGCATGAAAGAAAGGTTTTTAAGTATAACGCCAGATTCATCCTGTATTTTAGGTCACTAACCTGAACGCTGTCAATTAATGCCTTTGCCCCAGAGAGACTGACCTCCTTCCATTTAGTGTGCAAGAAACAGTCCAAATTTCAGTTTTCTAAATTGCATCTGAACTAGACACTAGTAGGCATCACAAGTAATTTGCTAAGCAACTGAACACACTGAAATAGGAAAAACTAACTCTGATAATTTCCTCTCAAAGTTCAAAATTCATGGTCCCCCAGTGTTTGGATGTTCACATTTATACATGGATTCAGACCAGAAGCATCCCCAATTTAGAGCGGGTATTACAGTGACCATCAGTACACCTGCCCAGCACATGCTGCAAGACTAATCTCACGTGACAGAATACTGGGTGAGAAGGGTCACCTATTCAAAACAAGAAATCTAATTTCATTACAGTTGGATGAGTGGCTTCATACAGGAAAGTTACAGTGTCTTAACACTGATTTCTTTTAAAACAGATGTTAGTTTTAATCTTTTTTATGGCTTTCGGTATATGGAAACAAAATCACTGTCAAACACTTATAGATACAAACCACTCTGCAACTTACTTTTTATCTCCCTCCCTGTCCCTCATTTTTCCCTTAAGGACCTATTTTTCCTTATAAACTTTTTACAGAATGATACTAAATATAAATAGATTTATTTCAGATTTGACATCCTTCATGTTTCATCATTTCCACCCTTGCATACCATGTTAAATATTGCTTGATATTTGATTATAACTGGTGTATTTAGATACAACAGTGAATTTTCACCCTGCAAAAATATAAGCAGCAAGGATGAGATGCAATTTATAAAGCAGCCTATTTTTCCAGATCCTTCATGAAGAATACTAAGGACATAATATGTCAAAGGGAAAATACGCTTTAAGAGGTACTGCATGAGTTGTAGATTAAATCCTTTATTTAAAAATTCACCCCAAAGAATGAAAAATTTGCATTACCTTTACCAGCCTGAAATCTTCTTATGACAGAACCTGAAGCTTACATGCTAGCTTTCGAAGGAATCAAGTAACTCCACTCAATTTGTTTTCTGTTTGCCTTATGATGAGCCACACAGCACAGAACCTGCCCCTCCCTGAAGCTCATTCCAGTACATCTTTCTCCTCTTTTAAACTCTCACAATTGGAAATACTTGAAGAAAGCACACTTGAAGAATACTTGAAGTACAGCCAAATCCCTACGGATACATTATGATAATTTTCTCAGCTCAGAGTTTTTGAGCACTGTTGATGCTAATGGTTATTCTACAGCATGGAATAATTTCACCTGGATACTGTTACCTCAGAGATTAAGTACAAACTGAGAGTATAAATCTGAGCATTTCAGATTATACACAGACAATTTCTAAGTAACTTATTACATCCTCTGCTCATTAATCAGAGTTGTCACTACAGCAAAGCAGCTTTAATTTTTTCACATAAAACAAGTTTTGGATGAAAGTGGAAGTCCTACAGGCATTTGAGACAGCAAACAGACTAATAAACAGAGGAACCAACTTACCACATAGGAGAAATGTTACTGAGTAAAATAATGATTGTTTTATTGCCATTTTATTCCTTCCAGAAGATAGGTGAAGAAGGCTGAAATGGTACTCCAATCAGTCCTATGAGTTTTGCTGGTAGCCAAATACTGCTCATCTCATAACTGGCTAATACAAGAGATTAAACGGATAACCAATTTATCTGATGTGGCAAATCCTGTGTCTTCAGTGTCGTGATGTAATCCATGGTGGCAAATTCTATATGATTTAAGAATCCTGGTATCCTACTTAGGACTTAAAATAGCCCATACTTGGACCTTCTATTTATTTTGGCTAGCATATCTTCACCACCGCGAAGCCAAGTTCTTGCAATTGGAAAACAAAACTTAAGGTTTCTGGAACACGGGACTCCCGCGTACCAGACCACACATGCACATAAGAGATGTAGCACCAAAATAAAGCATTTGCCCTGAACTAGTAATTACTGAGTGTGGTCAGCTCCAAGAGCCTTATTCCCCCAATGGTCACAAAAAGGCCTTCTTCGCTTTATAATTATTTGGAAAAAAAATTAAGGATTTCTGTACATCAGCAAAGACTGAGTAATTTGCTTTAATGTTTGGAGACAGAACAGACGTTAAGAGGTGCCAGAGCTGGAATGTTCTCCCATGGAAACACAGCAGTTTAAAGTGTTCAGCAGAACAGGAAGAAACCCCTGTGAAATACAGCAAAAAGGGCATGAAACGCTCTCCTTGCCTGCCCATGCATGCTGTCATCCTTCAAATCAACTTCTCTTCTTTCAGGTGTCCTGAAAGGCCTTTGCCTTGTACAGTCTGACAAACAATGACATAACAACAATTCTCCCCCAAATAGTAAATGCATTTTGGGGAGAAAGCATCTTAACAGTAAAGCAAGCTGAACTAAGGTCAGATATAACCCTTGCCCTTCATCCACTTGGGAACAATTATTAAGAAAATTAATATTGAAGGTGCCTAAGTATTAGAAGGATGAAAAAGCAGCAGCGCTAACAAACCATAACAGAGTTAAAAACGACAATGAAGGAGATCCAAGAAGAGACTAAACATGCTGAGAAAGAGTTTGGTGCCGCTGGCTGCAATTATGGAAAACAAACTATGAATGGTAGAGGTGAAGTTTCAGAATCTAGTTTATAACTTTGCTTATGCTAACAGGTGGAGTTTTACCTCAACATTTTTATTAAATGAGCATGCTGTCAGACTTATGATTAAAATACAGTAATAAACGTATGCTCCTCTTCTCTCTTTAGCCCTTTCCAAAGGAAAAAACCAAAAACAAAAACCAAAACTGGCATAACCCAAGCTAAATTGTAAAGCCTTCTGGCTCCTATGAAAACAAAATTATTGTAACCACACACAAGCTTCAGCACACAAGCTTGCCATTTCGGCACGCCGCCCTCAGAGTCCTCTTTGAACAGGCGGCGAGGAGGCTGATGCAGGATTGTACTGGGAACTCGCCCTCTCAGCAGCATTCCTCCACCAGCACCTCCTGCCGCTGCCAACCGCCTGCTCCTGAGACTCACAGGTGGCTTTCTTTTCTTTTCTTTTCCTACTCCTCCTTTTTAACACCCAGATCCTCACGACTCAATCTGTTTTGCTGTATATGTTTCAGTATATTTGGATTCAAAGTGATCAGCAACTTTTTACTTCCTCCCCCTCACCCACCCCACCTTCGTGCTATATAAAAATACCCAATACCATTTAAAGAAGAGAAACAAAACCATAAAGAAAAGCAAATTAGGAGCCTTGTTGGTTTGTTTAAATTCAGGACTGCCAACTGATCTTGAAGAGTCATTACGCAAATTTTGAAACAGCATTAAATTAATTCTCTACAGTTCTTAAGAGTGATCATTCTAGCAAAATGCTCAAAATTAGGTTAGTTAAACATTTGTTGGAACACTGCTCATCAGTAATTCCTTAAAAAAACATGCTCATTCTGACAGAAAAGCTCTTATATTCACCACAATTACAGTAGAACTGAAGATTAAAGACCAACTCAAACAGCTGAGATAGAGAGAACTGCAGCAGGCAACAGTTGTGCTAACACTTAAATACTTCATGACATTTAAGACTGATTTATGTGACACTGATCCTACACCTCTCCACTTTGCTCTAGCATGACATTTGAAGACCCACATTCCCTTATCCTGCAGTATGGCACCCCATATTTTGGCCTATGCCAATGAGATATAAAAAGGTAATCACACATTTCATCCAGGTACTAGGTTGATACAACTGTTCTATTCAATAGGTGCATCCATAGATACACGACATTAA
This sequence comes from Strix aluco, assembly GCF_031877795.1. Lineage (NCBI taxonomy): Eukaryota > Metazoa > Chordata > Aves > Strigiformes > Strigidae > Strix > Strix aluco. Next base: position 48,847,691 of record NC_133935.1, read on the forward strand.
ACAGAGTTTCAAATCTTCACCTCAGCACATTTTGAAAACTCTAGGTCTTTAATGAACAAGCATCTTGAACAGGAGCACACAAGCTGTTTGCTCCACCATCCCCAAAAATCCGTCTGAGCATGTGGGACAATGTTCCTTGTTCTATTCTTTAATCGCTCTCCAAAAAACGATCCTCTTACTCAAAACTTTCAGAGAAACAAGACTTATATTTTACTTGGTATCATTTTTAAAACAACTTACACACATGCAAATATTTTTCAGTTTCTTACTAAAACAATTTCTCCAGATCCACACCACCATACTGTTTTCTGTGAATGTCTGCCAGATTAACTACATCCTTTTAAAAGAAACAGCCGAACATCAAACTCCAAACTGCAACATTAGGTTAAACAAGCACTACTAAATTATTTTATTCTTGGAAATTCTGAATGTCTTTAAAAAAAATCCTCTGAGAAGCAGCATATACAAAAAGCATCATTTTTACACAACAAGAAAACAGCAGAAACAGGACCGAAGTTTTAAGCATCACTGCTACGGAAACGCTTTCTGGATATAGGATCAAGGAGAAAAGCAAGGAGATGAGAAAACAAAGTAGAATGCTACAACAATTAAGTAATGGGGCCTAAGAGGAAGAGAGAATCTAGCTTAATTCTTGAAAAGGATGTCTGGCTTGAAACTGTTTAAATAGTGAGTCAGCTCTCCAATATTTAACCACAAATGCCTCCTAAAACTTGAGGCCCACAGTTCTTGCCAAGTCTTCAAAGCCAGCAAAGTGCCAAATTTTGTAATTAAGTAAATGGCATTGAGTTTACATTTTGTAATATTTTAATCTCTGAAATAGCGTTCATTCAAATGTTTCAGGAAAGGCTAAATTTTGCTTTCATGTGTTTGACATGTTTTGCACATGGTCTTCTAATACATCAATAGAAACAACACTGAAAAGCTGTACTGGGTTCACGTGGCAAGGTTTAGGTAGCGAGGGGGGCTACAGAGGTGACTTCTTCGAGAAAGTGCTAGAAGCTTCCCTTATGTCTAACAGAGCCAATGCCAGCCAGCTCCAAGAGGGACCTGCCACCGGCCAAGGCTGAGCCCATCAAGCGATGGGGGTAGCACCTCTGGGACAATGTATTTAAGAAGGGGGAAAAGTTGCTGCACAGCAGCAATTGCAGCTGGGAGAGAGGAGTGAGAACATGTGAGAGAAGTAACTCTGCAAACACCAAGGTCAGTGAAGAAGGATGGGAAGGAGGTGCTCCAGGTGCCAGAGCAGAGATTCCCCTGCAGCCCATGGTGCAGACCATGGTGGGACAGGCTGTGCCCCTGCAACCCACGGAGGTCCACAGTGGAGCAGAGATCCACCTGCAGCCTGTGGAGGACCCCAGGCTGGAGCAGGTGGATGCCTGAAGGAGGCTGTGACCCCATGGGAAGCCTGTGCTGGAGCAGGCTCCTGGCAGGACCTGTGGCCCTGTGGAGAGAGGAGCCCACACTGGAGCGGGTTTGCTGGCAGGACTTGTGCCCCGGTGAGGGACCCACGCTGGAGCAGTCTGTGCCTGAAGGACTGCATCCTGTGGGAGGGGACCCACGCTGGAGCAGTTCATGAGTAACTGCAGCCCATGGAAAGCACTCACACTGGAGAAGTTTGTGGAGAACTGTCTCCTGTGGGAGGGACCCTACACTGGAGCAGGGAAGAGCTCAAGGAGTCCTCCCCCTGAGGAGGAAGGAACAGCAGAGACAACAGCTGATGAACTGACCGCAACAACCCCAATTTCCTATCCCCCTGTGTCACTGGCAGGGAGGAGGTAGAGAAATCAGGAGTAAAGTTGAGCCCAGGAAGGGGGGGTGGAGGGGGTGTTTTAAGATTTAGTTTTATTCCTCACTATCCTACTCCGATTTGATTGGTGATAAATTAAACTAATTTCCCCAAGTCGAGTCTGGTTTGCCCGTGACAGTAATTGGTGAGTGATCTCTCCCTGTCCTTACCTCAACCCACAAGCCTTTTGTTATATATTCTCTCCCCTGCCCAGCTGAGGAAGGGGACTGTTAAAACAGCTTTGGTGGGCATCTGGCATCCAGTCAGGGTCAAAACCAAAAACCTGCAAGGTCTTTGTTACCAAAATGTTAAGCAGATTCAGTAAGATGATATCAAAACTAACACCACATCACTGTGTTTTATAAAAAGAAAGAAATAAGTAAATACAGTTTCAGTATGTATTTTCAGTATGTGCCCTTCTCATATCCATTGGTTCTTCTTTCACTATAAGCAAGTTCTTAGCACTTGGATATAAGGAACCTGGCCTTACCTGAACATCTAGCTTTTATACATGATTTTTGTTTCTTGGAAAACTGACAATTCCATCCTCCCAAGACATCATTAAACCTGGGTTCTTTTAAAAATAGTTCCTCCTCTGTATTTTACCATTTCTTCCTTTACTGCACAGAACTCTTTTCATCACATTTGAAAGACTCCTGATTTTCTTAGTTCTGTTTACATGCCCCCTCATGTGTTTCTTGTACATTTTTTCTTTCCACTTTAAAGAGAAAGTCTAATAATCATTTAACTTTACGTCCCCTGTGACCCCAATTCATTATTTAAAAGGGAAAGGTTAACAATAGCCAGTTATTCCTCTAAATCAAATCTATGTAGACTCTTTACTGGTAGCTGATGGGAAGTAAGATCTTAGGGTACCTTTTGTCACCACTGAACTGCATCTACCAAAAAGCAGGTTTAGGTTATAATTTTTATCTTTGCATTTGCAATGAAAGAACATAAGCACATTTAATGTGGCTGATTTGTTAAACCATTGTAACCTGACTGTGTAGATGCCTGTCCATGCTTTGGGCTACACCAACTGATTAAAATTCTGATTATCAGGATCTGTCCAGCAGATTTAAGTAAAACCCAAGTACAATCATATTTGTGCATCCAAGCAATAATTTTCTTCTTTTCAATGCTGGATCTCATACAGTCAGCTTCTATGCAATTAAGTAACTACATCATCTTTAGTTTTGATTACTCCTTTGTTAGTGATTTAACACACTCCCCATTAGTCTAGCTGATCCACGCCCTAAAAAGTATTTTCCTATTTGAGGTGGAAGTTACCAAAAACTGTAGTTTGATCTACCTGTACAGTGGAGAGCTAAGTTCCATTAAATGAAAAATCTTTATTCTTAGTCCTTTAGAACTAACACAGCTAAAAGGTCTGTTTCCTTGTATTATATTTCCATTTTTTAAAAAAAGCTCCTTTTTGGGTCTTATAAAGTGTTTCCTTCTTGAACACTACTGAAACACTACAGAAATTCCTGTAGCGACCTAGATCTCTCAATACAGAGCCCTACAAGGCTTTATTCTCTTGGATGACTAGTATACCACGTTAGACAACTGTCCAATGTTAACATCACGCAGCATTTTCTTTTAGCAAAGAATAAACATACCTTTCTACAGAACCCATAATGAATTGTCCTCTTTGTATAAATCTCTTCCTAATATTGTAAAGATCTGTAAAAGTAATAAGATAAGGACATTCAACATGAATGGAAACATGGGTGTTTGTGTGTGTGTACGTGTGTGTCAGTGTCTACACACCAGAACACATAGCAGAACAAAGGTTAAAGCTTAGCTTGTCCTGATAAGGAAGAGCGCCGTTCCCAGCACAGCGCTCCCAGCAGTAAGGCCTGTTCTCTGATCAGACCACAGCACAGATCACTTGCCAGTGGAAGAGCCTGCAGCCCAATACAAGGAGAAGAGCACTGAGTTTACATCACACTGCATACAATGCTCCTTTTCCTGTTAGTGCATCCTCAAAACAGACTGTTGTCACATATTTAAAACATATATTTAAAAAACAAACAAAACAAACAAAACACAAACCAGACAATGAACAGCTGCCCCTCCTAAGATTTATGGAGGCTGAAGATTGAAACAACACCACAACACCTGGTAACGGTTAAAAGATATAAAAGATCATCCAAAAATCAGTTTGGCATCACTAGCCAATAAGGAACCTAGAGATGCCATGAGGATTTGATAGCTTTTTTCTTGTCCTGTGTCACTCACAAGGGATCCTGGCTCAGACACTGGGGCACAAGTCCTGCTGCTTGTTGAGCAAGTGGACACAAGAACGCAAATGAAATCTGTCATACAATGAGCGTCAAGTAACTTAGAGATCAGAGAAACAAAGACCACCTTGCCCTACTGGAGGATCTTGCACTGGATTTTGTTATACCATTCTTCCTACAGAGATAAACTAATTTTACCTCTAATTAGTATTGTAAAATAATTGTCACAGAACCACTAGTTTCATTATAAAATTAGCTTGAGTAACCATTTGCTGTCTTTTATTTTTCAAAATAATAGATTGTAACGTGAGAATGCACATATGGCTTGGAAACTCAGCCACATTTTAAAATTCCTCAATACCATCAGTTGTGGACCTCAAGATTTGCTACTATTTACAGAATTATTTTTTTCCTGGCACACCTTTCTAAATTTTTATACCAACTATACCTTTATTACCTGGAAGAGTATGGTCTGGGGTGAGATGATTTGAGATAGTGAAAAATGAAAAAAAAAAAAATCTAGTTTTATTCTTCTTTTTGTAAGACTTAACTCTTCCCAAGACATTACTGAAGCCTCTTCTTCAGGCATTTTACTGTCCCAAATTTGTAGTTTGAAAGACTGCTTGTACAGTGAAGGTATTAATTTTGAAGAAGTTTACAATAAAATGAAGCTTTCCTCACCAAAGAAGTCATATATATTTTTATTTTAAAAGGCCTTCCGTAAGATTCCTGCCATTAACAAGTTTGACTAGGTGTCCTTCAGAAAATAATTTCTGTGGAACGTTTTCAGGATTAAACTGTTGATTTTGTGTGTCACATAACATTTATATGACACAGAAAAGCCATATTCACCTTATTGTACTGAAATTACCACCTGTTATCTCAAGTGGCAGATAATCTTTAAGGATAAAAAAATAACTGTTCTGAACTCTTGTCCTGATAACACATGCATGTTTTCTAATCAACAACTATGATGCCTGAATATGCGCAGCACATGCTCTCACACAGCAATCATATCCAAGGTTGGGATTCATAAGTACATATAAAGACTCAGCTATAATTCTCTCTGAATGAGAAAAAGAGTGACACAACTCAGCTAAAAAAACCGAAACAGAACAAAACAACAAACCAAACCCTAAATGAAAGTGCACTGGATTTTCCTGGTGCTGGGACAGTAGCCTTAATTTTCAGCCTCAAACAAACCTCACATACCTCCACCCCTCCTTGGCTATGGGGAATTCCGAGTACTGTATAGTGTCAAATGTTACCTCAAATACTGTAGCCCGCAAAGCCTTCATATAGGTATTTTGTTTCTCTACCAACTGCATTCAGTGGTAATCTCTACACATGACTTCACACTGACTTTATGTTTCTCTATTATTTTGTGAGTGAATCTTTTGTGCTGTAAACTTCTGCAGCTTCTAGATATTAAGAATGAGGTGATGTAGTTTAAAATACCACACTAAAACTTCAAACACTCTTGCAGATTGAAAACAAGCTGATTTGGTTTATAGCTAGCATGGACAAGCTTGTCCTTGCCCATCCATTTTGCTAGCATCTGATGGCTATATTGAATGCCCATTTTCTCTCATAAAGAATTAATTCTAGAGACTGCTGAAGATGCCAAGTCTTTATTACTATTACAAGCCATGACTACGTCAAAGCAGCACCCATAGCACCCTTTGAAAATGATACGAATTCCACAACAAGGTCTTGTCTTTATTTGGGACTAAAGCCTCCAAAATTTACTCTCCACAGCTACAAAATTATTTTTTTTCTGATGAACTTCCACACTGGAAAACACATACGTTGAAGGTGGGGGGACACACCAATCAACATGTGTGCTCCTAGGGTACACTACATTAATTCTTCATATTATACTCTCTTCATCAATAACACTACCCAAACAGATCACACTCGTGTTATTCTGTGCCAGCTGTGCTATTTAACGGATATTGAAGTGGTACCACTTGGTAAAGTACATTAGCTTAAAAGGTACAAACAGTAGCTCTTCTGTTACATTTTTTATTATTAAACTTCAAAAAGGCCTTGCAAACAAGACCAAAATAAATGTACTACTGATGCTCTGAAAACCCTGCAGACCTCCACGGGAGTTGCCAATTCTGAAGTATTCTTGACGTTAACTGCTTTATTGGCTAAGGCAGACAAGTTGTCTCCTTTATGAAGGGTCCCTATTCATACGACAGCCACCACATCTCCTAAACCAGCATTCCTCAAACTGAAGTCCACAAGCTCAAGGCTCACTTACCTTCCCATCCCTCCTCCTCTCCCCTTCAGTTCGAGCAGCATTTTGCAGGAGGTGATGGAGAATTGCAAGGGTGCCAAGGGAGCAGAGGGGAGAGGTGATTGCCGAAACCAGGCAGGGGTAATGCAGCAGTAGTGTGGAGGGACAGGGACATGGCGCAGAGAGCAGGAGCAGGACAGCAGAGCTTCTTAGAAATACATGCAGCCACCTTTCAGGAGGTCACGCACACTCTTGCTGTCCCGAGGCTACACAACAACACAAGGCAGAGGTACAGCATGGGCTCTTCTGCTGTTCCTGGCCACAGGTGAGCTCTGGCTCTCATCAGTCCCCATGGTGAGCTGCTTCATGGAGCAAGGCCAGCAGAAATTATACTTTTGGAAGGTTATGTTTCAGCCAGTTTAGCTTCCTGAGCTGCCTCCCTGCTAGCCTAGTGACAGAATTGGCACAACCAAGAGAAGGCAGGAATGTGCAGGGGGGTGCAGGAATACAGTTAGCTGTATGCTTAGCTAGGCTGGGACTTCAATCCATAACCCAGATCACAGCTTCATTAGCACAACTTGACCAGAGATAAATTGACTTGTGTTCTTCCGCAAGCTACTATGTACATCTCCACCTAAATGTATGCAAAATATCATTTATTGCTACTGAGAAAAAGAATACAAACAAAAAACTAATAAGAAAACCCCATACTCACCTGAATTTCAGCTATCTCAGATTTTCTAGAAATATTTCTTCAGTTACCCATCACTTCGAAACATCAATATGTCACTCACAACTGATCTGGGTTAAAAGTAATCATTATTTTCCTTGCTCAGCTATTTTATAATTTGGACAAGCTTCCTGATCAGGTTCACCACATGAACACCCAAACACAAACAAGGGGGTGGCAGTGTTTATACCAACAACACCACAAAACAAAATGCTCTTTGAAACTATGCCCACTAATACACCTTTGTAGTTACTCTATTCTGTGCTGCAGTTAAATAATCAATCACACCTTATTATCAATGAAAATTCACATAAAACCTGAAAGAAATGACAGAACACAGAAGAATTCAGATTTAGGCAGGTGGGGGTTTTTTGGTCTTGTTTTTTTGTTTGTTTTGGGTTTTTTTGTTTAACAGAAACATTAAAAAAGTTACAATTCTGACCCATCCACAGGACTTGCAGCTTAATTTTAAAGCAGGTGCAACAAGCAAAATGGGTTACCACCCCAATCCAACAATTCTCTGGAAGAGGAGAGGTTAACTTTAGTTACATAGTTTAAGCAGCCAATTTGTTGCTTCAGGGTACTAGCAGTCTGCCCAAAGGTGATACAAAAACCAATTGTTCACAGATTCTACAACTACAGCATTTTGTGGGTGAAAACTCAGTGGTCTCCAGCAAAACAGCATAATTTGTCTAAAAACATGGGATGTAATATGTTTTGGCATAAACTCCATTTAAATAACAAGCCCATAAAGCTTGCTGGCATGCACTTAGACAAGAATGGAAAGAGAACAAAAATCTATTCTAATTCACTCAATTCTAAGACCTAGATTTGTATTTTAAATTTAGTGTAAATTTACAAGATTCAACATCTTAAACTAGACTTCAAGTACAGATGAATGAATACAAGTTGAAAATCAATTTCAACAGATATTTAAGTTGACTTACTAAGTCCCTTCTAGATTTATTCTCTAGGTGAAAACTCAAAGCAGTAAAATATCTATATAAAGTACTGACTTCCCCTGTTATGTTCCTCTACTCCAGCTTATTGGCATTTCTGCAGTGACCTATACTTTTCATCAAATTATTTCTTTAAGGGAAATTGCTTATTACCATTGTTAATATTCAAACTCCTGGAAATGATCTTCTCACTCCCTACAACACATTTCAGCTGCTCAGGAAAGGCCAGGAAATGATATATAAAAAGTCTAAACCAGCTAAACTGAACCATCACTGTCCACAGAGAGAATTTGTTTCACTAGTTATGATAATGAAATACAGCAATTTAAAATTAATTTCTGAGGAGTTATTTCATATGTATTTTATTAGCTGAACACCCTGTCACCCAAGACCTCTGTAGGGTGTTTAATTCTGTGAAGAAACCCAGTAATGACTTTTGAGGTGCTCTCTTGTGTTCAAGAGATGTGGGATATTGCCAGATTCCCGAGCTGTTCTACCCTAAGCAAGTAAGTTCATTACAAATGGATTAAGATGAGACTTCTAGGTTTAGAAGTTACAGTTTAATAAATATTTACACCCAAAAATCATTCATCAAATGGAAAAAAGAAAGTTTACACTTCAAGATGAGATAACTTGACAGAACCTTTGAGAATTTAAAAAAAATGTTTTTAAAAACCATTAAGTACAAAACCCACCAAATAATTAAACATATAATAAATACATGGTAATTAATGTCTGCAATAAGCTGACAAGAAAACTGGTGGAGCTTTGATTTCTTGAATAGCTTCGAAATCAAGGTCGGAAAACTTTTTGGAATACATTATTTAGGTAGAAATGTAGCTGCTTTCAATTCAAGAGTAAAGGGGTGAGATGGAGTATCTTATCAGAACATAAGAGTCAGACTAAGTTCCTCCATTCTAGTCTTAAAGCAATTTATGACTAAGAATGTTGGCATTAAAAAAAACAACCCAACAAAAACCAACTCCTCCAATATTTAAATATTTTCAAAAGTAGTTTTAGAAGAAATATACTCCTGCCAAGGACTACATTTTAGCACACCACTACATTACATACAAGACTGACATAAATTACAGAAGTGATTACTGAGTATCTGAAAACATGGAACAGTGGAAATAACACCAATGAACACACACAGTTTGAAAGTATGTGCATCTTTGGATAGAAAAAAAAAATGTTTGCTATGTAACAAAGCTCCAAAGTCTGAAGTGTAAACTTTAAGGTTTCATTAACATAATCTAGTATCTTTGATAATGAGTTTCACCTATTCAATAAAGAAAAGAAAAAAAAACTCGCTGTACTGTATAAGAGGAAGTTTTCCAGAAGCACACAGTTCAGAGGTAACAATTTTATATGACAATTGATTTGTAAAGCATGATTACTGAATATAGGGTTCCTTCCTTTTCTGTCTACCTTAATGTTTTTTCCCTGTCTTTCCTATAGCATTCCACCTCCTGCCACAAAGACTTCTGCCGAGAAACGCCCTGAAAATAACACTTGGCTGTTTTGTACCAGCTTTGGGGTTGGTACACCCCAAATCAGTAGGGTGGTGAGTATCAATCACCACACTGCCAACTATTCTTTCCAGTGGGGATGGCCAGTCAGATGAAGCCAGACAAGTACCCAGGTGACAGGACCAGAGGCAACTAAGGCCAGGACCTTTAGTTTCCAAGACATTTGGAAGATTCTCTGTACATCTCACTGACTGTCTTTCCTACATTGGCATGACCTTTTCTTTCTGTTACAGTCTTCACTTCACTTCCTTGCTCCTTCTCCTCTCACCACACCTCATCTCAGCTATTTGCTTCTCATTCCATTTGCTTTCTTCAGCTCGTCCCTAGTCCATGTCCAGGACCTTGCTACCACCATTGTTGTCAATCTACAATCACTTATGTAATACATGTATTTTTCTTATTTTGCATGCCTGTCTTATCCATTTAGACTATAAATTCTAAAAAACACTTGGTAACTCCTGCCCTAATATTTATACTGCAGTTACAAGAGAGATGTAATTTCAGCTGACCATTACACACACTATAACAGACATGAAAACTCGTAAGTCCAGCCACAATTCCTTGGCAGGAACACATCCACCAGTCTAAACCAGCATCCCTGTTTTATTGCACAGTTATCTTGTTGCTTTTGTCTGTTCCTGTGCAATGAAAACATTCTCCGTTCAAGAACTGGCAATGAGCAGACACATTTCAATTATGTTAAAACGGTATTATGCTTATCGTACAATTTAAGTGCCTTGCACTTCAGCCTTAATTTGAGTACGAGTTTTTATGTGCAATTCTATATATATATAGGCATTATTTGATATTGTACTGCTTATAACCCTTCAAACCCACAACTGTAAAGACATCAAACATACAGGTGATGAGTAAAGGCTTGGAAAGGGGAAAGTGTACAACTTGCCAGTAAACTTGACTTAGACAAAGCTTCCTAAGCTAAACCTTACTTACAGTCAACACACAGTGCTAAGAAATCCACTTTTTAATTTTTATGTTTAAAACCTTTGCCTGCAATAGGACAAGAGACAAGGGAAGAAAAAGTAACGGTGGAAGACATAAAGACATTCTCAAGACACACTGTGCCAAAAGTAGTTTACTTTTCCTACAGGAACTGTATTCTTAGAGATAATCCAACTAGTGAGTCCAAAGGTCCATATATAGGAGGCTCAATCATGTGAGATTAAAATCTTTTTCACAACCATTTTTAGTGCTTTGCTCATATCTAGTAAGGCAAAAAGGGCACCTCGTCGATATGTCTCCCACCATTCCCTTACAATCTGAAGGCTATACAAGGGAAAGTCTATGGGGCAAGGAAAGATGGGTCAGGAGAACAAGTACCCATCAAACATTTCAAAAAACTGTTACTGCATGGTAAATGAAGTTGAGCATACATCAGTATGGATTACACTGTAAACAACCAGTAAGAAGTTCAATTAATAAGTCATTAGCGTGGTGCAACTTATTTCTATCAAATGCACAAAAAATATCTCAGCAATTTGCTCAAGTGGCCCAACAAGCTTGTAATTTTGGATATTGGCATGTTTTGGAAACACAGGGGCAAGTATGCTTGACTGGTTCAAAGAACTTTGGTCATTAGTTGGATTGAAACATCCATTAATTACCTAGTCCCAAAATACACAGAATTATCCAAGTTAACAGTCTCTAATGGAAAAAGTTCAATCTTTATCAAAGCTACACAATAAACAGGCAGGACACAACCATTTGTACCCATTGGCATGGTAACACAGACACAGCTAGTTCCTGAGCATACAGCTTTTTCTTTCCAAAGCTTTACTACACACAGGAACTCCCCAGTTACCCAGTGTGACTGTTTTTAAGCAGGATGGATTTTACACGTGGTCTCACAACACAAAAATAGTATTTGCTCCACTAACTCTGAAATAGGTTTCTGGTCTTCATTTCGTAAAAACAAATTGTCTCTTAAAGTTTCTAGAAAGCTTAAAGGCACCAACTGCCTATGCCCCCATCTCTTCACTGCTACTGCTACCTGTGCTAGCTACATAAATCATGCTACTTGTAAAAATAAACATGGATTCTCAAAAAATTGTAACAGATCTGTGAGGACTAACATAAAGATTACCATTTCCCTTTGAACTAACTAACACTCCCCTCAAACCACCACCAAAAATGGTCAAACAAATTAATGATAGCACAGGCATGTATATCATTCTTTGTGCATGTTTTCCCATAGAAATTTACCTATATACACAATATAATAATATTTTAAACAATATCAAGATAAATAAAAACCATTAAAGGATGCCATTAAGATCGTATGTATTTTCCAAGTCATCCCTTAAAAGCCACATCTTCAGTTACCAGAAACTGATGCTATCAAATCTAAGTATTTAAGCGTTTCAGTCTACCCAGAAAAAGACAGCAGTATGAACAGCAAAACCAGATGTTATAATAATATCTAATTAACATCATAAACTTCCTACTGATTCAGTGCAACCCCAGAAACCTGGGGTTTCTGTTGTCTTCAAGCAACTGGGACAGATAGGACATTCCTGGGGAGAAGAATGAAAAAAATTCCTGTGAACAGCTCTAAGACCACCCCTCATTGTCAGTAAAGCTACAAGTTATCATTAAGTTTCATGTAACAATCTTTCCATCATTCTGAACTTAACAGTGAGAAGAAATCTGAATAATATTGCATCTTAGTTTATTCTGCACATCAAAGGAACAGCACTAATCTAGGCAGAATGCAATCAAAAGCACAATTATTTTACAGGTAGGAACAATTATTTCTACTGAAAAGGAAATGTTAAGGTTAAAGAAAATGGGTTCTTTTTCTACTTGTATAAGCAGATGCTCATGTTAATAAGGGTCATGTTTTATGTCAAAGTTTTTAACATTACAGGCTTTCAACACAGTTGAAATTGTGAAAGCTCTTTTAACCATATACTCAAGATTAAAGCTAAACTTTTAAAAGTTTGGCATTTCTCTTAAATATTCTCTTTCACAATTTAAAAAACCACACTACATTAGTTGTGTCCCAGTAGCCATATTTGAGTATGTGTGGTACAGGAATGACTGGAAGTTGGGGAGAAGGATGTAAAAAATCCCATTTACAGAAGAAATTGAGTTGTACTCTATTCATATATCATTTCCATTATGAGTAGTACCTATGTACTTTAACCAGAGCATTTCATATTAGTTACATAAAGGGAATAACTAAAATGACTGTGTACCTTTAAAAAAAGCTAAAACAGTGAATAATGATAATCAAAACAGTTGTATAACACTCACTAAAGGCTGCTCTAAATGTTGCAGATTAAATATTGGGCTGTCCATAAACTTTTATACTGCCAACCCCTGCTTGCTTCCCTGAAAAAAAAAAAAAATTTCTTACTACTGTTGTGAAATCACAGAGAAATCCAAATGACTCAATACTAATATTTACATATCTATGTCCCACTCAACTTTTTGTTCTTTATATGTTGACACCAAAGCCCAGAAAAATGCCAAAAATAAATACTTTAAAAATTTGTAACTCTCTACTAGAATTATGTCTACTAGAATTGACAGGAGGTAAGAGATAACAAAAACACCTCTTTCAAAACCAAGCCTATGTTTCTGAGATAGTACAACTCAATTTTTAACAAGGACATATTGTTTCCTCCCATGTGTAGAAAATAGGTGCATGGCTATCAAGTAGTGTGAAGTTTTCCTTTTGTGAATTAAACAGTCATTGTGAGATGGGATATTTGAAATTAACTGCTGTGCTCTTCTTTCTCAGAATGCTATTTTTTGTTACCTTCAGCTGATCTAAAGGTGACTGCAGCTGAAAGACATGGTCTTTCTTGCTCTATCTTCTAATTAGTCAGACAAGCTTCAATTCAAACCACCACATAGATCATGCTGATCAGAAGGCCACACTATTACTAGTGCCAACAAAAGAGGAGGCTGGACCGTGAAGCTCATACTCTTCTATTTTGGCAACAAGTCATGCTTTGACCATTTTAAAGTGGTCATGAACATACAGCTTCATTATAATAGAAAAATACATTACAGGGATCTGCTAAAATAGATCAACTATCACTTTTACAGAAATCTATAGAACACCTAAAGGAAAACAGGCTCTGTCCCCTGAAACTACTTTCTTTCAATGTATTTTATGCAAAGGTAAGATTATATAAAGCTACAGTTATGTGTGCAAAGTATAATTTCAAGCAAATACTGAAATCTGTTTAAAAGTTGGGAAAAATATAATTTTTACAAAAAGCATAGTATTTCAGTTGCAACATCAGTAATGGTATTGATAAGGCTTATTACATCTAGACTTATACAAGCAACACGTTGTCATGCTACAGCTTCTAACAGTACTTTTTCTAACTTCCATATACACTGCAGTAAAGTGTCAAAAGTAAGTGTCAAAAATTTGGCACAAATACAGCTTCAAAAGCTCCTAAATGTTTAGGAACAGGATTAGTGACCATTTAGCCAGTACATATTTTATTAAAAAAAAAAAAAAAAATCCACTTACTTTTGCATTTTCTTTAAAATAAGAACATAAAACTTCACTTAATTACAAATTAATCTTAAACTTCTGACATTTAAACTGTTTCACTTGACTGATGGAAGTCATTCCCATAATTTTTCAAAGCCAACTACAGATGTCAAGCATCCTTACAAACTTCAGCTCAAGCGTTACCTAACTCAATATTAAATTATACTTTACATAAACACATAGCATGAAACTTTTGGAAGTTTGTGATTTACTAAACCTGATTATTGAAGTGTTCAACAACAATAGCTACAAACAGAAATATTTTTGTCTGTTGTTCCCCCCCAGGAAAAGATGGACAGCATAAAGATTAATTTAGAGCAAGAATGAAATCCTCAAGCCTTCATAAGAAGTAGCACATTTCACACCTGTTTTCTAATGTCAGTGCAAGATAAATGGCTTGCTTTCATCTTAAAATTAATATACAGTAAACTAGAAGGACAGTAGTATGTTTTAAAAACTTATTATACTACTTAGCATTTCAAGTTAAAAGGATATCTTTGAAATGATAACTACGTATTGTTTGAAAATATTTTGGCACTGGCACAGAATCTGCAAAGAATAGCCCAAGCTTTAACTTAATTATCCTTTTACAAGAATTGTGGTTTGAGAAAATACAACAGCTTCATAAACATAATAATCACTAAGCGTATTGCCTTTGGCAATAATGTTCCAAAGCAAGTTTGGATAATCCAAGATAAACCATGACTCCTATTCTTTCTCTCTGTACTTTTGCAGTTAATATAAAAAATTCAAAAGCAAATGAAAATGGTGTGTCTCAGACTGTACAAGCAATCAAAATGCAAGCTTCTGTCAAAGCAACACATTACATCCAGCAATAATTGAATTGGTCAACAGGAGCATGCTACAGAAACTGCAATCCAACAACAAAATCTGTAAAAGCTACATTATTTTCTAGAACTGAAAAAAATTTAGACATAGTTACAAAAGCAATGTTAAATAATTATTATGCTACTTAACGTGCCCTTTAATCCCAGATACTCTATCCATTTATTGCAACCCCTTTGTCTACACTGGAAGACACCCTAAACCGAAAGCAAAGCAGCCACTTATCCCTGCCTAACAATATTGCAGATATTTTGAAAGTAATTTAGAACTAAGAAACATAATAACTAGCTCCTGCTAAGACAGTAAAACACTGTCATTTGAATTCTGTATGTAATAGATTATATTAGGATAAATTAAGTCAAGCACACAAAATTAAAAACATCTCAAAAATCAAGCTTCTTCCTAACTGATTCCTAGTCCCCTTTCTTTATCAGTTCCCATCCACTACCTTCTCTTATCTTGCCCAGCTCCTACAGCTTTTGTTTAACACCACCAACCTTTAGGCTGCTCACCTATGTGAAACAACCCAGGTTTCCACAAGTCCACTTCTACATCTGAATTGGATGCATTCTCGGTAATAGCTGATCACTACAACACACTAATAATTTGCTTATTCTAAACGTGCTATGTGCTTTGATACTGTTATACAACTTCAAGTAAATTATTTAACTCTGAATATTTCAAAGTTTATTAACATAATATCCCTATGCTCCTTCATAAATTCCAACCCATTTATGTTGACTATCTGAATACGCAGATCAATTTATGTACATTACCCCCTAAATTTCAGTAGAAGAGAATTGTTGGTTTTCATTTAGAAGTCATGCAAAGCATGTGTATTGATGTCACCTTCCTCAGGAAAGAGAGACAACTTTTAATTTACATTATTTCAGTCACGCCATATACATCTATAACATCGCAAGTGAGAGTGCAGCAAACTGTAGTGCAGAAGGGAAAACAAACAGTTGGAAAACTTTTAAATAATACATGATGGAACCACAGCCAGATTATATTCATCCCTTGCTTCTGCTGTGCCAGCAACTGAAAGCCTGTTGTACACTGCAAGGAGGGCTGCTGTCAAATTCTAAAACCTGCCTAGTGCTGCAGACTGATTCAAACTCTTCTACTGCAGCAGACAGTGACTTTTGCAGGCAGTTCTATCGCACTAGCCTACTTCAAACAGGATCACGAGCCTGTTAACCTTCCCCATTCTACCAGCCCTACACAGCAGCAACACGGATCTGTTAGCTCCAGTGGTGTAATTTTTATATTATTCAATCTAAAATGCATTAGTTCTTGGCTCCTGAGGTGATACATTTTGTCTACTACAGTCACTGAACAAGGGCCAAACTGGGTAGAACCCAAATTTGTATGGGTATCTTAATTTTTCTGCCATTTTTCTAACTCTCTATGTACTGAAGTAATAGCAGTGTTCTTTAATCTCTAGCACACCTAGGCTTCCTTGCTGGCCATCAGATAGCCTAGGGAACAAGAAGTAATCCTAAAATCCTCAGAACTCAGTCTACTACTTGTGTGGCACTGTACATGCCTCATTTGAGAGTTTCCCTAGAGAATCATCTATAGTTGACACTTTTGAGAAGTTTAATTACATCTGAAGTGTTTAAAATCTCTGCGAAGTCACTACTATAGACTTATGCCATCAATAGTGAAATATACCCTTAGATGAAGTGCGTCTAGTAGCTTAGTAAAAAAACAGTATGAAAATAGACGTATAAATAATGCATAAAATCTGTATGAAAAATCACAGGGCACCACATAACCCATTGGTACAATTCATTGCATTAGACACAGGCCTAATGTGTGCCTATGAATACACACACTTCATAGGGAAGCATTTACAGTTTTCTTAGAAATAAAACGAAGTTCTGGGAAGTAGCAACCACCACCACCAAGGAGCCGGCAGATAATTCACTATCCTCATAAGGCCTCAGTCCCCCAACAAAATCCCTACCACCTCATTCAGTAGACAAACACTGAACCACTCACGAACTGGCTGCTAAATAGCTGCAGTTCTCATCATGGCCTCTTAAAGCAAACAAATAAACAAAAATACTGTAAGGCATATTGTAAACTGATTTACAAATACTTTAATCATGCACGTACAAGACGATTGTGCAAAGCAAACTCTAGAAAAAAGTGCACTGCCTGCCCCAAGCTGTCACTATTTCTGAGTTAAAACAAAAACCCAGGATCTACTGATAGCCCATTTAACTGTTAACACTTGCATACACCCAAGCCTAAAAAACCGTGCCATTCAAACAACTTAAAAATACATTTAGAGGAAGTGGGAAGGGATGGTCTACTCACTGTGTATCTGCGCCAGCACAAAAATTTCAATTCTCACTAATAATGCATTTCTATAAAAATATTTTTTTTAAAAAGCAAAACTCCCTAGTCCCAAATTACACACTACTTCACAAAAAAAATTAGTGGAATTTTCTTCTTCTCCATATCTTGCCTTAGAAAGAAAGCATGATGGGATTTTAGCACAGAGCAAAAGAAACTCAGCTTCTAGGTTTCTACGATGTTTACTAAATTTCTGTTCAACAATGGCTTTAATCTCACCAGTGGCATAAAAGCAATATAGTCACAAATACAGATTTGAAACCCAAAGAAAGTTTAAATAAAGCTTGTAATTAGGGTTAGCCTATGAGTAACTCAGCAAGTAGCTTTTAACATGCAAATTTTAACATCAAACATTTTAGTGACGGTTTTAGTTACATTTTATTCATAACTCTAGACTTGTATTTCAAATATAACACCCCCTTATCCTTTCTAGTTTTATATTATTTTTCCATGCCCCTACAGTTTCCTATAACTACCTACCTCAAAATATTCCATTCATAATGAAAGGTAATCAATGATGTGACTTCACTGAAGTTGTGTTTGGTATTGGAATTAAGTCACAGAAAGCCTTTACAATGAATGTAAACCAAGATCTCTCTCAAATCACTAACAGTCAGCCCACAATATTTACTATTCAAAGTAATATGTAAAATACTTCTACTGTTCACCACACACTGCTAGGCTTTATTATTCCATTATCTCAAGCATTCTTCTGTGATATTTCTGAAGTCAAGAATATAGAGGGCTTTCTGAAGCTACATTTCCTTGGTACATTTCCACTTGAGAAATAACATTTCATACAGAACAAACCTAAAATCTAACTATTTAAAAACCTCGTTAATACAGTATTTCACTTATTGCTCCTTAGCTGACAAGGAAGTTTTATGTATTTCATTATACAAAAGTTTACATTCTTTTCAGCTCCTGGGTTATATCCAGTTTTTGACAATCTGAATGCTAGCATTTCTACAGACTAATGATGGAGCAGAACACAAAGCTGAAAGCACCCAAGTGATGGAAGAGAGCTGAAGATTTTCTTTCTGTAAAAGAATGAACACTAGCTGTCCCTTCCCCATCCTACACCCCCCAGGCCTGATTTTAGCTATTAATCAACAATAAAAGCTATGTTAACTTGCATAACTCCATTAAAAGAAAAAACAAAACCCACACACATCTAGGTCACACACTTTTATGGGGGCATTGCAAAGCAACATGAAGAAATACGATCTGCCTATTCTAGACATTTTGACATCTGGACAGCAGGATTAGAAAACAGGTCCTACTTCAAATATGTTTACTCTCTTGAAAAAATTCTAGAACTATGCAATTAAGCACTACAACATTTAATAAAAAACTGACAGAATTTCAAAATAATTAGCTACTAAATTCATAGCACATTGAAACAAATACTTAACTTTTTCAGTGCAAAAGCCTAAAACTATATATTTCACGTACAATACGAAAACTTATGCTTATGATAGAACACTTCTTAAGAATCCAGTGCACCATCCTGAATGGACTGCTCACTTTATAAGTCAGCACGAGAGCCAATCAATCTAATAGTACCACTGCAACCAGTCATCTTATAATCAATGCAAGAGTAGTTTGACATACCACGTAACAACTGGTTAATAACACTCTACATATTATCATAAAGTATCTCATGGTAGTCAACATTTAATCATTTTATTGAGAGCTTTTCCTAGAGTACACTACTTATCATTAGGTAACTTTGGTCTGTCTTCAAAGCCTCAGTTGAACAGGTTTCCTCCTCTTTAGACATCTTCCTACTCCAAACTACAAAGAAATTATCCTTCCTAAGGAGAGCTTATAACCAGTAAATTCCAAACTGACCAGCATTTGCTTAAGTTGAACCTTATTCTTCCTACATATCTCGCTAAGTTTTGTCACCTACAGTTCAATGAGAAGTCAAAACACTAAGCAAAATCTTACATGAATCAGGATCTAAATAAAGAGCCGCTCAAAACCATGCTCCAACTTACTTAACAGGTAAGAGCATAGGAAGCTAGGAGAGGTGAGATGTGAACATAAAGCTTAATTTAACTGCCTTTTTTTTTTTTTTAAACACACTTGGACCTATGAACCTTAAGACTTCACAAATATTTAAACCTGGACACAAACATTCACAGCTTGCCTTAGGCTGCGCCACAGGTAAATCAGAGGTGCTTGTGTCCTTGGAGAGGGGAGGCAGGATTGGGAACAGGTTTTAGTATAAATGTTACTGATTTATTTTAACATCAGCAGTGAAGAATTCACAGAAAAATGCTAAACGGTATTGGCACAATCAAACACTCAGAAAGGCAGTCTTTTTTATTTCACACTACTGACACTGTTAAATTACTTTTTACTTTTATATGAAACTATTTTAAAACCATACCATTTAAACTTAGTAAATTACATCCATTTAACAAATAGAATTCTATATTACAGCTGACATAAGAAATACAAACTCTTCAAGAGAAGTAAATTTAAATTTAGCAGATATACATGAAGTTGTGCTCTACAAGACCATTTTATAGGGACTTAAGAGAACAAGGAGCCCTGAAGCAGGAAGAAAAAAGTATTTATTAAGCAAATGTACTGACACAGACTAAAGTCATAGTGAAAGAAAACACATTTGTGAAGGTCAGATGATCCGTATTCACTGTAGGCACAGAAAATCCAAGACAAATAACTTGAACTTCAGATTTTGAAGTGCACTTTGTTGCCCTTTAATAGTAGAAACATTTCAAGACCCCAAGTGGCCATAAGTATCATAAAATAACAGTCATAATATACACTTAAACCGAGACTTGAAGCTTATCTAAGTTTCTGGTATATGTTGTACCTCTGAGACAAAACACACATTGCTCTAGAACTAAAGACCCAGAGGACAAGCTGGAAATGCTCTCCCCACATCTGTTATCAGAAAAAGTTCTGGAACTTGGGGAGGGAGGATGTAAGCACTGGATAAGAAAGGCTCACCCATCTACCTGTCTACCAAAAAAGGAGGAGGAGGAAAGAAAAAATAGAAGAAAAATGTTTGTCTGAAGCCTAGGTAGCACATTCCCTTTTTCCCTTCCTGTTACATTCTTTTCTAGTCCAGCAATTTTTAGGAATGGAGCACTCTCTGGAGTTGCAGGACTGATCAACTGGCATGTATTACTTTGAATTTCTCTAAATATAGGCACGACAATGTTATTATAATAATACTAAATAAATACCACAAAGTTCAAGTTCAGAGAACAATTTATTGGGTAATATTGTATTTAATATTAGCTTGTTCATTACTTTTTAAGATCTAAAATGTCTTAACCAAACGTCTTTGAATAACAAAGATTAACATAATGGTATCTTTTGTAGCAGAATTGCAAGTGCAGAGAAAGGTCTCAGGAACTGAATACCATCACCTAAAACTTACACAGTAAATGAAGAAACAACTATCAGAAAGATAAGAAAGTAAGCATTCACAGTGACACAGAGCATCCAAACATTTGCCAAGTAAATGTTTTTAGGAACCTTAAAGTAGGAGCCAATTATTTAAGATTTTAAGACTATCTCCAGTCTAGCTGCATAAATACTGTATAGACTGATATGAAACATCCATCTTACTTTAGCATTAACATCTGTACACCTGAGAGAATTAACACTAAAATTACCACTGCCCTAGTCCTTTTACCTTTATGGCAATACAAGTTGATGAGTAACACTTATACTACACTCTCAATTTCAAGGCGTGAAAGTCTACTCAGTAGATCCTAAGAGAACAAAATGCAGCTGCCATGATCCAGAAGAGGTTCACAATGACTTAACTCTACTACCATAAAGCATTTCTAAGACAGGCACAGCAAGCTATACGTTAAAATTTATTATTTTAACTATTATAATCGTTTTACTTTTCCACTGTATTACCAGCCAAAAACATTCAAATAATGAAGACCCCCAAAAATTTAGCTTTCTCAAAAAGAAAAACCAACCCACAAACAAAAACCAAAACACAAGCCGCAAAAACCTTGTGACCATGAGACATGAAAAAAATATTTAAGAGTCACTTGGCTTCCCTTACTAACAAAAAAGTATTACCTCTGTTAATATTAGCTTTAGTTCTGCAATAAGACATGGCACTTAATACTACTTTTATTGCCAGTTTAATTCAATTTGTATATCATTTAAATAAAATCTGCAGATTACTTCTGATTTGCCTCACCGAAGAAACCTGCCAAGTGCATAAAAAAATATTTACTAACTGAAATCATGCATGATAATAAAAGTCCTCACACAACAGTTTAAAGCCTGCCACCAGTCTTCTTTGCTTACTCCTAAGTAAAAAGATTTGGTAGATGAAACATAGTTCATCTGTATAAGCAGAAAGACAACAGGATACTCTAATATCCATGAAAAAAAGTCAGAGGTGCATTCGTTTTCTCTTGTAGTAGCACTAACACATATAACATACAATTATAGTCAAAAGTTTCCAAAATCAAAGTGAGGAATATGACATGAAACATAAGATGGGGGGGGGGGGGCGTGGAGAAAAAAATATAAAGATAGATTTGAGCGCCAAGAGTAGCAAGGAAAAAGAAGATTATGATGCAGAACTATGAGATGCAGGTCTTCAAATTCAAAGACAATGAGCTCTAGCTTGATGAGGAAAGCTAGCAGTCAGACTACTGAAAAATCATACCAGATGTATTTTAAACAGATTGCACAGATAGGAATATCAGGATAAAAGGGAGGAGGTACTTTAAGTACTCCAGATGACAGATAGAGGCCTAAACTTCATTTGTAAAGACAGAAAATGAAAACGTGGTCTTGGAAATGTTGTGTGGACAAGGAAGAAGGATATGAATAAAACATGACTGTGGATTCAAGAAGAGGAAGAGGGCTACTCCCAAATAACTGCCCTGGGCAAGAGGATTATACTGCTCTCAGCAGCATCACAAATGGCAAGCAAATGAGTTAAGTTTGAGAGAGATGATAATGAGCTCCAAGACACTCAAAATGTTTATGATAGTAAGAAACCCTGCAAAGAAATGCAGGACTGAATGAAGACACATAGAGCCAAGACTACAAAGAAATGCAGTAATCTAAATAAAGGAGATAGCATACAAGTTTTCTATGAACACTGTACACCTCGGCATTAGTGGGAAGATGGTACAAGAGAGGGAAGACGTTTGCAGCAAGCAGTACCACAGATGCCAAAGAAGGACAAGGCTGTGACAGCCAGGCAAGTTTCCCTACATCATATCTCCTCTTATTCCCACAAAGCTAAAGTGGCTTAGCTATACACTTTATAAAAAGCACAACTACATTTTGAAAATGTAAATAAATTTATTGATTGTATTACTGTACCACCTGACAGATGCACAATAACAACTACTTTCAATTGCAATTACTGTGGTGATTTAAAAGCAAGAGCATATTTTATTTAAACTAAAATTTGTGATCTAATTACATACTTAAAACAGTGTTTGAGTTACTGAAAAATACAGACAGCTACAAAGAAAGAGTATTACACCCTCTGCTTCTAATGGTTGGCTGAAAAGGCTAATCTTGTTGAGTGACATCAAGGGGAAAAAAATGTCTGTCTGTGTTCCAGTAAAACTTTTTTAAAAGAAAAACAACAACCACGCTTTAAAGGAGTAATTCAAACAGATATATATTTTTATAAAACATAAATACAACAAACTCTAAGATGTCGGAAGAATCTTAACATACTTCCCTGAAGAAGTAGCCCTCCCTGTGTTTGCTTGGTATCTTAATTTGCCTTTGGTTTCAAAACTCCAGGCTTGCCAAGAGCTATTCCTTTCAAAACCTCAGGAATTCCATTACTAGTTTTAAGCTAAATTAAAGGAAAATAGAAGCATTCAATGCATGGCGAAAGTATGCACAAAGTGTTTGTTGATACTCATAAATAGACTGAAAAATTTAGACATGTCTGAAGGATAACTGCTGCATAGTCAGCTCTGTTTTGCTCTCCTGTGCAGCTAAGCAAAAAGCTACTGCTGTCATTTCAGAAAAGCTGAGCATAAGATACATTACTACCAAGATCGAACACAGCACTAGATTGTCCATTTTTCACCTTAAGTTTATATATAAGCTGAAGTTTGCATTTCTGCAAGGGAAAGAAATAGTGGGAGTTTCCCCTTTAAAGCTACTGCTTTAACATCTCCACTGGGGAAAAAGATGTCACACTGTCCTAAGGCACGGCAAAACCAGTCAACTCTCCACCTTCTGAAACATCTTGCAAGTTATGAAATAAATACACTCCATCTCAGAAATACATCTAATATGGTGCTGATGAACATCTTTCCAATGTTCACGTAATGGGTCCCTTCCAATTCATGATATTCTGATTCTAAACAAGCAGTATTACTACAATCACTTCTACTGACTAAATTATGGTAACAATGAAGTGTTCCCACCTGCGTATTGTGCCAGGTGTCATACTAACACACAAGAAGGTACTATCCCTGTGCAAAGCATTTAAGAAAATGTGATTGAAAGACAAATGCTTCATTTGTGTCAAGGTGAGTAATCCCAGCAGATAAGAACTACTATGCAGTTTAACATCTTTGGCAGCAGCCACAGCAAAACTGGAAATATCAACACACCAGTTTAAACTGCAGCTCCAGTGAGAGAGAGATCAAAGTTCTGTATCTTCCATCAGAAACACAGGAATCCAGGTACCAGCATATGGGATAGAGAACTTATTTTACCCTTGAAAAGGCAGGAAATTAAAGCAACTTTTCACCACTGAGTCAGCACACAGTAACGGATCAGTGGTTTACAGTAACCGTCACCACTGTATGAATGACAGCAGTAACATCTCGACCCTGCCAGGACCAAAATCACTATGAAGAAGAGCCAAAGGAAAGAAGTCAGTTCTTCAGACCAAAAACACGGTGCCACAGTCTCTCCTGAGTTTGGAGTACAGTCCAGGAAAACTATCACTATCTCAGATATGCCAATTGCCCTATAGTTCTCTGCTTTTATTACAAGCATAGACAATTCATACAATATTTCTGAATCACACTTTCCTCAACAGAAAAGTAAACAGACACATGTACAAGAAAGAGCTGAATAGCAAGAAATACTTGAGTACCTTTGCTATAAAATACACGTTTATCATATATAAGGGAAAAGAAAAATGGTAAACTAAAACCTACATTTGGGATCTTTTTTAAAAATCCCAGTTCAAAAACATAACAATGCAGAGGTGTTTCTACCAACAGCCAATACTGAACTGAACGTTTACATCAGAAAGAAAAAACATCTGTGAGAAGAAGTGGCAGGGCTAGTAACTGTGGCTGATTCTGGAAGCAGAAGTTAATAAAGGTGGCTGCCCAGGACAGGCAGCTGTGATGGCAACAACACGCAACACAACAATTCTACACGTGCAGTAATTCAGAGGGTCACACTGCTTAACACAGATACCAGTATTACTTTGTCAACTCTGATTCAGGCAAAAAAATTGGGGATTACCCTGGACCACCTGAGAAGTCAGTGACAGATTTAAGTACAGCTCATGTGACAAGAAGCTTCTCATCTCACTACCCCACATATGGATGTGAAAGCATTTTAGAAGAACAAATAAGACATGAAATTAAAGCACTGTAAGAGAAGGAAACACTCAGTAATCACAATGCCATTTCCACTAATTAGAAAAGAATGCATATAGTCAGTCCCATACATGCAATAATCATGAAATTTTATTGTATAAACATCAGAAATAAATTATTAGCTCTTTTTATTAAAGCCAAGGGATAATTATTTCTGTTGTCATTTAAAGCTTGAGGGAAAGACTGAAATTCTGGAGCATCATATGGCTCCAGGAAGATAGGCCCCAATAAAGAGTGAACTAAATTGGTTGTCATGATTGTTGCCACCCTGCCAGAAGCCGTGAAAACGTTGAAGAGTACACTATACTTGGAGGATGCATGACATATACGCGCACACACATTTATATGCATACATACTTATATGACAAAACACCACACCAGTTTATCACCAGTTCAAGTTCAAAAAGAATGTTCACATCTAACACTGATTACACAGAAGGGCCAACAAGAAAAGATGATGCTTAAGAGCAGAAAATTCAAAGTCTGTTATATTAGGACTACTGTTCTACAACTTATGCACAATTAAAATATCATCTGCATATGCTGCATGAAATTACACATCTCTGGACAGCAGCTTTTGGCCAAGAGCTCCTCAAATAGCTTTGATAAAAAAACCTATGTTATTCAGTAGCAGACAAAAATAAAACCCATTACATTTGTTTCAGAAAACATCACTGAAAGGCTGTAGATAGGTCACCTCTTCCAGCAGTAGCTACTGCCCAGAGTTACTCATCCACCACCCAGCAAAGAGAGGTTGCCACCCATACAGACTTGCAACAGTGAATCGTGCAAGAGCACACTAAGCCTCTTCAGGAAAAATTAATCAAGGTAGCTGACCAATGAAAGTAGATTGAGCTAATACTGTCCATTTAACTGCTGATTATGCCTAAAGCACCTAACACTGCATACAGCTTCTTTGGTGGAAGGGATCATTAAGCATGATAGTCTGTGGCAGAGCAGTAGAAACAAATGGCTGGGGGACACAGTATCTATAATTTTCACATATGTTTGCAAAAAAAAAAAAGTTGTTTTTTGTTTTTGTTTTTTTTTTTAAAATCAGCGCCTATCCATATTCTGAAACATTAAGTACAACTTCTGTGATAGCCTGAAAGCTTTAAGACAGATTTCGAAAACCACTAACCATTAAATAGTTACTTAAGAAGAAAAGACACACACTGCCTCCTAGGAAACTGTCTGAAGTTATAATATATGTCTTAGGTCAGCCTCATAATTTTAATAGGTTTGTTAGTTTGGTTTTTTTAATCTACTTATTACTGCAAAATATCTTGCAGTTTTCTTAGTGGACACTCCGATCACTATCGTTTCTGATTTTAGTCTTTTAGATTTATACAGATATTATATAGATCAACATGCTAAACAAATTCATTGTTTCAAGAATTTGATGTATGAACAGCAGTTAAACAGGAGCATATTTTTCCCATTAACGCTAAATGAAACAATAGGTACCAAATAAAAATAGTAAAAAAAATTAGTGACTATATATTCTTCCCTCAAAATCCCTTCAAAGTACATAACGAAATCAGAGACACACTGCCATGGATTAAGGGGTCTTAGATGCAAAATATGCCCATGAACCATAAAGGAACAATGCCTTCAAACCCTCAACGGCATATGAGCTTAACCTCCCTGAATTAGGCCAGTATCAAATATACTTTAAACTGGCATAATGTGTCACTGTCACCAAAAGAAACAGACACACCCTGCTCCCCTTACTGCTTGCTTCCACCCCCATCTTTGCGCCAGCACAAATGTTTGTGCAGCAAACTGATCCAGCTTAAACCTAACCCTCCCCTCCCTGCCCCTCCCCCAAGTTAGTTCAAACCTCAACCCAGTTCACCACATAACCATACAAGTATTTGCCTGCACAAAGGAGGAAGCAGCAGAGCGGGGTGGAAACAAACAGGACCATGTTTTTCAATGGTGGAGCTGGTCCATGCCAGCTGTACGCCTATGCAAAGCAGTAGGTTGCAGGCCGGAGGCCCGTAACGTTCAGGCCTATGCAGTGCCACTCTTCCCCTCCCTCTCTTGGATCCCACCTCTTAGCTCACAGAGCCACTGACAGGTATGCAACTGCCAGCTGAGACGGTTCAGGGCGCTGAGTCAACTAAAAACCAACTCTACCAAAAAAAAACCCCAAACCTGAGCTCCCAGTGCAATCTGTACTGGCACAAGGAAGACAGAGGAGGAAGGACGCTGGGAAGGCAGAAGGTCCAATTTTGATCAGCTTGCGATGCTGTGGAAACACACTGGTACACTGCCACATTTTAAATTTAAACTTGCCAGAGCAACTGAACATGGTTATTTTAATTAATTTGTTCCTAAGATTAAACCTTGTCCCAATTTTTTTCAGAAACCTAAGCAGCCATAGTCTAGTTGGACATGAGCAGCAGAAAGTGAGGCCAGTTCACTAAATTCACCAATTTCACTCTTCATGTTTAATAAAATTAAAATAGAGCATTAGTTACTCTACCTTAAAGATACTTTCACCAGATATTCTTTTAAATATCACTGATTAAATCACCTCAGATATTCACATAGGAAGAACATACACGTAATAAAACTAACACAGTCATATTAAGTATTATCTTAACCATAGTTCAGTGTTTACAAGGAATTTAAACAATGGTTCAGGTGATTAAAGTGGTCCTACAAACCTCTCTGCTCGGTAGTTTTGCTTAAACTAGAAGACCCAACGGTCACAGAAGTGAACAAAACTCATTTCAATTAGTTCAGAATCAGACGCCTAATAAACGTGCATATAGCTACTTTCAAGCTAATTTTGGAACAGTAAAGTATCGTAAGTGGGAGTACAGACAGAATGTTAGCAATAACCTTGCTACCTTCCAAACAGTAGAATTTTTACTGGATCATTAGATTTAGCAGGGAATTACTTCCATGGCAAGTCAACATATTTGTTTATGTTCAGCCAGTTAACAAACATATCAATTCAAAAGACAAAACATATCAACATTATAGTTCTTGAACTGTGTAACTGAAGTGCAGAATCAGATTCATGTATCCACAAACCAGTCTTCCCAAGTGCTATATATATTTTTTTTAATTTTTCCAGTTTATGAAACTCTCCTTTTCTTGCAAAGATAGATTCTTCCACAAACTATCACCTGCCCATTGCAACAATTTAAGACAACCTTTCTTCTACAATTTCTTGTATGATGAGAAAGTGTTCCAAACTACCCTGTCTGTAAGAATTATACAGAAATGAGAAGTTTATTTTGACTACAACTCACTACCAACATTTAAGACAAGACACTGAACTGGAAAGTGAGGGAAACCATGGAAAGCCATTTAAACAGATACACATACAACTGCTGGTGTGTTGTTTCAACAAGCATTTTCGTTCTTGACACAGAGGCAAATAAACTCAGGGAATCTCAGTCAAGTAATAACCTTCTTAACCACTTTCCATTTGGAATGGAGTTAACAGTTTTAGGACTTGAACTGGTGATTTACACTGATAGAGGCTTCTTTTTAAGCAGGCATAGAGAGGTGTGCTTTTCAAATGCACTTGCTAACTGAGGAAAACAATTTACTTCCCTGGCAGTTCTGCTGACTTTAACAAGAAAACAGGATGCTTACTGGATCTGAACCCATGTGTCTTAATATCAAATCATTTTTTAACACAGCAATAAATCTTAAAAAAATTAGTTTTTCATCTCCCTAAATATAAATATGTTGTACAGCCAGCAGAGATTTAATGAGATTCACAATACAGTATTACTGCTAACATTACTGTTAGATTAAAAAAAAAATACTTATTCAAAAAACTTTTTTGCTCATTACACTGTCACTTTGTCACTAGCACTTTAAGTAAAAAAAAAAAGCTTGGACTATTCAAAAAGGTCACAAACAAAAAAATCTTAGTAAGTTATCAGTAATTTAAAAAAATATTATTAATATCAAACCACAGTTTGCAGCTTTATCAACACTTACTAAAATCAACCCTGATTTCTACAGTATGTATTCACTGCAGTTAATAGTATTATTTTCAACTCACAGTCCAACAACATTCCTAGTGGTTTCTAATCGTGATTGTCACATCCTATGCATTAACACTGATAAAGATGCAGTGACCAGGAAGAGAGAAAACATGCCTTCATTTTCCAGAAAATCAAGTTTAGATGGAGAACGGAGTCAAACGAGTACTTCGACACCTTTTGACCTTTGAGACTCTTCACATGTATCCCTGCTACATTCACATCTAGGAATATGTCAGAGGAAGGGGAGTTTAAAATGACAAGCAAGTAAGCTAGGTATCACTTCCACTCATACGCACATCACCACTTTGAAAAGCCCGGAGGGCCCCCTGCCCCTCGGGAGGCTTTGTCTGCCGATCCTAACCCACTGACCCGACAGAGCTCCCAATTAGTCTCAGAGCACGCACCTCGAAAGCCCCTGGACTTGCTCGGCGACGTGGAACAGAAAATGCACTTGTCTTGAGAGGCATGTGACAGCAGCAGCTGACTTAGAGGAAGGTGCAAGCGCTTGACAGGTCACACAAGATGAGGCTGAACTATCAGACACACCAAGCACCCAACAGGCAGGCGGTCCGGCAGCCGAGATCCACACCCCGCGCTAGAACTGCCTTCAGCAAACCAACCGCCAGGACAACTTTAACGGCTCCTCTTTTGTTTTTAAACTCACACTCCGCTCAGCCACCCCCGCTCCTTCCCTCCCGCCCGTCCCAGCCCCAGCCTAAGGCGGTGATCCCCCCGCGGCCTCCCCCACCCACAAACAACCCCCGGTCGCAGCCCCCCCCGTGCCCCTGGCCGTCCCCTCCCTGCCCCGGGGGGGCCACCCAGCTCCCACCACCCCCACAGCGAGCCCCCGCACCCCGGACCCACACCTCGGACGAGGAAGGAGGGCAGGTCCTACTGCAGGGCACGTCCCAGCCCGGCTCCCACGGGAGGAGGGGAGACACGGGGCTGCTCCCGCCCACGGGCGAGCCGGGCCCGGGCCTGGCCCCGGGAGCCTCCGCTGCCGCCCCCTCCCAGGGGAGCCGGCTGGGCACCCCGCGAGAAGGAGCCGGGGGGGGGGCGGGGGCTGCGTGGGGGGGGATAAGGACCAGCACCTACCTCCGCCATGAGCCCCGCGCTGGCCGCCGCGCCGAGCCAGCCGGACCGCCTGTGACGGGTAAGACGGCGGCTCCGCGCCGCGCCGCGGGTAACGGCTGCGCCTCCCGATAGCGGCAGCAACAGGGCCTCGCTCTGGGCCGGACTCTGCCCGCGACAACTTCCGGGGCACGGCGCGAGCGCCTTCCGGGAGCAGCGGCCAGGGGGCGGCGGCGGCGGCGGGGCGCGCGCGCAGCGGGGAGCCGGTGGGGGCGCGCGCGGGCGGCGAGGGGCGGTGCGGGCCGGCTCGCCCCGCCGGCGGGGCTCCTCCCGGGAAGCGGCCCGCAGCGGAGAGCGCGCCTCAGAGCGCGGCGGGGGCCGGCTGTGAGGGAGGCGGCCGCCACGAAGCGGGTCTTACTGGTTTCTCAGGTAAAAATAAGAAGGAAGAATTAAAGCTGCAGTTGCGCCCACAGCTTGGGAAAGGATTGGCTCAGCCGGTTTCGTTTGTTTTGAATTTTTTGCGAGGCGGCCTCCGTCAGTTGTGTTGTACAACGGTGCCACCGTGTTCTTTTAGACGCTGCCATAGGAACTCGTGTGCAGCCAAGGAAGTTGCTCTGTTTTCATGAAGTACGCAGCGTGCGACTGAAAGCAAAGGTAGACAGCATATACGTTGAAAACAAAGATACAGCGGAAAGAAGTGTGGGAAACAAGAAGAATGAGAGAAGGTGCCACCCCTGCATGTTGTGTAGGTTTGTGGAAACAACACTCCTGTTTGCCAGTGCAAAAAACCAGCACGCGTTTGTTCTTACTGTCGCTAGCCATGCCTCATCTTCCCTGTTGCCCATTTACAGACCAATATGCGTGACAGGTCCTGGCCCAGAAAACCTTATAACCTGCCGTTAATCTTGAATGTATAATTATTGTCCCAACACACACACAAATCAAACACATCGCTCACAGTCAAAGCAGCCAGCAGCCTGCACAAAACTCTCAGCTTTGTCTCAGATCATGCTATGTAGGCTTCTCTCTTGTCTAGCTGCTTTGGCCTTGCCCTGGCTGCTGACCTCTTCACTGAACAATGCCTAGCACCGAGTTACTTCCCAGAACTGGTCTGTCTATGTATCTTACTTTCTCAGGGGTTGTGCAACTTGTGTTTTGACTGTGTTTCAGTTATCTAAGTGCTTTGACAGGGAGAATGCTCTGACCGTTGCTCACTTTTCTTGCCCTCTCTTCACAGTTAGTGCTTTATAGCAGGAGTGGCAGAAGCAAATGGATGACAGTATTCCACCAGCCCAGTTATTTGTTTCATCTCTAGGTTGTATGGGAGCTGGAGAAGCTGAAGTCCATGCAGAGATTTTCTTCGGATGTACGTGCTAGAAAGGTGATAATATCTAGGAGGAAAAGGGGAGAGGGAGCACAACTGTGGTTTAATGTTTGTACCGTTGCAGCTGTTGGCTTCTGCGCATGTGAGTCAGTGCTCAGAGAGCTGGATGGATAAAGCTGAGCGAATGGGATTTTCCTAGAGCTGAGTCATGTAATATGTGAAGTCACATAGTAAACTCTGTAATTTAACATACTGTATATGCTCATATCTCATAAATGTAATATATCAATAGGTGACAAAGCAATGAGCTGCTCTTAAGACAAACATCTGCAGGATTCCTTGTGACCTTCAGGTCCTCTGTTATGCAGACTTGCCTTCAAGTCTGCTTGGCTTCAGCTTTTGATCTCAATCTGTGAGTCCACATCCAACTAAGTATTTGTACCTTGCAATTTTCCATAGCCTTCTAAGCAGTGTCTGAATGAGCAAGGAACAAAGTCTCCACATGTCTCTTCTGCTGGATCATTTATTTTTCTACTCCCTTTAGCTCTCACCATGCCTTCATCAGCTCATGTGAATGACTGCATTGAAACTGTATGTCAGGGTTTGTATTAAATTTGGATAGCATACTGTTTCTTCAACAGTCAAGTTCAATGTCTTCATCAGAGGTAAAGTGCTGGTTTTGTTCACCTGTGAAATTGGTCATCTTCACCATGTACCTGAGTGTTATCTTACACAGCTCACATAGATTTACTGACAGACCAATTCTGTATTTAGAATCTGGAACCTTGCAGTGCACTGTGGCTGTTACATATCTTTCTCCAGGTCGTTTTCTGGCTTCTTAAGACCTTGCTGTGTCTCATTGCTGCTGAGAATTTCTAACTGGTCACATTATTGTTCCTTCTCTTTCTCACTTTATAGATGTTTTGGATCCATGACATGTTGGTTGCTGGTCATATCTACAATAATTTTTGTCATCCCAAACTGACATTATTCCACCTCTGTCCAGATGCTGTATCTATTACTAGTCTTTTGAAGACTGTAGCTGCTTGCAGACTTCTGCAAACTATGAATTTGCATTGCTTTAAGTCTTTTGATGGCATCTTCAGTTCTGTTAGATCTTCCTAAACTTTCTTTAGATCAGCTTTGAAGTCAGAGACCTCTGTTGTTTCACTATAGCTCATATTCTCTTTAAAAATTAGATGCTGCCACCTTTAAAGCTTTTCCATAAGTGGTTAGCCCATAGCTAAAATTTATAAAATTACTATTTTGGTAGCTAAACATTTCAATTTGTTTGCTTGGACATTTCTTATATGGTCTTACACAGTGGCTACTGGGTGTGCTAAATGCATGGCTTTTCTGAGGCAACAGAAGTAATCATACATTTCATCGTTCTCTGATTCATAACTGGTTTACCCAATTAAATGTTCACTTTAAAGGTGTTAAATTTTAGTACTATTTGGAATTAACTCCTTTATTAATAATGAAACTTTTACCTCAAATGAAAATTTTCAGGTTAACACCTTTTTATTTAAAAATTAGAAGGTCATATAAATATTTTTGAAAGATTCTTAGTCTTTGAAAAGGAAATGAAATTGAACTGTATCAGATATAGTGTAGCTTGTATTTCCAGAAATTCTCATTTCACTGCCCTGAAGTATTTCAGTGTCGGTTCATAAGTCCCTCTTGTTCCAGTTCCTGGATTCTTTCAAGATGGTATCAACATTTTCTGGTTGGTTTTATCATGAAATTTGGACTCTGCAGGCCAAGTGCTTTTGCCTGTCACCTATGTTGATTTAGGCAGTATTCAATTCTGTAAGCAAGAGAGCAGTCCAGTCACAGATTTTAACAGCAGATTTATCTGATTAAGAAAGTGCTCCCTTACTTATCTTATATTCTTTCTTAATGTGTGGGCCTGACAGAGACGGGACTCTTGGGGAATAGAATGCTGAATTCTGCATTATGTTTCTGCAGTTTCCTTTCATATGTTGTTCAGAGATTCAAGAAACACCTCAAGGGTATAAAGTGAAGGAGCCACATTTCTTCTTCCCAAGAACTTTGCAACCTATCTCATTTTGTGTATAGTTTGTCTTCTCATCCGAGAAGTGTTTTCTGATCAGTATGAGATATGTATATCCCAGCATGAAGCCTGGATGTACTTTTTGAGATGAATACTGATTCAGATCCTTAATGTTTCAACTACAAATTCTACTCCTGAAGTAAACATAGGAGAGTAAACAGTTTCTCTTAAAAATAAAACCATAGGAACAGCCTCATGACAAATCATAGAACTTTGCAATCACTTTGTATTGTAATAAAGAAGGCCTTTGATATTGCTATAGGCACGACCTAACCCAGCTATAGGTGAGGGCTCTATTATAAGCACTGTCTTTCAGGGTTTATGACTCAGCAGGGAAAGCATGTTTCTGGTTGAGATGTGGTACAGAAGCTCACTCTCTTTCTCTGCTGTAAGAAGCTGCCTAGAGTGTAATTTTATTCTGACCCTCCTGTTGCAAAATCCATTTGACACTGTAACAAAAACTTCTTTTCTTAAAAAAACACACATTCAGTCTATAACAACATTTCAGAAGCTGGAAAACAGATTTACGAAGAGAGTTGGACTGAGTGTGCTAGCTGAACAGAGTAAGGCCAGTCATGTCACATTCTGCCTCCCCTCATGTGTGGCATACAAAGTAGAATGACCCTTTGTATATGAAATCAAGAAGTTTTTGTTTTCACAACTGAACAAAGCCCTTGCATACAGTAAGGGCTATACAGCAGCCACTTACAGCCTGATCCTGCACGTCTTAAGAAAGAACACCTCCCCAGTAAAGTTAATAGTCTTCTCTTTTTTCAGAAGGAAGTACAAGACTGAGCCAACAATTTAAACCAGTAGTTCACTACTTCATTGAGTACTGTCATTAGTTAAGTTGTCATCATTTCAAAGTGAAAAAAAAAAGTTCAAATCCAATAGTAAATAAAGGTGTCTTGCAGCTCGACATTTTAATTCACACAGTGAAACATTTCCTCAAATGAATGCTGGAATATGACAGACCTTCTGCTCTTATTTCTGTGGTATTCAGGAAAGTGGAGCAGACCTGATCATTCAGGAATTCCTCAGGTGGCTATTTGTATTGTAATTTGGTTTTCCTCGGTTGTATAAATTGTCTTGTTCTCTACAACTATATCACTGACATGGTTAAAGTATCCATGAGCTCTAAGTAATGTACTTAGGGTATTTGTCACTGTGACAGTTGGTCCGTAGACTTTCAAAGATAACACAATGCGCTGCAAAAACATAACTTTAAACTTAGGTATGTTCCCTGACCTCATTTTAGGCTGAGCTTGTTGTCTGAGATACTATGCATTTTACTCATTGAGATACAAGATATTTGGTCCCTTACCATTTGAAGATTGAAAGCCTGAAAAACATCATTGCGAGTGAAGCTGCCTTTTGGGCCTCCCAAGTTTATATACTAATTCAGTTCTCCTCACAAATGAATGTTCTGCTTAACGAAATTGAACTGTTTTCATTTCCCTGACAAAGGCTGCTGCATGCAGTTCCTGTAACTTGCATCAGTGTGTTGATTGTAGAATGTACAGGTCTGTTTCCAACTAGCCTGTGATAACCAAGGGGGATGTAAATCTAATTACATGCAAAAAAGCTACAGTGTGTTGCAATAACATTCAAGATTTGACTTCAGCTGACAAAAGCAAGGAAATTCCAAGTGAAGATTGCTGCTATGTCCTTACTTCACCCCTTTGTATTTCAGAGTTTCAGGGCTTCAGAACTGTGCTTTAGAACTTGACTGTGTACTGTGTACAAAACAGTGTTCAAAGGGCATTGTCACAATGTCAGACTTCTAAAAATCAGGCAACTTGTGCAACTGTAGTTTTGACTCCCTTGTGAGTGCAAAGTATGATAGAATTCAGTAGCCTATGAGACACCATTTTTCTATTTTGCCACTTCCTCATTCAGGACACAAAATAGATGCCTCTCACAGAAGAAAATAGCTGGTTATTTTAAATCTCTGCATGCAGCAAGTGCCCATTGCCTTATTTATTTATTCGTTCAGTGAATAACTACTTAGGTATTCTTAGGGCATTTGTCATTGTGATACTTCATTAGCATTACTGGAATTATTTCTGTGTTTCCTTTACAAGAGAAGAAATATAGTTTCATTTTACTTACAAGGGAGTGGGGATTAGGTCTACAGAGGGCCTTGGTACTGCACTGCTCAGATTTGTGGCAGTTAACATTGAAGAACCTTGCTGGTAGGGGAAATCAATCGCAACCTGTTCTCTATCCAGGTTTCCTATATGGTACATGGAGGAAGCAAGTGGAGGAACAGGATCACGTGGGATCCACTCTGAACAAGAAACTGGTGAAACTTTTCACTGTGAAAGGCCAATGACATTTATGTGACTGAAGTCACCATGACCGGGGCTTCTGTCTGTTGTGTCCCATGAGCAGGTATGACTGCTATTGGAAAACTGGGAGATGGACTATGCGCCTTTGTCTCAGTTGCTACAGTGCTAATTAAGGAATGTTAAGTTATGTCCACACTGCAAGTTCATAACCAGGACATGGACAAATAGTCCGTTTTGCCAACACAGCTACATGGGAGGTATTTCAATGCAGAGGCAGAGCAGGCAGGCAAGTACAGCTGCAAAACTTATAAGTGTGTCTCTCAACATGGTCAAAACTGAGTTGGAAGGAGCTGCTTACTCCACTTGGAGTTCACCTCAGTAAACTCTTTCATGTTAGATGCCTAAGGGGGCCCCTTTACACAGGATGTGAATATTTAATGGACAGGAGAAATCATCCTGCCCTTTTCTTATAGTTCAGTGATTAAACCCCGAAAACTTGGCTTGTGGGGGACCTGGGTTTGGTTTCATCCTCCATCTGTGAACATAGAAACTAATATTTTCTTTCACCTGGGCGTGCTATAACCACCATAGGGTTATTCCAGCTTCCTTAATCCTAGCCACTCAAGTCATTTAGTTGTGACTGTCTGGGCTGAACTTTTAGGAGTAGAATTAGCTTGCTGGGAAGTATATGCTAAAGTGGTCAGAGATGTTTTGGGAACCTCACTGAAATAAGAATTAATGGAATGTGAGCACTTCCGTAGCTGGAAAGCAACTAGATGAGAATTTTGAAGACATTCATTTTGGATTTGAGGATCATAAGCGTTCATTTGCAGCATCTGAGTCCTCTTACCGCTGTAGTCACCAAGACTTGTCTCACATCGCAAGCAAATGAATGACAGAGAGCTGGACTGAGGCGTCAGCGTACAGACAAATACGTCAGGCTATGGAAAAATCAACATGGGGTTTTGTAGATAGAGAAGCTTTGTCATAATTATGAAGTTCTTTGACGAAATCAACAAACTGATAAACCAGGGTGATAGATTCATTGTAGTGATTTCAAAAGAGCTTTTGGCACAGTCCCTCACCAGTGCTGCTAAAGAGCATTAGCTGTCATAGGTTAGGAAGGAAACCTGTCCTGTGAATTATAACTAGCTGAAAGAGAAGAGTTAATGGGGTAGCAATAAATAGTCGTTTTTTACACTGCGGGAGAGTTATGATTGGACTCCCACAGGGCTTCATGCTGGGACCTGCACTAGTTAGCATACTCACAAATGGTCTTTGGAAGGAGCGTGAGTAAGGAAGCAGCACAGTTTGCTGCTGATGCAAAATCCTTTACAGTAGCGGAGTATGAAGCTGACAGCGAGGAGTTTCAACGGATCTCATTCTGCTGAGCAGCATGGGTGTTCAACTAGAAGTTGAAATTTAGTCTCGATAACTGTAAAGTAATGCATACAGGCAAAACTGATCTTAATTATGTGTGCCCAGTGTTAAGTTCTACATATGCTGTTATTGCTGATGAAGGAGCTCTTAGAGTCTCTATAGGTGATTCTTTGGAAACTTCATTTGCAGTTCCAAGAGAAGAATACCAGGAATTACTAGAAAATGAAGGCAGAATGGAGCAGAAAACGTTGTGACATCTTTGTGTACATCAGCGGTACGGCCACATCTAGAGAACAGTATGAAGCTCTGGTTTCCCAGGTCAGAAAGAAGGTAAAGGTAGAAAATAATAAAATATGGAGAGTAGTTTCTGTTTAAAACATGACTACCAACACTTGGACTTTTCAGCTTGAAAAAGACAAAAGTGACAATGCCTGGATGACTGAGGGAAGGTGATAGAATAATATAAAATGATGACTTTTGGAGAGAAAGTAGGGAGCTCGCATTCACTTTTTCTAGTAAGTGGGGAAATAGTGGACAGCAGCTTTAAAACAACCAAAAGGTAGTCTTTTTCTCAAATGCTGCAGGACTCAAGTATGGAGCTCACTGCTTCCAGAAATGTAGCAGCTAAAACTGTCATTACTTTCCAGAAGGGACTAAACTCAAAAGAGAAGCGGTGCACTGGCAGCTAGTGAATGGAATGGAATACAGTGGCCTTTGGCTCAGGTTTTTCCTAATGAATGATTTATTGAAAAGTCTGAATATATATCAAGAAGGTTTGTGCTATACCTGACCTGTTCTTTATACTCTCTTCCTGACTGTTTAGTCCTGGTCATTAAGTTCAGAAGCAAATTAGGCATACCTGTGTAGTCTGATACAGTATGGCCATTTGGCAGCTAGCACAGGAGAGAGACACCAAGATGGTCAGGGGACTGAAAAAATGGTGTATTGTGAAAAGACCAAGAGAACTGATATTGTTCAGCCCTGAGGAGGTGGCTAAGGGAAGATCTTACTGCTATTGTCTGCATGGAAGACCAAGCCAGATTCTTCTCAGAGGTGCGTAGTGAAAGACCAAGAGGGAATGGACACATGTTGAAACATGGTAAATTCTGCTTAGATATAGAGATAGAGTTATATATTTATTTATTTGTTTGTTTATGTAATGAAGGTGGTCAAATATTGGAACAAGTTGCCCAGAGAGGTTGTGCAACCTCCTTCCTGGGAGACACTCAAAGCTTGACTAGACATCATCCTGAGCAATCTAACTGGCCCTGCTTTGAGCAGTAGGTGGTCCTAGGTGGCCTCCTGAGGCCCATTACAACCTCCATGGTTCAGTCTTGTTAAGACAGGTTCTTACCATGTGCTTGTGCCCTAACTATACATTATTTTATATGCTATATTCATTGACAAAAGTGGAATATATTTGGTCTGGGTTAACTAATATATATTAAAACTCAGTGCAAGAACATAGTGGGGATAAGACACTTTGGACTCTTGCCATAAAGAAGTCAAGAGTCAGCTGTGGTACTTTCTGTCTAGTGGCTTGACAGTAGTCATTAAAATACTTAGTAAAAATACATCAAGAAGAGGAGTTGTTCGTCAGGGTGCAGCTATAGCAGGAGTCAGTAAATGGTACTGTTGTCCATGCTTACAGTTTTGTTTTTTACTTCCAGTGTCTTCCTTAAACAAATGATATATAATTAGTTTGTCAGACACTGAATGATGGGGAAGAGTATACCTAGCATAGCATGTGCTGCTGTGTCACAACGATGTGATTGTGTAAGTGTGTATTCTCTGCATTTGCATCAATCCTGTCTCCAACACGAAAGCTGGTAAAAAGGTGTTCTTCACCCTGAGTTCTCTAACTAGGGTCAGTACTTCTTGGTATTTGGGTTAAGATTTTTGAAAGATAAGATAGTGCTGTTTGTGACTGGCTGCTTCTGTTCAACAGCTAGTATGTATGGCATGAACAGACTACAAAAATACCCAAAACTGCCCATCACTGTTTTCTCCTGTAATAAGAACTTTTATTTGTAAGCTGCAGACCCTGCTACAGCTCAGCAATTTAACGACAGTGTGTTCACCAAGAATACTTATGGAATAAGCTGAGTCCTATAGTTTTAAAGAACAAATGCACTTCAACTTAATTACAGTCAGGCCTGAATAAAAATTAAAGGGTTTGCATGTCTGGTAGTCTATATGTGGGTAGAAAGGCAGTGAGGTTAAGATAATAGGCTCAAAATGTATTCTCAGAAAACATTTAAAACCACAGCAGGGTGTGATTGTATGCAAATAAGTATTTTTGCAATAGCAGATTAAACACCTTATGGAATTTGTATGGAAAACTGCATGCTTGTACATGATGCAAAGTATGATTAAGCACCAGTGTGTGGAGTTTTTGCCTTTGGTAAAAAATTAAGGTAGATTTAAATCAATCAATGGTTTTCTTAGTCTTTCCACAGTATATATTGTAAGTTATGAATGGTGACTACTAGGGAGAAAATGTTTAAAATAACACTACTTTTTCCTTGGGGCCTGCATCCTTACAAGAATATGTCCTGCTACTGTTTCCAGTCAGGAAAAGCACTGCAGTAGCAGAAAGTCTGGTGTAGCATATGAGATCTGAGACAATGAGAAAAGAAAACTGGCAAATTGATGTAACTTTTACTAGAACAGGTGTTAGTGGTATGTATTTTGCCATCAGCTTACAGTATGACTTACAGAATGTTTTTTATAAAAACTTCAAAGTATCTTTTCGGTGCTTTGCATGAGTGGATGGATTAATCATCCCAAGTTCCAGGACTACATTTAAATAAACTTTTTTTCCATGCTTGGAGATTGTTAAAATAACTCTGAGGGGACCCTGTTTAAAAACGCAGCAGGTACCTTCACAAAAATGTATAGTTAGCATTGGCATAGGCCAATGCTCTACTTGGTCATTTGCATAACTAAGGGACATTGTGGTTGGCAGAATGACTGAATTGTCTTTGAGAGATGGTCTTTAATGTCAAATTCTAATCTACATTACATACCAGAGTTCTGTATCTGCCTTTCTGAAACTCCTTTCTCTAAGACACAAGTTATTGTACCCTGTGCAATGAGAGAGGTACCTGGGCTTTTTTGAGAAAATTGCCTTTTGGTGTGCTCAGGAAGAACGTTTAAAGGAACATTTAAAGTTGCAACATGGATTTTTTTCCCCTAGCAGTGATAGATCTGACTTAGCAAAATCAGATATAATGGTGTTTTTCCTATCTGGAGTAGAAAAGATAAAATACATTACTTCAAATTAACTTTGATGTAAATAGTGAAGTAAATTGGACCCACAGTGACCTTGTGCAGTTTCTCTGTGGTGGTTATATTACTTTATACAAGAAATAAAAGCTTCTCTGAAGAAGTCAAATTGTCATGTTGAAAAACATTGAAACACACTCTCTGTCTTCCAGAACAACTCTGCCTGCTCAGCAGTAAATCTGCAGAGGAAACCCAGGCTCACACTGGCAGGATTACTCTTCTTTCCTGCCTCTTAATCATAATTTGTTAGTGAAAACAGTCGTCAAAGGAAGTGCAAGATCAGCAGCTCTGAACACTGGTACAGCAGGCTCTGCTCTCCTTCATTCATGTGCTTTTGCCCCACGTACTCCAAAATCACATCCAGACGTGAATGGATGACTGAGCACTCTGATGTATACAGACAGATGAAAATCAGAGGACTGTGAAAGGTATTACCTACCCACTCTCTTGAAGGGTCTCACCCCTGCTTGGGGAAAGGCTCAGTTTATGAAGCTGCTGCTGAACTACTGATCATAGCATGTCATTTTAAGAGAAGAAAAATATAAATGCCAGAATTTTTTTATTTCTCCCCAGTATATAAGGAGTGGACTTCTTCAGGAAAGTGAGAACCTTCTTACCATGTGGGCAGAAACCATTAAGTGAGGGTAACAGGCCATCCAAGGTGAGGAACCACTCTAGTCCTTGAAAAAGCAACTTTTAAAATTAGAGCTGAGACAGCCAAAATACAAGTCTGAGATAATTTTGGGCATGTTCCCTCAGAAGAGGCATAGAAGAAGAGATGAAGTATGGTAAAGCAGAATTATTGGTAATGGAATATAAAGCTGCTTTTACAGTGCCTCATTTTGCAGAGAATTTATTATTTCTCAGTTTTAGGACTGCCTAAATTCACACAGAAAGCTGGTAGAAGCAAAGTACATAATTGCTTGAAACAATGGAAATAAAAGCAGACTTGTTAGTTTAATGGTATTTTAAGCAATAATTATTTTAAGCAGGAATAATTATATTTCCCTTCAATTACATATAATAGCACATATTTTAAGCCAAATCAGGGACAGAATCAAAATATATACCAACATTATTCTCTCACACAGAAACAAGGATGGGGAAGAGTCTGAAGGGTGGAGACCAAGGAAGTCCTGCTCATGGAATTTTTCCCAAAGCAGTTCGATTCAGATGGGACCAGCTAACTACTACAGAGAGAGATTTGTCCCAATAGTGTTGTTATTCCATACTGCCTCTTAGCAGGAGGAGAGAAAGACAACAGAACAGGTTTTGCTTTAATGAAGCATTTTTTAAAATGGCTTGTATTTATATTGAAGAATCCCAAAGAAATAGATCTTCAAGTGAGAAAAGTTGAAGTTTATGAGTCTGACTCTTGGGGAAATTCATTCCACTGCTGAGAAAGCTGCAGGCGCCTTGTGAAAGAGAGCTTCATTATGACAGCAGAACCAAACTGGTAACTGTGGACCGACCGTAGGTGATCTTTGATGGCTTTTTTCCTTTTCTGTCTGTCATACCCTTGGCCTTCCCTGAGATGTTCAAATAATTGCTCTTTGTGTCAGAGCTCCGGGCAGGCTGCATATCCTGGTCTCATTCAAGACCACTTGTCAGTGCAAACCTCTATGAAGCAGTCCTAAAGTATTTGGGGTTTTTGTTCTGCATTCATAATTGGCGGGTACAGGCTTATTTTGTCAAAGTAATGAAGCAAGATGCTTAAGGTTTTTGTTCTTAAGTTTTCTTCCCAAGGCTACTTAGTTCTGTACCAAACAACTGCATGCCCACTCCAACCCTCAAATCAAAGCCCTTTTGATACAAATGGGAGATTTTCAGAAAATTTTGGCTCAAGTTTTGTTTCCATCTCTCCTTTTTTAAAACCATAAGAGCAATTCTCATGCAAGCATTCCAGGAATACCAGTTTTTTAAAATAAGCTTATTTTGTTAAAGATGGTGAAACCCATAGATAGCAGTCGCTTCACTTATCCACTATAGTCAGACTGAGTTGTGTTGCCACAGGATGAGATCTGTACTGAATGTTTCTTCAGTTCAAAGTGGATAAAGAGTGTAATTTTAGAGCTGAAAGACATTGCTTAGAGTTCAAGTAAAGAACTACAATTTCTTATACCACCCATCCTATATTGCCCATTTAGATCGAAGGCCTTCAGGCCCGGAACTCTGCCTGTGCATTTTACATGTACAGTATTCTCAGGATACGATATAAATAATAATATATCAGCAGTGGAGGGAATAGCCCAGTGGAGCAACCCACAACTGAGTGATATTATGGAACAAGGCCAACATTACTTCAAAACCAC
This sequence comes from Strix aluco, assembly GCF_031877795.1. Taxonomy (NCBI): domain Eukaryota; kingdom Metazoa; phylum Chordata; class Aves; order Strigiformes; family Strigidae; genus Strix; species Strix aluco. Next base: position 48,890,341 of record NC_133935.1, read on the forward strand.
TTTTTTTTTAGACAAAGTCAGTCAAATGCCTAAATTAAAATCCCACTCAATTGCTTTGATCTTATCAGATGCAGTATCTGTATGTTCATTTAATAAGCCTCTCATGCATTTTATCTTTATGCTTAATTTGAATATGAGAAGCAAACACATTTTATATAGTTGTTACTCTCCAATTACTACAAAAGCTTCTTAGAATCTTTGATCATGAGAATGTTATTTCAAACCCAGTTCTGCTTCACAATTACAAAGTGTCTTTACTGAAGTTAGTTTGGATGCAATTCTAGTCCAAGTGGAGTAAACCACAGTCAGTACTCAAAAACCAGGTATGACTACGGAGCAGTAAAGCGATCAGAATGCACCCAAGTAACTGAGTTGATTTATTTGGTGGTGGGGTTTTTTTAGACAGAAATTCCAACCAAAGCTGTAATGATAACAAGTCTCTGGCACAGCACATCAATGATTTAGCATTAGATGCAGTTTATAAAATGTTACTATTATTAAAATACTGTAGATCAGCAAATTTTATTTTTTATATCAGGGACACTACAATAAAGGTTCAGCCACAGGGATTTGGGTTTTTGTTGCATTTTTACACAAGGCCACAGAGGGGTGACACAGGTATAATGGTCGCTAACAAAGTTCAACGTGCTTCTGTGTGGATAGCTGTTAGATGGTTACAAAATGTATTGTCACACAAACTACCTCTAGATTTAGGCAAGACTCTGAAGCTAGCACTCTACAGCATCAGTGTCGGATAAATCTCTGGAAGTAACAGCAACAGCAAAAACAAATTATATTTTGCATTTTGTCTTACAGATCATTTGTCTTCAGTACTTGTTGAGTGGTGAAGGGGCTGCAGCATAGAACTGAGGAGAGAGATGGAACTTATAAAGGGCAAATCTTTGGGCAAATGTACAAAATACAAGAAAATAATTTTACTGCAAAGTCAACGAGAGGGCATACAGCAGCAATAGCTAGGTGACAAATTGAAAAACAGTTTGTTTAAATTTATGCGTAGGTATCTATCAGACTTCCAAAAGCCTTAGCTTAATACTTGTAAAGGATTGCTGTAAAGTCTAACTATCGTGAAATATAAAACATTATTAAAGTGGCCCCTTTCTCAAGTGGCCTTTCTACTATGAAAACGTGGCTTCTTCATTTACTGATTTATTGCCTTCATTCATCAGAGGTCTGATTGAAACCTGGTGACTTCACAAGGATTGAAGGTCAGATTTATTTAGTGAAATACTAAGCATTTCCAGTTCCAAATGCAGAGGCAGGGCACTTGCAAGTGTTTAGTACCATATGGGGTCAGATTAGACTATGAACAAACTTTAAATAAATTTAACTTTTCAAACAATGAAACCATGAAAAGTTTTACTGCTTTTTCATTTTAAAATATATGTACTGTGTCAGCCTGTTCCAAGAAAGTAACACTGAAACTCATATAAATTAATCATCTTTACAGTAATGACTTTGTTTCTGCCTTTTATCCTTGAGGGAAAAAAAATACTAGAAAGAATTCACAGCCTTAGAAATGTATCTTCTCTATTCTCAACAAATGCAGAAGGACTAGGACTCATTTCTTGTTTCTTAATAAAAAGTAAGCAAAACTCAAAACACAGTTTATTTTAAATTCGTCTAGACTGCCTTACCTATTTGAAATTGCAGACTCATGACTGTTAAATACTGTAGAATGAATCTAGCAGGAAACAGGACTAGCAGACTGATCAGCGATGAGGTGCTCTTTGAGCACAAACTACTACCCAAGAGGAGCAGCCACGTGCTGACTTGCAGGCCTGGCAGTTGAGTGCATACCAAATCAGTTTTGCTCTCTGACACTGCTCACAATAATTCTGTCATGATCCAGGGTGATGCCCATGTTCATCTAACACTGCAGTTCCTGGCTGTTCCTGATAAGGACTAAAAAAGGAAGATTCAGAGCAACCACAAAGCTTTGCAAAGCAGCACATGCTTTGATCATTTCCAAACACTATGTAGGAGGGTAGTGGAGTCCAGTCTGTCTAGTTTAAGTGCCTATTCTGCGTCTTGCCTCACCAGGCAAATGTGCCTAACCTGTAGCAAGAAGGAAAAAAAATCAGTTGCAATTTGTCCAATATATACATTTCTTCTACAATCACTAAAAAGGTGTGTGACTTCTGAAGGTAATGGGAAATTAATTCCATCTAGTTTAGACATGTTCATTTACTAAGGATCTAACCCTTTTCTGAGATGGTGGCTTTATTCGGCTTGAAAAAAAAAAGCTCAGTTTGTTTTCTCCAATGCCCTAATGACTAAATAAGGCTATGGTTTTCCTTCGCCTGTTCCCTGTCCAGTCCTAGAGAAGTCTTGCAGAGCTCACTGTGAATAGCAGTGATGGAGATTACTCTCATAACCTCATGGTTAAGAACTTCTAAAACTGTGAGATGCAGATTCAGTCTTCCTCAGGAATATTTAGCTTATGGAGTAAATGCTTTAACTACTACATAGACTTCCATGCAGAAACCAGGAAATAACACCAAAAGTTAACCGCAAGCTCCTCCAACCTAACTTGTCAGCATTCTCCATATTACCTGCTCAGAATTCAGGTGGCTTAGGACCTGAATGGCGCTTTAGGTGGGACATAGTTATCACTCTGATCAGGACAGTGATTAAATCAAAAATGAGCCGGATTAATTCTTGCTTAAATAAACATAGGAAAAAGGAGCCACATGCTTGCCCTGCTACATTCAACAGACTCAGCACATGGAACAGCAGAGTGCTGCAGCACTATTCATTCTCCAAATTTTGAGTCCAACCCTTGTTACATGCATAGAGACATAAACCTTGTTGGTTTTGCCAACTCTTAACACCTGTATTTACCCAGCATGCTAGTGCTTAAAGATGCAAGCTTAGAAACTATGATTTAACTGTGAAATGGCTTCAAATCTTTTGTTCAGAGTCATTACACTGAGGTGCAGTTTTGTCTGATTAATTTAGCAGGTGAAGACCTTTCTTAGCCATATGTTTTGTTTCTTGATCCTATGAATAAAGATACCAGAATGTTTCACTGCGAAACTTAGAAGCATGTTTAAAAAAAAACCATGCATTTTAATAACATTCTAGATCAGAGGTTAAATAAAATCTGCTATTTGAAATAAAGCTGAATTGTAGAGTGTGAAGAAATGTGAGATTTGCCAGACATTGCAGAATTAGACATAGAAGAAAAAGGCTATTGATCACTTCAGGTGAAAGTATCCACAAAGCAGAAGCCAGTAGATTAGATGAAATTTGTTTCTGTCCTAAAGCACAGCATTCTCCACAACTGTGGGAATAAGAAGTGCCAGCCGCTCATTTAACACATGAACACCTTAAAAAGTGTAGTAATTATCAGGGAGGGAGTAGGAGAAATACTGCATATTCCAATGCTAATGAGTTCTTTTTATGGCCTGATCACTAGACATTCAAGGTTTTTCCTATGAAAATTGAAATGTAAATTTTAATTTTGGATGTGTATTAGCTATTTGCATAGGCAAGACTGTTTCACTGGAAACTTTTATGATTTCATGTTCTACCTTAAAACATTTTAAAACAGAAATAGTATAAATGTAACATAAATGAATGTTAAAATAAATCCCAACTAATTATATCAGGATGCATATATAACAAGAATTTCTCGTTGTTGCTACTCTCTTTTACCATCCTAATTCTCTCTTCTTCCCCTTACTTAACTTAAGCTGTTCTTCCCTACTGTATTCAGGAAAATTAAAATTTCAGCATACTTGGACACCAAAGGGTCATTCATAGTACTCATTAGGCAGTAAGTAGTCAAAAAAAATCTTATTAACCCTATCAACATTAAGTTTAAAAAAGTAATTTCTTTTACTTGTGGAAAAGCCTGCTGTTTTGCACCTGCGATTGAGTGCAAACAGTCCAGTAGAGTACCTAAATTATGTTTTGTTCATTCATATTGTCATATAATCTTGTTCTGAAAAAGAAAAAAAAAAAACTAAAAACAACCCCAGAGATTTGTATTTTGAAAGCTGCTTCCCTTGCCAAATGAACAAAAATTGCAAACAAACATTCACACTTTTTTTTGCTTCCTGGCACAGCACATTCAATTTGCTCACAAGGCTGCTGAACAGTTTCATAACATGCAAGAGATAATTTGGTCATCTCTACAAAAACAAATACAAGTTGTCTGATCAGATGATCAAGTCTCAAAGCAAATGAGATCAACCAAAGATATCACAGATCTGTCAAAATCCCAGCAATTAAAATGCTGTTGAGACTGGAGAATATTTTGGACATACCTGCCACCTGGTGTTTGGAAAAGAACCGCATGTCTGAAAACAACCTGAAATGCTCTTAAATCGGTATTCCCAGTAAGAAGCAAACAAACATAGATGTATTTAATATGGATTAAATGCATAAGCAGCAGAAGTGTCTTTAGGTTGGTGTTATTACCAGCATCTGTCTAGAAAGAAAAGAAACAGGGTGACTTAGTGTTCTGTCCAGTCCCATCTCTGCTAACCACAAAAATTCTCAAGTACATCTTTGAATTAGGTGTATTTACACATCTCCTGTCAGATAATGGCACTTTGATGCAAAACCTCCCGGGCACAGCCTTATACAACTGCAGTATACCTGTAAACTGCAGTGTGCCAAACCCAAAGGCAAAGGAAAGAAGTTAGTTCTATATGATATGGAGCTAGGTAAAAAAAGGACTAGTGATAAATAATACTGGGTAGCAAGTGAGTAAACAGCGTCTGAAATTACTGTGGTGACTATTAACGTGTCTTAGCTAAAATACTTAAAACCCCCAAGTCTTCACAGTGGAAGCAGCAATGACAGTAACTACCAGTTTTGCATGTTTGATGCCCAAAGTAAACGTTCCTCATTGGTAAAATTGATCACAGTAAGCATATAAACTGAGATAAACCATGTTTTATCTTTACCTACCAAAGGGTTACTCAAGTGGAGCTAAAGCTTCAGTGTAGGCAATTGGACGAATGACTCTGCAATTCAGTGATACCAAACCATGCCTATAGCACATTAAGGGATTTTTTTTTTCCACCCCCCTCCTTTGCAAAGCAAATTTAAATACATCTGTGTTTCACAATTATAACTCAGGATGAAACCACAGTCTAAAGGCAGTCTCAGCAATATAAATAGCTAGCATTTAAGTTAGCACCCCTGGCAAGCACAAACTGTAACTATTTGTCTGGAATCGCATCTTTGCAGGGTTGCCAAAAATAAAGCGGAGTGTAGTGTTTGGGTTTTTCTTTCTCTTCAAGGCAATCGTGGTCAAATGCAATTGTGTCTTTAGGTGCCCGACTCTTATTTCAGTTCTAGTAACTTTGAAAATGATATGCACTAGAAGGTCAACACTATATTATACATTTACTGTGTACAGATGCTACCTCAGGTGCTTGCATCAACACCTCTTTTAACAGCAGGTTTGGACACATAGGTCCAAACATAACCTATCTATTAATTGAGAACTATGCAGTTGCATGTAGAGAAGGAAGCTATAGGTTTACTTGTCAAATGCAGGGAGGTGGGGTTTTTTCATATTTATTCTGAAGCCAAACTCCTAAACTGCTTAATTCTCATGGACTTTTTCCAGACTTTAATTGCTGCCTAATACAGGGCTCAATTGCTTTCTCAGCATCTGAAGAAAGTATTTTCTAATGAAAACAAAGACCATAATAGGTGTAAAGCAGAAGATATTCCTCCTGGTTTCTGTCAAGAGTAACTGCTCAGAACAGACAGATGTTAGGACTATTTTCTTGCCTTAGCGTTGACAGGGGAACCTTATGACTCTTGTATGATCTTTACAGAGAGCACAAAGGAGAGGAAAAAAATTACAAAGGTTGAAAGAAAAACTGGGGGGAAAAAAATGCTAACCACAGACAAAAATTACATCACTCGTCTAGCATGTTGATGGCTACTAACAGTGGAGCCAGAATCATTGCTTCTGTAAAGTTGAATACTAGGCTGTTTATTGGATGTTATTAAAAATGTAAACAAAAAATACTTTAGGCTCCTATGAAAATGTTGGATTCAAAAGGTACCACTCCATTCTTTTTTGCTCTGTTCAAGCCTGTTGCAGCAGACTTGTTCTTGTTAGTCACAGCTCTTGCAGAACCTATTTAATATTCCACCTGTGTTACTCTACATTAGTGTTATTTTAACTGAAAAATGTGAGGATAATAAAGTTGCATACAACATAGTATCACCAAAACTGTTCCTTCCATTCCCAATTTTGTTTCAGCATGCACAAATGGATGTTAAAATCCTCCTCAGGAAATGGAATAAATCTGCCAGAAGCTAAGAGAATATACATGGAAGGACTCACTTTGTGCTAACCTTACTATATTTTTCCTTAAAAATCTACCACTAATGATTGTCAAAGGAAGCAGCCAAGCAAACACTTTGAGTAATAAGGTATCATAAAATTATATTGATATTTTTTGAACTTTTTACTGAAAAGTATTCTTTCAACCTTAAAATGTGTAATATACTGTGGCCCACGCAGGTCTCATTTTCAATGCACAGCTCTGAAAATGGCACGTTCTACTGTACTGAGATTGCCTAGTACATTCTTCTTCAGCTACTGCTTAAAGGGAAATTGGCTACTCAATCAATAAACCAAAACAGTTAGGTAGCCAGAAAAATTTGGATCTGCGTGGACACCACTGGTACAAACTGTTCCTCAACCTATGTGTATATATAATAAACTAAATATGCCATGTTTTAACAGTTATTTTTCTTAATGAAAAATGTGAGCCTGCGTATTAAATGTTGAAACTGTTTCAGTTCTAAATCTTTACCAAGCCATGGTAAAAGCCAATCATCAGTTCTTTCAGATATGAAGAAATGAGTGTTTTGTTCTCAAAGCACTGATAATATTATTTTTTATGGGAGAGAGGATGCAGGATGTTTGATTCTCTATAGCAGAGTTTACTGTAACACAGTGTCTGGAAACAGTAGAAAAGATGCCCAAGCCTTTTCAAAACCAGAGGTAGTGCCATCTCTATCATGCTCATTTACCTCTACAAAAGGAAAAAAAAAATGTTACAGACAAAAGATCCTGTACTGATTTTTCAGGGGGAACACTTGCTAGTTACTTAAGAATATGTATTGGGTTTGCACAGCAAGGTTTTAGTAGTGGAGGAGCTACAGGGGTGGCTTCTTGTGAGAAGCTGCTAGAAGCTTCCATGTCTGACAGAGCCAATGCCAACCAGCTCCAAGAGGGACCCGCCCCTGGCCAAGGCTGAGCCCATCAGCGATGGGGGTAGTGCCTTTGTGGTAACGTATTTAAAGAAGTGGGAAAAAAACTACCAGGGGAACAACAGCAGCAGAGAGACTGAGAATGTGTGAGAGCAAAACTCTGCAGACACCAAGGTCAGTGAAGAAGGATGGGAAGGAGGTGCTCCAGGTGCCAGAGCAGAGATTCCCCTGCAGCCCATGGTGCAGACCATGGTGGGACAGGCTGTGCCCCTGCAGCCCACGGAGGTCCACAGTGGAGCAGAGATCCACATGCAGCCCAGGGAGGACCCCACGACAGAGCAGGTGGATGCCCGAGGGAGGCTGTGACCCCATGGGAAGCCTGTGCTGGAGCAGGCTCCTGGCAGGACTTATGACCCTGTGGAGAGAGGAGCCCATACTGGAGCAGATTTGCTGGCAGGACTTGTGACCCTGTGGAGCAGTCTGTTCCTAAAGGACTCATGTTGGAGAAGTTTGTGGAGGACTGTCTCCTGTAGGAGGGAGCCCACACTGGAGCAGGGGGAAAGTGTGAGGAGGAAGGAGCAGCAGAGACAACATGTGATGAACTGACCAGAGTACTGTACAAATATTAAACTTCTACAGAGCAAGACCAGAATAATTTCCTGCTTCTGAGCATAACATATAATTGATGCACTGATACGTGTTAAAGCAGATGTGGGGCTAGAAACTTTTATCCGTAGCTCTGAAAGTTATTTAAAATCCTTTTTCAGAAAGTGCTTTCACTGTACTGACAACAGACATACAGAAATCACTGTAACTAGATTTAAGCAACTGGCATACCATTGTATTTCAACCTCTGCCTTAAATCAGGGTATGCTATTTACAATTATTCTTGAAGACCACACTGGCCAGAGACAAAAAAATACTAAAATAAAAATCCACGTATTTTATTTTTAGCTTTAAAGATGCATCTCTAAACAAGCAGTAGAAAAAACAAGTTAAAAAAGTAAACACCAGCATTTTGTAAAATCACACTGAACTAATACAAGACAATAAGAAGTTTTCATACACCACTCAAATGCAGTTTAAAAAAAAGTAGTCTGGTCTCCAAGACACCTCCTACTTGAAATAAATCGTTAAGTACCCACAGATTTTAACTACAAAACAAGGATATATTCTTTCTTTTTTCTTCCATGTATGAAGCCAATTGCCACATACTTCAATGATTTGCAAGGAAAATTCACATAGTTTCAGTTACAGAACTGAAGAGAACACATACAACTGCATGACTGAAGTCCTTCTGTTTACAGTATAGGCTCTTCAGCAAGTCAACACTCGTCACATATCTTTAGACTGATCATCTTCTTCAAGTTTTCTGATTTCATTCTTTAAACAGTTGATGGTTTCACGACTTGCTTTTAGTCTTTCTTTAAGCTCAGCAATTTCAAAACTAGTTTTCTTTTTGGCCGCTTCCAGCTTCTCCCTGGTTTTTACTTCAAGATCTGCAACTGTGGTGGTGATAAAAATAAATATTGTAGTACCATGTAAAGTTGAAATTATTTTTTTCTAATTGCAACAGTAATTTGGATCGTGTGTGGCCTGAAAGAGATTACTGTTAGCCTTAGAGATTCAATAACTGTAGTCAAAATGGTATCCAAAAGCTTTTTTTGTGCCCTCATTCAGCCCAATCATTTTCCAGAGTTGTTTTAAGTGGGAAAAAAAACCCGACGTGACGACCGCAAATAAACGGGAGATTAGAGATTACAGAGAATTACAAATAATTTACATGTGACACCCAGTGACAGGATGTGAGGTCATGGGCACAAACTGAAATACAGGAGGTTCCCTCTGAACATCAGGAAACACTTTTTCCACTGTGAGGGTGACCAAGCACTGGCACAGGTTGCCCAGAGAGGTTGTGGAGTCTCCGTCCTTGGAGATGTTCAAAAGCCATCTGGGCGTGGTGCTGGACAACTGGCTCTAGGTGGCCCTGCCTGGGCAGAGGGGTTGGAGCAGATGACCTCTGGAGATGCCTTCGCACCTCAACCATCCTGTGGTTCCTTTTCCATGTACTGTAACTGCGTTCTACTTTCCATCCCACTGGAGTTTAATTCTAGGTATCTGAAAGATTTCGTGGTGCTGCCTTTGCTTTTACAAATATCTGATGTTAGGACATCTCAATATAAGCTTTTGGACTAAGTTGGTAAGCCAACAAATCTATGGAGGCCATGGATATCCCTTCATACCCCAGACATTACGTAATCATGGGCAGCGCAAAAAAAAATAATCTTAGTTTTTATCTGCTTCAGTAGCACATTTTAAGGAAACATACAAAAAACCCACTGAAAGTTTCTATCTGCTCTCAGGAGAAACAATTCAGAAATTTTAAGTGAAAAAAAGTTTAAATTTGGACAAGACTTTTTTATGATTCAAATTATTAAACATTTTCTACATGTAAACTATAACAACATGCAATGTAACAAAAATCTACCTCAAGATGGGCTAAAGTGAGGTAGAAAGTACAAGTAGTTCATGTGTCCACACCCCCATACAGACATAAGGCAAATCGGAACCCTAATGTTGTAGAGCTTCAAACTCAAAACCACTCTTAGCTCCAGGAATTCACTGGCTAAAAATACCTGACCTTTGTTGTCAGGGGAACACGCAGATAAGCCAAAGCCCAGGTGAGGCAGACTACCATGGCATTAGGGTTTGTAACTAACAAGGCAGGATTTGGGCTTAATAAATATTACATTTGCTTTCTGAGAATAGAAGATAAGAGATGAAATCCAGAAGATCAGAACAGAAATCATCACTGAATGCATTATATTTTATGAATCAATGTACTTTAATTTCATTTCTTTAAATCCCTTAATATTCTGGTTATATTTAAAGACAGATTAGATTAAAAGGATGCAAAGAACATTAAGCTATACTGAAGTAGTATGTTATAAAATGACCAACAGTTAAAGAATTAGACAGAAGGGAAAAAGACAAGAAGAGCTTTCAAGACACTACTCTTTATCCCCAAAGGGTTGCTGCTTTGACTTAAATAGTACTAATTGTTCCATAGTCCAGTGCTTAAAGTGTGATCTTTGCTTGCAGTTAACATCCCGATGAGCTGAACAGAACTGTACCACAAAACAGTGGCCTCAATTTATTCTCTGTTTTAACTCATTTCAAAGATGTTAAACTAGGGGTAGATCATGCCATCAATCTTCATACTGTGTAATTCATAATTCTTTTTTTTTTTCAGCAGGCACACAGAACAGAAAATCTTGAAAGTTTTCCACTAAGTATTAGTATCTCTGCAAAAGCTGAAGTTAATTTAATGCAAAAATACCACTTTTTAGCAGCATCTAAATCCATTGTACTGTTACAGCCCATAAAAAACACTAAAAGCAAACCCAACAATTGTTATTTCTAAAATTAAAATATTTTCATTTTCAACTTACACTCTGTTTCATGCTTATAAGCACCTAGCGTGAGTTGACGAGACGTTGTTAACAGCTGCTGCATCATTGCAGTAGGGTCTTGAAATATCTAATGAAGGAGAAAAATACATGGTATCACTAATACTCTTCAAAATAAAGTGAGGATTACATTAAAAATTTTCATACCATTTCATCATAGAATTCAGAAACTACAGTTTTCTTTCCCAGGATGGCATTGGTATCAGACTGAAAAAGCTTCAGCAAGTGATACAAGGTTACCTATACAAAGACAGAATTTTATTAGCTTGACAATTGTAGGGAAATACAAGTCTTCTTCTAGATATCAACAAGCAGCATTTATTCCTACCAAACAACTGTATATAATTTAAAAATCTTTTATGAACGCAAAAATAAATGTCATATAACTTCAACAGAATTACTTAAATTTAATACAGTGTTAAACACACCACCTACCCAAAGGTTTCTTGACACTTCAAAAATGTCTGGGCAAGTGGTTTAGTATTGGTGCATAAAAACTACTTGTAAATGTTTCCAAATAGATGATTTAGTTCAAACCAATTTTCCCAACTAATCAGTTAGAAAGTACTTTCTGTGACCTTATCACCCCTTCCTGTGAAAGAAAAACACCGGGGGGGCCATGAATAGCTTTTCACTGAAATGTCTCTCTGAGAAGTTACTCTTCCATTACTGCCCTGCAAATGGCAGGAGCTGGAGAAGAGCTGGAGCCCTGTCCAGCCCTGAGGAACCGCTGAGCACCTGGACCATGACCTGGGAAGGGGACACAGCCCACAGTTACTCCCTTCCACGAAGGGGCCCATGAATGGTCATGGAAGAGCACGGTACCTTACTCCGGTTGGTACTTCCCGGAAAGGAAGAACATGACAGGCACCGAAACGGCCTTCCAAGAACGGCCACAAAGAAAAAACACCCAACCAACTTTACGACAGCTTGGTCAAGTTGTGAATGGAATACAAGAAGTCAGGATGCTACTGAGCACCACAGCACAGGAAGCCCTTTCTAGTCTAGTATCAATTTTCATACATTCAAGAAAAACATCAAATTCAGTTTTCCCCTCATTTGGCAAAAAATGGCTAAACCAAGAGGATTGCTGTAGTTCATGCGATAGAAGGAACTCGGTCCTTCCAGAATTAAACATCCCTTTCCACTAAAATACAGTAATCAAGTTTCCTACCTAAACCTGGATAAACAAACCTGCAAGATAGTCTAAAACACGGGATGGGAACAAAGAAATTCATTGCAATACTTTATTTATCTAGAGAAGTGTCTTAATCTGGTTTTCTTAGGAAAGAGCTAATGCTAGCATAGTACCTTTGCTGCTTTTTGACTGATTTTGACCAAATCTGATAGACAAAAAAAACAACAACAAAAAAGATAAAACTATCCTCAGTATGTGCTCAACCCAGGTAAGGTGCAACATGCAGTCATGTATTAGTTAATGTCAGAAAGCCAAGCACAGGAAAAGCAGTGACAAAATGCTAGTAGTAATGCCCAGAAACAGGAAAACGTGGCCAGGCATTAAATGCATTTCCTACAAGAATAGGCTTTATTACTTCCATGGCTGACGGGACTTATTTTGATCAGCAATATCCTACAGCACAGCTTCAGGCCACCATAGTTAATTAAGTATTATTAAAAGTTCAATGTACTTACAGGTCTTTCATTTGGATCAATGAAAAATATCTTAATGATTATTTCAAATTCACCCCAGCCTGTTTCGGTGATTTCATACGGTGGTTTGGTAACAACTGCAGTAGGAAACACAGAGATGTTAACAGGGGTGATAAAGCCTCAGTGGAACTAATCAAAATCCCAGTTCTAGGAACATATGACAAATGCAAAACCCACCTCTTAAAGGATTACCGTAGCTTTCATGCAACTTGAATTGAATTTTTTTCACATAGGCAGACATGTCCTAAAATAGAGACGTTGTTATTTCTATTTATACAGCACACCAAAACACTGTTTATTCATCCATCCTACATGCCTATAATTTCTTCTGACGTAAACACTGTATTTCTTCTGACTTTAAGCACAGTAGGAAAGCAAGATGGTAAATCCAAGAATTAGTATTGGCACGCAGGTCTATCAGTATTTTGTCCCCAGGAATGCACTCCAGTTTTCCCCTAGCCTGGAAAGATCGCTCAGAAGAGGGAAAAGAGTCTCCCTTCTCTTCTTTTTTGGAACCCTCCCCCAGCCTATGTCTTTCCTCCCCTTAGGCCCAAACGTCCTTCTGCCCCTTCCTCAAAGCCCGGCTTTTTCAAATCCGAACTGACCGCCCCAGAGCGCTACTTGGCTCCAGCAGCCGGGGCAAGGAGCTGCGCCCCCCGCCCCGCTGCGCGCCCCTCCCCCGGCCCTCCAGTCCCGGCCGCAATGCGACCGGGTCTGTCTCTCCGTGACCCACGGTGACGGCCGGCGGCCCCCGGCACGTTTAACGCCTCACCTCGTTTCTGTAAGGCTTGACGTAAACCGTCCATTGGTGAGTGTGACCATCTTCTTCTCTTTTCTTCCCAAAATACCGTGCGACGTTTCCATACACGATCGGCTTCACAATGGTAACACCCTTTAAAAACACAAACAAAACAGAAAGAAAACCAAAGGTGACACGTTTTGAAAGACGTTTGCCCCGCTGCTATTTGTAGCCCGCACGAAGCCGGTGCCCGCAGAGGCCCCGCGGAGCAACCCTCGTCCTCCGCCGTCCGGCCGAGCCTCCCGCCGCCGGGCCCGGGCCCGGGCCCGCACCTTCACCCTGCCCCCGGAGTCAGGCCCGAACTCTGCCATTCTCTTGAACATATTGCCCCGGAGGGGGCGCCGCCCGCCGCCGCGCCGCCCGGCTCAGCTCCCGCGGCCGCCAGGCCCCGCCAGGCCCCGTCACCGCCATCCCCCGCAGCTTCCGGCGGCGCCATGGCGTCACGGCGGGGCGGGGCCATGGCTGGGCGAGGCCTGACGGACCCCAGCGCACCCTGGTTGGGACAGCAGGGCCGGTGCCCGGCTGTAACCCGCCCTCTGAGCCGCCCTAGGTTTAGCCGCTGCTGGGCGGCGCCCTAACAGTCGTGAGGAGGAGAGGGGGAGCGCGTCGCACCGCTCTAAGCCCGGCGAACTGCACCCCCCCTTCCCTCCGCCGCCGCGCCCTCCCGCGGAGGCCGCAGATGCTGCTCGGTGTGAGCTCGGTAGCACTTAAAATGGAGTGGGGAATTATGTCAGTTTTCTTCCTTCTTTTCATATTTTTACTTCAGTAGCCTTCGAACACACACCCTAAGCTAGTGTGTGTTGGTGTTCACCGGTTTCACTGTGTGCCATTGCCGAGGACACACCTGGTCCCTGCGTGGTTAAATGAGACCTCCTGAATGAACAGAGCAGTCCCGGTGAGGGGACAGTATCTGCTGACAAGACAAATAAAGTAGGAAGGAAAAGCCCATATAAGACACAAAAAAGGGGAAAAAGAAAAGTGGCAAGCATGCGAATAGTTGCCCAGCCACTTCAAAATATCCTATCTCTGGGTTGACTGCTGCAGAAACCTTAAGTATGTCTCTGCAATCTACAGGATATCATCTTCTTTGGTAAGATATGATCCTGTTGTCTTCTAGACAAGAACCAAAAGCCAGAGAAGTGTGCCAATTTGTGTATGCTTCTCAGAGGAAAAGCAAAGAACTTTCCTCTGGCAACTTCCAGTTACCAGAATGAGCCGAACAAATCCAGTGAAGCAACCCCACAAACGATGCAAAATAAACCAGGCTCTAAGAGGATGCTATATTTCATGTATTTACCTTTGCAAGATAAAATAGAGAATGAGGCTACTCAGGTGACAACAAACTAGTTTTTTGCCACCATTTTATGATTAATCTGCAAGCAGATTTAATTACATAATTAAACATTTGCTCGTTGTCAGTTGGTCATCTTGGTAGGTAAGTATTCAGTTGACCAAAAAGGACATCACACCACAAAGTAACAAGCTATGATTCTGAGTCAAAGCTGTACACAAGTAACATCCATAATTTTAAAAAAATCTAAAGAGACATGAGAAGGAAAGATTCCAGTCACTTCTATTTTGTTTGCTCTGTGAACCTGACAGTTCTTTGGGTGAACAAGGTATCAGAAATTAACTTACACCATTTCACCCTGCTTAGGTGTGAGCAGCTCGCGTCAGCAGACCTTGTCTTCATCAAAACACGTTGGCTTAGCAGGACCCTTTATTTACACTGTTTTCCTCCATAACTGAATATAACAGAATATATGATCAAAGTGTTTTTTTGTTCTTGTAGGAATGCAGACAGCTTCCCACAGTACTCTGAACAGCAACAGAGGTCAGAAGACTCTTAAAACCATGTTAATTACCAGAAGTGGCAGGCCTGAAGAGCATCTGACATTACTTTTCATTATTGATTCACTTCGGGGCAAGAAACACGCCTGACTGTTGGGCTGAGTGAAGGCAGAGATCCATGCTGACGTGGTTTTGTGCCGGTATCTCTGAAGAAGCCCACCGGCACTGACTTGCAGGTGACTGGGGAGCGATGTCCCTGTGCCTCCTAAGCAGGGTCACACACAGGGGGCTGTGCTGACCCAAGGGTAATTAATTTCTCCATTTCAGGAGGAGATGAGTCTGAGGGAGTTGCTGATTTATGGGGCTGCTCCGTGCCCCAGCTGCACCCGCCAGTCAGCCCAGCTCTGTTCCTAGGATGGACTGGAGAACTCAAGCTTCTCTCGGGACCTGCAGCCAGACCCTGCCTGCAAACTGCTCTCAAGAGCCCCCCTTCCTGTGGCTCCCCAGACCATGTGCCGGGGCTCCTGGCAGACCAGAAGATGGTGATGATGCGATGATGAATGCCATGCCTTACCTGCTCCCAGGAAGCAAAAATTTCCTGCCCCATTCCTTGCGTTAAGTAGATCTCATGTGGACAGTGCTGCTCAGTTTCGAAGTAGTATATCTGCTCTTGTTGAAAAAAAAAAAAAAAAAAGCAAGTTGGCAAGACTGGCATGTGGGCCAGTATTTTGCAAGTGGTCAAGCTCTCACTGTCTTCAATGAAAAATTACATTTCCTGAGGTTAGTGTAACTTCTAATTAATAAACAGCTTCTACAGAAACCTCTTTACTCTGGAAACATTAAAATGGACAAAACCGGGAATGATGCAGTTCCTGCTGTAAAGAAACCTTTTCCTCCCACATGCACATGACTGCCCTGCAGATCTCCCCTTGGAAAGGGGGAAGGGTGGGCTTGAATATTGTGCTGCTTTGTATTTTGTTCTGCTTTGTTTTTTGAAGATACAGTTGTAACCAACCTGTTCTAATCTGTTTGCAACTGGAACATGGACGGCAGCCCATCACAGCACTACCTGTAGAAACTGAGCTCACCTGAGCAGGGGTTATTGCACACGCGCTTGGCCATTGGGGTCCTACTATCGTTGCACCACCAGCGGCTGTTGGTCTGTAAGATCCGTGATTCTAATACAGAAAAATCAAAAAGATAATTGTATAGGGAATGCACATGATAGGGGGGTGGTCCTTTTATTCTGGAATCCAACCAGATATGAAAAGCACATGCAATATGTCTTAATTTCAAAATGGCCTTGGAAAACCCAACACAGGATTTCTACTCTTGGAAATAAATTCCAGTATGCTTCTGTACATTGCTCTCTATATATAGAAGCACAAGTCAAGCCAAACGTGTATTTCCACAAAAACAACAGAGGAAAATACTACTATGTCCAATTTATGCAATGGTTTTGACTGTATTTAATCAATGCTGGCCTTCTCCTGGACAGAAATGAAGCGCAAGGAAGATTTCACAAAGCCAACTTGTGAAACCAGAGCGGTGTTGGGGCCCTCTCACCACCGTTACTGCCCTAAGGGTGAACATGCAGACACTGGGAATGGCCAAAAAAAATACTCTGCTAAAGATAACCTTGTCTGTTTGCTGGCTCCTGCCTGTATGGGTGCGGGTGGCCCAGCTGCACGTGCATCTCACAGGATGCAGACGAGTGGGTGGGCTGTGGCAGGCAGGATGTGCTCTGCAGCGGCAGCTCCTATCATGCTTTGAAGCTGTCAATAGCTGTTGCAGGCAGAGCTGCTCTCATAGGTGGCCCCAAGGGTGCTTTTGGCCATTGCAGATGTATCCAAACAGACCTGCTCACCTTGCTCCTGCTGCCAGGCACGCTCCCACGGAGCTTCTCTCTGCATGAATACCTGCTCACTGCAGCAGGAGCAGAAGTTTTAGTGAGGGGCCATGTTCAGGGCTTTGCCTTTCCCTTCTTATGACTTACCTGCCCTGTTTTGTCCTACGGACATGCCACTGTGTCTGCATCAGGGCAGTAGGAAGGAGGAGGGATGGTGATGGTGATTCTCATTCAAAATGTGAATGTCCCAGGGCCAACACGTGGATTGTTCCCCAGACCCAGAATAGAGCCCGTGAGCGCTTCCCTCCAAAGGAACAATCTGTTGCCACTGCCCACTACTTGTCTCTAGGTCCCACAGCCGTGCCTCTGCCCGGCTGCCTGTCTTTGCTCTGCACTCCCACTCCTGTTTGCTCCACAGCTTCACCCGCCTGCCCTGCTCCAGCAGCACAGCCACCGCAGACAGACCCCAAGCAGAGGAAGGAGCTGCAGCAAGTAAAAGCAGTACAGTTAGAATCTCGGGAGGTATGATGAGATGGGCTGCTTCTAGGAAAGGCTTCCTGATGACCACAGCTCAATTAGACTGTGCAAGCATGGCAGGGAAAGAGACAGTAAAGAGAAAAGCTGTAGAAAATACCTGCAGTCTGTGCCTGCAGAGACGGACTAACCTGATGGGACCCTAACCTCTAAACTCCAGCATTGATGCGGACCTACTCACTTTAACAAAGCTTGTTAAATGGAAATTCCCACCCCATGTGCCCCCTGGACTCACAGAGTCCCATGCTGTGTCCCCAAAAGTTATTTGGTCCAAGAAGCTTCATAGTTGCTGCCAGATCACACCTCTCAGACCTTCTTCAGGGCAGCCAAGGGTAGGAGGAAAAATGCAGGGATTAGCCAAGACTTGATGTTGCCAGTGTAGTGCACACAGCCTCTTAACACAGAGACTGCAGGCTCTCCTGCACTTGTCTTAACTCTTAATTGTCTCCCACCCCCTTTTGGTTCCTCTGCTCTGCAGTAACCAGGAACGCAACCTGTTCAGTACACGGACGTTTCCTGATACTTAAAACATCACTCCAAAATTGTCAAATTTCTTACACAGTGTGGAAAGCCATAGGACAGAGTAGCATTATCTCAGAAGAATTTTGCTTAAACTGTCACAATACCCACCAAAGAGAGTTGGCTATCTAAATTCTGCTACTCAGATTTCAAAATCCTGGCCTTACTGCACAGTTCTTGCTCATCACAAATCTATCGCCATTAACCACCTAACAAAAATAGCCTTAGGAGATAAAGAAAACAGAATTGACATAATTACTATGTTATCCTCTGGCTCTGCAAAGGTGGTTCTTCTAGTCAGGTGTTGAAGTATGGCAATACATCATTTGCTTATCGATATGAGCACCCTCGTCATGCTGCTCTTACACAGCATTGGGAGCAATGCTGGGTTTATCAGGGCTCGGGATGCAAGGGGGCCAGGGAGCCAGTTGCTAGTAAATTAGATGGAGCATCATGCAGGAGTAATGGGGAGGAGGAGGAAGCACATGCAACCTCCTTAACACCATGATGAATCAACCCTCATCCAAGATATCCCCAAATGTTGAAGCATGAAAACCTCTCTAAGCTAGCCACCAGCACCTACGTATTATTCATGTTTTGATAGTGGAATTAATATGGAGAAGTGGGTTTTACAGTTAATCTGGAGCCCTGAGGTTCAGCTCATACAAGTTTTTTTTTCAGCAGGCATAAGGAAGCTGAACTACCACAAGCAGATCTACTTTTTAATTACATTCAGAGCTGGTTACTTTTGACTAGACTTTGAAATTCAGATCTGCTAAATTCATTTCAGAAGGAAAGTGCTGCCAAGAAACAGTATGCCTGCATACAATCTTATTTGATTTGCTTTATTAGGGTACCTTTCATGGGGAATTGCAGACACTTTGATAGGTAGGCTAGAAGATTGTCTCTGCCATGTTCAGCAACCTCTAAGAGATCAGACTTTCACAGCATCCCACTTCAAATCGCAACTCAATTAGAGAACAGCAGCTTCTAACACCACCCCTAGACTCCATCTTCCATGCTTAGCCCCTTGACAATACTGATTGCATCACGATATCAGCTAGGTCACTTTAACAACTATAAATTGTACTTTTTTCTCTTTTTTGAGGATTAATGTTGCCTCATAGTCAATCAAGTAGCCTGGGAAACCTGGGTTCTCATCTGATCTCTACTGAGGGCAATAAGTAACTAAGCAAAGGGACACCTAAATACCATAACTATCCAGTAAAGGTCTCAATTTTTTCATGATAAATGCAGCTAAAACCTTCTTAGTCTTCAAACATAGATTTGTTATCCTCATTATTTTTGTCCTCTCATAAGTTGACTGTAATGACCAGAACGGTGCTGTCATCAACAGGGAAAACCCCAGAATCCTAAGACTCTCCTGCCTTGCAGTCCACAATTAGTATTTCTAAATACCAATGCAGAAATGCATAGCTTCCTGTTGGGTTTTTGTTTCCTTTTACCTTTAATTTGCCATGTTGGGCATGACTTGTCCTAAAGAAGACTGATATGGGAGAAAGAAAAAGTGGTAACTTCCATTTTTTTTAAACCTCATACAAAGATTTGATCACCAAGATAGAACTTACTGGGTTCATTGTCTGCACCTTCACAGGCTTGAATGTTTTTACCAGCATGGAAGCACATTTTTAAAGAAGGAAAAGAAGTGGCAGAACTGAAGAAATACTCACCGTTACTGCCTCATTTCCCTGCCAGTGGTCTGCCAACTGCAGATGTACCAACCCTGGCTGATCTGCTGTTTTACTGCTGAGTAATAAATGGGGTGCTTAAAGCCATGCTTTGAACTTCAGGGTATCACAGGATGGCTGGGGTGGGAAGGGATCTCAAGGTCTGCTCCAAACCCTCTGCCCAGGCAGGGCCACCTAGAGCCAGTTGTGCAGCACTATGCCCACATGGCTTTCAAAGACCTCCAAGGATAGAAACTCCATAACCTCTCTGGGCAACCTGTGCCAGTGCTTGGTCACCCTCACAGTGAAAACATGTTTCCTGATGTTCAGAAGGAGCCTCCTGTATTTCAGTTTGTGCCCATGACCTCACATCCTGTCAACCTGCAAACCTGTGTAATCAGAGATTGCTTCACTCCTCATCAGCTATGGCCACGAACAGGAATAAATGCCTTTAAATCACAGCCCACAGCACAACAGGGGGAAACACCTTGTCCATTACAAAGGTGAACAAGCACAGCCCCAGCAAAAATTTGACTCCTGTTTGAACTGATGCTGCTATGAAGTCTGCTGAAACAGCAATGTGTGGCAGGAATTTTTGCAAGGCGTCCAAGAAGAATGTTCTTGTTAAGCTTCTAAGGGTGATGCCCTCCAATCACCCCGCCCACACCTACTTAAAAGGAAACAAAAATCCAAACATCCTTTATCCCCCCCCCCCCCCTCCATGCCAGCCCATTACCATCATCAACACCTTCCCCATGGCCTGTGGCCTCGTGCTCTTTTACCTCCACCTTGCAAACAACTGCAAGTTCTTACACTGCTGTTGCCCCCAGCACTGCAATGGAAGGGAGTTGCCTTGCATGTGTTGTCCTCTATTCTGTCTGCTGGTCCCTTTGTCAGTATTTTGTGGGGAAATGCATTCCCCTTGCTCCTTCACAGGGCTGGACATCCCCCAGCCTGTACCTGTGGCCAGGAGAGGGAGGGGGGTGTCCTGCAGCAGGATGCACTCAGAGGTGGGTTGGTGAGCACTGGTGGTGGGAAGCAGGGCACCACACTCCCTCTCCAGGACCATTCCTCCCTGCTGTGAGCTGGGCTGGGAATAGGCTGTCAGGACATCCACCCTGACACCCACCATTCCTGTGTGGTTTGTGATGGACAGCTGAACAGTTTGCCAAGATTGTAAAATAAGTATGATACCTTAAACAAGCTTTGTGAAGGACAAAGATGTGCTGGAAACCGCAGCAAAATTCTTTGGAGTGTCTGGGTTATTTCACAGTAACTACATAGCAGGAGCAATAAAATGCACAAACTCAGTGACAAGGATGTTCCTCTATAGTGTTTTAGGAATTACTCCTAACAATACAATGAACCACCAGGAATAGAGAGTGGCAGGAGGCTTTCAGCCAGACATCTTTCGTTGCAAAATTGTGGCAACTCCAGTTCCAGTGGTATCAGCAAAATGGGAAGAAAAAAAATTGAAGAATTAAATGTCTGCCAAAGACAACATAAAAATGGGCTAGTATTTGTCAAAGATACAAACTCAGAATTAATAGAGGACAACAAGGATTTCATACAGACACAACTGAATGGTCTAGAAAATGGCATAGTAGAAACAGAACAGAATTTAAGAGCATCAAAACCTTCTCTATTGGAAATATCTGATGAGACTACATACCCCAGCTGATGACAGGATCTACAGGAGGCTGTAGCAGGGAAGGCAATTTTCCTGCTAATGCCCCCATACAAACCCTGTTAAGACCCCACCTGGAAAAGCATGTGTTTCTGTTAAAGGAATATATATTCTCTCCTGTTATATGAAAAATTAACTGAAAGGTAAATGTGCAAGAACAGGGCAAGTGAGTGTAACAGTCTGTCCTAAAGAAGACAAGAGCCTCCTTAAACAAATTTACCAAAATAAAGACAGAGGAAGTATTAACTAGTTGTTGTGAATGCCTTAACCCCTTAAGTACAATGTGAAGGGAAATAACTAAATAGAGAACAATATCGGCACAAGATCAAATTAATATAATCTAGCCAAGAAGAAATTCAGGCAACAGCTTAGAAGATTTGTAACCCCTGGAGCACAGGAGGAGTGGGACAGCCTTCCTGTAGGAAGAGCAGGAGCAAACACCCCAGACAGACCCTATGAGGTTGTAAGATAAATCTTGGAAAAGGTTGTAAGATGCAATTAGCTGCCCCAGGATGGGACTGAACTTCACATCCCAGGTGCTATTTGTCAGTCTGTATTGCTACTTCGCTTTCTCCTGTGGCCTTGCAATGAAGTATGCAAGGCTAGAACACACCCACCCCACTCCCAACCCCTTTTACCTTTAATTTGCCATGTTGGGCATGACTTGTCCTAAAGAAGACTGATATGGGAGAAAGAAAAAGTAGTAACTTCCATTTTTTTTAAACCTCATACAAAGATTTGATCACCAAGATAGTACTTACTGGGTTCATTGAACCTTCACAGGCTTGAATGTTTTTACCAGCATGGAAGCACATTTTTAAAGAAAGAAAAGAAGTGGCAGAACTGAAGAAACTGGCACTGGATGCGTGCTCTATGCCTACTGAAATAAAGGAAATCACCTTGGAACAGTCTTCAATCACTTTCAGAGTCACAAGTAGGTTGTGGCATAGGGCCAGCTACAGGGGAAAAAATCTTTGTAGGAACAAGTGGAATGAAAAAAATCTGTGTTACAAGATCACATGGAAAGGACTGGAAATGGATGGGATTCTTTGATCTAGACCATGTTACTTCAGTTCCTGTCTACAGCAAAGGGCTGGGGGCACCCTTAAGAACACAGGTGCTGAACCTGCTTCTACCAACCTATTTTTGGGGGCTGTTGCATGTGATCTGCCACTACAACGTCTAAGTGTTGAGCCCAGCCTCTGCCCAAGTGTGCAGTTTAGGTGAAGCTTTATCATATGCTGCCGTTGTGGAAGAAGTGAGCAGGATACAGGCAGCCGGCTGCTCCTCACAAAGCAGAGTCCTTCACCTGCCAGCCGCCTTTACATTTCACAGCCTTGGATGGCACACAGATACTGGCATATTCAATAAAGAAAGAAAAACTTCCAACTCCAGACTCTGCGCAAAATTACCAGGTGCCTCAGCCTCCTTACCCAGGTTAGGTCAATCCAAGATCTAATTCTAGAACTGTGGTTTTAAATTTGCCATTTTTTTCAAGTTAAAAACAGGTAGGAACATTTTTGTTCTTTGTAAGGAGATTACACCCGATCTCACAAGGGTTGACCTTGCAGAAATGTCATGTAAGACTTTCCTCAAACTTCTTCCAGGGAAGGAGACACAAACCTGACTCCAGCAATGAATGCTATGCCACTGTCCCTCTTGCTAGCCCCAATGGTTTTAACAGACCATTAATTTAATTTGGTGGCAATGCTTTTGTTTTTGGCAACTTGCCAGTTTTCTAAATAAAGACTGGAATTTTTAGAAACCTTCCCTTCTTCAAATAATACACCCAAGCCCCTCACAGTTAAAATTCCAAGCTAGTTATTGCTGTAATTATAACAAAAAAAAAATGCTGAAGGAGGTGATAATGTAGAGGTTAAGAGGTTTATTTCTAGATTCATTTTGAGTAAAAGGCATAAAATTACTTTTTTTTAATATTATGAATAACTGAATGGAACAGTCAGGGGATAACTTAGGAAGGCACAGTAGGGATCCCACATGACAGGAAAAAAGTTATTTTTCCTGAAGTATTATACTGTTACCACTGTAAAAGAAACATCAAGAAAATTCTCCAGCTGAGATGGAATCCAGTCAGCAGATAGCTTTAATCATTACAGAGAATGTATACTTACACAGAGAAGCTCAAAATACAGCTTTTCTTATAGAGAAAAAGGCTAATCACTCATCTGTTTTTATAGCTGGCCTTCTCTGACCTTTTTCATTCTAAGTGCTTTATGTATTAAAAAAAAGAACCCACCACACAATTTTGACATTATTTCCAACAGTTTCTTCTGCAGGGCTCTGCTGGCCATTCTACAGCCTTCACTATTTTTGTTATCCTTACACTAAAGATCTTTGAGAAAATAGGGGCTGTGGACCTACATCTCGCAAAGATTCCAGGCTAAATGGTTTAGGAAAGTGAGAACTGCAGTTTTAATTACATGTAGACTCCAATTAACTTTTTGAGGTGGGAGCCCAAGTCCCTTCCAGCTTGACCCATGAATAAGGATTCTGTCTGGGATGAATGGTCTCTGTTTTCATCCTCTCCCACCAGTGTGGAGCCGTAACACATCCAGGCAGAGCCACATGTTTTTTTTAAGTGAAGCACAGTCTGGGGATTGTAAAAGGTGGCAAGGGTAGCTGCCTGTCAAAAAGCAGATTGCTGAACAGGGAAAGGGAATACCAGCGAGTTTTAGGCGTCTGTTTAACCATTCTGAAATACAGTAACTCTGCAGAGCTCCCTCGGGAACCCACCCATCTTCTGCCAGGTTTTGGAGATGCGTTCAACAGCCAACATTTTCTCTGCCTCTGTGGACAGTATCATCCAGTGTTTCCAGTGTCAAAGAAAGACTTCTGAGCGTTTGAGTATTTCTTTCACTTCAAGGGTATTACATAGGAAAACAGGCACAGGAATTTAAGAGCAGTGCACTCAAAAGGCATTCAAAATAATATACAGAAAATAAGGCAAGAAACAAGGACTTATTCATGAGGTGCCAAGACAAGGACAAAAAAAAAAAAACAGCTTGTTTTGTGAAAAAAGGGGAAGAAGCAACTGCTCATCATCTCAAATTTAGGGCAGTTGAGGATTATCACATCTAGTTCTGCTGACAAAGCTCAGAACTCATGAGAAGGTGGATATGTGGGATAAATAACCAATGTGTGGATATCACAGTAATTGGACAAACAAGGGTCACAGACATAACAACTCATAGGATTATGAATTAAGCAAAGAGGAGTGGAGAGGTTTTTTCATGCCACTAGATGGCAGGAGGAGATCCTTTCACACCACCTGTGCACATCCACACCATTTTGACCATATCCTTCCTTTTGTGACAACATCTAGGGCCTAACTTCACTTTTTACAGGACAAAAAGTGAAAATAACTTACTAATTTACAGGATAAAAAGAGAAAATCTATTCAATGAATACCAGTTGCTAAGTAGATTCAGGTGTTTTGGAAAAAATATTCAGCTATATATTTTTCAAAAACAAACACGTGTTTACACTGGGTCATTTCTGTAAAACTGGGAAACCCTATTTGAGAATAAATTAATTCTATTTCTCAGTTATACAAAGGGCACAAGGTTTACAAGACTTGCAGCTACTGCAGACTGATGGGAAGCAGAGCGCTAACAATTTTCTGCAAATTTGTTTGGAAGAGATGGATAAACAGATTCAGATAATTAAAAGGGATAGCAATCTTCTACCTGAGGCAAAAAGACTTTTATTTCTACAGATACAAATGGTCTGCAATTGTTTTTCACACCATCTCTCCAGGAGCAGAAAGAGCAGAGTAAGAAAGGCAGAAAACTTTTGGATCAGTTCCTTGAACACCATATACTTTGTCTCTGCATTAAATGTGTGAACTGACCAGCATCTCACTGTTTTCTGTAATATTGTACATTGTTACATGAATAAAAAAAGAGCAAGTTTCTTCTGACTCACTTCCAGCTCAACCTTAACCAATAAAAATCTATCCAGCAAAAAAACCTGCTTCATTTAGCACCAGCCTTTCTCCCTCCCTCTGCCCAGGGACAGCACTGCACCTCTCAGCTTGCAACATCCTTGTAAACAAACATGCTGCCCTCCCCTACTGCTACTCCATCAAACTGCTTCTGCACCTTGCACAAAACCCTCCTTTCATCTCCAGTCTAAGAAAGGGAATACATTCCTACCTCACTCATTTTGGCCTCTGTTGCCTCTCTAAACGTTCTCTTGTACATCTCCCAACAAGTTACTTTTCTTAGATGTGGAACAGGCTTATCTTCCCATTTCCAGCCATTTACTCACATTTTTCAGAAGCATTCACTTGCTTTTCTATCTTGTAAGAGGTAAGAGAGAAAATAGATAAAAATGCAATGTGACAACACATTTCCTTCCTCTTGCAGTCCCAGTGAATCTGTCCATCTCTTACATGACAAACTCTCCTGAGCAGCAGTGGCCTTTCCTGCTCTCATAGAGCATGAATGAGCATCAACTCAAATTCTTCACTATGTTTGGAGTAACCTCTGTTGTTAGTCAAGATGCATTCAGAAAGTTAAGTTACATCATACTTTAACTACTTTAGGATATGTCAAACCCGAGGTGTTGAGTGTGCAGACTACATTTCTCTAACAAATATCCTATGCTACCAGGTGGTTATTTTTGAAAAAAATGCAGAGGTGAACTCAGCAAACATCCTTTCTCAGCTGACTACTTTATTTCTGAGCACAATGCTACAGGCCTTCAAGGAGACTCAGGTAATTCCTGATGCAAAACAGAAGTTCTGTCCCCAAAATGACTAAATCAGTGTTTCCTTGCCTGGCATATCATCATTTGTTTTAGTCTAGCATTTCAGAGTAAGTTGGGTATAAAGACACTCAGGTGCCTGTATCTGGTTTTTCTGTAATAACGCCTGCAAAAAAAGTATCTTTGTAATCATGAGCTATGCATATACCTCTGTCTTCCTTTAGTCAGCCTGCACTGGACAAACTTTCCTTTCACAGCTTCACACAGGCTTTGCTTTGCTGATTTTGGCATTTTATTTCCTTTCTGCTGCTCCTCTCTTTTGCAACTTAACAAATTCCCCTGGACCAGCTACAATATTATGAAATGGTTTGAAGGACTAACCAGGAGAGAAGAAAAAGGTAGAAACAGCACTAATACTCCTGAACCTGAGCATGTCTTCCAACCCCAAACGTAACAGGGGCCAAAAAGGACACTTCTAACTGCTTACTCAATGTCCGCTTCCCAGCAGGTGCTTAGATATCTTTCACTTCCATAGAGACAAATTTCAAAAACTAAAGCCTCTCCTTGATCAGAACTCTCCTCTATTGACAGGAAATGAAGCAATAAGCCAGCTTTGCGAAAGGAGAGAATTCAGCCTTCAACGAGGCTGGGTCAGAATGGGTGCAGCAGCAGAAGGGAAGAATTTCTCTTTGCATGAAGACATCCTGAGGACTTCGCTGTCCCACTGCTGGGGCTGCAAAACCCATAGCAGGCACCTGCACAGGAACTCCAGAGCTACCACGGAAACAGTTCTGCAGGCCAGAAATCTCCCTTCAATTGCAGATGGTGTAAGACCACACTGCTCACGTAAGTGACCGCTTCAGGCTCCTCTACTAAATCTCACAAATGCCTTCCACCTCCCTCTCCTCCCAAAAAATCACCAGTCAATATTGAGGGCCAGTGAGGTTACTCAGCCAAGTACAGCTGTGCTCAAGAACACATTTATCCTGGTGTGGGTCATTTTAGGCATTTTTTTTCTTCTTGTTTGCAGCCCTCAGAGGATAGGGGAGATGTGAAGGGTTAGCTCTCTTCTCCGAGGCCAGACAGCCTGCAGGAAGAGGTGGCAGAGAGGAAGCTTCTGCACCAGTTTCCACACTGCTGGGTACTAGATGGGGGGGAACAAGCAAGGACAATTTTTCTGAAACCTCAATTCCAGCAGGATCTCTCCCTCCAGCTCACCTCAGGTTCTGGGCCTTTCAATCTGCAGCAGCTACAGAGAGGACACTGAAAAAGGCTGGAGGGAAGGTTCTTTTAAGTAGAATGGAACAAGAGACACTCCTCCTAAAAAGCATCATCAACTTCCTTGTCTGTAATTCAAGGGGATGATATTTTCCCTGGAGAGCTTACATGGAAGAAAAACCAACCCATATTCAGAATGCTTACCTTCCTCGTTCTTCTGATACAGTTTCAAATCAGACCTTGATAATCTGACATCCTGGTTAGTTAACCTGTGCTTGAACGCTTCCACAATGAGTTCATCCATGCACTACTGAATCCTCACGTTTATCTTATACATCCTGTTTTTGGGGACAGGATGCTTTACAATTCTTTCCCATTCAGCAACAGGAACTGCTGAACACCCTAACCTAGAGGAAAATCGCAACAAGGTATTTTTAAAATAAAGTTAGCAATTATTTTCCCCCATGCATTTCACCCAAATGGAAGCCTGAAGTCCCCTCAACCCCACCAGCCACAGTCCGACACTCCTTCCATCTCTGTCCAATCCTCCTTCACTCTGTCAATGAAGCTGAGCTACAACCCATGCTCATCTAGTTTAAAAAACAGATTAACTGTGAAATTCAGGCATAGTGCAGTAAATAATCAGTGGCCAAGTTAGTTTTCCTATCCTGTTGCTTGCTAGTTTGAACAATTAAAATTTGAGTCCTTTAGAGTAAGTGAATGTTACTTTTGTTTATTACAGGCTTACAGCACTAGCAAAAGAAACTTGGGTTCATTTTCTAGTGAGCATTTTGTTTCCTCTACACAGACCTGTACAACTGCCCACCTTCATTCATTCAGAAATTATGTTTAAATAAAACCATGAATGCTGCGATTTTCCAAGACAATCAGATTGCATTGCAGATGACTTCTTGAAGCTATAAAAATTAGAAAAAACTATTTTTCCCAAATGAAAATCAGCATTCTCACATAATCTTACCACTGCCAAATGCTGTAGGCTAGTCACAGACAAAAGCTGGTGCCAACACCACTGCAAAATGGCACCGGTAATGTAAGATGGTACAAGAGACACAGCTCATTTTGTGCTACAGTAGATGAGCTTCAACAAATACCATGAATTATGAAGAGTTCACCATTAGTGTGGCACAGTACAGCAACACTAAGGACTTTTTGTGTATAACATACAGATGTGTGCTTTATATTATACAGTGTTCTGATTCAGCAGGAGAGTAAAACATTTGGCCATGAAACCACAGTGCCAAAAGTAGCTAAGTCATTACAGGATGAATACTGTCATTGGTACCAGACCAAATGTCTGCACAAGATGAGCTGACAACAGTTCAGCCTGCCATACAGCTGTTTTACCACTGCTGTGTTTAAGACACACATACTTTGTAATGATTAACACTGGTCAGATTTAGTCAACTCAAGAAGCCAGATTAAAATAAAAAGGTTTATCATCATTGGTTTAATGTCTCCTATACGCAAGCCCACAGCTCCAAACATTAGTACGTTTGATTCTGAAAATGTAATTTTAAGATTCTGAAATTGCTTTCCACAGCTGGCTTTTCTTTTTTTCTTCAGTTGACACATTACACATGGGTCACTGCATTTTACAGAAAAAAAAGACTGACCAAAAAAAGGTTGGCTTAAAAATCTGAACTTCTCACTGATCTTAATAAAGACCAGATGAGAAAGACAAGAGCTATTATGAAGAGAGCTATTTCTATATTCAGAAATAATTATAGCACAGAATCTAGTTATAACTACATTTGAATGTCCACACTTTTAAGTTTTAATGTCTGAATATTTGAAAAGACTGACATAACGAGCACTAAAAGATATTAGACATGCTGAAATGAAGACAGACAAAAGTATTTTTTTATATAAAAATGGTCTTTATTTCTTCAATACAAGGTAAACTACTATTGCAGTTTAAGACCAACACAAAAGTTGGACAGCAAATTGCTTAACAGTCTCCTAAAGGCTGAAAAAAAAGAAACCCATGAAAGCTAAAAGTTATGCAGTATTTCAAGTATAACATCTAAAAAAGATGAAATGATCCCTAAATTTAACTAAGTACCTCTGCTGAAAATGTATTAAAATCCGCATTTGCTAGGATACCATCTTACCTTGTTGAGAAATACAGGTCTCCAAAAACTCAAGTATTCAACAGACTCTTTGGCCTGCCGGTATCAGGAAACTGTTTTCTTTTATATATATATATATAAAGTCCTTTGGAGTCAGGCATTCTGACAGACATCCATTTCCTTACATTTTGCATTGCAATTCTGCGTTCCAACTCAGGCAAGCCCCCCTATTGTATTTCAAAACCATTTCTTGAATAGTTTACTCATACATCCTTGTGCAAAATGGGAATCAGGAAATGGAATGGTACAGGAAGACAATACAGCCTTTTGTTTAGAAAGTCAGCAGTGCTGGTAATCTTCATAAAAATGTTAAGGTTTACCAAATAGGAATGTATTTCACCTTTAAAACCCTTGGCTTTTTTTTCCCCCCCTTTCTTTTATTTTAAAAAAGGACACCTGCAGTAGTAAGGAAACTGAATTTGCAATCACTTGTATTTATAAAAGCACACACATTCCTCATTTTCTTACATTTGAAGATCAAAGGAATGTCTGTTTCATAATGTAGTAATAATATGCACAGTTTAAAATATTTTCTATTACAAAATACAGTATACAAGAGGGTGAGGCCAAAGTCTATTACTGGAATATACTCCAAAGTGTTAGCACTGAATCATGTAAAAAAAAAAAAAAAAAAAAAAATCACATTACATGGTAGGAATAGATGGGAATTTTTACAACTTAAATGCTCTATTTCAGTGGGATCAAAGGTATACTGTTTACTATTTTCAAGAGACTTTAGTAAAACTAGGGTATTTCCAAAGAAGCTTTAAAAGATTTAAACACAAGCATAGGTCACACCAGAACCTAGAACCTCCTGCAGTAACTGGGGCTACAGAAAGGATTCAAGAACTAACAAGTGTATAACACATAAATAGAATGAGATGGTTTATCATATTTTGTCCAACGTGGGGAAAAAAAAAAAAATCCCACAAGAACATCAAATTGGAGGAACTGCTATGCTCCAAACCACTCCTTCGTAATTCATCCTCTAAAGCTAAAATGAATCTAAAAGTACATAGCGTGTCAAATTTTAATTTTGAGGGACAGGATGAGGAACAAAGCAAAAAAAAAAAACACACCACACACCTCAACACCCCCACCCACCCCAGGCCTGTCTGCAATATTAATTGCAAGACATCATAGCAAACGGTTGCAAGAGACAGTATTGCTGCATAAACATGACTAATTAGCATGCTACAATCATAACGCTTAAGACCTGTGCAATTACCAAAATAATTTAAATCCTAAACAAATCCATGTTGCTTCTTTCCTATGTCAAAATACTTATTTTGTAAAGAATTCAGTTTTCTTTAAGTATATGCACACTGACCTGCACTTTCCTCCTCCGAGATCCTGAAGGATTTATATTTCAACGTAGAAGCAATTTAGTGTCTTGGATCTCTGAAGAGTACCAGTGTTAAAACATGCATGGTTTATAATTATCTTAATGAGCATTATGTTAGGAAATTTAAGGCTGTATCTCAGTTTACAGAAGAACCAATGAAAAATTTAAGAGGCTACGTATAAAATTATATAAATAAAAACAGAAACAAAGTCTGTTTAACCTGTACACAGAGAGCAAGTGGATAAGAAAAGGAAATCAGGAATTAAGTATTTCTATAAAGAATGCCATGTATTTTTACTGGGAACACAGGTGACAAGTATATACAACATTTCAATCTCTGATTATCCACGTACAACTAGGAAAAAGATTTACAAGGGTTTGGGTATTCAACTAAACAATCAGGTAAAAAAACACCGTTAGAAAAACTAAGCCTCACCAATTTCAAAGGAACAAAACCAGAAAGCACTCACTCCTTAAAAAAAAAAAAATCAAGCTAATGCCTAAATTTAGTAAGATATCTTGTTTAACACAAAAACAGCTATCCAAGCTTATAAGCCACCCTGTAAATAAAAATTTGAAGTTCTGACAAACATTTCTCAAAATGCAATCAGAACTAAAATTATTGGCACAGAAAGCAAAAAGGGAATGAGGAAAAAACCAGACTGTACAGTTTCCAAAATGCTATGTTCTTCTGAAGTAGTAATTTCAACCTGTTAAAACATATAGTCCAGTAGAAATTTTACTTTAAAAAAAACACCCTCTACTTCTGAAAAACAAACCTCCAGTAAAACAACTTCTGTTGCTAAAGCACCACCCCCACTAAGTCACTTGTTGGTTTTGTCTTTCAAAATAAAGGACATGGCCTTAAGATACTATTTTTAACATTACTTATAAAATCAATATTTGAAAGAAAAAGTATTTCCTCACAGAGTATTTTGTCCTTTCATCAGCAAAAGGAGGTAAAATACAACTGGATGAATATCAAAGAACACAGCAGTAGCCATCATGGCATTATCACCAGTCAGTAAGTTACCAAACTGCTATTTCCCAAGTGTGCCCAGGAAATTGCCAGTAATGTTTAATAAACCAAAACCTGGTAAAAATTCTACTACAGAGCCAGTTATACATGATGTGCATTAAGCATATTCCTTTTTGGTGTCTATCAGGGTCTTTGGATTTTTTTTTTATGTACATTTTGTTTCATTTAAAAAATCTAACAAATTAAACTCACAATAACAGGAGAGTATTAGCTAAATTGAAACACAGTACATTTATCAGTTAAAACTAAGTATCCAGAGAACAGGCAGAAATAAGGGGCTTCATACTGGGACCTCATCTCTCAAGTCACAACGATCGCTCAGTTTAACTTACGTTACTTTCCCCCTGCTATTCCCTCCCTGCTATTTCCATTGCCAGCAATGGAAATCTGTATGTGAGTGAGAAATTACACTCTGTGTAAAAAGAGCAACAGTCTCCTTAAATCTATTTCAATGTGGAGTAAAGTATCAGTTCCTGCATATAACGCTTGTAAATTTACTTTTTTATTTTAAGATTTAATATATCTATGCAATGGAACATTACTTACCTGCTGCCTCTCCAGCATTAGCTATTCCCCATGTAACAGCTACAGGCAGGTTATTTCTTCCTTAAACTTATTACACACAGCAGTGAACAATGGTTTTAAGACAAAAATTACAACAGTACTGTTTGTAACCAACACCTATTCACAAAAAAGCAGGAAATGAGGCATGACTTGTTTGATACAACTTTCAGTTTTACAAAATTTTAAAAGGCAGTTTTCATTTTCAAACAGGATTAAACAAACATGTCAAATATCTTCTCAGTAGCAAATAGTTCAATAAACACCAGTGATCCCATGCATGAAGAACTGAGGTACACAATTTAAGGAAAAAAAAAAAGGGGGGGGGGGGGAGTCTGAAGATGTATGTAGCCAAGCCCAACAGCATCAACCTGGCTGCAGGAAACCTGGCTGAGTGGTAGGCGACAAAAATATTAGAGCATTTCAGACTTATACAAAACTTTCACAGTTTTGCACAGGCTACTGGTCCCAACTCAGTAAAGCATAAAAAAAAAAAAAATCACTCATGTATGCAAATAAGGTACTTAAAGCATATATTTACATTCCTTGAAATCAATGGAATGTAAGCACATGCTTTAAATGCTCTGGAAAACCAAATGGATTTAAGTGCTTTCCTGAACAGGGTAACATTTTAGGTCGGCTGTAAAAATCTTCAAAATTGGTAAAAAAAAGAAATTGAGAGTTGTTTAAGAGTTGCCTCTTAAAGCCATCTGAGGTCTTGAAACTTAACTTAAAACATTAAGTGCAACTATTTGAGTAAGTGGAAACTCCAAGAATAAATCTGTCACGTAACAATTTACAATAGACTAAAAGTGAGCCTTTGTGCAAGGCTGCCAGAAACTAATTTTGCAGCTTATATGAACTTTCTATTCATTTACATTTCACATAATGAAATTTAGAACAAATTCTTAAATTTCAGGTCAGCTTTCACTGTGAGCTCCAATAATTTGTTTTTAGGTAAATTTACAAAACCTCATCTGACAGATTTCATTAGCGCCACTTTTTCCTAAGACATTTAAATATTGCCCATCACTGAACAAGGACATAAAAGTGTACCTTCTCTTTTATATGCACGTGTGAATAAACCCCGAAATATTAAAAAAATACCGAACCCATAAAGTCTGAGAAATGGAAACATCTGGTTTCTTCTGGCACATTTCTAATATACAACTATGTACAGACTGCTACGGTCTTGGGGGTGGGAGAGGGAACACACACAAGCACTATTACTATAAAACTGTAAACAACTGCAGGGTTTTGTTTTGTTTTTAAAACCTAACCTTTCCACCCCTTATTATGGATAGTTTAAATTCATATGAACAATTTAAGTTTACATTAACTGTAGTGTCAACCAGGATCAAGGCTGTACGAGAAAATTTTCAGTGTGCTAAAAAACCAGAGGCCTGGGACCACCTCTCCTCAAAACAACAGACCACAAAGAGCTGCAGTTTTTACAGTTTTATATATCAATTAGCAAATTCACAAGCCACCTAGATAAACACTGCTAGAAAGCAAAATAGCATTAAAGGTTTTATGTAACCACCTATTTTCATATCAAAATTGAATGTGAAAGAGCAACATTAGTATGTTTAACTCACTGAATGCAAGATTAGGTTGAGGCATATGCAAGAACTATTGCGATGTTTTTAAAGACAGCATCAATGTTTTCATTGTAACATTATCTTTAAATATTGCTGAACACAAGACTTTCCCTGAGGTGTAAACATCAAATAACTTGAACAGCTTTACACATCAGCCCCATTAAACAGTTTATTACAACACTACATCTACTGTAATCAGTGGTGCTGTGTACAGACATTATCATATGAACAGTTTAACATGAACAAACTACTATAAAAACAAGCATTTACTTGACTTTTTCCAATTGCTTGCACATTATAATTGCCAAATGTATATAACCAGTAATAAAGTTGCAAAAGCTATAAGGTTTAAATCACACAGGTTTCCCTCAAATAAAACAGTTAAGCAACATAAAAAAGTAAAAGAGCTACTGGTTACCATGTATGCAGATTTGCTTTATTCAGATCTATTCCTGTTCATTTTATCCATGAATCCTTACAGGCTCAGTTCAATCACATGAAGCAAACTGCTGGACAAGCATCTTTCCTTGAAGAATGTATCTTGTCTTGCACGCTGTTCCTCTTCCTTCAGCTGTAATGTGTCAAAATTTGTGATGTAGATTTTGCTAGTCCCCATAATACACAGAAAATTGTTGGCTTATCTATACATACACAAGTCGTGCATCTACTTCACCATAATGTAAGCTATCACAAAATACCCAGAAGCAGTAGCTACTTGTTTGTGCACGAAAATGTTTTCTAATACAATAGTTAAAAATAAAATTAATCTTGTTGTACAAAGTTGAAAGAATATAAATTTCACAGCTGAAGTATTGAATGATAAAGGAAGAAATAGCTACTGTTCCTGTGACTGATGGAAACAGTTATATAGAACATTTCCTGAAGTATGCACTCTGCAAGAGTAAATGAACAAGCACGTAATTTTGCCACAGCTAGATTTTTACATTTTTACCTGCCCACTTACAGAAGTTTTAAGCTGGTTTGACATTTAAGCAATGCACTGATTGTATAATGAAGTGGATGGCTCACAGCTCAGTAATATTTAAAAGTGCACAAAATCAGATACCAGGACTTCAAAATTTTCAGACTAGTGGCAAGCAGGATGGGTTTCACATCTAAAAATACACGCTCGCAGTTTAATCATAAGAACCCACTTTTCAAATAATACAATATAGATTTGCAGGTTTCCTTGACTACTTGCCCTAGAAAAAACCCCAAGCCCTACTTCCTACTCTCATCTATTTTGGCAAATTAAGGAACCACACCAGAGTCAATTATTGTAAGAGTTCACAAAATACTTGGGATGGTATAATTCCATACACTGGATTTCAGTTGAATTCCATTACAAAACAATTAGCTATCTTCATTAATAATTCACAATTCCAACATTCAATAATTTTAAAATAGTTTAAATCAAACTGTTCAAAAAAACCAACACATTAAATTGTTCATTTGAAAACCAAGACATTTAGAGGAGCAATTTCATGAACATGCACCAGTACACAGCTGTCAAATATTTGTCTACTAGTATAATTTCAAGGCAGTTGGGAAAACAAAGTACTCAATATTTGCATGAACAACTGACACATTTCTTCTTCCTTTCTTCAAAGTGACTATTAATTTTAAAAAAGTGTAACCAAGTAGGCTCTATACACTACAGTATGCACATAAACTAATCCAAACCCAAAGCAGTGACTGGAATTTCTTTTCTTATTCACAGACTTTGTTCCCAAGTCATGAATGTATCAACCAGTAACTACTTTTGGGCAAGTTCCTTCCCCAGGGACCAATATTTCCATAGGTATTATGTACTTTTAAAATTAATTAGTAGCAAAGTGACAAAGTGCTGTCTCCACAAGAAGATGTATTCAGAGTTGCGAGCTAAATTAGCACAAACAGACAGGGGAGAATCTCAGTTTAGTGGAGAAAGTATATGACAGCTGTGAGACTGCGTGTCAGAATTTGCTGCTCTCATCATACAATTGCTATGGCAAGAATTATGGATCTTTATCACTTCTATGGCAACAATTAACAGATCCAAAGCACCATATATATGATTTATAATACTAGCATAGGAAAGCTTCAGTTCCTGGAAATAATTTGCTAAATTTGTAAGGGTACTTATGGAACTACGGGAACTTTAAAGAATGCATGATAAACTGGATTTATGATTAATACTTTTCATTATAGACCTCTCAAGATGGTCATCATCACACTGAACCTTCATCTTAAAAAACACAACCAACTAAAATCCAAAGCAGTGTACATTTTGGTTCCAAGTATTCTGCCACTACATCTTGGCAAAATTGGAAGCCTTTGTGGTTCCAAAAGGAAGAAATAAATCTGTATGGATTATACCTTCAATGCTCAGCCCTTTTCAGTATTCTACAAGGAAGTAGAATATTGAAGTAAGAAACAACTTTAAAGAGAAAAAAGATTAAATCTCTAGTCAGTACTTGGCAATGCTGTTTTCCATCTGCCTCAAGCTCATATAAGCTATCCGTCCCAAGCATGTGTTAGGTTTGTACAATTAAACACCATACAGCAATCAGTTTCTCAGCACTTCTATGAATAAAACCCAAATTTCAGAGTTCTCTATTAAATAGTTATTTTGCGGTTTAAAAGTTAGGGGTTTATGCCAGACCATTTCACAAATGACATCCCAGAACTTAAGTGATCAAACATTTTCGTATTTATGCAAGATGCAACTTGAGCATTTTTTTTTCCACAAAGACAGACTTACAACAAAACCCAACAGATTTCTTATATAAAGCATCTTGCAGTAGCAACTCTGATTCTTCCCTTTAATTCCAATTATCCAAATAAGCATATAAAAAGCTTTAAAGAGCTTTTAGAAGTGTGAAAATCCTACAGTACTTTAAAGCTGTATGTGCAAACACGACATGTTTTGTTATAGTAATTTCTGATAATTTCAGAGATTGGATTTCAATCTCCCATGTTCACATTTCAGTAAAATGCATGATACACATTTGTCATTATATCCTAATAGCTCCTAAGAATTACTTCATGTAATTCCCCTTTATTGTATTCTGTACATAAAGGAAAAAAAATATACAAAGCAAAAATCCCACAGAAAGTATCAGCTTGAAAGCCAAAATTTGTTTTAACTTAACCTACATTGCAGAACATCAAACCTCCAAATACTGTGATGCTTTATCTATAACACAGTGAGAAAGAAGGAATTTCAGGCTTGACTCTATGTCTTTCTGCATGTAAGCTGAGATACATACGTGATTCTCTTCATCATACATGTACAGACTATTTTACCACCACTAGCACCTTCTTCCACTTGTTGCATATTCCCCACCCCCACCCCCCCCATTAGAGTACTTACCTGGTATCTTTGTTTAATCTTAGTGTATAATTTAAGATCAACACCAGAACAATTCCCTGATTTTATAAATAAATTTACATGGTGAAAGAATGCTCCCAAACTAGTTTCATTCATCATAGGTCTTTCTTCTACTATCTCAGCCTGTCTATTCACCAAAAATAACCGATGAACAGAGGTGTGTTCAGAAAACTCAATCTCTAATTTACAAACTAAAGAGATGTGAACTACTGGCAAGTATCTTTCACATTAATATATGAGGAAGACACAAAAAGGTAGATCAGGCTGCCACAGGAAAACATAAAAATGAAGATATCTTTTTTTTTTTTTGTAAGAAGAAATCTTAGTTCTCAAACCACAATGAGCAAAAGGAAAAAACTAAATTTGTTCATTCTTTGAAGAACACTGCTTCAAATCAACATTTTCACTTGCAAGTAACTTTATGTTTCAAATGCTATAAAGCCTTAAAGTTTCTCGGGGAATGTTCACATAGCTCAAATTTGTCAGAACTACTGACTTCAAACACCAAAGAAAAAAGCAGAGGATGTGGGGAACACAAAAACATAAGCGTGTCTAAAGACACCTCAGAAGACAACAAAATTACAGCATTGTGTTCATGGAAAAAGTTAATAAAAGTTATGCATTTATGCATTTGAAAATGAACAATAGCACACGGTTTTCAGTTTATTTTTCTTGAAGGTAGTAAGATGATTCAAAAATGAGAGAAATCACTGGACATTAAAAAACAAACTATATGTTTCTGTAAAGCACCAGAGTAGCCATAAAATAAACTTTAACCAGCACATAAGAACAGTGGCAGTGCTCGACTCTCTCAGTTCATGGTGGATTTCAAATACTGAATCAGATACACAAAGCATTCTTTCTCTGATGAACGCTAGATGCAGTAGAACAGTGCCAGCCCCACATATGTGCTTCCTCAAAAACACACATTTTTAAAAAGAGAGATTAGGTAAATAACACTTGTAATACCTTAATACTAAGAAGGTCTAAAATAATCCTAGACAGGTACACATACCCAGGTTTTGAACAATGCTACCACACAATCACTTAGAATTCCATTATTACCTAGAAGCTTATTACTAAAATAACTTACCAAAATAGGCATGTTCCTATTGATTCACAAGGTTTCTTAAAAGCCTAATTTCATATTTCACTTGATGTTTAAGTGGTTGTTAATATACTGTTACAGGACAATTCCTACTTATACGAGCAAAAATATAATGAATTACTTAAACTATCAGTACTAATTTTCCTTCCTGACACCAAAAAAATTCTAACCATGTTAGTTCTTGGATCACTCCAAAGCTGAAACTATTTCAGAGAGCTGAGAGCAGTTTTTGAAGAAGCATAAGCCTCAGACTTTAAATTACTTTGCTTACAGTGGTTTGAGAGCAGAAAAATCGAGAAAAAAAACATGAAATATGGAGTACAAAGTCTACATACATATCAACTGTTACAATGTTGTGGTTTTGTCTTTGCAATTAGACCAAATCCAGTTTAAATAGGAAATATTCAATCAACCCAATAACAAAAACATAAAATGAAAAATTTAACATTCAGCAGTTATAGAAATTCAGACAGATTAAGATTGGGACAATGTATCAGCTAGAAATACATCATTGAGTATCAGTTAAACTAAAAAAAATCTGTCTAAAAATGTCAGGACTCATGCTGATGAAGTTACATTACTGTTCTGTTTGTACACATTGATTTTGCTGTTAATCCTTCTCAACATCATTCTACTGGATTCTTAGTTTTCTCGAGTAATACAGGTTAGACATTTGTCTTAAATCCATTGTTCTCTTTTATATCTAACAGGCTTTCTACAAAGGCAAGATGTTTCAAGGAAACATTCAGTTTATAGTAATTCTGTGAAATGGATTATCAATGTACATGAAGCCTTACACAAGTGAAGACACAAAGATCTTGCAAGAATTTAATTTTAAATAATGAAGTGTACAAACAGAAGTGTAAATACCTGCTATGGTACATCTAAGCTTTTTAATAGAGTTTTATAATTATGAACACATTTAGTAAGTTATTCCAATTTAAGCCATCTCTATAAATGTAATACAGTACAAACTGAATTTCACTGTATACAAAAATGTTCACAATGGACCTTTAAACTCTTCTAAACTAGATGTGTAACACTTTAAAAAAAGCCAGTACAGTATCACAGTTATGACTACAGGTACACAATAAGTATAGGTGCCATTCATAGGGTGCAGGCACAGAGGAAACTTCATGTTATCTGGCAAAACACAGTAATATGGGGAGTAGCTCTTTTCAGCACTGCTGGTATTTAATAAGTGACTGAGACTGTTAAATCCGTTTATGAATATTAATCAATGTAAAGAACAAAACAAAAAATGTATGGCAACATACATCTTAGTGAAAATGAAACATACAAACCAGGAGGTAACTGTATTTCTTTTATATATGTGTGTGTATAAGTATATAAAAACAAAACTACAATAAAGCCCTTCTTCATTAAGACAGCAACAAGACAAAATGTTTACAACTTAACTTTAAAAAAAATACCAAATGCTTGCATATACGTGCAGAATACTAAATTTGCCCTTTAAATCAAGTTCTTAGGACCTACTTTCTTCTTTGCACAAGGGAATCTTACCTACGCAACCCCTCTGAAAGAAAACAGAAGTGCCAGCACACAAAGTTGAAGGATGTTGCACATGTAAATCCCACCTGAACTGAGACTGAAACCACAGTCTCATTTTAAAATTGTGCTTTGGAAGTTATAAAATGCAACCTAATGCTATTTGGTATGTTTTCTTGGGGTGACAAGGTAGGGAATCTGTACATGGCACAGAAACTCTGTATCTACATGCACAACACTAAATACACAAAAATTAAAACTAGATTAATAAAGTATGCCAAGGGTAAGAAAAAATAAACCTTAATTTCCAGATTATTAACAGGTTTTAGTATGGCTTGCTCATCTCCACCAGAAGGAAAACACTCTAGAAATGCATCCATCACTCAGCTCAATGTTCACTTCCTCTTAATAACAACTATTTGCAAATATCACAAATACTCATTTATCATAAAAGGTAAAAAACCAGTTCAACAAAAGAAACTACATATATTTTTTTAAATCTGTACTTTATGTTCTGATGTTTTACAATTAAGAACCACAGTTGCTATTTTTATGCAATTCCAGAAATATTTCTACCAGTCCTTTTTTTATGACAAGTAGTGGCATTAACAGATATATACTGCCAACTTATTTCAGCTGTCAAGTTTCACCTTCCTATTTAAGCCTTTGACTCCCCTTCTCTAGGTCAGTTACTGCTCTGTGTGTCCCCTGCTAGTATATGAACCCAAGACAACCCATTTAATACTTACTAGACTAGAGCATTTAGTAGCAGAATCTCTCTCCAAGTCAGTGAACACAAAAGCCTGACTGAAAAACCTGATATTTAACCAATACAGAATTATATTTTCACTTAGGAGTATACCACATTTAATGATTTCTAAAAATTTTTGGTCTATTTAACTTCTGTTAATGTACTTCCATGAATAAATACTACATGCAATTCTGGAAACTAAATCTGGAGGGTAGATGTAGGAGATGAAAGTTGGGCAGACAGGCAAGTCTGCAAGCTTTAATTTTAGTGTAGATATAATGGGAAGTTGTTCTAAAAAGGGAAAAGACCACTGCAGAGGAAACTAAAAGGTAAGATTTTTTCCAACTGTCAGAGATAAGGTATTACATGGGTAGCTTGAATTCCCAATCCTCAAAATGGTACACTGCGTAATGTGAGGAACATTTCTACGTATTTTAAAGCTCTCACCAGTATACTGAAAAAAGCATTATTTAGCACGCTAGTCTTGTAGTAGCTATCTAGACAATTGATGCATGAGAGACTACTGAGATATGAAATAAAAGAACACATTAGTTTGTGAACAACCAGAAGAGAAACAATCCTTGTGTTAGACATTTGTTTACTAGTCTTTAGAAAATGACTTTACTATCTGAGGGGGGAGGAAATGAAAAATCAAGGTGATGGGGAACAACTATAAGAAGGTAATACCTGAATTTAGCTAGAAGGCAGAAGACACTGACAGGTCACATTTCATAAAATAAAGAGCAAAGTCTGGCTATAACTCCTGAATTTGAGTAAAACTCACTGGAAAAAAGAAACAAAACACCCAAACAACACACTGCCATACTTGTGCAAGGACAGCGACTGTATACATGTGTTCCCTAACCTGAAATAGGCCACACGTGACATATGAAGGGCTAAATGCTGCAGTCCTTACACAAGTAGATTTTAAAATAAAAAGTTAGTATTTTAAAATACAACCATGAATTTCATGTTATCTTCTAAGGTTACAAGGAGAGCAGACTTATTCTGGCTTACTGCTTTTTTAAGAATTGGTTTAATTGCATTTTGTAAAAACTGCAAACATTAATACCACCTAAAATTAAAAAGGCAGCGTGCAAACTGCAGAAGATAATCACACAAATACTCCCTCCCTCCCAAGACCAGTTACCTGTCATTACTTACCTACGGTCATGTCAGATGCTGCAAGAAGAAAATGATTCAGTACATACCTCAGGACCATTTAAATGCAGACATTAATGGTGTAAACAATCCCAAACCTAGAGTAGTTACTTTTAGTAAGTCAGTAAACAGTAAAGTTCAAGAACATGAAAGAAATGCTCACCTTCTTTAACGATGACGATATTCTCTCTCTCTGTCTCGTTCTCTGTCGCGATCTCTGTCACGATCCCGATGCCTCTCTCTTTCACGGCTTCTTTCCCGATAATAGTCATCGTGACGATCTCTACTACGTGACTTGTGGCGCCTACTTTTTTCTCGTGACCTACTGTGGTCCCTCTCTCTGGATCGCTCACGTCTTCTAAAAGAAATTACTTCATTAAATTTTTCTTCAAAATACATGCCATGCACATGCCAATTTTGTATTCTGTTTATGAGTATGAATTTGATCCAAAAAGGATGAGAAAAGTATTTGTTTGCTGTGACGCAGATATGTTTCTGTATATAACACGGAAGAGAGCCACCACCTTTTATACCAGCTAAGAACTCAGTTACTGGTAGTAAGGTGCATCCACTTTCTAATCTATCACGGAAAAGTCAGAAAGTACATGCTCAGAATGGAGGATGAGATGGCTGAAATCAGCTGGGAGAATGCACCATACCTCAAACGATTTATACATGGCTGCTAATCTGCACACTGACTACACTACTTCTACTGTATACAAATGGACTAGAGGCTCAGCATTTGTCCTGACACTGAAAGTTTTGAAAGAAATACCCATCTCTGATTTGTACTAGTAGAAGAGTGCATGAGTTTCAAAATCTACCTACTCCCGATTTTTAAGATTGTAATACAAAGGACAGCAGGCAAAACCATTTTGACCAACTTTTTTTCCCCCAACTCAAGCATATTTCTTACTGTGACAAGTGTGAAGAAAATTACTTTTAAGCAAAATGAAAATTGGCAAATACCTTCAATCTTAATTTTCAATAGCAAATTCTAATAAAAATTATGCACTTAATTGATAAAGGATAATTCTATTTTGAAGTTTACACATTGCAAGAGTACCACATAGGAAAGGATCCTAAATAAAACTAAGAGTTAAATTTAAGCTAGTCAGATCAATTTTGAAAAGAGGGTTAATTAAAAGGCAGCTAAGTTCAGGAAACCCCTATTTGGTTTTTTCATGCCTTTCTTGTGCAACTCAAATCACTAAGCTTCTTAGAGGACATAGTTTCTTCTCTGTGAACTAGTCCTGCACTACACCTTCCCTTTTGTAAGTAAGGGCAGATGGAAC
This sequence comes from Strix aluco, assembly GCF_031877795.1. Classification (NCBI taxonomy): domain Eukaryota; kingdom Metazoa; phylum Chordata; class Aves; order Strigiformes; family Strigidae; genus Strix; species Strix aluco. The sequence goes on from NC_133935.1 coordinate 48,933,403, forward strand.
AGGAAAGTTTTACCTGGATCCAGAACCATAAGATTTGGACTCAATTCCGTGAAGGCAGTCCTGAAGAGAGCTAATAAGTACTTTACAGCGATCATCTGCAGACACTTTGGACTGTTTAATTAAGGAAATTGCTGTTACCAAGGTCTCTATAGCACTTCCATAGTCCCCTGAAAAGAATATAAGATCATGATCAGAAAACTATGCAAATTAAAAAGATTTTTATCTGTAATAGTATTACCATGTTGAGTTACCTTCACTTCAACAGCCATTCAGAACATTTACAGTAGAACCAAATATTAAAATACTGTCCAGATCAGTACTCAGAAGGCATTCTCAGAAACTACTTAGGGCACAGTACAAAATCAGTCATAGGTTGGTACCTAAATTCAGCCTCCTATTAGGAAAATGTGGCTTTGGGGCTGCCAGTTTCCCAATAGAAAAAAATATAAACTCTTTTCAGTTGAGTAGAATAGCAAGCACATGAATCGAATTTTACTAACCAGCACTGGCATCTGATACAGCTCTTGAAATGGCACTGCTTGAGATCGCCCTATTTCTATTCATGATTTCTTCAAATTCTGCTTCACTTAGAGGTGTCCTTGCAGCATCCATTTCTCTGCAAGCAATAAAACTAGTATTTAAAAGGTTAAGAAAAGCTTCAGAAGATATCATTGCAGTTTTAACAATCCAAGTTTGCAACTTTAAGCAAAGTGACAAACAGAAAAGAAAGCAGGATCTGGGTTTGGTTTTTGTTTTTGTTAAGGACCATGTTACAGTATAAAATCCTGAAAGCTAAAGGAAAAAAAAAAAAGAAAAAAGGTAAAAACCAATTAAGACATTGCTGTATAAATAGTCTTATTCTTGTTCATCCCATCTATTTTGGAAGATTCACAGCACTTAATATTGTGCTTTACAAATATTTATAATTTTTGTAAAGTCCTCGAAGGTATGTAAGTAGATATCCCAATTGAATGGATGTGGAAATACATGTACATAGACAATGCAACTTTGAGCAAAATTAGAGATCATTTTTATAACAATACTGGAATTAGAACTATATGATCCTGTTTCCCAGATCTTAACCAAGACCAGAATGCTGTAACGTATGAAAAGTAAATATACTCTATCATCTTTAAGACACTCAATTTTCTGAATGATACTTCAACATTTTACAGCTAATTTTGTTTTTTTATTTCTGGTCAAGTTCAAGTTGCTCCAATTTGATCTCCAAACCAGTCATGGTAAGGAGGAAGCAATAAAGCAGAATCCTTGTACTCATTACACCTTTTTTACTTGAATTATTAGCTACCTATACAGAGTTTCAAAAGTAAGAGATGTTAACCTACACAAAAATTTTCCCAGAAGTTTTGCAGTGTCCTATTAGCCAGTCTCTGTATCATATAGAAAATTTGGAGAAATGTGTTAGACACAAATGTTGAGACTTAAACTGGCCCACTGCTTGATATTTCTAGAACAGTGTTAGTTGTTCTGGTAGAAAGAAAATGCAGAATAATAAGCAATGCTATCCTCTTAATTGCAAGAAGTGGAACAAGATCCTATAGCCAGTTTAGCATAAGAGGAAATGTCTAAAAATTCATACCTCCCTGAGTTTTGAGTATTATTTTTCGTGTGCCTCCCATAGAATGGAATATGTAATTTTTCTCTTATGGACATGTTATTTCCAGTGAAACGCCTATGATATATAATTAATGACAATTTAAATAGTTATGGATGATAGTTTTAACATTATTAATGAAAATACTGGACAGTAAGCTATACTGTCCTATTCCCACTCCTTCCCTCCCCAGACATTCTATGAACTGCAGACAACCTTGATTTTGTCCATCAAAAAACCACAAACACCTTATCATTTTATTATATTTCAGGCAATTAAGCCAAATGCTTGAATTTATACAGTTTCTGTATGAACACAGTATGTACAGATGCGTGGGGTTTTTTTAAAAATTTGTGATAAAAGAATCAAAGCGTCTTTGCAGAAAACATTTTCAGCAAAAGTGTCTTTCACACTAGCAGTAAAATAACAACTGAAAAATCCAAATGTAGCTATGTAAAAAGTGTCTTTCTTACAATTTATCCCAATATTTTCTGTGACGAATACAAAAAATATGGTGAAAATCAAGAAACAGCAGCAAGACAAAGAGATGCTTGAAAGCACAGATGAAAAAGATGTTTCAAACAAGACGTGAAGGACTTGGAAAAGTCAAGTCAGAGAGACTCAAAAACTCTGTTCCAGATAGGATTAACCATAGGAAAAGCCACTGCTACAAAACACAGCAAGATTACACCAAATGAGCAGAATCATCTTGACAGGAAAGGCAGATTTTGCAAAGTCTTGCAGTAAATGCACACCTGGCTTTTAAGACAAAGACTAACTTTGAATTGAATCCTGAAGAAAAAAGGGACAAGCAGAGCTGCCTGAAGATGAAAATGGTATGAGCTTGGTATGGCACTGTACTCAACACACACACATACTCAAAAAGGAGAACGCCAGAGCATTCTAAAAAGACAGCTTGCAAAGCACAATGATAAAGGTACTAGTCAAAATTTCAAGTTAAGACAGAAGCACAATCAGAAGCTGCTGCATAAGCAGTGATATATAAGTTTGCATGTAGAACACATGGAATGATGACACTGCCAAATACAAACAGTGAAGACAAACAGTTCAGAGCTGAAAAGGAAAAGGGAGATTACTGGTGTTGCATTTCAAGATTTTCTTACTGCTACAAACATCTTTGAGAGTATTTCACTGAGAGAAGTGAAAAGGGGCAAATCAGAAGACTGTTGGGATCCCTTCCACCCCTATTTTTCATTATTTCTAACATTTGCATTAAAAAGGAGAATCAGATGCTTCCTACAAGACGAGTAAAATCTGCTACTGAGCACATTACATGAAAAAGCACTCACCTTCCAGGTGGCCCATAGTCACCTCTGTCATATGGTGGAGGTCGGCCATATGGGTCTGTTGGAGGTGGGCCACGGCTGTCTGAAGTAGGTATGCCACTATTGGCAGGTGGGGGGAAGAAAGCTGGATTCACATGTGGTGCAGGTGGTGGAGCACCTGGAGGTGGCCCAGGGAGATGTGGAGGAGGAGCAAGAGTCAGGGGTGGCCCAAGAGGGCCAGGTGGACGAGGGGGAAATGGACCCGGAGGTGGAGGTGGACCCTGCTGAGGTGGTGGTGGACCTGGTGGTGGCCCATAGCCTGGAACTGGTGGTGGAGGGCCTGGAGGAAGAGGCCCAAGTGGAGGCTGACCAAAAGGCTGTCCTGGGAACAGAACTGGTGGTGGTGGACGGTCACCACGATTAGGAGGTCCAGCTAATGGAGGTGGAAGGACCTGACCAGGAGGTGGAGGGCCTGGTGGGCCTGGTGGGCCAGGAGGACCTAAAGGTGGACGTGGGGGAGTCTGTCCAGCTAAAATAAAAAAATAAAGTTAATAAATATAAAGAAATAAAAGACTTAGCAAAATAATTTGAATTTTTGCCTTTTTTAATATTCTTAAAAACAACAAAAACAATTCTCACTGAACAATTTGCAGCTTACACAAGACATGCATGGTCCCAATTTGGGTCCAATGGCTTGGAAAATTTTTAACAGTTGCTTGACTATCAATACATAGAGAATAACATTAACTTGAAAACTGACAAACCACCCCCCAATCACTTAATCACCTGCTATTGTTACCAAAACACCCAAAAGCTTACAAAAATCTAGAAAACATTGCATCCTGCTTGCACCTGCAGCTAGTCTTTCATATGGGGCATAAGATATATTATCTATTAAAAATACAGGAAAAGTTTTTTTGGAGAAGGTAAATGCAGTATCCAAACCTACTTTCAGGTCCTCGTTAGTGTGTTTTTTTTTTTTAATTTGACCATGCCCCTTTGACTGTTAGTAGACAATCTACTAGCGAATTACATTTATTAAAATACTTAAGCTGAAATGAGAACTTTACTGCAACGCAAGCCTGACTGTGTAACAAAGATTTCTTTCGTATCAGATACCTGACTAAACATGAACACCTCCTCCTCAAATTTGTGGTATTCTAAGTGCCAACTAACTGATCTGTCAGTGAGCATGAATTAAAGCTGAATTTCTGATGATGTGCAAACTTGTAATGCAGTAAGAAACAGTTACTTTACGCTCTGCAACACAGGCATTCTCACCCCATACAGCAAGTCAGAAAATCTGAACTACACTGCACTAAAGACAAGTCTACCAACTAACATGATCTATCTTAATTTTTTCATACTTTAAATATATGTACATTGACACAAAGAATGTCTCTAAAAAAATGTTATTATATTGCTATGAAATTTAGGAAGTACAACTCCCTGATTATATATATCAAGAAAATATTGTTGAATCCTATAATCCAGCTGTGAACACTGTTTACAGCATGTTATTGAATTGCCTTGATCTTTGTAATTCCCCAATAAGTATGCTGCATTAATACAAGAAAACACAAATTAAACTGAAATTCCATGTATGAATTATTTTACCTGGGAAAGGTGGTGGTGGCCCTCCTGGCCCTGCTGGTCCAGGGAACCTGTCTCCACCTGGAATGGCACCTGGAAAACGACCTCGCCCTCTGTTACTAGGTGGAAACGCTGCTCGTGAGCTTCCTCCTGGGGGACCAGCTTTACCTTCCCCAGACATCTGGCCAGACTGTGTGGCTGCAATGGAAAAGCAAAAGCATAATTACATAAATCAAAATAGGTTAAAGCTTTTCAACTCTTGATGCAGCACTAAAGCATGACCTTATGAGCACCAATTTGTTCCTCAGTACCCAAACCCAAAAGCTATTTGGGGAAGAAAAAGTGCTTTACTAAAATATGGCAGTGTTCCAGTATCCTCATACTAACAGAATAGGATCTTGGGAGACCTCCTTCAATGCAGCCCAAGGCCACAAAGAAACACATTTTCACATTAGGACTGCGAAGCACAAGACAAGGTACTGGAAGAAAGCACCACACAGAATCTCCCTTCCCCATTTTATCATAAGTACAACTTATCCAGACATCAGAATTTAGTCAAATTTCTCTATAAATGTTCAATTTCTAAATGCTGTTGTGCTTTTTTTAAAAAAATTAAATCCACAAGAAAATGAGGAAGCTTCTCCAACTGTAAGACAACAGTTTCACGAAGCTACAACCTTCTCTCAGTGAGTGCTTTCTCTTGCCAAAACAACAGACCTTCAGTGTATTAAGTGATTTTTAAAAATTTTTAAGAGGACCATCTTTAAACAAAGCTGCAACTTCATTCACCTTCCTAGAAGTACTTTATAGCTATTTTAAACCGTGTAGAAATTATCAGACGTGGAGAGAAAAGCTGCAGTACTACTTTTGGAATAAGCTTCTATTTTTCCAAGACAGTACATGAGAAAGTCTTACTTTTCCTTGACTGCATTTCAAACTGACTCAGAAATTGTTTATTACATGGAGTCACAACAGGATTTTGCCCATGCAATTCTCTTTTAGGCAATAAATCCATCAACTTTTTGGAGGATGCTTCTGATCCCACACCCACAAGGGCAAATCTGAAAGAAAGAAGAAAAAAGTTACACTACAGTTTTTCCATTTCCTGGATATCCTGACACCTCTTCAAAAAGGTAACACAGTAAGCAAAAGAATACTTAAAAACCAAACACAGAAACTGTCTCACAGGTCTTAGTCCAGTTTTCAGAACAGATAACTCATTCTAGGACATAAGTGCCAGTACAAAATGCATCAAAATATATCACAGCAAAGGCAGCTTTTTGGTAGAGTATCAATACACTACACATTAACGCTTATGATCAAGTTGTTACTAACCATTCAGTGTGTTCTCATTACTACTAAGGAGAGAGAAAGGCACATTCATGCAAGGAAGATCAGGCTGCCAGTGAAAAATGGGCTCAAGCGCTCATGTTCAACAGTTAATGGAAAATAAAGCATGTAAAGAAAGATTTAATAAGACGTTGGGGGAACAGTATTTACACTATGAGGAACAACAAATACCACCACCACACTAACTGAAATCTAGGAACAGTCTTAATGAAAATAACCAACAACATTTAACTTGAAAAATAATGACACACACAATACCATCATAAAAAATTATGCCTGAAGTCATTAGGATGAAATTATATACCAAATCATCGCTGAGTATCAACAAACAAAGATTATCAGTTCACATACTGACAGTTATGAAAACTGAGAACTCCTTCTCCACTCCCACCCTCCCAAACCTCAGTCCATTAACAGAAAACACAAATGACAAGTTCTTACCCTTTAGACTGGCCATTAGCACGGTTTTCAAAAAATTTTATCTCCAAAATATCATTTACCCCCAGTGAATGAACTGCTTCAGTTAAGTCTTCATCTGTTGTCCACTGAAAAATATTTTTAATATTAAACTATGAAAGCTTATCTAAAACACCATGAAAAGGGCAACTAAGTTTTCCATGGGGTTTTTGGTTTGGTTGTTTTTTTGTGGTTTTTTTCTTTTTTTTTTTTGGTGTGAAATTGGTCATGATGAATACTTTATTCAGGCTGTCAATATTTTCTGACCTTTGGAGCGCAGTCATTTATATTTCACAATTCTCAGAAAATTAATTTTCAAAATGTACACACTTCCCCATATGCTACACTGCATCAATTCCTCCACACAGTATTACAAAAAAATTTGTATTTGAGTAACTTTTGTTTCTGAGTACAAGGCTTCAACTATTTCAGTAACTGTTACTTTTTCCACACCAGATTTTTTTTTCTCCCACTGATTCTATTATTTCCACACAAAAGTCAATTTTAAAAGTCATATCAACTCTTTGAGAGCTTTGACTAATGAGAGTTTAATCAGCTACACATTATTTGTACAAAAATCGCAGTATTTACAGACAAAAGAAGGGAAACTAGTACAGAAACTATGGTTAGAAACAACTGCTTCCGCTTAACCAAACTGACTTGCTGTAACTTCCTATTAATTACTATGTAATGTTTAACAATTTCACTCATGTCTGAAGATGCAAAAATACACCAATGCTTATGGGTCTCTTACTTCTGTAAGTCCATCACCTCTTTAAATTTCATAGGGGAAGTGCAAAGCAGGCTTTCAAGATTCTGAACTACTTATTTGATCTCTCTCAAATCAAGGCTTCTTTTAAAAATTCAACAAATTACTTTCCTGAGAGGTAAATCCAAAGAAAACAAACACAATAGCAATGCTAAAGTAAACAAATGCACTTTTTGTGGATTGGCTTCATTTATGAAGCCAAATAATGAGGAATAGGTACAGATCACTGCACATTGGGCCACCTGCTTTAGAAATTGTGACATCTGACTTCAATGAGTTCAGCTAATTGATGTGCATTCTACTGATTCCATTCATGTATTTTAGAATGGTACAACTGTTAAGTCAAGTGCTCCTTTACTTACCTACTAGCTCCTGAAATTAGGATACTGTAATAAGTAACGAAAAAACACCTAGGCACCCATTAAGCATTCTTTTCCAAGTTTAGCACTAGTAAGAAATTCATCAGATGGGGAAAAAACCTTGAATGAGAACTTTCCATGCATGGACTTGGAAGAATTTTATTTCAGGTAAACAGATATAAACTCTAGATAACTAATTTAGTTACTGACCAGCTCGTGCACTTTGTTTGCTTAACTGCAATCAACTTTAAAATGCTTTAATTCTAACAAAAGTAATTGTCTTAAGGGCAACTGCAGTTCAGTGAGTTATCCCAAACCTGTTACTCCTAGGATGGCAGAAATAAGCCTCAAGGCAAATACATGAAAACAGTTTTGTTGCAAGTCACTGCCCTGGAAAAAGGGAAGTGGAAGTAGGCCCCTGGAAAAAGGTAAAAAAGTAATTTCAAAAAAATCCCAGAGAACTTTTCAGTTCCTTTTTAAATTAAAAACTTCAGCAAGGGTTTACTAAAAAAATGTTCGTTCAGGAGCCTTAAAAGTATCTGCAGGCATAAAGTATTTGATAGTTTAAACTTGTTCTCCTCTTTCATTCAGTTCTCTAAAAACCTTAAGAAGACGACAGCACAAATATCCCTTCATAACACTTAAAACACAAGAGGAAACTTTAAAGTTCATATTTACTGAAGATTTGCTTGATTTTTCAGACATCAAGACAGCTCCAGACAGGCTTACTATATTTCAGGTAAGAGAAAAAAATTAACAAAAAACCACTTGCTCAGCTGTACTCTTAATATGTCATATAAAACAATTTTAAAGCCAAAAATATTTACAAAGAACTGTGTTAATTCTAAAATTCCTGGCTACACCAAAACAGTATTAGGATACTTACCCAAGTAAGATTTCCAATGTACAAGGCAATTCTTTTTCCAGTGTACGTATAGACAACATTTGGAGCAGCTCCTTTACCTACATCATCCCCAACAGACGGTGGGAGAGAATCCATGTAATCACGATCTTCTGGGGCATCTCCATTATTCGCAGATGGAGAAATTACATCATCATATAAATCAATCTGATCATGTCCACCATATTCAGCTTCCTAAAATACAAAAGACACCTTGGTTATATTTAACATTAAACATTCTTAAAACTTACTTGAAACAAAACGCTGGGCTAGCTGCCACGTTCCACAGACACAGTAAGTCTGATCCAACACCTACACAACATCCCTGCTGAAAAGCCAACTCGCAGTTTCATCCACATTAAAGTATATAAAATGCTTATGACTTCTATTATATTCTAAGCTGTCAAGGAAAAATAAAATCCATAAAAAATACCTCTGGCCACTGTTTTGCAATGCTTTTGCCCTTGTAATATTAACAGAAATCCAAAAATCCCACAAGCCCTACTCTCAGAATTAGAGACATTAGCAACATGCAAAATGAGACTCTAACATTAATTCTCAAGCAAATCTTTTTTCCATCAAAACATTTGGTAGAGTGAACAGACCAAGCTTCAAGAGCCCTGTTGAGAAATGCAGCATTCTACCGTTCAGATTTCTACTGCATTCCTAATTTGATTTTTAGCTTCTCATTCACAGAGGGGCCAGACGGACAGAATTCTGTTTTGTTTCATTAAATTTAATAAACCCAAGGGTTTGTATTCATTAAACATTTATTTATTCATGGGCTACAGAGGGACTATTCTACAGCATCAAGGCTGCCTCTGGAACATTTTGGTTCAGAAAAGCATCATGGGGTTTTGGAGTGAATCACTCCCTTCTCCCGTGGGTTGGTACAGGTTACAGCACAGTTCTGGCCAAGTAAACTAGATTCCTTTCAGAGGGAATGGAAACGAGAGTTTCTTTCCAGAAACTCTGCTTCATGTGCTCAACAACTGTATCCTACCAACTAAACGGGAACACATGGGTCAAGATCAATTAGTGGTCCTTCAGACAGCTTTGAATCGTAAATGTGGTAGGAATATTTGATCCAAAAGGCCAGACTAAATTTAGTCTGAAGTAGACCATGCAAACAGTGTGTTAGGTAGCCAGAGGGGCCTGAGCACCGACTGCCTCAATCTGCCGATGTGCTACTACCAAGCCATATTACTTTTTATTATAGACAGCTGTACTGTCTCCAAAGACAAACAATTAAAAGAAGGATAAAACATGCTGTTAATTATAATAATCTCCTTCACAAAACCACATATAAGTCTTTTTTTAAAACATAGTGGGATCACTTAATCAGTGATATTGCTTAATTCCAAATATGAATGAAGCTGGGTGTTATAGATTTGTGTTAAGGAACTATTTAAAAAAAATACTACTTCTGATAGTTGCTATTTTTCATCTTATATACCACCACTTATCATATTCAATGGTGATCAACTCTACAACGGGATGTTGCTGTCCTTTTTTACTATCCTAGCAATCACTTACAATCAAACAGCCCAATCTGTGTGAGAGAGGTACCATCTAAATGTCTGACAGGAAAGCAGTATCTTCTCAGTGAATAACAGTGGTCTGACAAAAAGTTTAGGAGAGCCAAGCAGTGCTTAATGTTCACCTTCAGCTTCTATACTGACTTTCACAGGTTGCTTTGCCACATGCTAAAGCTGGACTTCAAAAGCCTACAGAGTGTTCCTGGACTCTTCCACCCTGATCCAGAACAGAAACAACCTCACCAGATTTTTATATATTTCAGTGTCTACTCTCTTGTGAATCTGTATGTAGAAACCCACACAGACATTCTACATAGAATAGTTCAAGTTACCAGATACAGTGACTAGAGGGAATCAAGTTGGATTCCACAGAAAAGAGGCTGCAAAGCTCGGAATCTTGATAGACAACCCAATATATCCGCAACCACCATCAGATGCTCCGCTGCCTTGAAAATACGAAAACATTCATTATCAACTGCTATTCATACAGTGATGGTATCACTAAAAAAAAAAAAAAAAACCCACAAAACAAATAAACTAAGTTTTGGCATTGTCAATCAAGTAGACTTGATCCTCAGTAAACTGCACTGTCCCAATACACGCTAAACTTCAACAGAAAATTTCTTATCATCATTAAATTAAGTGAAGATTTCATATTTTCACCTAGTCTGTCCAGTTCTCTGCCTCAGTTTGATTCCTCCTGTCATCGTAACTAATGAAAGTAGGTTCAAAGAACTGCCTGGAACAGGCCTAAACATGACATCTTACAGCAAGATTAAGGATGATGTCACAAGGCAATTAAGGAAATCCTCTGCTAAATGTGCAGTAATTCTAGTCATCTGTGTATGGATGATGACTTCAGGAAGTAGAATTCAGTCTTGGTAGACAGATCCAAACAGGCAGTCACCAGTCTTACAGCAGGTGTACACCAACAACTTATCTCTCAGAGAAGGATGAGGTCAGCATTGCCAAAATACCAGAGTAGGCAGCAGTCCACAGCTCCACTGCACTTCCCTAGTGGCAAGAAACTCCTCTGAAACAGATCAAGTTTCTATCACACAGGCTTTCAGATCACCATCAAAGGGGAGAGAGAATTATCAGGGCAGCACAGCCTGCATGCAATTTTGGGGGGACCCAAAGTGCCCGATAGCATTGGTGCCTTAATTCAAATCAGTAAAGACACAACAGAAAACCTGATGTTGTTCACCATAATCTCTTCTTACATTGTGCTGATTCTGCAGCCAGCACAGAATTCATTCAGTTACCAGTCTGTCAGCAAGGTGTGTGGTTAGATGACTAAGAATGATCTGAGTCAGCAACTACAAGTGTAGATGGAAGAGAGGTGTCTCGATGGCTGTTGCACAAGATCCAACAACCCTTCCTCCTTCATAGGTGTACCATGGAAACTTACCTAAACACGCCCTTACTTCCTAGATGCAGAACAGCAAGAAAAAGAATATAGGAAGTTTTACTTCTCTAGTCTTAGCTATTTCAACAAATGCTCTGCCTGTACTAGGAATATTTTTTGACCTCTTCCAATTTCCTCAGTTAAGAGAAGACCATCAAGCACGAAGAGAAATTATTTCTGCTCAATTAGAGTCATTCACAATCTTACAGACAAACATGCTAAGAAACAAAGACAGCACTGTTATTCTGGCCCCCTCTACAACTGACTCCTGAGTAGTAATACATTTCCAAAGCCTGTGTTTTAACTAGACCACAGTCTGAAATACTGTATCATCTGCTCTGGAAAATTAGGACTGAAATTCCACATTCTGTGCTATGAAATGGGACTGGGTGAATAAAATGGGTATGAAGACATATGCTCTCAAAGATTAATGCCAAACGAGCTGTTACACTTCCAGTTACTCAGCCCTTCCCCAGTACTTTGTATTTTAATTACTGCTTGCAGTGGTTTGCAACATTCAAATATGAAAGCCATAAACATCATGGTCATGTCCAGAAGGGACAAATTAGAAGTGTTATTTCTTTTTGGAACTTAGCAGCCGTACCTCTGAGTTGCAGAGAACTGGTCATTATCCCCTTTACAAGTGCTGCTTTGGAAATGACTTTTTTTTTTTTAAATAAAATTTCTTTAAACTGTACCTGCACCTGAGACTTGCTTCTTCTGCTCAACTCTGTTCAATTTAAGAGTTAAACACTAAATTACACCTCCAAAAAGACATTAAAAAAGAAATCGGTGATATAAATAAAATTTCATTTAAAAAGTTTGCTAGTTTCTGAAAAACACTAAATTAAGAAAAAGCAAATTATCCAACTTCTCCCTTCTCACTTTTTCATTCAACTTACAGTATATGTGGTCAAGAACTCTAAATACACATTAGCATCCTCACCTGAAAAAGTTTGCAGGTCCTGAAGAACGACAAGTTAAAGACATAAGCAAAAGTCTTCTTGGTTTTGATTAGCTGCCTGAACACAGACAGGAACCTTAACAGAACAGCTGGCCTTTGATGTTTCTAAAATAGCACACTGCCTGTGGCAGTAACATCCACCAAGGTGGACAAGTTTGTTAGACTGAGATGCATGTTTACTCTACAAGCCCAAACACTCTCAGCTCTACAACTGGCACACCACTAAAATTTAAGCAATCTGATCCCTTGTCAAATAGAGTAACTAAAAATTCACAAGTAGTCAAAAGTATAAATTAAATGAAGGTAGTATCGCTGCTTGCATTAGAACAAAGATAAGGCACCACATGAAATAGTCTCAAGTCTTCTTTATAGTTTGATATTTGCAAATATACGAAGATTATATCTTCCCCAAGCCCCTTTCAATAGATCAACAGAACTGATGAAATACATATGCAATAAGGTATTGCGCATACATTTTGTAATAAATGCAGGTCTGCCAGCTTATGTTTTTCACGACCAGGGCAGCTCTGCCCTTCTGAGTAGAAAGTTATTATACCACGATCTGTCCATTCCCTCCCATAATGAGACAACTGTCCTCCTGATATAAAGGCTGTTTTTAATAACCTGTTTTATGTGGCCATTAAAAGCTAGCTTTTATTATTTACTACACAAAAAACTATTTTTCTCTCTTGTGTTATAGACAAGAAGTCAAGAGAGTAACTAACACGTTCCTAGGAATCTGTAGCCACAGAGGTTTCCAGATAATTAGCCGCTTAGCTGCTTACTCTATCTAAATCACTTTTATTATCCAGTTACAAAACACAAAGTCAAAACTCTTTCACTTCTAATTTGTTCGCATTTAAATATCAAACTAGAACACTACAGGCATGTTTAGACATATCCACAATACAACTATACAAAGTATACTCATTACAGTATAAACAAAGCAAGCACTTTTCCCACAGCATTAAAATAAGAGATCCTTAAATTGTTTTGCATCCTCTGCTTGGTCAGAAGGATTTTTATATGTATACATATGTACAGTACGTATAATAAAAGCAGTTTTTTAATGCTTAATTATGTGCATGTGTGTATGTGAAAACAAACTGGGAAGAGCTGATCAGAGCATCAGAGAACTTGACAATGCATGGTCACATAGATCTTCATGACTGCAGGGAAGTAACCCAGTCTGCTGGTCAAAGTTGCAGGCAACCTTGAGTCAGATCCAAGCTGGCCTCATGCATAGGCTCCTCATTATCTCAGTATCATGCACTAATACTCCAGGTTTTTGTGTACAAAAACACACCCTAATATTTGCTAAAGTGCCTCTAATCTTACTCCAGTCTTCTGTCACTAAAAGAATGCCAGCCTCAGCCATTTGTATGCAGATAATACAGTTCTTGTGTGCAGCACAGATCTCTTTCTTGAAGAGCAAGATGCGTAACAGATGTAGGGAGATGGTCAAAGTAAAATACGCCATGCAATACCTACTTCTTACAGGTCAAAAGCAATGTATGCAGGAAGTATTAAATTTATGAGACTCTTGTCTCAAAACAAGACTTTAAATAAGTATGAAAGACTGCTGGATGAGGAAGCCAGCTTAGAAGAACAAAACGGAAAGTGACTCAACCAAGTTCACCCCCCCACAAAAAAGGCCAAAAAAAAGCAAGCACAACTTAAAAAAATACAACTGGTGGGAGCCAAATTGAGTAAAGCTGTAAGCCCAAGGACAAAGAATACGATTATGATGAACAGTAAGTTAATGAAAGAGGCAACACTGACAGACAGTTTTGATGAGCTCCAGATGGAATAGGAAAGATGCAGTTTCACTAAAAAGATCTGACTTCAAGTGAAGTTAGTCAGCTCATTGCAACCAACACTAAACACAACCCAAGAGATCTCAGTTGTCATCCATCTTAGCCAGCTTGTCAACCCGGGCTCTGTGGTCTTTATTTCACCCTTACAATCTGTGGTTCATTTAGTGCTAATCAAGCAGAACATCCCTCCCCGCCTTCTCCTGGAAAAGGGCATTAAAAAAAATCCCAGAAGAGCCTCAAGGATGAGTACCTTGAGGCCCAGAACAAGACAAAACAACCAAGAGAAGCTCATCCAGCCACAAACCCTAACCCGTTTACTACAGATGCAAACAAGTTTTGTCCCAGGTTGGTTATAAATACAGTTATATTGTACCCACAAGAACGACAAAACTACACAGTATATTTTTCAGTCCCTACTACTGGCAAGACTAGTGGAAAGGGTTCCTATAGTTGAACTCAAACAAATACTGGTAAGTGAAATTAACGTAGCACAGCACAATCAAAGAACAATAGCTTATTGCTTTACCCATAAAGGAATTTCTTCTTACAAATATGGTGTTCCGTAAAGTGTCAGCTACATAAACAAATTAACAATGCAAATCACTTTCTCCATACAGCATATTCTCAACTGTCATTTTCAGCCATCCACAGATATGCAGAATCATGTCCCGTCTTAACAATTTAAGATGTCAGCTTCAAATCAGAAACAGTAGTTCATGAATAGAAGCTTATAGAGGACCCCTCACAACGATGTCAGAACTAGAGGGAGTAAGTAATATTGTAGACATTACTAACAACTAGCCTTCTTTCATTCTTGACAGAAAGAAAGAGGGAAGTGGTGTCGATCTTGCCCAGTAAAACTTTCTATTTTAAAGTAATATAGTTCAACTAAGCAGGTCCTGAGACATGAAAGTCACAAAAATGAAACTTGGAAAAGAACCAGTAAAATCTGGGGGAAAAAAAACACAACACCCAAAGCCAAGCTGAAGAAAAAGGAGCACCTAGCCTCTTCTCACTTTTCTGCCCTATATTTTGCAAGGTTCACAAACTGAAGCAGCAAACTGCAGAAACACAGCCCCAGCAGGAGAGCAACTGGGGTGAATACAGTGAAAAGAGGAGAAGGGTCTCCTGACTGCTGGAATAAGCTAAACCACATTATCACAAGACTCTCTTCATCTGTATCTTCATCCTCCCTTGCATCATGGCTATAGGGAATATCAATATTAACCACAACCTCAGTAGACCAGGACTGTGTGAGCACAACACAGCACCCGTCACTTTTGTTCTGGCAGTACCTGTCTGCACTATACTTACAGCACAGAACTTTTCTACTCTGAGGGCATCTGCACATATGAATTTACACAAACACCACTGGACTCAAATTGGTTTTTTCTAAAAAAATTGATTTGTTACCACTTTTACCTGGAACTGATTAAAACAAAACCAAGTTATTCAAGAAACTGAAGAGATGCACTCTTATGCTCAATGGTATTTCTCCTAGGGTTCACCCCCATTTGAATTCATATAATGGGTCTTCAACTGTAAGGGAGGAACCTTCACATGTAGAGAAACTAAGCAAATCAGTCCTCTCCATCACCTGCTCTCTGGTATGGCATTCTTTTACAGTATACCTTTATGAGATTACTAATTTCTGAATTACTTTATCAATAAATATCTGAAGAATTAAAGTTTCCTGAGATAGTTATAAATTGCTATCCAAATTAATTGTGACTTCCATAACCTATTACCTGTATCACAGTTCTCTGTAGGGCAGGCAGGCATACACTTGGGCACTACTCAGTAAACCCAGTAAATGTGTGAAAGTGCAGTTGTTCTCGGTTATTTACATTCTAGAGCAGGAACAATGCAATCTGGGGCAATACAAACTGGAGAAGTGCAGGAGTCACAAACAGGACAGATGGCACACAAAACTGCTATGAACATCAGATTTCGGTAGGAAAGTAGGCACACGGCTTTTTGGGAAAGATGAGGGGGTAAAAAAAGAACTAGAAAAGTGAACTACTTGTAACCCAGGGAAGTTCTGTTTATTTCATCCACAGTTCCTCACCAAAATAGAGCTCCTCCTCTAAAGAGCTGCGTGACTTTTTTAACGATTAGGAAAGAATAACGAATAATTAAAAAGGAAGACAGTTTCTCTAGTGCTGCAGAATAAAGCTGCTCTAGTTCTGCCTCCCCCGCAAAGAGCGGCCGAGAAACTGCTACCGCTCGGCGGCTTTTTCACTCATCTGCGAACAATGGCAGTATTTCCCCTCCGCCGGCGGGAAGGAGCTGCTCTCCCCACCGCATCCGGGAGGGTCCCATCCTCCTCGGTCGCCTCCGGCCCGGGGCGGGAGAGGGATCTGGGGCCTCTCCTTGCGCGGGGACTTGGGGGGGGGGGGGGGGGGCAGGCGCTCGCCCCCGGCGCACCGCGGCCTCCCTCGCGCCCTGCCCGCCAGCAGCCTCCCCTCAGCAACCGCGGCCGGGCGGCACGGCGCGCCTCACCGGGCCGGGCCCCGAGAGCCCCCGCGGGAGGGGCCGGGCCGCGCCGCGCCGAGCCGAGCCGGAGGCGCGGCCTGCCCCCGCTCCGTACCCGCGCAGAACCGCGCACTCGGCGGCGGGAAAGCCCGGCGGCGGAGCCGGCCGAACAATGGCGGCGGCAGCGGCGCGGCCCGGCCGCCGCGCTGAGGGCCCTGCAGGCGGCGCGGCAGCGAAGGCGGGCGAGAGAAGGGAAGGGAAAGGAAAGGAAAGGAGGGGAGGGGCCGCGCCGTGCCCGCCGGCCGCGCGTACCTGGTTGAATTCCTCGCCCACATCGGCGTAGATGTCGATGTGGTCCACGCCGTCCGCCATGATCCCGCCCGACCGCGCCTCGGGCCGCCGCCAGCCGCGCCCGGCTCCGGAGCCTCCGCCGCCGCCGGGAAGGGGGAGGGAGCGAGCGAGGGGGCGGGGGGCGAGGCGTCACTTCCGCGGAAAGACGGGCGCTTCCGGCAGCTGCAGACATGGCGTCGGCGCGAGGGGTGGGGGCTGCCCCTCCCCACCCCATCCCGCCGCGCCTGCCGCTCCCCCCCGGCCGTGGGGCCCCTGCCCTCCCCCGGGCCTCCTCTCGCCTCTGCCCGTCCCAGCGCGGCCATGTTAGGCCGCGGGTCGCGGCGCCTCAGCGTTCTGGGGGCCCGCGGCGCCCGGTGCCGGCGGTGTTGGGCCCTCCCCGTACGGATGTCGGGGGCTCTTGTGTCTCGGGGGACGGGGCTCCGAGGAGAGTGCTGCCCAGCGGAGGGAAAGCGCGTTCATTGCTCAGTAGCCAAGGACTTTAATTGACATCTGTAAAATAGTGCAGAGTGCTACATCTTCAAACCGGGGGTGCACACGCTGGACTCAGGAGCGCGGTGTAATTTGCAGAAAGACCATGAAGAAGCACACACTGTTCTGCCTTTATCCAGACTCTGAAATACTGTGCTGTTACAGAGCTCGGTTTTAACGTCACAAAGTGAAGAAAATGAGTGTCAAATCGAGAGGGTTTTTTTTTTATTTCCACACATTCGGAACTGTTAGGGTTGCAAAGACAGCTTCAGATTATTTTTGAATGGATGGGCCTGTTACCCAGATCCACATTCAAGCTCCAGGTGATTTCAAAACCAGTGAGCATGTCCTGGAGCATAATGCACAATGTGCATAATGATCTACATCATAGATTATGGTCTGTGTTGTACGTTATGTTGTACATCCAAAAATAAAACTGCTTTTTTTACCTTACAAGCTGACAATAAGCTTGTTTCTCAGACTAAATTAATGTAATAACACCACTGCAAGAAATGAAAATGCTAAGTATTCCTTTTAGCTTGACTCCAATTTCTTCTCCATGACTAGAAACAGTCATGAAACAGTATGGGCTCTTTAGGAAGGATAGGCAGGGGAGGACAAGGAGGGGGTGTCACCCTCTATGTCAGTGACCAGCTGGAGTGCACGGAGCTCCTCCTGGGGATGGATGAGGAGCCGACTGAGAGCTTATGGGTCAGGATTAAAGGGAAGGCAGGGACAGGAGACATTATAGTGTGGGTCTGCGACAGGTCACCTAACCAGAAAGACCAAGTGGATGAGGCCCTCTATAGACAGATAGGAGCAGCCTCACATTCACAAGCCCTGGTCTTCATGGGGGACTTCAACCACTCCGGTATCTGTTGGAAGGACAACACAGCAGGGCATAAGCAATCCAGGAGGTTCCTGGAATGCGTTGGTGATAACTTCTCCTCCAAGTGATAGAGGATCAAAAAGGAAAGGTGCTATGCTGGACTTTGTTCTCACCAACAAGGAGGGGCTGGTGGGGAGTGTGAAGCTCAAGGGTGGCCTTGGCTGCAGTGACCATGAAATGGTGGAGTTCAAGATCCTTAGGGCAGTGAGGAGGGCATGCAGCAAGTTTGCTACGGTGGACTTCAGGAGAGAAGACTTTGGTCTTTTCAGGGATCTGCTTGGCAGAGTACCATGAGATAAAGCCCTGGAGGGAAAAGGGGCCCAAGAAAGCTGGCTAATATTCAAGGATCACCTTCTCCAAGCTCAGGAGTGATACAAGGAAGTCAGGTAAAAATGCCAGGAGGCCTGCATGGATGAACAAGGAACTCCTGGACAAGCTCAAACATAAAACGGAGGCCTGCAGAGGGTGGAAGCTCAGACAGATAGGCTGGGAGGTATACAGAGAAACTGTCTGAGCAGCAGCCAGGGATCAGGTTCAGAAAGCTAAATTCCTGATGGAATTAAATCTGTTCAGGGACATCAAGGGCAACAAGAAAAGCTTCTATAGGTACACTGGTGCTAAAAGAAAGACTAGGGAAAATGTGGGCTCTCTCCAGAAGGAAGCAGGAGGTCACCCAGGATATGGAGAAGGCTGAGGTACTCAATGACTTTTTTGACTCAGTCTTCACCAGCAAGTGTGACACATCCAAGAGTCACACATACAAGACACCGTCCAAGACACAGAAGGCAAAGACGGGGACTGGGACAATGAAGAACTGCCCACTGTAGAAGATCAGGTTTGAGACCATCTAAGGAACCTGAAGGTGCACAACTCCATGGGACCTGATGAGATGTATCCACAGGTCCTGAAGGAACTGGCAGATGAAGTGGCTAAGCCACTATCCATCATATTTGACAAGTCGTGCCAGTCTGGTGAGTTCCCACTGACTGGAAAAGGAAACATAACCCCATTTTTAAAAAGGGAAAAAAGGAAGACCCAGGGAACTACAGGCCAGTCAGTCTCACCTCTGAGCCTGGCAAGATCATGGAGGGGATCTTCTTGGAAACTGTGCTAGGGCACATGGAGAATAAGGAGATGATTGGTGACAGCCAACATGGCTTCACTAAGGGCAAATTGTGCCTGACAAATTTGGTGGCCTTCTACGGTGGAGTTACAGTGTTGGTGGATAAGGGAACTGGCATCATCTACCTGGACTTGTGCAAAGAATTTGACGCTGTCCCGCACTACATCCTTGTCTCTAAATTGGAGAGACGTGGATTTGACAGATGGACCACTCGGTGGATAAGGAATTGGCTGGATGGTTGCACTCAAAAGAGTTGCGGTCAACGGCTCGATGTCCAGGTGGAGAGCAGTGGTGTTCCTCAGGGGTTGGTATTGGGACCAGTGCTGTTTAACATCTTTATTGGTGACATGGACAGTGGGATTGAGTGCACCCTCAGCAAGTTTGCCAACACCACCAAGCTGTGTTGACACACTGGAGGGCAGGGATGCCATCCAGAGGGACCTTGACAGGCTTGAGAGGTGGGCCCCTGCAAACGTGAAGTTCAACAAGGCCAAGTGCAAGGTCCTGCACATGGGTCAAGGCAATCCCAAGCACAAATACGGGCTGGGCGATGAGGGGATTGAGAGCAGCCCTGTGGAGAGCGACTTTGGGGTACTGGTGGATGCAAAACTGAATGTGAGCCAGCAATGTGCACTCGCAACCCAGAAAGCCAACCATCTCCTGGGCTGCATCAAGAGAAGTGTGGCCAGCAGGTCAAGGGAGGTGATTCTCCCCTCTACTCTGCTCTCGTAAGATCCCACCTGGAGTACTGTGTCAGCTCTGGGGCCCCCAGTATAAGAAGGACATAGACCTGTTGGAGCGAGTCTAGGGGAGGGACATGAAGTTGATCAAGGGGCTGGAGCACCTCCCTTATGAGGACAGGCTGAGAGAGTTGGGGTTTTTCAGCCTGGAGAAGAGAAGGCTCCAGGGTGACCTTATAGTGGACTTCCAGTACTTAAAGCAGGCTGACAGGAAAGATGGGGAGGGACTCTTTATCAGGGAGTGTAGTGACAGGACAAGGGGTTACAGTTTTCAACTGAAAGAGGGTAGATTTAGATTAGATATAAGGAAGAAATTCTTTACTATGAAGGTGGTGAGACACTGGCACAGGTTGCCCAGAGAAGCTGTGGATGCCCCCTCCCTGGAAGTGTTCAAGGCCAGGTTGGACGGGGCTTTGAGCAACCTGATCTAGTGGAAGGTGTCCCTGCCAGTGGCAGGGGGTTGGAACTAGATGGTCTTTATGGTCCCTTCCAACCCAAACCCTTCTATGATTCTGTGGTTCTGTGACTGGGAGTACTTCCCAGTTCCTGGATCAGCATCAAACTGTCCTAACTTCATGTTGGGTCCAGGACTTGGATACAGACCATCCCTGTCTACCTTGCTGCCCCCATGTTGTAGTCTCCATTGAAAGGAAAGATGAACAAGCCAGAAAAGAGCTGAAAAATCAGAGAAACACAACAAGGAATACGCTGTGTAGCGTACCTGCTGATAGTCCAGATATACCTCAGACGTGGAGATCTTGGAATTATTCCTGGAGTTCTTATCCAGCTTGTGACATGTTAAAATTTATTAGCAGCAGACCTTGTGTCATTCCTGGTGTTAATAATTCTGGAAGCCAGAAATCCTGTAATTGAGACTGTTTTCAACTCTATTGGAGTTTCCTGGTTAGAGGAAATAGCACATCCCTTACCCTTTGGAAAAGTTCAGAGTATCACCTGAAAAAAATGTTTTAGAGATGATAGAAACAAACAAACAAAAAGCCTTAATTGAACTTTTAGCGTTGGTTACAATTATGATTGATAGTACCATGTTTGATCACAGGTTAAAAGTACAAGTTCACATCTATGAATGCAAAAGTCACATGTGAATTAAATGATTCGTTGGTTTTGCAAGGAAGATTCTCTTCAGGATTTGCCACAGTGCCTACAGGTACTGTTAAAGTATTGAGATCTAATTGAGTTCACATGTTTGCTTAATGATGAACTGATTTAGTGACTAGTCTTCTACAGAACAAAATGAAGCACTTGTAACACTTAATATTTCTGGCTGCAATGAACAAAGTTACTGAAGTCAAGAAAACATAGCCCTTGCTATCCTAGTGATCTGACAAAAATTCACAGGAGAATTCACAGGTTGTGTGCAGCTGAATATTTTACATGCATCTGAATATCTAAAGAAGTTATGCAGAGATCGTAATGACGTTTAAAAGGGCAAGGAAATTAAATACAAATAAGAAAGTCAGTACAGTAACCTCAGAAACCACCTCAGGGATTGCCACTAGCATTTGAAGGACCCTGGTGAGGGTCTTTGAAGAGGAAAAGACATCACCTCTTCTTTGCTCTTTAAGATAATGAAGGGTGATCAATGAAGCCCTTGGACCCCACACCCCCATCCTGTGTTTCGTGCTCAGGAGGCTTTTCCACTTTGGAGCCTTTCTAAATAGTTTGACTTGCTAGATTTACTGCCTACAAGCATTTACAGAATAGGCTATGATCATTTTTATTCTTGTATACATATCATTAAGCAAATTCTGCAAACAGTGTAGGAGACTAAGTATTATGGAAGCTATTCTATTTATTGTCTACTGTGTTTTCATTCTTTTCATGAGTAGACTTACTAAATATGTCTTCATCTTTCTTGTGGTCTGCAATAGCTTCTTTGTGAGTTATTATCTCTCCATGGAGCAACTTCAGAGTTGATCCACTCTAGTAAAAATGTTAATGCCTCATGTTTTGTAGACATCAAAATTATTTAGACCGTATGTTGCCTTCACCCAGTAAAATTCAGAAAGCTGAGGTGGAGCATGGGCTAAAACAGAAATGTGGTCATGAGAGGAAGAGTTATTAGTGATACAACTTGGTCTGGGAGAAGAGTCCTGGTAAGGTTTGTTGGGGACAGCAAAAGCCATAGGTTTTGAAGTAATTGCACACCTTCCAAACCCATAGCCTACCATGAGAATAAGTAGTGGCAGATGAACTAGTGTTTTCCATCAGTTCCTCTTTCACACCATGGGATATTCTTTCATCTGACAGCAACAGCTGGAGCTCCCTTGATCCCAAAAGCAGGGGGGAAAAAGGGACACTGGCAACTCTACATAAGAAAGTGGCCTATATATTAAGTCTCTGTTTCTTATGGATCCACAAGAGACTATTTGTATATTGTTCCTTTGGTCTCTTGTGCGGTAAGGATACAAATTCAAGTGTAATCCTCATTTTGAACATAAAAGCAGCAGCTGGTGCTCTGAGAACTCTATGATGCATGTCGTGTTAGCCCACAAGAACTCTCCATGCTTTCCTCTCCCAGGCCTTTTGGAGCCTTTTCTACTAGGATGTTACTGCTGCAAAACAAAGGGGAGGAGAACGCTTTTACCACCCATTTATATTGTATGTGGTTACTTCAAACTACATTTAAATGTATTACTTCTAGGTAAGAGTGGCAGAACCAGTTTAATAACATTTTTTAAAAGTAATTTGTTTTGCTAACATCAACACAGCAAAAATATATCTTTATATTAAAAAAATTAATTTATGTTAGAAATGTCACTGAGGAATTGAGACTGAGAATGGTGCAGGAATTTTCAAACTGACTTTGTATTTTAATATCATACCTTAATGTTACAGACAACAAAGTGAAAAGATAAGAGATAAGAAAAAATGCTGTGTTAATCAGGATAATACTCAAAACTAGAAGAGGCCTCAACTTAGTTGAGATCTGCAATGTATGTTTCGTTGTATAAACTTAAGTCCTAGCTATGCTAGTCCAACTGCATTGAATATTTTTTGTTTCTTTAGTTGTAGTCTTGAAGGTTTTGATCTTTCCAAAGCTGCCTGGAGCCACTGTGCATGTTCTTTTATTGTTTTTCTCCCAGTAAAATAATCCAAATGGTAAAAGTCTGTACACTCTAAACTGTAAGAAATTGTCTTTTCCACTGAAATGCCTCAGTTTATAAAACTGCTCAGACAACTGAGAAAAAATGTGTTCCAAAGGAGGTGGCAAATAGGCACAAATCCTTGACCATGTACTTGCTTTCAAAGACCAAAATTTCAAGTTTTATTAACTTTAATGTAACTGCAGGCTGACAAGGAAAGGGACAGTCATGTTCCCCTTCCCAAACAAAGGTAGCAACAGCCTGTGCTGGGAAAGGGGGAATATTACCAAATCTTTTGGTTGCAGCTCACAGTGAGTTTAGATTAAGTGTAACATGAAACTGCATCCAAAGAACATCTACAAGACACAGATGGTAGGAAGATAGCAGGTATTCCTCACCTCTTGTCGAGAGTTGTCTTTTTGTAGGTATTGCATTGTTCTGGGCTCATATATGTGAGCACAGTCTTCCATTTATTTCCCCCTATGACTGCCCATCCGTCTGCTCATTCTCTTGGTTCAGCTATTCACCCTGTGATTCAGAGCCAGGTTGAAAAGTATGGGTAATCAGGAGATGATTTGCAAATGGCATGGATATCCCAGCCCTCAAGGCAGGAAGGTAAGGAATGTGCAAGAGGTGATAATAAATTCAGTTGCCCCATTTGAATCTACTTCCATATGAGCTGCTAATCAGAAGGCTCAGTTACCTCCAGAAAAAGTATGAAATTGAATTTTCAGCTTGAAATCACATACTATTTTTTGGATAGCTTCACTTTCCTTTTGTTTAAAAGCCTTTCTTCAAGATTTCATTTTTACCCTTAAGATTGACACTAAACTATTTTTTGCCATACCTTTCTGCAGTTAATCTCCTCTTCTAAATTGACTGAAACCTCTTAAATGTGTTAAGTGCATTAAACGTATCTTTCTTTCTCTGAGTGGGCTATGTGCGTATGCAGACAAAAGAACAGCACTATCAAGATCACTTTCAGATGGTTTTGATTTTTCAAAAAATTTAAGCTATGGGATAACTTAGAAAATTAATGGAAACCTATGCAACTTTTTCCTTTTCAATTTCTGTTTGCTTCTGATAGCAGGAGTCACTCTGAATTTGAAAATCTTCACTGCTCACTCATGTATTGCACATGCCTTAGCACTATGAGCCCAGGCTTCCTCTCTTTCAAGCTGAGCTATTTAGAGATACAGTTTCAGACAAGAGAAGCCTGCTCCATGACGTTCAGGTTTGGTTTTTTGAAATTTGTACACATCCAGATTTCAGGAGTGGCAGTATCTGTTGTTACTGTGTTGTAAGTAAGCAGAATTAGTCTGGAACTGTAAAGCAATGTATCTTATTCAAACCTCGTCCATGTCTATGCAGCTCTGCTGCATGCGCAGAGGGGATGTGCCCATGCTGATGGCCTCTGCTCGTCATTCCAGCTGCCAGGATGGTGTTTTGTGTGGTGTGGCAAGTCCCAACTCCTATTCCCCTGCTGGGGTTGCAGCAGAGGGGTTGGGTGTCCCATTTGTACCACCGAGATTTTGAGGAGTGGCTGTGCTGGGGTACAGCAGGCAGGTGCAGCGGCACAGGTAGCAGCAGGCACCTCTGCAGAAGTGCAACGGGGAACAGGGATCGCTCTCATCTGCAGCTCTCCTGGGGGCCGTCCTGCCCGCAGAGACGGCGAAGAGGAACGGCGCTTCAGAGATCTTCCTTCCAACATGCCCTGAGAGTGCCCGGGGGACGAGGCTGTGCAGCTAGCCCGGAGGTTTGGTCTTGAGGATATTGCAGAATAAATCACCGCTGTCAGTCCCACGGCAGCTTCTCGCTGCCCTACAATTCAGGGAGGAGGGGACTCGCCCCAGAGGAGGAGCTGTCAACCGCTGCCCATACCGTAAATCACAATTACACATGCACTGATTACAGTTATTACAGGACAAAGGTTTAGATTTAAAGATGGCTGTGGAGGTTTGAACTCAGCCGGCAGACAGACGCCACGTGCCCGGCCGTTCACCTCCCCCTCCCCTCTCTGGTAAAATAGGGGAGGGACAAAAAGAAGAGAATTCAGGTTGAATAAAAAGAAAGAATTTACTAACTATAACAAGAGAACAACAGTAACAATAGTGAGTCCAAAAAGAAACGGGTAAAATGTAGCAGTGGCTTACCGAGCGTGGCGACCGCCCCCCCATAGCAACAACACAGCAGACGAGCAGACTGCGTGAGAGAGAGAACCCGCCCACCTAAATCCCTGGGCATGACATCACATGGTATGAAATACTCCAATGAAAATTAACTCCATCCTGCTCGAAACCAGGACAATGGCAAAGGAAAGCAAATAAGCAGAATATGAATTGATGAAAGCTGTGTGTGCTGGCAAGCTGACACAACCAGACTTACTGTCAGGATACTTGTAATGCAACAAAGTTGTGTTTTGCGAGACCATTCTCCAGGAATGCTGCAGCATTGTTTTCATGTGTCTAAATAGAACATGCTTTTGCTGTTAACAGCTTAATGACAGAAAAGTATTCCTTATTCTCAACAAGGTTATTTCTTTAGGAATTTTACAGATATTTTAGGAATAAGTAATATTCATACATAAGTAACTTATGGTGTATAAAGTCTGAATCAGTTTTAGCCCAACTTCAGTTTGTGTTACAGAAAATACACAAAGTACTCATAATTATTTTGCATTTTCCCAACACTTTAAATATGAGTTTATTATATAGTTTGCAAATGTTATATTCATTAACTCTCTCTCTGTAAGTTAGGTAGTTATACCATGATATGTATTTTAATGAAAGGAGGCATTTGGGCTCAAATTTCCACCTACTGAATTTGTGAGAATCTGAAATCTGGAGTGCCAGCTACAGCAGTATTATCTGAAGTTGGTAAACACTGATGGAATTTAGCACCTTTATGCATTTGAGCTACTCAGAATGAGTGAACATTTTTAAAAATATTGATTTTCTCTTTCTGCAGGAGTGAGGTCATAAGATACCATCACTAAAGCAGGAAAAAAGGAAGTAGAAAATTTCAGAAATATTGGGAGAACACCTCAATGAATGAAAACAGTCACAAAAATCATATAATTTGACTCATTTAAAATGCAAGTAAGTAAATACAAATTCCTGTTTTGTGTTTGTAACCCATCTGGGATGACTGAAAATGAGCAAACTAGGAGAA
The DNA here is from genome assembly GCF_031877795.1 of Strix aluco. NCBI lineage: Eukaryota > Metazoa > Chordata > Aves > Strigiformes > Strigidae > Strix > Strix aluco. Next base: position 48,959,783 of record NC_133935.1, read on the forward strand.
TAAATGAGAATTAGATTTGTTAGAAGTGAGATATCTGATACTTTATTGAAACAAAAAAGGAAAGGGAAAGTATCTGTAGTTTTGTTTCATGTGTGTGTCTTTATTCCTTTTGGTTGTTTTTAACTAGAAATACATATTTATACTGTGAACTGAGCAAATATATATGAGGAGCAATGGAGAATTTCACAGACAAAAATAATAAATTTGTATTCGTGTTTCAGGTAGAAGTTTCTGTCAGACATTTTGCATTGAAGTAAAGATCAGACATAAAAAAAAAAAAAAAAGAAAAGCAAGAGAAATCAGAAAAGCAGGATCAGAAAACGTGGGATTTGTCAGCCAGATATAAAATGGCTCTAATGTCTGTTTCTATGACAACTAAAAATGAAAGGTTCTGAAGACAAACTCTTTTTTTTTTTTTAGCAGGGACATTAATGTTGCTGTCTACTGGCACACACTCCAAATTAATATTCTCTGCCCCAAACTTGAGCATATAAAGATTCAGTATTACCATCATATAATTTAATGCAGATGACCTGCAACAACTTTTAAGGACAGGGACTGGTTCCTGATAGTGTCTCAGCTGCTCTGCCCTGAGCAGTAAACCAGAGCCCTGATCCATTTCTTTTCTGTACCAGTGCTCACCCATCTTTTATGTATGCCAAAGCCAACTCGGCAGTTTTTAACTCCTTGGATTTACATTCCCTTTCATTAAGATCAGCTTATTACACGTCACTGCTGTGAGATTCATGATGTCTTTCCAAGACCAGTTGAAATCCTCCAGGCACTTGAAGTGGACACTGCCACTGGAGGAAGGGGAGCTGCCCTTCTGCTACCCCTCCATCTCCTGCCTGCACCTCCCCTCTGTGCCTGGGCAGGTTCACGATACAGTTCACCCCAGGATCCCCCTGACTGTGCAGGATAGATGAGACTTTGCTAATTCTGCGTCTTTCTGTCCTACAAGGTCCCCCAAATTTACTCCCTGCTCGTCAACCCCTTTGCTGCCTACATTACCACAGAGCGTGCAGCACATACCCACTGCTTCACGCAATAAGAAACCTCTCCTGGTAAGTTGCAACATGGCCATCCCATTCTGTCAGACTCTTTGAACTGAAAAAAAGCAGACAAAAGAGTTGTGTCTGTGAGCCACAACGGCACTATGTGTGATCTGTAGAGGACCAAGAGCCAGGTGTTTTGTGGAGAGGAAGAAGCCATTCTCCAGAGATGACCACCTGTAAAGAGAGTAGCTGCAAGTCCCTCTGCACTGCTTGGCACTCTCTTAATTAATAAGGTCATAACTCGTGTAGACTGTGGTAAACTGGGTCAGAGCAGTGGCCTGGCTCGAAATTACCATAGTAAAAAGAATAAAGCTGACATGAGGCCGTACGAGCCTTTGTGTGAGCAGATGGGAGTGGCAGGGCCTGCACACACAAGGGTCAGGGAAGGGCAGAGTGACCTCTTTCAGTGGCAGTTCTGGTTTATGCCAGGTCCAAACGACTGAAATTATGGCCTTGCTTAGCACCTTAGCCTGCCTTTAGGTTTGTTAAAGTTTTTTTTTCTCCCAGAAGTTCTGGTGCTATACCCATTGTAAAATAGCCATCTTTTTCAGCTATGGGTGCTATAAATGTGTTTGAACAAAAGACTTTCAGAGAAGAATGTCTTTGAGCAGTAAAGTGTTTTCACACAGGCTTACTAAAATGCCCAGTGTCAAACTCAACGTGCTGATATGGAATTAAATCCTTAGGAAGGCCCATCTGGGACACAACCAACTTGCACGAGTCTACATGAGATGACCTCTCAGTGAGCTACACTATCATGTGTTTCTTTAAGGTTTTTTTTCCATTGCTCAATAAAAATTCCAACAAGGGAATCATTCACAATAGAAGCAAAAAGGAGAAGGGTGCACAATGCAGTTCACTACAGAGAGAATTAACTAGCTGTAAATCTCCGCTGTCTTCGCAGTGCAGCCCTCAGCTGCAAAATGGTCTGAGGAATCAGCAGAAAGGGCAGACTACTTTCAAAAAGTAGGTAGCAAAAAGAACAGAGTCCCTTTGGTCTAAGACACAGAGCAGTATAGTCTTGTACTGAATTTGATGTTCAGTGATGCAACCAAGTGCATTTTAGATGTGAATCCTCCTGACTTTACTTGGAAGTTGATGCAAAGATTTTTGAGGAAGATATGAAAAGTTATTTGGCTACAGGTTCAGTAAATTAGTGGATATTGCCTGGAGTATGAATAGAAATCATAGACTACAAATGCTCACTCACTATGAAGAGTGAAGATTTCTTTCCTTGCATTTAGAAAACTAAAGCCTGACACAGAAGTAGTACTAGCACCTTTTTCTTCATTTGCATCAATGTAAAGGGTTTCTGGAACATAATTACTTCTGGTCTAATGAGCATGCAGACAAATGAGATGATTGTATGTCATTCACTACTCTGCAGGGCTACCCAGACTACAGCTGCACAATGAACATATGGGCTGTGAAACTGTGGGCTGTGTGTCAACTGTATCTGTCCTAAGAGCTGATTATGTCCCAGTCGTGATACCAACATGCCAGAAGGCTCTCTGGAGGCTACTCTATATCTGTCTCCACATTGCTTGAATCAGGGGAACCGTCTCTAACTAGCATCTGTCCCTATAGCATGTTGTAGGTGTCTACAAAAAGGCAAGGTTTTCAGACCCAGTTCTGTCTGTTAGATCTCAGTATCAATGTCCTGTGATATTTCACATATGCTCATCACACCGGAGCATTGGGGGAGGATATGTATGGAAATGTGCAACTTAACATCCCTGATGCAGCAGATGGGCACAAAACTCTATGGCACCTTTCTGGGGAGGGAGGGGATTAAGGTTAGCAGAGAGTGCATTTAACAGAGTACAGAAAAAATCCCTCTTGCAGCAGAACGGTTCATCTCTCGGTGTATCCTCTTCAGCAGCTGCACTCTCAGAAGTTTCGAAAGAATCTGTGAAAACTCCAGACCTGACAGGTATAGGAAAACCCAACAGCAGGGAAATTTCCTTCTAGTTTTAGTATTTAAAGACTGGCTTTTCTGGCCATCGTGAACTCCAAAGCAAGTTATATACCCTCAAAAAGCCTTCATTGTAGTTTGTACATCTGCCTGGTTTCCTAATAGTGCTTTCTAACTGCGTTGTAACTCTGGATGTCCCTTCTATTTATATTCATATGTGATACTATTTTGAGTGCTTCTAAATTCATAGCTTGATTTGTTTACAGATACAGTGGAAAATAATTGAAAAATAACCTCAGGACAAGGAAATTTTGTAATCTATCTGGACTACCTACTACAGTAGATGGCACTATAACTTAAGTCAAGTGAGCAAGTCATCTGAACTGGGATTGTAAAAACCTCTAAATAATGTGATCCTTTGTGCAATTTTAAAGAGCATTCCAACAAAGTAAGTAAGGATCAGACCTTTGGCATGCATCTGTGTTGTGGCCAAATTCCAGTTTTAGATTTTTCAGGTCAAATTTTTTCCTTAGGAAAATGATGAATCATGCATTTGCATAATAGTTTTTCCATCTGCTTGCATTTCTCCACTGAGAGACTTATTTTTATTCCTTTTAATATTTCACCTGAAAACACATACATCTTCTTTTCTTTATTAAATTCTGTGAAAATCTTTGGATTGCTATCAGCAACATACCATATAATGATCTAATCTTTCTATCTTGTTATTACTACCCTAAACAATCATGCCCTGCTATAAATTGGGAGGATCGCATCCTGGAGTGATACTGCACATACTCGATATTTGCACATTAATTTGATCTATCTGACCCTATACCCATAATATTGGAGCACCCCAAAATGATTTACTGCTTGTGCTCTCATAATATACCAGGAGGTAGGATAGCAATGTTATTCAGATTTCCAAAAAGAAAATCAAAGAACAGATAGACCAAACAGCTTCACCTCATTCACATAAGGACTGTGTTAGAATGGAGACTTGCATTATCTATGGAATATATCTATATCTCAGATGTACACAGAGCACATTTTTGTTCTGTGTATCCCATTTGAAGAAAATAGTTCACATTCCTCTACACTGGCACTTAGGTGGTTCTGGTGTTTTGCAGAATGAAGGCTTGGTCTGAAGTAAGTCTTGCTGTTAAGCCCTATATACTTTGGAAAAGGCCCTAAATACTGGATATCTAAAATAAAGATGGTTGCTTTAGGCAAACCTAAGGCATTTGTAGCTGTTACTAAACGTCTTTCTTGTTAGTAAACTTCTTTTGGGTGTATTGAAAAAAATCACAGAGCTGTAAATAAATGAATTCCCTGGCTTGATAATGTATGTAAATGACAAGCTGAATCTCTCCAAGAAGCAGAGAAAGAAGTAATTCCACAAGAAAGCATAAGAGATGTAAACCTTCCTACGATGTATCGTTTTATTGTCCAGTGTATATTGAAATACAGCTGTGGTAGCTACTGCATTCCATCAGGGTCATTGCTTTCTTCAAGATAATTTTAGATATGTATGGACCTTTGTTTCTTCAGTAGCACACAGCCAAAATAAATCCAGATCTTGAGGTGTAAGTTTTTTTGTTAGTGTTGAAGAAGAAGTGCAGAAAGGACTCTGACATTTTTTATTATATTTCATTGGCGTCTATATGACTGTGTTCATCAGACCAATTATGCTGCTGGTAGTACTTCCTATAATGCAAGAACATGATTTTCTGTGTTAAAAAAATAAAGACAACAAGACCTGAATCTGAAAGTGAGGGAGAACAAGATATTGCTGCCTTAGGAATATTATTAGTTTGGTAAAGAGCTCACAAAGCCTTTCCAAAAGCTAAATCTTCTGTGATTCAAGTTTGCACTAGGGTACACTAGGTTGCTAGAATAAAAGCAGAGAGCACACTTTTATGCGAACAAGGAAAATCCTCAGTTCTGAGATTGATTTTTTTCTTACCTTGCCACATAAACAATCATGTAGGAAACCTCAAATGAGCAACTATTTGAGACATAATTTGAAACAGTAAACAACTGGGCCTGGGTAAGACAAATAATTGAAACAGTAAAAGTGCTAGTAAGTGCAAACTGCAGGCATGTTTTTTATCCCCCAAAAAGCAGTTACCAAGGACTATTTTAAAATAAAAATTTAGAATGTAAATTTTGAAGGAAATTGTATCCATTGTGAAATACAGTACAGTGGAATCATCTTTAGTTTCACATGTGTCTTCTTTCTATGGAACCTGTCTTAAAAATGAACCTAGTGAGGGTTTTCATATACTTCATGTTTAAGGTCTTTGTATAATTATTGGAAATAAGCTTCTAAGCAAGTTTCCCTGAACTGACCTGCAGAGGAGCCTCACTCACTGATTAACAAGGGGCTCCTGAACTAGATGCCTTAATTCAAACAGTGTGAGTATACTTCTGAGGCTGCTATGATTTTATAAGATATTTTGCTGTAACATTACATACTATTCTAATAACATGTTTATTGGATGATACAATTACATCATTAAACTACAAATATGAAATAAAAGGGTCAGAATACTTAGATCCAGGGTACTGCTTTAAGAAATGTGTCTCTGAAAAGTTTGTGGTTTAATATAAGCCATTTATATGTATAAGTGAAAGAATAATCTTGAAAATATGTTCTTATAATACTGGTTGTATTATTTTTATAGGCAAATGATTCTTTTCATCTGCCATAATAGATTTATGAATTAAAACAAGCTCACCATGGCTGTACTCAAACTATTCTTTGATTCTGCTTTGCCAGAATTATCTGAAGTCCCTTATTTCTTCCACAGGTACTGTGAGGTTATGAAAATACTTGAAAAAAATTATTCACTACCAACTCTGTATCAGTAGGCAGTGTAATTGCCTTGTTTTTCACCCCCTGAACAATCTGGGATGACTCAGACTCACAACTTTACTTTTGAGAAGGTTCATTTTAGCATGCATATATTGTCTTTTTTTTAACATGTTATTTGCACATATCTTTTCTAACCCCTCAAAACTCGCATTGCAGTTTGTTTCCTAAAAAAGAAATTTATATAGGCAGTGCCCATCCCTGATCTTCACTTCTTCTTTTCCACTTCAACTTTCTCATCATCTGGGGCTGGAAAAATTTAGTCCTTTATATTTGTTTTGCAGGGATGTAACACCTGTGCAAAACTGGTATTAATTTGAGGCCTTACGATTTAAAATGTTGGCTAAAAAGCTGAATTTGTGTACTGAGCTACTATACACTCTGACTCAGTTTTAACTTGACAATAGGTGAAATTTTCTACCTATATGATCAGGGAAATGTAGCGCACAGATCAAAATGAAAATGGTTATAATTCCCGTTATGGAAAGCAAACACGTTTTCTCATAGAGTCAAAGGAGTTTCTTTATCTAGAATTACTTTTTTTTTTTTTAAAAAAAAAAAGTAAAAGTAATTACAAATGCTTTATATTGCATTTAGCACACTCATCAGAAACAGTAAGTTTATAATAATTCTTTGATTTCACATATTACCTGACACATGACCATACTGACCATGACTGACATGGGAGTTACTGACATTTTTTTGTTTTCTTTACTTTTTAAGGGAAATTCAACATTTGAGTTCTCAGTATATGACTGCTTTCTTGTAGACATGTTGATATTGCACCTGTTGTGGTGAATTTAACAGCCATAAGCCAAAAGAAGCACACTCACTTAACAGAAAAGCTTAAGAACTGTACAGGAACAGAGGGAAGACTTTAGTGTGACACTTGCATTTGGAGACAGCAGTAACAAGCAATCACATGGTTTCTTGCATCTGTAATTCTTGGTGCTATGCCAAAGTGATCAGAGTTGTCAACTGATTTTTTTCTCAACTTCAAAAACATCTCCCAAATCCTCAACAAACTCTTTAACCTTAGTTGAAACGGCCTCATTGCCTGTGTTTTCTGAAAGGAGGAAAAATGTCAAAATATTTCTCTTAGAGACAAATTATTGGATAAATGGTGCCCTGTAGATAATTTGTTGGGACAACAGAATACTTCGTTGGAAAAAGGGGGTGATTATGTAAAATAGATTTATGACTTACGTGGTTCTCTGGACTGGAGTCAAATGTCCTAGTAAATGAGCTTCTGGTTCTGTCTCATGCCATGTCATTTTAATGTCTATGGTGATGGAGATGGGGAGAAGGTCAGGGAGAAGTATTCTGAAGAAACAGCAGACATTTCTGTTTGCTTTCAGACATTTCAGTTAATGCTTTTCTACCTTATAAGAATAGGTGTGAGCTTTTAATTATTAATAGGATCTCAAAATAGACTAAGCATGGGGTAAGCAGATAGAAAATTAATACAATTGTTCTGGTGATTTAGCAGCAGCATTTCTAAGTCATACAAACCTCAGGAAGCAAAAGGGCTTCTTGCTGAGATGAGACACAAACGGTTGATTAAATCTAGCAGAGGAATAAAAGGTCCACTTTTGTAGGAGGTAGGCGATACCTCTCCCAGATACAGCAGAGTGCCTGAGTTTCTTAAAAGAGCTTTTGTTATGTTCCTGCTCACATGGGGAATGCTTAATGTGGGTAATTTCTCTAATCACTATGCAATCTGAAAGTTTATTTTTTCTGGAAAGGTCACTGCAAGAGCTCTTGAGAGAGAGGATGAAAAGGGTGTGAACTCTGAGAAGTCATAAACTGAGGGGGGAGTAAAATCCTGTCCTCGTTGTGCCATGGAAAGGAACAAAAGGAGGAAGGAAGATGAACCAGAGATCAGGGGAATACAGCAAAAATGTCACAAGCAGCATGAAATGCCTTCTGTAAGGGAATCAGTGGGAGTTGAATGCTATCGGTGTCTAAAGCTGGCAACAGAGACTCTTAGGGCATCAGTGAACACTATTTAACTGAGGAAAGATATCACCAGATGTTGTTCCTTTTCTCTTGCATTCATCATTACTTTTTTTGTTCTGATTTACCTCTCTCTTGTTTATATCCTCTACTTTTACTCTTTGGTGTGTGAAAAGGTACACCTCTAAAAGCATCCTTAGCCATATATAGTGTGAACTTGCAGTTATGGTAATTGGAGAGACTGAAATATTTTCCCTATGCATGTCAGGGGGGAAAAAGATAACCTTAATGTGGATTTTTAAACTTGTTTTGTAAAAATGTTTGCACTCTATGCATTGTAAGGTTGAATAGTTAAAATTACCACAAACACTGTAACTTCAAGGAAAAACAGGATATTGTATTGATTTCACTGGCTTATAATGTGGCAGTGTGAAGATTATCTAATATTTGATAACAGAAGTCCCAAACCCACTGAAAAAAAAAAATTTACGTATATCTATTTTCACTGTGTAGTCCTAGAATCCCATGATTACATGGTAATTGAGGCTGGAAGGGATGTCAGGAAGTCTACAACAGTCTCCTCCTCCAAGCAGCATCAACCATCAGACCAGATCAGGTTATTCAGGGCTTTTTCCAATTGGGTCTTGAAAGCTTCCAAAGATGGTGGCTGCACAACATCTCTGGAAAACCTGTTCCAGTGTTTGACTCTCCTCAATGTGAAAAATGTGTGTTTAAATACTGGTATACGCCAGTGAGCCAATATTGTTCTTCAGGAAGATATACAGGTCAGAAGCATACAAGGGGTTCATGTTGATACTTCAAAATATTCATGCCAGGATTCCTGAATTATGTTTTTTAACTGTGCTGTATGTGTGTAAGTATATATATCTGTGGAAGGCTGAAGAGAATGCAGAGGACTGCTGATTAAACAGAGACCCTCAAAAACGCCCAGCTGGCTAATATCCAAACCAGATTAACATCTAAAAAAGGCTAGAATTTGTACATTCAGGTGAGTATTTTATGATATGTATTACAAGAAACATCTGTGGCTCCAGCCAGCTTTTCGTGAAAAGAAGCTCTGATTACAAAGCTGGCATAGCAGTATACACTAATCTATATACTTAATGGAAATTTCAAGGAGAGGAGAACACTGAACAGTTCTCACTCTCTGGAGCTGGAAAGTGATATGAATCTCAACCTTTCAAAACCCCAGAGACAGAACTTAATGATTCATGAGATTAGTTTAAAAATAGGGGTTTTAAAAATAGTAAATGTTCTTTTTGTTGGCATGCTGGTTTTAAATCCATATAGTTCACATTTTCTGGCCACACAGGCCTGAAATCTATTGAAAAATGCAACTACTTATAAAGCTAACAAATAGCAACTGAGACCATTGTATAATCCAATGAAGCTATGAGCTTGGCTTTATACTGATGAACGGGGCCTTTACACTGCAAAAAGGCCTTGGTAAGAGTCAGACCCAGGAGTTCTAGTCCAGCCAGATCAATACTTTCTACAGAAGGATGATAATTAAACCCACAAAACCTAAGGCATGAGTTTCTGCTTTTTATTAGCAGAAATCTCAGCTCAAGAGAAAAGAAAGCTGAGGCTTTCTTCTGAAATGCTGAACTCCTGATCCTGCTCTATAGATCATCCCTCTTTCCTAAGTCATGTAGAGGGGCCAGCATGAGAAGATGGATGGGTCTGACATCGACTGTCTTCTGCATGCTACCCTGCTCACCCTAAGAGCTCGCCTGACAGCAGTGCTGTGTGCTACAACTGTATTTCTGACATACCATCCTCAACTCTGTCCTTGCGATGCCCTTTGCTCTGTGACTTGGTGGGGTTACTGAAAGACAGTCCTACAGCTGTTTTCCTTAATGCCTGCCTGTGCTCCAGAAACCATCTCTGTTACAGAATGTTTAGGACTCTTACAAAATACTTCCCTTTTTTTTCAGGATGTAAAGGTTTTAGGGTGCTCGTGAAAATCTTGTGACAAACCAAGTCCTAACATCCTTCCTCAGATATTATTTAAATTTACTCAATGAAAACTCCCACTGACTTCACTAAGTCTTTTGAGATTTGGCCCTATTACATTAGCACATTGCAATCAGCTATAAAAGCAGCAACAGTGATTCCCAGAGAGTAACAGCAGAGGAACATACATTATTTCCATCCAAGTAAAAAGATCTTCTGGGATTTTCTTCTCTGGCCAAATCTAAAGCTAAACACATTACTCATCCATGCACAGGTCGGTCTGCTTTCCAAGCCAAAACTCACTAGAAAAACAGGAAATAATAAGATTGTGATATATAAAACTAGGTTGCTGTGCTCTGTTAATTTGTCAAAGATACAGAATGTGTTTTCCATTAGCTTTCAAGTATGGGGTGAAATGTTTAGTGCATCTGTCTACCCATCAATCCATCCATGCATCCATGCATCCATGCATCCATCCATCCATGCACCTTATTTTTCCTGAGCAGAGCAAAAGTTCACAGAATCACAGAATCACAGAATTGTCTAGGTTGGAAAAGATCTTGAAAATCATCCAGTCCAACCATCAACCCAACATTAACAGTTCCCAACTACACCATATCCCTCAGCGCTAAGTTGACCCGACTCTTAAACACCTCCAGGGAAGGGAACTCCACCACCTCGCTGGGCAGCCCATTCCAATGCCTAACAACCCGTTCTGTAAAGAAATGCTTCCTAATATCCAGTCTAAACCTTCCCTGGCGCAACTTGAGGCCATTCCCTCTTGTTCTATTGCTTATTACTTGGTTAAAGAGACTCATCCCCAGCTCTCTGCAACCTCCTTTCAGGTAGTTGTAGAGGGCGATGAGGTCTCCCCTCAGCCTCCTCTTCTCCAGACTAAACACCCCCAGTTCCCTCAGCCGCTCCTCATACGACATGTGCTCCAGACCCTTCACCAGCTTCGTTGCCCTTCTCTGGACACGCTCGAGTAATTCAATGTCCTTTTTGTAGTGAGGGGCCCAAAACTGAACACAGCAATCGAGGTGCAGCCTCACCAGTGCCGAGTACAGGGGTAAGATCACTTCCCTGTCCCTGCTGGCCACGCTATTTCTGATACAGGCCAGGATACCATTGGCCTTCAGTTCAGCACAGTTTTCAGATATATTTCTTAGAGTCTTTGGTTTAGAGAAAGCAGCTGACATCAGAATTTAGATTGCATTTTGCTCTTACTGATAAGACAATCCCTGTGAAAGGGAAGTAAAACAGAATCAAGAACCTCACAATTAAAAGTGCGGTTCTGCTGGTGCCAGTCTCAGTGGTTCAGGAGGTGCAGTCCTTCCTAAACTCCTTCCTAAGGACAGCTAAGAGTGAAGGAAAGTCATTGGAAAATCCCATAAATTTCCAAGTGCACTGCATTACTCCCTACAGAGCAGTGTTCACCCTTCATTTCCACACTCCTTAACTTGCATTTGCTCAGCATGCAATAACAAACCCCTATAGCTCTTTATTTTTTGACCATGTTTTCAGAACCGAGTGATTTGGTGACTGGTGATTTTTTAAAGACTCTTAGAGAGGTCTTAAGAGTATGTATACTGCATTTAAGCCTTAGAAATTGTGGCAACTTTGGTAGTCTATGCTGAAAATGGAACTCCACAAATTTAATACAGCTTGCTATTTTTGTAAACTCTAAAAGTGTATAGATGTGGGAAATTATCATCACCGAGTCTCAAACGCTCCAATTTTGAACAATTTTACTAGAAATGCAATGTTTTTTTCACTAACACGTCTATATTCATTGTGCTTGTAATGACTATACATGAGAAATCGAAGTCCCATTTACCTGTAAATATATTAATCCTAAATATAGACCCCAGGCAACTTTAGTTCAAGTTTTCCTCTTAATTTATTAAACCTTTGGACAATACTAAACCTTGTTAAAGTGTAAAAATGTTACTGATCATGCTGTTATAATTGCACCTGAATAGATAAGCAGATGTATTTAGGCTAACTTTAGTATGACTTGAACATATACACAGTAATTTTTAAAGAAAAGTAATTATATCCGTGTGCTACATTTGTTCAAGTGCATACCTTGTCCTGTACTGAACTTGCTTGGGAAGGTAAGCCTTTACTGGTGATACGGGTCTCTATGTCTGTTACCTGATCCAGTAATCTTTGGACATCACAATTTTCAGGGATTAAATTGTACGAGTCTTCTGTGAAATTAAGACTGGGTCAGGTAATTAAATGGCAAAAGCTAAACTAGTGGTCAAATGGTTTATCAGTTTCATGAAATTATTCCAATCAGTCCTTGTCTTCTTCCTGCGTTCCCTCCAAAGTTCATATTTTATGACAGAAAGGTGAAATTGCAACACCAGTATGTATGGATGACGGGGTCAAACACAAATCTTTGCATACTTCATCGGCTTCCCAGATCCACAAAAATACAAATTCAGTCTTGTGGATTAGTGTTTACAGTAGACAAAGAAGAGAGAGGAGTTACAACTAAGATGCAAATTGGGTGATTGCTGCTGGCAGTCCTTATAAAACCAAGTGAATTCTGGGAATGCTGAATGTGTCTTTAAACAAATGTCTTGAGCATTCAATAGAGAATACATATATGAAGTCACTAAAATAATATATTAGCAATTTTTCCCCTACAAAAGGCAATTTTTTAAAAGGCAGAACCTATAATGAATTTCAGGACTTTGATGAGGATCATATAGTGACAGTACAGCTATGATTCTGCAATTAGGTGAAGTCAAAAAATGTCATGACAGTGGAGAGTGCGTGGACTTTTTCTCAGGGCTAACCTCATCTTGGTCCAGGTGAGCTACAAATGTGAAACTGAAGCTAAGTATAGGCTTGGCCTCGTGTGAGGAACAAACTACATTTTCATATAGTAAGGAAGTAGGTATTTAAATCACTGTGCCAAATTTCTTACTGGCATGTACAACCCTAGTTGCAAATAAGCATATGATACATATACCCTAGCCATGTAATCACTATTATTAGTATTGCTTATCTTTGAACAACAGTTTAAAAAGCAAACCCAAAGTTTGCAGCTGATGTATGTTGCTAAATGCCATACACTCCAAAGAGTGTCCAAAAGTCTTAAGCAATTCGACAATTCTTCACAGAAGAAGATTTGCAAGAGAGGACCCAAAAGCAGACCCAAAATATGCCCCAAATTGTGCCTAATTTCTGTGGCAGGAACATATTCTTTCAGTAGTGATTGAGATGGGTTCAAATGTGCTACTGTGCCTTGGCCTGGATTTTTCACATCTGAAACATCATATACTGATGATCACATCCGTTCCTAAGGCTGAAAGACCAGATCATGTGAAGGACTTTGGTACCCATAGTGGACCATGAACACCAGCACTCAAAATTATTACTCTTCAGACCAGTGACCTCAGCTGAGAGGCATCTAAAATCCTGGGCTTTTCAAATGTCCTGAAGGTTCAGCCTCTGTACATGTGCAGAAGCACTTCAGTTTTGACAGGGCTCTGCAAATTGTTTTCTGTTTCATTCATGTACTGCATGTATCTCACCAGAATTCAGAAACAAGAGTTTCTCTGCTGAAGTATCTTTGGTGGTCTGCTCCAGGATGTCTCAAAGCCTCTCCCCCTCTCATGCACCAGCAGGGACCAGTCTCAGAGACTACTGATTCCACTTAAATCATGGTGTGGTTGGTGTGGCACCGTCACTCCTTTTTCACAGAGCTGCCCCAGAGCTGCAGTTCTTTCCTTTGCCTGGGAGCATTAACAACTCCTATTTCACATCTTCTGTCTCTTTCAGAGACTGGTTTAACCACTAATCTGTGAGTTACTCCACCTTCCAGTTGCATCTGTACCCCTGTGAATAAAAGAATTAAAAATTTCTGAGGCATGAGGGAATACCCAGATGGAGCCTGGCTTTGTGACTGCAGACCTCTTGCTGGTGGGCAGGATGCTACTGGTCTTTTGGCTGTAAATGAGCAATACAAGAGCCATAATAAGGTCAGTATGGGAAGAGAACCTGCCCTAGAGGCGGCTCCTGTGATACTGGAGAGAGACCAGTTCCCACCAGCTCTGTTTCTCCAGACAGTGGCTGAGACTTGCTGCTGGCAGCAGCAAGACAGATGGAGGAAGCTGGGAAGGAGGACACTGGGGAGAGGGCCACCAGCAGCAACTGGAAGTAACTGTGAGACAGAAGGCGTATCTGAGGGATGAGTGTCCCCACCTTCCTTCCATTCCCCTGATCTTTGCAGCCTCCCTGGCACGGGCAGTGTGGACAGAGGTGCTGTCTAGGAAGGAAGGACGTTAGAGACTTGCATTTCAAGAAAGGCAGGATCAATGCCACATTATGGCACTGAATAAAATAAAAACGTCTATTCTGGAAGTATATGCTGGAACTGAGGTGTCTGCCCTGTCACCTGGGCAGTGCTGACCCCTTTGCTGGTATTTTTGCTGCCCTTGGATGTTGCCTGCACTGTTAGGAGCTAAGCACTTGAGTGGTGAGCACGCTGTGTGGGCAGATTCATGCTCTGCAGGCATGCTTCTTAATGGAGGACATGTCTGCCTATTATGCCGGCTCTGTGATTTATCATTTGCCAGACTAAATACCCTCATCAACAGCCTTGTGTTCTCTGTGAGATGTTATGTGCTAGGGGAGTGCAAGGGTTCAGCAGAGTCCTTCTTCCCCATTCTTCATAATCAGGCAGTCACCTTTCCTCCCCCATGCAAAGCAAACATCCAACTATCAGGGGAAAAAATCTAAGTTCTGGGACAGATTGTAAACTTCTGTAGCAAAAAGCACAGACAATTAAGTCCAGTGACTGGTTCAATATTACAGGTTTTTCACTCCACGTTCATGTAAGAGAGGTCTGGGTTCATGTGGTGCATGAAGCTAAGAAAAGGGGCATAGAGAATGAGGGATTAAATCAAAAGGAGGGTGGGGTGACGGAAACCATGGGAGGGAAAAACGAGTGGGAAGAAAGAAGGAAGGGAGGAGAGACAGGAAAGGTACAAGCAGTTGAAGAAGGGGAACGGGTTAATGGGTAATCATACAGATGATGTGAATCATCCTATGCTGATCTCTTTTCCCACTCTGTTGACTGCTGGAGCTATCACTTGACATTTTTGCATGATGTATTCCTGAGAATAGAAGTAACTCTCATGTTTCCAGTGAGCAGAAGGTGAGCTGTTAAAAGTTAAAGACTAAAAACCAGCAGCTTTTGGAAGAGATGAAGCTCCTCACTGATCTGGAAATAGAGCTGAACTGGAAACTTCATTAAAAATTTAAGTCCTTGCCACTTGGCAGATTTCCTACTTTTTAAAGGGGTGATTATAGACCAATAATGTCTTTTGCTAAATTGTGGGAAGTTATTAATTTTAAATGTGGCATCCCCAAAAGAATTCTTTTCACTGAGTTGTATTTTTTCCCTCTCATTATCGATTTGAGATGTGTGAATATCAGTACATGATATTTGCAACTGGAGTCAGTTGCAGAGCTTTTCCTGGATTAAACTCCCCATCTACCAGACATCTGAGCATTTTTGTAAGGAACAGGAAGAGAAGTTTTAAGGGTTTGTCTTTTCTTGTGGGCTGCAGAATTTGGCTAGTCCCGTTGTACAGAGCATATATCTGTCTTGAAGACTTTTCTGGATCTGGGCAGGGATCTCTTGTACTTCATCTTCCACCACAAATATCCCCCTTGAGGTTCATTCATCTGTCCCAGTAATGTTGCCAGGAAGAACTAGTGGAAGTAGCATCTAACAGTTTTATTGGACACTGTGATTTCAATTTCCAAAGTGACTACAGTAATTTTTTTCAGCTGGGCCTCGGTGCTCTTGTTGGCAGCCATCTTGTCTGAGAGGATGACTCTTCATTCTTCTCATCTTTCAACAGAGTCTTCTGTCACCAGATACTTTATTGATGGTACTTTTAAAAGTTTTGAGGCACCCACTGTTTCATTCTGAAGGGTTTGGATGGAAGCTCTGGAGGTAAGTAGGTATCCAGAGACATCTGGCCCTGGCAGGATACATCCATGTGGGCTGCATGACCCACCTGGAGGCCCTCCAGCTGTGCTCCCCAGGGTGGACAACAAAACGGACAGAAGGAGGCTTTATTTTGCTTCTGCTGCCAAGTATAGTGGCAGCCTCAGGGAAGCTTTTACTATCTGAGTGTATAATTTCCTATATATGGTTAATTAGAGGAGGCTCTCTTGGCCACAGTTTTGCTGATGAACCACCAGTGTCACATCAGGCATTACAGAGGAAAAACCCCATCAACTAGATCACCATGACTATAGCCAAAACACTGCTGTATGTGAGGAGCTATGTATGTACACTATAGGGAGGTCATCTAGCAGCCAAGGTATGAAAAAGGAATAAAAGATCTGTAAATAAAGGCAAGAAATATTGGTTACCTGTTTTTGAGCACACCCAGAATGTGTATGGCAAAGCTCCTGTACAAACAAAACCAAGACGAGACCACCCAGGTGCTGCTCATAAGATGCAGCAGAAACAGCTTTCACAGTCTTTGTGTTTTAGATTTACCTCTGTGACTTCGGAATGAAGAGCTCTGGAAAACAAAAATCATAGAAGCACAGTTCATGGCATATTTCCACATAAAAGCAGAAGAATCACTACATTGAAGAGTTTAAATTATCTATGTCTTCTTCATCATGTTGGTTTGTCTGAGGTTGCATTTTATCTGTATCTCATTAAAAAGAGTAAATAACCTGTAGTCATGACTGGATAATGTTACATGGGCAGATCTTCCCGTAACATCAACATCAACATGTGGAACTGCTGTAATTCAGACCTGGAACTGTTCACTAAACAAAAATAGGCCCTCATTTTGGTTTTGGTTTTTAAACCTGATTGCAAATGCCATATTTTTTTTTTTTTCTGAAATGCTGCTCAGCATTCCACTAAGACTAGAAATCTTAATTAATTTATCAATTATAATTTATTTCCAGTGTGACACAGGGAACAGTTTCATCTCTGCCTGCTGTCAGAACTTTTCAAACTGGAGATGCATCAACAAAAATGGTATCATATGTTCCTCATTGTTGTGAATTATGTGCTTTTTGACAACAAGATAGAAGAGGAAGATTTATCGGGAGAAGA
Source organism: Strix aluco (assembly GCF_031877795.1). NCBI lineage: Eukaryota > Metazoa > Chordata > Aves > Strigiformes > Strigidae > Strix > Strix aluco. The sequence continues at coordinate 48,976,675 of NC_133935.1, forward strand.
TTGCCAGATGCTGTCCAGAGAGTAGAGGAGGTCTTTTGCTCTGAACTAGGCTGAGTGCTTGTTCCTTACCAAGCCAATAAAGTGCTGGCACTGTAAAAAACACTGCATGTGTATTTGAAGGTTTGAGAGGGAGACAATGAGTAATAAAATATCCTAATTGAATGGGGATAGAGTTAGCTTTGAAAGCTAAAACACAGGTTTTTTGCAGATGTCCAAATTAAAGTACATCTCATTATAGACACAAAAAAATAATCTTGAGCATTCCAATTATCTATTAAAAAATGTGAGTCTTTTGCAATTTGTGGAGAGTGTGAGTTTTAGAAAACTGTTTCCCATTTGTCCTCCTTGCTGCTGCTGCTGGAATAAACTACAAACTCTGACTTCCAAGATAACAGCTAAGTAGCAATACACTTGTGGTTGGTAAAAGTAGTTCATATGAAAGATCAGGTTTGTTCCTGTGCTGACCAGGTTGCTGTCTTCAACTAAACATAAAGACCTTCTAAGAGAAGAAAATAAATTTTCTACTCCCTATTCCTAGAGTAAAAGTCACAAGAAACCATGGGAGAAACTATCGACAGGAATAAGAAAAGCTGTACCAGCCTGGAGAAAGACGATCAAGTAAAAAACCTCCAGAGAAAGGAATGATTTGGAGTTTATACAAAGGGGCTTCATAGTAAAATTACAATTTAATTACTGTGAAAGACTCACAGTAATTCCACTACACATATTTCTGGTGGAATTATGGGGTGAAAACGGAACAAAAAGTCCTTGGAGGCTGCTGGATATTGGGATATTGCTTGATATTAGCTGCCAGATATTGGCATATCCAGCAGCATAATGAAGAATCCTAGATACAAAATATCTATTCTGATAGAAAAAAAAAATGAGGTAGAAGAAAAAATTACAATAATTTGCTTTCCTTGGGGTTGGGTTTTTTTTTTCATTTGCTGGTTTATTTTTACATTTGTGGAATCTCTAACATGGCTTCCAGAAAGTTTTGGAAGAAAAAGAGAGCTATACACAAAAAAGTTCCCGATTGTTAGCAAATTTAAGGCAACTAAAATGAGGGATTCAAGATAAACAAATCTAAGAGGTTTCATGATAAAAAATAGTTCAGGCTTAATGACAGTAGTATTATGAAAATCAGTAATGTGTTTTCAAGCGAATAGGTGAGTGTGTGCATGAATGAGATCTTGGAGGAGTGTGTACATCGGCTGCACAGTAGGCAGTGGAAAGAAAAGAAAAAGGAGAAGTTTAAAATGAGAACCTAAATAAGTGCTGTTGGTACTGAAGTGGTTAAGATCTGAGAGAATTGTGAGTTTAGCATGTGTATTTGAAGATGTGAGATGGAGGGAATTAATTATATTCTTACCGAATAGGGATACAGTTGGCTTTGAAAGCCAGAAGTCAATGCTGTAAATGTGTTTCAAACTGATGTGTTAAAGCCAATTTTTCTGTTTATGTAAAGAGGGACTGTTGATTTAAGTTAAGCCATGAAGTTCATCTTTTGTTACAGAGAAGAGATGGAAGCAGTGGATAACATACACAAAGACTGAAAAACAAATCACCAGAAACTCACCAGTGGAGAGAGAAGTTGTTTAGCTTTAACTGTTTGGGTGTTTTTTCTGGTTTAATTATCATATATGTGCAAGTGAAAGGGAAAAGATATAATATTATTGTCAGATTGATTGCTATAGCTGAACTTGAAAGCAACAGAAAAATATCGACAAATTGAGGTAAGATGGAGAAATAGATCCCACTTTAACCATGCCTCCATCTCCAAATGCATTAAACTGTTTTCCTCAGTGAGTATAAATGTACCTCCATTATTAATAGGAGTCATGACTATCAGATCACTAATACGTAAATGAACAATGTCTGAATATGTAAACGTACATACAGGTAGATGTGACTTCATATCTGTAAAATGTTGAGCACTATAAAAAAGAAAAGGTGAGTCAGTTAAGTATAGAAACACTTATTATGGTTAAAAGTACTCTAAAAGATTGTGTAGCATCATGTGTAGTTTTGCAACACTGAGGTTAGAAAAAAGGTCACTTTGTGCAGGGCTATACTGGGGACGTTTTTAAATGCTTATGGGAGGGAACTAATGGAAGGGAAATATCATATGGTCAAAACCAGAGATTTGTCATTTGTGGAGACTGATAATCAAAACTTTCTGTATGTGTACAATTTGCAAGCATTCCAATTTAATGAAAAAGGGTGTGGGTTTTTTTCTGAAAGAGACAACCAGGTAATGTTAGAAATGTACAACTATGTTAAAAGAAAAACATGTTGACACTGGGGTCATATAATTGTAAATCCACCTGCTTACTCAGGGTGTGGTAACCCAAAAGATGTTCTGTTTTAACCTTGAAGTTTATCAGTTAAGATGGATTAGAGCAAGATAATACTTTCTGGATGGTTTTACTGTCCAGATATTGGTGGTTTAAATTGCAGAGCAACCTGTGAAAAACATCTGTGAAGACCTGCATCTACAGTCATCAGATGATTGCTTATATTTTAACTTAAGCAAACGCAACTTTATAGGTTGGTTAGAAACAGGTCACTTGTGTATGTAAATCTTTTCAGTGCATAAAGTGACAAAAATATGTGTATTTATAGTGTAATCTTGATGAGGGGACCTGATTACAACTACACGACATGCATAGAAGTGACCATCAAACTCCATCACGTAAATGCTGTGGTTTGATAACTTTAAATTAGTGCCTTTAGGTACCTGCTGAACTACTGAGGTGCATGTTGAACACCCCACCTTTACTGGATTTGTCAGCTAGGTAGATTTCCAGAAATTATAGTCTGTTAGAATAACAAGGAGATTACTCATATTGTAGCCATGACTGGAATCCCTCCTAATGGTGGCTTGCCACAGTTACAGGCATTTTCAAATGGGGCTTTCCTTTTTACAGTTGTCTTTTCAATTGTTATAATGATTTTGTTAACAGCGCAAATTGTTTTGCCTATAAAAATGAAATGCTTAGCAAAATGAGTAACAGCAATACACCAGAGTTGTGAATTACAGGCCATCCACAGACCTGTAAAGGTCATTACAAGGCTGAAATGGATAGGAAATAGCAGATGACTCCTTGAAGAGCCTTTGCTCAGTCCTGATCAGGAGCTTTTAGTTGAAAGGGTGTTTGCAATATCCTTTCTGCTCTTGTGAGTGATATAGCCTGCAGTTTGCAGACTATCAGAAGGGGAAGTTTTGGTTGCCTGTAATAACACTGTGTATGTAATATTAGAAATAATACCTGCTGTCAGTTGGGTGTCAATGAACCAGATTTCATGGACTGGCCCTGCAGTAGTTTGTCCTGAAATTGCAGCGCTTCTCTGAGCTTCCTTGCTTTTCAGAGTAATAACTTTGTGATGAACATGAAAGATTTTGTAGAAATTTGCCTTCAACTGGAGAATGAGATTCTGGGGCCAAATTCCAGTGTACCAGAATGGAAAGGGCATGCTGGTAGGAAACAGCATCACAAAGCATATAGTCAAAGAAATGGAAACAAAACTGCAGTGTCCTAGACCACAGAACAGTGCAGATACCATCAGTGAAAGGACAAGATTGGCTCAGAGTGATGTGCATCCCAGAAAGGCAGGACAACGGCCCCACTGTAGCTTATTTCTGTGAATACAGAGGACTAACACAGTAACAACCCATAGCAGAAGGCAATAGTGCAGTGTTAGTGGCTTACAGACAGTATTAAATCTTTCAGAACATAGAAAAATATCCCTGCAAAGCAGGGTGATTTTGAAAAGACTGATAGTGAAAGGTAAAGAAGTCTGACGTGAGTCTTCTCAGGAAACTTGTTCAAAATACTATCTAGAGTCCTCATCATTACAAAGGTATGCAATACCTAATATCAGTTTGTGGCAGCCACACAAGCCATCACAGACAGAGATGATCATTTATTGATGCAGGACAACTGTTGTGTGACTCTTCACTCAATGAATTTATTACATGAAATTATTCACACCATAGTTTGCAAGAGCCTGGTGTTCCCAAATTAGCCTCAGCAGTCTTAGCATCATGTAACAGTGGATCTAACAGTCTATTTCCCAATAAAATTGAAGGGTCACCTTAGCCTATTGTGTCAGTGTCACGTCCCACTCAGATGAGGGAGACAAGTGACTCAGATTCGCAAATCCCCAACGGAGCGGACAAATCTCCAAGTCCAAACATTTATTAACTACCCACAATGTACTAGTTGAACACATGATAATTGGCTAAGTATATAGCAAGTTGTGGCAAGCAATACAATATGCCTTGCATTTCTTAATGGATAAGGGAAAAGAGGGAGATAGAGGGAATGGGGAAATACAGATCACCGGTCTGGGTTTCTGCGCTGATCCCACCAGTGAGGGTTCCAGGAGGCAGCCGTCTATTTCGCTTGCATCCGTCTTCTTTGCTTCACTGCACTCTCCAGGCCCCTCTTTTCTTTCCCCCCCCTTGACTTATACACACTTTCCTTGGGTCCATCCCCTAGGTCGATCCACATACCTATGTATCCCCATGGGAGGGGTAAGGTGTTTCATGGGATGATGTAATTAGCATGATCATGTTAGCCCTCGTTAGCATATTGAGGGGTGTTAACTTTAATATGCATTTCATGGATAATGAAGCAAAGGCCATTCACCAGACAGATGGCTCTTGAAATTTGGCCAGGTGCATCAGAGTAGAGTCGTCCTGTCTTCACAGGGCTCCCTCCTCCAGCTGCATCTTGTGTTATTCGGGCAGCCTTATCAGCTTTGACCTCCACGGAACGCACCCTGTGACTCATAGTTTTGTCTTGCGAGTGTTTGAGGCATTTCTTCGATCAGCCTCAACTTTTGCTTTCTCAGGCTGTTTTTCTTAGTTTCTCACAGGCCTGGTTTCTCCTCTCTCACAGTCAGGGCCTGATCCTGTACCACAGTGCAAATAGTCTTCTCAATTGTAACAACACTTTCTGGGAACTGCAACAACATTTTAAATGGATAAATCCTCCTGAATAATGTGTTCATACATTTTAAATCTCCTGTCCGCATTTTTCTTTTTTTACCTTAACTTACCATGTGTGGATCTACGGTAACATCAGCGGAGCTACAGCATTTATTATAAGTTAAAGTGCAGAGCACCTGTAAGGTAAAACCAAATTGAATATATGGCAGTTTAGGCAAAATAGCAGCATTTTCAGCATTCCATACAGGGCTAGAGTAAACTTACCCTCTTTTTCTGTGTTTGCAGGGTCTAACCACAGATTCACCATATACTTCTTGTGGTTTTTAATTGGTGTCTAATTTTCCCAAAGCATTGGGCAGATCATTTTGAAATGTCCATAAAACATACATTTTAAGCAAACAGAGCACCAAGTTGAATTTCAGTCTTTGCTTACATGTGCAAGTTGAAAGAGCCAAAGGTGCAATAGGGCTACTGCAAATTCTGTTCTGTGCCCTGGAAGAACCTTACACTAGCAGGATAAGTGGTTTAACTGATGATTCAATTTAAACCTTTTCTGATTGTAATGAAGTGACAGTATCTTTCTGTAACAGGAGAGTTTGTTATAGGAAATTTTAGTGAAAGGCTCTTTCATTCTGTCTTTACTGTTTTTAATCACTTTGTATTAAATGCATTTATGATCCTTCTGCCAATTTACTTCATGCACAGCCTGAGTGTTTTAACTAGAGAAGAAACTAAAGTTCTGATTTTTAAGTCTTTTCAAAGGATGAAGTGTTGGATTTGTCCTTTTTACAGTGAAAAGGATGAGTCAAGATAGCCACTTCTGAGACTGGATTTAGCCTTAAGGTCTGGATTCTATGACTTTCAAAAAAATTTAGTTAGCATTTTTCCCTTGGCTTTTAATACTCTAATATTTTAGTTTCATTCATATTTAAGTATTTTTTTAATGTCTTGATAATGTCATTTCTCTGTGTATGTCCTGTCATCCTTTATATTCTAGTGTTTAATATGAAGACTTTCTTTCTACTCCCAATATCTTCTTCTTTATGAAACTTACATTTAATTTTTAACTATATATATATATTTAGACTCTATTTAGCCCTTACATAAGTGGATGTATCTCCCAGGAACTTGAAGGCACTTGTATCTATTTATGCAAACCTGAATTTGACCCACTGCTTTCTTTGTGAATAAGGAACAAGGAACAACAAGGAGCTTAGTCATGAACCATGTCATTATTTATACAGAATTCATTGGACCCATTTCTTTGTTGATATTACATAAATATATCAAAGCCTTCACATCCATGAATTGCTTAGCAACGCATGCTTTTTGTGTGTTCTTAATAAGACTCTTGAGTGCTCAGATTTATTGCTGGATGAATGGTATTGAATTAGAACCTGAGATCCTTAGATTAACAGCCTGATTGCTGTCTCTGGTTTCGTGGGTCTCCCATTAGTCAGAACTGTGTATTCAAACTCCAGGTATGGATGAGAGCATAAAAAAAGTGAAAATAGTTGGATTTTGAAGGGCGGGGAGAGATACGTTCACACTAGGCTCAGAAAACGCTCTTTGTATTATGAGTGGGCACTTCCAAGTCAAATTTTCTTCCTCCATATTTTTTGCTGATATTTTATCCTTCTAAATGAACTTATCTGCTCTCCCTCAGTTCATTTAGATATTTTTTGTACTTTCAAAGCTTGTTAGCACACTTCTTATATTAGTCAAACTAACACAAAAGAACTTTTAAAAACTACCGAAAGAAAAATTTCTACCCAATTTTAAAGATGCAGGGAGGAGGGTACCTAGTGAACTCTGAAAAAAAGATCTTTGAGTATTTTTGGCTAGAAAAAAAGCCCACTAAGTTTAAATCCTGAAAGCACCACAGCTAATAAACTTTGGAAAAGTACCTATTTTGTGTCATGCTCAGCCTCAGATAACAAAGGGCATTTTTCTGTTTAAACATTCTACCTGGGGTTGTGACTGGACAATAACATATGATGCTGTGATTATTACTGAATAAACAGTTTAAACAGGCTTTATAATAATTTTTGCAACTCAAGAATTTTAATTCTTATATGTAATACCCATGTATTTAATGATCTGTATAGTTGTATAATTGTTTATATTTTATGAACAAACTTTTTTATATATGATAGAAAGAAAAAGGTTCAACAAAAGGAGAGAAATATGTGAGCAGAGAGAAGAAGACATCAGATTTATGAGAAATACATCGAGGAATATAAAAATATGCAACACCTTTCAAACTAGATGTTAAAGTTGAAATTAGCAGCTGGCATGACATGGAAAATTGGTGTCTTCTATTAGGTCAGCAAGCTGGGGTTCTGAAAAGTCCCAGTATAATTTTTGTTTCATCCTGAAAACCTGGAAATTGTATTCTTATGTTTTCCTAATTTCTAAGTATTTTCCAAAGTAATAAAAACCATGAAGCATTTATTATGCCTTATCGCACTGACAGAATCCTATTAGTGGGGCAATAGCAGGTAAAATAGAAATGACGGAGCCAAAAGTTACTAAAAGCTTGAGAGACTGTGGCCATGGATGACATGAAGGCACACTGATATCTAAGAGAAGTGGCTCATCAATGAATGGTTAGAATGGCTTGGCTTGCTATAACTTTGACTGCTTCCTAAGTATTTCTGAGAAGACCATCAGTTTTTCCCCAGTGTTAAGGGAGAGAAAGAAAAAAATGTTTGTAACCTTTAAGAACAATCTGAAGAGTGCCCTTATGACCTATTGGGTAATCAGACTTAAGGGGAAAAAAATTCTGTTGAAGATTCTACAGCAAATCACAGAATCACAGAATCACAGAATCATTCAGGTTGGAAACAGACCCTTGGGATCATCGAGTCCAACCATCAGCCCTACTCTACAAAGTTCTCCCCTACACCATATCCCCCAGCATCTCATCTAAACGACCCTTAAACACATTCAGGGATGGTGACTCCACCACCTCCCTGGGCAACCTATTCCACTGTCTGACCACTCTTTCTGTGAAAAATTTTTTCCTAATGTCCAGTCTTGTTTTGCTGATTAAGGATACCAATTAAACTCGGACACCAGATTGAAAAGAGTAGGCGTACTTTACTAGTGATAACCAAGTAATGTAACAGCATAAGAAGAAGCAGAACAGTGCACTTAAAGCAACAAACAGGAAAGTACAGGGTAATACATCAAATCATTACTACATGAGAGAGAGAATAGTGATTAAGAGAAATACATCACCACTTGCATATATTATCATCATCATCCAGATCTGCAGACGCTGGGGAGCCCCAGTTACAGCGAGGATTTGGAGAGCCTGTCCCGGCAAGTGGGAAATCCTACGCGGTGCGTCCACCCGTAGGTGAGGCATCCAAAGTCGCTGCAAACAGGCCCAGCCAGAATAGCTGGCACCTTTGTTTTGAGCGGAAAATATCTGGTTTCATTCTCCTGTTGGATTCCACCCGAAGCCTGGCCAGGGCTCGGGGGGGAACCAAGGGAGTTTCTAACAAGGCCAAATACTTAGGTTCTCAGCCTTGAAAAAGGCTGCAAAAGGAAAGTTGGATACATTCTCTCCCCTCTACTGATTATATTTTGTCTTTCACTAGCGAGTTTACGTATTTTACTAATGACTACATGCTAAGTTAGCAGCTTCAGCTTGGGGCCTGTTGTTCAGGCTGCAGTATTTCAATGCTTTAGCACTTTTTACACCAGCATAAGTGGGTTGTTATAACTTAGTACAATACCTACTAGCACAATGGTTATCAGTTATAAAATATACAGGATTTATCTATAGGTCAACTCTGGCTTGGGCCTGTTGTCCAAGCCTTAGCACTTCAAGCCTATACCTCCCCTGTTGCAGTTTAAAGCCATTCCCTCTTGTTCTATCACTAATTACCTGTGAGAAGAGACCAGCACCAACCTCTCTACGATGTCCTTTCAGGTAGTTGTAGAGAGTGATGAGGTCTCCCCTCAGCCTTCTCTTCCTCAAGCTAAACAGTCCCAGCTCCTTCAATCGCTCCTCATAGGATCTGTTCCCCAGGCCCTTCACCAGCTTCGTTGCCCTCCTCTGCACTCTCTCCAGCACCTCGATATCCCTCTCGTATTGAGGTGCCCAAAACTGGACACAATACTCCAGGTGTGGCCTCACCAGTGCAGAGTACAGGGGGACTATCACCTCCCTACTTCTGCTGGTCACACTATTTCTAATACAAGCCAGCATGCCATTGGCTTTCTTGGCCACCTGGGCACACTGCTGGCTCATGTTCAGCTGCTTGTCAGTTAGAACCCCCAGATCCTTCTCTTCCAAACAGCTCTCCAGCCACACCTCCCCAAGCCTGTAGCCATGCATGGGGTTGTTGTGGCCCAAGTGCAGGACCTGGCACTTGGCCTTGTTGAAGCTCATCCCCTTAACGTTGGCCCACCAATCCAATCTATCCAAGTCTCTCTGTAGAGCCTCCCTATCTTCATGCAGATTGACACTCCCGCTTAACTTGGTGTCATCTGTGAACTTACTGATGATACACTCTATGTCCTTATCAAGATCATCAATAAAGATGTTAAACAGAAATGGCCCCAACACCGAGCCCTGAGGAACACCACTTGTGACCGGCCACCATCTGGATTTAGCTCCATTGACCACCACTCTCTGGGACCGTCCATCCGGCCAGTGCTTGATCCAGCAGACCGTTTGCTCATCCAGGCCATGGGCAGCCAGTTTTTCTATGAGAATTCTATGAGGAACAATGTCGAATGTTTTTCAAAAATCCAGGTAGATAATATCCACATCTTTTCCCTCGTCCAATAGTTGGGTCATCTTGTCATAGAAGGAGATCAGGTTTGTCAGGCAGGACCTGCCTTTCATAAACCCATGCTGACTAGGCCTGTTCCCCTGGCTGTCCATTATATGACTTTTAATGGCACTCGAGATGACCTGCTCCATGACCTTCCCTGGCACCGAGGTCAGACTGACAGGGCTATAGTTTCCCAGATCCTCCTTTCTGCCTCTCTTGTAGATGGGTGCCACATCTGCCACCCTCCAGTCCAATGAGACCTCCCCAGTTAGCCATGATTTCAGGCAAATCATGGAAAGCGGCTTGGCGAGCACATCTGCCAACTCTTTCAGCTCCCTTGGGTGTAATCCATCTGGTCCCACAGACTTGTGTGCATCCAAGTGGTAAAATGATTTAGTTCACTTTATTTTTCAGTCTTCACAGTGCTGTCTTTGCAGATTATGAGGCTTTTAGCAAATATGATAAGATGATAGTCCATGTTACAAAAAGAATAGCAGTTACCAAATACTTGTGCAATAATTCTCCTGAGGTGATATAAATAAGGTAGACAGAAGTGGTAGGAAACAAGGAAATTAACTGACTAATGTTACGGACCCTGATCAAGGAAAGAGACAGCATGCCAGCATTAAAGTGTTGTCCAGATTTACCTAATGTAACCGGCAAGAGTTATATTCATTTCAAGGGTAGAGGAGTTCAGTTTATTTGAATTCCTTGAGTATTCAACCGAATACAATGCTGTGAATAGAAATGTAAGCACAGAACTTTGTTAGGCCTGATGATCTGGAAAGTGAGAGGATGTTTTTGGATGTGTTTTCTGTACAGAAAAGAAGTCACAGGGATAGCTTGGAGGCAGATGAGCACTTTTAGTGTTCAAGTTTCTCAATGTCAGCTTCAATTGGAGGTATGTGGCTTCTCCTCTATATCCAGAAAACATATAAAAATCAGTAAGTACAATGGGTCAAACAATACAGAAGTAATATAATAACGTATTTTAGGTAAATGGAGGCAAACTGGGCCTAGTCTGGTACATCTTGTGAGTCTTGTTAAGTAAAGAAAATGGAACTGGAAAAAGGAGCCAAGAACCAGGATGAATCAGACCTGAAAAGGAGGAGGTCAATGTGTAGAGGGTGTGGGAGTCAAGCTGGGTAAAAGCAGCTTCTGTGCTATCCTAGAGTCCAAGAACAGATTCCTGAGGTTCCCAAACCTTGGCTGGCACCAAATACCTTTGAAAGGTGCTGGCACTGTCCCAGATGTACCTGTGGACACAAAGGATAATAAACCATTGCTGGTCTCATTAATGCAAAGAGCAGAAAGAAATATAACCTAGTTCATGAACCACATAGAGGATGACATTTCACAGGGCTGCTCTTTCTACTTGTTTTGGATTTTTCACGTGGGAGATGAGATAAAAAGTCTCTTCACTAAAAGAGTATCATTGCAAGCTAGAGCAGCCATGCATCCTCTTCCTGGCCCCTTCATATGTAGGTTCTGTAACAGACTTACTAAATGACACTTGAATTCAGGCTGTAAATAAGGGTCATAGCTGAGTCTAGTCTTACTTGCTACTGAAACTGGAAAGGATTATCTGAGACCATGGAGTGCAGGAAGAAAACATAGTTGTGTGTTTAAGGTTGCAAATACAGTCCAGTTGAACAGGATTGTGTCTCTGCCTCTACTATGGATACAACTTTGTAAAACTACTTACCAGATATGCTGTGTTTCTTATTTTTGGGGACCTAGACTGATATGGAAGAGTCAAATTTATAAAACTGTCTAGTATTTACAGCTGCAGCTGAAGACAGTGATAGTTGTCTTTCAAGCGTAAAGTAATATAATGCTAACTACCCTCAAAAATCAGTTTGCTGGTGTTTCAGAATGGCTCTTAAGACTGATGAAAAATTTTGATCCTATTTTTTCTGTGCTCCAGTGCCTCACCTGTAAAATGAGAATAACATCATTCTTCAGAGAGGCTTATGAATGCTTGTGAATTATTCATATTCCATTTTTATGAACATGACAAAAAACCCTGAGGAAATTAACAATTTGGTCCTCCTAGCAGGGTTTGGAATGTAGTTGTCAGTAAAACGGTGGTTTATTGAAATGTACCAGTATCACATAAATGAAATTGGTTTTAAAATTCACGCTGAATATAAAATAGGAGAATTACACTTCTTTTGAAAGTAAGTCAGTTGCAAACACATGTTATATATAAAGTTGGTCAGAAGCTGAGCTCCCTGTCTAGATGAACATTAGTTGGAGGGACTAAGTACTGTTTGTTGGAGATGCCAACAGAAGCAGGACGGAAACTAACAGCAGCAGAATTAATGCTAGTGTAGCTTGAAAAATGTAAGAAAGGAAAATGCTTCTTGTTTGACACCTACTGAGTTCAGCAAAATACCTCTTCATGACTGTCCATTCTTTCTAAATGAAAGAGATTGAATTAACAGAATGCTTGATTCCATCACTAGTCTCCCCTTTTAAAGGGAACACCCACAAGATCTTGAATGTTGACTGATCTTTCAGAGGAAAACAGGCCACCCTCTGAATAATGAATATAAAACAAAATATTAAATAGTTGCTCATCAAGTGACACTACATACTGTGTACTCTGACCAGACTAGAGGTCCTGGGTACAGAAAAAGAGTTTGTATAATAAATATCATAATACAGACACAAAATATCAGAGTAATTGTTGCAGGAGAAATCTTTATTCTATGCTAGATTTATTCTTTAAATCTTTATTCTATTCTAGATTTTACAACTCTATTAATATTTTTTCAGTTCTGTGTGTATATCAGGTAGAGAATCAGTACATAAACTGAGATCTACACACTATCAGTTCTTCCCAGACAACTTAATCCTATATATAATAAGAGATTTTACAAAAATCTTTATGAACTCATAAATAGAAGACACTTGAAAAGGAGAAACTAAAATATTGTATTAAAAACTATTCCTTTGTACCATATTGAAATTAGAATCATGGCTGAGGTTTGCAGAACAGGATGGAGAATATAAACTAAAATCTTACATTAAAATTAGTTAAATTCAGAGTTTGTCAAAGCATTTTAGTCACGTATTCTGTCTCATTAAAGAAAAAATATTTAGTGGAAATATATCTATTTTCACAACACTTTGCCACGGACATTTTTTGAGGTAATTTCTGACCAGAGAGAGAAAGGAAGTGAGTGAGAGATGCTGACAGACCAACCTTAACTGCAAACCTGAGGGTTCTTTTAAACCCCAGACAGCCCCATCATCTCCGGGGCCTGCCCTTCCCACTGGCCAGGGACTCCAGTCCCACTGGTCTCGAGTTCATTCAGATACTGGAACCATCCCTCAGCATTGTGGCAAATAGTAAAACCAGTAGTAAAACTGTTTGTCACAGAATACATAGACAATAATACGGTGGTGGTGTTTGGCTTTCCATCAGCCAGAAGTAAAGACCATTTACCATAGTCTCCGTATTCTGTGGAAGGTCATGTAGTTGCTAATTCAACATCAGCTACTCCATACACATGAAACAGTGTTCTTACCATGTTTACGATACGTGCATTATTGCCTTGTTTATAGATCATTTTTGACTTTCAGTAAATCTTTTGAATGAGCTATTGCTACCTACACATTCACCTAAGTCAGCAGAAGTACAAGCACCCCGTCTTTCTAATTAAGCCTATTGAAATAATTCAGCAATTAAACCCAAAGCTTAAGCAAGCACCTCTGTTTCCATTTTACTTGCCCATGGTCTTTGCAGAATGTCAAATGATAGTAGACTTATTCTCCACAGCCCAGTCAATACATCAGTGCCAAATGTAGGGAAAATGCTAGTTTATCGCTTTTGCACGCTATTCAATTACTCTATGTACATAAATGACAACACAGGGCAATGCTAAGCTGAGTCTAGAGAGACTAGAATCTTGAATGGAACAGAAAGATAAATCATTCCCACTTCTTTAATTCTTTGAAGAGACTGGAGTAAGTTTTTTTTCCACGTTAATCAGTTCTGAATAGAACATAAACACAGAAAGGAAAAGATCTTCAAACAAGAGTAAACAAAAAATACCATATTTTAATCAGATAAAATGGCCATATGGGACAGGGAAAGTTCATGAAATCACTATTGGTCTAGCACTCACTAAAATTTTGTTTCAAAATAGGATGGGAGGAATTAATGATGACCAAAATTCTGAGTTCAAATCATTAAAAGACGACACAAGAGAAATTACAGATGTGTATGTCCATGGATCAACTCTGGTTTTATATAAAGCAATGTAAACTCTAGAGTGACCAGTGACGACAGACATTTCCAGAACAGTAGAAGCTCCAACTATGAAAGCTGCCAAGTCTTTTCCCTCTCCTACAAGATAGCACACATGTCATCTTAATAATATGCTTAACTGTGATTGAAGTCAAGAGAACTTTGGCATAAGTTTAAAGTAGTTGAACATATGGTTGTGTGATTTACTGGCTCAGATTCTCTAATTGCAGCTGGGAAAGGCTGGACAACAGATAAAGATCTTTGTAATTCTAGATCTAGACAAGAGTACCAAAAATACTGAGAGTAATTAGGACAACACTCGCTGGAGAGGAAGAAATAAATTTTGGTTCTTTCATAAGCAATAATGTCCTAGATATAAACTTATGCAAGGAATAATATCTTTTGTGGTTTTTTCTTACATGCAGTGAAAAGAAATAATCCTTTGTTTAAAGACAAAGAAAAGTCTGATAAAATGACCTAGTAGAGTGACCACCAATTTTGGCTACATTTAGACTAAAAGGGCAAATTTAGAGGTCCAGTCTCATGAAATGTGAATCTAAGGGAACCAAGACAAGGAGAAAAATCTGAGTTTACATTAATATAGCCTACATCATAGGATCAGGAGAAGATGCAAGTGCTGCCAACTCAGGTTCTGCTTTAAGTTTAGTCCATTATTTAAAATGATTATAGGTAAAATAAAAACAAGAACTTCCGTCAGTTCACGTAAGAACTGGCTAACATTCCAGTCCTGTAAAACATCTATCTGCCACCATGAAGCTGAGATCTGTACCATGAGTCGGTAGGCCAGCAATCACATTAGGCTTATATTGTAATACATTTATAATTGTGATAGCCACTTTGAAATAATACCAAATGATGGAGCACAATAGATCTATAAATATATTAGACAAGATGAAATAATTTATGTTCAAAGAAGACAGATATGAGATGTGGAAATTTTTGAATGATCAGATATCTATATCCATGATGATCTATGGCAATTTTTGTAATATACAGTGCAATATGAAGTATTAGCCCACAACAAGATAATTTTAAGGGCCAAATAATTCTCTGAACAGTCCAATCCTTGATCAAAGACAGAATCCTTCATGTAGCTAGGCTTGCACAAGAGCAGTCATGGTAAAGGAAAGGCTCAAAAGAATTACTCAGTGCCTAATGAAAAGGACAGATTGAGGCTCCAAAATCATCCATTAAAAACCCTGTAGGATGAATAATAATTAAAGCTACATGAAAAACAATTGACTACAGAAAAGCTTTTGGTATGCAGTATAGCATACAAGTACAGCCTTGCTATCTGTTATGGAGGTTTGAATAGATGTCTTGAAATGAGGGCATCCTTCAAGTTATCTTAGTTTAGTGATCTCCTTACCACAGGTTCTCTGGGGAATTCATGTTTTTCTTCTTGTGTATCTTCAGGCTTCTGTGTGGGAGACTGACAAGAAGTATTACTAATGCAAACGAGATTAGGCTACTCTTTCTTAAACACTTGAAATCCTCATTCCCAGTGGAGAATTGTATATTATATTTACTGAGGCATATGTTAACAAAATAAAAATGGAGACATTTGACCCTCAAGATTTGTCTCCTTCTGAAGCTGGTACAGGAAATTGTTCCAATCTGGGGCTTGCTCAGATGTCAGATTGGTGCCTGATGACCATGCTTAAGGCTGCTGTAAAGTATGTTGTTTTGAAACATCCATTACAAGGATGTGCCAAGAACGAAGAGCATCACATCTTCTCTGAGCATGGATTTGATAGGAAAAATTGCTGAGTGGTTACTCTTAGGGAAGCATTGTGGTAGCAAAATTATTCTTCTTACATGATTTGGTGTAAGAACAAAGCATTCTAAAGAAAGAAATCACTTAAAAGTCTTTGTAAATAAGTAACATTAGAAGAAGCTTAATTGTATAAAAATTCAATGAGCCAAGACAAAATTAAAGCTTATTTGGTCTTTATTGCTCCATTTCAAAGCTTGACTACTTTTATAGTTTTCTAATCATTCTGTAAAACATGAACGGGGGGGGGGGGGGGGGGGCGGGGGGGGCGGGGGGGGGAACCTCTCTGGTGTCAGCAGCAACTTTTTTTATCCTGATTTTTGATTTTCTCATGAGGTTATGCATGACCTTCAATAACATACCTTCAAAGCCTCAGGACTGGAAGATTCTTTCTTTCCAGGATGTGTCTTGTTAAGGGCTGATCTTTAGCCAGACTCCATAACCACCATGGGAGCAGCTTTTGTCCGTGGACTTACAAACATTTGTGAATAAAAGTTATTATTTCCAGTGCTCCTTTGTGCAGGCTATTGTGTTTGTAAATACTGATTGTATCAAGATAACCTTAATAAGCTTTCTGTCATGACAGCTTGCCTTGGAAGGCTCATTTGGCTGGAGGAACTATCCATATATTATCACTTTCTATACAGAACAAGCAATGGTGTCAGATTAGGCCTAACAGAGGTTTTCATATTTGAACGAGTGTTCTCTTTCTCTAATTTTTATTTCATTGGCATTACAAAACTGCTTGATGAGCACTAATTAATCTACAGTTAAATTCAGCATTACTATTCCCATATCATTAGTGGGGTAGGAAAGTAACAGGATTTCATGTCCAGCCTATCTCTAAGAAACAAGCTATTGCTAGAACTGAGGCACAGCACAAGTCTCCCTCTTCTGAGCGCAGCTCATTCTTCTGAAGAAACTCTCTTCTGACCTGTGGTATCACATACCTACCTCCCTCTAGCCAGTAGTTCACTCTCAGTTCATTCTCCCTGTCCATGGGCCATCTAGCCCTTCTGCTCCCTCAGCCAAGGCCAGTGCTTGTATGGGCTGGATCAGGGAGCTGAGCCAGGTGAAAATGAAGAGATTTTTTGGATTTTGTGTGTGTGTGAGTTTGGGTTAACTTCCAGATGCCCCAGTTCCCCAATCCAACTGACCACATGGCTGCTTGAGTGCTCACACTGGCAAAAGGGAGACAGCAGAGTTTGGTGCAGGGATGCCTCTCTCAGGCACAGCTCAATTTTAGGTTGGTTTAAGCTGGTCACAAAACCGTGTCCATATCTTTGGAGAAATGGAGCCTTCAGAGAGCCATATGGTTTAATAAATGACAGTATAACCAGTACACAGCCAGGATGGATTAATACCAGAAAAGACTTGCCAGCTGCTTTCAGTGAGGTCAAGAAAGTGGTATATTTATTTATTGCACCACTAAACATTAATTTTTAAACTGCTGATCAGCAAATTCATAGCTATTGTATATCTAGAAAGCTCCTTTTTCATTTCTCTCCCAGAAGAAAAATGTTAGTTCAAAACATCACAATGTGTACTTTTCACTGATAGGAGATTTCAGCTCATACTGTTTACTTGGTTGTCTGTGTAGAGGCCCATTATGCATAAATCAGTGCAGAGAAATAGAGGATTTATTACACGATGATGTTTTCCAAAAATGCCTTAATTTCTTGTTCAGGAAATGGCACCATTGTTTACTTGAAACAGATATGTTAAGCGGCGGCCTGGAGGAGT
Source organism: Strix aluco (assembly GCF_031877795.1). Classification (NCBI taxonomy): domain Eukaryota; kingdom Metazoa; phylum Chordata; class Aves; order Strigiformes; family Strigidae; genus Strix; species Strix aluco. The sequence goes on from NC_133935.1 coordinate 48,994,221, forward strand.
TTTGTTTAAGGAGACAGATTAGCCATCATTGTGAGTAAGAGTGTTTCATTGTTCTTGACAATGGCAAATAGGAAGATATTTTGATCTGAAGGTAACTAGCAAAAATGGTGAAATGATATTCCAAAGCTTGATGAATTTTCCAACAGTTGAAAGCTGAAATTAGTCCAGTTCTTGGGACAAATTTCAGATTACTCAAAAGTATTGCTTCATATCAACAAGAAATCAGCTATGAAGAATCTCTGTAATTTCCATGGTACTAACTGCAATGCATTTCATATACAGATTAGCAGACCTGACAAGATGCTATGTCAACATCTTAAATCCCTCAAATTTTGTTATCCTGGGGACAGATTAGCAAGATGTTAGTGAGCAGAAAGATTACTCTCAGTCCTTTTGCATATGAACCCCCCCCCCAAATCCTCTCAACCTTTTTTCCCACCAACAGTATCTATAAGCCTTCCACCTTCCAGCCCCTTCTCCCCAAGCTCCAGTCCTCCCACTTCCTCAAGACCTCTATGGACATTTCTCACCTTCCTTCTTCCCATTTACTTCCCTGAAATCCATTGGTCCCCAGCCCACTGAACTTCCCATCAAACCTCCTGGCTTTCCCCATTTGCTGTGCTCTTACCTACCCAGGGACCCATTATGCCACAGGTACAAAATTAAGTTCTGCCTTTCCAGAGATAATTTATTTTCAAATTACATCCAATTCTGGTGAACTACTGAAAGGGCAAGTATAAGCCAATTTAAGAGGAGAAAGATAAAACTGAAACATTTTACAATTGTATTACAATACCCAACACACAACACTCAAGACATTTGTCTTGAACGAGATCATGTTCCCATGCTTCAACCCCCTGTGGAGCAGAACTGACCTGTTCCACCATAGCACATAACAATGTGTTGTCATACGGTAGCTCAAAATCTCTGCTGTATGCAGATTTTGCTGTTTGCAAGACGGGATGAGCGAGAGGCTTGTCAGGCAGCTAGCTGTGGTTCCAGATTCTTCAGCTAATTCAGTGCTTGTCTGGACAGCTCTAAACTATACCAGCTGCTAATAGTCCCCCTTGGGATCATTTTCTAATTGCAGATTACCAGACACAGCAGAGCATCCTTTCTTCTCCAGGGGTGATCCTTATGCTGGGATGGAGGCAAGGAGATTTATGAACCAAGTATGCAAGCCTCAGCTAAGAACTGCCTGCATGGTAGAGACAATAATAAATTGGTGAACACTTGAGCAATTTCTGGTGCTTTGTGCTCTTTCATGCAGGAAGTCTATCTGTTGCCTTACTAATATCAGCCTGTTGTTTCATCAGTGTGGGTATTATACACCAGAATGGCTTCACTGCAGTTCATTCAGGTGACTGGTATCTGGGTTTATGCTAATCCAGGACTGTGCTGCCCTAACAAATTCACGTATCTGTGTCATCACTTGTACTGAACTCACTTCTCTGGTCCATCTGACTTGAGAAAGCCTTTATCTCGTGTTTTTCCCACACTAGAAATCTGATGTCAGGTCCTTGGTGTTACATCCATTGATGCAAAGAACAGGAAGTCTGTATGCCTAGGACATGATTTGAATTGAGGAAGTTTTAATAGCAGTGGTGATCCTTAAAAATTTAATCCTTGTTAGTGAACTCTTTGTATTTATTGCCAAAAATACTTTGAAGTTTTAGGTATAACATGGGGCACTCATTTTTCTTAATAATCTTTGGACAGTGCAGAAATCCTGCATGAAAGATGACAAAACACTGAGTAAGATTTCAAATTTCAAGATTACGTCTGTCAATGGCTCTCCAAAATCACAGAAGTTTCCAGAAGATCTTTTTACTGCTGATACCTATCTTAACGTTGTGTCTGCGAAGTGTCAGTCTTGCGGTGCTACCTAACTACTGCGTGAAGAATAATTCTTCGTACCTGTTGCTTGTGATAGGATTTTCTTCACCTGTCGCTAGAGGGCAACACAGCTACTCATATCATTACACCACCCCGATATACTCTCAAGCAACTCTGCTGAGATACACGGGTGCGAATTACAGGTCAAAATTTGTGGGTTTTTTTCCCCTAGAGAACCCATGCTCACGTGCTAGCTTTAATAGTTACTTGTTGAATACTTTTGAATGGACAATCCGGAATGACACTGAGAGGAGACCAGTTAATGCTGTTTACAGCAGTAGGACTTCTCTGTTTATCTCACTTCCTCATAGAGGACATTGTCCACTGCCATGCTAAGAACAATCACTGCAATCAGGTTCAGACATGTAGTCCCTGATTTTCAACTACTGATGCCAATGGGAGATTTATCGCTGACTTAATTTCGTACAGGATTTGGTCTTTGGTACTGACTTTTACCCATAACTGCGTATACCAGAATATTATTTGACCAGGTTGGATTAAACTGACCTTCTGAAAAGTGATGCAAGAGCAACAGAATCACAGAATCACAGAATCATCTCGGTTGGAAGGGACCTTGAAGATCATCTAGTCCAACCGTTAACCTAGCACTGACAGATCCCAACTACACCATATCCCTCAGTGCTATGTCAGCCCGACTCTTAAAACACCTCCAGGGATGGGGACTCCACCACCTCCCTGAGCAGCCCATTCCAACGCCTAACAACCCGTTCTGTAAAGAAATGCTTCCTAATATCCAGTCTAAACCTTCCCTGGTGCAACTTGAGACCATTACCTCTTGTCCTATCACTTACTACTTGATTAAAGAGGCTCATCCCCAGCTTTCTGCAACCTACAGAATCACAGAATCATCTAGGTTGGAAGGGATCTTGAAGATCATCTAGTTTGTGCAGGTTGGGGGGGGGTGGGGAAGTTTGATTCTGTCACATGTAATTCAAATATTGCCAAACAGGCTGACTTGTCTTAACTTGCAAGCACCTAGCATGGAAACAATCTATCATTTTGAACACTCCTAAATACAGTAATGCTCTCATTTAACCATGACTATGTTGGCTACATTAAAGGGTGGTGTAATTTCCAAAGGAGATAACGCTGTGTGATCACCTAGTATCAAAGGTGATTTTAGTTGTTTCACTGAGATTAAATTTTTACAGCCCCCTGTGATGTTTACCATGTTGCCAACACCCTACTCTGTCTTGGAGTCAGAGCTCTCTGATTTCATGTGATTATCTTGGGACAGTTTCCAAGTATGTATATGTTGGATTACCACATAAGTATATTTTCTTCCCTGCTTACTCAAGTGGTGTCTCATCTTTCATGGAGCCTATAAATATATATAGATATATATATATTCAAGCCTCACTAATTCAAATGTGAAGCTCACATACTTGACTCCTTCCTCTTGCTTCTCTGCAAACACATCTACAGTGTAACCCCACAGTTTCTCTCCCATTCCATGTAGCAAATGCATGTAACTCTAAGCAACTGTTAGCTTTTTTTGTTGTTATTTTAGAAAGAAGGTAAAAGACATCCATATTTAGGTCTTGTCAAGTTATAAGAGTTAAAATATGATGGAGTCAGAGCATGGGAGAAAGGCTCTGGGGCTGCCCTCTCCCCCAAAATGCCATGCTTGAAGGAACACTATTCAACAGAAGCCTAATATATCTCTTTTAACCAAGTAGCCTTGTACATTGCATACCTCCTTTGTCATATCTGAAATAGAAGTCCCTCCCATGAACTAAGAATACTTGAGGGGTCTGAAGGTAGGTATCTTACCATTTTTAGATGTATATGCTTCTGGGATATTGGGATACAGCAGATACTTGTGTTAAAGTACAGTTTGATTTTTTTTTTCCTCAAAGATTTGGGGTAAAAAAGTACCTTTTAATTTAACAGCAACTTTTTATTTAACAAGAACTTTTCATTAAATACAGCATCTTCTATTCAGAATGCAGGACTTGTTATTTGGGACTGGCTCATATATTCATCTCCTTCAATATCCTTTTTCTGTCATTGACCAGCATAGCAAACTTCAGAAGGCAGCAGATGAAATCCTGCTGCTGGTTATAAAGAAAACTGCCATTTTTCTTTCTCAGAAAAATTATGCAGAATTCACAAATAGTTGTATTCTAACACTCTGCTATATCAACATATTTTAAAAGAAATTTAGATGCTATCCTAAATTTTGTTGCTGGAGGCAAGCTTCACTTTTGTCTCTTAGTCCTTTTCAATCTTAAAGACAATAAAAGGTGATGAAAAAGTCTTTGTGGTGAATCCCGAGACTAGGATATCCCCAAGGCAATGTGGTTAGTGCAAAACCAAGAAAAGCATTTAATTCTGTAGACAGAATCCAGTCCTTTCAGTGAGTGAATACAAGGCTATTAAAAACTCATCTTAAAAAAACGCTAGGCAGAGATTTTGTTAGGTTTGGGCAGATAAGTTGTCTCAAGAGTGCAGCAGGTTTTGTCTCTGTGCCTCAGGTGCTGACACCCTGATCACACCCCAGGACCACGCAGGCTCTGAGGAAGAGCAGTGGTGTGACAGTACGTGTCAGCCAGAGCCGGGCAGCTGCCACACCTCCCATTAAAAAAATATTTTAAAAATTAAAAAAAAAACAAACCAAAACAAACAAGAAAAAACAGCTGTATTTTTAAACAATGCTTCTTATGAACAAACAATCACTACAAGTCAAAATGTGAACTTTTGCGCCCCCTCATTTATTCTTTTTCCCCCTCCAGAACACCACTCACCCCCTCCGGGAAGAAAAATGAGGTAAAATCAGCTGGGACTGGCCAAAACGCCACCGCCCCGCAGCGAGGCCAGCCAGCGGGTTGGCGACGACACGGAGCCAGCAGCCAGCCGTACGGTCGGGCCCTTTCCCTCCCTTCAACCTGCAAGGCGGGACAGGAGGAGGAGGAGGAGGGTTGGCTTCACCCCAGGGGGCTGCCGAAGACAGCGGGGAAGGCTCGGCGCTGACAGCAGCCGCGCCCCGCACAGGTGAGAGCCGTGGGCGAGGCGGGAAGGAGGGAGGGGAGAAGGCCTTGGGCGGGCCGGGGGGACCTGAGTGGATGAAGCCCGCGTCAGTCAGGGGCAGGGCAAGGCCGGCGCCGGGGGATGGCGGCTCCCACCCGGCCTTGGGGCCGCAGTTGTGGAGGAGCGGTGGCATCATGCGGACGACCGCCGGGGTAAGGGCGGCGGTTGTGGGTGTCAGGGGAAAGGCACCTGCTCCCTGTGAGGGGAGACGCGGGAAAGCTCCCTCGGCGGGCTTGTCGGTGTCAGCGGCAAGCCCGCCGCTCCCCTGGGCTGTTCGGTTCATCTGTTGTTTTGTTTTTTTGGGTTTTTTTTTTTTTTTTTTTTTTTTTTTCTAGGACGTGTTGGGCATCTTCTGCCTGTTTTCTGTGGCGGCCGCGCTGGATTTCAAGTACCACCACACCGAGGAGCTGGAGGCGTACCTGAAGGGGGTTCATGCCGCCTACCCCTCCCTCACCCACTTGCACAGCATCGGGCGCTCGGTGGAAGGTAGGGGGTAAGGGCGGGGGGAGGTGGCGGGTAGGCGAAGGCTTTCTGTTTTATTTAAATCGGGATAAATGTTGGTAAAGGTGGCTGCGATGGCGTTTTCCTGCGCGCTTGCTGGCGGCGGGGCTGCTCTAATCGCAAGTGCAGGGTGCCTCTCTGCTTAAATCTCTGTGAAGTTTCCTCTTCCTCTCGCTTAAGCGTGAATAACAAGCTCTGATGACACGTACGACGCTTCAGCTAGGGTAAAAGTTCTCCCAACACCTTTTTTTTTTTTTTTTTTTTTTCTTTTTTTGAGAAGTGGCAACCTCCTGAGTGGCGGTTTCAGGAACAGGGCTGACTTTAAAGAGCTTAAAATGTGGGACCCCGTTTGTTAAGTGCCCATTCAGGGTGGGGCTGTAATAAGTGTGTTTTCTAACGTGTGGGTATCTTAAAAATATCTTCGCTTTTTGGCTTTACCTATTATTCCAGTAAATCTGGACTGACTAGAAAAAGGATTTCAAATTCCATACTGATGCAAGGTCTTGTGTTTTAAATGAAGAATGGGATTTCAGTCTTGAAAATATATTCAAATCAATTATCAGCTTTCTGGCCTTATATAGATACTTGAATTTATCTCTCTGTGATTGGTACTTTCTTACAATAAATTTATAGAAAAAAACGGAAGTTTTAAATTTGTTTAAAGGGATTAGAAAGTTTAGTGTTTTATTAGTGTATAAATACTTTAATGCAGATCTGGCTAGTTTTAAGCAAAAAAAGTAGATTTCAATTCAGAAAATTAAATGGCTTTGATAAGAAGTATAAAACTAGACGGAGGAGTTCATTCTTTAGAAATGTCATCTGTTCCTCTAATCCCATTTCATACCACTGGAAGGAGACAGTTGTAGCATCTATTATCAAAGCTATGCTTGTGTCTGAAAAAAACCCAGACCTACAATCTTCTGGGTAGATAATTATGAAGAACACTAGTAGTTTATTTTCATACCTCCTTCCTTGTGTTACCATGTGTGTCTTCAAATTTTTTAAACTGTATTTCTCTGGCACACAACTTTTAGTTGAAACGAGGATTCTGTTTCAGTGAGGTATCAAACAGCTGTCATGTTGCTGTGGATATGTGATCTTGTCTCTGTGCATGTCTGCACTCATTTTTTAGAAAGTCTCATGGGAAGGCTCAAACTGGGCAAGGAATCTTAAAGTTATTTAAGTTGTGTTCTTGGTTTCATCAAAGGCGGAATCATATTGGATTATGTTATTCATCCACACAAGAAAAAGCTAGTCCCTTTAAGTACAGTTCCTTCCAGTACAAACTACCTATTATCCACATCTTCATTTTCCTACCTTGGGGGGACTTAGCTAACATTTTAATGATAGGACTAGATTCTGACTTCTCTGGCATGAACTCTGCTGGCTTATCTTTGTGCAAGTAGGACAAAAACTTTCATCCAACCTGAGAGATTGAAATTTTGGCTTTTGCATATCTAGCCATCTGAAAGTTGGTAACATGAAGTGTTCAACTTGTCTGAGTTCCACCAGCCTGAAAACTGGAAATGCATCATCTCTTGATTGTGATTGAGCAATGCACTGAAACTTTATTCAGATTTTGGTATATTGCCTTCTGTTTGCCAAACTGTGTGAGAAAAAAGAATTACGTGGGCTCTCCCTTGTTCTGCCAGCTACACGTCATGATTCACAGATTCACAAAAAGGTGATCAGTTATGCTTTTTGCATGCCCTGTGTGCCTGCAGTATTCTTCTGAATGGAATAGGCAGTCAGTGGAAACTTTCTCAGTGCCATATAAAGCAGGATGGCAGTGAAAAATGGTCAGTGCTTCTCTGTTCCTTTTTCTTTTTTTTTTTTTTTAAATGTTAAGAGATTTCCACCTCCGTTAAGAAACGTGCCTTTTGAGTCCATAGAAATATGGTAAAGGATGGAACTGAATTGGGGTATTTTATTTTTTCCTCATACTGAAAGAAAGTTTTGTGACAACAGTGGTTATATAATTTTTGTGAAAATGAAATTTCAATTTTAGTCAGTGAGCTGAAGTTCTATTCCTCTTTTCTTAGATAAGCTGACAGAAACAAGTGGGTGCCTACTTGTATGGGTTTGCTACTGTTGTACCACTAACAATTAGCTAAACTGTGATAGCAAAATATATTAATGGATGATGAGAAACAGAAATTAATTTAAATACTATAAAATTGAGATCAATGTGATGTAGTAACTTTTCTGCTAAGCTGTTGACATTCCTGATATGAAAACTGTTGATAGTGAATACAAATCCTGTGAATGAGTGTGGTGGCTATAAAGCCACCAGACATAATTTTTGCTGTTCTCATGAATAGCTATTGTTCCCATGTTATTCTTAAATCTAATCTAGGTTTTCCTGTAATTTTATCTAATACTCTGGTACTATATACTGCTATCTAGTCTTGAATTATGAAGAATGTGAAGTGAAGGCTTGACTTTTAGTTGGCATGTGTAGAGCCTGTGAGTGTACAGAATCTACTGTGAGTAGTACAGAATCTACTCTTAGAAGCTCAAATGTGGAGAGTGATAGGGACCTCTGTATTACCACTTCGGAAAGTGATTGCATGTAGTTTTTTAACAGAAATATCTGAACGCTCTTCATGTCAGAAGCTCCAGGCAACTCATAAAGTAATTTAGGTCTGGAGGTCATCTAGTCTGAGCTCCTGTTCAAAGCAGGCTTAATTTGAAAGCTAGATTATGATGCTCAGGGCCCTCTCCACGCAAGTTTTGACTATTTGCAAGGGTAGAGATTCTACAGGGTGTCTGGGTACCTGATCCAGTGCTCAGCGACCTTTGTTGAGGAAATGTGTTTTCCTGCATCTGATTAGACCTTCCCTTACTGTGAGTTGTTACCTGCTCTTTTGCTGTGCACCTCTGAGAAGGGCCTGGCTCTGTCTTCTCTATAATGTCCCTTTAGGTAGTGGAAGGTTGTAGCTGTATCATTCTCCAGGTTAAACAAACTGACCTCCCCCAGTCTCTCCTCAGATGCAGTGTGATCATCTCAGTTGGTCCTATGCTGGAATTCCTCCAGTGTGGTGGTGCCTCTCTTGCGCTAGGGAACCCATACTCCAGATAGAACTTTGCTAATGCTGAGTGGAGGGGAATAGTAGTTTCCCTCGAGCTGCTGGTTTGTGTTCTTGCTGATGCAGCCCAGCATACAGGTTGCCTTTTCTGCTGCGAGAGCACACTACTGACTTGCATTTATCTTGTCCACCTGGATATTCCTCCCACACTCTGCAGCCCCTAAATCGCAGAGCCGCAACCTGTACAAGCATGGCGTTATCTTCTTGGGTTGATAATCCCAATATGGGGTTCTTCCATTCTAGGTGCAAGACTTTGCATTTGCCTTTGTCAAACTTTATGACTTTTCTGTTGAGAAGTTCCTTCAGCTTGTCAAGGCCCCTCTGAATGGCAGCCCTGGCCCTGATGGAGATGTTTAACAGTATCGGCCTAAGTATTGACCCTTGGGGAATGCTGCTGATAATTTGCTGTCACTTGAACCACCAATTCCTCAGTCCAGCCAGCTTCTGACCTTATTGTAGTCTACTTCTCTAATCCGTATGTTCCCAGATTGTTTACAGAGATACTGTGAGGGTGACAGCACTGGAACAGGCTTCTCAGGGAGGTTGTGAAGTCTCCATTCTTGGAGATATTCAAAAGCCGTCTGGACACAAGGCTGTGCAACTGGCTGTAGCTGGGAGGAGGGGGTAACAGCAAAAATTATGTCTGGTGGCTTTATAGCCACCACACTCATTCACATGATTTGTATTCACTATCAACTGCTTGAGCTGGGAGGAGGGGGTGTTGGACCACATGACCTCCAGAGGACCCTTCCAACAGCTTCTGTGATTCTGTTGAAAGCCTTGCTGAGGTCAAGGATAAAGAAATAGAGTGCTTTCCTCTCTCCTGCTAAGACAATCATTTCTGCATAAAAGGTAGGTGGTCAGTTATGATGTCATGGATAAATCTGAGGCAAGACTTACAAAAGTGTGTTTATTTGATGTATGTAGACCATAACATCAATGTACACAACAGAACCAGTACCAAGAGCCTCACTGGAAAACAAACTAAAAGATGCCTGATCTGCTTTGTAGTGGTTTACATCACCATATGGAAATTCACTGCCCCTCTGCCCCGATTACTGGGAACACCTTTGCTAGATTACTGGGAAGAATGTGTTCTAGACTGGCAATGGCCTGTTCAGTCTCCAGGTCTGTACATTTGGAAGCTATGATATATAATGCATATCATCTGCTGAACTATTATCCTTAAACGAGGGGATAAGGGAGCTTAAAAAGATGTAGCCCACTGGCTGATAAAACTAAGTGTTATCTGTTTGGTCTAATTTAGTAGGTAACCTCAAATCCCTCAGGATTTGTAGGTGATTTGTATGTTTGTGAGAGACCTGATACAGTCTTACCAGCAGGTAGACAGAGATGTGCGATGGCCCAGAAAATATCTTGGTTCTTTTATATTGTTTCAGATGTTGTTGAATAAGCTCGTAAAAAATCTTTGGCAGGCGCTCTGTTTTCTAATACGCACAATATCCAACCTCAGTACAGTATGTGCACTCTATAATAATAGAGGAGGCTGCAGAGCTGCGTCAGGCTGGAGAATGGGACCTGGTGTAAGCGTATTAACCTGTCCTGCCTAATGCCACCCCCATGAAAAACAGACTGACTCTTCAGTAAGCAAATCTTACAGTGTACATTATCAAAAAGAAAATATTTGATGTATGCGTATGTTCTGTGGCTTTTCATTGTTCAAGATACTGTGCTATTCTTCCTTGATAAGAAAATGAGAGTGGTGGGAAGCAGAATTGAGGATTCCCTGATGACCTTATTAGGAGAACAAAAACAAGCGAGGTTGAAAGATCTGAGTGACTTTTGTAGTCGATCCACACTCTTTAAAACTCTTTTCAAATAAAGTGATAGCATGCCAATTACATCTTGTTTTAGATCTAGCTTTTCAGGAGCCCAGTCTGCATTTTTAGAATTCCAGTCAAATTGGAACAGTTGTAAACATCATCCTTAAGCCGGATCCTGCTCACTGAGCAGAAAGTGGTGTATGGTTAAAGTACCTCTGTATTTACCTAGTGAAGAGCTTCAAAGCTGACTTAATAGATTAACATCTCCTTGGCAGATTCTATCATTGGACAGACAAAAAGCAAAACAAAAGAAACTGACCAGATTTTATTGTGGTTTCATTAGAAATTTTCAGAAATAGCTCTTGCAAAGGAGCTGTTCTGAAAGCATTTTTAGGTGAGAACTATGTGGTTTAATCATTTTATTCTGCTGCTTACTATTCAGTTGCTCTCTTTGTTGCCTTTGAACTGGCACATTCAGTCCATTAATCTTAACCACTTTGCTAGCTTTCACTAGTCTACCAAAAAAAATATCTCACTTACTAGCATTCTGTTATTTCTGCTCTATAAACAGAGAGGCTGAAGCATGCAGGGGTGTGTGTATTTGGTTGGTTTGGTTTTCAAAGTTCATGCAGGACTTCCACATAGCTGCGTGCATAGAAGATACTCTGTACTACAGGGAGGGTGTACTAAGCAGGGCTCCCAGCAGGCCAGGTTTCTCAGTGGCTCAGACAAGGTCCCTCTTGGAGCAAATCATATCTCCTTCCTGCCTGCATTCATGGGTTTCCCTCCTTGGGAAACAGAAGGGAATGACGCATGCTCAGGTTTCCATCTGATAAGCAGCTGTGACTTCAGCAAAAGGGCTCATTAGGTATTAGGATTCAGGAGCACAGCAGGAAGTGTGTGCTTGCCTGATATAGGGTTAATGGCGAACCTAGGCAACTAACCTGTCCCTGCCATCATTTTGCACAAACATCAGTGGAATGTGTGCTCAAGATGTGCCAGGGGTCAGTTTAAATCTCCTGACTGTTCTGATACAGTGTGATTGGTACTTTTAGGTGTTTACGGGAGGCTATTGAACAGGGGAGTGCTAATTTCAGGTTCATTGCACTCCAGTGAAAATATTTAATAATAAAAGACAAGGTATTGTACTTGTCTAGTCTATATATTGATAGTCTGTGTATGTAGCTGAAAAATTATGTCTACCTGGGGAAAAATAGGAACTTATTTTCAGACATTTCTTGTGATGCAGTATGGAAGGAGCCTGGGTTACTCCCATCAACAGTAAAACGCACTGAAAATTTTATTGAGTTTACATTAGAAACGCTTACATTCTGATGTTTTTACTTTGTTTAAAGTACTAGAAAACAAGTTTTACTGCTGGAGAAAACAAAACTGAAATGTATCCATAAAATGTTTATATTCTACTGGAATTGTTCTTATCAAGTTAGTTTCAGGGGTCTGGCACTGTACAAAAATAGAATGAGAAGGCAATACATAGCCCTGTGTACTTTGAGGTGAGCTTCTCAGTGTTACCCGTTATTAAATGTTTGTACAAACTAAATGTGGGTACCAGTGTATTTAAAAAGAAGGAAGAAAAAAAGGTGATGAGACTCTTTGTCTTGAAAATAAACCAATTGTCTAGAGGAAAATCCACAAAGAATGTGATCAAATGTCTTCGAAAAGAATATTGCATTTTTTTTCCTGTGGTTACATGATATGAGGTGTGTTTGTGTAGAAGGGTATTGGCTTCTGTTCGTTCCTCTTGAATAACTCCTGCAGATGGCTTTCTTTCCTGTCTCCAATCCTTGATAATGTCTCCCCTTCCCCCCTCCTCATCTCCCACCCCACAAATTTCCTCAGTACTGTGAATTACAGGCTCACCATGCAAGCATGGCTTGTGTAGATAATACAAGCAATGAGATTTTCAGTGTTCAATTTTAGAAACAAGAATGAATGAGACATTTTCCACTCTGAGGGCCTCATGTAAAGCACACTAAAGTCACTTGGCTCAAGTCCAGAGTTTCATTTAAAAATGGGCATGATAGTTAAACTTTTACCCATTCTTGCCTGCTTCTCTTCTGAATTTTTTTCCCCCCTTTGTGTGCCACTTCCTCTTTTTGGTCTCTTCATAACCATCTTTGGTCTAGTCTTTGTCAATACTTGTGGCATATAAAATGTATGTTAACAAGATTCTGGGTAGGTTTATATGTTCATTTTATTATTGAAAGGGTGTTTGGGTTCATGGATGGGCTTAATTTTAACAGCCTTGTAAACTATTTGCAGCATATTATGTGAGTCACTGTGATGGGAAGGGAAAAATAACAGAGGAGGAGGAGGAGGAGGACTGGCTCCTTCAGGGTTTATGTAGTCAAGGCTAAACATGGAAAAAAAAAAAAAAAAACCCAAACAAAACAAACAAACCAAGCCATAAAACCAAGAAGTATTAGACTGTATTTTTGAAAATCTTTGGCTTCCAACTGAGCTTTGCTCTAAACCATGTGCTTAAGTAGAACTGGATGTTACTGCATTAGCTTTAACTTCTAAGTCCCATTTGTCCTAACTGAAGCTAAAAATTCTTCAAATGTTGAAACATAGTTTCATATTTCATCTGACTGCATCCTCTAGTTACCAGAATTAGTTTAAAGGTGAATACTGTGTATGTCTACTTTATAGGAGAAAAGCCATAGCACTTCTACCTTCTGCAATAGTAGTGTAACCACTGTAATGTGACACAGGTAGTTTGTGTGCAGTCAGTCTTCTGGTAGCCAAGTACTAAGATTTTGCCTGATAGCATGACTTAACATTGCTTTCCTGTCAGTATAGCTATGCTTTTTACACAAGTAATTTATAAAAAGTACATAGCTTGGTCAGTGTCAGATGTTTAAAAGATTGATAAGACGTCACTCTTAGAGATGCAGTCAGTGACTTTGACCATGTTCCTGTTCTCTTGCAGGGAAAGTAAAATAATTTTCTTAAATCTTCTCTTCTCTACACTTGCTGTGAATTGGTCAATCATCATTGTCTTGCCTTCTATGCTATCTCCTACACCTAACAATAATAATGAAAATGTGAGTATGTATTGTGCAGTTTTCTTTTGCATATACGCGCAAATGAAACTTAAATACAGTTCTTGCAGAAAATCTTGTGGAAAGGTTTTTTTCTGTGAAACATGCCATATCAGAGATTTCTGTCCCAGCCTAAAAAAACAAAAATCAAACAACTGATTGAAAGGAACCTCTCCTAGCAACATAGATCAAACACTTCTCGTATTAAAACTGTTATCTAGTACTGGAATCTTTGTTGTAACTTTGAAATGGGAAGATCTGATCTGTTTGGAAATAGTCCTCTGTTCCTGTGAGCAGCATTTTTTAAGACCAGTGTCGTGGGAAGGATCTCTGCTCTCCTGACTCCTCTCTACCCCTTGTTTTGTAATTGTCTAGTTGCAGCAATATTTGTCAAACTTTCCTTCAGAGCAGTAAAGGTCTTAAGCCTGCAGCCATCCTGTTTTCCCTCAGCAAGGCTTTGCAGCTTTCCATGTTTGTTTAGAAGTAGACAGAATTGACAACTGGGCATAGTAATTCACACCAGTGAAGTTAGCAATGCTGGGGAGTTTGTGTAACATGGAATCAGCAATTGCAGCTGGTGAGTGCATTTTGACTCTTGTCTATCTCCTTATCCTGTAGCTGGTGTTGGAAAAACTAAGTACGTAGAAGATATTTTTGAAAAACCAACCAAGCACAAAAACACAGAGCTCAGGATACTAAACTGCGCACAATGGACAGATAAATTACCAGGACTTTTTTCCCTCACTTCTTGTAGGAGTCTGCTTTTTGGAGTATTGTATCTTTAGGCTTACATCTTGCATCTTTAGGCATGTAAGTAAGAGGTGTGATCTTGAAACATGGCTTGTGATCCCTTGTATAGCTCATAAATACACTGATAATTTAACTCTAATTTATGGTCTGCTGATTGCAAGGGGCAAATTAAACCCGTACTCTTACTTCAAGTTATTTTATATGTAACTCACTGTTGATTTACACTGATCCTAAGTAGGTATTCAGTTCCTCAAACCGGTGTTTCTTGGATGCTGTAGAGTAGCAGAAGAAGAGAAAGATTCTCCAATGAAGAAAAAAATAAAGCATAACCATTAATCAAGAGATGGCCTTCAATTAAGGGTCTTCTACCACCACATTATGTCTCTTTATTAGCCTGTTGCAGCCTACATGTGCTGGTCTTTGGGTTGTGCTACAGGGCCTGTATTTCCCTAGGAATAGGGAAAATCACATGAATGTTTATGTTAATGATCAGTGACGTGGGTTAAATTGCCCTTTCAGTACAATGTGGTTAATTTTTAAGCAAATTTTAATCACAGACTTACTTAAAAAGAAATAAAACTCTCACCCTATGCCTGTATTTTAACCAGATGGTCGATCTGCATTCTCCTCTTACTTGAGGAAAGCACAGTAACACATCCCTCCTACCCCACTTCAGGGTATGAGGCTTTTTATTAGAAGAGCGTTTCTAGTAGCTTTTTATTCATGTCCTACAAAAGGAGAAAAGTAGTGCACCTTGCATCCCTTTGGATGGCCCTTCTGCCTAGGACCTCTGGCTGTAGATCCTTGGAGCTACCGGTATTGCTGATTTGCAGGGCTGCTTAATTAAAGCTTTACTGTATGTAGCTATGGTATGGCATATTGTCTTCAGCTAGTTCACAAAAGTACAAATGGAGACATTAATTAGTTGATGGGCAAGTTGTGACTTCTTACCCTGAAGCATTTGTTCTTAGGCAGTTGTTCCATGTGTTATTTTGCATAGAAGAGAGATTTAGAAATTTTTTTTAAGACTGGGTCTTTTCTTTGCATGAAAGCTGGATGTGCACATGATTGCTAGTTCTGCTTTCAGAACTTTTTGTGAATAAGGTAGCTATTGGAGATGGAAACAAATAATATGTAGGGCTGGCTGTAGCTCTCTTCCTCTCCTAGCTGAGATACTACCCTCCCTGTAAACTGCTCCACTTCTGGCACAGCAACTTTTATAATCTATACAGTGGTTCAGATGTGAGGAAGAGTTTAGAGGATGCTTCTAAGCAGGTGATTCTGTGACTTGCTAGGGCTTACTTCTTGTTATGGGAAAGGTCAGTTCATGGCAATTGGAGTTATTTAATTAAATGACTGTAGCTACTGTGTAACACGCTGAGCTCACAGTGGATTTAGGACAGTTGAATTACATTTCCTGTTTGTTCCTAGCCAATGTGTTCTACATCTGTGGGTCGTGGGGTTACCTGGGGTGTTTAAGCAGAGCTTGAGCAGGTCTGCAAAAGTAACATTTAACCTACAGCTAAAATAAAAGCAAACTGTGCTCTCAATAAGAAATGCAGTCCTACTGTGTCAGTTCAAATGTCCAGTCTGCTTCAGTATTCTTTTTTCCAAGAATAGCTAGAGAAGAGTCTAGGAATAGGGTAGGCACAGAATGATATCTCCCCAGTATATACTTCTAGCCACATGCAACCTGACAAAGTGTATTGCCTAATTGTGGTGGACCTAAAGTAGGTTAAAGTACAAAGCTTGCTTTGATACACAATGCATTAGGGTGATCTCAAAATCCAGGAGGAAATAAAGGCCACCAGAACATGTTTCTTGAAGAGACAAAGGACTGAGATACTCAGTTCATAGGTAGTAACACTGCCTGAATTTTAGTTCCTTGTATTTTCTCTGGCCTTTCCTAAAAGGCAGTCACTGATGTTTCTGAGGAGATGTTATCCATTTTGATGGAGAATCTGGAAGCAACTGGTCAAACTAACGTAGCTTGTTAACTAAACCAGAAACAGATTATAAGGACTGACTTCTTTTAAAAAAAGTTCACCTATCTTGCATTTTTTCCCCCCTCCAGCCAGTTTAAAAAAAAAAGATGGTGAGGGGAAGCTGCTCACTGTCTGAATTTGTAGGACTCTGCTTGCCACTGTTGAGATGTTGTTTGGAGCTTCCTATTCTTGGAGCAAGTGTAATGTCAGGGATCTGCCAAGGATGTTTACAGGATGTGCACAGCAAGTCTCTTGATGAGGCACTTCAGTGCACTGAAACCCTCAAAGTGCACCAGTAACTTCTCAGCCATGTAGGAGCAACAACCTGTAGTGTCCTCCTGGTTTTCCACTCCCTCTCTTGCCTTCAGGTGGCAGGAATAGTTTTGGCCTCCTCTGCCTCTGGTGGCAAAAGGGTAGGCCAAAAAAGACGGTTGAATCTGGATAAATTACACTTAAAACCAGACCATCCCCTTCCTTGTGCCTGTCTTGTTATAAGCAATCACTCTGCTCATGACGATCCAATGGTACTACTGTCAATAGATAGTTACTTTCTTTTATGTATACAGTAGCTTTTCTGAAAATTACTAGATGCAGTTTCACACCTTTCTCAGAAAATAAAGCTATTTCCTGGTGAAAAGGAAAAATAGTCTGGTTTCTGGGAGTGAATGTGAAACCAGTTAGTGTAAATAGTGGGGAAGGCCTCTTTAGGCTAATTCTGTGTGTGTGGTGCTCTCCTCTGTGAGCAATACTGAATAAGGTTAGTGTATATTAATTTTAAAACAGTATTCCCTTCTGGGTTGTTTTTGTAAGAATTTTTTAAAAATTATTTGTATTTCTTGATTTGCGTTTAAATATATATAAGGTGCTATTGTAGTGACTGTGCTCTGGATTGGCAATTTGTCTTGTTTTTGTATATAAAGAGTGGTTGGTTATGAGAACTGGAAATGGTACAGTGTGATGAGTCACATATACGTAGGAAAGAAAGAGTTGTCGTTCTCATAAGATAGAAGTCCTGTGAAAGTGCCTAAAGCAGCTATGGATGTCCCAATCATCCAAAGATTTGTAAACCTTTAGGAAGATAAGCATGTACATCAACCACGAACTGTTCTGATTCTCTTCCCTTCTCAAATGCTTTGGTTATGAATAAACAGTATCTTTTTTTTTTTTTTTTAAAGAGTCATTGGTCATTTCTATAGTTCTGCTTATAAGGTAGTGATTCTAAATTGGATTGTCTGGTATAATCTCCAGAAGTAGATAGATGCTTATTAAATAGTGGGAAATTGTTACTTGTATTTACTTTTTCTCTTCAGAGAGAGAGGTAGCCTTATGCCTGTAAGAAGGGATACAGGGGAAGAGACCAGAAGTGATAAGCTAAGCAGTGGCCTCAGCATAGTAACTCTGACAGTGGTAGTGCATCTGTTGCTGAAACATTCTGGTACTTTGTATCTCAAGAAATACCACAAACAGGCTGAGATGGGACTGTCTGTATTAGCACTTAAAGTTGACAAGTGAAATACAGAGCACAGGATACTCCTAACACTTTGAAATAAAATTTTAAAATGCTGCACAGGTACTGTACCAATTAGTCTCTCTTGCTGTTATCCTCAAACAACCATTTGCTTGCTTGTCAATGATTTTTACTCCTTCCAATAGCTTTTTAAGAACAGTGTGGTTAGAGTAGTTCTTGCTAAGTATGAACTCTTCTACAGTCTCTCCATCAGGCAGGATACTCGGGGAAACAAAACAAGTAGCAAAACCTTTTCTCTCTGCCCCCCCCCCCCCAAGAAGTGGTATCAGTTTGGGGCAGGGCAGGGTGGGGAGGTGGCCATGGTAGACCTACAGTCTAATGTTACCCTGGGCTCTTTTGGGTTTGTTCTGCTTACTTATGCACCACGCTGAACATTGCCAGATATGCCTGGTTTACATATATGATTGATCTGTATCTTTTTAATCCTTCAAAATACCTTGAAGACTTTAAATAAAGTGTCCTAGCTCTTCTTGAGAGACCAACTTTGTTCATTACTAATGCTAATCTGGGTCAAGTCTTTAGATAATCCTTTCTGTCTCAGTGGACCATGAGAACATGGTATACTGAAAGTGAGGATGAACTCTCACAAAAGAATCTGATGTACTACAGCTGTTCATACAGATGTCTATCTGATCCCAGCTTCAGGTATGTAGGTTATTCTGAGTATAAATTAGACATTTAGAGTATCTGTGTTGTGAACACACAGCTGCCTTTTTTGGCTGATAACTTACAAAATTTATATCCCCAAAGGCTACGCTTATATTACTTACCATAATCTGGAGGGTGCTTTATTCAACAGTCTGGCTAGATTAAACTCACATATTCATTCATGTTTGTAAGGCTACTTCTGCAGTGCTACTACCTCAGTCATTCTGATTAAACATTTATGGTTGTATAAATGTGTTGGTTAACTCAAATTCTGTTAGAATCTGAGTCAAGCTGTGTGTGCTGTTGGACAGTCCCCTCACAGAAGACAAGTTCCAAAATAGCTTTAGATTTTCAAGCTTGAATTGGTGATGGCAAATCAGAGTACCAGAGGGCAAGGATGCTGCTGGTGCTTGCTTAGCAAAAGGAAATTGCTTCTGAAGTCCTTCATTAGCTGTGGTTGTGTTTTGCCAGAAGACAGTGTTGCCCCACTGTTATGGAGAAACTAACACTTTGCTTGTTGAAGCTTGGAAGTATAATACTAAGCTACATAGGCATTTAATGTCTTTGTATTTCCATCTTCTTGTCTATGTGTGTGCACATAGGTGGCAGTTGTACTCCTGTCTTAACACACTGACAGAACTGAGCGTTGCAAGGAATACAAGTACACATCAGAAAACTTAAAAGCCAAAAAATGGGTTATGTTAGTATGCAAACAGATTTACTGTGAATGTGATTTAAAAGTTAGAATTGATAAAGCCAGGATTGATTTCTTCATCTCTCTCTTCCTGCAAGACAAGGAACTTTATATAGTAATAAGCATAGTTTGACTTAGTCTTAGAACATAGGTGTCAAATGCAGCTGGGAAGATACCTTGACATAGTTCTGCAATGAAAAGAAAACTGTAAAGATGCCCTAGTATCTTGTATGGTAACAATTAACCCAGATTTACACTACTATTACAGGTAGTCAGTAAGGATGGAGTATCCCAAAGACATTGCAGAATATGTTGCCAAATGCAGTTAAGGAAATGTTTTGAATATTAGTATGCATAGTTAAAGTGGATTAAAGAGCATATGAGAGATTATGTGGGAATTGTGGTCTATCTACAGACGCATGTATCAAGGAGTGACTCTCTCATGCCATCCCGTCTCCCCACAATATTTTGTATAAGTAATGCAGATGCTAGTTATTTGCATCGTTTCTCTTTCTTCTGACAAACCATAATTATGTAATGGTTGCTCTTGCAGTGGAAGCTGTTATAAAAAACAGCTGTATGTTTATTTCACTACTGTTCCTTGGTGTTCTCATCATAGAATCTAGGCTGAAGCTCTTCTGCTTATGCTGGAATTGAGCAGGATTGACACAAGCTATGCCTAAGGCATAGCCACTACCCTCTTACCTTATCATTGAATAAAACCTTGTCTGTCTGGTCCCCCTTCTTATTTTGCACTGCTTTGGTTGTATGCTTTGGGGGTCAGAAACATATTTTAAAAGTCTGGGTGGAGCACAATAGAATGAAGCTCTGATAGGGAGAGTTTTCAGGATTGCTGAAATATCAGTAGTCAATAACAAACTGAAGAATAATGATAACGCTTTTAAGTTGTTTGCGCTTTCATTTAACTTCTCTATCTTCCTTTCTTACTATTAGTGTGGCCTTACCTACAGCTTAGGGCCACATCTTTCCGGGTAATATGCAAACCACCCTTGTAATATGCTACTTGGCCTGTAGAGTTTGTTGCCAAACATGGGATAAGTAAGAGTAAAATGAGTAAGTTTTAAGGAAGAGGATATGAAATACAAAGAAGTAAATTGTGGCTAGTATCAAATCTCAAGAGTATATTTTTTGAGGTCATTACTTTTGATTTGGTATAATGCCATATCTTTATTTATAATCTAGCTTTATGCATTTTATAGGCAACATAGATGGATCCAAGCAGATTCATATCTGAGTCTTGGATTTAGACATCTGAAAACTCCATTTTCTAGCCAGTGTCAGAGCAAGTTTTGTATGAGCTGTGTTCAGTGCTGTACTATTCAAATGGGTATTGAGTCAGATGTGGAGCCAGAGTAAACTGGTTTTGACAGTGTTTCCCACAGCCTTCTCCTGGACAAAATGGTAAGATGCAGACTGGATAGGTGGCCTGTGAGATGAGTAGGAAACTGGCTAACAGGCTGTGTTCAGAGGGTGGTCATTGATGTTTTTTACTCAGGCTGGCAGCCTGTCACAAGCAGGATCCCCCAGGGATCCGATACTGGACTCTACACTGTTCAACATCTTCATAAATGATCTGGACAATGGGATTGAACGCACTGTCACCACATTTGCTGATGATATCAAACTGGGTGGTGAGGTGGACAAGTCAGAAGGGTGAGCCGTCTTAGAGAGATCTGGACAGGCTGGAAGAGTGAGCTAGCAAGAACAGTGTGAAGTTTAACAAAGACAAATGCAGAGTCCTGCACCTGGGATGGAATAACCAAACAACCCAGCACAGGCTAGGATCTGTGTGGCTGGGGAGCAGCCTTGCGGAAAGGGAGCTGGGGGTCCTGGTGGAAATAGAGCTGAACTTTAGTCATCAGTGTGACGCTGCAGCAATGAAGGCAAATTGGATCCTGGGCTGCATCCACAGGGACATTACTAGCTGAGATAAAGGTGATCATCCCATTCGGTGCACTCAGGCTTCATCTGAAGTACTGTGTCTGGTTCTGGTACCCATAGTTCAAGAAAGATGCAGACAGACTGGAGAGGGTCCAAAGGCATGGGGGGGTAGGGTGGGGCATAAAGATATTTGAAGGACTGGAGAACCTGTCCTGTGAGAAACAACTGAAGGAGTTCAGGCTCTTCTCCCTGGAGAAGAGAATACTCAGGGTAGAACCTCATCATGGGATTCCAATACTTAAAGGGTAGCTACAAAGAGGATGGAGGTTCTCTCTTCACAAGGAGCAGTGTGGAAAAAAGACAAGGGGCAATGGATACAAGTTGCACCAGGAGAGGTTTCATCTCAATATAAGAAACAAACTCGTTATAGTGAGAACAATCATTCACTGGAACATCATCTCCAGGGATGTGGTAGAGTCCCCATCACTGGAGGTTTTCAAGATACAATTGTACAGGGTGCTTGATAATCTCACCTAGGCTTGCTTTCCCATGAAAGGTTGGACCAGATGATCTTCTGAGGTCCCTTCCAACCTGGGCTGTTCTATGGTTCTGTGATTGTTTCTATAATTAAATTGTTCATAGACCTTGCATTCTAATGAGAGTCAGTTTTCCTCTTATTTCTGTCCTGTGCCTTTCTAGGTAGGGACTGCCTCAATATGGATCAGCGTTACTGCAGTTCCTACCCATGAAGTCAGTGTGCAACACATGGCCAGCTCAGGACGA
This sequence comes from Strix aluco, assembly GCF_031877795.1. Taxonomy (NCBI): domain Eukaryota; kingdom Metazoa; phylum Chordata; class Aves; order Strigiformes; family Strigidae; genus Strix; species Strix aluco. The sequence goes on from NC_133935.1 coordinate 49,015,897, forward strand.
CTGTAGTCAGCCTATTGCTTGTTCTGGGTCGAAGTGGACCTCCATGCAGACTTTGGAATCCATAGTCTAGCTTGAGTGGTACTGACAGTGGGTCTGGTGGGTTGCCCAGTCATTTCACTTCATTTCCTAGCCATAACTTTCTTTGAAGTGGCAATAGTTCTTTTTCAGAAATGAAGCTGTAAAGAACAAAGTGAAGAAAAGTAGGAATACATTTCAGAACAAAACAAACTAGGGAGTGCAATCCAGATGGCAACATCTACAAATGATTTGGTTTCTTTCCCACTAGATCTGGAGATCAAATTCAATTCTCCATCTTAATTCCCTGTTTTCAGAGATCTGTTTAGAATACTGGTACTCTGCCATGAACTGTAGCAATGCTAGAAAATTTTTTTAAGACTGTTAATTCTGTTAGAAGCTATGTGGCCTGGCTCTGTTCCAGTACAAGTCTTGTCCCGGGACACACAGTTAGAAACACACAGTGGTCCCGATTACTTGAAATACAGTTCACTATTTAGTTGAAGTCAGTTCTGGTTTGGCAGTGAAAAATGGCTTTTTGCTGTACATTCAGTTGATTCAAAGCATAAGAGGTAGCTCAGCTGTTCACTTCAGGTACAAAAACAGAGTTATCGAGGCTTTACTGATTAAAGGAAACTTATCTATATGCTGAATCTTTTTATATGCAGTAAATTACTGCTGTATGGAAAGAAATCTTACATCATCCCTCATAGGTACAGTATCCAGTACTGCAGGCTGAGCAGACCCAGGAATTTATTTTAATTGTTAATGGTAGGTTTAATACTTCTCACAAGCTGGAAATGCCAGGAAATAATTGGTGTCTCAGTTCATGGGAGTGTTTATCATTTAGATGGCCCTCACACAAACTATAAACAGTCTAAATACTAATGCTGGAAAGGCCAATTTAAATCGGTACTTAATGCTAGTCTATACTTAGCTCTTCCTTGTGTTTCCCATGAGTGCAGTATCACAGTGATAGCAGCAGGAATGAGCACTGCTGATAGCAAGGCACTGGAAATCTCATTTTTCTTAATTTGAAGTCAGAATACAATGTTATTTGTAGAAAGTCTTAAATGACTGGAATAACTATAGTGTTTTAGCTGTACTTGGACTCTTAGTGCTTTAGTATATATAGCACTGCATTGGTGCTAGTGCTGCTATGGGGAAGTGGCTAAAGAATATGGCACTACATTGGCTCACAAGATGCTCCAAAAAGTCTGTGTGCAATGGATGTGGATGTTGTTATTGCTAGTAGTTGGCCTTGAAATAGCCCTTGTGATCTGCTTCCTTTCCACGAAAACCAGGGACTAATCTTAATGTCTGGTGAGATAAGATGCTTCTTGTTCTAGGGACTACAGTATTGTTTGGTTTCTGTGATTGGTTGGTTATTTTATATATTAGATATATTCATATATTAGATATATTTATATATTAGATAATAATTATGTACAGAAAGGTAATATAAATGTAGTAAATATATTGGCTAGTTTAGTGCAGGATCAGGACATTAAACCTGCCTTCTAGGTCACTGCTTTGTGCTTGTGTAGGAAATCATCAAGGATTTGAGGAAGCTAATGCTTTTAATCAGCCCTTAATTCACTTGATCTGAAAGGACGTTTTACATGTAATTCACTGAACCTGTTGGCTCTGAGATATTTTGAAGACCTGTCTGTGTGCTTGATACTCATGGTGATAATGAGCAGTCCTAGGGCTGAATGAATTAATTTTTTTTATAAAAATATGTATTTTTTTATAAAAATATGCCTTTACAGAAGGCATATGTCTCCTCTGTAGAGGAGCGTCTCTTACAATTTAGCTCTATCCACCTCCATCCAGGAGGGAGCTGGGACACCATCAGGTCTCCAATATAAGTCCTTTGCTACCTTAATCTTATAATTTCACCACTGTCTTTTAGATGTGGGATGTGCTTTTTGGCGCTGCAGCTTGGTCTGATGAATCCCTAGCTAGGGAAGCTGCACGTTGTGAGTTCGCAGTAGTCATCTTAAGTTTGGACTGTGGCAGAAAGGCTGCAAATACAATTGTAAGCAGGTACATTCCTCTTGGTGCAGCAGTCCATATGGCAACTGACAAGTTGGGAACCAAGGAGGGATGTCTGAAACTTCCTTCCAGTAGAGAGGAGAGCTGGACAGAATGGCTTAGAGGGTATAGGAGCACTCTGGAAGGACATCCTTCATACTCTATTGCAGGTTGTCCCTGGATACAACCATGGAGAGGATGACACATTGCAGAGGTGGAAATTGAGATGGTTGTCCACACTTGACTATGAATAAAAGTAACATGATTTTTCCTGACTAGGATTTTTTTCAGTTCCAAACATACACTACTGCAGTAAGACTTATCATCTGTTTTCACAGAATTTCAGGCAGGTTGAGATTGGAAAGGACCTCTGGAGGTTATGTAAGAGAGAAGGGCTAGGGTGGTGGGGATGGGTGATTCTCTTTCTTTCCTTTTTGAAGAAGGATGTGCTCAAAAGCTAGTATCTCTGGTTTCTCCACTCTGTAGCTTGTCTAGACTTACAGAAATCTAAACTATTTTATTTTTTTTAATGGAACAGTAGCTCTGCATACAACAAAGCCGAATAACTACCTTCCTCACCAAAGCACTTACAGTGAACTTATTTTTAAAAGTATGGATTGCTTGCTCACATTGCCCTTTAATGCAAGAGTCAGTAGCAGCATCTCACAGCTTCATGCATAGCATGTGGATAGAACGGTTGAACACCAATGTCTTCTAGAGAGACTGTGTAAAACTACAGGATCTTGAGACCTCTCCTTGTTGAATCTGTCTCCTCTCAGTGCTGTCTTGTTCCTTCTTGATTCCAAACCTGAGACTCTTTCCTCAGTTTTACCTGTCTTGCAGTGTTTTCCTTTCTAGCTATGTGACTGGCTCACTGCAGTGATACCATGAGGGTCATGGCTTCCAACTCTGGGAAACTGTTATGCTCCAGAGGTTGTTTGTGGATCATCAAATCTGTAGTAAAGATTTAGGAAATAATGCTTTTTATAGTACTGGATATTCTGGCTCAGCCAGACCCGGTACAAGCAGCACCTACATTCGTCTTTCTTGTAAGTAATAATGACAGCTGGACTCCTGAAACAGCTCATGAGTCCCAGGAAAGCCCTTTGTGAGAGCTGGGGACAGGTAGCATGCATACAAGGGTCTGGGCATTAGCAATCTATAGGCTCTGACTGCTGTTATCAAGGATCTCATCGAGTTTCATTGCTGCCATCTACTGAAACTAGAGCTTTCCACCTCATTGAGCAGGCTAGTGGGAAGCATAGTTTTGCAGATGAGGTATGAAATGCCACAATATCCCTAAAAATAATAATAAAAATACCCCCCTTAAATGAGGACTTCCAAAATGTATGCATATTTATTTGGTTTTGTTACTTAAAGTTCAGCTTCCTATGCAGCATCAGTGGTCCTAACTAATACTCTTTCTGTGGCTACTAATTCTTTCCCTGCTGATTTTTTTGTCTCTGATACAGCTCTGCCTGGTATCTCCTGTTTTCTGAGCAGTAACTCATGAATGTGTTTAGCTTTTCTGTGTTGTCTTTAATACAAAAAATATGCTCTTTGTGAAAAAGCTCTGTATGTACTTCAGAAAACCCTTATGATTTAATATGTTGGGGGGAAGACTGTCTTATTTTAAATACTCTTTAGCTGCTCGGTGACTTTGCTTGACAAGATCTTGCTTGCTAAACTTGATTTGAAAAATGTTTATTACAAAAAAAAAACCCCAAACTCTTTTCTAGCACTGGTTAAATGCTTTTGAAATTGCAAGGTTCACTACAGACTTATGGTCAGAAGGCAAAACATGTTTATTCGTCTAACTAATATAGCAAGTACTCATAGAATAAAAACCCCACAGTCTACTTTGATGTGCTATATGTAGGACTGACTGGGCAGCAACGAAATGAGAATTTGTACGGTGGTCTTAATGACCAACTTTAGTTTGTTTTTGTTTTTTTTTTCTCTAAGGTTTGTATGATTTTATACTTGTTTAAAAAAATGTCTTTTCCCCTTCCCCTCTTAAAGGTAGAGACCTGTGGGTTCTTGTTCTGGGAAGGTTTCCAACCCATCATAAGATTGGCATTCCAGAGTTCAAGTATGTTGCTAATATGCATGGGGATGAGGTACGTTTCAACTTTTGCACTGTCATTTATATCAAATACACTTACCAGGGGTTTAGACTGAACTTCTCTCAGGCGTGTGCTACTTATTATTGAGGTATCTCATACCTCAAAGAGGACATAGTATGTGTGTATTTCTTGAGGCATTTCAAGAATAAAGTTCTCTTGTTTTAACGGAAGGGCTTTAGGCAACCTTATATCACTGCGAAGAATCCTACAATCCCACACCGAAGACCTCTCTTAAGTAGAGAGCTTTGTCTTCTCCACGTGAATAAACCCAGAGACTTTAACTTTCCCAGCAATGAGTCAGATGCAATAGTTTGCTTGTACATTATTATTACCTAGGCATGAAGATAGAACTCTTCAAATAAATCATAAGATTGAATAATAATTGCTGTGAAGCACCAGATGATTTATTTTGGGAAGAAAATTTCTCTTGGGAACTTTAAGTTAGGAATCCCTAGATTCATCTGAGATAACACAGTGAATACAAAACAAAAAGCAATTTCAGGATTAACTTGCTCTGGAAGGAATGCCCACTTATTAACGATAAAGGAGAAAATGGTGATTATGAACCTTTCTGGTTTAGTACATGAATCTGGAACAGAAAGACTCAAAGTTTCACTCTTCTCTATAATCTTTTCTTGCTTTCTATTTCCCTTATTCTTTAGCTTTATCTGCTTATATTAGTCATGTTCAGGATAAGTTTAAACTACACAATGTATTTCTATGCAGTCTTTAATGTGAAGGGTAAGTAATACAACAGAAATGACAAAATTCGTGCATATCTATATGTATATGCTAGACCGTCAATTCCAAAAATGAAGAAAAACAGATGTAGTAGGAAGTGTATCCTGTGTAAAGCATAAGATATCACAAGCTATTGCTATTACCGATACTGTGTGTGAGCACTTACACGCCTACAGACACTTGTGACGTTATGTGCCAAGAATTTTCCCCAAGTTAGACTAGTTTCACCTTGTTTGACAGTGGCTGTGCTCGAAGTGCTGCTGGGAGTCTTGAGTGCTTTGGAGTTTACCTGTGTGGGAGTAAGCTGATTCATGGTTTCAAATGGGTACACATGTTACTAGATGCCCAAGATGGGGTTTGCAACTCCTAAAACTCCTGGTGTATGTCAGCAGGCTAGTCCAGGGTGCCTTGGAGCTGAGGCTCCATATGACAGTCCCTACAGACTGCTGAAGGGAATTGCAAACCTACGGCTACAGATGACCCAGCTTCAGTGGGAAAGAGATGGAGGGCAGGATATAATCTCATCCAGAATGGCCTGACTCTCAAACTCAGTATTGCTGGACTGCAGAAGGCCACTCCTATTGAAACATCCACAATGAAGCACTCCTGCCATTACGGCTGCCCACCTGGAAATGCACAAGGAACTTTGACTGTGGAGAGACATGCATTGTTCACATATCCACAGGGTCAGGAATTGCTGGAGATCAGGCAACCTGGATCACTGCCTAGGATCTAAACTTTTATATTGACTTTGTGAGGAAATGAGGCAAGACTCTTTTTTAAAGTATCTGGCACTGTGTCTGAGTTTGAACAGGGTTGATCCTTGAGCTGCCTAGGTACCGTACAGCACTCCGTGCCATACTACATTCTAGACTGTTCATTAGACCAAGAATGCACATAAGGAAGATTCTGGAAATAGATCTATTCTTCCTTTTCAGGCCCTGATGATGAACTTTGCCTTATGTTTTTTTGTGTATGGATATAATGCACAGTTGGTGTTTGTTTTTCCTATCTGACCATGAATGTATTTCAGATGGCAGGAAATGAGTTCCTCATATAGAGGAGCATTGGAGAACTTGAATATTTTTTTCCCATGATCTGAGATTCTGCTGGGCTAATCACTGGGGAAAGATTCAACTACACCTATAATATATTAAGCAGATAATTTTTGCACTAACTGTATATGACAAGCTTCAACTTGCGCTCCAGTCTTTGGTGACATAAAACTGCAGTATTATGGCTTCATTGATCTAGTTAGGTCTCTTGTGCTTCAGTGATGCTTTCCGTAAGTGTTACAAAGTGAGAAAAGTTCTGTTCTCAAGTGTTGTTCGGTGATGCTGCCCTTCTAACTTGTCATGATCACACAAATGACACTTTCCTTTTTTGACTCAGCTGGCTGGCTGTTCCTGAAACCTAAAAGTTGCGGGGGGAGCCTGAATTGCATGTGTGCAGGCTGTTCACACATGCCGCTGAAAGAAAACCTGGGTTATTTGGAGAGCTGCCCAGTGGGGAAGTTCTAATAAAATAATGTGAGTACACAATACTAGGAAGAGAGTACTTTTTTCAGAACTGGAGGGATTTAAGTACGTTAATTTTTCTTAGTATTATAAGACATGACCAGCCAAGGTTGTGATCACCATTGCCAAATAGAGTGAACTTTTGCCCCAGATCCCCAGAGATGCCACAAAAGACTTGTCCCATTCTTTGTGTGCCTATATGAAGTTGGACACCATTTTTAACAGTACTCTTTGTTTAACCCAAGCCAGATTAAAACTAATAATTGGAAGTAGTTATCGCTTGCAGCTATGTGAGACTTTAATCAAAATGGCACTAATAGACTGCACAAAATGCATAAGCCTGTGAAATGTTAATAAAGTCTTCACTGAGAGATGAGTTGCCTGCTCTTCTGGGGCAGCTGTGGTTCTGAATTAGGCAGCAGTCTCTCTTGTCCCAGGCTTGTACTCTTACTTGAAAGATCTCTTCTTCAGTGTGTACGCTCACATGTTCCTCTCCGGGGAAGAACTCATTCCACTTAACACTGACCACAACCGAACCCCCAAACACTCCTAAGTCATAAATGGGAGCAGAACTATCACCTTTTGATCAGCTGTACCAGTGACTTGAGTCCAGTCTACACAACTGAACCATAGCATCTAATCAGAAGGCTGTTCCTAAACCATGTATCTGACAGCAGGAAAACCCTTTAAGGAAAAACATGTCTGAACAAAGTGTAAACTACCTGTGCATTTCTGTTTGTTCCTTTTAAGGAAGCCATAAACTTAATACATTAACTTTCTGCAGCTACAGTGTAACTGGGCCATCACAAGATAAACTTTTTCCCAGGATGGTAATGCTGATACCAACCCTTTTCTCCTAAATCATCCACTTCTGATCACTTTCTTAGTGTCATAGTATTTTGCCTCTTCCATTATGTGAAGCTGAGCCTGTACTGATAGGCCTAAGCTAGCCTACGTGAAAGGATGTGTTTGTCTTGCTGGCTTATCCTGTGATTTAAGTTAATGCAACTAGATCCTATTTTCCATGTCATCATAGACAGTCATATCCACAGAAGGGTTTCCTGAGATACAGTGATTTATTAGGCTTGGGTGACTGAGGACTGGGGTAGGTTTATTTGTGGTCTCAATATAATTTGGTCTTAAAAAAACAAACAACAAACTTAACGAGCCTTGTGTAGAATTTCTCACTCTCAGAAAACGAATGGAAGCTGCATTTACACTATCAAAATGTCACTGAAAAAAAAGTGGGGTTTTTAATCACCAGGTTGGACAAAGTTGTGTCTACATACTACACAATCTGCTGTAAGGAATTTTCAGCACATATTCCTATGTTGTTCTTACTGTGCAATATAGTGCAGAAGTGGTGTGGCAGGGAAACAAATACATGCTCGAGAAAAGAGGATTTAAAAAAAAAAAGTCTTGTATAGTGAACTGTTTTCCACCTGGCTTCAGTATCAGCTGATGTGATGTAAAGAAGGTCAGAAGCACCAGAGATTTCAAAATTCAAAGCAATCAAATCCATTTGCTAACAGACCTAAAAAAAAAAAAAGAAAAAAGAAAAAAGAAAAAAAAAAAAAACTGGATGCTGCTGAGATCTCTTTCAACACAGGTAGGCTTGCTGCCTTGCCCTGTTTACCTTTTTACTTATCTTTACTCCCACTCTTCTGAGTGGAAAAAGAAAAAGTGATCCATTTCTCAGCCAGGTGAAGCCTGTGCTGAGAAGCCTGAAGCCTGTGAAATTTGTCCAGGGGGTAACACCTTATGCCAGTTACTAGTTCAAATGCGGGCTTTATGTTATCATTTCCTTCAGTGATAAACTAAAGAACTGCGATTCCCTGTCATACATGGGGTAGCTCTTATATTTCTGTAGTGATTGCTGCTATAGAAATAAATGGGTATGTGCACAAACAGTCACTTTAACACTGGTGTATTTCAGTAAAGAAGGACAAACACAGTGGGGTGTGTCACAGCCATGCATAATAATTAGCGCTGTGCAAGTGTTCAGAACAAACGTCTCCTAAGTGTGGCATTGAAGTGGTAAACCAGGATGGACTATCGGTTTCTCTGCTGTAACCCTGCTTCCTTGGGCGGGGTTGTGCCTGGTATGCTGCGCTAGGTCTGTAGAGCAGTCAGGGCTGGAGCAAGGAGACTGGCAAGACCGTGCTGCTCTGAAACAGGCCCTACCTGATGGTTTGGATCTTTCTTTCAACATAGTTCAACTTAAAAACCAGGCCACGTTTAAGGAAAGAATTTTAATCATAAAAATGGGTAGAGTCTATCCACCCATAGTCCCCTGGTATTAGGTCTTTATCATGTGGTAACAAAAATGTTTTAAAAACAGGGGTGCTGCAGTAAAGCGTTACAGTGCAGGTGCAATAGGAGCTGACCTTAATCTTTTACCTGGCTGTTGCTGGGGCTTCTTGAGTAAGCTCTTCAGCAGCTGAGCAGGGTGCTGACCCAACCATGCCAGAAGCAATAGTCAGCAAGTTTACAGGGTATGTCTACAGAAGCAGCAGTCACACCCTTTTCTGCGGCGTTGATCCATGCCCTGACACATGTATGCTTCTTCACTGAGGACTTCCCCCGAGGATCACCGAAAGCCTTTCCTGCTGACTCTCTCCCTTTCGGGCACACAAGGAAACTTGACAGATGAAAGTGCACAGAGAAACTTAATGTCTAACTGTATTCCTAGAGGTGGGAGAAAGGGTTTTCCTCTGCCTTTGTGTCCCCCCTCATCTGAGCTACAGCAAAACAATGCACCTGGGCATCGCCCTTGGGCTACTGCAATTAAAACCAAATACATCATGTATTCTTCAAGTCCCAGAGCACATAAAGGCTGTCTCCGGCTGTCTCATCTTCATATTGGACTAGAGGCAGGTTAAGGTGTCTGTCCTTGACATTGCTGTGAGCAGCTTCCCTCCACTGTGTCTAGATCATTTATTTGAAGTTCCATAGTAAAAACAAGTGTCTCGTAACTTTTTTCCCCAGGTACAGCTGACCTCTCTAGTAACAGGGTAAAGCTTGGCTGGGCAGCAGATGCCTTCCAAGGGCTTGGTCAAAACTTGAGCTATATACTTTCCCAGAAACAAAAACTTTCCCTTTCCCTCCCCTCAAACACCTCCAGATGTGCTTTTTCAAGAAATGCAGGGTAGTCTGGACTAAAACCCACCCCTCTGTCACCCCACCAAAACACAGTGGTAATAAATATACTCTTCTTCCACTGGGGAATGATCAAAGTACCAACACTCTGGGATAGAGATCAGCTGAATTGTTTAATGTACTAAGTACTCAGGTACAAGAGCTATACAAGGTTTCCTATAAAATAGGGTTATTTTTTTAAAATACTGTATATGTAAGTAAGTCTGGGTTTAAGTGCAAATAGTGTCATCTATGAAAAACTTGTTATCTTCCATTCTTTATAAACATTGTCCTTTTCCTTCTTGTTGATTTTCTTCATCTTTTCCTCCTTCCTACCCTTTCTTTTCTTTTTGTCAGGCACTGAAGAGAAGTATGGTAGGAGCAGAGGCGCTTTCCCAGTTTCTTCAGAGAGCAGTCCAGTCTTGTCTGTAGCTTAGCTATCTCTGTGGTAGGGCTGTTCTTGCTGCTTCTGAGCCTGCTAGCCTTATCTCTTATGCCCAGGGCCATGATTTGGCTGACTTTTCTCTCCTCCTTTCTTCCCCCTCTCCCTGTGCTTCCCAAGATGTCTATCACCCAGAGCTGGAACTGAGCTGCCTGTACAAGACAGGTTCTATTGCATCCCTTCTTAAATTTCACAGAGCAAGTTTATCAAACCTGCAGAGCAGTCTGATTTCATGTACTCAGGTGCTGTTACAAAAGCTACTGGAAAAGGAGGAAATTAGGTACCTCCCCTCCCCCCCCCCCCCCCCCCCCGCCCCCAGCCGTAAAGCCCATTTGCTGTACTGTCTAGAAAAAGAACTGCTTACGTGGCTTCCCCAGATTACTGGATGGTGGCTTGCAGGAGACCAGCAGGAGCTGACAGGCAAGGGTTAGAGAATTTGGGAACAAATCTGCTGGGGGGCAGGGTGGGAAGAGATCCTTCCTTTTCCTTGTACAAACAGCATGGCAAAATTGCTTGAGTACCAACTCAAAGACTCTGTGGCTGCCTTCAACTATGACACTTAAAACAGTGTGATCCGCAGCTTAGTGGGATCATGTTTAGCACTACATTGTTTGTTTGTTTGTTTCTCCTGCAATAAACAGCAATTGCCAGCTCACTGGCAAGATGTGGTTTGCTCCCAGTCTGAACAGCAGTTAGGCCCAGCCCTCCTTGCCCCATGGTGTATTAACTCAGCTCCTGCAGGCAGAGCAGTGTCTGTGTTCCTGTTTACCTTAACACCCAGAGCAGGATTTGCCACTTAAAATGCACCAGTGTGAAAATTCAACAAGATATTAGTGCAGCAAATAGCTGTGGATAAATATTCCTTTTCCTCTGCCTGATTTCACCTACCTTTTACCTTAGTCTGTACCAGTCTGAAAGCAAAGACATATTTATCTGTGACACCAGGTTCATCCAGTAATGCCACTCCATGTTCCTCACTTTAGGAAAAAAAAATTCTCTGCAATATTTCCACTTCAGTGGTGCAAGACTCATTCGAAAAGATACTGAGATGCTGTAGCTCTGAATTAGAGCCTGCAGTGATTTACCAGGCTTTGTTCTTGTAGATAAAGATAAATTATCTCCAGAGCACATCTAGTTGCAAGTCTTGTTTTGTTCCCATCTCAGCCAGGGCTTAGGAACCCTACAGTGCTCTTGAGGCATGGGTTGCCATGCTATAGAAAGTGCTCCTGGAAAGTATGGTTCAGTGAATGCTATATGGTGGTTTCTGGGGTAGAAACTCACTGAAGCTGGAACTTGCCACTATTTTGCCTGAAATCTGGTAGAGTAGGCTAAAGGGAGATGTCCTGCCAGCTTTCTCAACCTATACAAACAAAAATATATATTTAGCTTTTTCTCTGCCACTGCCTTTCCTTGATCCAAAGTCTGCATCGAAATGTCCTTCCATCTCTTTTTCTAAGGATTTACATATACCTGTTTGGTTTCCCCAATGCCTGTGTTCATGGCATTAAAATAAAGCAATGTAACACAGTTTTATATATATATGTGTGTGTGTATATATATATGTGTGTGTGTGTGTCTGCGGGGCCTCTCTTGATCCTGTATTAAAGTTGACTTTCTGTAAAAGAGGAACAACAAAACCTGCTCTGTAGCACCCTGGAAATCATGGAAGGTTTCTTCTGAGCCATCACTGCCACATGGTGATGCACAGCACTGACGCTTGTGTGCAGGGCCCTGGGTCCCTCGGGCATCAGCGCAGAGCTGACTCCGCGGTGCAGCTGAGATAATGCAGTGGTGCGTTTCCAAGCCCACGTGATCTTTAACAGGCAGCCTACGCAGTTTTAGTTTTTGATAAAGCTGTGCCTTATCCATACAGGATTTAAGCAGTGCAGCTGACACAGTCAGTTTCCCATTACAGAAAAAACTCTGGTTGATCTGGGTTTAAAACCCTTGTGAAAACTTTCCAATGACTCATTCCATCTATTAAATTACTTTAAATATATTTAGGAGAGAGTGTAAAATAAAACAGTGTTAACCAGAATGTTTTTGTATGCCTTGTGTCTTGTATGTCTGTGTAATTCAGTAAGAAAAACCTGTAAATGCAAGGTGCTGGGTCTTTTTTTTTATTATTATTATTATTCTTCCATAGAAAACTTAAAATAAAATCTATGCTTCTTTATGCAGACTGTTGGGAGAGAAATCCTGCTCCATTTGATAGACTTCCTGGTGACCAGCTATAGACGTGACCCAGTTATTACCCGGTTACTCAATAATACCCGGATTCATATCATGCCAACAATGAATCCTGATGGATTTGAAGCTACAAAAGTGCCTGATTGTTATTACACACGAGGAAGGTAAGGGTGGCTTAGGAGGGTGGGAGTAGGTAAAGGAAATGGGTGGGGAGTAATAATCAGAGATAGCCAAGAGACTGAATCATACTTGGTGGAGAGGATAGCCTCGAGGATGTGTTAGGGCTAATTTTGGCCTGTGCTGTTCTGAAGACGCACTGTTACGGCATAGAGTTTTTGGAAGACTGAGTCAGACTGGTGTTTATACGTGGTGCGGCCAGAGAAAATTGGTCAGAATGGTGTAATGACCTAACCTTTTAGGCAGGAGACCCAGATTGCAAATAGAAGCACAATTACCTATTTAGACCTTTAGGGTACTACAAAAAAAGAAGGAAAACTCCACCCACGGGGATCTATTTCAATTGGAGAACCCTGTAACCCTTCTTAATGAGGAAAAGGTGTGTCTAAGCTTGTTGAATGGACTTCTAGAAGTGTGCTTAAAGATCATGTTGAATGAAGATCTAGTAAGAGGGAGGAGTTACGTAAGCAGATAGCTATAACAGGTGCTGTACTAATAGTAGTGCTAGGAAAAAAACCTGTGCAGAAGACAACCTAGCATTGCATCCTGTGCTACTTTTGCATTCTTTAACATAGCTATTGCAGAGACCAAAAAGGGGATGAGAAATTTAACAAGCTAGAAGAGGGAAGAAGAGCATAGAGTGAGAGAATGGGAAGAAGTGCCAAAGGGATAAAGTTGGAATGGGCAGAAAAAACAAACTCATGAGCTAGAAGTTCTCTTGGATCACTGGCCGTGGCAACATCAGAAGCAAGTGAAAAGGTAGTTTAGGTAGTTTAGTTCTGCAGGTGACCAGTGTAGGTGCTCCTTTTTATTAGGAAAGAAATCTATTCCTCAGCAGGACTTTTACAGAGAGTGGTATTTTTTATTCTCTCACTGTCAAATAAATAAAGTTTAACTAACTCAGTTTAAAAATTAATACAACTGACCTAAATACCCTCTCTACTCTTGTACTGACCTGTCAGAGTGAAAAAGGAAGAAAACATTTGCACAGCCTGGACCTGCAGGTACAGGGAGAAGAGAATACATTCTGTGTTTTGAGGCAGATTTTTTGCTCTACACCCAGAGTGTAGACAGCAGTGCAAGGGACACAGCCATCCAGTGTTACTTTGGTCTTCTGTACAAGTGGGAAAAACACACACAGGACAACATCCTCATTATCTGGCTTAGGTTTTTCTAATTCACATATGTGTAGGTGTGTGCATGCTGTATGTGTGTTAAATATTATCACTGTTTCCACCTGAAATACAATAGAAGAATTGTTTTATTTTGTCCTATGAAAATTCCAGTGCTGTCAGAAAGGAAACTAAAGTCTGTCTTCTTAATGCTTGAGAAGATTTGCAGGTGGTCATCTTGCCTGTTTCCTGAAGACAAGGGTGTGCCACGGATCTTAAGTATGGGGAGACTGGGGATGTGGAAGTGTCTTTAGGCAAAACAGTAATGGGAATGTCTTCTCTCTTTTTAAGGTACAATAAGAACGGAGAAGATCTGAACAGAAATTTTCCTGATGCCTTTGAAAATAACAACGCTAGCATTCAGCCAGAGACTCAAGCAGTAATGAACTGGATAAAAAATGAAACGTTTGTTCTTTCAGCAAACTTGCATGGGGGTGCCCTGGTTGCCAGTTACACCTTTGATAATGGTAACTCAGGTAAGCTCGTAACAAACTCCTCCACAGCTGATTTGGCTTAGGAATATTAGCTGAACCAAAGCAAAATTTATAAGGATTTCTGCAAGGTTTTTCCAGCTTTTTAGCTGGGATGGACAGACTCTGATATACCCCATCAAAATTCACTGCCTGACATGGCTATTTGGGAGAAGTTTAACCTGTACATAGGTCAGCACTGTATGTTACACCAGTAGTGAGAGTTAACGTGATGGCTATCTTTATTCTGCAGTTACCGGCTCTTTGAAAGGCTATAGCAGGTCTCCAGATGATGATGTCTTTATTCATCTGGCAAAAACCTATTCTTTCAACCATGCCAGCATGTACAAAGGGATGGGGTGTGACAGCAGACAGACCTTTCCGGAAGGCATTACCAACGGCTATTCTTGGTACCAGCTGGAAGGTAAGAATGTCAGTGGTAGTTTTTTCAGCTGCTTCAGGTATTATGTTCTTACTTTCTCCTGCCATCTGTGATGATGAAAGGGCTGTGATGTTGCCCAGAGTAGCAAGCTGATGGGGGGAGTAAGCCAATACATTTACACCGATTCTCTGAGCAGGACCAGGATGTTTGCAGGCTCCCCCAGTCAGCAGTTGCACAAGTGGATGAGACAGTCTCTGCTGTCTGGCTGCTGCTGTGCCCTTTCCTAAGGCCCGCATAGCTGTATAGATTACATACACATGCACGCACTGGTGTAGCACCAAGGTCTTGTCCTTTCAGAAAGAAAACCAATCTTCTGTTTGTGTATCATCCATTTTTTTAACATTTGATCACTGAAATAAATGTTTTCATTACTGTTTGTGTAGCCAAATAGAATATGGGTCCTGCGTACTGTGACACACTGCGTGTTGCTTCCACAGTCTGAATTCAAATTCTTAAAAGGCTCTTAGGATGGCTTTGGCAGTGGCAAACTCTGTGCCGGCCTGTGAATTTATCTGCCCCTATTTAGTTGGGAGTGCTTGATTTAATTTAAGTCAAAGACCCACCCTTCTTCAGCCATAATAGTCATCATTCCCGAAATGCCACTGTGCTTTAGAAAACAACACTCTACATGT